>NC_053040.3:119268412-120618412 GCF_002575655.3 Aegilops tauschii subsp. strangulata
GGACAGATATCATCCATTCATTGGACAGGAGGCGCCTATGATAGGTCGACACGTGGCATGGCCCAACAGAGGCCCATTCCAGTGAAAAGGCCGGCCCATTTGACTTGGTCAAAAGGTAACGGGCCGGCCCACGGAAAGCATGTTCGTATATAGCCCATTTACGGCCCGCTAACTCACGTCCCGTTACGGCCTATCGGAATTAAGCCCAGTAGCTTCATCTGGGCCGTCCAATATGATTCCAGCCCATTGTAACTTCCGGCCCATGTATGGCCAAGATGTCTTTCGGCCCATACGAGGCCATTTGTAACTCTTGGCCCATTAACGGCCCGTGGTGAATCTGGCCCGCAATGAACAGTGTATCGCTTTATACCCATTAACGGCCCATTATTCCATTGGGCCATTTCCAACCAGTGTTATCTTTCGGCCTTCTCAGGGCCCATTTATTCTTGGGCTTATTTCCAGCATTCGGTTACTTACAGCCCGTTAGTGCCCTTTTCTGCTTGTGGGCCAAATTCAGCCTGTGGTTACAATCAGCCCGTTTGTGGCCCGTTAATCCGTTGGGCCGTTTTCATAGCGTCATCAAATACGGCCGATTAACGACAGCCCGTTATTGTCGGCCCATGAACGGACGATTCCAAATCTAGCCCGTTTACGACCCATAACGCGGTCTGTTATTGGCCCATGTTTGGCCGATCGATCATACGACCCGTAGAAGGCCCATTGATGCTAAAGCCCGTAGAAGGCCCATTGTTTCTACGGCCCTTAGAAGGCCCATTGTTTCTACGGCCCTTAGAAGGCCCATTGTTTCTACGGCTCGTAAGAGTCCCATGGTAACTACAGTAAATATGTAGCCCATGGTTATTGTGGCCTAGTTTTAAAAAATAGGTTATTGCGGCCAAACCGCGGAAAAAGAACTGCACTGACTACAAGCAAACAAATAAACAAGACAACAAGGAAATAAATAAGCAGGCAACTTACGCTAGGCTATCACGGCTATTACACATATTACATCCACTGGGCATCAAAGTTCACCACCAGTGCAAATATAGGGAACAAAGCAGCATATCATAGACACTGGTTGTCAAAGTTGGCGACCAGTGCAAATAAACGCCGCAACAAAACAAGTCCAGAACTGAAACCACTTCAGTAGAGCTCAAGAAACAACATCCTGGGTACCCATAATGCTGGCAAGATGCTTAGCAAGCTTATTAACTTTCTCTTGTTTGGTGCTTAAATCCTCCAGCGCTTGTTGTTGCACCAGAAAGTATGCATCTGAATTCTGCAGGGACTTCCTCAGTCCTTCAGCTTCCTGTCGCAGCACATCTAATTGATGTCTTTCAACTTGAAGTTGAGACTCAAGAAGACGAACTGGTTCAGGCAGCGAGTTCGAAGAGCTTGTGCCAGCAGTAGTGGCCATTAACTCGAACACTACATCAAGACAGGACTTTTGGGTTCTCTCACTGTCGTCAAGATAGTTTTTATCAGCTTTCTTGGAGACCAACAGGGATGTCTCACTATCTTGAACCTTATCTGCATTACTTCCTTTACCATTGCATAACGGGTACTGTTCTCCAATATTTTGTCCGCATTCTAAAAGAGAAACAAGCAGACACATCACGGGTTTACCATGTTGTATATGAAACTCATTTTGGTAAATCAGTTCAGTAGTAAAGTGGATAGGATAACAGCATGAAACAAACATATATCTATGTACCATGGTCACTTTATGGTCTATATCATTCTAGTTTTTGTTGCCAAATCAAGATAGAGACACAGTTCAAATAATATTTGTTCAAGACAAAGCAGAATAGACATAATATAAGTGTGGGAAACTATTGAGCAATAACAACACTTGTAATGTGCATGACATGAGAACATAACTGTTTATTCAATTGAAACTGAAATCAACATAGAGCAAGTTACAACAACAAACCAATTAAAGAAACAAGTTTAAAACATACCTGTTGCGCCATTGGAGTTTCAATTCCATCCTTCAAATTTGAAAATAGTTGGTATGAGTAAATACAGTGATGCGGGAGCAAATGAGTATGAACCATAGCTACAGAACCTGAAGTGAGAACAATTCTTCTTCTCCTTTAAGCGTTGACTTGGGATTCGGAATGGTGGTCCTCGTGCTTTGGGCACTGCAGTTCCCTTACTAACTACTCATGTTTGGGTGCTCTGTGGTGAAGACGGTACTATGTCAACTGGAACTGGGTTACTATCTGCTGGGGTTGGGGTTAGAAGGGGTGTAGCTGGTTCTCTGTCCAACTGGGTAGGGGTACAATATGCGAGAGTCTGGGTTATGTGTGGTGGGGCTGTTGGGGAGAGTGCTGTCTACGTACCCTCGTAGACCGTAAGCGGAAGCGTTATATCAACGCGGTTGATGTAGTCGTACGTCTTCACGATCCGACCGATCCAAGTACCGAAAGCACGCCACCTCCGAATTCTGCACACGTTCGGCTTGGTGACGTCCTTGCCTTCTCGATCCAGCAAGAGGGGCGAAGTAGTAGATGAGTTCCGGCAGCACGACGGCATGGCGACGGTGTTGGTGAAGAACAATCTTCGCAGGGCTTCGCCTACGCACTACGAAAACTATGATGGAGGATAAACTAGAGGAGACGGGGTTGCCGGCACACGGCTTGGTGTTTCTTGATGTGTCTTGGGTGCTAGCCCTACCCCTCTATTTATATGTTGAGCCTTGGGGTCGAAACTTGGAGTAAAAGCCTCCACAAAGTCGGTTTCACCCGAAAGGCAAGAGTCCTTCTCGGACTCCAGGGCCAGACGCCAGGGTTCCCGGTGTCTGGACCCAGACGCCAGGGACCATGGCGTCCGGCCCCTGGACTCCGCAAAACTTCCTTTTGCGCTTTCCAAAAACCTCGTGGGCTTTCCCCTTTGGCCCAGATAAAGTGTTCTTGTGCCTAAACATTTCTGGAAACATCCGGAACCCCTTCCGATGGATTCCGGAACGTTTCCGGAGATCAAACACTACTATCCACATATCAATCTTTACTTCCGGACCATTCCGGAGTTCCTCGTCATATCCGTGATCTCATCCAAAACTACGAACAACATTCGGTCACCAACATACATAACTCATAGTACTATATCGTCAATGAACGTTAAGCGTGCTGACCCTACGGGTTCGAGAACTATGTAGACATGACCGAGACACCTCTCTGGTCAATAACCAATAGCGGGACCTGGTGTAACACCCCGGATGTAACTTTCCATATTTGTAACTCCAACTCTTGCCATTTTCGGCTATGTGTTATGATATTCCCTCCGTGGTTGGGTTTTGTCTTACGTTTTGCATTTTGTTCTTGTCATGCATCTCATACCATGTCATCATGCGCATCTCATTTGCATACGTGTTCGTCTCATGCGTGCGAGCATTTTTCCCGTTGTCCGTTTTGCAATCCGGCACTCCCACATGCACCGGCGCACCCCTCTTGTTTCTTTTCGTGAGCGGGTGTTAAACGTTCTCGAAATGGACCGAGGTTTGCCAAGTGGCCTTGGTATACCACCGGTAGACCACTTGTCAAGTTTCGTTCCATTTGGAGGTCGTTTGATGCTCCAACGGTTAACCGGGTAACCGCAAAAGCCTTTTGTGTGTTGCAGCAAAATCCCCTTCCAAACAGCCCAATAACCCACCTAAGTCACGTCCATGCTCTCGGTCGTTCGATCACGATCGTGTGGGCGAAAACCGTGCTTCATTTGGACTCTCCTAGCTCCCTATGCCTATATAAACACCTCCCCCTCCGAATTTTTCGGGCAAACCCTAGTCTTCCCCTTCCTCCGCGCGCCGGACACGTCCGCCCGGCGCCGGACGCATCTGCCGCCGCACCCGTCCAACTAGAGAGCGCCACGTGGCCTCCCGGCCGCCCGCGCCGCCGCCGGCCCGCGAAGCCCATCGCGAGCCCGCGGGCCCGTTCGCCGCCGTCCGCCCCGCGCGCTCCCCGTCGCCCCACGCCGCCTCCACTCCGCCCGTGCGCCGCGCCGGCGCCGCCTCCACTCCGCCCGCGCCCGCCGGCGCCGCCGCCGTCCTCGCCGCCCGCCGACGCCCAGCGCCGCCGCCCGCCGTCCTCGCCCGTCTCCGCTCGCCTCCCTCCGCCGTTCGCCGCCTCCGGCCTCCTCCACTCCATCTCCGGCGAGCAGCCTCCGGTGACCCTCGATCCACGCGCCAGATCCGATCTGGAGAGGTTGACCCCCCTCGAAATTCTCCAAGTCCCGTAGTATTTTCACATTATGTGCTCATGTTCATCGCATCATATCTCATTGCATACTGCTCCGTTTTACGTGCATGATATATCGAAATGTTCGTCACGAGATGCTCTTCATTGTGTTCCATTGTGCCATGCTCATTTGAGTCCACTTGATGCCCAAATCTCTGGTGCAAGAGTGCTATGTGCTGTTTACTGCTGTTACCTATCAGAACTTGGTGTTTTGTTATTTTTGTTGCATTTGATGTGTGCATCTTATGGGCATGAGCTCTATATGTGTTTTGATCTATGCCATGCCATCTTTACAGAGGTGTATGTCATGTATTTTTGGAATCTATGTGGTGACTAGCACAAGCATGCAAACTAGGCTTCATGATGTTTCTGTTTTCTGGGACTTAGGATTTTGCTAAGTCTGTTACTGCTGTTATTTT
The DNA here is from genome assembly GCF_002575655.3 of Aegilops tauschii subsp. strangulata. Lineage (NCBI taxonomy): Eukaryota > Viridiplantae > Streptophyta > Magnoliopsida > Poales > Poaceae > Aegilops > Aegilops tauschii. The sequence goes on from NC_053040.3 coordinate 119,273,067, forward strand.
GTTGCCATGTATCCATGTGTCTACAGTGATATCCATGTTTCTTTTGAGTATGTTCAGTAAGGATGTTTTGTAGATATAGTTGTGCTCTATCCATCCATGCCCCTGTTTGCAATTATGAAGTGCCCTAGCATGTCTTAATCTTGCTCTACTTTTGCTATAAAATATTCCTGGCAGAATGTTAACATGATATTCAATTTTGCCAAGGTTGTGGTAGTTGATCCATACATGATATGAACTTGTTCTTTCCATGGTTAGCTTCATGAACATGCCATCTTGCTGTAGGTATGATTGTTTTGTCATGCATTGCCTTGTGATGAGTGAATAAAGTCTGAAACCTGTTAACGAAACTTGCTATGTTTACATGGGTTCCATCATATCTTCTGATCCTTTTTGGCTCATGGTCAGTAAGGAACTTTTGTTCTATGCATTTAGTAGATTCATGTCATGCCTTGTTTTGCTATGTTAAGTTCCTGATGCTGTTTCAGCCATGTCCAGTAATTTCACCAAGTCTGTGAAGCTGATATCTTTTGCACTTTTGCCATGCTTGTTTGAACCTGTTATGTTGTGATCTAGCCGTAGCTCAGTGTTCATATTTTGTCAAGCATATCCTGTAGATTACTGCCATATGCTTTTTTTCTATGTTGGGGTGATTTAGCATAGTTACTTGATGTTGTCTAAGGGCTATCATGATGTTAATCGCAGAATCGTGTCATTCTTGTTTTGCTTGCCATTTGCAAACCGTGCATCCGTTTCCGGTGATCTTTATATCGATTTCGACTAAAATCATCTCATCTTTCCAGTGGGATACTTGGTTTGCCAAGTTACTGCCTTGTTCATCCTTTTTCTTCCGGAGCACGCATACGCATCGCATATCATATCTTGCATATCATGCATGTATTGCATCATGTTGCTTGTGCATTTCCCGTGATTGATTGTGGTTCCATTGCTTGTGTTCTTGCCATGGGTAGAGCCGGGAGATGAGTTCGTGAACGAGGAACCTGTTGAGTACGCTTATGAGGATCATGCTTTCGACAACTCTGAGAACCTTACAGGCAAGATGACCATACCCTCGAAATCACTTCTATCTGTGCTTTGCTAGTTGTTCATTTTATTGCCATGCTGCGCTACCTACCACTTGCTATATCATGCCTCCCATATTTGCCATGTCAACCCTCTAACCATCCTTTCCTAGCAAACCGTTGTTTGGCTAAGTTATCGCTTTTGCTCAGCCCTTCTTATAGCGTTGCTAGTTGCAGGTGAAGTTGAAGTTGGTTCCATGTTGGAACATGGATATTTTGGATTATCACAATATCTCTTATTTAATTAATGCATCTATATATTTGGTAAAGGGTGGAAGGCTCGGCCTTATGCCTGGTGTTTTGTTCCACTCTTGCCGCCCTAGTTTCCGTCATACCGGTATTATGTTCCTTGAGTTTGCGTTCCTTACGCGGTTGGGTGATTTATGGGACCCCCTTGACAGTTCGCCTTGAATAATACTCCTCCAGCAAGGCCCAACCTTGGTTTTACCATTTTCCACCTAAGCCTTTTCCCTTGGGTTTTCGCGAGCCCGAGGGTCATCTTTATTTTAGACCCCCCCGGGCCAGTTCTCCTTCGAGTGTTGGTCCGAACCGAGCTGCCTGCAGGGCCACCTTGGGGAAACTTGAGGGCTGGTTTTACTCGTAGCTAGTCTCATCCGGTGTTGCCCTGAGAACGAGATATATGCAGCTCCTATCGGGATTTGTCGGCACATCGGGCGGCTTTGCTGGTCTTGTTTTACCATTGTCGAAATGTCTTGTAAACCGGGATTCCGAGACTGGTCGGGTCTTCCTGGGAGAAGGTTTATCCTTCGTTGATCGTGAGAGGTTATAATGGGCTAAGTTGGGACACCCCTGTAGGGTATTACCTTTCGAAAGCCGTGCCCGCGGTTATGAGGCAGATGGGAATTTGTTAATGTCCGGTTGTAGAGAACTTGACACTCGACTCAATTAAAATACATCAACCGTGTGTGTAGCCGTGATGGTCTCTTCTCGGCGGAGTCCGGGAAGTGAACATGGTTTGAGTTATGCATGAACGTAAGTAGTTTCAGGATCACTTCTTGATCATTTCTAGTTTCGCGACCGTTGCATTGCTTCTCTTCTCGCTCTCATTTGCGTATGTTAGCCACCATATATGCTTAGTGCTTGCTGCAGCTCCACCTCATTACACCATCCTTTCCTGTAAGATTAAATAGTCTTGATCTCGCGGGTGTGAGATTGCTGAGTCCTCGTGGCTCACAGGTTCTACCAAAAACAGTTGCAGGTGACGGCGATGCCAGTGCAGATGACGCAACCGAGCTCAAGTGGGAGTTCGACGAGGAACGTGGTCGTTACTATGTTTCGTTTCCTGATGATCAGTAGTGGAGCCCAGTTGGGACGATCGGGGATCTAGCATTTGGGGTTATCTTATTTTCATTTGGATTTGACCGTAGTCGGTCTATGTGTGGATTTTGGATGACGTATGAATTATTTATGTATTGTGTGAAGTGGCGATTGTAAGCCAACTCCCGTTATCCCATTGTTGTTCATTATATGGGATTGTGTGAAGATGACCCTTCTTGCGACAAAACCACAATGTGGTTATGCCTCTAAGTCGTGCGTCGACACGTGGGAGATATAGCCGCATCATGGGCGTTACAAGTTGGTAATCAGAGCCATCCCCGACTTAGGAGCCCCCCTGCTTGATCGAATCGCTGGCGTTGTTGAGTCTAGAACAAGAATGTTTTGAGTCTTAGGATTATATATATCGGAGAGTAGGATTCTTTTTACTCCTCAATCCCTTCGTCGCTCTGGTGAGTCCTCCTGACGTAGAAGGTATGGCTCTTCTCTCCTCAAATTTCACTAAATTGTTTTTAGGATCACGCGGGTATCTTTGAATCGTTCTGATGGTTTTGTGACGAGAACATTGTTCTTGGTGCCTCCTGACATTTAGGGGTTGTGGCAGTGTCCCGGGGAGTTGAGCTCCGAGGTGTTGTCGTCACAATTTTATCGTTGCAGTTCTAGAATACCTGAGTTTCGCCGACATCGAAAATCTCTTTTATGCAGTTGTTGGTGAGATCACCTCGACGCCACCCAGTACTGGGGCGGGAGTTCGGGAGTATTGCCATAACTCGTATAACGGATGCTTTTCGAAGGTTGAGGTACACGATTTCCAAAGGTTTCTTGGTTATGTGTTGACGGATGGATACAACTGGATCTAGGGATTGCTAGTTTGGGTGATATATTTTGTGTCCCCTGTATTCCCAACACCAGATTGCATAACCAGAAAGTTTCGGGAGTTTATAGGTGGGATTCAAGTAGCTCTTAGTATTTCTTCCCGCAGATATTTGGTTTGTGATTGGGTAATCCTTACCACTTATTTGTTCCACTCGTACCTTTTTATTTTATTCATCAATCTCTTATCAAGTGGCTTCTCACCTTATGGAAGTGTGATGATTTACTATGGAATTCATTCGTTCATCGTCGTTCGAATGTTTATTGTGAAGACTATATGTTGCAATTTCTATCCGTTGATTCAACTTGTCTATTTGTCTATCAAGATGCTAACGGATGTCACCCTCTTCAGGATGGCTCTGCCAATGCGTCAGAATCCGGAACGCAATGAGGGGAGTCAGGCGAACCCTCCGCCACCACCTCCGCCTCCGGAGGCATGGCAAGCTATCATGGCAGCCACCAACGCCAATGCTCAGATGATTTTGCAACTCTTGCAAGAACACACCCAAGGGCAAGGCAATCTAGGAAATCAAGGCCAAGGCAACAAGCAGCCTCATTTCGCTACCCTCAACCAGTTCCTCGCAAATCAGCCGAAGTCTTTCAGCTGCTGTGCCGAGGCCACAGACGCCGATGATTGGCTCGTGGACATCAACAAGCATTTTGAATGTAGCAATGTCAGGCCCGAGGACTTTGTCAAGTTCGCTTCTTTTCAACTCAAGGATCAAGCTGTCGAGTGGTATCAACAATACAAAGATTCCAGAGGAGGTCGTGTGATTACCTGGGATGATTTCCGCCGAGACTTCAAAGCTCACCACATTCCACAAAGTGTTGTTGAGAGCAAGTGTGAGGAGTTCCGCAATCTCAAGAAAGGCAGCATGTCCGTGTATCAATACAATACCCAGTTTCAGAAACTCGCTCGCTTCGCTAAGCAAGACGTTCCTGACGAGAAGAGCATGATCTATCAATTCAGAGGTGGTCTCAGAGAAGATCTGCAATTACCTCTCGTGCTTTTTGAGCCGACCAAATATAATGATTTCTACAATATGGCACTGAAGCAAGAGGCTGCTCAGCTCAAGTGTGAGGCTTCTAAGAAGAGAGTCAGGGACGCAGTTCAGTCTTCTTCTTCCTCACTAGTGGCTGCTAAGCAACAGAAGTTTTGGTTGCCTCCTCCTCCTCCGTTTTGTCAGCCTTTCCAGCAGAAGAACAAAGGTGGCCATGGATCTTCCCACTCACCCAACCCTGGCTATCAGAACATGTCTCAGAATCAAGCTCCAAAGTCGAATGCTCCTTATCATCGTCCACTCTCAGAGGTGACTTGCAACAAGTGTCAGCAGAAACGTCACTATGCTAACAAGTGTTTCAACCAAAGGCGCCTTCCGCCTCCTCCTCCTGTGAGATCTTCCAGCAATGCAGTGGTTAAGCATAATCCCAAGTTTGCAAAGGTCAACATGATGAACGCAGCTCAAGCGGAGGAATCTACTGATGTGATAATGGGTAATCTCTCAGTTAATGATTTTCCTGCAAAAGTTCTTTTTGACACTGGTGCATCGCTTAGTTTCATATCAAGACCATTTGCATCTAAGCATGAGTTGCATTTCCAAGAATTGCCTAGAACGTTAGCAGTTGTCTCTCCGGGCAAATGCATGAACACAAGCTACATGGTTCCAGATGTTTCCATCAAGATGGGAAACTATAAATTTCTGTCTAAACCAATTGTTCTTGGTGACTCGGATATTGATCTAATTCTCAGGATGGACTGGCTTTCTAAGCACAAGGATCAACTTGATTGTGCGGCCAGGGAAATTAAATTGACACACTCTTCTGAGGATGTTATCCTCTATGCCGCTCGTGATGAAACCATTCGGTTGTTTTCTTTCAATGAGAAGGGCGAGTTGGATGCTATTTCCCAGATTCCAGTCGTTTGTGAGTATCGAGATGTCTTTCCAGAAGAGCTTCCGGGTATGCCTCCTCACCGGCCAGTTGAGTTCGTTATCGATCTTGAGCCTGGCACGGAACCCGTTTTCAAGCGTCCTTACAAGCTTGGACCCAAGGAGCTGAAGGAATTGAAGAAACAGCTCGATGAACAAGAGCGTCTGGGTTTGATCAGACCGAGTTCATCTCCGTGGGGTTGTGGTGTTCTTTTTGTCCAGAAGAAGGATGGCACGGACCGACTTTGTGTCGACTATCGTCCATTGAACAAGAAGACAATCAAGAACAAGTATCCACTTCCCAACATCAATGAGCTATTCGAGCAACTTAAAGGTGCTAAAGTATTCTCCAAGCTTGACCTTCGAATGGGTTATCATCAGATTCGGATTCGTGAAGAAGATATTCCCAAGACAGCATTCAGAACAAGCTTTGGTTCTTGTGAATATACTGTCATGTCTTTTGGCCTTGTCAATGCTCCTCCAACATTCTCTCAAATGATGAATTTCATCTTCAACCCCTATACCAATGAATTCGTCCTGGTGTATCTCGATGATATCTTGGTCTTCTCCAAGAATAAGAAGGACCATGCCAAACATTTGCGATTGGTGCTCGACAAGCTCAGAGAGTATCAATTCTATGCGAAGTTTTCCAAATGTGAGTTTTGGCTTGATGAAGTTATTTACCTTGGACATATCATCTCTGCCAAGGGCATCGCTATTAATCCCGAGAAGGTGTCTGCAATTGTGAATTGGGAACCTCCTCAGAATGTCAAGCAGCTTCGTAGTTTTCTTGGACTTGCAAGCTATTACCGAAGATTCGTTGAGAATTTCTCTAAGATTGCAAAGCCTCTTTCCAACCTCCTCCAGAAGCATGTGAAGTATGTCTGGACTCCTGAGTGTGACGTTGCTTTCAACACTCTCAAAGAGAAACTCGTCGCAGCTCCTGTCCTAACTCCTCCTGACGAATCCAAGCCATTCGAAGTTTTCTGTGATGCTTCTCTTCAAGGTCTCGGTGCTGTGTTAATGCAAGAGAAGAAAGTTGTGGCCTATACCTCTCGTCAGTTGAAGCCCAACGAAAAGAACTACCCCACTCACGATCTTGAGTTGGCGGCAGTTGTCCATGCATTAATAACATGGAGACATCTCTTGTTGGGAAGAAAAGTGGACATATTCACCGATCACAAGAGTCTCAAGTACATCTTCACTCAGCCTGATTTCAATCTCAGGCAGACTCGATGGGTCGAGATGATTCAAGAGTACAATCCGAGTATTGAATATACTCCAGGCAAGGCCAACGTCATTGCAAATGCTTTGAGCAGGAAGGCTTATTGTAACAGCTTAATCCTCAAGCCATTTCAACCGGATCTTTGTGAAGCTTTCCGCAAGCTGAATCTCCAAGTTGTTCCTCAAGGATTTCTTGCCAACCTCATAGTCTCTCCTACTTTGGAAGATCAAATTCGTGAGGCAAAACTCCTGGATACCATGGTGAAGAAGGTGAAACGTGGTATCAACAAGGGTCTTTCCAAATACAAGTGCTATCGCATTGATGACAGAGACACTTTATTCTTCGAGGACCGGACTGTGGTTCCTAAAGGTGATCTAAGAAAAGTCATTATGAACGAGGCGCACAATTCTCTTCTTTCCATTCATCCTGGAAGTACGAAGATGTACCATGACCTCAAGCAGTCGTATTGGTAGACTCGAATGAAGCGAGAAATCGCTCAATTCGTGAATGAATGTGATGTCTGTCGAAGGGTGAAAGCAGAACACCAACGACCAGCTGGTCTCCTCCAACCTCTTGCTATACCAGAATGGAAGTTTGATCATATCGAAATGGACTTCGTGACTGGATTTCCCAAGTCGAAGCGCGGAAATGATGCTATCTTCGTTGTCATCGACAAGCTTACTAAAGTGGCTCATTTCCTTCCAATCAAAGAATCTATCACAGCAGCTCAGTTGGCAGAGCTATACACCTCCAGGATTGTGTCCTTGCACGGTATTCCATAATTGATTTCTTCAGATCGTGGAAGCATCTTCACTTCTAAGTTCTGGGACTCCTTCCAGAAGGCCATGGGCACCAACATTCGCTTCAGCACAGCTTTCCATCCTCAAAATAGTGGCCAAGTCGAGCGATTCAATCAAATCCTTGAAGATATGCTCAGAGCTTGTGTCATTTCCTTTGGCATGAAGTGGGAAGATTGTCTTCCATATGCCGAATTCTCCTACAACAACAGCTTCCAAGCGAGTTCAGGCAAGGCCCCATTCGAGATTCTCTATGGCAGAAAGTGTCGTACTCCTCTCAATTGGTCAGAGACGGGTGAACGCCAACTTCTTGGCAATGACTTAATCACAGAGGCTGAAGAAATGTGTAAAGTCATCCGTGAAAATCTCAAAGCCGCGCAATCGCGCCAGAAGAGTTACTATGATAGCAAGCACCGTGATTTGGCTTTCGAGATCGGAGACCATGCCTACCTTCGCGTCTCTCCAATGAAAGGCACTCGTCGTTTCGGTATCAAAGGGAAGCTTGCCCCTAGATACGTGGGTCCTTTCAAGATCTTTGGCAAAAGAGGCGACCTCGCCTATCAACTTGAGCTTCCCTCCAACTTCGCGAACGTGCACGATGTGTTCCACGTGTCACAGCTCCGCAAGTGCTTCAAGACTCCTGAGCGCATCATCAACTTCTAAGAGATTGACCTCCAAGAAGATCTGTCTTATCATGAGCACCCCGTTTGTTGAGGATATAACCCTTAGAGTCACCCGCCAGGAGGGGCCGGGTTACTCATAATGGTCATCACGTGAAGCCCAGTACCAAGCTTGAAGATGGCGGGTCAATGATGGGCCCAAGACCCGGAGGTGGCTTAAGGCCCGTAGTGATAAACCGCCGTATGGCAAGACTTGTAGCGTAAGGCAAAAATAGTTGAGAGTCCGAGCCGGACACTCTTATGAGCCGGCCGGGACTCTGAGAGCCGCTGGGCGTCAACCTCTCTATATAAAGGGACGACCCGGCGGCGGTTTAGGGACAAGTAAGATCTCGTCGAGAGCCAGGCATAGCAATTAAGCTCCCTGGTCATCGAAACCCTAGTCAATACCACCCCAACTGGACGTAGGCTTTTACCTTCACCGTAAGGGGCCGAACCAGTATAACCCTCGTGTTCCTTGTCTCGTTTAACCCCTTTAAGCTTCCTAGCTACGATGGCTCCACGACTAAGTCCTAGCACGAGGACATCTACCGTGACAATTCCACGACAGTTGGCGCCCACCGTGGGGCCAGCGCACGGTGGATTTGAGTTCTTGAAGGGCAGCTTCGAAGGGCTCAAGGGATACGCTGTGGGCCGGATGACCAAGAGTCGTCGCGGCAAGCTCTACATTGACGATGTAACCTGGGGCCCCGACGCCGGCTCAATTGAGTACGGGTACCGGGTCCCCTTCGGCGGAATTCATGTCTTCATTGGCAAGATTGGTGAGCCGGGCCCTGAGCCGGATCTCTGCGCCGGTCTCATCGAGACGGCTCAGCATGCACGACCCGCCCGGGCTCTACCTGCCTTGAAGCATGCTTTTGTGGGATGTGTTCATGAAGGACTCTCTGTAGGGTCTGGATCTGGTGATGAGACGGCCGCCGGCTCTGACGGCGAGTCGTCCACAGATGAGTCAAACTCGTTGTATCAAATTCAAGATGGCAGGCTCAGGGGTTGTTCCGATGGTGACAGTATTCCGGACCCTTTTGAGCCGCCGAGCCGGGTTGGAATCTTCATGGCCGGTGCACAGCCTGTTCAAAACCCTGCCGCTGGGTCAGGAAACCCGGTACCCTCGCCGGCTCAGGTGCTGATGGATCTCACCGACAAGATGACGACCCTGTTGACCGCCGCGGTTGACTCGGCGGATCAAGCTCAGCATGACGTGGAGGTAGCGTAGTTAAAGTTAGATCTAGTGAAAGCCAAGGAGGATCTGGCGGCGGAAGGGATCAGGATGGCTGCGGAGAGGGCGGCTCTCGACGCCCAGACTCAGTTGATTCAGGCGCAGTCCTTCCGGCTCACGATGGATCAGAACGCGTCCAATGAGGTCATGAGAAGGAGGCATCAAAAGGCCCAATCTCGACTCCCTCCGGTCTACGATCCTCGAAACCTCTTTAACACGCCAGGTGCAGGGTCTAGTAACCCGCCGGAGGTCATAGTGCCCGGGGCTGGGACACCTATTCAGCCACAAGTGATGGGGCCTCCCCGGGCGAACCCTGCCCCGCCTCAGTATGTGCCAATACCACCGGGTCATTATGCTAACCCGCTGGAAAACATGGTCGCCGCGGCAGCACGGCTGGCGGCTCTCCCAATTGACGGCGACTCTCCAACGGCTGTTGAAACTCGCCGGGTCAGGGAACTTCTTCAGACAGCGCTGGCGCAGCAAGAGGCGTACTCTTATAGCCGGGATAGGATCCATTCAACCCCTCGTCCAGGCCGAAGCCCGAGTTATAGCAGACACATGGTTTCAGCGACCGGCTCAAGTAATGTCCGACGCCATGACTTGCCCCCTGGCCATGGCCCGGCTCATAACGCAGCCTTTCACGCAACAGACCAAGACAGAGCGCGGCAAGAGGCGGAGCAGGTGCCTCAGTTGACGGCTTACCAGACACCCCCGGCTTATCCGACGACTTCCGTCGACGTGGGTATCCCTACGAGGACTGGAGGTGTCCCTTGTTTAGTGCCGGCTCTCCGCAATGAACGTCTACCCAAGGACTTCAAAGGGCCTAGGAAGGTGCCTAATTACACGGCTGATTTACAACCCGGAGCCTGGATCGAGAGTTATGAGAAGGCCATGGAATTGCTAGAGGTCAGCGAAGTGGCGATGGCCAAGTACTTCACCATGATGTTAGATGGGACTGCCCGCACTTGGTTGAAAGGGCTGCCACCGAATTCCATCGGGTCTTGGGCTGAGCTGAAGGCCCGGTTCATCCAAAACTTCAAAGATACCTGTAGGCAGTCTATGTCAATTGTGGATTTGACTAACTGTAAACAGCAGGAGGGTGAGTCCACGACACATTGGGTTCGCCGGGTCAAAGAGATAATACATTCATCTGATAAGATGGATGCCGGCTCTGCAGTCTTAATGTTGGAGCAGAATTGTCGTTTCCTGCCCCTGAAGATGAAACTCGGGCGGCTTAAGCGCGACTGCAGTGATATGGGTACGCTGATGGCGGCTCTCGTCAAGTACGCCGACTCTGATAGTACCAAGGACCCCGCTTCAGATGATGAAAGGACAGGGAAGGGAAAGAAGAACGTCAATGGCAAGGGTCCTCATCACAACCCTGCGAACCAAGGGGGTGGCAAGCGTAAGGCCGATGGCAGCCTGGAGTTTGTGGCCAACGCCAGCTCACAGGGTAATAATCAGCGACGCAAGGGGAGGCCACCTCCCCGAGCCGGCGGGTCAGGCCCGACGCTGGAGCAGCTGTTGAATGAGCCTTGTCCAAGGCATGGCTCTAGGGAGAAACCAGCTACTCATCTGTGGAAGGATTGCGCAATCATGAAGGCCTTTAAGAATTCCAATGCCTTTAATGGCAACAATGGCCCGGGCGGCGGCTCAGGCGCTGGCGGTTTTCATGGCCCGGGCGGCGGCTCACATTCTAATCCTCAGAACGGTCAAGGGGGCTTTAATCAGCAGTCTGGCCAGGGTCATCAACAGCAGCAGGGGGGTTATCAGACCAATCCAAAGCAGCTTAACGGTGGACAGTATCACGTATTTACCACCAGTCTGTGTAAGCGAGATCAGAAGCTTCATAAGAGGGCTGTGAATGCTGTTGAGCCGGTGGTTCCACGCTATTTAAGATGGTCTGAGCAGCCTATTGTGTGGAGTAGGGAGGATCACCCTCCCCGGGTTGATAATCTGGGTCACTTGGCCCTGGTGGTGGCTCCTCAGGTGGGAGGTTATAAGTTCACTAAGGTGCTCATGGATGGAGGCAGCAGCATCAACATCCTCTATTATGAGACTTTTCGTCGTATGGGGTTGATTGATAAGAACCTCAGCCAGTCCAATACTATTTTCCATGGCGTGGTGCCTGGTAAGTCGGCTTATCCAGTTGGTAAGATCGAATTGGAAGTGGCCTTTGGAGACGAGTATAACTACAGGGTGGAAAATTGACCTTTGAGGTGGTCAAGATAAGAAGTCCATATCATGCCATATTTGGGCGGCCGGCTTACGCCAAGTTCATGGCACGGCCGTGTTACGTGTATTTACAGCTCAAGATGCCGGGTCACAATGGGACCATTACGGTTCATGGCAACCGGAAGGTGGCCTTGGAGTGTGAGGAAGGCGATGCGGCTTATGCAGAATCTGTTTGTGCAACAGAGGAGTTGAAGTTTTACAAGGACAATGTTGACCCAACAGATATGACCTCTCTGAAAAAGCCAACTACAGAACATGAGCCGGCAATGAAATTTAAGTCAGCTGATGAGACTAAACTTGTTGATTTCGTTCCAGGTGGCTCATCTCAGCAGTTCAGTATCAGTGCCAATTTGGATCCGAAATAGGAAAGCGCGCTCATCGAGTTCATCCGTGAGAATAGGGACATCTTTGCATGGAAACCTTCTGACATGCCAGGTGTACCTAGAGAACTCGCTGAGCACACTCTCAATGTTGATCCGAAATTTAAGCCGGTCAAGCAGTTCCTTCGACGGTTTAATGAAGAGAGGCGGAAAGCCATTGGTGAGGAGGTGGCCCGGCTCTTGGCGGCCGGGTTCATTGTTGAAGTCTTTCACCCAGAGTGTTTAGCTAACCCGGTGCTCGTGCTCAAGAAGAACGGCACCTGGCGGATGTGTGTGGACTACACGCATTTAAACAAGGCATGTCCGACTGATCCTTTCGCTCTCCCTCGTATTGATCAAATCATTGATGCTACGGCGGGTTGTGAGCGTTTAAGTTTCTTGGATGCATATTCTGGTTACCATAAGATCAAAATGGCAGTTAAGGACCAGGAGAAGACGGCGTTCATCACTCCCTTTGGAGCCTTCTGTTATGTATCTATGCCTTTTGGGCTCAAGAGTGCACAGGCGACTTATCAGCGTTGCGTACAGAACTGTCTTCATAATCAGATTGGGCGCAATGTTCATGCTTATGTGGATGATATTGTGGTTAAGTCCAGAGAGAAGGAAACCTTGATAGATGATCTGAGAGAAACCTTTGATAATCTCCGGGTCTACAAGATGATGCTTAACCCGGCCAAGTGTGTTTTTGGTGTTCCTGCAGGCAAGCTCTTGGGCTTCCTGGTTTCTAACAGAGGCATTGAGGCTAACCCGGAAAAAATCAAGGCGATCACCTCTCTGGCTAAGCCGGCGTGCATAAACGACGTCCAGCGCCTGGCGGGTCGTATCGCTGCTTTAAGCCGGTTTATAAGCCGTTTGGGTGAGAAGGCCATGCCGCTGTACCAGTTGATGAAGAAAACTGATGACTTTGTCTGGAATGATGCTGCTAATAGTGCGTTTGAGGATTTGAAGAGACAGCTGGCCGAGCCCCCGGTCCTTGCTGCTCCGGTTGATAAGGAGCCCTTATTACTGTATGTAGCTGCTAACACACGAGCCGTCAGCGTGGCTCTGGTGGTGGAGCGCAAGGAAGAGGGTAACGAGTATCCGGTTCAGCGGCCGGTTTACTACGTCAGCGAAGTACTCATAGAGTCCAAACATCGGTATCCACATTGGTAGAAGCTTGTTTATGGTGTGTTCATGCCAAGCCGGAAGCTTAAGCATTATTTTCAGGGTCACCCTATCACTGTGGTTAGTTCTGCCCCCATGGAGATATCATCCAAAACAGAGAGGCCACAGGAAGAGTGGCTAAGTGGGCTATAGAACTTGGGCCTCATGGTCTAAAATACGTGCCACGCACTGCTGTTAAATCTCAAGCTTTGGTGGATTTCATCAACGATTGGACAGAGCTGCAGGTGCCTGAAGAAAAGCCGGATAATACATATTGGACTATTCACTTTGATGGGTCTAGGCAGTTGGAGGGCTCGGGGGCTGGCGTTGTATTGGCTTCCCCGAAAGGTGACAAGTTTCATTATGTGCTACAGTTGATGTTTCCTTGTACTAACAATGCGGCTGAGTACGAGGCCTTGCTCCATGGTCTTCGGATGGCTAAGGAGATGAGCTTGAGCCGGGTAAGATGCTTCGGTGACTCAGACTTAGTGGCTCAACAAGTATCAGGCAAGTGGGATTCCAAGGACCCTCTCATGGCGGCTTATCGCCGTGAAGTTGATGCCATTGCTGGACACTTTCAAGGTTACCAAGTAGAGCACATTGATCGCAGGAAGAACGAGGTGGCTGATGCATTAAGCCGGCTGGGCTCTCAGCGAAAACCGGTGCCTCCTAATACTTTCTTGGACATCCTGCATAACCCTTCTGTTAAGGTACCTACAGAGGGAGACTTGGCTGTCCCTGACCCGGAGGCACAGTTGGTGGCGGCTCTCCACATCACCCCGGACTGGACAGTGCCCTACTTGGCTTACATGACCCGGGGAGATTTGCCTGAGGATGAAACTTTGGCCAGACAAATAACCCGGCGGTCTAAGTCAATGGTTGTTATCAATGGTGAGCTGCATCGCCGCAGTGTTACGGGAGCATTCCAGCGTTGTGTCTCCCCTGAGGAAGGTCAAGAAATCTTGCGTGAGATTCACGAAGGGGATTGTGGCCATCATGCCGGCTCAAAATCCCTTGTGGCCAAAGCTTTTCGTCATGGTTTTTATTGGCTGACGGTTCATGCTGATGCGGAGGACTTGGTCAGTAGATGTGATGGTTGCCAGAGGTTCTCGCGACGGGCTCATGTGTCGGCTCAGGAGCTGAGAATGATTCCAATTACTTGACCGTTTGCGGTCTGGGGGCTTGATATGGTTGGGCCTTTTAAAAGGTCCAAAGATAAAAAGACCCACCTCTTGGTGGCAGTTGACAAGTTCACAAAGTGGGTTGAAGCAGAGCCAGTTAGTAAGTGTGACGTAGCCACGGCGGTTCAGTTCATGAAAAGGGTGATATTTCACTTTGGCTTTCCACACAGCATTATAACTGACAATGGCACCAATCTATCTAAGGGCGCTATGGAAGAGTTTTGTCAATGAGAGCATATTCGACTTGATGTTTCATCAGTGGCTCATCCTCAATCCAATGGTCAAGCTGAGAGAGCTAATCAGGAGATCCTGAAGGGCATTAAGCCCCGGCTTTTAGTCCCTTTGCAACGGACGCCGGGTTGCTGGGTGGAGGAGTTACCCTCCGTGTTATGGAGCATCAATACTACTCCTAATAGGTCTACGGTTTACACGCCTTTCTTCATGGTTTATGGGGCGGAAGCAGTCCTCCCAAGTGACATCCGTCATGACTCGCCTCGAGTGGCGGCTTATGTTGAGGCGGATAATGAACAGGCGCGCCAAGATGCTCTTGATTTGTTGGACGAACTGCGTGATGTGGCAGTAGCTCGCTCAGCGATTTACCAGCAAGACCTGCACCGTTATCACAGTCGCCGGGTTAAGTCCCGGGTCTTCCAGGAAGGTGATCTGGTGCTCCGGCTCATCCAAGATCAAACAGATGCACACAAGCTATCCCCGCCTTGGGAAGGACCCTTTGTGGTCAGCAAGAACTTGCACAACGGGTCGTACTACCTTATTGATGTTCGGGAGCATAAGGATCCACGCAAGTCGGAAGAGGAGACCCGTCGGCCGTGGAACATAGCTCAGCTTCGGCCTTATTACACATGAGCCGTCGGCTCTCATAATGTACATATTTCCATAGCCATGTATATATTATGATAAATAATAAAGAAGGACCTCTGTCCTTTTCTCCTCCAAAGGTAAAAGTGTTGTTTCCATTACACCATCACATGGTTGATTGGAGGTGGATCCGGCTTATGATCGTATTCGAATCTAGCCGTAAGCAATATAATCACCTGGGGGCTTCTTGTTCAAACATAGGTCGTATTCGAACTAAAGAGAACATAGCTGTCGATACCCACTTGATTGGCACACTGCCGAGCTCATCGGGGAGTTTCCTTGATCATATTTGAATCATAGCTTAACCCCCTTTGGGAACCGACGTGGATCGTATTCGAATCAGCGTCGTTAAACAATTTTTAAGGTCATTTGGGGGCTTCCTGTTCAAACATGGGTCGTATTCGAACCAAAGAGAACATAGCTGTCGGTACCCTCTTGATCGGCATCGCCAAACCCACTGGGGGCTATATGATCGCATTCGAATCTTAGCTTAACCCCTTTAGGACGGGTCTCTGGTCGTATTCGAACTGGAAGCCCCTAAGTTTTGATTTTCTGATTTACAACAAGTTCTTCTGGTTGTATTGACAGTGTACACGGCGGTTCTTATTCCGCCGACTTAACTTTGATTTACAGTGTTAGTCACACACAATCAGCATTATCAAAACTGGTAAACCGGAGTTGAGGTACCAACCTTATTATCCGGGTTGCATAAACCGGAAGTACACTTGAAGGCCTGTAAGTATGCTATCATGGTTACATCAAGGACATACTTGAGGACCAGTCTTTGGTGACTTAGATTCATATTCCGGGTTATATGTATGAGACTATGATTCTCAGTGCGGTAAGCCGCCTAGAGACTTGTGACTTGTTTTTCTATGCAGGATGGTTAAAGACAGCTATTCGAGCTTAAGGAAAGTAAATGATCAATTATGACCCGGAGGAATATAAGAAAGCAACTTCAATGGAGTTAAGCATTCAACACGTGCACGATGGCACGACAAAGTTAAAATGTTGGTCCTACTCTATTACAAGACTCCCCGAGTCCAAAAGGGTGAAGCATTGTTTAACAAGTATAATCATGGGCCGTCTAAAGAGTCAAGATGTGTGCCGGGTCGAAGCTTCTAGCTCATCCCTCTCCGCGCCTCCGGCTGTTCCCATGACCTGGAAGGTTGACGATTTCCAGTCAATGCCGCTCAAAGCTTCAAATTGAGCCTCCTCGTCAATTAACCCGGCCGGGTCAATTTCTGGGGCAAAGGTGTGCTTACGAGTTGGCGGGACCAAGCTGATGGCTTCATAATGCGGAGTAGGGATCCTCTGATTCTCTGCGTCGTAGCCCGGCTGGTACTTGGTCAGATCGGTGTCATTCCCAATCAGGGTGGCCACCGGGCGCACGATCTTCACACAAGCAGCAAAGTCTTTTTGGTCGAAGGGGGTGCCGTCTTCCTTCAGGCTGGGGTAACCAAGTGCAATGTCAGCCGGGTCTAGCTCTGGAAGGAAAGCCTTGGCCCGGCTTAGAGCAGCTATGGCTCTGGCTCTTGCAGAGGCCCGTCGCAGCTCTTGGAAACACTGAGGAAGAACGGCAAGCCGGCAAAGTACGTCCGCCAGGTGAGTCGGAACCTCATTGTATAGGGCCACCACGGCCAAAGCGCGCTGTGACCCGGTGTAGAGTTGCTCCACAAGGGTGTACACGGCCTTCAGCTTGGTCAGCACGTTCTGATTGAGGTTGGCGCTTCTGGGACCTGTTTAACAAAGTAAGATAAGCCGTTATCAATGATGGGAGTTATGAGACATAAAGACTGTAAACTTGTTCAAAGCCTGCAGAATGACTTACCGAAGATCGCGGCGACCATCTATGACACATGGCGTTTTAAGCCGGAGAGTTCGGCGGTTCTCTCCGTCAGAGCCTTCTCCGCCTGTTCGGCCTGGCTTACAAGAGCAGCCTTCTCTTCGGCCCAAGTCTTCCTTTCAGCTTCAAACTTCTTCTTCAGCTTCTCTTGAGCAGCAATGCTGGATTCAAATTTGGCATTGGCCTTCCGGGTCTCAGTTTCCTGAGTCTTCAGGCGGTTCTTCAGCTCCGAGATATCAGCCTCAAACTTCTTGCAAGCAGCCTGCACAATTTCCGGGTTATAGTATGAACAATTATTATGCAACTTTAAAGTCCCAAGCACTTTCCAAGCAAAGACACTTGGCACTTGGGGGCTAATGCATGTCGAAAGTTTCCATCTACAGATTACCGGTTCATGGAAGTAAGCCGGAAGTTAAGTCTACGACGTACTCTATCATAAGTAGTAGACTTGGGGGCTAGTATGGTCAAGATGACTATGCGGTAAGAAGTAGAGTGGTACCTCAGACTTCTGCTGTATTTGCTTCACCATGTCGATCTCCAGGTCCTGGCTGCTGTGCACCTGATTGACATAGCCGGAGATGATATCTCCGATGCTCAAGTTCGCGTAGTTGGTGATGTCCAGCCTGGCCCTGCGGCACTCTAGCAACTCTTCCTTGGCAGAGCACTTAGCCAGCGCAGTGGGCCTCCCCAGCTCGACAAACTCCGTCCGGGTGATTACCACGTCCGGGTCATCGGCCGGCTGAACCGGGCTGGAGGTCTCCGGTTTAGCAGAAGTCTCTGTGATTGGCTCGTCGGCTGGAGTGGTGGCTTCAGGAGCAGAGGCAGCCGGCGGCTCTTGAGCTGAAACCTCCGGCTCAGTCACGACCGGTTCTTCGACCGGTTTATTCTTCTTCACCCTCTTGCTGAGCTTTGCCTGGGCACTGAAAGGACAAAAGGTTAGTACAAAAGTATGGGTAAAGATAAGCACAACAAGAGATGATCATCATTACCCGGGTACGGTCTTGAAAGCCGGCAGGTTCGATTGCATAGAGTCACCAGAGGAAGGTGAAGTTTCCTGATAATTTGAATCAGAAGAGTTGAGCGGTTGACATATAACTCCCGCCATAGGATGAAAAGGATATAAGTTGGAGATAACCTTGGTCCGGCGCTTCCTTGACGCTTCAGGTAAGCCGGAGGAGAGGTCTGCATCCTTGTTGGTCCGGGTGTGCCGCCGGCTCTCATGAATCTGTTGCTTCAAAAGAAATTGAGGATCTTGATAAGCTAAAGGATGTGAAAATCTTACTTTCCGGGTTACTCTTCGGACTTTCAGCCTTGGCAAGGGCTCCGAGTCGGAGGAAAGTGTCATTACCTCTTCAGTCACCGGGTTACTTGCTCCGGTGTCATCCTGCTAATGAACAATATTGGTAAGGTGGACAGAAATAAACAAGAAACAAAACAAGAGCTTACAGATTCAGGGGTTACCTCTGACTCGGAGCTGTCACTTAGCTGAAGCAGCTCTGAGGCAGTAGGCCTGCTTCCCTTCTTGCGGGGAGCGGCTCTCCTGGCGGCTTTCTTAGCCTTTCTGGCTTTTTTAGCCGCCTCATGGTCATACTTGACCTTCCAGAATTTATCATCAGCCTGAAAAATACAGTGAAGACTTCTTAAGGTTCAGATGAAAGCTATCTAAGGAGAAAATAAGATGTTCAGATCAGCGGCTTACCGCTGGGGCCGGGTTGGTCTTGCAGAAGGGGCTTAAGCCGGTCCTCCCGCAGTCTGCCAAGCTTTCAGTCAAGAGGGACTTGGTCATGTCGTCAACAATGTCTTCAGGAAGATCGTTGCGGCTGTGTCGCAGGGGGTCATCTTTCCGGCCCGTGTAATCACACATTAAGCCGGGGCGGCGGCTTAAAGGGATCATCCGCCACGAAATCCAGACCCGGACCAGATCAATGCCGTTGAGGCCATTTCCCAGGAGAGCCTTGATTTTGTTGATGGTGGGGATCAGAGGTTGACGCTTGGCTTGAGTTAGCTTATCCGGCAGGGAGTGACTTGGCTCCGGACGCTGGGCACGAAAGCCGGGCAGAGGGCTCTCGTCAGCCGGCGAAGTATCCTGGCAATAGAACCACGTCTGGTTCTAGTCCTTCGGATGGCTTGGCGGCTCAGCATAAGGAAAGAGGCAGTCTCTCCGGCGTTGAATGGAGATTCCACCGAGTTCCAGGCTTGGCCCGTTGGCACACTCGTTCTTGCGGTTCAGATAAAAGAGCTCTCTAAAGAGCAGCAGGCTGGGCTCTTCTCCAAGATAAACTTCGCAGAATACTTGGAAGTTGCATATATTTGACACGGAATTGGGTCCTATGTCTTGTGGCCGAAGATCAAAGAAATTCAGCACGTCTCTAAAGAATTTTGAGCCGGGCGGTGCGAAGCCCCGACTCATGTGATCAGCAAAAATTACCACCTCACCATCCCTTGGTTGCGGTCTCTCCTCCGATGGGTCAGGGGCACGATAAGACATGATTTCCTTCTTGGGCAAGTAACCCGTCTTTACAAAATCCGCTAAGGTATCGTCTATGACATTGGACCTCATCCAGTTGCACGTGATGGGTGCCTTGGGAGCTTTGGGAGGCATTGTGAAAGATGAAGCCTATGACAAAAGGAAAATGTCCGGTTCAATTATAAGCCGGTAGGCGTTTACAGTTTAATGCTCAAACGGCGGCTTATGAGAGGGGCCTAATGGCATATGGTTAAGTGCATCGGGTTATCTAAGCCGTTGAAGGTATCAAGAGTAATTCAAATTATCTACAGCTTTATCATAAATGAGCCGGAAAGACTTATGGCGCGTGGCTTCTTTAAGCCGGAAATATGAGCCGCCATAGCTCAGCAGATGCAATTTTTGACTAAGTGTGGTGAAAACAAGTTTCGCAGATCGCAGTAAATATTTTGGATCAAACGGTGGGCTAAAGAGAAAAATTTCTAGACCTAGAGCAGACGCAGAAGAAGTCCATGGATTCAGAATGGGATCTTCTTTCGAACAAAGGGGATCTACTAGTGTCAAAATGGATGAGCAACAACTACCGCAGGAGCTCTGTGCTAATCTTGGATCGAAACATGACCATAGTGGCGGAACTACAGAGAACTTGCGAAGAACTTGCGAAGAACAGCGAAGAACGGCGAAGAACAGTGGAACCCTAATGTGGATCTACGGTGGAGAGGTGCAGGGACTTACAGGTGCGGAGTTACGGCGGAGATTCGTCGCGTTTCTCTGGTCACGTCAGGGTGATGCAGCGGCCTGAGTTGGAGAAGATGAAGAAACCCGCGACGGCGGCGGCGAAGCTCGGGCAGCAGCGCAGTGGCGAGAGGAGGAAGAAGATGGAGGCGATGAGTGGCACGAGGCTCATGGGCCGGGCTACTTATAAGGTGAAGCTCATAAGTGGGCGCGAGAAACGAGGAGGCCGCGGCGTGGTTATCTCGCCATAAAAACGCCTCGATTTTCGGGACGGGAATTAAAGATAAGATCCGTTGCGGATATGGTGGAGTAAAAAATGGACTTAATGGAAGATGACGTCATGGCGGGTTACCAGAAATCCAGAAGATGACGTCACGGCGGGTTATAACTTTCACACGACCATAAGCCGGAAGATCTTTTCTCTCAAAATAATTGAAGATTGACAGGAACCGGTTCAAATCAATCTGGGGCCTAATGTTGAGGATATAACCCTTAGAGTCACCCGCCAGGAGGGGCCGTGTTACTCATAATGGTCATCACGCGAAGCCCAGTACCAAGCTTGAAGACGGCGGGTCAATGATGGGCCCAAGACCCGGAGGTGGCTTAAAGCCCGTAGTGATAAACCGCCGTATGGCAAGACTTGTAGCGTAAGGCAAAAATAGTTGAGAGTCCGAGCCGGACACTCTTATGAGCCGGCCGGGACTCTGAGAGCCGCTGGGCGTCAACCTCTCTATATAAAGGGACGACCCGGCGGCGGTTTAGGGACAAGTAAGATCTCGTCGAGAGCCAGTCATAGCAATTAAGCTCCCTGGTCATCGAAACCCTAGTCAATACCACCCCAACTGGACGTAGGCTTTTACCTTCACCGTAAGGGGCCGAACCAGTATAACCCTTGTGTTCCTTGTCCCGTTTAACCCCTTTAAGCTTCCTAGCTGCGATGGCTCCATGACTAAGTCCTAGCACGAGGACATCTGCTGTGACAATTCCACGACACCGTTGCTATTCTTGAAGAAACTGAGCGCAAGACTCGCAACAAGTCAATCAAATTCCTGAAAGTGAAGTGGTCGCACCATTCTGACCGAGAAGCCACCTGGGAACATGAGGACCACCTCCGTTCCGAATATCCGGAGTTCTTTCAGTCCTAGATCTCGGGACAAGATCCTCTCGTAGTGGTGGAGTGTTGTAACACCCCGGATGTAACTTTCCATATTTGTAACTCCAACTCTTGCCATTTTCGGCTATGTGTTATGATATTCCCTCCGTGGTTGGGTTTTGTCTTTCGTTTTGCATTTTGTTCTTGTCATGCATCTCATATCATGTCATCATGCGCATCTCATTTGCATACGTGTTCGTCTCATGCGTCCGAGCATTTTCCCCGTTGTCCGTTTTGCAATCCGGCACTCCCACATGCACCGGCGCACCCCTCTTGTTTCTTTTCGTGAGCGGGTGTTAAACGTTCTCCGAATGGACCGAGGTTTGCCAAGTGGCCTTGGTATACCACCGGTAGACCACCTGTCAAGTTTCGTTCCATTTGGAGGTCGTTTGATACTCCAACAGTTAACCGGGTAACCGCAAAAGCCTTTTGTATGTTGCAGCAAAACCCCCTTCCAAACAGCCCAATAACCCACCTAAGTCACCTTCATGCTCTCGGTCGTTCGATCACGATCGTGTGGGCGAAAACCGTGCTTCATTTGGACTCTCCTAGCTCCCTATGCCTATATAACCACCTCCCCCCCGAATTTTTTGGGCAAACCCTAGTCTTCCCCTTCCTCCGCGCACCGGACAAGTCCGCCAGGAGCCGGACGCATCCGCCGCCGCACCCGTCCAACCAGAGAGCGCCACGTGGCCTCCCGGCCGCCCGCGCCGCCGCCGGCCCGCGAAGCCCATCGCGAGCCGGCAGGCCCGTTCACTGCCGTCCGCCCCGCGCGCTCCCCGTCGCCCCACGCCGCCTCCACTCCGCCCGTGCGCCGCGCCGCGCCGCCGCCGTTCCCGCCGGCGCCGCCTCCACTCCGCCCGCGGCCGCCCGCGCCCGCCGACGCCCGTCGACACCCAGCGCCGCCGCCCGCCGTCCTCGCCCGTCTCCGCTCGCCTCCCTCCGCCGTTCGCCGCCTCCGGCCTCCTCCACTCCATCTCCGGCGAGCAGCCTCCGGCGACCCTCGATCCCCGCGCCAGATCCGATCTGGAGAGGTTGATTTCCCCCCCCCTCTGAAATTCTGTCCTGAAGTATTTTCACATTATGTGCTCATGTTCATCGCATCATATCTCGTTGCATACTGCTCCGTTTTGCGTGCATGATATATCGAAATGTTCGTCACGAGATGCTCTTCATTTTGTTCCATTGTGCCATGCTCATTTGAGTCCATATTGATGCCCAAATCTCTGGTGCAAGAGTGCTATGTGCTGTTTACTGCTGTTACCTATCAGAACTTGGTGTTTTGTTATTTTTGTTGCATTTGATGTGTGCATCGTATGGGCATGAGCTCTACAGGTGTTTTGATCTATGCCATGCCATATTTACAGAGGTGTATGCTATGTGTTTTTGGGATCTATGTGGTGACTAGCACAAGCATGCAAACTAGGCTTCATGATGTTTCTGTTTCCTGAGACTTGGGATTTTGCCAAGTCTGTTACTGCTGTTATTTTGTTGCCATGTATCCATGTGTCTACAGTGATATCCATGTTTCTTTTGAGTCTATTCAGTAAGGATATTTTGTAGATATAGTTGTGCTCTATCCATCCATGCCCCTATTTGCAATTATGGAGTGCCCTAGCATGTCTTAATCTTGCTCTACTTTTGCTATAAAATATTCCTGGCAGAATGTTAACATGATATTCAATTTTGCCAAGGTTGTTGTAGTTGATCCATACATGCTATGAACTTTTTCTTGCCATGGTTAGCTTCATGAACATGCCATCTTGCTGTAGGTATGCTTGTTTTGTCATGAATTTCCTTGTGATGAGTGAATAAAGTTCACCAAGATGTCTTCATAATGCTGTTAATGCCATGCTCTGTTTTCTGCTGTCTGAAACCTGTTAACGAAACTTGCTATGTTTACATGGGTTGCATCGTATCTTCTGATCCTTTTTGGCTCATGGTCAGTAAGGAACTTTTGTTCTATGCATTTAGTAGATTCATGCCATGCCTTGTTTTGCTATGTTAATTTCCTGTAGCATGTTGATTACTTGCTCTGAACATTGCTACCTGATGCTGTTTCAGCCATGTCCAGTAATTTCACCAAGTCCGTGAAGCTGATATCTTTTGCACTTTTGCCATGCTTATTTGAACCTGTTATGTTGTGATCTAGCCGTAGCTCAGTGTTCATCTTTTGTAAAGCATATCCTGTAGATTACTGCCATATGCTTTTTTTCTATGTTGGGGTGCTTTAGCATAGTTACTTGATGTTGTCTAAGTGCTATCATGCTGTTAATCGCAGAATCGTGTCATTCTTATTTTGCTTGTCATTTGCAAACCGTGCATCCGTTTCCGGTGATCTTTATATCGATTTCGACCGAAATCATCTCATCTTTCCAGTGGCATACTTGGTTTGCCAAGTTACTGCCTTGTTTATCCTTTGTCTTCCGGAGCACACATACGCATCGCATATCATATCTTGCATATCATGCATGTATTGCATCATGTTGCTTGTGCATTTCCCGTGATTGATTGTGGTTCCATTGCTTGTGTTCTTGCCGTGGGTAGAGCCGGGAGATGAGTTCGTGAACGAGGAACCTGTTGAGTACGCTTATGAGGATCAAGCATTCGACAACTCTGAGAACCTTACAGGCAAGATGACCATACCCTCGAAATCACTTCTATCTGTGCTTTGCTAGTTGTTCGTTCTATTGCCATGCTGCGCTACCTACCACTTGCTATATCATGCCTCCCATATTTGCCATGTCAACCCTCTAACCATCCTTTCCTAGCAAACCGTTGTTTGGCTAAGTTATCGCTTTTGCTCAGCCCTTCTTATAGCGTTGCTAGTTGCAGGTGAAGTTGAAGTTGGTTCCATGTTGGAACATGGATATTTTGGATTATCACAATATCTCTTATTTAATTAATGCATCTATATATTTGGTAAAGGGTGGAAGGCTCGGCCTTATGCCTGGTGTTTTGTTCCACTCTTGCCGCCCTAGTTTCCGTCATACCGGTATTATGTTCCTTGAGTTTGTGTTCCTTACGCGGTTGGGTGATTTATGGGACCCCCTTGACAGTTTGCCTTGAATAAAACTCCTCCAGCAAGGCCCAACATTGGTTTTACCATTTTCCACCTAAGCCTTTTCCCTTGGGTTTTCGCGAGCCCGAGGGTCATCTTTATTTTAGACCCCCCCGGGCCAGTGCTCCTTCGAGTGTTGGTCCGAACCGAGCTGCCTGCGGGGCCACCTGGGGGAAATTTGAGGGCTGGTTTTACTCGTAGCTAGTCTCATCCGGTGTTGCCCTGAGAACGAGATATGTGCAGCTCCTATCGGGATTAGTCAGCACATCGGGCGGCTTTGCTGGTCTTGTTTTACCATTGTCGAAATGTCTTGTAAACCGGGATTCCGAGACTGATCGGGTCTTCCTGGGAGAAGGTTTATCCTTCGTTGACCGTGAGAGCCTATAATGGGATAAGTTGGGACACCCCTGCAGGGTATTATCTTTCGAAAGCCGTGCCCACGGTTATGAGGCAGATGGGAATTTGTTAATGTCCGGTTGTAGAGAACTTGACACTCGACTCAATTAAAATACATCAACCGTGTGTGTAGCCGTGATGGTCTCTTCTCGGCGGAGTCCGGGAAGTGAACACGGTTTGAGTTATGCATGAACGTAAGTAGTTTCAGGATCACTTCTTGATCATTTCTAGCTTCGCGACCATTGCGTTGCTTCTCTTCTCGCTCTCATTTGCGTATGTTAGCCACCATATATGTTTAGTGCTTGCTGCAGCTCCACCTCATTGCACCATCCTTTCCTATAAGCTTAAATAGTCTTGATCTCGCGGGTGTGAGATTGCTGAGTCCTCGTGGCTCACAGATTCTACCAAAAACAGTTGCAGGTGACGGCGATGCCAGTGCAGATGACGCAACCGAGCTCAAGTGGGAGTTCGACGAGGAACGTGGTCGTTACTATGTTTCGTTTCCTGATGATCAGTAGTGGTGCCCAGTTGGGACGCTCGGGGATCTAGCATTTGGGGTTATCTTATTTTCATTTGGATTTGACCGTAGTCGGTCTATGTGTGGATTTTGGATGACGTATGAATTATTTATGTATTGTGTGAAGTGGCGATTGTAAGCCAACTCTCGTTATCCCATTCTTGTTCATTATATGGCATTGTGAGATGATGACCCTTCTTGCGACAAAACCACAATGCGGTTATGCCTCTAGTCGTGGCTCGACACGTGGGAGATATACCCGCATCATGGGCATTACACCTGGATGCCCATATTGGCTCCTACATATTCTACGAAGATCTTTATCGGTCAGACCGCATAACAACATACGTTGTTCCCTTTTTCATCGGTATGTTACTTGCCCGAGATTCGATCGTCGGTATCTCAATACCGAGTTCAATCTCCTTACCGGCAAGTCTCTTTATTCGTTTTGTAATACATCATCCCACAACTAACTCATTAGTTGCAATGCTTGCAAGGCTTATAGTGATGTGCATTACCGAGTGGGCCCAGAGATACCTCTCCGAGAATCGGAGTGACAAACCCTAATCTCGAAATATGCCAACCCAACAAGTACCTTCGGAGACACCTGTAGAGCACCTTTATAATCACCCAGTTACGTTGTGACGTTTGGTAGCACACAAAGTGTTCCTCCGGTAAACGGGAGTTGCATAATCTCATAGTCATAGGAACATGTATAAGTCATGAAGAAAGCAATAGCAACATACTAAACGATCGAGTGCTAAGCTAACGGAATGGGTCAAGTCAATCACATCATTCTCCTAATGATGTGATCCCGTTAATCAAATTACAACTCATGTCTATGTCTAGGAAACATAACCATCTTTAGGCAACGAGCTAGTCAAGTAGAGGCATACTAGTGACACTCTGTTTGTCTATAAATAATAACTTTATTATTGCCTCTAGGGCATATTTCCTTCAGTCCCCCACTTGCACTAGAGTCAATAATCTAGATTACACAGTAATGATTTTAACACCCATGGAGCCTTGGTGCTGATCATGTTTTGCTCGTGGAAGAGGCTTAGTCAACGGGTCTGCAACATTCAGATCCGTATGTATCTTGCAAATTTCTATGTCTCCCACCTAGACTAAATCCCGGATGGAATTGAAGCGTCTCTTGATGTGCTTGGTTCTCTTGTGAAATATGGATTCCTTCGCCAAGGCAATTGCACCAGTATTGTCACAAAAGATTTTCATTGGACCCGATGCACTAGGTATGACACCTAGATCGGATATGAACTCCTTCATCCAGACTCCTTCATTTGCTGCTTCCGAAGCAGCTATGTACTCCGCTTCACACGTAGATCCCGCCACGACGCTTTGTTTAGAACTGCACCAACTGACAGCTCCACCGTTCAATGTAAACACGTATCCGGTTTGCGATTTAGAATCGTCCGGATCAGTGTCAAAGCTTGCGTCAACGTAACCATTTACGATGAGCTCTTTGTCACCTCCATAAATGAGAAACATATCCTTAGTCATTTTCAGGCATTTCAGGATGTTCTTGACCGCTGTCCAGTGATCCACTCCTGGATTACTTTGGTACCTCCCTGCTAAACTTATAGCAAGGCACACATCAGGTCTGGTACACAGCATTGCATACATGATAGAGCCTATGGCTGACGCATAGGGAACATCTTTCATCTTCTCTCTATCTTCTGCAGTGGTCGGGCATTGAGTCTTACTCAACTTCACACCTTGTAACACAGGCAAGAACCCTTTCTTTGCTTGATCCATTTTGAACTTCTTCAAAACTTTGTCAAGGTATGTGCTTTGTGAAAGTCCAATTAAGCATCTTGATCTATCTCTATAGATCTTGATGCCCAATATATACACAGCTTCACCGAGGTCTTTCATTGAAAAACTCTTATTCAAGTATCCCTTTATGCTATTCAGAAATTCTATATCATTTCCAATCAGCAATATGTCATCCACATATAATATTAGAAATGCTACAGAGCTCCCACTCACTTTCTTGTAAATATAGGCTTCTCCACAAGTCTGTACAAAACCAAATGCTTTGATCACACTATCAAAGCATTTATTCCAACTCCGAGAGGCTTGCACCAGTCCATAAATAGATCGCTGGAGCTTGCACACTTTGTTAGCTCCCTTTGGATCGACAAAACCTTCCGGTTGCATCATATACAACTCTTCTTCCAGAAATCCATTCAGGAATGCAGTTTTGACATCCATTTGCCAGATTTCATAATCATAAAATGCGGCAATTGCTAACATGATTCGGACAGACTTAAGCATCGCTATGGGTGAGAAGGTCTCATCGTAGTTAATCCCTTGAACTTGTCAAAAACCTTTTGCAACAAGTAGAGCTTTATAGACAGTAACATTACCGTCAGCGTCAGTCTTCTTCTTGAAGATCCATTTATTCACAATTGCTTGCCGATCATCGGGCAAGTCAACCAAAGTCCACACTTTGTTCTCATACATGGATCCCATCTCAGATTTCATGGCCTCAAGCCATTTCGCGGAATCTGGGCTCACCATTACTTCTTCATAGTTCGTAGGTTCGTCATGGTCTAGTAACATAACTTCCAGAACAGGATTACCGTACCACTCTGGTGCGGATCTTACTCTGGTTGACCTACGAGGTTCAGTAATAACTTGATCTGAAGTTTCATGATCATCATCATTAACTTCCTCACTAATTGGTGTAGGTGTCGCAGAAACCGGTTTCTGCGATGAACTACTTTCCAATAAGGGAGCAGGTACAGTTACCTCATCAAGTTCTACTTTCCTCCCACTCATTTCTTTCGAGAGAAACTCCTTCTCCAGAAAGATTCCAAATTTAGCAACAAAAATCTTGCCTTCGGATCTGTGATAGAAGGTGTACCCAACAGTCTCCTTTGGGTATTGTAACACCCATGATGCGGCTATATCTCCCACGTGTCGAGGAATGACTTAGAGGCATAACCGCATAGTGGTTTTGTCGCAAGAAGGGTCATCTTCACACAATCCCATGTAATGAACAAGAATGGGATAAAGAGTTGGCTTACAATCGCCACTTCACACAATACATGAATATAATTCATACATCATCCAAAATACAATCATAGACCGACTACGGTCAAAACCAGAAGAAAATAAGACAACCCCAAATGCTAGATCCCCGATCGTCCCAACTGGGCTCCACTAATGATCATCAGGAAAAGACACATACTAACGACCACGTTCCTCGTCGAACTCCCACTTGAGATCGACCCCATCATCTGCACTGGCATCGTCGGCACCTGCAACTGTTTTGGTAGAATCTGTGAGTCACGAGGACACAGCAATCTCACGCCCGCGAGATCAAGACTATTTAAGCTTATAGGAACGGGTAGTGAAATGAGGTGGAGCTGCGGCGACAATAGGCATATATGGTGGCTAACATACGCAAAGAGAGCGAGAAGAGAAGCAACGGAACGGTCGTCATCTAGAAATGATCAAGAAGTGATCCCGAACTCCTACTTACGTCATACATAACTCAAACCGTGTTCACTTCCCGGACTCCGCCGAGAAGAGACCATCAGGGCTACACACGCAGTTGATGTATTTTAACTGGGTCAAGTGACAAGTTCTCTACAACCGGACATTAACAAATTCCCATCTGCCTCATAACCGCGGGCACGGCTTTCGAAAGATAAATACCCTGCAGGTGTCCCAACTTAGCCCATTATAAGCTCTCACGGTCAACGAAGGATATTCCTTCTCCCGGGAAGACCCGATCAGTCTCGGAATCCCGGTTTACAAGACATTTCGACAATGGTAAAACAAGACCAGCAAGACCACCCGAATGTGCCGACAAATCCCGATAGGAGCTGCACATATCTCGTTCTCAGGGCACACCGGATGAGCCAGACGTCGGGTTGGCATAGACCCTGGTTGCCCAGGGGGCGCCGGACATCGCTCGGTTTGGACCAGCACTCGAAGGAGAACTGGCCCGGGGGGGTAAATAAAGATGACCCTTGAGTCTGCAGAACCCAAGGGAAAAAGGCTTAGGTAGGCAAATGGTAAAACCAAGGTTGGGCCTTGCTGGAGGAGTTTTATTCAAAGCGAACTGTCAAGGGGGTCCCATAAATCACCCAACCGCGTAAGGAACGCAAAAACAAGGAACATAACACCGGTATGACGGAAATTAGGGCGGCAAGAGTGGAATAATTATGTTCCAACAAGATATAGATGCGTTAATTAAATAAGAGATATTGTGATATCCCAACATAATTATGTTCCAACAAGGTGCAATCGTCAACTTCACCTGCAACTAACAACGCTATAAGAGGGGCTGAGCAAAAGCGGTAACATAGCCAAACAAAGGTTTGCTAGGAAGGGTGAAAAGGTTAGAGGCTGACATGGCAGTATGGGAGGCATGATATAGCAAGTGGTAGGTAGCGCGGCATAGCAATAGAGCGAACAACTAGCAAGCAAAGATAGAAGTGATTTCAAGGGTATGGTCATCTTGCCTGAGATCCCGCAAGGAAGAAGAACGAGTCCATGAAGAAGACAAACGGGTGTAGTCGAACAAATCCTCACAACTCCGGAACGAAACCGAAGCTAACGAGAGAAGCGACCCGGAAAGAAACAAACAACATAGTGAACAACCACCACATACACATGGCATGATGCAAAAACAAATATGATGCATATCCGGTTTAAATATGCATGGCATGGCAAAGTGCAACACACAATACTACAAATTAAGTGGAGCTCAATATGCAACGAGTTGCATATTGACGAAACACCACATCAATTATTTAGTTCTCTCTCGATTATGTACCCAACAATGTTAAATGTTGTTAACCATGGCAAGAGGTGAAGCATAAGGAAACTACCTATTTAAGCAAGTTAAATGAGGCCGGAAACAAACAACAACAATTCTGGAAAATCCTCATGTCCATATTTTGGGATTGGTACTGTTCTGCCATAACGCAATTTTAATATTGTTAAACAGCAAAATGAAGTGCACCATGTTAATCTATGCATTTTTCTACCCCATTTACATATATAATTTATTAAAATCCGAGCTACGGTTATTTAGTTATGAAATAAATCATGTTCGCATGTTATTTATGCAAATTTAAACAACCATCATTTTAAACAATTTTAAACATGGATGAGAGTGGCATATTATTAAACTACACAAAATTCTAAGCATTTTTCATATATAAATTATTTACGAAAGATGCACGGTTAATTAATTATTAATGCATGAACATGAGGGGTTTTTCTGCAATACTATAAATCCTCGGATAATAGCTAAATTCGCAGATCCTGAAAAAAAACATCACATGGGCCGAATCCGGGTGGCCCGATAGGAGCGTGGGCACTGGAGGCTCACCCAGCGGGCCTTAGCCCATCTGCAGAGGAAGCCGGGTTGAAGAAGCTGGGCCACGGCGCGGGACGCGGTCAGGAGGGCGCGGTCAACGCGAGCGGACGCGGGACGAGTGACCGGCTCATTCTAGAGGAAGCAGAGCAGCGGCTGCCGGTGGCGCTTGAGGGCTTGCCGCGGCGGGACTTGAGGCGCAGGGGCGAGGCGAGCTCGAGCAGATCCGGCGGGCGACGCGACGGGGAGGTGGCCGGAGGAGGCGGGCCGGGGGCCCTGGGCAGGGAAGCAGCGGTCAGCTCCTGGTGGTGGTGGCCGACGCCTTGGTTCTTGCAGGTTGTCGCGCGACCCGGCGAGGAACTCGGGCGACGGGTGGCTGACGGTGACGCGAGCACCAGCAACGGGCAGAGGGAGGCGGATCCGGTGAAGCTCAACTCCGGCGAGCTACTGCTCGTTGTCGGCCGGACGGAGACGGGTCGAGGACGGCGGCGCTCCTGCTAGAACGAGGTGAGAGAGAGAGGGGTGAGACGATGGAGAAGCACGGGAGAAAAGGAAGGCACAGAGCGACGGGACTTGCCTGGTCGCTGCTGCAGCTGGTTGGAACCTCCGGCGGGGAATCACCGGCAAGGAGGAGGTCGTTGGGAGGCTCGGGGTCGAGCTCCTCTCGATCTGGATCGATGAGGGAGCAGGAGGCGTGGCTGCTGTGGTGAAATCGAGGGAGAGTGGGTGGCAAGCGCTGCTTGGCCCGGCGCTGAAGACGAGGGGCGTTGTCGGGTCGGCTGGGTGGAATGGATGGCTTGGATCGGGGAATCCTGAGGAAGAGGGTGGCGGCGGCAGGGAATAGGTGGATGGGACAGGTTAGGACTAGGGTTAGGCTGTTTAAATAGCTAGGTGGACTAGCTTAAGGCAAAACAGGCCCTCCGATCAAAATTGCACGGTCGAGAAAAAGGCTGTGGAGAGTCCAACAAAGAAAACGGTGATGTTTTGCAGATGTTTGGGGATGATCCGAATCCAACGGTGACAACAACCCAGGTCGGGTTCGGGGCGGTTCCGGACGCGCGAGAGGGGTCTATGCACTGCGCAAGGAGGGGTTCGGTGGTTGTGCAGAGAGGGTCAAACGGTCAGACAAGAGAGAATCGAAAATCCGGTTAGACTCAGAATGGTCAACGAACGCAAGGGGGAACACGGCAACTACGAGCGGATGCAAGTTTTTAAAACATGACAGCAACGAAGTGCCGATGCAATGCAAATGATGCGATGATGAATGCAACACACAAATAAAACACAGCTGACTCGCAAAACAAGGGAGGCAATCGGAGCGTCGGTCTCGGGGCGTTACAGGTATCCTATGAAGACACATTTCTCCAATTTGGGTTCGAGCTTATCAGGTTGAAGCTTTTTCACATAAGCATCGCAGCCCCAAACTTTAAGAAACGACAACTTTGGTTTCTTGCCAAACCACAGTTCATAAGGCGTCGTCTCAACGGATTTTGATGGTGCCCTAGTTAACGTGAATGCGGCCGTCTCTAAAGCATAACCCCAAAACGATAGAGGTAAATCAGTAAGAGACATCATAGATCGCCCCATATCTAGTAGAGTACGATTACGATGTTCGGACACACCATTACGCTGTGGTGTTTCGGGTGGCGTGAGTTGCGAAACTATTCCGCATTGTTTCAAATGAAGACCAAACTCATAACTCAAATATTCTCCTCCACGATCAGATCGTAGAAACTTTATTTTCTTGTTACGATGATTTTCAACTTCACTCCAAAATTCTTTGAACTTTTCAAATGTTTCAGACTTATGTTTCATTAAGTAGATATACCCATATCTGCTTAAATCATCTGTGAAGGTGAAAAAATAACGATATCCGCCACGAGCCTCAATATTCATCGGACCACATACTTCTGTATGTATGATTTCCAACAAATCTGTTGCTCTCTCCATAGTTCCGGAGAACGGCGTTTTAGTCATCTTGCCCATGAGGCACGGTTTGCAAGTACCAAGTGATTCATAATCAAGTGGTTCCAAAAGTCCATTAGTATGGAGTTTCTTCATGCGCTTTACACCGATATGACCTAAACGACAGTGCCACAAATAAGTTGCACTATCATTATCAACTCTGCATGTTTTGGCTTCAATATTATGAATATGTGTATCACTACTATCGAGATTCAACAAAAATAGACCACTCTTCAAGGGTGCATGACCATAAAAGATATTACTCATATAGATAGAACAACCATTATTCTCTGATTTAAATGAATAACCGTCTCGCATCAAACAAGATCCAGATATAATGTTCATGCTTAACGCTGGCACCAAATAACAATTATTTAGGTCTAAAACTAATCCCGGAGGTAGATGTAGAGGTAGCGTGCCGACCGCGATCACATCGACTTTGGAACCATTTCCCACGCGCATCGTCACCTCGTCCTTAGCCAATCTTCGCTTAATCCGTAGCCCCTGTTTCGAGTTGCAAATATTAGCAACAGAACCAGTATCAAATACCCAGGTGCTACTGCGAGCATTAGTAAGGTACACATCAATAACATGTATATCACATATACCTTTGTTCGCCTTGCCATCCTTATCCGCCAAATACTTGGGGCGGTTCTGCTTCCAGTGACCAGTCTGCTTGCAGTAGAAGCACTTAGTCTCAGGCTTAGGTCCAGACTTGGGTTTCTTCTCCTGAACAGCAACTTGCTTGCTGTTCTTCTTGAAGTTCCCCTTCTTCCCTTTGCCCTTTTTCTTGAAACTGGTGGTCTTATTGACCATCAACACTTGATGCTCCTTTTTGATTTCTACCTCCGCAACCTTTAGCATTGCGAAGAGCTCGGGAATCGTCTTATCCATCCCTTGCATGTTATATTTCATCACGAAGCTCCTGTAGCTTGGTGGCAGTGATTGGAGAATTCTGTAAATGACGCTATCATCCAGAAGATTAACTCCCAGTTGAATCATGTGATTATTATACCCAGACATTTTGAGTATATGTTCACTGGCAGAACTATTCTCCTCCATCTTGCAGCCGTAGAACATATTGGAGACTTCATATCTCTCAATCCGGGCATTCTTTTGAAATATTAACTTCAACTCCTGGAACATCTCATATGCTCCATGACGTTCAAAACGTCGTTGAAGTCCCGGTTCTAAGCCGTAAAGCATGGCACATTGAACTATCGAGTAGTCATCAACACGTGACTGCTAGGCATTCACAATGTCTGCAGTTGCTGGCGCAGGTGGTACACCTAGCGGTGCTTCCAGGACGTAATTCTTCTGTGCAGCAATGAGGATAATCCTCAAGGTACGGACCCAGTCCGTGTAATTGCTACCATCATCTTTCAACTTTGCTTTCTCAAGGAACGCATTAAAATTCAACGGAACAACAGCACGGGCCATCTATCAGGTACTAAGTTCATGATAAATTTAAGTTCAATTAATCATATTACTTAAGAACTCCCACTTAGATAGACATCCCTCTAATCCTCTAAGTGATCACGTGATCCATATCAACTAAACCATGTCCATCATCACGTGAGATGGAGTAGTTTCAACGGTGAACATCACTATGTTGATCATATCTACTATATGATTCACGCTCGACCTTTCGGTCTCCGTATTCCGAGGCCATATCTGTTATATGCTAGGCTCGTCAAGCTTAACCTGAGTATTCCGCATGTGCAACTGTTTTGCACCCGTTGTATTTGAACATAGAGCCTATCACACCCGATCATCACGTGGTGTCTCAGCACGAAGAACTTTCGCAACGGTGCATACTCAGGGAGAACACTTATACTTTGATAATTTAGTGAGGGATCATCTTATAATGCTACCGTCAATCAAAGCAAGATAAGATGCATAAAAGATAAACATCACATGCAATCAATATAAGTGATATGATATGGCCATCATCATCTTGTGCTTGTGATCTCCATCTCCGAAGCACCGTCTTGATCACCATCGTCACCGGCGCGACACCTTGATCTTCATCGTAGCATCATTGTCGTCTCGCCAATCTTATGCTTCTACGACTATCGCTACCGCTTAGTGATAAAGTAAAGCATTATAGGGCGATTGCATTGCATACAATAAAGCGACAATCATATGGCTCCTGCCAGTTGCCGATAACTCGGTTACAAAACATGATCATCTCATAAAATTTAGCATCATGTCTTGACCATATCACATCACAACATGCCCTGCAAAAACAAGTTAGACGTCCTCTACTTTGTTGTCGCAAATTTTACGTGGCTGCTACGGGCTTAGCAAGAACCGTTCTTACCTACGCGTCAAAACCACAATGATAGTTTGTCAAGTTGGTGCTATTTTAACCTTCGCAAGGACCGGGCGTAGCCACACTCGGTTCAACTAAAGTTGGAGAAACTGACACCCGCCAGCCACCTGTGTGCAAATCACGTTGGTAGAACTAGTCTCGCGTAAGCGTATGCGTAATGTCGGTCCGGGCCGCTTCATCCAACAATACCGCCGAACCAAAGTATGATATGCTGGTAAGCAGTATGACTTATATCGCCCACAACTCACTTGTGTTCTACTCGTGCATATGACATCTACGCATAAAACATGGCTCGGATGCCATTGTTGGGGAACGTAGTAATTTCAAAAAAATTCCTACGCACACGCAACATCATGGTGATGCATAGCAACGAGAGGGGAGAGTGTTGTCTACGTACCCTCGTAGACCGTAAGTGGAAGCGTTATATCAACGCGGTTGATGTAGTCGTATGTCTTCACGATCCGACTGATCCAAGTACCGAAAGCACGGAACCTCCGAGTTCTGCACACGTTTGGCTTGGTGACGTCCTCGCATTCTCGATCCAGCAAGAGGGGTGAAGTAGTAGATGAGTTCCGGCAGCACGACGGCGTGGTGACGGTGTTGGTGAAGAACAATCTTCGCAGGGCTTCGCCTAAGCACTACGAAAACTATGACGGAGGATAAACTAGAGGAGACGGGGTTGCCAGCACACGGCTTGGTGTTTCTTGATGTGTCTTGGGTGCTAGCCCTACCCCTCTATTTATATGTTGAGCCTTGGGGTCGAAACTTGGAGTAAAAGCCTCCACAAAGTCGGTTTCACCCGAAAGGCAAGAGTCCTTCTCGGACTCCAGGGCCAGACGCCAGGGTTCCCGGCGTCTGGACCCAGACGCCAGGGACCCTGGCGTCTGCCCCCTGGACTCTGCAAAACTTCCTTTTGCGCATTCCAAAAACCTCGTGGGCTTTCCCCTTTGGCCCAGATAAAGTGTTCTTGTGCCCAAACATTTCGGGAAACATCCGGAACCCCTTCCGATGGATTCCGGAACCTTTCCGGAGATCAAACACTACTGTCCACATATCAATCTTTACTTCCGGACCATTCCGGAGTTCCTCGTCATATCCGTGATCTCATCCAAAACTCCGAACAACATTCGGTCACCAACATACATAACTCATAGTACTATGTCGTCAACGAACGTTAAGCGTGCGGACCCTACGGGTTCGAGAACTATGTAGACATGACCGAGACACCTCTCTGGTCAATAACCAATAGCGGGACCTGGATGCCCATATTGGCTCCTACATATTCTACGAAGATCTTTATCGGTCAGACCGCATAACAACATACGTTGTTCCCTTTGTCATCGGTATGTTACTTGCCCGAGATTCGATCGTCGGTATCTCAATACCTAGTTCAATCTCGTTACCGGCAAGTCTCTTTACTCGTTCTGTAATACATCATCCCGCAACTAACTCATTAGTTGCAATGCTTGCAAGGCTTATAGTGATGTGCATTACCGAGTGGGCCCAGAGATACCTCTCCGACAATCGGAGTGACAAATCCTAATCTCGAAATACGCCAACCCAACAAGTAACTTCGGAGACACCTGTAGAGCACCTTTATAATCACCCAGTTACGTTGTGACGTTTGGTAGCACACAAAGTGTTCCTCCGGTAAACGGGAGTTGCATAATCTCATAGTCATAGGAACATGTATAAGTCATGAAGAAAGCAATAGCAACATACTAAACGATCGAGTGCTAAGCTAACGGAATGGGTCAAGTCAATCACATCATTCTCCTAATGATGTGTTCCCGTTAATCAAATGACAACTCATGTCTATGGCTAGGAAACATAACCATCTTTGATCAACGAGCTAGTCAAGTAGAGGCATACTAGTGACACTCTGTTTGTCTATGTATTCACACAAGTATTATGTTTCCGGTTAATACAATTCTAGCATGAATAATAAGCATTTATCATGATATAGTTTAATTAGTTTAGGTTTTTTAGTTTAGTTAGTTTAGGTTTAATTAGTTTAGGTTTAATTAGTTTAGGTTTAGGTTAATTTTTTTAGGTTTTTTAGTTTAATTAGTTTAGGTTATTTAGTTTAATTAGTTTAGGTTGTTTAGTTTAGTTAGTTTAGGTTTAATTGGTTTAGGTTTTCTAGTTTAGTTAGTTTAGGTTATTTAGTTTAATTAGTTTAGGTTTTTTAGTTTAGGTTTAATTAGTTTAGGTTATTTAGTTTAATTAGTTTAGGTAGTTTTTTTAAGAATAAACAAGAAGGATGAAAAAAAAAGAAGTAAAAGAAGAAGAGGAAGAAGAAGAGGTGTCGGGGTGTCGTGTCGAGGGTCGAGGGGTCGGGGTGTCCGGGTGTCATGTCGAGGGTCAAGGGGTCGAGGGTCGCCGAGGGGTCAAGGGTCGCCGAGGGGTTGAGGGGTCGAGTATTTGCCATGCCGACCACGACACCCCGACACCCCAACCCCTCGACCCTCGACACGAAAACCCGACACCCCGACCCCTCGACCCTTGACACGACACCCCGACCCCTCGACCCTCGACACGACACCCCGACCCCTCGACCCTCGACACGACACCCTGACCCCTTAACCCTCGACATGATACCCTCGATACCCCGACCCCCGACACGACACCCTGACCCCCGAGGGTTGCCGAGGGGCACCCCGACCCCGACACAGCACCCCGGCACGACACCACCGACACCCCGACCCCCGACACGACACCCCGAGATCCCGACACGGTACCCCCGACACCGACACCCCGATATTAATTTGTTTATGTTATTAGGTATTCAATTTTTTATATATTCATGATGATGATACACACTAATTGTTTTATTATGTTTATGTTGTACTAATTTCGTTTACTCTTTGTCATTGCAGGTGTTGACAGATGGTGGGCTTGGGTCGAGAGTGCTCCGAGCCTCCTACCTCGGCGCGTGGGAGGGGTGTTGTTATTGCCCCCCAGAACCTTCCGAGAGCGCCGGTAGACACCATGGAGACACCCCCAGCACCTTCGGCGGGCGCTTCTTCTTCTTCGGCCGGGAGAGGAGGTCGGGGGAAGAAAAGGGGTGCAGGTAGAGGTGGACGGGGCGCTGGGAGAGGTAGGAAGGTTGTTCTGCCTTCCTCGCCGCCACCCCTCGCTGAGTCTCCGGACCACCGGAGTGCTCCGTCTTAGGTGGACCCGTCTGACCTGGACCAGTGTCGGACTCCGGTCGACGAGCCTCTGGTCGCCGAGCCTCGGGTCCCAGTGTCTTCCTCTCAGGAGACTCGGGTCCCAGAGGCTTCGTCACACGTGACTACGGAGACTAGCGACCATGCTGATGGTGTCGAGGAGACCTTATCTGAGGATATCTACAGCGAGGGCGAGCTGGTTGAGGAGGGCAAGAAGGTCTACCAGCGTGGTGGTACTAAGCTACCGTCCATGTCGGCGACCCGCGACCAGAGGTGGTTGATTCAGCCTAACGGGGAGAAGTAAATGCATTTACTTTTTTTAACCTTTTGCCTTCATGTTTGTTCAAATTAATATCTAATGTGTTGGCCTTGTCATACTGCAGGGGTTGGATACACGCAGATGGTGTCCGGAGGCCCAACCAGGTCCTTGGTACTCTAGTCCGGCACCACTTCCCGGGGTGGGCCATGTTGCCCAGTGAGGGTGAGCTTCCAAAGCTAGCACTGACCTGGGAGCTGTACAAGGCTGCCCCGGCCCCACCGGGGGAGATGGTCGATAGTGTCGTCTGCGAGACGGTGGCTGATATTGTGAGACGACGGTTTTGGGTAATTTCTCCTTTACGAAATTAAAAATCAATAGTACCTAGTGATTGTACTAATGATCAGTGTTGTCTTGTTTGATTGTAGACCTTCTACAGGTGTCTTGAGGAACACGAGGCAGACGCGGCTATGGTTCTCGAAGCCGAGTGCAAGCGCCTCCTTCAGAACACACGGGACGAGGCTCGGGTGCAGGCTGTCTGAGACTACTACTCCTCGACTAACATCAGGAGGGAGAAGAAGAAGTGCCGCGTCAAGTATCTAAGTAAGGACAAGTACATGAAGGTAATTACCTATTCTTAAGGACTTGTACTAGTTTCCTTCATTTGATTCGTAGGCGTAGCGCTGAAACTTCTCTTTGTCTAACTTAGGTGCCCCCGAGATGGTGTGCGAATAAGATGGACTGTTGGGATAGGTTGGTGGATGAGTGGTGCTCTCCCCAATGGCTAGCCATCCACAATAAGAACAGGGACAAGCGTGCCCAGATGCAAGGTGTGCCACACTATCAAGGGAGCTCCAACCTGTTTGAGTACGGGGATCACTGGGTATGTGGTTCGAGCCCTTAATGATTCATGCAATTTCATTCTCCATGCTTGCTTTAATTACTAATTTACCCTGTTCCTCTCTTTCAGGCGCGACACAACAAGGAGGTGCCGCCACTGTACGACCTCTATGCCATGGCCCATAGTGCCCCGTAAAAGAAGGCCCAGGCATTCTCGGAGGATGACCTCGATCATCCAGAGAGCTTCACCAACATATCCTCCCACGACAAGCTTGTGAGGTACAGAGACTGGGGGAAGAAGATGAAAGGCTAGGAGTTTAACCCGAGCCATAGTCCTTTTGATCCTGAGCTCATGATGCTATCTGGTGAGGGGAGGAAACAT
Source organism: Aegilops tauschii subsp. strangulata (assembly GCF_002575655.3). Lineage (NCBI taxonomy): Eukaryota > Viridiplantae > Streptophyta > Magnoliopsida > Poales > Poaceae > Aegilops > Aegilops tauschii. The sequence continues at coordinate 119,312,452 of NC_053040.3, forward strand.
GGCTCAGTAGCCATTGGGGATGGACTCATACGTTGTCCTAGAAGTCTCCCGGAGATCAAGAAGTGCCAGACGAAGTCTCTTCCCAAGATGAGGCCTCGACCACGGACAATGGAGCTCGCTATCGAGGCTAGGGCCCAGGAGCTTGTGGCGGAGGCAACCAGGCAGTCGACAGAGAAGGTGAGGGAGAGGAGGAGAGGACGGCTAATCTATTGGAGGCGGAGAGGAACCAGAACACCGCGGGTCACCGGGCCCTATACGAGATCCTCGTGGTAAGTTTCTCCCGCATACTAGCCAAATCATGCATGTAATGTTTGTTTCATTACTAACTAATATGACTGACTCGCGAAAACAAAATGTGCAGTCCTTGTGCGAGAAAACCGGCCAGACTCCTCTGCCGATGCCCCAGATTGCTATAGCGGACACGGTGAGTTTCATTTGAATGGTCATTAGTTACTAGTATTCACATTTCAGTTGCATCATGCTAACTAAACATTGCAAATGATCTTTCGTGCAACACGCCTCCCACAAAGGATCGACCGATCCTTCTCCGTATCGCGCTGGCGCAACCCCGACCAGTCCTTCACCTCCCGGATTATGGTAAGTTTCCCAAGTGTTTTGCTTAACAAATGCTTTGTTAGCTAGAAAATGGCATAACAACCTAGGTTAGCTCAATAATGATCTGTAGCTAGCTTAGCTAGTTCATTTATGACATAATTAGCTCATTTAGGTAAAAAATGGCATAACAACCTAAGATATCTCAATAATGATCTATAATTAGCTTAGCTACTTCATTTATGACATAATTAGCGCACTTAGGTCAAAAAATGGCATAACAACCTAGGATAGCTCAATAATGATCTATGATTAGCTTAGCTACTTCATTTATGACATAACTAGAGCACTTAGGTAAAAATGGCATAATAACCTTGGTTTAGCTCCAAACTATCATATAATTAGTTTATTTTCCTCCAAAATGACAAAATAACCTTACCTAGCTCCAAAATGACCGATTTTAACTAGGATAGCTCTAAAATGACCTACACTTACCATTTTGTCCTACAAAATGAATAAATATGCTTAGTTAGCTCAAAATGGCATAACTACGTAGGTTAGCTCCAAAATGACCTATTTACCTAGCTTAGCTCTAAATTGATCTACACACTTAGCATTGTTTACCTACCTTAGCTAAAAAATGGCATTTTTACCTACCTTAGTTAGAAGAAGAAGAAGAAGAAGAAGAAGAAAAAGAAGAATATGAGGAAGCTAGCATTGATGGAAACTTGTTGCAAACTTTTTACTTGTGCTTGTACTTCCTTTTTATTTATGTAAACTTGTTGCAAACTTGTTGGATATGTTGTTGGAAACTTGTTGGATATGTTGTTGCAAACTTGTATGGAAATGTTGTTGGAAACTTGTATATATATGTTCATGTTGTTGGAAACGTGTATATGTTGTTGGAAACTTATAGTTGGTATGATTGTTGAAATTATTTTGAAATGTGTATATATATATGTGTGAAATTCTGTCAAATTGAATGAATTTAGGAAAAAAACAGGAAAACATGGGCTATATAGCCACTTTGCCGTCCGCTGGCTGACGACAAAGATTCCACGTGGCAGCTACCTGTGCAACCTGGGTGTAGGGGGCTGGCCTATTTGGCAGATTTGCCGTCAGCCAGCAGACGGCAAAGGCCTTTGCATCCTTGCCGTCCGTTGGCTGACGGCAACGATGCAAAGGCCTTTGCCGTCAGCTGGCAGACGACAAAGCACGTCGTTAACCACTTAACGGACCTGAACTGCCACGTGTGCCTGCCAGGCTCTTTGCCGCCGGTCAGCAGACGGCAAAGCCCTTTGCAGCTTTGCCGTCAGCCAATAGACGACAAAGAGGCCTTTGTCGTAGCCTATTCAGCCGGACCTGTTGCCGTCTGCTGGCTGACGACAAAGGTCTTTGCTGTCAGCCATCCATGCCTTTGCCGTCAGCCATGGCTGACGGCAAAGTGCCTGATTCTTGTAGTGAAGATGGCAATGCATAATTCACATATATGGTAATTAGACACTAAACATGTGGCATTCACACAAAGCATGTCTAAACTAATCAAATGACATAGCAATGCAAGACGCCATAGGCATGGTATGAGCAACATAACCCTGCCAAGTTAAAGCATACACCTCGGGGGGAAATAGGACTGGTCATCTGTCTCTGATTCCTCCTCTGAGGAGCTATCCGTAACCAGCGAGATATGCGCTTCGTCAGATAGGATAGTCTGCTCTGAAGACCTTGTTTTCACTCCAGAATATTCCACCACCGTGTCAAATGGCTGATGCACACGAAGAGTAGTTGAATGTACTAACATTGTTGACAAATGCAATACGTGACGAAAAAAAGGATGGCCTGATATAATTCACATATAAGATGACTGGCTAAGCAGCATGGCATTGCAAAATTCACATATATGATGCCTGGCTAAACAAGATGGCATTGCATAATTCACATAAACAATGAATAAACTAAACAGATGGCATTCACACAAAGCATATCAAAACTAAGCAGATGACATATTTGATGTATAAAGTAAGCAATGCAAGGCACCATATGCATGATATAACCAACATCAGCATGCCAAGTTAGAGCGAAGACCTCAGGGGGTAAATAGGAGTGGTCTTCTCCTTCTGAATCCCCCTCAGAACAAATATCTTCCTCTCGATTACAATCCGAAATGGGTGGAGGGGGGCTGCCTTTGCGCCTACCATGGAGCGACGTCTGCATGAAATTTTATTGCCATGCAAGGCTCGTCTCTTTTGCTCTACATGTTCAGTTCCGTTGTGTACAATAACTGACATGCATAGGTATAAAACATAGTGATATTATGTAAGGAGTGCATGCAGAAATCCAGAGTGATGGTAGCAAATTGTGGATAGACCCAAAACCAATGATAGCAGGCAGATAATGGCTTCAGTTAAAAAATACAGATAATGGCTTCTTTACTGTTTGTTTCCCACCCAACATGAAACTCATAGTAGACACCAGAGATTAACCAGATAGTAGATAGATACTATTGATTGCGGCCCCGATATGTACCCCACAGCCATTTAAAAACTCAAGTTTGACCATTAGTTTAGAGCTGACTCAGAGTCTAATCGGTGAACAGGACGATAAAGTAGCATGTAATATTAAGCGATGCATAACGTAAGCAGACACGAAAGAGTGCGACCTCTCTTGCGGACCCGTGTAGTCCTTGAGGTCATCTGCTCGGTTGATGATGGAAATGCAGTTGTCATGGCTGCCAGCAATGGGGAAGAAGATCTGAGGTGGCGAAAGATAGTCTGGAGGCCGGATCCCTGCTGTGCTGGACCCTTCTGTCGTTGGAGCAGCTGAGCTGGGGTGGACAACGGCGCAGCAGGAGCGGGACAAACCACACAAGGTTTTCTTTGACAACTATCTGTAAGAGAAGTAATCCTGTAAGGGCTCGTTTGAATTGGAGGATTCTAAGAATGCAGGGATAGGAAATACACAGTAATAGGATAGGAATGCACGTGCAAAACAGAGAATTTAAAAACACATGATTTCTGCCAATCTGGGTGTTTGGTTCACAAGAATTGGAAGATCACGGGATGCAAAGAAGCATTGTGAGATTAAGTCAAACCATAAGAAAATGTACGGTTATAATGCTATTATGCTACTATCTCTTAGTCTTGTGCTTCATGAATAGGAATTTGAAAAGGAGGACAAGTGGATATTAAAATTCCTACGGTTTTTCTTTCAAGGAGACATTAAAGGAACAAATCCTACAATTTTCCTTTGCTCCATTCCTTTGAACCAAATGCATGAATAGTAGTACCATAGGAAACTTTCCAATTCCTATGTTTTCCTTCACTTTTCTTTTCAAGCACTGGCGATTCTAGTAGGAAGGCTTGAGCAAGGAAAAGCCTACACTCAAAAAATGTTTTTGTGCTACTCACTACTAGGAAAAGGGCTATAGATAATATGGACACTAATGGCGCACCACACATGTGGTGCGCCACTACTATATACTACTGGCGCACCATGTGTTGGTACGCCATTAGTGTCCAAATACTAATGGCGCACCACATCCACGGTGCGCCACTACTAAATTTTTTTTATTTTTTTTTCAAAACTAGTAATGGCACACCAGGGGATAGTGTGCCATTACTAGTTAAACTAGTAATGGCGCACCACACCCTCGGTGCGCCACTACTACAATTTGTTTTTTTTCAAAACTAGTAATGGCGCACCAGGGGACCGTGTGCCATTACTAGTTTTAACTAGTAATTGCGCACCACACCCTCAGTGCGCCACTACTAATTTTTTTTTAAAGTTAGTAATGGCGCACCATGGGTGTGGTGCGCCATTACTAGTTAAACTAGTAATGGCGCACCACACCCACGGTGCGCCATTACTAAATTTGCCCAAAAATTCCACCGAATGCACCCCCCCCCCCCCCCCGTGGACCACCTTTTCAGTTTTAGAAAAAATAAAAGAAAATGATGGAAATGTCAAAAAAAAAAAGTTTCCCATGTGATATGTGGTCTAGTTGTTGGGAAAATTACAAATATGAATTTCGACTTTATTTACAAAATCTCCCTGGAATTTGTAAAATGGGCATAACTTTTGCATACGAACTCGGATTAAAAAGTTTTTTATATGAAAAATCATCTACTCAAAAAGATACATCCGAATTCAACCAGGGGAACCTCGTTGAACATTTTTAGAATCCCCAAAAACCTAACAGAAAAAAAGATACGGGACTTTTAAGATCTCGAGGGGGAAAATGGGAAAAATTTCAAACTTACTAGTGGCGCACCATTTGCTAGGTGCGCCACTAGTAACAGAAAAAAAATAGTTTCAATTTTTTTTGGAAAAAATGTTCAAAATATGAACGGAAGTTTGAAATATTTTTTCAAAATTTCATCACACTCATGAACATGAACAAAGTCCTAGACATCAACAAGGTTTAATAGGATTGATATGCTAGATATATCAACAAGTGCCTGTTAAGTGAGCTGGTGCAGGTTGGATAGAACTCAGAAGTTAAGCGTGCTTGGGCTGGAGTAGTGTGAGGATGGGTGACCTTTCGGGAAGTTTGACCACGGAGTGCGATTTGACTTGAGATTAAGCATATTGACCCGAGATTAAGCCATAGTGACCCGAGATTAAGAAAAAAATTGAAAAAAATGAAAAAAATTTCTAATGGCGTGATGCTAGTGGCGCACCTGTAGTGCGCCATTAGTAGGCAAAACAGGTGCGCCACTAGCAGGCCTTTTCCTAGTAGTGGCTTCTACTACTTTGGACCCAGACCACTGCCCTACTAGCTCAACTCCCACGCCCATCGACAAATGCACAGCTCAAACGCGTAGAGATAAATAATGATGGCATTCAAGAGAGTCCATCACGGATAGCTAAGGTTCCTGGTACCTCACTGCTTGTCATATGGTATCAGAAACTAATCGTATTTCACGTTACTACGTGCGCTCAGTGGACAATATATATAACATGTAGAGTAAAAAAGAGATGCAATAAGTGTACAACCTCTTTGGCGAAGCCATGTCGATCTCAGCGCGATTGGGTTGGTCGGTGAGGATGATCCGGCTGACTTGGCTGTCGGAGGAGGGGAAGAAGATCTTAGGCATCTTGAGGTGGACCCCGGTGTACTACTCCACTTTGATGGAGGGTTTCATCGTTGGAGCAGCTCCGGTGAGTTGTACGACACCGAGGCTGAAGCAGGACAAGAGAGACAATGTTAACCTGAGTGGAATTCTAACAGCATCTCCAATAGATGACGTAAAATACATAACCACAAAGTGCTAGATGTAAAATACATCAACCGATCATCTCTGAACTTAACAGTCGAAACTGAATTTAACAGTCGAAACTGAACTTAACTATTGAAACTGAATTTTGCTGTCGACACTGAATTTTACTGTCGAAACTGAACGCACTAGTAGCAGAAAAGCAGCAGCAGCGCGTGCGAGAGCCGGGGCGGCTGGTCGTGTAGCAGCATCAGGTGAGGCTACACATCAGCCGACTGAATTTTTCATCTCTGGTTAGTCGATTTTCTAGCCGTTCGATACAAAATCAAGGGCCTGCAGTTCATCTTCAACCTCCACCCCCTTGAGCCGCCAGCCACCACCGGCCAAACCGCCGCTCCTCGCCGCCGTGGCCGGCGGTGCGCCGCCCCGCCCGCCCCGAAACCACTCCCCAGCGCCGGTCCGCTGCCGCCCGGGCCATCCCCCTAGCCCCCCGTGCCGAGCTTTTTCTCCGGCGATCCCCACGCCACCGCCCACCACCGCCGGCGACCACCGCCCCCACCCTGAACCCTAAGATAGATAGTGAGGTACCTCTCCGGCGAGCCCCCCTCCCCGCTGCGGCTGGTTCTTCCTTAACTCCGGCGAGCCCCCCACCCCCTAAAAATCGACTGACCCAAAAGTCGATTCAGTCGACTGAAGTGTAGCTAAATCGGAGTAGCATCGCAACCAAGAGGAAGAGAGAGAGAGAGCAGCAGCGCAAGCAAGAGCAATAGCAAGAGCAGACCAGGCAGGGGACCGAGAGCAAGAGCAGAGCAGCAGCGTGAGCGAGAGCTAAAGCAGTAACAGCTCCTACTGATGTGGACGTCGCCGCCGAGGGAGCGACGCCGTGGAGGAAGTGGCCGGCGACGCCGCCGTTGATGGAGCCGCACCGTGTCGGCTCGGGACCGAGCGCCGGCAGCACCGTGAGATCGAATCAAGAAGAAAATGTGGCGATTAGTGTACAACCTCTTTGGTGGCGCCGATTTGGCCTCATCTTCATCCGAGGAAACGGTGATGATGCTACTCCTCCGGTGGTGCAGGTGAAGACGGTGGTGTGGGAATGGAGGTGGCACGAAAGACGAGAGGAACGTCGAGGCAGCTCCTTGGAGGTGGAGGACGGGGTGGCTGAACAGACGGGACGACGAGATCGCCGACAGATCCTCATCCGGTACGATGGATGAGGGACATCGAGGTGTTGCTGTGGACGGCATCATCGGGGAAGAGGCTCCGGCTGGGTGACGGACGGAGGAGGGTGTGGGGCTTCGCAGGTTTTCACGGGCTCGGTGTACGAATGGGTGGGCGGATGGGATGGGAGTGGGGAACCATGGTTTAGGGACGCGCTTGTCCGAAATGTGGGATAAGTTACGAAAGTACCCCCACCGATTTGAGCTAGGCGGTTCTTTCGGTTCAGGGGCATCACGGGCATTTCGTGTGTCGGGATTTCACAGGAGGTGGGAGTTTTCGCGCGCGTTGTAATTTTGGAATAGCAAGGCACGGGTTGAGATGGAGGGAGTTGTCGGAGCACAACTAGACAAAGATATATCTTAAATATTTCGGGGTAACAAGGCGCGGGTTGAAATTTCCGGACAAGCCTAACGTGTAGTGTACCAAATTAATTCGCACTCCCGTCGACGAAAAAACAAAAATAAATCAATTTGCAACACACAAGAGAGTGTAGTCCCGTGTACTGTACCAAATCAATTCACACTACAAATGTCATTTAAAACATTGAATTCATGTTATGTTCAATTAAAATATTTTGCTACGTGTATAATGCATGCAACCTGCTACTCAAATGAAGGTTTTAGGGCATTCCAAACGTATATACTACCGCTTCAATATGAACTAAATTTGAATTCGTTTCTCTATTTGAATAAGATCTACAATAATGATTGTTGTGAAGTCAAACCATTTGAATTCGTTTCTCTATTTTAATAAGATCTACAATCATCATTATTGTCAAGTTAAACCATCGTTTGTGTATTATCTTCACAGCACACCACATGATTACTCTCGAGTTAGATATGAACTATGTGTACTATATGAACTCGAACTCGATTTTTTGAATCCACTTTATGTCGATTTCAAATCACAGTACATTTCAAGATCTAGCTAGATCTTCATAATCTAAACCATGTCTCATATGTATAATGTGTTTATCACATAATGTATGGTGCCCCGCCCCTACGCCTACAAGTATTTAGTATGAGTTGCAAACACCACACATTACCACAAATTCAAATAAAATGTGAGATTGTTCGATATATAGTAGTGTTTAGATTGTTCGATATTTAGTTGTAAGCTGCAAACGCCACACATTATCACAAATTCAAATAAATGTGAGATTGTTCGATGTATAGTATGGTTTAGATTGTTTGACATTTAGCTGTGAGTTGCAAAGGCCATGCATTATCACATTATGGTATAACATGTGCAAAACCACAGCACGCGTATCACCGCTATATTCATGCATGCATATGTTTATAACACTATGATCTCCTATTCAAATATATGAATCCACTTTCATATCAAATTATGATCTTTGTTAGTCTCTTACACCCACACAATCCTCTAACCTTTGTAGCTAGCACTAACTTTCTCTCATGCATGCACACGCCCTCCTCACCCTCCCCCTCCCTCAGCATTCTATCCATCGCGCACATTCATTTTATTTTCTTTAGGTCGTTCTCCCACAGTCTCCACAACTCCTTTCCGACACACACCGATCGATAAACCTCTCCAGCGATGTCTGCCTACAACATACACATGCACCTTCCATCTCCTCCTTTATGTGTCCATGCCTCGTGTCTCTCATACGGTCCCACACACGTGTAAACTCTCGCCCCTCTTTTCATTGATCTCACAACCACACACTCCTCCCCCTATCTAGCTAGTAGCTCAGCCTCTCGCATCACCTCCTAGCTCCATTCTCTCTTTCTATCCGTCTCGTTGGGCCTTATTTGCCTCTAACAAATGGATTACACCGTCTGATCTACCGTTATACATATAGCTAGCTAGCTCCTTATAACTCATTTTTTTCCACGCGTCGATCGATCTACCTCATTAGTTATGTCTCTCCCTTCCTCCGACAAACAACAATTGATCTACCGATCTAGTTAGGTTTGCTTACCAAACACATGGTTCCCCTTCATCATCCATGCGTGCGTCTCGACAGATCTATCACGCACAAGCACACACAGAAACACATCCCCACTCTTATTGATAATATTGCAGTTCTACCCTCAGTTTGTCTAGTAGGCCTCTCCAACCATCTTCGAGAAGCAACTCCATCACCCATCCAACACTCTACCGCTCTCCCTCCCTCTCTCTCTCCTCTCTCTCTCTCTGTCCCAACCTATTTCCCGTCCTTCAGTTATGTATGGATGTCGACCGATCTCCCTCAAGACATAGCTGGGTCTCTCCTTCTCAACACATGTACGAGTCGTTCTACCTCTCTAGTTAGGCCTCTACCTCCCCCTCCCCCCACCCACCCCACACACACCGATACATCGAGCACTCTAGTCATGTCTCCCTGCCACACACAAACTTGCCATGTGCCCTCTGACGTTCCGGTAGGTCAGTCGCCCTATATCTTTGACTTGCACACACACAATTTCGATGGCTCTCTTCATCGATCTCGCACCCACCCACTTGATCCTCTCTTCGACTCTATCGATATCTATGACCCCTCCATCTCTTCTCATGGATCGCCCCCTCTATATATGATATAGATAGGCCTCTATTTCACATACATTGCATGCGTCAATTTTTTGCTTGAGATGTCATCAACACATATTCCCACAGATACATTCACGAAATCACACCCCAAACAAAAAACACTCACGAACGCACACGCCATCTGTCTAGGTTTGTATCTCTCTCACACACACCCACGTAGATGGGGGACGTGCACGAAGAGAAGAGGTGCACGCATGGCGCACATACTCCCGTCTCTTTCCCAGCCACCTCCGCGCGGGTAAACGGTGGAGCTCATTTCTGTACGAAAAGGCAGCCCACGTGGTAATTCTACACGTGTACTGGTTGTCCACTTGATGGAGGATCGTCTACCACGGGTGAACAAATAAATTGCAACTTGACGCGTTATGTTAAAAAAGAGGCAAACCATGTGGGGCCTACCTTAGAGGCAAGGCTCTATACACTGGGGTACTTTTGATGTGTCCCGTCAACTCGCAGAACAAGGTGAAGCTTGCTTACTACGCTGTCTCCCCCGCCCACGGGCGCGGTGGCTCACAGGATGAGGTGAAGCTTGCTTACTAGTATGCCTTACACCCGCTCCCTCACCCACGCACGCGGTGGCTCGCAGGACGAGGAGAAAATTTTACTACTCCCTCCGTTTACTCCTCGTCGCTACCTTGGTTAGAGATTATAATATTGTTTGGAATATATGTCCTTTAGTAGATTTCAATATGAACTACTAGTACATACTCCAAACGCTGATGTATATAGACGCATTTTAGAGTGTAGATTCACTCATTTTGCTCCGTATGTAGTCCATATTGAAACGGACGTAATAGTACGCACTCTCCTCGCCCCTCGTCTCTCGCCCACGTGGTGGACGTGCAGCAATTCATTCGGTCTCATATAGCCAGAACGATATATACTGCAGTACCATTATTGCTCGACTTCCCGAAGAGGCGAAGAGCCAATCGCAAGGTTAATATTTTGGAGATGCCAAGCGCAAGGTTTATAGGAGAACAAGTAGTAGGTGTCGCGTCATCTATAAATAAAGTTTTTTTTCTTTTCAGTGGCACGTACGCAATATAAATAGGTTCATGTGGAGAGAAAAGGAAACCGCTCCACTATATACATAGGCAGGACGAGCCTACACGGTTGCTTGCTGGGGTTGCTCTCTTCACACTCTCTCGCACACTCTCTCGCACAAAACGACTGTGGCCACATCTCTAACATCCTGGTGGGTTGCGTTCGCTGGGGGAAGGGGTGGATGCTTAGTGTAGATGCGGTCGCCGTTGCCGACGGCGAAAACCCACTATCGGCACGTCCCGATCAGGGGTCCCCGCCGTTCCCTCTCACAAAACCAGTGATGTTGCCTTCGACCCTTGCTCACTGCCGCGACGTGGGTAGTTGCCGCCTCCCGCCGCCCTCCTCTACGTTAAGCTACGTCCCGACATCCCTTAGGTACAACTCCCTTTACAGCCGGCTTGCACCACTGCTCCAACTGCCCACATCACTCCATGTGGATATTTCTCTACTTCTTTGCCCCGCACATACCTCTACTGGCTTCTATGTACTGTATTTGTGATGAGTTTATGTCTCATCAACTAGTCCCAATAATCTTATTCTAATCATGCTTCTTCAATTTCTTTGCCACAGGGATGCTCATCTCGATTTTGGTGAAACTGCACAAAATGATCCGATGGTCAAAGGGTTGCAAACTTTATTTCTTCGGAAGCTCCAACATTGCCAGCAAATTAAAGCCTGGTTAGGGTTTACGGTTCAAGGGCTAGGGACTGCATGGATCTTTTTTTCTTTAGCTGCCTCTGTTCCAAAATAAGTGTCAACTTTAGTAGTAGTACAACTTTGTACTAAAGTTTGCATAAAGTTGAGACACTTATTTTGGAACGGAGGGAGTACATATTGGCTATGATCTGTCAATCATTGAGATGCAATAGCATGCATGTTAGTCTCCTTTGTATTTGATGAAATGTTGCTACGGGCAACCTTGGACGCAAGATACATGAAACAGAAGCTGGAAGCTTCATAGCATTGTACAAATTTATCTCGCTGATAAATTATAGTACGTACTATACTAGTACTATGTAAAGAGTTAGGTGTCGCACGGTGTCCAAAAAATATGGTGATAGTGTGAGGTGGGCCATGTAATCACTGAGCCTGCGTGTTTCTTTCACACTCCTCCGCTGTAAGAATGGAGAAAATAATCTAGTAGTACCTCCTTTCGCTGAAAGCGTGGGACATCCAGCAGTCCTACCACCTCAGTAATAATGACCAATGAGCTGTCAAATCACATAGACCCAGCAGTAAGTTGGACGGACGAAACAACCATCACTCTTGAATCCGCTTCTCCCTTCAACGCAGGCGCCAGTGAGAGGTTGCGTTCGCTCTGCCTAGGCATGAATGCGGCACCGAATCTTTGGAGCGGCGCTGACCGTTTTGGGCGGGAAGCGCGCGCGGGCATTGGTGGGGCTTTGGGTGGGCCGGGCTGGTCAGGAGCGGGCGTGGCACATGTCCGCCTGTTGTCAGTGTCAGAACTAGCGGATCTCGGGTAGGGGGTCCCGAACTATGCGTCTAAGGTCGATGGTAACAGGAGGCAGGGGACACGATGTTTACCAAGGTTCGGGCCCTCTCTATGGAGGTAATACCCTACTTCCTGCTTGATTGATCTTGATGAATATGAGTATTACCAGAGTTGATCTACCACGAGGACTATGATTATGATTGTCCCTATGGACTAAACCCTCCGGTTTATATAGACATCAGAGGGACTAGGGTTGTACAAAATCGGTTACAGAGAAAGGAATGTTCATATCCGAACGCCAAGCTTGCCATCCACGCCAAGGAGAGAACCATCCGTACACGGGTGAAAGTATTTGGTCTTTTATCTCCACAGCCCATCAGTCCGGCCCATGTCCAACAGGCCGGATGCCCGAGGACCCCTTAGTCCAGGACTCCCTCAGCAGCCCTTGAACCAGGCTTCAATGACGAGGTGTCCGACGCGCAGATTGTCTTCGGCTTTGCAAGGCGGGTTCCTCCTCCGAATACTCCAAAACTGCCCTTGAACACAAAGAACGTGTCCGACTCTGCAAAACAAGAACCACACACAACCGCAGAGAGTATAATATTTGACGAGTCCAATCTACTGACAACTTTTCGTAGCATGACGCCACATCACCACCCGGTCATTATTTTGAACCGTTTTTCAGCCTGCCACTCCACGTTTTGAGATGTGGTTTCATTGGCACGTCTTGTCAAAGCAGAGATCGTGTCCCCTTATTGCAGGATTCTCATCAATACGGGCGTGGGTAGTCCAACCGTGCCGTCTGCACGGCCCTTGGGAAACAGGCGAGTTTTAAGGCGAGTGGGGAGGCGCTTGATATTCGCTACCTTTATAAGGGGATAAGGATTCACCCCTTTTCACCCATGCCTTCTCTCTCTCTCTCTCTCTCTCTCTCTCTCTCTCTGCCCACCCATTCTCAAGCTCCAGCGCCCAAGTCCTCATCTCTTCTGCCTCAAGAAAGCACTCTGATAATGTCTGGATCCGGACCGCAGGGCAAGTGGATGGTCTCCTCCGTCAAGGAGAAGGACATCACGATGCTCCGGGAGGCCGGGTACTTGGCCAAGCAAATCGCCCATCGGCTTCCGGCCAAGGGGCAAAGCATCCCACCCCAAAGCCCCATGAAAGGGTAGTGTTCATCCCTCACTTCATCTGCGGATTGGTATTTCCCCTCCACCCATTCGTCCGCGGGCTTATGTTCTACTACGGGGTGGATTTCCACGATCTGGCCCCCAACTCCTTCCTCAACATCTCGGCATTTATTGTCATGTGCGAGGCCTTCCTCCGCATCCCACCCCACTTCGGACTGTGGCTCAAGATTTTCAACGTGAAGCCGGAAGTGGTGGATGGTCAACACGCAGAGTGCGGAGGCGCCATGGTGAGCAAGATGCCCAACATTACATGGCCCAAAGGTACCTTTGTAGAGACCGTAAAGGGTGGCAACAACTATGGTTCTACGTCACAGAGCCTCGCGACACCACCTGGGCCGCGGTTCCTGAATTAAAGTCTGGGGCCCCAATGCAGCTCACCTCGTGGTTAGATAAGGGTATGGACTGGGCTTCGTCAGATGACCTGACGCTGCTGCAGACACGTATCAAGAGCATGGTGGACAAGAACATTAAGCTCGTCAATGTGATCCAGGTGATGCTTGTTCGCCGGATCCTTCCCTGCCAACGCCGAACTTGCCATTTGTGGGAGTTTGATCCGGCCAAGCACCAAACCTTGCAACAATTCTTTGGCACCATGCACAAAGATATCTGGAAGGTGCTATTCAAGGGAAACCAGACGTAGCCAGAAACGACCGAGGATTGCGGTCATGACCTGACTCATCCAGCCAGTCCGGTGAGTTCTCCATATTACGCGGTATATCCTCCACCTGTATATCCGAGAAGATGTCTAAGCTTCCCCATTTAACTTTTTAGGGTTGGACAAAGAAGGCGGAGGGGATCCGGTGTCCGGCTCCGCTGCCAGAAGACCCATCTATCCCGCGTCTGACGAAGATGCTGGTTCCGGCGCCCTACCAGGCGCCGGAGAAGAATGCCAAGAAAAAGGCCAAGGACACCAGAAGTGGTCTCCGCCGCAAGGGCACTTCGGACGTGGCGTCTGAAGACACGGAGACTCACTCCTCCGCTGCCGAGGATGACAACGAGGAGGAGGAGAGTTACTCTCCCCCTAAGGGGGGAAGGAAGAAGAGGGCGGCCTCCACAAATCTGGAGGCAGAGGCATCCAAGAAGGGGAAGGTCTCCCTCGCGGATAACTCCGCGTGAGACATCGACAGCAGCCCAGAGCGACGCCCCCGAGATAAGCCCCTAGCCGAATCGTGAGTACTCAAAGACCCTGGTGCATTCATATATCAGCCTCTTTACTTCGTAGTTTTAACGTGTTGAACCATGCATTTGCAGTCCGGCTCGTTCCGACCTCGAGCGATCCTCATCTTCGGGGAATTCGCTGGACCCTGAAGGTGATGGACAACGGGTCCCTTCCGGCGGCCTCCTCTCCCAAGGCCATGGATGACACCGAGGTGTTGTCCCGAAGGATCCCAGGCCAGGGAGAGATGCAGGAGTCCATCCAGGTGGCGCCAGAGGGTGAAACCTCGGCCGCCGGACACATGGGGGAGCAAATCCCCATGGAGACTGGCGATGGGGGCCATATCCAATTCGGCCCCCTGCTGAATACGACCCCGGAGACCTATACGGCTTCAGAATCCAACAAGTAGCCTCCTTCGAAAGAAGGAGGTGTGCCCATTTGGCCGGTGACCTCTGTCCAACCAGAGGCACCGGATACCCTAGTGGAAGCGCTGCGAGGCGCTTCCATTGTTGAGGAACACCGTACCCTCATGGGTACGGTGATTGAGAATATTCACTCCGCGAAGAGCGAACTGACTGAAGCCTGCATCAGCCTTCTAACAGGCTTTGAGGTAAGCGATGTAATTATATAAAAAGAAAGTCACAGTATAGACAATAGCCCCTGAGACTCTGTCCGGTGTTCGGAAAGAAGAGTCGAATAGAGGATCAAATAGTGTTTCATATATGTCTATGTGAATAAACAGGTGTCGCTACTAGCCGCAACTTCCCATGCTGCCAAAGTCTCCGGACTGAGGCAGAGGCTGGAGCGGGCCGAGGAGGAGCTCGGCCAAGCAAGGAAACAACTGGAGGATAAGCAAGGTATGTAATGACCTGCTGTATATCAGAAAGGATTGATGATTTATGTTGACTATAGTGCCATGGTATTTGTAGGAGCGCCGACTGAGGTGGAAACCCTCAAGAAGGCGCTAGCCGAGGCCCAAGAGAAAACAACGAAGGAGCAAGCCGCCCGTGAGAAATATGAGGCCAGGGTTGATGAGGTCGAGCTGGAGCTGCAGGACGCCGTCAAGAAATGCGAGTCCTTGGAGCGCAATATTGCGGACCAAGAGACTGAACTCGCGCCAAAGCGCACAAGATGCCCGGGTTGAAGCCCAGGGCGCTCTCTAGGAGATCCAGGAGGCCAAGAAGATCACGGCGGGTAAGGCCTGGCAGAGCAAATATGTGAAGAAGAGGTATCTCTTACTAACCCGGATTTGGAGTTCTACAGGAGCGTTTGTGGATTTGCCACACAGTGTTGCCGACGCTGCAGAGTTCTTCCTTGCCAAAGAGGGGAGCTCGACGGAGAAGTTTTTCTGGTCACAATACCTTGCACCAGAACATTCGGTGCCTTTTAGCAACCAGCTAAAACAGCTGGCCGAACTGCATAGGGTGGCCGAACTAGCCATGAAGGATTTAATAATCCGGTTGTGGCCTGCCGAAGCTATACCCAGCAGTTACTTCGGGCTAGTGAAGCGGCTGATCAATGCCTGCCCCCGGCTTGACGTCATCAAGCGGTCAGTCTGTATTGAGGGTGCGCGGATGGCCTTCGCTCGCATCAAGGTGTAGTGGGCGAAGATGAACGCCGTCAAGTTCGCGACCGAGGGACCACCCGCTGGCAAGGAGCACCGCACACCCGAGCGGTATTTGGAAGATGTCCTGGAGGGGTCCCGCATTGCGGCGGCACAATGTGCAAAAGACATTGTCTTCGAATGAATACATTCGTGTTATCTTTGCCTTGTATGATGAAACGGAGTCGTTATGCAATATAATGCTTGTTATTTTAAAAAATTTACCTCCTGTGCGGCCGTTTTTATTAAATCTGAGAGTTGGCCAGCCGTCGGCTTCAGCCCCCACGTAGGTAGTACGGGGGTGTTCGGGATGGAATCTAAACACTCTTGATCCAAAAATTTGGTCCTTGAAGGAGGTGTTTAGCGCAACGAACCAGGCAATCGGACTATGTGGCTTTATCACCCTCACTTAGCCATAGGAGTTTGACAATAAAAATATAGGCGCAGCCCCTAGTTAGTATTTAATCTGGACTAGGGTGCTGTAAACACCTGGTCGGTCTGAGGCCAATACTTCGTGTAATGAAGAAAAAATCGCAAAAGATTTGTAACCTCCGAACAGTTGAGCGGCTCATGCTGCATCATGACAGTCAGTTTTCGGCTTTCTCTACTGAGGTGCTCATCTGGATAAACCAGGACACAATCACAGTAGTTCTCCCTTTACTACCCTAGCCGATAGAGCGGAACGTAAGGTAGTAAGCACAGGAGCCGGGCAACCCAACTATTGACCAAAGACATGATTCGGAGCTAATGCATATAACGCTAAAATTCGGGGCGCCGAACTGTACTGTAAAAGTGTTCAGACTTGGTTGCCATAGTATGGAGCATAGTGAAGCCCCTGGCCAATTAAAGCGTACCAAAGTGTACGTGTGCAATCGATAAGAATAATGAAATAAAATGAAATTGTAAGCTAGTGCCATGTAAGTTGGGCCGCAAACAGTTCTCGTTGTAATTTGATTGATACGTCAAAACGTATGTGTACAAGTAGTGCGATAAGCAAACTAGCTATTTAACATGCCAAGACCAAGGGGAGCTGCGTGCGGGTCCTGAAAACAGGTAGGACGATCGTCGAAGAGAACGTCTAGAGATTCCCCCACACGTCTGTGCCGCCTGCCACCTTGGTGTACCCTTCCTTCGAAAGGACTGATGATCAGACCGTCGCTAGGGGCCTGTGGAAAAGAAACCTGAAAAGGATAAAAAGTGAAAGTATGTGTGTCGTGGAAGGTTGAAGCCGTATTGTGGACCACAGTATGGTTATGCCTCCGTCTCTGCCCATGGTATTTTGAGTGCTTAGTTATGTATGCGTGGTACGTATGCCGCCATTTGGTCAGGACTGAGATGGAGGCCGAATTGCTAGTCTGACTCCTGACGAGCCGGACTGTCAAGCTGCGGAGTAGTCCGGACTCGTTTGACAGTGTCGGGGAGCTTGGCCGCTGAATTAAAATTCTGCCTTAAAAGGCCGCTCTGTACTTCCGTTGCCAGGGCCGCGTGTGTTCTTTAGTACGGAGGGAATGCTCCGTGTTTCCATTGACTGTTATGACCTCGCATAGTCCGGGCATCTTGAGCTTGAGATAAGCATAGTGTGGCACCGCATTAAATCGAGCGAATGCGGTTCGTCCGAGCAGTGCGTGATAGCCACTGCGGAAGGGGACGATATCGAAGATCAAGTCTTCGCTTCTGAAGTGTCCGGGGATCCGAAGACAACTCCCAGTGTGATTGAGCCCGTACAACGGGCCTCTACACCTGGTATGGCTCCTTTAAAGGTAGTGTTGGTGGGCTTGATCCTTGATGGATCAATGCCCATTTTGCGCACTGTATCCTAATAGAGCAGGATAAGGCTGCTGCCCCCCGTCCATGAGGACTCGCGTGAGGTGGAATCCATCGATTATTGGGTCGAGGACCAGTGCGGCTGAACCACCGTGGCGGATGCTCGTTGGATGGTCCCTGCGATCGAAAGTGATCGGGCAGGACGACCATGGGTTGAATTTTGGGGCGACTGGCTCTATCGCATAGACGTCCCTGAGCGCGCGCTTGCGCTCCCTCTTGGGGATATGGGTGGCGTATATCATGTTCACCGTTTTGACCTGAGGGGGAAACTTCTTCTACCCCCCTGTGTTCGGTGGACGGGGCTCCTCGTCATCGTCCTTACTTTGCGACCACTTCTGCTTGTTTTTGGCGTTTATCTTGCCGGTCTGCTTAAAGACCCAACAACTTCTGTTGGTATGATTGGCTGGCTTATCGGGGGTGCCATGTATCTGACACGGACGATCGAGAATGCGGTCTAGGCTGGATGAGCCCGAATTGTTCCTTTTGAAGGGCTCCTTTCGCTGGCCGTACTTGGAGCCACTGAATCCGGCGTTGACCGCCGTGTCGTCGGTATTATCACCGTTGCTTCGACGCTTGTGTCTGTTGCGTCGGGGCTTGCCGTTTCTATTTCTGGCTTCCGAAGTGCCAGGTTCTCTTGCATTGTTATTGCTACGGGCTAGCCAGCTATGTTCGCCCGCGCAAAAGCGGGTCATAAGCGCCGTGAGGGCTGCCATGGACTTCGGCTTTTCTTGGCCGAGGTGTCGGGCGAGCCATTCATCCCAGATGCTATGTTTAAAGGCCACTAGGGCTTCGGCATCCGGACAGTCGATGATCTGGTTCTTTTTGGTTAAGAACCTAGTCCAGAATTTCCTGGCTGACTCTCCGGGCTGTTGAATTATGTGACTTAAGTGGTCGGCATCCGGAGGTCAGACATATGTGCCTTGGAAGTTGTCGAGGAAGGCTTCTTCCAAGTCTTCCCAGCTGCCAATGGAGTTTTCGGGCAGGCTGTTCAACCGGTGCCAAGCTGGTCCCTTGAGTTTTAGTGGGAGGTATTTGATGGCATGGAGATCATCACTATGGGCCATATGAATATGGAGAAGAAAATCCTCGATTCATACCGCGGGGTCTGTTGTCCCATCATATGATTCAATGTTTACGGGTTTAAACCCTACTGGGAATTCGTGCTCCATTACCTTGTCAGTGAAGCAAACGGGGTGTGCGGCGCCTCTATATCGGGCCACGTCGCGATGTAGTTCAGATGGAGTTCGTATGCGGTTCTCGGCCCGGGCGTGATTATGCTTGTTGCGTCTGGCTAGATGGCCATTATCGCGTGTCGGGGCATGCCCCCGCGATCCATAGATCGATCTGTTCTGACCTTCTCTACTGTCCAAGTCCTACCGCAGGTCATATGTATAACCCCGAGCAGTTATGTCTCTGTGTTTACGGCGGTGTAGTATGGGCTGGTGTTCGGCTTGGGTTGCCGCTTTATCCCGGCCACGTGGTGGTCAGTCAGCCGCATTACGCGCTAAGGGTATAGGCTCCAGCGCCTCGTCGTCAAATTGAGGTAACAATTTGCGCTTCGGATAACTTTTGGTCGGGCGCTCGAGGCCGAATTCCTTGGCTGCTAGGACATTAGTCCATCTACAGTTGAGCAGATCTTGATCAGCTTGAAGCTGCTGCTGCTTCTTTTTCAGGCTCCTTGAAGTGGCTATTAGCCGGCGCTTAATGCGCTCCTGCTCGAGAGGTTCCTCAGGCATGATGAAATCCTCGTTGGCGAGGCTCACCACATCCTCGGAGAGCGGAAGATAATTACTGTCCTCCGAGTCTTCGTTTATGGCCTGTTCATCAGGGCTGACTCGCCCATCTTCCCGTTCATCCTGTTCGGAGGTTGGCTCAACGGGGTCTTCATTATCTTCGGCATCGTCTAGAGTATTATTTTCTCCTGTGCCGGTATTGCTGTCTTTTCTACGGCGTGATTTAGAGCGGCGCCGCTGACGCCGGTGCTTTGGCGGTATCTCAGGAGGTTTATCCTCAACTGGGTCTTCTTTTTCATCGTCGTTATTCTCTTTGGGTGTATCCACCATATACACGTCATCCGAAGAGGTGGCCGACCAACGTCCAGTAAACGGCGGGTTTTGGGCCTGCTCGTCTCCGGCATTGTCGTGTATACCGTTGATGTCTTCGGAGCCGTAATCGAGCATATCGGTTAAGTCCTCGATGGTGGCTATGAAGTGGGAGGTGGGTTGGAAGCAAAACTCCCCTTCATCAACCCCCCAGTTCAAACCGGATATAATTCAGCTGTGAGTCCCCTGCTAAGGAGAGGGTTTTTAATGAGTTCAGCACATCGCCTAAAGTTGAGTGCCGGAAGATGTCCGCGGCGCTGAATTCGATGACTGGCGCCTGATCGGGCTCGACGGAAGTGGACGTGCGTGGTTCGGAACCTGTGGCCGGAGACGATTCCGAGGTTCTGGTGACGCAGGTCATGCTCGAGGTTGGGTCTATGTGCGGCTCCAGTGCCACTGAGTCTGCGGCTCCCGTGGCGGGGTTGAGCCTCCCGTCCTCGGATGGCACAATCTATTGCGGATCTAGGGCCGGAGCACTTACAGGTGCTATCTCCTGGGTATGGTCCGATGAGAGATTTAGGTCATGCTCATCACGGTGGCAAGGAGCGGCTGCCGTGGGCTCGAATCCGTCGAAGATCAAGTCTCCGCGGGTATCAGCAACATAGTTCAAGCTTCCAAACCTGACTTGATGGCCAGGGGCGTAGCTGTCGATCTGCTCTAGATGGCCGAGCGAGTTGGCCCGCAGTGCAAAGCCGTCGAATACGAAGATCTGGCCAGAGAAAAAACTCCCCCTTGGACAGCGTTGTTGTAGATGATTGACGGAGCCATCGAACCTCTTGAAGACGATGCAGCGGAACTCTCGATGAAAGCACCAATGTCGGTGTCAAAACCGGCGGATCTCGAGTAGGGGGTCCCGAACTATGCGTCTAAGGTCGATGGTAACAGGAGGCAGGGGATACGATGTTTACCCAGGTTCGGGCCCTCTCTATGGAGGTAATACCCTACTTCCTGCTTGATTGATCTTGATGAATATGAGTATTACAAGAGTTGATCTACCACGAGATCGTAATGGCTAAAACCCTAGAAGTCTAGCCTATATGATTATGATTGTCCCTGTAGACTAAACCCTCTGGTTTATATAGACACCGGAGGGGACTAGGGTTGTACAAAGTCGGTTATAGAGAAAGGAATCTTCATATCCGAATGCCAAGCTTGCCATCCACGCCAAGGAGACTCCCATCCGGACATGGGTGAAAGTCTTCGGTCTTGTATCTTCACAGCCCATCAGTCCGGCCCATGTCCAACAGGCCGGACGCCCGAGGACCCCTTAGTCCACGACTCCCTTACCTGTCCCGGCCGGACGCGCGGAAATGAGAGGATGCACCGACTCTCGCGGCTAAATCATACACTACACACCATCTCACTGTAGGAGTAGGTCGATGTGTCTCTCTCTCTAACACACACATGCTGTTAAACACACACACACCCACACGCACACGCACACGCACACACAGGTTCATAGAATAGGAATATCGTGTGAGTGCGAAGCCACAGGAAGTGAGATAAAAATGGAGTACGTACAAGAAGAAAAGAGGTGACGAATGTTCCATCAAACCTGGACTGAGGAGTAGTACTCCTTCCGTCTAGGTGTTAAGTCATCTTTCGAAAATCAGATATTCCCAAAATGTTTAGGCGTCGTCCATTAACTTCGCATCTCAATCCCCTACTGGCATCGTTGCTAGCGAGCGTTGTTACTTAGGGAGCGTTTGGATCCTTAGCAAGAATAGTTTATAGCCTAGCTGGGCAAGGTTAGGCGTTTGGGACTGTTAAAATATGTTAGCTTTTGTGGGCCAGCTAGCTTGGGTGGGCTACAAAAACCTTGCTAGCTCAGAAGAGCCAGATCGACTCGCTTCTAACGGCAAACTTCGCACACGGAAAAATCGTCGACCCACTCATGACAACAATTTTCACGGGGCAAGGCTGGTAAGAAAAAGAACTAAACCGTTTGACCAGGCAAGGTTGGCAAAGCGAAAGCTGGCTAGCTGGGCTAGCCATAGTGGGAGTAACTTAGGTAGTAACATAGCACATCCCAAGAAAAAATTGCTTATGTGGCATGGAGTTAATGAGGAAAGAGATGCTTGTGGTAACATAATTTGTTACTGTAACATAACACACCCCGAGGTAAAATGAGTCTATATCTCAATTAATGAATACTTGCATGTTACCATCCATATGTTACTACCCACTATGAAGGTACTACATCTGTCCTGGTTATTGGTCCCCCTTGTATTTTGTGTCAAATTTTGACCATAGATTGAACTAACAAAATGTTCATGCATGTCACAAAAAATTATATCATTGAAAAGTATGTTCAAATACGAATCGAACGATATAATTTTTGTTGACATGCATTAACATTTTGTTAGTTAAATATTTGGTCAAAATTTGGCACAAACTACAAAGGGGACCTATAAACCAGGACGAAGGTAGTAGTAACAAAGACTAGTAACATATGCATGTTACTAGTCCAAGTTACTCACCACTATGACCAGCCTAAGCAATGTAACCAAACGCTCCTTACTCTGCCTTGTTATCTCCCCCGGAAACCCAATGCATGGAGCGCAACTACGCATTGATCAGTCAAGAAATCAAAGTCGGCTTGCATGCGAGTTAATACGTGGCCCTGCATGGTAGCTAAAACAACATCTCTTAGTTGTTGGGATTAATTGTTGCGTTTAGAGACAGAAATCAGGGCTTTGATTGGAGGAAGGACCGGTCAAGTTTCTCCTTCTCCTCCAATCTGCTTGCACCTTGGTCCTGCTCCACCTTCTAACGTTACTTATTACACCTAGACGGAGGGAGTAGTACGAGATACGGTGGCACACTGACTTAGGTCGAATACAAGTGCCCAAAATTGTGTGCATGTTATAATAAGGATTTTTCGGATCACGGGTTCTGGCAAAACCCTCAAGGTTCGAACACTGGGGTGCGCGCGGAGATTTCCTCCCTACCGATCTACGCCCTAGCTCGCTAAGATCTCGCGGACGAACTCGACAAACTCACAACACAAAGACACAAGATTTATACTGGTTCAAGCCACCGTTGTGGTGTAATACCCTACTCTAGTGTGGTGGTGGTGGATTGCCTCTTGGGCTGATGATGAACAGTACAAGGGGAAGAACAGCCTCCTGAGGTTGAGGTGTTCTTGTGCTCTGTGAGCTTGTGGATGTGAGGATGGGAGGTGGAATCTCTCAGATGCCTTGCCTCCTATGGTGGTGGCTAGTCCTATTTATAGAGGCCCTGGTCCTCTCCCCAAATATTGAGCGGGAAGGGAGCCAACAACGGCCAATTTGAAAGGGGAGAGCAAGTACAGCTTATCCTGACAAAAGTGGTCTTCGCCTGCAAAAGGCTCTGGTGGTGACACCGTCTTGGGCTCCATGGTGACCTCCGTCCTGCTGTCCTGCTGGTCTTGGTCTCGTTGCACCGATATGGAAACCTTTGCTTGATGCCTCGGTACTCTGTGCCGGCGCTTGCCTCCTTAGCACCAAAGAGGAAACAAGGACGCTGCGCACGCTGGCGCCCGCCTGGCGCCCGCCTGATCTTGATCGTCATGGCTCGCGTCACGAGTGCCTCGCGAGGTTTGCCCTGCCTTGATTTCTCCGCTCCTCGCGAAGCAGCCTGGTGAGGCCGCTCCTGAGGAGGTCTTGCGCCGTCCGCCTCGCGAGGCTTGGCCCCTCGCGAGGGTCTTGAATGTTTTGTCGACGAAGATGGGCCGTACTCGCCTGCAGCACAGCCACACCGTGGGCCACAGGCAGGCAAGTCTGGCGACCCCCATTCCCAGAACGCCGACAGTAGCCCCCGGGCCGAAGGCGCGCTCGGGCTTGGCTTCGAGGCGAAGCCAAAGGTCAAGCGCGGAGCGCCGTGGGCCCCAAAAGCCTGCGGCCTTGGCCGACGCGTGGCGGTTGATTGGACGTGGGCGTCTCCGCTTCCCCACGCTGCCTCGGCAACAACTCGACTTGACAAGTCCCTGCGACATGCGAGGAAAACCATCATTACCTGCGATCGTGGGAGGCACCGGTTGGCCTTCTTCCGCTATAAATGGGAGGGGGGCAGAGCCCCCGTCGCCCATCTCTTCCTTGTTTGTTTGCTTCTTTCCTCCTCTGCTCCATTGCTAGTAGCCGCTCCGATGGCGCCGATCCGAAGGTTCTCCGCTGACGAGAAAGGAAAGGCCCCCCGCGATGATCCAGGGCCGCTCCCACTGAAGAAGAGGTCGGTTCATCGTCATGACGAAGCGGCGATGCAGGTGGTGACGAGGCCTTGGTGCGAGCGACCTCCTCCATGGTATCCGCTACCCTTGTACGCCCAAGCCGAGGGCTCAAGAGAGCAGAGCGACGAACGGCGCCGCCCGTGCCGTGTCCGTGGTCGCCGTGCGATGGCGACACGCGCTGTTGCCCCTGGAATCCACGCCACGGATTCCTCGCGCGAGCTCGTGCTATGGGCGCCGATGTCTCCAAGCTCTTGGATCCGCTTCCCGCGGTTCTTCTCTGACGTGATGCCGCCGCGGGGGCCCCTCGAGCTGTGGTTGCAGCATGCTGACTACGATGCTCCGGCGACCGGAGCAGAGGTCGAAGCGGTCCCCACCGGCAAGATCTTCATGACCCGTGGCTGGGGCGAGGTCGCATGGGTCTGCCATGCGAAGGGCGCCCTCGCGATCGACTTTGAGTATGACGGCGCCTCCACGCTTTTCTTCAAGGTCTTCGACACGGAGGGCCGCCGCTTGGAGTGTTGCCCTGGAGGGGAGCGCCAGGATGACGTGCGCTCCGCTCGTGGCTACTCCAGCAGTAGCGACCCATGGGAGTCCAACGGTTCTCCTGAGCTCTACGAGACTCCGGAGACGAGCGACGACAGCTACGCGCCCCCGAGCTCTCGCCGGGCTCGGAGCAGGGCTGCGGCGTCCAGCCGCCGCCGCCGCTGATCTGGATGGGGTTGGCGCCGGCCTACCGTGGCCCACTGTTGATGATGGCGTCAGCCGCGGGAGGGTGTAGATAGGATTCCCCTAGGTTCTCATCTCCTGTTCCCTGCGAGGAACCAAGAAGTGACCCGTGGGGGCGTGTAAGGGTCTGTGATGTCTTTTGTGTATATCTTCCTTATTATGAAAACCTGCGAACGCATGTCTTGTTAAGGCTCAGTCTCCCCTTTCCAACCTCGCGATAGCTTGTTGCTCTACGCTGACAGGTCCCAGTCCCCAGGCAGGCTGTAGCCGTCGCTGGTATGCCAGGTCTCGTGCCGTGGTCAAGGCCAGGAGGTGAGCGGCCCGAGGTCCAGTAAGAGCCCCTGAGGCGCGATGCTCAGGAGGTCCCCTTTAGCGCTCAAGCAGCTATGGTAAGGCAAGAAAGGATGGCGACGTGTCCGCAACAGGGCCGTGGCATGCGTCAACCCTAGGCTCCAACAATTAGCCAATCTGAGCGCGATACTTATCTTGGTGGTTTGGGGTCGATGCCTTGTGATGTGCCAGGCTGGGGCGCAAGATTTCGCAGCGTAGCTAGGTCAGGCCCGTATGAGTCTCCCTTCTCCCATGTTCTCCGTCCTTAGTGCTCTACGTCCTCAGGTCCCGGCCCTCGAGCGAGCTCAGCCGTCGCTGGTATGCCAGGTCGCGTTGCCGTGGTCAAGGCCAGGGGGTGAGGGCTGGAGAGCCAGTAAGAGCTCCTAAGTCGCGATGCTCAGGAGCCCCCTTTTAACGCGCAAGCGAATTGCACGGGAGAAAAGGAAGCTCGCAGTGCCGCCTGCTATCCTCCTCGTGAGATCCCTGCGAACCAGCACAAGGGGAAGCATGGTTTGCCATTATGGTTGTTAGTCCGCCCGGTTGCTTCGCGAGGAGGCGACGACACTAAGGGCCTAGTGAGGTGACGTGTGCGGGGCGTGCCGCAAGCCAGAGCTCGGCCGCTCAGATTTGTTCGACGTTGCAGCGACGGACCCATGCACAAGCGTCGTGCCGGCGTGAGCGACCCCCGTGGGAGGCGTAAGTCGGGCAGGTGATGGTGTAGATAAGGTCACATGTAAAAGCAGCTGGCTTAAGGGAATGCATGGGAGATACATGCCACCGGGTCAGGCCCGAGCGGCTTAGGGATGATGCAGCCCGAGGGGCGCCCCCAGCAAGGTAAGCTAAAGACATGAAGAAAAAGGGATACATGCCATAGGCACGGACCCAAGCGGCCTGGGAATGATGCAGCCCGAGGGGCGCTCCCAGCTGAATGAACTTGGAAAATGTCACCTGGTTCTATTGATGAAGGGTTGTCGGGGCAGCTGAAGATACGCGGTGAAGGGGTTGCTCCTCATGAGCCACCGGGGCCCTAAGCCTCGAGAGGCTCTGGGGGCCCAGGCGGTTCCTTGAGGACCATCTCCATCTCCGCCAGGATGGCGCGGTGCCTGGCCTCCTGAGTCACCAGGGTGCGCCGCAGGTTGCGCTGATAGATGAACGACACGCTCGGCAAGCCAAAAGGCATGTGAACGTAGCTTTGTGGTGGACCCTCGCAACGGCCCATGCGCGAAGGCCAGTAAAGCCCCTGAGAAGCGGCCCTGTTGAGCCCTGGGACATCGATGCAGACACGCAGCCCGACATCCTCGCCTGGATGGGGAGCTGCGCCTCGTGAGCGGTGGTCGCCGCGCATGGCCCTTGCGTCCTGCAGTTCCTGAGTGGTCTTGGTGATGAACTCCTGAGCGGTGGGCGCTCCTCGCCCTGTGTCCTCCTGAGGGAAACGTGCCGTGAAGCACGCCTCCAAGTGGTGCCCGAGCGCCTCCCTCGTGATGTTGGCAAGGTCTGAGGACCTCCAGAAGAGAGCCCCCGAGCCCTGCCCGAGGAGGGCGCCGGGAGCGCCTTCCTATGCCTTGGAGGGAGGTGCCCCTGGGGCGGGCGCTGACCCTGACGAGGTTCCAGCCGCGACGCCACCCTCCTGAGGTCCGGCACGGTGCAACTGCTTCTTCTTCATGGGGATGGCCTCCGGAGGGCCCCCGCCCTGGCTGTCGGCGTCGTCGATCGCTGCAGCTTGAAAGGCACGCTCGAGGGAGCACACCGCGTCTCTTTCTTCGCATGGGAACGTGATGATTCCGCCGCTTCCCGGCATCTTGAGGACGTTGTAGCCATGGTGTGTTACCGCCATGAACTTGGCCAGGGCTGGATACCCAAGGATGGCGTTGTATGGCAGACGGATGTGCGCGATGTCGAAGTCGATGAGCTCGGTGCGGTAGTTCTTGCGTTCTCCGAAGGTGACAGGGAGGCGGCCTGCCCTATCGGTCTGGTGGACCCGTCGGTCACTCCTGAGAAAGGCTTGGTAGGCTGAAGCTGGTCATATGGCACTTGGAGGTTGTCAAACGTGTCGACGGACAGGACGTTGAGCCCTGTGCCGCCGTCGATGAGGGTCTTGGTAACTTGCATGTTGCTGATGACTGGGGAGCAGAGCATCGGGAGGGCGCCAGCGGTGGCTGCGCACTTGAGCTGATCTGCCGAGTTGAAGGTGATGTCGCACTGGGACCACCTGAGCGGGTGCGTGGCCTCTAGCTTGGGGAGGACTGCGTTCACTTCATGAGCAAACTGTTTGAAGATGCACTGCGAGGCTGGGGCCTGGGCTCCGCCCAAGATTCAGGCGATAGCGCGGGGCTCCTGGAAGCCCCCAGCCCCCTCGTCCTGATGGTGGTCGTTATTCCTTCTTGGTGGTGGCGGCAGCAGGGGAAGATCGGCGTTGCCCTGAGGACGATCCTCACGAGGCTGGTCCCTCCAGGCGCCATCACGAGGATGATCCTGCCAGCGGTCCTCGCGAGGCCGGTCGCGCCACTCCTGGCGCAGGCCACGGTCGTCCCAGCACCCGCCTCCACGTCCTCCTCCCCGGCCGTAGCCCCGGTCGCTGCGCTCGGGGCGTCGACCGAAGCATCATTCGCGAATGGCTCTGAGCTCTTGACAGTCGCTGGTGTTGTGGGTATTCAGGTTGTGGAAGGCGCAGAACGGTCAGCTGCTCTTGGATGACTCGGGCTGGTCTCTGCCTCGCTTGGTGTCCGGCTCCGCTGCGAGCACGGCTGCTCCCTTGCGCTTCACGTCCTTGGCCTTGGCTTTCTTCTCCTCCGGGTCGGCAGCTCGAGGAGGGAGAGGCGCCCTTCCTCAGCTCTTGCGCACTTGGTCGCCAGGTTGAACTGCTCCTGCGATGTACACAGCTCCTCGTAGATAGTGAGCTCTTCCTTCATCTTGACGTCGCGGAACCATCGGAGAATGCGGAGATGATGGCTTCGTCCGTCACCTTGGGGATCTTGAGACGAATGTTGTTGAAGCGCTGGATGAACTTCTAGAGGGTCTCCCCTGGTTGTTGCTTGACGCAGCGCAGGTCACCCGCGGCGGGCGGGCGGTCGCAAGTGCCCTGGAAGTTGGCGATGAAACGGTCGCGCATCTCGTCCAAGACGAGATCGAGGCAGGAGGCAGGTTCAGGAGCCATGAACGGGCGCCGTCTTTGAGTGCCATAGGGAACCAGGTCGCCATGACTTTCTCGTCGCCGTTGGTCGCATCGATGCTCATCTTGTAGAGCTGCAAGAACTCCGCGGGGTCGGGGGTGCCGTCGTAGCAAGGAGGCAGACCCGACTTGAACTTGCCCGGACAGGCGACGCTACGCAGCTCGGGGGTGAAGGCGCGGCAGCCGGCCGTCGTCGCCGGGGCCCGTCTTGGAGGTGGAGCTTGGTCTTGATGCCCACGTGCCGCCACAGCAAGCGGCACGGGATCCTGCTGCGGCAGACGATCCTGGCGCGGCGGTGCAAGGAGCGGCGGAGCGTTCTCTTGCGGCGGAGGGACTTCTTGACAGCTTCTTTCTTCGCGCGCGGGCGCGGGACGTGGCGGGTCGCGTCGCGGAGCCACGCGCCTTGGCGCCAGGGCGCCGTCTTGGGGCAGAGGTGGGGGAGGTGTTCCATGAGCTACGTCGCCCGTAGGTGGCGGAGGGTGAGGCGGAGAGAGGGACGGCGCAGGGGAGCCCCCTGCGGCGTGGACGAGCTCAGCGATGCGGTCGAGCCAGTCCTCGTAGAAGTCGTGAACCGGGCGGTAGCGCAGGAGCCGTGCGCCACGAGGAGCGCAGCCCGTGCGTCCTTGGGAGCGCGACGAGCGTGGGACGAGGAACCGACCGGAGTCCGCGATGGAGTGGTGGTGCGGCCGTCCCGCCGCACTGAGGGGTGCACCGAGGACGCTTGCTGCTCGTTCCCTGCCAGGCCAGTGGCGGCGTTGGCGGCAAGCGATGGGGAACGACGAGGTGGCCCACCGACGGGGGCCGTCTGAGCGACGCGGGTGGCTAGGGCAGCCCGGCGCTCAGCACGAGCACGGCGAGCGTCCGCCATGGAGACGACAGAGCAACTGGACGCGAAGGACAGAAAGGAAGCTCCGGCGCACCCCTACCTGGCGCGCCAAATGTCGGATCACGGGTTCCGGCAAAACCCTCAAGGTGCGAACACTAGGGTGCGCGCGGAGATTTCCTCCCTACCGATCTACGCCCTAGCTCCCTAAGATCTCGCGGACGAACTCGACGAACTCACAACACAAAGACACAAGATTTATACTGGTTTGGGCCACCGTTGTGGTGTAATACCCTACTCCAGTGTGGTGGTGGTGGATTGCCTCTTGGGCTGATGATGAACAGTACAAGGGGAAGAACAGCCTCCTGAGGTTGACGTGTTCTTGTGCTCTGTGAGCTTGTGGATGTGAGGATGGGAGGTGGAATCTCTCAGATGCCTTGCCTCCTATGGTGGTGGCTGGTCCTATTTATAGAGGCCCTGGTCCTCTCCCCAAATATTGAGCGGGAAGGGAGCCAACAACGGCCAATTTGAAAGGGGACAGCTAGTACAGCTTATCCTGACAAAAGTGGTCTTCGCCTGCAAAAGGCTCTGGTGGTGACACCGTCTTGGGCTCCATGGTGACCTCCGTCCTGCCGTCCTGCTGGTCTTGGTCTCGTTGCACCGATATGGAAGCCTTTGCTTGATGCCTCGGTACTCCACGCCTATGCTTGCCTCCTTAGCACCAAAGAGGAAACAAGGACGCTGCGCGCGCTAGCGCCCGCCTGGCGCCCGCCTGATCTTATCGTCATGGCTCATGTCACGAGTGCCTCGCGAGGTTTGCCCTGCCTTGATTTCTCCGCTCCTCGCGAGGCAGCCTGGTGAGGTCGCTCCTGAGGAGGTCTTGCGCCGTCCGCCTCACGAGGCTTGGCCCCTTGCGAGGGTCTTGAATGTCTTGTCGACGAAGATGGGCCGTACTGGCCTACAGCACAGCCATGCCGTGGGCTGCAGGCAGGCAAGTCTGGGGACCCCTGTTCCCAGAACGCCGACAGGATTCACTTAAAATAGTACATGAGCGAACAGAGGGATCAATTGGACAGTGTTCACGAGCAGTAGCGAGATGTGTGACGTAAGATACACCGCTGGCGCTCTTAATTTTTTAATTAATTTGTTTGTTTCACCCTCTGACTAGTGGGACCCAACGTACTACTTGGAGAGAGGTAAGGTGACTAAGGCTGCATTATTTCTGTACTACCAACCCTGCTTTAAATCCCAAAAGACTATACCACCAAAGCCACATGACACGATTATGATTTAAATCCCAATCACTCCCATGCAAAAAAAACACGGCATGCTTGTCACACAAATGCAGGAATGTATAAAAGGTTATTTTCCGTTGAACATAACGGGAGGGTGGTGTAGCTCGTTAGCCTGTTCGCTCATCAAACTTGAGCTCTCGGGTTCGATAACTACACTTGAGCATAATTTTGTTTTTGTTCGACTTCTTTCTTCCACCCAATGACAGGTAGGCCCCGCATGACAGAGAGAGAAAGTGATATGGGACAGTGCCAGGAGGATTCTTTGACTAGTCAAAATGGATGGATACGGAGCTATACGTTCTCATAGTGACCGTATAATCACCTCATCATGTATACGCTGCAGCCTCGGCGCTTGTTTTCTAGGGTTTGCACTCTTCACACTCTCTCTCCACTATATACACGCTGGAGCCTCAGCGCTTGTAGTTGCACTCTTCACACTCTCTCACCCTCTCCAGATCTAAACAAGACTTCGTTGGCCTCTCACTACTGGTTAAAGAGCCGGCAGGATCGGTCCGCGGGAATGGAAGGAGGCTTAACGCCGTCGCCGTCGGCGTGGGATGGAATCCACTACCAGCGCAGCTGTTCTCTTTCACCCAGCGGCGGTGTGGGAGGGCCTCTGACCCCTTCTTCCTCGCCGCCGTACATAATGTGGGCCGAATGGCCTCCGGTCGCCCACCGAACCACACCCCAAGAACCTTAAGGTATAATTTACTTATTCCACATGCATTGCTCTAGCTGCATGTGGGCTTTTTCCGCTTCTGCACTCGAATCCAGGTGTTGGATCAAACAGGAAAGTAGTGGGGAAAGTTGTATAGCATGAATGTAGGACGTGGTTCAAAGAGGAAAGGAATGGGGGAAAGTTGTATAGCATGAATCTAGGACGTGGTTAAAAAAGTAAAGGAAGGGGGAAAGTAGTGGGGAAAGTTGTATAGCATGAATCTAGGACGTGGTTAAAAGAGGAAAGGAATGGGGGGAAGTAGTGGGGAAAGTTGTATAGCATGAATCTAGGACGTGGTTCAAAGAGGAAAGGAAGGGGGGAAAGTACTAGTACAGACTGGCTATCCAGCACCTACGTTGGTCGAAAAGGGAAAACAATGACAAATGCAGTACGCACATCTGTAACGAGCTGATCTTTTTGTTTTGGGGGACAAGGCTGTAGAGTTTGAGCATGACTAGATTTCCTGCGCTCACATAGGGAAAGGTGTCTAAAGATAACAATACTGGGACCAACACAAATACGCTCCTTAGATGCACATGGTGTTGGTGCGTCCACTGTCCCGTGAAACTCTTTAGCTATTGTTAATCTAAGGCCCTGTTTGGTTAAAAAGTCATAGGACTTTTTTTAGTCCCGACTAAAAAGTCCCTAGTCCCTACCTGCTTAGTTCCAGGGACTAAACATGGACTAGAGGTTATTAAATGACATGCTAAAAGACCATGTTACCCCTAGTAATGAACTAATAGAGATAAGGTGCGATGCGGCGCAGGGGCAACTATTGGAAAAAGTCCCAAAAAGAATCTCCCTCGGGGTCTTCTTTCTTTAGTCCCAAATGCCCACTTTTAGTCCCTAAAAGTCCCTCCTGTTTGGTTTAGATGGGACTGAAAGGGACTTTTTTTAGTCCCTACACCAAAAAGTCCCTGTAAACAAACACCCTCTAATAATGCCGCTGGAAAATTGATGCAATGCCACAGTTCGAAGAAAATTACATGTTTAACCAATTTTATTGTTAGTATAATCTCTCTGTTAATATGAATCAATGCCACCGTTTGAGAAATGCTACTGTCTTGCTTTCTTTCCCATTTAGATAAGTTAGATGCTTCTTTTTGTTGGCTTCTGTGTGATCCACCGTTATTGACCACTAGTTGTTTCCTTTGCACCTCTATGTAAACAGGGTTATCTACTTCACCTAGTTGCTATTGTGACCTTTTGTTGCACTTCACAAAACACTTTTGTTTTAAGAGTGTTTTGTGCAGTTCAACCAAAATGTCACACCGACAACGTTGCTTGATTGCTTGATCTTAGTGGAACTGCACAAGAGGAGATCTTACTTCCTATCCGTGTTGGCAAATTTGGTTCAGATCTTCTTCTTGTGAGTTGTTTGAATTCCATGTCATGAGAGGTCAGTACTAGCCTTCTTTCACATGATTGTGCAGTGTGCTTTCATATGTTGTGCTACTTGTACGGTAATGTTGCTTGATTTTAGTGAACTGCACACATGGATACAAGACTTCCAATCTGTATGTGCACCGTAATATCCCATTGAGGTCAGATAAGGATATTTCACAACTGTTGGCCTGTATTTTGCCACTTTCATCAGAAAATTAATGTCGTTGTTTAGCGCTATACTTGTGCTCCCTAATTAACATGCCAAATCTTACATTGAAGGCGAAGCTTGTTTGTTATTGAACCAAGTGATGAAGGGGAAGAACAAGCGGAAGAAAAACAAAAATCAACTCCTAGTGCTGTAATGAAGCACTAGAACTGTGATGACACAAGTAATGATATAGTTTTGCATCTTAATTTATTGCTATGGCTAGAACGAGCAATTGTTTTGCCACTGATTTGATGCCACTCTTGATGTAATATGTAAGTATCTCTACTTGTGCAAACAAGGATCTTCTTTGAAGATACCATATATTTTAGTGGAACTGCACAAGAAGATGTTGGAAACATTAAACTAATCGAGGAGTATATAGTAAGCATGGCAACCACAGTAGATAACAACAGATGGTTCCGGAGAAGTGCTTGATCTGTATGCTCTACACAATAAGCCTCCTGACAAAGGTTGGTACTCGCCCACGGATTTCATCCATATGATTGAGATTTGTCATCTCTATTGGTGTTGTGCTACTGTTTAGATACTGTGATGAGGGAGTGGTATTGTCCTTGAGAAGTGCTTCATCTGTGCTGTTTTAAATATTTCCTTTCCTATTTTCCGAGCAAACAGGGACGCTAGCATTTAGTTGTCCTCTTGTCTTTGCACAACAGGATCATCCTCCTCTACAGAAGAATATGGAGTACGTGAAGTGACCGATTATGCCAGGATGAAGAAGCCATGTCTATCTTCTCATCAGAAGGAGCAGTTGAAGGATGGTTACATTACTCCCCACAAGACTAAACTAACTTCAGCTCAGAAGGATTGATAGATCTCCATTTTTTTGCTGTGAGGCTCAAGTACAATGTTGTTCTAGGATTCTTTCCGGTGAGTTCCATTTTTTTAAAAGTGTGCTCTGCATGGACCATGTAGGTGCCTGTTTAAACTGTCAATTCATAGTACAATTTGCGTTATACTAATCAATTTTTTGTATTTGTGCAAACATGGGTGCTCAGCTTGATTTCAATGGGAACTGCACAAAATGTTCATGAATACATCGAATCATTCATTTCCACCACAAGAAAGGAGGTGCCGATATGTTCAAGGCATTGCAACATATAAGGGCGAAATCATACAACACTAGTGCAGAACCGGCCTTTATCACCGGTTCGTAAGTGCCTTTAGTGCCGGTTCTGCAACCGGCACTATGGAGTGGAGACTAAAGGCCCCCCCTTTAGTACCGGTTTGGCACGAACCGGCGCTAATGTGCCACCACATGGCACGAGACAGGCCCGGGTGCGTGTAGGACATTAGTACCGGCACCAACCGGTACTAAATGTTTGGGTGTGTTTTGGTTTTAATTTTTATTTTTCCTTTAGTTTTGTGTTTTCAATTTAATTTAGTGATTGTTTTACATTATAATGAGTTGTTAAATCATTAGGTGAAAGTACCGCAGATTAGTTTCGACTGGATGCATGTGGATCCTAGCTAAGTGATCAAGTATATGCCATATCCATATTACTTAGATCACTATGATCTAAGTAATATGGATATGGCATATACTTGATCACTTAGCTAGGATCCATCCAGTTGAAACTAATATGCGGTTTCTTTCATAAATGATATAATAACTCATCATCATCATCATCATCATATTAATATAAAAACTCTTGCATCATATCATCACCAACAACAGTATATACTAGCTAGCAAAGATATCATCGAGTTCAACATGGTCATGATATTATAAGCGTTCATAACACCACAAAAGCAAATCACTCTTTGAGATTAAGTTCAGGACGAAGAACACGGACACGCATGAGAGGACAACAAGTACTAAGAGCATGATAACTAGCTAAATCACTCCCTGCTGCTCTCTCTCAGGTAAAATAGCACAGAACATGTATAGCTCTCCTGATTCATCATATTGGAGCATGCAGATGAACCTGTCTCCTAATCGTGGGCTGCGCTTCTGATTGCTGCCCCCTAGTACTTCTCTGTGATCGTTAACAATTTTGCTCCAATCTTTCACTATTAAGCATTCATCGCTTTCAGAAATCCTGAATGCACTCATGTGCACTGTAGGATATCTTGGTCGTAAGCTAACAATTGGCATGCGACCTTTAGTCTCGATCCACTGAGGCACAACTGTCATCGGGAGTCCCTGTTGAAGAACATCGTATAGTAATTAATATACTTAGCAATGAAAGTTTAGCTTGAAAAATAATGTATGCAAAAGATGCACTGAGGACTAATACTAAAAATCTTACCATCTTTCCTAAATACATGTGACCGTAGTTCAATACGATCACTATTGGTCGCTCGTTTTGAGTACTAAGATTTTCAAATTCAGGAAAATGATTTCTCTTAACAGCATCAAGATCCTCAAGCCATGAAACATAATGACTTATCTCCTCGTAGTTTAGTTCAGCTCCGGGACAGTAGTAGGTCCTGTCTACCAAGCGCCGGACATGTTTTCTTGAATGGAAATAAGCTGTCATTAGAAATTAGTTGTCAACTATTTTTGAATAAACAATATCAAATACATAAATATGGTTGAGAAACTCACATAATGGTAGAACTGGAGGCGTCTGCACATCGACCCAGATGTCCCTATTACCTTCAACATCATCTTCCGGACGAATATCAAAGGTGATAACCATATCAGGCTCAAATGCTTAAGCCTTGCATAGTGCTTGCCAAGTTTTGCATTCAAAATAGGTGTACGTGTCTGCATTGTATAATTTGACGTTGAAAGTATAACCAGCATGCTCGGTCTTCAGGTAAACTCTCTTTACCTCCATAGTTTCCATAGCACTGAAACCTATCTTATCCAAGACAAAAATTCTTGCATGGCAGGGGATGCGCTAGTAGAATAGTGAAAATTTAGAATTATAAGTTGAAGCAAATGAAGCATATATAAGTCATGCTTAATTACGAAAAAAGACTTGTCGTTGTGACTTACTGTATCCACTTCGAAGGTCTCATCCAGCTTGATGCTGAAGCGCCTATCATCAACAAGGAAATTTCTGTCGCACAGGCCGCGTTGGTCTTCACAGAATTCACACTTAATGAAATCTTTTTCGTCGTCAGACGACATTTCCTATGTTCATACAGGTGAAACATTAAACACTTACTAGTTCTATTAATTCAACTACTTCTATTAGTTCAACTAGTTCTATTAATTCAAATAATTCAACTAAGCATTTAATAAAAATAAACGTGTTCTATAAATTTTCTTACTAAAATAAAGTAGCTAGTTCCATATAGTAATATTTTAATTAGATCATCAAATATCAGATATCTAAATTTTCTTACTAAAAATAAACTAGTTCTATTAATTCAACTAAGAATTTACTAAAAATAAACTAGTTCTATTAATTTTCTTACTAAAATATATAAAGTAGCTATATATATGGTAATATTTTAATTAGATCATCAAATCTCATATACCTAAATTTTCTTACTAAAAATAAACTAGTTCTACTAATTCAACTAGTTTAACTAAGCATTTACTAAAAATAAACTAGTTATATTAATTCAACTAGTTTAAATAATCTCATATACCTAAATTTTCTTACTAAAAATAAACTTGTTCTATTAATTTTCATACTAAAAATAAACTAGTTATATTAATTCAACTAGTTCAAATCTCATATATATACCTAATTAATATCTAGCTAATTCATCTAAAATTGACATTAATATTTAACATCTTTTCCATATAATTCATCTAACATTAACATTCTAACATTCTTATCTACGTAATTTATCTAACATTAATCTAAACAATAGAAAACAGAAAATAAGTAAAAACAATATGTGTGTGTGTACGTATCTCTGTGTGTGTGTGTGTGTGTGTACAAGCGGGGGGCGGCGGCATACGGGCGGCGGCGCGAGACGGCAATGCGACGGGGACGGCGCGACAACGAGCGGCAGGCCGGGGGCGACGGGGTGATCGAGACGGCGACGTGGTACGGGGCGGCGGCGACGGGCGGCGGGGGCGACGGCGGTGACGGCGACGACGGGCGGTGAGGGCGACGGGCGGTGACGGCGATGACGGGCGGTGAGGGCGACGGCGACGACGGGCGGCGGGGGCGAGGCGCGCGGCGGGGGCGGCGGCGATGTCGCGCGAAGTAGTTGGAGAAGAAGTGGTGGTCGATGAAACTGAATTTT
Source organism: Aegilops tauschii subsp. strangulata (assembly GCF_002575655.3). Taxonomy (NCBI): domain Eukaryota; kingdom Viridiplantae; phylum Streptophyta; class Magnoliopsida; order Poales; family Poaceae; genus Aegilops; species Aegilops tauschii. The sequence goes on from NC_053040.3 coordinate 119,349,401, forward strand.
TTGTAAGTGCCATATATATAGGAGGGGCCTTTAGTACCGGTTGGAGCCACCAACCGGTACTAAAGGCCAATTTTGGCCAGGTCAAGCGGCGGGAAACTGCCCCTTTAGTACCGGTTCGTGGCTCCAACCAGTACTAAAGGCCCCCCTTTAGTACTGGTTGGAGCCACGACCCGGTACTAAAGGTGTGGGCTGGCGCAGGAGCGGTGCGGGCAAGTTTAGTCCCACCTCGCTAGCCGAGGGGCGCCCGCACCAGTTTAAAAGCCCCGGCGCGGCTGCTGTCTTGAACTCCTCTCTATAGCAGGCTTCTGGGCCTAACTTTGGCGCGCTGCCCGTTGAGCCTTCTAGCCCTTCTGGGCCTGTATTTGCAAACCCTAGGGTTGGCAGGCCCAGCGGGCAGCGCCCCAACAATTTTTTATATAATTTTCTTCTATTTATTTTCGAGTAATTTTTTTGCTGTATTTAGTTTCTTTGTGAATATAAAAAAAATTATATAGTTTTTTTTTCTTTTCTGCATTATTTATTTTGCTATTCATTTTGTAGTGATTTTCAATTTCACCGTCATTTAGCTCTCTAAACAAATCGGTAAACGACTGAAAACAGCAAATGATGTCAGAACATGTTGGAAATTGATGACGTCGCTTTGAATGATGCATACTGAACGCAAAAATAGGCTGGAGTTCAAATAAGTTTAAAAAACATAGAAGTGCCTGTGTAACAGATGAGTTCTTGTCCGAAACCCTCATACTCCGAAAGAGATTGTCCAGTTTTTACACGAGGTGCGTCCAGTTTTCGCCGTAACCCTCTCTACTCTTTTGCACATGCTATGCGGGCGAAATGATGATACCATGCCAAGTTCCAACATTTTCAGAGTTCATTTTGTAGTGATTTTCAATTTCACCGTCATTTAGCTCTCTAAACAAATCGGTAAATGACTGAAAACAGCAAATGATGTCAGAACGTGTTGGAAATTGATGACGTCGCTTTGAATGATGCATACTGAATGCAAAAATAGGCTGGAGTTCAAATAAGTTTAAAAAACATTGAAGTGCCCGTGTAACAGATGAGTTCTCGTCCGAAACCCTGATACTCCGAAAGAGATTGTCCAGTTTGTACACGAGGTGCGTCCAGTTTTCGCCGTGACCCTCTCTACTCTTTTGCACATGCTATGCGGGCGAAATGATGATACCATGCCAAGTTCCAACATTTCCAGAGTTCATTTTGTAGTGATTTTCAATTTCACCATCATTTAGCTCCCTAAACAAATCGGCAAATGACTGAAAAACAGCAAATGATGTCAGAACGTGTTGGAAATTGATGACTTCGCTTTGAATGATGCATACTAAACGCAAAAATAGGCTGGAGTTGAAATAAGTTTAAAAAACATTGAAGTGCCCGTGTAACAGATAAGTTCTCGTCCGAAACCCTGATACTCCGAAAGAGATTGTCCAGTTTGTACACGAGGAGCATCCAATTTTCGCCGTGACCCTCTCTACTCTTTTGCACATGCTATGCGGGCGAAATGATGATACCATGCCAAGTTCCAACATTTTCAGAGTTCATTTTGTAGTGATTTTCAATTTCACCGTCATTTAGCTCTCTAAACAAATCGGTAAATGACTGAAAAACAGCAAATGATGTCAGAACGTGTTGGAAATCGATGACGTCGCTTTGAATGGTGTGTACGGAACGCAAAAAAGTCTGGAGTTGTAATAAGTTTAAAAAAATGAAGTGCCCATGTAACAAATGAGTTCTCGTCAGAAACCCTGATACTTCGAAAGAGATTGTCCAGTTTGTACACGAAGTGCGTCCAGTTTTTGCTGTAACACAAGAAGTCCGGAGTTGTAATAAGTTATTAAGGATAAAAAAGAGGCACAATGCTCGTTAATTAGCTTCAAGCCTTTCAGAATAGTGCAAACTGCACTGCACATAGCTCCGTGCAGTCTAAACTATTCCTCAAGGTTAAAGCTAAACAACGTGCAGATGAGCATTGCGCCTCTCCTTCATCGTCTCTGCACTCAGGGCTTATAAACCGCTCCTAGTGCCTCTCTCTTCGCGAGGTGGGACTAAAAAACAGCTTACTACGAAACTATAGTACCGGTTCATGGCACGAACCTGTACTAAAGGTGCCCGTGGGGCCCCAGCCTGACCACAGCCTGACGCAGCATCATTAGTACCGGTTCGTGACACGAACCGGTACAAAAGGTTGCTCACGAACCGGTACTAATGATCTCCGCCCGCCTAGCCGTTGGAACCGGCACTAATGGACACATTAGTGCCGGCTCAAAATCAAACCGGCACTAATGTGCTTCACATTTGACCCTTTTTCTACTAGTGCAAGCTATGCGTGAATTTGGTTAATTTTGGTGGAACTGCATAAAAAGAACAGCTGGTTTATTTAGCACGAGGTGCCATGTCAATGTCCGAATTGATGGCAAACCCTTCCCATTCCACAATCGTAGGCATTTGATATTTTGGAATGGGAAAACCTTGTCAAAGTTTGCTCATTGATGTACGCAAAACAACAAGCATTTGACATTTTGGAATGGGACAACCTTGTCAAATTTTCCTCATTGATGTTAGCAAGAAGACATGCGTTTGATATTTTCGAATGGGACACCCTTTGCTGTCAGCATCGTCGATCGATTTTTCTTTATTCTTTAGTTGTGAAGTAAATATTGGCTCTGACATGTGAATCACTGAGATGCATAATCATCGATTGTTTTGAATGTTCTCTATGAATTGCCAGGCCAGTGTGTTTGATTGCAATGTACAGGTACACTAAAAAGCTGCTCAAACTCTTTGTACTCCCTTTGTTCCTTTTTACTTCGCACGTTGTGAATGTTCATACTTTTTTCTATACGATTGGTCAAAGTAGAGATACTTTGACTGCAGACAAAACTTGTATGTGATACGTCTCCAACGTATCTATAATTTATGAAGTATTCATGCTATTATATTATCTATTTTGGATGTTTATGGGCTTTACTAAACACTTTTATATTATTTTTGGGACTAACCTATTAACCGGAGGCCCAGCCCAAATTGTTGTTTTCTTGCCTATTTCAGTGTTTCGAAGAAAAGGAATATCAAACGGAGACCAAGCGGAATGAAACCTTTGGGAGAGTTATTTTTGGAACGGAAGCAATCCAGGAGACTTGGAGTAGATGTCAGGTAAGCTTCGAGGAAGCCACGAGGCAGGGAGGCGTGCCCTACCCCCTGGGAGCGCCCCCACGCTCGTGGGCCCCTCGTGGCTCTCCTGACCGACTTCTTTCGCCTATATATGTCCATATACCCTAAAAACATCGGGGAGCACAATAGATCGGGAGTTCCGCCGCCGCAAGCCTCTGTAGCCACCAAAAACCAACCGGGACCCTGTTCCGGCACCCTGCCGGAGGGGAGATCCCTCACCAGTGGCCATCTTCATCATCCCGGAGCTCTCCATGACGAGGAGGGAGTAGTTCACCCTCGGGGCTGAGGGTATGTACCAGTAGTTGTGTGCTTGATCTCTCTCTCTCTGGTGTTCTTGAGGTGAAACGATCTTGATGTATCGCGAGCTTTGCTATTATAGTTGGATCTTATGATGTTTCTCCCCCTCTACTCTCTTGTAATGATTGAGTTTTCCCTTTGAAGTTATCTTATCGGATTGGGTCTTTAAGGATTTGAGAACACTTGATGTATGACTTGCTTGTGCTTATCTATGGTGACAATGGGATATCACGTGATCTACTTGATGTATGTTTTGGTGATCAACTTGCGGGTTCCGTAACATTGTGAACTTATGCATAGGGGTTGGCACACGTTTTCGTCTTGACTCTCCGGTAGAAACTTTGGGGCACTCGTCGAAGTTCTTTGTGTTGGTTGAATAGATGAATCTGAGATTGTGTGATGCATATCGTATAATCATACCCACGGATACTTGAGGTGACATTGGAGTATCTAGGTGACATTAGGGTTTTGGTTGATTTGTCTCTTAAGGTGTTATTCTAGTACGAACTCTACGATAGATCGAACGGAAAGAATAGCTTCGTGTTATTTTACTACGGACTCTTGAATAGATTGATCAGAAAGGATAACTTTGAGGTGGTTTCGTACCCTACCATAATCTCTTCGTTTGTTCTCCGCTACTAGTGACTTTGGAGTGACTCTTTGTTGCATGTTGAGGGATAGTTATATGATCCAATTATGTTATTATTGTTGAGAGAAATTGCACTAGTGAAAGTATGAACCCTAGGCCTTGTTTCAACGCATTGCAATACCGTTTGTGCTCACTTTTATCATTAGTTACCTTGCTATTTTTATATTTTTCAGATTACAAAAACCTATATCTACCATCCATATTGCACTTGTATTACCATCTCTTCGCCGAACTAGTGCACCTATACAATTTACCATTATATTGGGTGTGTTGGGGACACAAGAGACTCTTTGTTATTTGGTTGCAGGTTTGTTTGAGAGAGACCATCTTCATCCTACGCCTCCCACGGATTGATAAACCTTAGGTCGTCCACTTGAGGGAAATTTGCTACTGTCCTACAAACCTCTGCACTTGGAGGCCCAATAACGTCTACAAGAAGGTAGCGTAGTAGACATCAAGAAGTTTCTGGCGCCGTTGCCGGGGAGGTCAGTGCTTGAAGGTATATCTTTAGATCTTGCAATCGAATCTTTTTGTTTCTTGTTTTATCACTAGTTTAGTCTATAAAAGAAAACTACAAAAAAAAGGAATTGAGGGTGCCTCATATGCTTCATCTTTTTAATGTCTTCCGTGAAAATAAGGATTCCGATAATTGTGCTCAATTACTAGAGGAAGAATGCATTAGAATGTTTGGCACTAAATATTTGAATGATGAGCATGATTGCAATGTTGTTAGTATGAATTCTATGAATATCCATGATGCTAATGATATGCAAAGCCACAAGCTTGGGGATGCTATGTTTGATGAAGATGATATGTTTTGTCCCCCAAGTTTTGATGAGCAAATTTATTATGATGATAGCATGCCTCCTATTTATGATGATTATTGTGATGACACTTATGCTATAAAAAGTAGTGATGATTATATTTATAAAACTTGTCATGATTATGATTACCCTTTTTCTGAACATTACTCTTTTAACGTGGAAACAATTTATAGTATTCGAGTCTCTTATGATACTCCCACTATTCCGATTGAGAAGAATTTTGCTTATGTAGAGAGTGGTAAATTTTCTATGCTTGTAGATCATGAAAAGAGTGCTTTAGGTGCTGGTTATATTGTTGAATTCATTCATGATGCTACTGAAAATTATTATGAGGGAGGAATCTATGCTTGTAAGAATTGCAATAATATCAAGTTTCCTCTCTATGTGTTTAAAATCTTGAAGTTATGCTTGTTTTGCTTTCCTATGCTAGTTGATTCTTGTTCCCATAAATTGTTTTGCATAGGAAGTGGGTTAGACTTAAATGTGCTTGCCATGTGTTTCATGATGCTCTCTTTATGTTTCAATTCTTATCTTTTATACGAGCATCATTGAAATCATCATGCCTAGCTAGAAAGGCATTAAAGGAAAGCGCTTGTTGGGAGACAACCCAATATTTACCCCTACTATTTTTGTGTGTTCACATGATTAAGCTACTGTATTAATCATGTTTTATAACTTTTGTTTTAATAAAGTGCCAAGTAAAACCTATAGGACCTTCTTGGATAATAGTTATTTGATCTTGCTGAAAAAGACAGAAACTTTCTGCTCACGAAAACAATTTTTAAAAATAACCAGAAAGTGATAAAATACTGATTCCAATTTCAGTCGATCAATAATCAAATTATCTAGGTCATCCTATTTTGGCAGATTTTTCTGTGTTCCAGAAGTTTGCGTTTGATACAGATTACTACAAACTGTTCTGTTTTTGACAGATTCTGTTTTCTATGTGTTGTTTGCTTATTTTGAGGAATCTATGAGTAATATCGGAGGGTATGAACCATAGATAAGTTGGAATAAAGTAGATATTACACCAATATGGATTTAGAATGAGTTCACAACAGTACCAAAAGTGGTGATCTATTTTCTTATACTAACGGAGCTTACGAGTTTTCTGTTAAGTTTTGTGTTGTGAAGTTTTCAAGTTTTGGGTAAAGATTCGATGGACTATGGAATAAGGAGTGGCAATAGCCTAAGCTTGGGGATGCCCAAGGCACCCCAAGGCAATATTCAAGGACAACCAAGAGCCTAAGCTTGGGGATGCCCCGGATGCCATCCCCTCCTTCGTCTTCGTTCATTGGTAACTTTACTTGGAGCTATATTTTTATTCACCACATGATATGTGTTTTGCTTGGAGCGTCATTTTCTTTTGTTAGTATTTGCTTGCTGTTATTTATAACAATGTTTTGCATCTTTTATTTCAATAAAAGTGGCATTGATAGCCTTTACTATGCCTATTTTACAAGTCTACATGTTGCTGTTTGAAAACAGAAAGTTTACCACTGTTGCAAAAATTCCCTAGAAAAGTCAGAATGTGATAAAATGTTGAAACCTTTTGCATAATAATCTCTGATAAATTTACTACAGTGGGAATTTTCTTTCATAATTTTTGGATCTAGGGAAGTATGCATCTTGCTGCATTATTTACAGACTGTCCTGTTTAGGCAGATTACTGCTATGTTTACATTGTTTGCATATGTTTGCTTCTATAATGATTTTATTTGAGGATAGGACTATTAAATATGCAGAGGCATTTAGTATGAAATGTTGAATAAGAATTTTAGTGATTTGCTATAGTAGAGTATGATAAGGTTTTTGCATTGGTTTATACTAACTTATCTCACGAGTCCTTGTTGAGTTGTGTGTGGATGAAGCTTTTGAGATTTAGGGAGACCGTGATATGAGAGGAATTAAGGAGACACAAAAGCTCAAGCTTGGGGATGACCAAGGCATACCAAGAGAATATTTCAAGAAGTCTCAAGCGTCTAAGCTTGGGGATGCCCCGGTTGGCATCCCACCTTTCTTCTTCGACAACTATCGGTTAGTATCGATTGATCCTAAGTTTCTGCTTCTTCACATGATGTTTGCTATTCTTAGAATGTCATTTTATTTTGTTTTGCTTGCTGTTTGAATAAAATATCAAGATCTGAAATTATTAAATGGGAGAGTCTTCACATAGCTAAATAATTATTTAACTACTCATTGATCTTCACTTATATCTTTCGGAGTAGTTTGTTATTCATTCACGTGCTTCACATATATCCTATCAGTAAATGGTTGAATGTATTGAATATAATAAATTTGAAATTATATATGTTTCATATGCTTATCCCATGGGGAGTAATGACTTCACATATAAGAAGTAGAGGTGGTAAATTTATTGAAGGTTAGCAAACATTGTATTGGTCACTTGAACAATTCATGAAATAATATTGAGGGAAGAGAGATTTCACATATAAATATACTATCTTGGACATCTTTTGTAATTGTGAGCACTCATTAAAATATGACAAGCTAAAAGGTTGATGTTGGACAAGGAAGACAACGTAATGGGTTATGTTTTCTTATATCCGAAATAAAGTATATTGTCATGGATCATTCAACATGCTGAGCTTGCCTTTCCCCCTCATGCTAGCAAAATTCTTTGCACCAAGTAGAGATACTACTTGTGCTTCCAAACATCCCTTAAACCAGTATTGCCATCAGAGTCCACCATACCTACCTATGGATTGAGTAAGATCCTTCAAGTAAGTTGTCATCAGTGCATGCAATAAAAATTGCTCTCTAAATATGTATGATCTATTAGTGTGGAGAAAATAAGCTTTATACGATCTTGTGATGTGGAAGCAATAAAAGCGACGGACTGCATAATAAAGGTCCCTATCACAAGTGGCAATATAAAGTGACGTTCTTTCGCATTAAGATTTTGTGCATCCAACTATAAAAACGCATGACAACCTCTGCTTCCCATGCGAAGGGCCTATCTTTTATTCTTGTCTTATACCTTATGCAAGAGTCATGGTGATCTTCACCTTTCCTTTTTACATTTTATCCTTTGGCAAGCACAATGTGTTGGAAAGATCCTGATATATATATATATATATATATATATATATATATATATATATATATATATATATATATCCAATTGGATGTAAGTTATCATGAACTATTATTGTTGATATTACCCTTGACGTAAAAGGTTGGGAGGCGAATCTATAAGCCCCTATCTTTCTCTGTGTCTGATTAAAACTTTCAACCCATAAATATCACGTGAGTGTTAGCAATTGTGAAAGACTAAATGATAGTTGAATATGTGAAGTTTCCTGAATCAAAGCTCTGACATAGACCCTTCCTGAAAATAAGATGAATTGTAATTGTTTGATGACTAAGAGCACTGTTTGTTAGTTTTCAAGAAAGTTTATGATCTATACTTTAACATGTGAATAGTTTGTTACTTGATCATGAGAAGTTTTATGAGTTGAGCTACTGTAATGATATATAATGATGCTAGAAAAGGTGATTGAAATTATCATTGATCAAACTTGTGCACCTGCTAGCATTCACACTTCATAAATTATTTCTTTTATCATTTACCTACTCGAGGACGAGCAGGAATTAAGCTTGGGGATGCTGATACATCTCCAACGTATCTATAATTTATGAAGTATTCATGCTATTATATTATCTGTTTTGGATGTTTATGGGCTTTACAAACACTTTTATATAATTTTTGCGACTAACCTATTAACCGGAGGCCCAGCCCAAATTGTTGTTTTCTTGCCTATTTTAGTGTTTCGAAGAAAAGGAATATCAAACGGAGTCCAAACGGAATGAAACCTTCGGGAGAGTTATTTTTGGAACGGAAGCAATCCAGGAGACTTGGAGTAGACGTCAGTGAAGCTTCGAGGAAGCCACGAGAAAGGGAGGCGCGCCCTGCCCCCTGGGCACGCCCCCACCCTCGTGGGCCCCTTGTGGCTCCCCTGACCGACTTCTTTCGCCTATATATGTCCATATACCCTAAAAACATCGGGGAGCACAATAGATCGGGAGTTCCGCCGCCGCAAGCCTCTGTAGCCACCAAAAACCAACCGGGACCCTGTTCCGGCACACTGCCGGAGGGGAGATCCCTCACCAGTGGCCATCTTCATCATCCCGGAGCTCTCCATGACGAGGAGGGAGTAGTTCACCCTCGGGGCTGAGGGTATGTACCAGTAGCTATGTGCTTGATCTCTCTCTCTCTCTCTCGTGTTCTTGAGGTGATACGATCTTGATGTATCGCGAGCTTTGCTATTATAGTTGGATCTTATGATGTTTCTCCCCCTCTACTCTCTTGTAATGGACTGAGTTTTCCCTTTGAAGTTATCCTATCGGATTGAGTCTTTAAGGATTTGAGAACAATTGATGTATGTCTTGCATGTGCTTATCTGTGGTGACAATGGGTTATCACGTGATCTACTTGATGTATGTTTGGGTGATCAACTTGCGGGTTCCGTAACATTGTGAACTTATGCATAGGGGTTGGCACACGTTTTCGTCTTGACTCTCCGGTAGAAACTTTGGGGCACTCATTGAAGTTCTTTGTTTTGGTTGAATAGATGAATCTGAGATTGTGTGATGCATATCGTATAATCATACCCACGGATACTTGAGGTGACATTGGAGTATCTAGGTGACATTAGGGTTTTGGTTGATTTGTGTCTTAAGGTGTTATTATAGTACGAACTCTATGATAGATCGAACGGAAAGAATAGCTTCGTGTTATTTTACTACGGACTCTTGAATAGATTGATCAGAAAGGATAACTTTGAGGTGGTTTCGTACCCTACCATAATCTCTTCGTTTGTTCTCCGCTACTAGTGACTTTGGAGTGACTCTTTGTTGCATGTTGAGGGATAGTTATATGATCCAATTATGTTATTATTGTTCAGAGAAATTGCACTAGTGAAAGTATGAACCCTAGGCCTTGTTTCAACGCATTGCAATACCGTTTGTGCTCACTTTTATCATTAGTTAGCTTGCTGTTTTTATATTTTCAGATTACAAAAACCTATATCTACCATCCATATTGCACTTGTATTACCATCTCTTCGCCGAACTAGTGCACCTATACAATTTACCATTGTATTGGTTGTGTTGGGGACACAAGAGACTCTTTGTTATTTGGTTGCAGGTTTGTTTGAGAGAGACCATCTTCATCCTACGCCTCCCACAGATTGATAAACCTTAGGTCATCCACTTGAGGGAAATTTGCTACTGTCCTACAAACCTCTGCACTTGGAGGCCCAACAACGTCTACAAGAAGAAGGTTGCGTAGTAGACATCGGTATGCAGACTAAAAAGGACCGGAGGGAGTACATGTGAAACTGCTGCAAACGAGGTGATCACCCTGGGAATGCTAGTACGTATTGTTTTCCATGTTCATCCAATGCCAGTGATACAAGAATTCAAACTAATCGAACTAAATTCATTCATACACAGTCGGATTTGATATAAACATGCTGGATTTCATTACATTTCATACATTCTTCAACTAAAAAGGGGTGCGCTGGAGGTATAATTAATTGACCAAAGCTACCCACCTGTGTCCGGCTGAGCCGAACAGAAGCTTCTTCTCCAGCAGACTGAGCTTCAGTGACTTAACTGCAGGTGCAGTTGCATAACTGACATGTGGCCTAGATGCCTGTTGGGCCCACGTGTCCGTGAGCCAACTGCAGCAGCAGTTAAGTAGAAGGAGCGTCCTTCTCCAACATAGATCTCCGAGTCCACGTCGCCGCCAAGAAGCTAATCGACCGTCAATGGTCAACCCACCTAGCTTGGCTTCAATCGGAGGGTAGCAGCGGTGGCCCTACTTGGACCCGACCGGCGGTGACCTACCATGTTCTACTCTTCCTCGTTTTCTGTGTGGCGCGGCCTCGTTGGCAGCACGGCAGGGCCTCGACAGAGCCGGCGACATCCTCTATCTCGTTGCCAGCGGGGCGGCGCCTCGGCGGAGCAGGGGAAATCCTCCCCCTCGTTGCCGGCAGGGTGGGGCCTCGGCTGAGCCGGCGATGTCCTCTGCCTCGTTGTTGGCGGGGCGGGGCCTCAGCGGAGTAGGGCCTCCGCCTCGGTGCCGGTGGGACGGGCCTCAGCTGAGCCGGCAGTGTCCTCTGCCTCTTTGTTGGCGTCGCGGGGCCTCGTCGACGCCAGCGGAGCGGGGACTCGTCGGAGCCGGCATTGTCCTCTGCCTCATCCTCGGTCTCGCCAAACAGCGCCTCGCCCTCTTTGTAGGCGGCCGCAACCTCCGCCACCCACATGCGGTACCGCCAGCGCTCGAGGTGGCCTTCGCGGGTGGAGCGATACGAGTCGAGCAGCGCCTCCTGCTCCGCCCGCTCCGCGGCGATCTGCTCCTCCGCCTGCAGGTGCTCTTGGAGGAGATGGTGGTTGTAGGCGGTGTTGGCCTGCGCCTCCTGGAACTGCTCCTGACGCTTCTGCCTAACCGTGTCCATGTATTGGGCACGGGCCTCGCCGATGGTCATGGTGCAATGCACCGGTGAGGATGGCACGGAGGAGGGGGTTGGCGAAGGATCATCGACTACCATGCTCTCCATTGGGACGTCGTCGTCCTCCGGCTGCCTGCCGGCCAGCCAGTCAGCAGCAATGGCTGCCATCTCCTTGTGGTCCGTTGTCTGCCCGTCCCGAAGAGCGATGGAGCGCGAGGAAGCCATGGTGGGCAGTAGTGGTGTGGACAGGAGAAAGGGAACGGAGGCGGATGACTGCGGCTATGGCCGGCGCAGCAGTTTATATAGCAATGGTGGGCGGCAGAGGGACGGACGTGTGGCGCCGGAGTAGCCACCTCGGCAACCGCACATCATTAATGTGGGCAGCAGACGGACGGACAGACGGCACTTGTGTCGTTTGAAGGCGGAGCAATCGCCTGCACCGGGAAGCGGGGCGGGCGGCGCTGACCGTTTCGGGCATAAAGCGCGCACGGGAGAGGGAGGCGGTCTGGGTGGGCCAGGGCAGTCAAACTCGTGCTTGGCAGCGTGTCGGTCCAGTAGTCGGACATGCTGGCTCGCCAGCGAGCTCGCTGGGCTGAGCAACGACAATCAGACGATGGACTCCAAAACCCTTCCGGTGACCTCAAAACACTTCTGGTTCCTCTTGGTACTATTCTGAAAATTAATGAAACAATTCCAAAAATAAATCCTCGATACTCTCGTCCTACTAACACTCAGTAGATCGTGATTAACTTAAGCTTGTGACCTGTAGGTTCGATAAAACATAGACATGAACGAAACCCCTTCGTTCAATGACCGATAGGGGCACCGTGGACGTCCATATCGATCCCTATGAGTACACGAATGAAATTTGAGTGAACCTTTTTTATCGCGTGATGTTCCCTTTGCTTCAAGATACTTTGTAAGACCTGAGGAGTGTCAGTATCCTCTCAAGTCATCCTCATGCTCACCATACCGTCATCCTCGTTACCGGTTTTTTGTTTTTTTTCTCGTTGATATTTTCCGGCATCCCCGTGACTTTGTCACCTGTTGTCGGTGTCAAAACCGGCCGATCTCGGGTAGGGGGTCCCGAACTGTGCGTCTGAGGATCGAAGGTAACAGGAGACAAAGGCGACACGATGTTTACCCAGGTTCGGGCCCCCTTAATGGAGGTAATACCCTACTTCCTGCTTGATTGACTTTGATGAGTATAGGGGTTACAAGAGTTGATCTTCCTCGAGATCGTGATGGCTAAACCCTAGATGTCTAGCCTATGTGCATTCTGATAGCCTCTATAGACTAAACCCTCCAGTTTATATAGACACCGGAGGGGCCTAGGGTTGTTCAGAGTCGGTTTACAGAGGAAGGAAACTACACATCTGGACGCCAATCTTGCCATCCACGCAAAGGAGAGTCCAATCCGGACGTGGGGAAAGGTCTTCTACCTTGTATCTTCACGGCCCATCAGTCCGACCCATTTTACATAGCCCGGACGCCCGAGGACCCCTTAATCCAGGACTCCTTCAGTAGCCGCCGAACTTGCCTTCAATGACGACATAGTATCCGGCTTATGTCTTCGGCTTTGCAAGGCGGGTTCTTCATTCATACTTCAGATTGACGACAGTCTGGCCCTGACCTTGATACGGCGCCTTTATGATTCCTTCCTGTGGTTGCTTCGATTTCCGCACGCCGAATGAATACAAACGGTCCATGATTTTTTGCAAATAAGCCTCTCACCATGCTCGCACGACATCTATATAAGGAGACTTAGATCCCCAAATGCCATCTCACATCGCGTAGAGGAAAAAACCACCAAGGTTATCTACGAACAAAAATATTCCAACATGGCCAGCGCTCCAGGCTCCTCTTCGCACCCCCATGGCCCTCATGAGGGTGATTGGCAGAGTTGCTCCGTGCCTGATCTTCAGCTGAGTCGACTCTAGACGCAGGGCTATCTTCCCCTCACAGATCTAGTCTCCGTTCGAGCGGGTTTGGCCTCAATCGGCAACGATGTGATGGCCGAGAATTTCCCCAACCCCAGTAAGGAGGAGAGCTTGTGCTTCGTCCCATTCTTATTGCAGGGCCTAGGATTTCAATACATCCCTTCCTCGGGGGCTTATTGGAATTTTACAGCATCCAACTGCACAACCTTACCCCAGGTTCGATTCTGCACATCTCAGGCTTCGTTGCCCTCTACGAACTGTTCTTGGGCATTGAGGCCCATTTTGAACTACGGAAGAAGTTCTTTTGCCTCGTCCCCTGCCATCGAGGAGGTTCCATGTTTGAAGTGGGCGGCGCCGAAGTATGGCGCATAGCCGAATCCGGATACCTCAATGGAACTCTGTCGGCGTTCTGGGAACGGAGGTCCCCAGACTTGCCTGCCTGCGGCCCACGGCGTGGCTCTGCGAGAGGGCCCGTACGTCCCATCTTCACCAACAAGCTTTGAAGACCCTCGCGAGGGGCCAAGCCTCGCGAGGCGGACGACACAAGACCTCCTAGGGAGCGGCCTCACTAGGCTGGCTCGCGAGGGGATAGAGATCAAGGCAGGGAAAACCTCGTGAGGTTCTCGTGACGTGAGCCATGACGATTGAGACCAGGCGGGCGGCAGCGCGCACAGTGTCCTTGTTTCCTCTTTGGTGCTAAGGAGGCAAGCGCAGGCGAGGAGTACCGAGGCGTCAAGCAAATGTTTCCCTATCGGTGCAACAAGACGAAGACCAGCAGGACGGAGGTCACCGTGGAGCCCAAGACGGCGTCACCACCAAAGCCTTTGGCAGGCGAAGACTACTTTTTTCAGGATAAGTTGTACTAGTTGTCCCATTTCAAATTGGCCGTTGTGGGATCCCTTCCCGCTCGATATTTGGGAAGAGGACCGGGGCCTCTATAAATAGGACTTGCCACCACCATAGGAGGGGACGGATTCCGATCATCCTCACCCACACAAGTTCACCAAGCACAAGGACACCTCTCCTCGGGAGGCTGTTCTTCCCCTTGTACTATTCATCCTCAGCCCAAGAGGCAATCCACCACCACCACACTGGAGTAGGGTATTACACCACAACGATGGCCCGAACCAGTATAAATCTTGTGTCCCTTGTGTTGTGAGTTCGTCGAGCTAGCCTAGAGATCGCGAAGCGTGACAGAGCGTGATCTGCGAGGGGGCGATCTTCGCGCGCACCCCAGAGTTCGAACCTTAAGGGTTTTGCCGGAACCCGAGATCCGACATTTGGCGCGCCAGGTAGGGGTGCGCAGTAGCTTTCCTTTCGGCGATCCGCGCTCCGCCACCACCGTGCTTCGCCCCCATGGCACGCGTCTCGCTCCCGGCTCCGGCGACTGATGCCGGCGACGGGGCCAGGGGGCTCCGAGCCTTGGCCCCCGCCCTGCGGCAGGTGCAGTGGCCGCCCAAGTTCAAGCCGGAGATGCCGCCGCGCTACAACGGTGCGGCAGACCCGTCGGCTTTCCTGTTGGCGTACGAGGAGGCCGTCCTCAAGGCCGGAGGCGATGACAAGGTCATGGCCAACTGGCTGCCCATGGCCCTCGCAGGTGCACCGCACGCCTGGCTGCTCAACCTCCCCAGATCCACGGTGGCATCTTGGGAGGAGCTGTGCGGTCTCTTCGTCGCGCGCTTCGTGGCACCGGCACCCCACGCGGTCGCGGCCCTCCTCGGCGGCTCGCAAGCACGGCCCTCGGACCACCACATCAAGCCGTTCCTTCGCCAGATCGGCGCCGCTTCCAAGCGCCCGGGGGCTCCCCTGGGCTGGGCCGCGCCAGAGGCCGACCTCACCTTCGACTCAAGGGATCATCCCATCTCCACCGCCAGCTCGGGTATGCTCCCAATGCTTTGCACTCCCACCATCTGCAACGTGGCTGTCACCAAGAGCCTCATCGACAGTGGCGCCGACCTCAACGTGCTCTCCGTGGAAGCCTTCGGCCTCCTTACGTACCACTCGAGCAGCTCCACCTCAGCAAGCCCTTCTCAGGAGTTGGCGGCGACACCGCCCGCTCCGTGGGGCACATCCGCCTTCCTGTCACCTTTGGCACGCGCGACAATTACCGTACCGAGCTAATCGACTTTGACATCGCCCACATCGGCCTCCCGTACAACGCCATCCTCGGGTACCCAGCTCTGGCCCAGTTTATGGTAGCAACTCATCCGGCTTACAACCTCATGAAGATGCCCGGGAGCAAGGGTGTCCTCACCGTCGAGGGGGACACCAAGGAGGCTCTGCTGGCGCTCAAGCTTGCTTTCAAGACCGCCGCGGTGGTGCAGCCCGCCGGCGCAGGCGCCTCTGAGGCCAAGGGAGCCGCACCAACCAAGAAGAAGCAGTTGTTCACCCAAGACAAGGCAGAAACCAAGTAGGTGCCTGTTGATGAGGACGGGTCCTCAGGAGCCACCTTTACCATAGGTGCCAACCTCGACCCTGACCAAGAGGAAGCGTTGGTGAAGTTCTTGCGCGCAAACAAGGAGATATTCGCATGGGAACCCAAGCAGCTGGTGGGGGTCCCGAGAGAGGTGATTCAGCATCACTTAAGGGTGTGCCCCAATGTATGCCCTATGAAGCAGCGGGCAAGACGACAGTCCACGGAGAAGCATATCTTCATCGTCCAAGAAACCTGCAAGCTAGAGGCAGCGGGTGCCATTCGCGAGGTCCGGTACCCCGAGTGGCTGGCAAACCCCATTGTTGTGCCGAAGAAAGGAGGGAAGGAGCGCATGTGTGTCGACTTCAGCAACCTCAACAAAAGCATGCCCCCAGGATCCATTCCCGCTTCCATGCATCGACAAGATCGTCGACTCCACCGCCGAGTGCGATTTGCTGTGCTTCTTGGATGCGTTCTCGGGCTACCACCAGATCAAGATGGCGTTAGAAGATGTGGAGAAGACCAGCTTCCTGACCCCGTGTGGGGTGTACTGCTATACTTGCATGCCTTTCGGACTGCGCAATGCGGGCGCGACCTTTCAGCGGCTGATGCACATCGCCTTAGGGCGGCAGCTCGGGAGAAACACGGAGGCCTACGTCGACGACATCGTGGTGAACTCTCAGGAGGCAAGAACCTTGATCCAAGATCTGGAGGAGACTTTTGCAAGCCTATGCTAGGTGAACTTATGACTCAACCCGGAGAAGTTCGTGTTCGGTGTCCCTTCGGCAAGCTAATGGGTTTCCTCGTATCCTATAGAGGGATCAGGCGAACCCAGAGAAGGTCAAGGCAATCGAAGACATGAGCCCGCCGCAGAACCTCAAGGAGATGCAGAAGCTTACTGGTCGCGTGACTGCGTTGGGCCGCTTTATCTCCAAGATGGGAGAGCATGCCCTACCGTTCCTCAAGCTGATGAAGAAAAAGGGCCTATTTGAGTGGACTCCGGAAGCCGACCAAGCATTTCAAGACCTCAAGAGATACCTGACCAGCCCGCCAGTGATGGTGGCGCCTCGGCCCCTCGAGCTATTGGTGCTCTACCTGTCTGCCACGCCCCACTCCACCAGCGCAGCGCTGGTGGACCTCAGAGAAGAGCGCCAGATCAAGGACCCGCCAGGGAGAACCACCAGGCCGGACGAAGTGGCGCAACACCAAGCGAAGCTCCTGAAGCAGCAGCTGCTTCAGCGGACCACCAAGCCCTGAAGCCAAAGCCCTCGCAGAGACACCTCAGCTCCCAGAAGTCGAAGACTCCGTCAGCTCTCCCGCCCTCGTCGAGCACCCGGTGTACTTCGTCAGCACAGTGCTGCGGGATGCGAGGGCACGGTACCCCATGCCTCAGAAGATCCTGCTCGCACTCCTGGTGGCTTCGCGCAAGTTGCGCTACTACTTCCAGGGTCACCCCATCAAGGTCGTCTCGGCTTACCCATTGGAAAGATTGCTCAGGAGCCCCAATGCTGCCGGACGAGTCGCTGAATGGAACATTGAGCTACAAGCCTTCGACTTGGAGTTCAGCACAACCAGGGTTATCAAGGGGGCTGCGCTCACAGACTTTGTGGCTGAATGGACCGACGCCCCAGAACTCGAAGCAGGTGAGGACCAATCCCTATCTCCAGGAAGCGAAGCGCCGGACGGCTGGGTCATGTACTTCGACGACGCATTCTCACGCCAAGGCGCGGGGGCTGGAGCGGTGCTCATCTCGCCCACCCAGGAGAAGCTCTGCTACGCCGTGCAGCTCTGCTTCCAGCAGGGCGAGAAGGTCTCCAACAACATAGCAGAGTACGAAGGCCTCATAGCTGGCCTCAGGGTTGTGGTGGCCCTGGGGGTGAGGCGTCTCACCATCAAGGGCGACTTGCAGCTCCTCGTCAACTTCTCCAACAAGGTTTATGAGCCAAAGGACGAGCACATGGAGGCATACCTCACGGAGGTGCGCAAGATGGAGAAGCAGTTCTCGGGTCCGGAGTTACAGCATGTGCCCCGTGGCACCAACAAGGAAGCTGACGACATCACCAGAAGAGCATCCAAGCGGCTACCCCAAGAGCCTGGCGTCTTTGAGGAACGACTCTTCAAGCCATCAGCAACGCCACCGCTCTCAAGAACAGCGCTGCCTCGCGAGGAGCTCCCTCAACCACCTGCCTCAGGAGCCCCGGCCTGCGGCCCGACCTCGGGAGCGCGCTTGCTTTTGGCGCTCGAGCCTCAGGAGAGATGCTGGATCAAGGAATGGAAGGAATACCTGACGCAAGGGACGCTGCGGGAAGAGGAGGAAGACATGGAGCGTATGGCCCGACAAGCCACGGCATATTGCATCCAGGACGGTGAGTTATACAGGAAGCGGCCAAATGACGTTTCCCTATGTTGCATCTCCAGGGAGCAAGGAAGAGAGCTGCTGGCCGACATACACGGCGGGGACTGCGGGCACCACTGGTCGTCAAGAACCCTCGTCGGCAAAGTGTTTCGCATTGGATTCTACTGGCCCACGACACTCAATGACGCGACTGAACTGGTGAAGTCCTGCGAGGCCTGCCAGTTCCACGCCAAGCTAATTCATCAGCCGACTCAGGCCCTCCAGACCATCCCACTCACATGGCTGTTCGCGGTCTAGGGGCTGGATATCTGGGGCCCGTTCCCTCGAGCACCCGGGGGCTACCGCTACCTCTACGTCGCCATCGACAAGTTCACCAAGTGGGCGGAGGTAGAAGCCGTCCGCACCATCCTAGCTGGCTTCGCGGTCAAGTTCATCAAGGGTCTCGTGAGCCGTTTCGTCGTCCCCAACCGCATCATCACTGATAACGGCTCGCAGTTCACTAGTAATCTCTTCAGGACATATTTGGCTAACCTTGGAACGCAGATCTGCTACGCTTCGGTGGCGCACCCCCGGAGCAATGGACAGGCCGAACGCGCCAACGCAGAGGTCCTGAGGGGCCTCAAGACCAAGACCTTCAAGAAGAAGCTCGAGGCCTGCGGCAGGGGCTGGTATGACGAGCTCCAGTCCGTGCTGTGGTCCATCCGCACCACCGCCACCAAGCCAACGAGCGAGACCCCATTCTTCCTCGTCTACAGCGTAGAAGCGGTCCTCCCTCACGAGGTCAAGCATCACTCCACACGGGTCCTGGCGTTTGATGAAACACAGCAGGACGCCACGTGGGGGATTGACCTCGTGCTGGGGGAGGAACGCCGCCGCAAAGCTGCACTGCGGCCGGCAAGGTATCAGCAGGCGCTGCGGCGGTAACACTGCCGCAACATCCGCCCCAGGACGCTCGAGGTGGGTGATCTCGTCCTGAGGCGGGTCCTCTCCAGGGAAGGGCTGCATAAGCTCTCGCCCATGTGGGAGGGCCCGTTCAAGGTCGTCCATGTCTCCAGGCCTGGCGCCGCGCGCCTGGATACGCAGGACGGGGTACCCATCCAGAACGACTGGAACATCCAACACCTCCGGAAGTTCTACCCATGAAGAAAGGCCCAGCGCCAGTGAAGAAGGCCCAGTGCCTGTGAAGGTCTCCGCTCATGACACTCTCACGTAATAATGAGTGGGGTTGTACACGCCCCGGAGTCTCAGGAGTGCCGCCCTCGGGCCTCGGGGGCTCCCTCCCATGTCTTAGTGGCAGCACTTAGCTCCGCGCTGGTGAGAAGACTTGAAGGCTAGACTTGGTGCCGGACGCGACTTTTCATTTGCTTTCCGTAGTTGGCTCGCCCCTCTTTAATTGAAGTTTGCTTCTGGTGTTCTCGGCTGATTTGGTTCCATTGCCTTCTGCCTCTGTTTCTATTTTTGGCTTGGCCTGTACTCTCTCTCGCATTCCTCGCGAGGGGGCTAGACAGGTGCCCTCGTGAACGTTTTTCCTTCCCTCGTGAGCGTTTTTTCTTGTTCTGCCTTTCGTCTGCTTTTCGCGAGGCACCCTCATTCGAGCTCACCAGCTGGCGCACTTCTTCTAATCCGTGCCCCACGGGTACCGCGATACAAAGCGCTGGGTCAAGGCCAGCGGCACCTACGACCAAGGCTCGGGAAAACGTCAAGCCTCCTAACGAGTTTTTTCTGCAGTTTCTAAGCACCTACCAGGCCAAGGGGGCCTCGAAAGGCACCAGGAAGCGAGCACCTCGTGGAGAGGAGACGGCTCCAAGCACGTCAAGCTAAGTTATCCTTACATAAAACAACGATGTTGCGACACAGCACAGGGACGATGAACATAGCATAATAACTGGGAAATCATAGTTCGTTGCATGCCCCTCTGGGGCCCCATATTGGTTTCTTTCTTAATAAATGAAGGAAAGGAAGA
This sequence comes from Aegilops tauschii subsp. strangulata, assembly GCF_002575655.3. Lineage (NCBI taxonomy): Eukaryota > Viridiplantae > Streptophyta > Magnoliopsida > Poales > Poaceae > Aegilops > Aegilops tauschii. The sequence continues at coordinate 119,369,511 of NC_053040.3, forward strand.
ACAAGATAAAAGCAGCACGCGCCCCTGTGGTGGACTGTGAAGTCGGGCCCTTGGCGCTGACCCAAGCTCAGCCAGACCCCTCCTCGCGCTTCACTGGGGCGCGACGACGAGACGACCCACTACCACCTTCGAAGCGGGCGCGGCGGCTGGTCGTAACCACCACTGCTGGAGGTGTCGCCGGGGGAAGAGCCACCGTAGCTGGACGAGACACGGTCGACTCCAAGGGCGTGTTCGCCCTCATCCTCGTCACGACCATCGCCAAGGCCGAGCACCTCGTCGCCATCGTTGACCTCGGGGCAGCATCCGGCGCGGCGACCATCTTCCCCAAACGCCCTCACGTAGAGGGTCGCATCGCTGTCGTACTTGAAATGAAGAGTGCACCGCCTGCCCAGGCCGCGCGCGCGGGCAAACGTCTGCCAGCCGCGGGCCACAGCTATGTTGCCCGTGATAGAGACCTCAACCGCGACCCAGGAAGCCCTGCTGCAGCAGTCGTCCGCCTGTAGCCAGAGCCCGCCTGGACCTGCGGCCGGTAGCTCATCAACAAAGAAGCACGGGAGCTGAAGCCACTTGCCGGCCGGGTTCTCCGACCAGACGACGAACTCCGTCAGCACCTCCGCCGAGTGGAAGCGTAGCCGGGGAGGTCGTGCGAACACGGCGCGTCTCCCTTCATCAACAGGGCTGCCACGATCGGAGGGCGCGGCGGGTGTCGCGGTGTGCTTGCGGGGACGGCCAAGTCCACGCTTGGGCATAGGAGAGTCGGGCCCTTCGCGGGGGGCCTTCCCCTTCTCCGCGGCGGAGAACCTCTTCGACGACGCCATTGGTGTCGCTGCTGGCAATGGAGCAAGGGGGAAGGAGCAAGCGGAATGGGAAGAAATGGGTGGCGGGGGTTCTACCCCCTCCCCATATATAGCAGGAGAAGGCCAACCAGCTCCCCCCCCACGATCACAGGTAATGATGGTTTTTCCTTGCATGTCGCAGGGACTTGTCATGTCGGGCAGTTGCCGAGGCAGCGTGGGGAAGCGGAGATGCCCACGTCCAATCAACCGCCACGCGTCGACCAAGGTCGCAGGCTATTGGGGCCCGCGGCGCTCCGCACTTGCCCTTTGGCTTTGCCTCGAAGCCAAGCCCGAGCGCGCCTTGGGCCCGGGGGCTACTGTCAGCGTTCTGGGAACGAGGGTCCCCAGACTTGCCTGCATGCGGCCCATGGCGTGGCTCTATGAGCGGGCCCGTACGGCCTATCTTCACCAACAAGCTTTCAAGACCCTCGCGAGGTGCCAAGCCTCGCGTGGCGGACGACACAAGACCTCCTTGGGAGCAGCCTCACCAGGCTGGCTCGCGAGGGGCGGAAAGATCAAGGCAGGGAAAACCTCGCGAGGTTCTCGTGACGTGAGCCATGACGATCGAGACCAGGCGGGCGCCAGCGCGCAAAGTGTCCTTGTTTCCTCTTTGGTGCTAAGGAGGCAAGCGCAGGCGAGGAGTACCGAGGCGTCAAGCAAAGGTTTCCCTATCGGTGCAACAAGACCAAGACCAGCAGGACGGAGGTCACCGTGGAGCCCAAGACGGCGTCACCACCAGAGCCTTTGGCAGGCGAAGACTACTTTTGTCAGGAGAAGCTGTACTAGCTGTCCCCTTTCAAATTGGCCATTGTGGGATCCCTTCCCGCTCGATATTTGGGAAGAGGACTGGGGCCTCTATAAATAGGACTAGCCACCACCATAGGAGGGGACGGATTCCGATCATCCTCACCCACACAAGTTCACCAAGCACAAGGACACCTCTCCTCAGGAGGCTGTTCTTCCCCTTGTACTGTTCATCCTCAGCCCAAGAGGCAATCCACCACCACCACACTGGAGTAGGGTATTACACCACAACGGTGGCCCGGACCAGTATAAATCTTGTGTCCCTTGTGTTGTGAGTTCGTCGAGCTAGCCTACAGATCGCGAAGCGTGAGAGGGCGTGATCTGCGAGGGGGAGATCTTCGCGCACCCCCCAGAGTTTGAACCTTAAGGGTTTTGCCGGAACCCGAGATCCGACAAACTCCCAAAGAGGTATACGCATACTGGTCTTCAGAATGGTTCTACATGGACGACGTCCCACTACCGGACCCAGTTCGGCGCGGCCTTCCTGAATTTTCCAGCGCTCCTCTAAAGAAGCACCTCAACTGGCGTCCCCGAAGTCCCGAGGAAGAAGACAGTCGGAGATAAAGAGGTTGGTCAGCAAGGTCAGGTTGCTGGCCCACACCGAGCTCTCGAGGTCATGGCCATTGCAATAAAGAGGTGTGTTCAGCCTCTTCAATCCAGAGTACCCCCGTTATGGTGTTACAATGGAGAGGATAACGCGTCCCATTACAGACGGAAGGGCCCGGATACCCCAGCCGATCTGGCCACAGTCTTGGCCAATCTGTATAAGGGTGGGAAAGAAATTTTCCTCCACTTGAGCTGTCGTGAAGGCTACTCCATGTACAACCCCATTGAATGGGTAAGATTTCGATCGTCTGTGTTATTTTATTGCTGTTACAGATACTGATCAAAACTTGCCTTTTGTTGCCACAAATAGTCATGGAGGAAGATGACCGAGGACGTCCAGTGTCGCGCTCCACAGCCAGAGGATCATAACCCTGATGGAGACCCCGACTTTTGCGAGGATCCAGACATATACATAGAGTTCGATGATGGAGTATTTTATCAAGCAAGCCTTGACGGCTTAGACGTGGCTATCACCGCCAACTACCCGCGCCTCTATCCCTTCTACACCGTGAGTATTCAGAGGGATCTTGAAAGGAAATCCCTATTTGTACTTTTGCCCATTATACTGATCCGAATTTTAATAGGATCGATGCTCAGCGGCCCGTACCTCCACCAGAGCAACCCCTACACGGGGTAATCATTCAAAACGAAAAGGGACCGGGAGTGCTGCAAAAACTTCACAGCCGTCCAAGAGGTATGTCCGCTTTAATACATGCCCGGGTACGAGTCCGGATTGTTCAAAGTCTCCTTTCTTCTTGATGTCAGGAGAAATACATGACAGACGGTGGGAAAGCGCCCTGCTAGCCGAATGTCAGCCAATCCGGTGCCAAACTCGTCAATTGGGATGGGAGCGGATGCAATGCCAGTTCCGCCGCCTCATGATGATTCGGATGACGTATCTGTCACGAACTCCGAATTAGAGAGCGTGATGAATCATCATCGATTGAAAGAGGGCATGCGCGCTCCGACCTTTTCTGAGCAAGAATTTACCGCACTCAGTTCGGTGGATGCATACATCTGAGTGGCTCGAGACGGACTTGCCGGAGTCACACTCAGTTGTTCTCAAAGGACATACACGTAAAAATTTATGCAATTTGTATGGTCATATACCAGTAGCCCCCGAGACTTGAAGCGATGAAGCAAACCGATTTAAGGATCGATAATATTTGCAGGTTCTGAAAGAAAAGAACACTATGCTAACCCAGGAGCTGAAAATAAACCAGACGCAATTGAATGCGGTCACCGCCGAACTGGCGGAAATGAAAAAGATCACAACGGGCGTGTCTAGGGAGAAGAATCTCGAGAAGGAAAAGGAAAAACAATCCGGAAAGATAGAGAGCTTGAAGGCTCAGTTATCGGCCGTTTAGAAAGAGAATGAAAAACCGAAGGGCGGCATGTTCGGTATGTCTTCCTCTCTTATTTAGAACCACCCTAGGTGCTCATGTTTAGTCCATAATGCGGAATATCATGACTCTATTGCTGCAGGTCTATTGACTGGTCGGCCGGAAGAGGAAGTATCCAGATTTCAAGGCGATGTGCTAAAGGAGCTGTCCGCGGTACATGCTCGCGCCCAGAAAGCCATGAATTGTATGGTGAAGGCTTTATGGCCATCTGATACCCCTCCAGAAAGTATGGAGGGCCTGGGAAACCTGTTCAAAGGTGCCGGCGCCGGTTCGATCTATGCAAGACATCCGCCTGCCGTGAAGGCGCACGAGAAGCCTAGACCATGGTGAAGACACGCTTCACTAAACTGGACCCAAATCATATGGCCCGAGTGGCACCACAGGAACCAGATGGGAAAGAGATTCCATTGAATTTGGTGTATGATCAAGTAATGATAGCTGCGAAATATTTGCAGGAAGACTGTAGGTTAGACAGTCTTTTAGATGGAATAGATAAGGAATAGGGTTTTTGATTTAATGTATTAATGTACATTTATGATCAACCTGTGTCTTTATTCGAACGTGTGAAAAGACTTGTCATCGCAGGCTTTCGGCTTTAACCTCCAAACCAAAATGGCGGAGTGTTTCCGGATACTTATTCGAAATGAAAAGGAAGTATCTACTATGTCTGGAAACCAGGCAACCCAATCATTTTGCTCGATCAAACAAAAATTTGAGTTCGGGATGTATGTCATATTACATATGTAAGAAACATATTCCAAGGAAAATAGTTCCGTTAAGGGTTCCTTTCCTTGGGTCGGCATACTATAATTACACGTGTTGGGGTGTGTGATCCGTAATAAAGCTGCCTCACAGTGTTTAAAGTGGTTGCAATATGGCAACAATCTGTCATTTGATTGCCGACCAATTATTTCCATACATAAATCACCCGTCTGAGGTAGATGTCCGGATGACCCAGTTGTAACAATCGCAGAGGTGCTCCCTTTATGCCCTAGCCGAACAATCGGGAATGTAGGGCATAAGCATAGGAGCAAGGCAACCCAGCTTGACAAAAACTGAAGTCATAGAGGTGCATATAATGGCAAAAAGGATGTATATCAGCAAACGACACATATATTGTGAGCTCTAGGCTCGGGATAATAATAAGCTTCTACTTACAGAAGCCCCCAGTCATGGTGCGGTGTGGACATTTAAGGATGTGTATGCCTCAAGTGTTCGGCTTATCCGAACACATCCTGGAAAACGTATAAAAATGAGAAGAAAAATAAAAATTGAAAAGGATAAAAAGGAACAAAAAAGAAGTATGGCCGGACTTATGCGTAGAATCTTCGAAACCGAGCAGCGTTCCATGGGTTCGGCTCTAAGCGATTATCCGATGCATTGCGAAGGCGGTAGGCTCATCTAGTGAGAACTTCATCTATAATGAAGGGACCTTCCGATTTTGGTTTGAGCTTGTCCTTTTTCTTCTCCGGGAGGCGTAAAACAAGCTCACCGACGTTATAAGTCTTTGCCCGCACTTCTCTGCTTTGGTATCTCCGAGCCTGTTCTTGATAGAATGCGGAACAGGCTTTGGCAACATCGCGCTCCTCCTCCAGGCCATCTAGGTCATCCTGCCGATCGAGCTCGGCTTCTCTCTCTTCATACATGCGCACTCGTGGTGAGTCATGAATAGTGTCGCAGGGCAAGACAACCTCTGCGCCGTACACCATAAAGAAGGGTGTGTATCCAGTCGTGCGATTGGGCGTGGTCCGCAGTCCCCAGAGTACGGAATCGAGTTCCTCGACCCAGTGTTTATCCCACTCCCTTAGGGATCGCACTAGTCTAGGTTTGATGCGGCTCATTATCAGGCCCATTAGCCTGTTTGACCTGACCGTTTGTTTGAGGGTGATATACGGAGGCGTAATCGAGCTTAATGCCTAGGTTAGCACCAATTTTGCACCTCATCGGCCGTGAAGTTAGAGCCATTGTCAGTAATAATGCTGTGCGGGACACTATAATGGTGTACGACACCGGATATAAAGTCGATCACCGGTCCAGCTTCTGCCGTTTTTACTGGTTTGGCCTCTATCCACTTAGTGAATTTATCCACCATAACTAGCAAATATTTCTTCTTATGGCTTCCCCCTTTAAGGGGTCCGACCATGTCTAGCCCCCAGACCGCAAAAGGCCAAGTAATGGAGCTTGTTCTTAGGGTTGTGGGCGGCATATGGCATTGATTGGCAAAAAGCTGGCATCCGACACAGCGCTGTACAAGGGCCTGTGCATCTGCTCAGGCCATGGGCCAAAAGAAACCTGTACGGAAGGCCTTACTTACGAGGGCTCGAGCTACGGCGTGATGGCCGCCGAGACCAGCATGTATTTCAGCCAAGAGCTGTCATCCCTCCTCTTCGGAGATACATCTTTGAAGAACTCCAGTAGTACTTTTCTTGTAGAGTACTCCTTCATGAACTTTGTAGGCTTTCGAGCGTCGGACGATGGGACGTGCCTCATTCTGGTCATTAGGGAGCTCCTGCCTATTGAGGTAGGCCAGGAAAGGTTCGGTCCATGGAGCGATTACAACCATGATTTCATGGGCGGAAGGTGTCATTTTGGTGCCTGAGCCCCCGATGATATCAGAATTGTGTTCGACATCTGAGGGTATGATCGGCTTCGGACTACTATTGCCGCTCTTGTCCTGCCATACCACGGATAGCTTGAAAAGCCTTTCCACAAAGGTGTTAGTTAGGACAGGGTCGCGTTTAGCGCCCATTCGAGCAAAGATGTCCGCTGCTTGATTGCTGTCTCGAGCCACGTGATGAAACTCGAGCCCCTCAAACCGAGATGATATTTTGAGTACGGCGTTGCGGTAGGCCACCATCTTTGGGTCTTTTGCATTGAATTCTCCATTTATTTGGGATATTGCAAGGTTTGAATCCCCACGCACCTCGAGGCGTTGTATGCCCATAGAAACAGCCATCCGGAGATCATGCAGTAGTGCCTCATATTCGGCTGCGTTGTTGGAGTCCATATACATGATTTGTAATACATAACGGACGTGTCCCCTATAGGGGATGTTAGGATGACACCAGCCCCCTATCCGGCTAACATTTTAGAGCCGTCGAAGTACATCACCTAGTTGGAGTATGTGCTGTACTCTTTAGGAAGTTCGGCTTCTGTCCATTCGGCGACAAAGTTGGCCAACACCTGAGATTTAATAGCTCGGCGTGGCACGTACGTTATTTCAAATGTTAAGAGCTCTTTAGCCCATTTGGCAATGCGGCTGGTGGCATCCCGATTGTTTATGTTGTCATTAAGTGGTACTTCGGAAGCCACCGTGATCGAACACTCTTGAAAGTAGTGCCGCAGCTTCCGGGATGCCATAAAAACTGCATACACTATCTTTTGATAGTGTGGGTATCGAGATTTGCATGGTGTAAGGACCGCCGATACATAGTATACTGGTTTTTGGAGTGGGAATTTGTGTCCCTCTTCATCTCATTCGATGACGAGCGTTGCGCTCACCACCTGGTGAGTTGCAGATATGTAGAGCAACATAGGTTCGTGGACGTTTGGTGCGGCAAGGATTGGGTTGCTTGCTAACAAAGTTTTGATTTCTTCCAATCCGGCTGCTGCCGCATCCGTCCACTCAAAGTGGTTGGTGTGTTGGAGCAGGCGATAAAGTGGCAGTGCCTTTTCTCCCAATCTGGAGATAAAGCGGCTCAAAGCTGCCACGCACCCAGCTAGTTTTTGGACCTGCTTTAATCTGTTGGCGTTGCCAATTATGAAAGGGCTCGGATTTTGGCTGGATTTGCTTCGATTCCTCTATTGGAAACAATGAATCCGAGTAGCTTTCCGGCCGGCCGCCGAAAACGCTTTTTCCGGATTGAGCAGTATGTCATATGTTCGGAGGTTGTCGAATGTGAGGCGTAAGTCGTCCACCAATGATTCGACATGTTTAGTCTTGATGAGTACATCATCTACATATGCCTCCACCGTCTTGCCAATTTGCTTTTCCAGGCATGTTTAAATCATGCGTTGGTAAGTGGCACCGGTGTTTTTGAGTCTGAAAGGCATAGTGTTGAAGCAGAAAGGCCATACGGAGTAATGAATGCCGTTTTTTGAAGGTTTAGTAATGAATGTCGTTGCGGCCTGGTTGGATTTCTTCATCTTAATTTGATGGTATCCGGAGTATGCGTTGAGGAAACACGGTGAATCGTGTCCTGCAGTCGCGTCAATGATTTGGTCAATGTGGGGCAGTGGGAAGGGGTCCTTAGGGCATGCCTTGTTGAGGTCTTTGAAATCGACACAAAGGCACCAGGATTTGTCCTTCTTCGGCACCATGCCCAGGTTTTGCTAGCCAGTCCGGGTGTTTGATCTCTCTGATGAACCCGGCCTCATGTAGTTTGGCTAGCTCCTCCCCCATAGCTTGTCGCTTGGGTTCGGAAAATCGCCGCAGCATTTGCTTGACTGGTTTGAACCCCTTTATTATGTTGAGGCTATAATCAGCCAGTCTGCGTGGGATTCCTGGCATATCCGAAGGATGCCAAGCAAAGATGTCCCAATTCTCCCGCAGGAACGCATGTAATGCAGTGTCGACCGTCGGATCCAGCTGTGGTCCAATGGAGGTTGTCTTGTTGGGATCCATCAGGTGAACTTCAAATTTGCCTATTTCGTGTGCTGGCTTGAAAGAAGTGGACTTAGGTCTCTTATCGAGGATTACATCGTTTCTGTCCACTGTGGAACGCAGAGTGGTTAGCTCCTCGGCCGCAAGGGCCTCGGATAGTGCCTCGAGGGCCAAGGATGCGGTTTTGTTCCGGCGCGGAGTGTTATATCCGGATCACAGGTGATAGTAATAACTCTGTTGGGACCTGGCATTTTGAGCTTCATGTACCCGTAATGGGGTATGGCTTGAAAGCGTGTGAATGCGTCTCGCCCCAACAGGGCGTGATATCCGCTATTGAAAGGTGCCACGTGGAAGAGCACCTCTTTGGACCTGTACTTCTTCGGCGTGCCGAATACTACATCAAGTTTAATTTTCCCCGTGCATCGCGCTTCTCGACTGGGGATAATGCCTCGAAAGGTTGTACTGCTCTGCTCGATGCGGCTCTTGTCCATTTGCATTTTATTGAGTGTGCCTTTGTAGATGAGGTTCAGTCCGCTGCTGCCATCCATGAGCACTTTGGTGAGGCAAAAACCATCCACAATTGGGTTTAAGACCAAAGCGGCTGGGGCTCGGACTGATCGGGCCCTTGGTTCATCATGGGCGGTAAAAGTAATCACCGTATCGTTCCAAGGATTCATTGTAGCTACTTGGTTGACTTCGGCGAGGTCGCGGAGCGCCCTTTTGCTCTGATTATTTGAAGAAAAGGTCTCGAAGACCGTAAAGACATTGAGATCGTCATCCTCCGAAGAGTACTTCTCTCAGGTAGTGTTGTGAGGATGGGCTCACCGCTCTTAGCCACCTGCCGGAGTACCCAACATGTCTGAAGGCTATGTGTTGGTTCGGTATTCGGCATCATGTGTATCTGACAGGGCTTGTCGAGCAATTCATCAAGGAAAGTTCTATGTCCCGTGAAGGGCTTTATTTTCTTGTCCATAGGATGATGATCGGGTGCTCCGTGAGGGTGCATCCTTTTTGCCCGTCCGGTGGGTGGCTTAAAGGCAGGCGGTTCCCATCGGGCTGTGTGGACTTTCCAAGCGCTTTCCATTGCGCAATACCTCTGTACTATGTGTGCCAGATCTGTGAAGTGCAGTATGCGGCGGCGGTCGAGGGCATTGAGAATTCCCTCGTCCGTACAGTTGCGGCAAAAAACTGAAACCGTGTCGTCGTCGCAGCAATCTTTAATCATGTTCTTAACAAGGAGGAATCTGGCCCAGAAGTGATGGACCATTTCTTAAGGTTGCTGCCGCACATACATTAGGTCGCATACATCTGGAGGACCTGAATTTCTTGGGGAATATTGCTTGTGGTGCGTGGGCGGGCTAAAATCCGAACCCTGACCCACTATTGCATCCAGAGTTTGAAGAATTTCCGAGGTCACAGGCCCAGGATCCGGAGTGTCCTGGCGACTTTCAGGCTCAACGCCAGATTCTATGTTTCGAGGACGTGGGGTCTCTTCCCGAAGATGGGTATCCGGCTCGCAGGACTCGGAAATCCAAACATAGCTTGTTCTCAGCTTAGGGGGGGTATTCTTGGCTTGTTCCTCCACAACCGCCACCAGATGGGTGATCAGCGGGGACTTGATTTCCCTCTGATCAGATTTAAGCCCAATCTGATCATAGTCTGTTGCGACCCCCAGGGCGGCGACATGATCTAGCAGTTCGTTTAAGGACGAGACACCTGCCGGATCCATCTTTTCGGAGTGTTTGAGGCCGATGCGGAGATGTGTTTGGCGATTTGAGGTGCCGCTTTTGGATTAACGGCCGAGCGAGCGCCCATGGTAAAACCGCCGAGCTAGAGGGTTTGCCCTGAAGCTAGGGCCCCTCCAGAGGTGATTCCGTTATTGATGACAAGGCGAGCCATCGATCCTTCTATCAACAACACAAAGGAACTCTCAATGAAAGCATCAATGTCGGTGTCAAAACCGGCCGATCTGGGGTAGGGGGTCCCGAACTTGCGTCTGAGGATCGAAAGTAACAGGAGACAAAGGGGACACGATGTTTACCCAAGTTCAGGCCCTCTTAATTGAGGTAATACCCTACTTCCGGCTTGATTGACTTTGATGAGTATACGGGTTACAAGAGTTGATCTACCTCGAGATCGTAATGGCTAAACCCTATATCTCTAGCCTATGTGTATTCTGATAGCCTCTACGGATTAAACCCTCTGGTTTCTATAGACACCGGAGGGGCCTAGGGTTGTTCAGAGTCAGTTTACAGAGGAAGGAAACTACACATCCGGACGCCAATCTTGCCATCCACGCAAAGGAGAGCCAGACACGGGGAAAGTTCTTGTGCTTTGTATCTTCATGGCCCATCAGTCCGGCCCATGTTACATAGCCCAGACGCCCGAGGACCCCTTAATCCAGGACTCCCTCACCTGTGTCTATCCAGACGATGATGGATGTTGTGACACGAGAGGCCCTAGAAATATCTCCATCGTCCGGAGCAAATCTCATTCTCAAGATATCTAGTACCTTGTCAAACTTTTTAATGAGACTGTAAGTTGTCATTATGATTACCATGTTGCAAATGACCTTTGAGCACCCCCTTCTTGAGGACATGGGAAAAGTCTTGTTATAAGTAATCATGTGAAGTTGGTATTCATTCAATATTTTTGTGATGTGTATGTTGTTCTTCCTCTAGTGGTGTCGTGTGAACGTCGACTACATGACACTTCACCATGTTTGTCCCTAGGGGAAGGCATTGGGGAGTAATAAATAGATGATGGGTTGCGAGAGTGACAGAAGCTTCAACCTAGTTTATGCAATATTTCGTATGGGGCTGATTTGGATCCACATGCTTCATGCTATGGTTAGATTTATCTTAATTCTTCTTTCGTAGTTGCGAATGCTTGCGAGAGTAGGGTAATCATAAGTTGGTTGTTTGTTCAAGTAAGAACAACAACCTAGTACCGATCCACCCACATATCAAATTATCCAAGTAGTGAACGCGTATCAACTAAAAATGAAGAAAGTTAACTAGACAATATTCCCATGTGTCCTCGAGAATGCTTTTATCATTATAAGAATTACTTTCGGCTTGTCATTTGCTATAAAAAGGATTGGGCCACCTTGCTGCACTCTTGTTACTATTGTGACTTGCTACTTATTATGAATTACCTTCCTACAAAACTACCTATTATCACTATTTGCAGCATTTGCAGAGAATACCTTGTTGAAAACCGCTTATCATTTCCTTCTGCTCCTCGTTGGGTTCGATACTCTTACTTATCGAAAGGACTATGATTGATCCCCTATACTTGTGGGTCATCAGGGCGCGCCGAGCTTCTTTGTCATCTCCTCGTCTGTCGTTTGGACTCCCCCAAAGCTTCTAGGGTCCCTCTTGGTCTAGAAAAAATCCTCAAAAAGTTTTGTCACGTTTGTACTTCATTTGGTAGGGATTTTGTGTAAAACCAAAAACAGGCAGATAACAACACTAGGCACTAGGTTAATAGGTTAGTTCCCAAAAAGGTATAAAATGACATATAAAGCATACCAAATTGATAATATAATAGCATGAAACGATAAAAAATTATAGATATGTTGGAGGCATATCAATTGGGGACAACACAAACTGCAACACATTTATCCAAAACTTTTCTCTTTCACCTGCAACAAAGATATCACTCTCAGGCAGGCCCTAAATCTAGAGATTATGGAGTACTTGTTCGATAGACCTCTATCTGTGGTAGCTGATCAACAATATCTGATGCTTAATAGTACTCTGGCCAATTCCTGATTTCCACTCAGGATGGTAGATGGATTTATCCCTGGAAATTTGGTAACTATTCATCAATTAAGATGTACAAATGCATTACTGGCCCATCATCAGCTCATAATATTTTTGGCAAGCTCTATAAAGCATCGTCAATGCTCAGACACAAATCTTCTATGGGAAAGAATCAACACTAGGAATTTACTTCACAGGAAGATTCATATGAATGTGCCCTTTGTTCAGAGATAACTGAAGAAGCTCTCCTGCACTTGTTCTGTGACTCTCCTTTTGCACTCTCCTCCTGGAATTTGATCACTCCTAATAAGCATAGGGGCATTTCACCATATGATGAAATCAAGCTCACATCTAAGGTCCTTCCATCCAATCTTGCTCTTGATATCGACATCATGGGTTGCTGGTGCATTTGGTGTGAAAGAAACGATAAATTTTCAGGAATGTTGCTGCACACACCTATATTTGGAAATTCTAAATCAAAGAAGGGCTCAACACGACCCAAGTCAGAGCTAATCCATCCAAATCAGTCAACATTAAAGCTGGGTAGATAACCATTTGTAAATCATGATGTTTCACAAAACTGGGATTAGTTAAGCTTATTTTAAACTTTGTATTTTGCACTCTATACTTTATTTAATGAAAATACCGTAGAACATTTTGTTCTACAGTCAGCTCCTCAAAAAAATCAAGCAATATTCTATAGGCCATTAAGATGGGAGCAATGGTTAGATATTTGGAATCAAGATTTACATAGATGGAATACAATTCCTGTTTATTTAGAAAATATTTTAGTCCAAACAACATTTATAAGTACTATGGACATATTTTGCTATGGGATGAAAACAAATTGCAGTTATGTAGGAAAGAATTTTAGCTGACATGGAAACATTGAGAAGTGGTCAAAGCAATGATAACTCCATATCACTGAAAATAAGCGATCAATTGTTTTTTTCCGGGTGTGTTGAGACAAAATTTTCGACTTGACACAAGCAAATTGTTGCTACACTGGACACAAATAGTTGTTTTATCATTTCAAGTCTAACTATAACACGTTACTGTGTGATGTTTTCATATTTGTTGGATCGTATGCCATTGTGTTCGCAATAGAGATAACAAATAATTCTAAGTTAACAGTCAAATAAGAGCAAGTTTCAAGTTTGTTAGTTATAATGCTAGAACTATGTCGTAGTATGGTACCATGAATCTATTATATAAATAATTAGTGAATGGACATTTTTAGTTGTGTTTTTACTATATGTTTTAGGCCAATTTTACTACCATGACAGTAAACCATTGTCATAATAGTATTTGGTCAGTTTTAGGCCAAAACACTGCCATCGTAGCAGTTTTGGATATCCACGACAACATATGTCCTAGGTCTGGTAGACATGCCGGCACCATGCTATCGTACGCACACGCCAAAAGTGTATAAGTTAGAACTAGCCAGTTACGTGCTCTCCGTAGGAAATTAGTACCCATTTTGGACACGGCATAGATGAATATTTTTGTAGTAGTGTCTGGACACATTTTGAGCTAACACATTTTGGACGCATCATCCATTGAGATCAGATGAAAGGGACGAAAAAGTGAAAAGATTTAGGGATATTTTCAGACAAGGTGAGAGGGGAACAGGAAAGATTAAAATGAAATATGCAAGCATGCATCCTAAAATTCTAGCGTATTTAAAAAATCTCTAACATATGCCAACTGTGACATTGAAATAAACATACTGTAATTCCTTTTGAGCTTTTAAGCCTGATGTCAGCCTTGATCTCTCTTTCCTCGAAGCCCCTTTTTCTACGGAGGAGATTCATGCTATTATCAAGGATTTACCCTCAAATAAGTCTCCAAGCCCAGACGGTTTTAATATAAACTTTACCAAAAAAATGTTTTCCAGTTATCAAACAAGACTTTTATGATCTTCGTCATCAATTTCATAAAGGGGATATATGCCCTTAGAGCATTAATAGTTCATTTATCGCACTCACCCAAAGAAAAATGGTGCTTCATGTGTCAGTGACTATAGACCTATCTCTTTCCTTAGTTGTGCCATCAAATTGCTTACGGAACTTTTTGCCAATAGATTGCAATTTATCATCCTATAGCTAATTCATGTCAAATAGTATGGGTTCCTTAAATCAAGGACTATTTAGGATTACATAACATGGGCTTATGAATATATATTTTCAATGTCATAAAAGCAAAAAGTTATCAGCGGTGCTAAAACTAGACTTTGAAAAGGCATTTGACAAAATTGAACGTCTTATCAATTAAAGCAAAAGGATTTTGGTTTAAAATGGTGCTCCTGGATTCAGCGGATCTTGGGTCGTGCTACTTATGCACTCTTACTAAATGGAATACCTGGGAACTCTTTTAAATGTAGAAGAGGAGTTAGGTAGGGAGATCCCCTCCCCCCTTATCTTTGTGCTAGCAGCTCATTTCCTACCCTAAATGATGCCATGTAGAGAGGAATTATTCAGCCTCCAGTCAGATTTGCTTCCTGCCTTGGTTTTCCTATTTTGGAATATGTTGATGATACACTGATCATCATGCCATCTTGTTTAGGGTAACTAGAATAACATGGACAGTTGCTTAATATCTTCTCCAAGGCTTTCGGCTTAAAAGTTAATTATGATAACAAGCCGCCTACAAATTAATATCTCCCAGGACACTTTGCATCAACTGTGCAACCTCTTGGGATGTACCATTGGCACCTTCCCATTTATTTATTTGGGCACTCCACTCAGTTTCACTAAGCCAAGGACGGAATTCTTCATATACATCACTGAAAGAATTCGGAAGAGACTGAATGCATGCTCTCAATTTTTGAGCTATGATGGGAGATTACTAATGGTTAATGCATTTTTATCCTCTTTACCCACATTTATTGTGAGTTGTATTGTCCTTTATAAAGTTATAATTAAGAAAACTGACAAGTATAGGAGACATATTTTTTGGAGAGGCGAAGACTTGGAAAAAAGAACCCTCCTTTGGCAGCTTGGGAATTAATATGTAGACCAAAGGATAGAGGAGGGCTTGGTATCCTAAATCCCTCTACTTAAAGTACTCGCTTGCTTATAAAAATATTCCATAGATTATTGAATCACTTTGACATTCCATGGGTCAACTATGTCTGGGAACTATTTATATCACCAACATGCTACTCCATCCATTCCCTTGACTAGTAGCTCCTTTTGGTGAAGAGATTGCTTGAAACTTCTCCCAATTTACAAGGAGCACGCAGTTAGCATCTTACAAGATGGGCAATCTCTTGATTTTTGGTCAGATGCTTGGAATGGAATACTAAGGTTGCACTATGGCCTCATTCGCAACCCTTTGCCACAAATCAACATCTGTCCATTTTGAATTGTGGCAATGAGATGACTTAGCCAAACTTTTTCACTTGCCACTGCCTGAAGAGGCTTACGCACAATTCCAAGAGTTGGATCAGTTCTCACATGACCAAAATCTCACTTCAGATTATGACCAATGTCGACTACCTTTTGGCTCTAATAACTACAAGGTCTCCCACGTATATAAGTTGCTTTCTCCTCACTACAAAAAAATACACTTCCGTGATGATACGTGTTTGTCACAGTAGGTCACGTTTTCTGTCATGCATGTACATCCATGACGATTTTATGACAGAATCAAGATAGTCATACCTGTGCTGTCGTAGAAGTGATCCATGACATTACCAAAATTACCATCATGGAAGTGTCCACTTCCACGATGATAAATGTCGCGTCAAGGAAGTGCTTTTTTCATGGGTCACCGACACGTGGCATCCACCATAATGGGTCGCCGTTAAGCTATCGCATCCGGTTTTGAATCCAATAACCCGCTAACAGCCACGACCAATGAAGATTTTCCACATGTAAAATTCTCATTGGCCGACGGAACCACGTGTCGGCTCCGCGTTGGCACAGGTGTCACTCATCCGATGGGCGAGATGCGCCTATGATATGTTAACACGTGGACCGGCCCAAAAGTGGCCCTTAAATATTAAATGAGCCGGCCCAACTAAAGGCCCACAAGATTTTGCGGACCATAATGGGGCCCAGCTAAAGGCCCACAAGATTTTGCAGACCATAATGGGTCGGCCCAGCTAAAGGCCCACAAGATTTTGAGGACACTAGTGGGCCGGCCCGTTAATAGGTTGCCATGTTTTGGGCCAAATGTCGGCCCATATTTGATCCAGTCCATTAACAACCTGCCACGTTCTAGGCCTAATAAAGGCCCATATGAGATTTGGCCCGTTAATAGCCTACCATGTTTTGGGCCATATTATGGCCCAGATCAGATCCGGCCCTTTAAGAGGCTTTGTGCTAAATTATGGCCCATATCAGATTTGGCCCGTCAACTGGACGATGTGCTTTTGGGCCCACTTGAGGCCCGGTCAGGATTTCTGTTTGCTAAAGGCCCATTTAGTTATGCAGACTGATATTAGTTCCGGTCTGTTAAAAGTCCATTTAACATTTCGGCCCTATATTTATTTCGGCCTGTTAAAAGCCCGCCATATAGTTGGGCCTAACTATGGCCTGCTTTGCATCCTGCCTGCTCACAGCCGATAATCTGATTGGGCCAAACAAGTACCAAGAGAATTTTAGCCTGTTAATGGCCTGTGATGTGATTGCACGATCTTGGGCCGGGGTCTATTTCGGCCTGCTGTCGGCCCGTGAGCTGTTCGGCATGTTTCAGGCCCAACCTACTTTTCATCCTTCTAAAAGGCCATTGAATTTTCTTGCGGAAATAGGGCCGGCGGTTTACTCGGCCTATTAAAGGCCTGAAACTACTAGTGGGCCAGTTTACATTTAGGCCTGTTAACGGACCAAGTTGACTGGGCCCATGATGCAGATCATACATAGTGATTTGCATGACGGCCCGATTATGTCCCGTAATTTTATGGTTTGGCCGGTTTACTTCGAAGACAGGATATATATATAGTAAAATAACTGGAGCATCGTGAATAAGAAAAAACCTAGACTATACAATAAAGAAATTACGACATATTACATCCACTGGGCATCAAAGTTAGCCACTATGATAATAAAGCATAAGCAGACAGCAGATTACATACACTGGGCATCAAAGATCGCCACCAGCGCAAATAAACATGCTGAGAAAATAATATACAAAATCGAGAGCACTTCAATAGAGTTCAAGAAAGGTTAGCCCTGCTCGGGAGCTGCAGCGCAAGCAGCTGGGCAAGCTGATGAGACTATGCTTGTTTGACGCTTATATCCTCCTCACTCTAAAAGAGAAACAAGCAGACAGATGGCAGGTTTTGCACATATAAGTAACAGTGCTGACAATTCGTCACATTTCCTATTGACGAATAAAGTGACACAGTTTAAAATAGCATTAACACAATATGGTATTGTTCAGGTTAACACATGGCAGGAAATGACATTGTGAAGGAGTTGGTAGCTTCACGACACCACTGGATTATGGATCAAGAACTCGTAAGTATCAATGGTTAGTGTGCTATCAATTTATCCCATTTCAGATTAGCAAATAAAGAGATGGTTTAAATAATAGTTGAATGATATGACATTGTTCATAGTTAAGACATTGCAAGATATGACATTGTGCTGTAGTGGGTAGGTTCACCACACCACTGGATTACGGATCAAGAACAGAAGCATACATGCAGTGCAAAAGAAGATCACTTGCTCTGTATAGTTTAATTTACATGGTATGAAGAAGGAACTTTGTTGTGCAACTAGAAACTTAAATTGTGAAGGATAAACTTTTGTTTATGAACTACATAATAAACATTTAACATGCAATTTGATGCAAACACCAAAAATAAACTGCTGTTGCAGTCATGCCTAACCAAATATACACAACAAAGTTTGAACGCTTGAGAAGGACAAACTTACATTAGTGGTGAAGATAGGCTCTATAAAGCCCTTGTCCATGCTGATGGGGGGGGGGCAATTCAAGAAGTTTACCATAGAATCTTCTTCATAAGCATTGCCTTTATTCTACATTTTGTTAAGAGTAAATATAGATGTGATTATATAAGAAAAATGGAGAATATGTAAGATAAGATGAAGAGTTATGCTACATAACCAAGTAGCTATAAATGTAAGTACGGCGATACAGGCAAAAGGTACAGCCAAGAGCAATGCAGAGCTAAACTTCTTCAGTACCATCGGTGTTATCCAACCTTATGGTAAGAGTAAATATAGATCTGATGTGTAGAAAATGGAGGGCGAAGGAAAATAAGCTGCAGAGTGAAGGTACATGAACAACTAGCTGTCAATATAAGTACACTGATAAAGGACAGTAGGTACTTACAAGAACAATTCAGAGCTAAAAAATTTCATTGGCATTGGATATATTCTACACTAATGTAACCATTTATACAGATCAGATAATTTGGAGCGAACAATTGATAAGCAAGCTATCATGCATACTGCTGTCACATAATGAACCAGGTATGAATGCAAGTACAGTGATACAGGAGAACATGTACTAACAAGAGCAAAGCCAGCATATTTGTGTTATCCTGTCGTCCTTTTCAAACCAGAATCTTCTTCGCGCAGATTTCCTGCAAAACAGATCCGTAAGGCACATGCGGAAAAGTAGAAGTTCAAATTCTCATGTGATATCATAGACAGTACCTCATCCTGGGAACAAGACCAGTGCATAACAAAGTTTTTCCATTCAATTCCTTCTAAATTTAGCACAGGAGACTTCACCGGAAATTCGTTTATAGACTTGCCATCAAAGTGTGAGTTCCTCAGGTAACAGCGATACTGCTGTAATGCTTCCTTGAAAAGCGCAAGCAAGCTTTGCTCGTCATGACTATCCAGATTGACCCTCGCCTACTTACAACAATGTAATGTAAATCATGGATGTGTTCAATCAGCAGAAAACAGGAAAATAATCACCATGAATAATAGCACTTACACGTAAGTGGGCCAGGAAGATGTGAAAAAGGTGTTTGTCTTCACTATAATCTTCCCATGATGGGAATATATGCACGTAGTCCCTAACAACATTGAAAGCATTGTCTTTTAAACAGGGAATAACTGGAATGGGGTTCCAATCTGCAGGAATTGGCCATATCTGCAGTTGAGATAGGTCTTCGGCCGGTGGACTTGCTGTACTTTTTGCTGGAGTGGGATTTTTCTGTGGTACGGCTGGTGCTATGGCAACTGAAAGCGGCATACCTTTTGCTGGAGTGCAGGTCCTGTGTGGTGGGGCTAGTGGTGTGGCTAGTGAAGTATGGGTACTGTCTGTTGGAGTTGATCCTATGTTTTGTGTCACTGGTTATAGAGCCAATATAAGTGGGGTGTTGTCTGATTTCTCCGGCACCACCAAGTTTTTCAAGGACTTTGCTGGTGCTCCTTCAGGTTTGGCAATCACCCTCTTCCTTTTTGATGTCTGATGCACAAGAACAACATTTGAGTGGAAAAACATGGTATGATGAAAGATGGAATATGTATTGATAATGGATGGGCATGGCATCTTGACATATATGATGAGTAAACTAAGCAGATGGTGGTGCAACAAAGTAGAAGAAATGCAAGACACCTTATGCAAGATATGCGCAATCAATAAAACCTTGCCAAATTAGAACATGCACCTTGATGGGTGAACAGGACAGACCATCTGCCTTTGACTCCTCGAGGTCAGAATAGTCATTAGGATGATATTCTGAACAAGAATCTATAGGTGGGGAGCGTATGAGTTTCATTGCATCCGGAATGGCACTCAATACCTTGGTGCCAATTTTGTAAGTTGTTACAGTGTTCCACGGATTCTGATATTCACTGTGATTACGTATAATATCTAAGAAGCAGGAAAACATAAATATTAGTGAGATTATCTTTGTAATGCAGAGGATATTCTAATATAGGGGCTCCCTGTAAACCCTTGTGTGCAATTACTGGATTCTGATGAGAGAGCCCATGTGTGCTGTAATATGGCGCGTGCATTAATATAATCTGGCACAAGTACACAAAAAATAGGCTCCAGAAGTAAGGATAGTTGGCAGATGATAGGTTCATAATATACTGTATAGAGATTTTATTGCCAAACCATGGTAACAAGAGCACACAACAACTAGGCAGATCGTAGTGTACATAAAAGGGGTACACCATAACCAGGATATATAAATCGGGAAAGTGGAACTGGCTGGAAAATACAGTGTTGTATTGCCGCTACTAATTGAAAGCCTATCGATCACGTACAGGCCAGCTCTATCAGCTGTTGACTGCAGATGTCCCTGCTCCCCTTCCTGACAAGGAATATACTCTACGTACTAAATACAAAATAACAAAACAGGAACATGTTAAAGAACAGAAGAGGAAGCATATTCTTGAGGTTCTGCTTCTTTGCATACAATGTTGGTTACCCACTCATGATGAATCACACCGCCCAAAGAAATGCAATTCCATGTTGTCTCTCTATATGTGGCCACATGCATTTGGAAAATCAAGTGGGAGCATTACCTGACCAATTAAATATGTGTCTGTTAACTAATATCAGTATCATATCACAATTCGTATTAGAAGAAGTAAGCTTTGGACTTATGATTGGTGTGTTGTTCAGTTTCAAGAGTGGACTGCTGCTAGTGTGACACAAAGAAGCTACATAGATCAAAGTGTAGATATAACGAGAAAACCGTAAGCATCACAAGTAAAATCAACAAAGTGAAACTTCCTGGAAAATATAGGCTACTATTGCCGGTACGGCTAGAAAGGCTTTGGATACCAGCTCTCTTCAACTAAAGGTGCGGTACTATTAATATCAGTGTAACTCTCAAAGGCGACGCAGCTCCCCGCATTTCCTTGCTAATCTTATAGGATTCAAGTGGGCAGGCCACTACAATTCCTATTCCTATGTTTACAAAATGCTACGAATCAAAGAGGCCCGAAGAGTTGAAAATGTCCATCACAACCGACCGAATAGACCTCTATAATGCAAATGTCCCTGCTCCTCTTCACTACAAGGAACATACTGTACTACTATCATACTCCCTCCGTTCCATAATATAAGTCTTTGTAGAGATTTCCACTATGGATCACATACACATGTATACAGATACATTTTAGAGTGTAGATTCACTCATTTTGCTCCATATGTAGTCCATGGTGGAATCTATACAAAGACTTGTATTTAGAAACGAAGAGAGTACTTATTAAAGAAGAGCGGAAGAGGAACATGCTAAAGAAGAGCAAGCAGATTTTGGATAATAAAATGTTCGTTGTGCAGTGCCCACACATGATGAACCAGAGCGCATTAAGAATGCAACTCCCTACTATCTCTCTATATGTGGTGCACGTGCTTTTTGAAAGTAAAGTAGGAGCATTAGCTAACCAATTAAACATTATCTGTTTTAGTAATATCAGCATCATATCAAATTCTTCTTTGAGCAACAAGTTTGGAATTATGAGTGGCACGTTGTTTAGCTTGATGGATTCAGGAGCAGTGCTAAGCAGCTACGATGATGGTACTGAATATAACGGAATGTCTTCATGCAAGTCGCTTGACTTTTGTCATTTGGATCAGTCGACCATTTTAGGCGGTTGGATGAAGATCCTAGGTCTCCTAACCCTTCTTCTTCGTCGTCTCTGATTCTTCCCATACAGAACACCGCACGGGCCACCGGCCCCTCCCCCCAACCTCCCCTGAACCGCCCCCACCGCCTGTGTTCCTCCGCCACCCCCACCCCCACCCCCGCCCCCACCCGTGTCGAGTTTTCTTCGTTCGGCAAGGCCCCACCACCGCCAGGCCACTGCCCCCCACAACCACCGCCCCCACCCGAGCCCCTTCCTTCACACCGGCGAACTCCGGTGAGCTCTCAAAAATCGACTGACCCAATTTTGAAATTTAGCCTACTGTCATTTAACTAGTGTGGAATATAAAAGGGGAAAACCATAAGCATTGCGAGTATAGTGTTGAGCGTGCCATGGCGGATCTGAAGGTGCAAACCGGACAAAGGCAACTTCGCAACGAATGTTTGCTTTCAACTAACAAGTAAGTGATGGACAGGAAATCAGAGTAAAGCAGTGGTGATCTATTTTCTTGCTGCGATAAATAAGTTGAGCAGATACGAAAGCTACGTATGCATCTGCTAAGAATTTGACGGTGCTGCTGTAGCAATGGCTGTCAGCGGCATGGAAGCAGATCTAGGAGGGTAGACGGTGGCGGCGGGGAAAATATCCCGGCACGGTGGACGAGACGGTCGTCGACAAGGTGGACGACGTGATGCAAGGATCCCGGTCCGAAGCTGTGGATGAGAGACGTCGATCTCTTGTAATGGACGACGTCGGGGTATCAGCTCCGGCATGGTGGAGGAGGACGGCGGTGGATGGGGTGGTGGACGAAGGAGGCTGGGGTGGAGAGGGTGTTTTGGTTCCCACGGAGTACGAATGGGGAAATGGAGGGAGAGAGGAAGGGGAAACCATGTCTTCAGGGCGCGCTTGTCTCAAATGCGAGGAAATTTACAAACTTAGCCCCCGTTTAAAATTTCCTACATCACAGCAATATTAGTCGATTGGGGATAGGATGGTAATCTCGCATACACCGAATATTTCCCGACAGAGATTTCGGCCGACGAGAGTTTGTTTTGGCGCCCACCGTGTATGAATCGGGGAGGGAGTCGATTTCGGCCGAGGACACATTGTGTTTTGGCGCCCACCGTGTATGAATCCGGGTGAGAGGCGGTTATGTCACGTTTGAGTGAAATTACAAACCTACCCCTATCAAAACCTATAGAAATCGAGCCGATAGGCTTTGCGTGTCAGGGATAGGCAGTAATTTCCATCTCGTAGATTTTGGTTTCGGGCGGTTACTGCGACTTTCCCCGCTTCGTTCAAATTTTTGCAGAGCAAGAGTGCATGTTTACCGTGCCAACTCAATTCGAATCCCGTTTGTATTCTATTTTCGTTCGGGCATGATCCATTTTCGATTGGAATAAATTCTATATACATCATTTTTATATATACTTTCAATAGCACAACAAAGAATTCTGCTCCTTTAAATATAATATGATTTACAAATACAATGATCTCAAAATCATAAGGTTGAATTCAAAAAATTTAAACCAAATTATGTTCTACTTAAATGTATGGATCAGTAATATCTACATATTAAATAACATAGATGCGCGTGAATTCATATGAGTATGCATGTTTGATAGAGCAATTTTGGTTCGAGTATGAATTATATGTATCATCATCTCGAATTCAAATATTTGAATCCATTTTATGTTGACATTTTTCTATAGACACAACTAAATATTCGAATCTCCTTTCACGCCCATCTCTCTCGCATGCTCCTTCATGTAGCTATCACTCTCTTTTCTCCAGCTCACCCGCACGCTCACTTCATGCACTACAAAAAAATACACTTCCGTGATGATACGTGTTTGTCACAGTTGGTCACGTTATCTGTCATGCATGTACATCCATGACAAATTTATGACAGAATCAAGATAGTCATACATGTGCTTTCGTAGAAGTGTTCCATGACATTACCAAAATTATCATCATGGAAGTGTCCACTTCCATGATGACAAATCGCGCGTCACAGAAGTGCTTTCGTCAAGGGTGATCGACACGTGGCATCCATCGTAACGGAACACCATTAAGCTATCGGGTCCTGTCGTGGTTTTGTCATGGCAAATGTCCTAGTGAAAGGACTTAGTCGTGGAACCATCGCGACAGGTTAGCTTAAAGGGGTTAAAGCGGACAAAGGACGCAGGGAGTTTTATACTGGTTCGGCCCCTTGCGGTGAAGGTAAAGGCCTAATCCAGTTGTTGTGGAATTTCTAGGGTTTCGATGACCAGGGAGCGAATCCGCTATGCCTGGCTCTCGAGTTGTTGTTTCTTGTCCCTAAACCGCTGTCGGGTCGTCCCTTTATATACTTAGGTTGACGCCCGTCGGTTTATAGAATCCTGAGGCCGGCTCATAAATGTGTCCGGCTCGGTTTCTACTCTTTCTATCTTACAACAGAAGTTTACATATCATTACGGTTTATGTCTACGGGTTTTAATCCGCCTTTGGGCCCTGGGCCTTCGTAAAGCGCCACACTCCTTGTCTTCATGGGCTTCAAATACAAATAACTTCTTAAGGGGATAACCCGGCCTCTCCTGGCCGGTTTATACCCAGTAGTAATATCCCCAACATTAGGCCCCAGATTGATTTGAACTGGTTCATGTCAATCTTCATCACTTGAGAAAAATTCTTCCTTCATCACCTTCACATAAATCTTGTAAACCGCCATGACGTCATCTTCCAGGATCATGATAAACCGCCATGACGTCACCTATTATTAAAGATTGCATATAGCTCACCTTCATTAATGAGCCTCCGACAATCGAGGCGACAGCTCTGCCACATATCCAACTTTTGGGCTCCTCGATTTTCACGCTTGTCACTTATCCCTTTGCCTTTATAAATACGACCATGGGTCCTTTCCATTTTCCCCCCGTGCCTCTTTGCTTCTTCTTCCTCCTCGAGCCGTCCTAACCCTCACTCGCGGCCGCTGTCGTCAAGCTCCGCCCTCGACCTCAACTCTGGCCGCTGCATCAACCTGAACGCACCAGAGAAACGCGGCGCTCCTCCGCTGCTCTGTCAACATCAGTAAGTTTTCCTTTCCCTTGCTTTAGATCTATCATTAGGGTTTCGGTGTTCCTCGAGGCTTGAGGCTGTTCTTCTTCATAGCGTAAATGATGATCTCAGATCTGCCACTTTCTTACACAGTTGTAGTTATAATCCCCCTTTTATCCTTAAATCATCTGCTTTGTGTAGAAAAAACTCATCTGGATCTGTTAAACTGCTTAGCACCTGCGCTTTAGGTCAGAATACATTTTGATTTACCAACACGCTGCAGATCTGAAATTATCATGTCAATCTGTGAAACTTGTTTTTCCCTCACCTAGGCATCTTAGACGTGTACCTTATATACCAAAGTAGGCGGTTTAACTTTTTAGAAAATGATAATCTGGTAGGTACCATTAGTCCCCTCTTAAACCGCCAATGCATTTATCTTTGTAACTCCTCCAATACCAGACTCCGGTTTAACAATGTGTATATGCCCCTGTTTCTGCTTCTGATCCTGCGTCGCTTTGTATTTGTCCATCATAAATCTTAAACCGGCAATAACCATGTTTCAGCTTTCCAATGGCCAAACAAGTTTACGAGTGCAACTAGGTTCCTTCCCGGGTTACTGAAGAACAACTAGACAGATGTGTCGCAATCGGCGCTCTAGCAAAGAAAGAAGTCATACACTGGAGGGCCCCTGGTATGGAAAATCCTCCTAAACCCAAGGACGGAGAAGTAGTCGTGTTCGCTGACCATCTAGGTCGAGGCTTTAGCCGTCCCGGTTCAAAAAATTTCTGAGATGTGCTTGCCAGCTTCCAACTTCACCCTCAAGATATTGGACCAAACTCTGTGTCCAATATTTGCAATTTCCAAGTATTTTGTGAGGTCTATCTTCAAGAGGAGCCCACAGTTGAGCTGTTCAGAGACTTTTTCTACTTGAACCGCCGTACTGAGTTTACAGATGGGCCCAATACTGAACTTGGTGGAATGGCAATTCTGAAGAGGAAATATGTCAGCTTCCCTCATGCCAAGCTTCATAGTCATCCCAAGGACTGGAATCAAACTTGGTTTTATTGCCGAGACACGTCTCCAACTGATGAGAATCCTCTGCCAGGTTACCGTCCTCACCGGCTTAGCAACACTCATCCATTTCCTCATAGGCTGGCTGCCAAGGAACGATCCAACTACGCACCACAACTATCAAAGCTCAGAGCCTTTATGGCAAACGGTTTAACATGTGTTGACTTTGTCCGCTACTGGATATCTTGGAGCGTTCTGCCTTTAAGCCGGCGCCCCGGTTTAATGTGTGAGTACACAGAGGATTTGAAAGACCCTCAATGACATATCGACATTTAGCTAACGGAAGATGAAGTTACTTAGGTTGTCAAGAAAATATTGAATGAACCGGAAGCTGTCTGTAGCCATACCGGGTTAAGTCCTTTCTGCGTTTCCAATAAACCGCCAACGGTAAGAATCACAACTATTTTGTTTTAGCTTGCTCCTTTTTAAATACACTCTCAAATTTTGTCCATCTTTGACAGGGCGATGATCTATCCTGGAAGAAGAAACGACAGGATAAACCGTCCAAGACACCTCGTCCCAAGACTAAGGTTATTAAAAAAACCTGCCAAGAAGAGGACCACTGAGTCTTCCGAACCAAATGCTGATGCTGACTTGGCTAATCCGGACTCTGAGGTAGAACTTGACTCTCTTGGTTCATTTTTCATACACCTCATTGACAATGACTATTATCAGGATGACGCTGGAGGCAGCCAAGCTGATGATGTAGAGGTAATTATTCTTTCTTCCGGTTCAGATCCTCTGCCAACACCGAAAATCCATCGACCAAACCGGAAAGTAAAATTTTCTCACCCCCTTGCTCACTTGGACCCAAACTTTCTTTTGAAGACGCAGCAACACGAAGCTCGCCGCACAACCCGGCACAGCGGCCAGGTAGTTACCTCCGCCGGTTTACCAAACACTCCAGTCCAGAAACACCGATCCGAGGTCTCTTACATTCCTGATACTTCTTGCCCCAAGGCGGGTTGTTTCCAACAACCTCTTAATCCGTCTGATTCAAATTATCAGGGCACACCTCACTCCTCCTCCGGCGAGTCAACGGCCACACAACTTCCACCCCTCAAGAAAGTTCCTGGGTGAGTTATGTTTTTAATTTTATCCTTGATATCTTATATTTCACCTGAAATATTGACCTTTATGTTTGTTTGCAGCGCCAAGCCTAGACCCAGCAAGAAGGCCCGGTTAAATAAACTGGCTGACGAAAATGTAGTTATTGAACCGGAAAAAACTCCAGATCCGGAAGAAACCAATGCTGACATCATGATTGATGATCCGCCACCACAAGATTACAACTTTGTTGTCGAACAAGTGGAGATTGACCCAACAGGCCATGCTGATAAATCGGCAAGCCCGGCGCATTACTGATAAACCGTCAAGCCCAGTCAAGGCTGCGGATGACAAGGCAGATGAGGTTATGATTACTGGCTTTGGGCACACCGCTCCTGGTAATTCTGTTGCTTTATCAAAGCATACTGCCAAGGACGAGCTTTCCGCTATGGGCAAAGGCAAGTGGAATGCCGATTTATCAAGCTACGCCCACCTCAGCGCTCAAGACATTCATTCTGGCTTCTTGAACCGTCTGTATGCAAGCTGCGATTCTGAAGCCGGTTTAGTGAACTTGATGAAGGAACGATACGAGGTAACTACGGCTTAAGTCTGCATAACCGTTTCTCTTTTACTCAAATATCCACTCCAGTAGCCCCCAAGGGCCGGTTCATGATATCAATCTGAACCGGGACTTTGTAATATGTCAACCTTGCATGCTTAGCCTCCAAGGGCCGGGTTATCTTTTAAGATGAACCGGTACTTTAGAATTGGAATATCGTAACTTTCGCCTATGTAGTCCCCAAGGGCCGGTTTAACTTATGAAGATGAACCGGGACTTTAGAAGAATACCCATAACATTACTTTGAACAAACATACATTAGCCCCCAAGTGCCAAGAGTAATACTTGTATTGTGCTTGGGACTTGCAGAAATACCTGATAACGAGCAAATAGGCATTAGCCCCCAAGTATCAGGTGCATAACTTGTTATGTGCTTGGTACTTCAAATATGTTCTCGCAACTCATGATATGTCTGTCTCTTATAGGCCGAGCTGAGCAAAAAGGAAACTCAAACTACTGATCTGCAAGAAAACATCAAGTCCCAGCAAGCAGAAACCTCCAAAGCCAAAGATGAGCTGACCAGTGTCTTAGCCGCCATGGAAAAACTGAAGGAGGGTTTCAACAAGGAGCAAGCGGATTGGGACATAGAAAAATCCGCATTGCAAAAAGAGCCGAGGATGCAGAAGCAGCTCTTAAACCGGTGGTAGACGAGTTGACTGGTGTAAAGCGGCAAATTCATGTCATGACTGTTGCTGCGTTTGGTAAGTATCCTTGCGTTAAGTTTTCAACATTTCATCCCATACATTGCCGGTTTATTGATGTTCGCAATGATGCAGGAACTCGCATTAGTCATCTGGGCTCTGACATACAGAAGAAGCTGAAGGCTGCCTATACTGTTATAGAGCAGTTATATAACGGCGCGCAGCGGGTCAAATGCACTGCTTCTCATAACAAACCGCCCCCAACCTTAATCAAAGAAACTTTAGAAAGGTTGCCAATGCTGCCTGCCCGGATTGAAGAATTGAAAAGATCGGCTGCAAGGGCAGGTGCTCTGACCGCGCTAACCCGGGCCAAAGCATGGGTGCCTGATCTTGATCCGGTGGATGTGGGCAAAGGCTATCCGAGCTTAAGGGAGGATGGATCAGAATTTGATAATGATGCCCTCCGAGTTATAACCAGGGAGATGCGTCCACTAGCTTGCCAATTGGCTGAAGAAGCTGACCTGTCATACTATCAGGCGAGTTATGACGTCAACAACAAACGAGTTGCTGCACCAACTCCTGAGGCCCAAAACCTCATTCCGCCAATCCGTAAGCACACCTATGCCCCTGACATTGAACCGTCCACTCTTATAAGCGATGAAGCTGTATTCCAAGCCCTAATTGGGATCGATTGGGCAACCATTTACTTCCAGCCACTGGGTAGAGATGAGGAGGATGAACCAGTGCAAGATGATCCGCAGCCGTCAAGTCAACCTAGTGACGAATCATCAACCGGAGGCCGGTTTAACCTTCTGCGTACTGCAACACTTGCCGAAAAATAGTTATTCTTTTGGGCATTAAGACGCCTTGTAATAGGCTAGTTCAAACACTTGGTCTGCTATGCCATCGCGCATATTTATTTTGCTTGACACCGTTAATTCGCCATGTTGAAGACATATGATGTTCATAATCCATAGCGATTTATTCAGGTTGTTCCTGCATACAAGAAGTTGAAAATGTCCTGGCGGTTTACCACTGGACGGGTCATGATGCCCAAACATATAGCCAGGGTTTATAACCAAGGCTGTAAAAAGATAATCAAATATGAAAATAAATGATACCTGTGACATTGAATCACATCGTTGGTTGACCAAGTTTTGTAGTAAGGGTGATAACCCCAGTCTTGAGTACTGATAACTCCTTTGATATTATACCGGTTTATGATAAAACCGTACCGGGTTGTAATAAACACCGGATTATCCATATATAACGTGGCGACTTATAGTCGAAACCAGACCGGGTTAATAAGCGCCGGATCATAACTGATCATGTACTGACAACTTGTAGTTGAAAGCCAAGCCGGGTTAATGAACGTCGGTTTATCAAAAACATTATAAATGTCATCAAAGGAGAAAAAACTTGGCAAATAAAAGCATATGAAAACTTGTAGTCGAGCCTTTACACGGGCTGCCAGGCCCCAAATCGAGGCTTTTCATGGGCTGCCAGGCCACCGAGTTAAACCATTTTGCAAAGCCTTTTAAGATGGACCTCAATCTTTAACCAATTGTCGTTTTAACTTTGACAAGTTCAGGGTCTATGAGATTGACTTGTCAAAAGTTCGGCGGGTCATACCAGGTTTACCTGGACGGAGTGGCTTACTTAAAGAGGCAGGATAACCCGGGGTTTTAGGTGAATACACGTGGCTTCCAAGTCGTGGCTTGATAGCCTATTACAAGTGTAGATTCTTTGTTCATTGCGAAGCAAAGAATCCCGAAGCAATATTTTGAGCTGTGCTCAGTGGGTGCCTATGTTTGAGTTGTACTATGGCCCCTAAATAATTTTCTTTTGGCCTTGAGCCGATCAAGAGGTGTAGCTATGGTTCGAATACGACCAAGCCCCCAAGTGATTTTTCTTGTGGCTTTGTGCCGATCAAGAGGGGTAGCTATGGTTCGAATACGACCAAGCCCCCAAGTGATTTTCACATATGGCTTTATAAGCTGAATCAAGGGGTAAACCGGACGCCGCTTTCTAAACAGAAGCCCCCATGTAACCACACATGATGTAAGAAAAACAACAGATACCCCGTTTTAGCTGAGGCTCCGGTTTATTATATTGATCATAATATATACATTGTCATAACTATGTACATAAGCAGAGCCGGTGGCTCAAGTATAGTAGGGCCAAAGATGAGCGATATTCCACGGCCGATGGGTCTCCTCTTCCAATTTACGTGAGTCTTTGTGCTCTCGAACATCTACAAGGTAATATGACCTGTTATGCAGATTCTTGCTGACCACAAAGGGCCCTTCCCAAGGCGGGGATAACTTGTGCATATCAGTCTGATCCTGGATGAGTCGGAGCACCAGATCGCCTTCTTGAAAAGTTCTGGTTCTAACCCGGCGGCTGTGATAACGACGCAGATCTTGCTGATAAATCGCCGAAGGAGCTGCTGCAATGTCACGCTCCTCATCTAACAGGTCAAGCGCTTCCTGTCGTGCCTTCTCATTATCAGCTTCAACATAAGTCGCCACACGAGGCGATTCATGACGGATGTCACTAGGGAGACCTCCTCTGCTCCGTAAACCATGAAAAAAGGCGTGTAACCCGTAGATCTGTTGGGCGTGGTATTGATGCTCCATAACACAGATGGTAACTCCTCCACCCAACAACCCGACGTCCGTTGCAAAGGAACCATGAGCCGGGGTTTTATGCCTCGCAAGATCTCTTGATTGGCTCTCTCCACTTGACCATTAGATTGGGGGTGAGCCACTGATGATACGTCAAGCCGGATGTGCTCTCGTTGACAAAATTCTTTCATAGCACCCTTGGACAGATTAGTGCCATTATCAGTTATAATGCTGTGTGGAAAGCCAAACATGAAAATCACCTTCTTGATGAATTGAACCGCCGTAGCTGCATCACACTTACTGACTGGCTCTGCCTCCACCCACTTAGTGAACTTATCAACCGCCACCAGAAGGTGGGTATTCTTGTCCTTGGATCTCTTAAAGGGCCCAACCATATCTAGCCCCCAAGCTGCAAACGACCAAGTGATTGGAATCATCCTCAATTCTTGGGCCGGAACATGAGCTCGGCGTGAAAATCTCTGACAACCGTCGCACTTTTTCACCAAGTCCTCCGCATCAGCATGAGCCGTCAACCAATAGAAGCCATGACGAAATTCTTTAGCCACCAGGGATTTTGAACCGGCGTGATGACCACAATCCCATTCATGGATCTCACGCAGAATCTCGCGGCCTTCTTCAGGAGACACGCAATGCTGAAACGCCCCTGTCACACTGCAACGATGTAATTCTCCATTGATAATAGTCATTGACTTGGACCGCCGGATTATCTGCATGGCCAAGGTTTCATCCTCCGGTAACTCACCCCGGTTCATATACGCCAAATATGGGACTGTCCAATCTGGGATAATATGAAGCGCTGCCACCAATTGAGCCTCCGGATCAGGAACAACCAAATCCTCCTCTGTTGGGAGCTTGACCGACGGATTATGTAGCACATCAAGAAAGACGTTGGACGGAACCGGTTTACGCTGGGAACCCAAACGACTTAAAGCATCTGCCGCTTCGTTCTTCCGCCGGTCCACATGATCGACCTGATAACCTTTGAAATGCCATGCAACAATGTCCACCTCTCGACGATATGCTGCCATGAGTGGGTCCTTGGAATCCCAAGTACCAGACACTTGTTGAGCCACCAGGTCTGAGTCACCGAAGCACTTGACCCGGCTTAAATTCATCTCCTTAGCCATCCGAAGACCGTGGAGTAAAGCCTCATACTCAGCTGCATTGTTAGTGCAAGGGAACATTAAACGGAGAACATAACAAAACTTATCACCTCACGGGGAAGTTAATACGACTCCAGCCCCGAGCCCTCCAATTGCCTGGACCCATCGAAATGAATAGTGCAATAAGTATGATCCGGCTTCTCTTTTGGCGCTTGTAACTCTGTCCACAAGTGCCTGAGACTTGATCGCCGTCCGGGGCATATATTTTAACCCGTGAGGCCCAAGCTCAATAGCCCACTTGGCAAGCCGGCCTGTTGCTTCCCTGTGCTAGATTATATCCTCCAAAGGAGCAGAACTAACCACAGTGATGGGATGGCCCTGGAAATATTGCTTAAGCTTCCGGCTCGCCATGAAAACTCCGTAAACCAGCTTCTGCCAATGTGTGTACCTCTGCTTGGACTCAATAAGTACTTCACTGATATAATAAACCGACCCTTGAACCGGATACTCCTTTCCGGCCTCCTTGCGCTCCACCACAATAGCCACGCTAACAGCCCGGGCATTAGCAGCCACATATAACAACAAGGGCTCTTTGTCAACAGGAGCAGCAAGGACCGGCGGCTTGGCCAGCTGCCGTTTTTAGTCCTCAAACGCTTCATTGGCGGTCACTCCAGACGAAATCATCCGTCTTCTTCAGCATATGATATAAAGGGATTGCCTTCTCCCCCAGGTGACTGATAAACCAGCTTAAGGCTGCAATCCGGCCTGCCAGGCGTTGAACATCATTGATGCACTTTGGTTTAGCCAAAGAAGTTATAGCTTTGATTTTCTCTGGATTAGCTTCAATGCCCCTGTTAGACGCCAGAAAGCCCAAGAGTTTGCCTGCCGGTACACCAAAAACACACTTGGCCGGATTAAGCATCATTTTATAAACCCGGAGGTTATCAAAAGTCTCCTTCAAGTCATCTATCAATGTCTCCTCCTTTCTGGATTTCACCACAATATCATCCAGATAAGCATGAACATTGCGGCCGATCTGATTATGAAGACAATTCTGCACACAACGCTAATAAGTCGCCTAGGCACTCTTGAGCCCAAAAGGCATAGACACATAGCAGAACGCTCCAAAGGGAGTTATAAAAGTTGTCTTCTCCTGGTCCTTAACTGCCATTTTGATCTGATGGTAACCAGAGTAAGCATCCAGAAAACTCAAACGCTCGCAACCCGCCATTGCATCAATGATTTGATCAATACGAGGGAGGGCAAAAGGATCTGCTGGACAAGCCTTGTTTAAATCTGTGTAGTCCACACACATACGCCAAGTGCCGTTCTTCTTAAGTACCAGCACCGGATTAGCCAACCGCTCAGGATGAAATACTTCAACGATAAACCCAGCCGCCAAGAGCCTGGCTACCTCCTCACCAATAGCCTTGCGCCTTTCTTCATTGAACCCGCAAAGAAACTGCTTGACCGGTTTAAACTTGGGATCAACATTAAGTGTGTGCTTAGCGAGTTCCCTCGGTACACCTGGCATGTCAGAAGGCTTCCACGCAAAGATGTCCCAGTTCTCATGGATGAACTCGATGAGCGCGCTTTCCTATTTTGGATCCAAGTTAGCGCTGATGCTAAACTGCTTGGATGAATCGCCAGGTACAAAATCGACCAGCTTAGTCTCTTCAGCCGATTTAAACTTCAAGGCCGGATCATGCTCTATAGTTGGCTTTTTCAAAGAAGTCATATCCGCCGGATCAACATTGTCCTTGTAGAACTTCAACTCCTCTGTTGCACAAACCGACTCAGCATATGCCGCATCACCTTCTTCACATTCTAAAGCGATCTTTCGGCTCCCATGCACTGTGATTGTCCCCTTATGGCCCGACATCTTGAGGTGCAGATAAACATAACAGAGCCTTGCCATGAACTTAGCATAAGCCGGCCATCCAAACAGGGCATGATACGGGCTCTTGATTTTCACCACTTCAAAAGTCAACGTCTCTGATCTTGAATCATGCTCATCTCCAAAAGCAACCTCCAGAGCTATCCTACCAAGTGGATACGCCGATTTACCAGGCACCACACCATGGAAGACCGTGTTGGACGGTTTAAGATTTTTATCTATTAACCCCATGCGACGGAAGGTTTCATAATAAAGGATATTGATACTACTCCCCCCATCCATGAGTACCTTGGTGAACTTATAACCTTCAACCTGAGGTGCCACCACCAATGCCAGATGACCCGGATTATCAACCCGAGGTGGATGATCCTCTCGACTCCACACAATGGGTTGTTCAGACCAGCACAAGTAACGGGGCACCGCCGGTTCAACGGAGTTCACTGCCCTTTTGTGCAGCTTCTGGTCGCGTTTGCACAGGCTCGTGGTGAAGACATGGTACTGTCCACTATTCAACTGCTTCGGGTTGCTCTGGTAACCCAACTGCTGCTGCTGCTGATTCCCCTGATGATTATAACCACCTTGGTTGCCCTGACTGCCTTGATTGCCATGTCCACTCTGATTACCGTGAAAACCTGAACCGGAACTGCCTCCACCGTAACCCAGCCCATGAGATCCGGGGCCTGAACCGTCGCCCGGTCCATGATCATACCGAAAAAATCTGAATTTTTTAACTCCCGCATAATATAACAATCCTTCCAGAGGTGCGTGGCCGGCTTATCCCGCGACCCGTGCTTTGGGCAAGGCTGGTTTAACAGGTGAGACAAGCGCTCCGGATTGGGACTTGGTCCTCCACCACGCGGGGGCGGTTTACCCTTACGACACTGGCCATTATCCTGCGCGTTGGTGTTAGCCACAAAATCTAAATTGTTATCCGCTTTATGCTTACCGCTGTTTCCATGACCCGCCGGGTTATGCTGCTGCCCCTTGGTGATGCCGCTCTTCTTTCCATTCCCTGTCTTGTCGTCGTCAGACTCAGGGTCCTTGGTACTATCAGAGTCGGCATACTTCACCAAAGCTGCCATAAGTGTTCCCATGCCATTGCAATGGCGTTTGAGCCGTCCCAAGTTCAACTTCAGAGGTGCAAACTGGCAATTGCCTTCCAACGTTAAAACTGCTGTATCAGCGTTGATGCGGTCTGTTGAATGCAAAATCTCCGAAACCCGGCGCACCCAATGGGTTGTAGACTCTCCTTCCTCCTGGACACAGGCAGCTAAGTCCACAATTGACATGGGCTGCTTGCATGTATCCTTGAAATTCTGGATAAACCGGGCCCTTAACTCGGCCCATGATCCAATGGAGTTAGCTAGCAGATTTTTCAACCATGTGCGAGCTGTTCCCTCCAACATCATGGTGAAGTATATAGCACATGCCGCGTCGTCCACATCCAGCATCTCCATTGCCATCTCATAGCTTTCAACCCATGACTCGGGGGATAAATCGGCAGTGTAATTCGGCACTTTACGTGGGCCCTTGAAATCCTTGGGCAGTCGTACGTTGCGCAGCGCTGGGATGAGACACGACACCCCCAACGAACTGGAGGTAACCCCTGGTTCCACTGAAGTTGTTGGATGAACCGAAGTAAATTGGCAGGCTTCGTGTTGTGCCGCTAACTCGGCCTCTCGACGTGCCCTAGCATGATCCACCACATCATGAGCATCGCCACCGCCGCCTGCCGGGTTATGACCACGAGGCGGATTACGATTCCGCGCACTGCTGGACATGGCCGGTTCATCCATATGCCTGTTGTAACTCCGACTCAGGCGGGGAGTAGAATGAATCCTTTCGTGGCTGTATGAATAAGCCTGCTGTTGAGTCAAGTCTATCTGAAGGAGCTCTCTATCCCGTCGCGTCTCCACCGCTACGGGGGACTCGCCGTCGACTGGGAGGGCCGCCAATCGTGAAGCGGCTGTGACTATGTTATCCAAAGGGTTGGAGTAATGACCCATAGGCGTCGGCACGTGTTGGGACGGGATATTCTGAGGAGGGGGATCCACTGCGCGCGGCTGAACCGGCATCCCCGTTCCAGGCGCTTCGACCCGGTTTACCACTGGCTGGTTGTTGGTTCCTGCTCCTGGCGTGTTAAAGAGATTCCTGGCTTCGTAAACCAGAGGCAGGTGAGATCGGTACCTTCTCCTCATTATGTCATTCGATGCGTTCTGATCCAACATAAGCCGATAAGACTGTGCGTCTAACTCCGCTTGCTTTGCCGTCATCCTGGCTTTTTCAGTGGCCAAGTCCACCTTGGCTTGTGCTATCTGATCCTTTACCTTCGCCACTTCTGCGTTGTGCTACTCGTGATTCGCCAGGCTGACTTCAGGCGCTAGCAGTGCTGCCAAGGTGTCGAATAAATCGGACAAAACCTGAACCGGCGGTGGCGCAGGGCCTCCTGCCACAGCTGTTGTCGCCGCCGCTGAACCGGAAATCATCGCCGCGGCGATCGAAGATTGTGGCGCTGACTGTGTACCGGCCATGAAGACCGCAACTCGGCTTGGCGGATCAAAGGGGTCTGGAATACTGTCGCCATCGGAACAACCCCCAAACCGACCATCCTGCAACTGATACAATGACTCGGTCTCTCCAGTAGATGACTCGTCACCGGAGTAAACGACGGTTTCACCACCAGATTCCGATCTATCCTCAGATTCCACTCCGTGGATGACTCCCACGAAGGCACGCTTCATGGCAGGCTTAACCCGGGCAGATCTTGCACGCTGAGTCATTTCGACGATGTCGGTGCAGTTTTCCGGCTCAGGGCCCGGTTCTCCAATCTTGCCTATGAACACGCCAATGCCGCCGAAGGGGACCCGGTACCCATACTCAATTGAGCCAGCCTCGGGGCCCCAGCCTGCGTCGTCGATGTAGAGCTTGCCGGGACAACTCTTTGTCATCCGGCCCACAACATATCCCTTGAGCCCTTCGAAGCTGCCCTCTAAGAACTCGAAACCATCGTGCGATAGCCCCACGGTGGGCACCAACTGTCGTGGTTTTGTCATGGCAAATGTCGTAGTGAAAGGACTTAGTCGTGGAACCATCACCACGGGTTAGCTTAAAGGGGTTAAAGCGGACAAAGGATGCAGAGAGTTTTATACTGGTTCGGCCCCTTGCGGTGAAGGTAAAGGCCTAATCCAGTTGTTGTGGGATTGCTAGGGTTTCGATGACTAGGGAGCGAATCCGCTATGCCTGGCTCTCGAGTTGTTGTTTCTTGTCCCTAAACCGCCACCGGGTCGTCCCTTTATATACATAGGTTGACGCCCGTCGGTTTACAGAATCCCGAGGCCGGCTCATAAACGTGTCCAGCTCGGTTTCTACTCTTTCTATGTTACAACACAAGTTTACATATCATGACGGTTTATGTCTACGGGTTTTAATCCGCCTTTGGGCCTTGGGCCTTCGTAAAGCGCCACACTCCTTGTCTTCATGGGCTTCAAATACAAATAACTTGTTAAGGGGATAACCCGGCCTCTCCTGGCCAGTTTATACCCAGTAGTAATATCCCCAACAGGTCCGGTTTTGGATCCGATAACCCGTTAACAGCCCCGACCAATGGGGATTTTCCACGTGTAAAATCATCATTGGCTGGAGGAAACACGTGTCGGCTCACCGTTGGGACAGATGTCATCCACTCATTGGACCCAAAGCGCCTATGATACGTCGACACGTGGCACGGCCCAACAGAGGCCCATTCCTGTGAAAAGGCCGGCCCGTTTGACTTGGTCAAAAGGTGGCGGGCCGGCCCACGGCAAGCCTGTTAACGGCCTATTCGCATATAGCCCATTTACAGCCCACTAACCCAGGGCTCGTTTACGGCCTATCCGAATTAGGCCCAGTAGTGTCATCTGGGCCGTCCAATATAATTCCAGCCCGTTTTAACTTCCAGCCCATGTATGGCCCATGACGTCTTTTGGCCCATATGAGGCCCTTAGTAACCCTCGGCCCATTAACGGCCCGTGGTAAAACTGGCCCGTAATGAACAGTGTATCACCTTGTACCCATTAACGGCCCATTATTCCGTTGGGCCGTTTCCAGCCCATCTTATCTTTCAGCCTTCTCAGGGCCCATTTATTCTTGGGCTCATTTCCAGCATTCGTTTACTTTCGGCCCGTTACTGTCATTTTCTGCTTGTGGGCCAAATACAGCCCGTGGTTACAGTTGGCCCGTTTGTGGCCCGTTAATACGTTGGGCCGTTTTCATAGCATCATCAAATACGGCCTATTAACGACGGCCCGTTATGGTCGGCCCATGAACGGACGATTTCAACTCTAGGCCATTTACGGCCATAATGTGGTCTGTTATTGGCACATGTTTGGCCAACCGATCATACGGCCCATAGAAGGCCCATTGATGATACGGCCCGTAGAAGGCCCATTGTGTCTACGCTCCGTAGAAGGCCCATTGTCTCTACGGCCCTTAGAAGGCCCATTGTTTCTACGGCCCGTAGGAGGCCCATGTTAACTACAGTAAATATGTAGCCCATTGTTAATGTGGCCTAGTTTTAAAAAATAGGTTATTCCGGCCACTAGCAAACCGCGGAAAAAGAACTGCACTGACTACAAGAAAACAAATAAACAAGACAACGGAAATAAATAAGAGCAACTTACGCTAGGCTATCGCGACTATTACACATATTACATCCACTGGGCATCAAAGTTCGCCACAAGTGCAAATATAGGGAACAAAGCAGCATATAAAGGCCACAACAAAACAAGTCCAGAACTGAAACCACTTCAGAAGCGCTCAAGAAACAAAATCCTGGGTACCCATAATGCTGGCAAGATGCTTAGCAAGCTTATTAAATTTCTCTTGTTTGGCGCTTAAATCCTCCAGCACTTGCTGTTGCACTAGAAAGTATGCATCTGAATTCTGCAGGGACTTCCTCAGTCCTTCGGATTCCTGTAGCATAACATCTGATCGATGTCTTTCAACTTGAAGTTGAGACTCAAGAAGCCGAACTAATTCAGGTAGCGAGTTCGAAGAGCTGGTGCCAGCAGTAGTAGCCAGTAACTCGAAAACTACATCAAGACATGACTTTGTGGTTCTATCAGTGTCTTCAATATAGTTTTTATCAGATTTCTTGGAGAACAGTAGGGATGTCTCACTATCTTGAACCTTATCGGCATTACTTCCTTTACCATTGCATAACGGGGTACTCTTCTCCAATATTTTATCCGCGTTCTAAACGGGAAACAAACAAACACATCATGGGTTTACAATGTAGTATGTGAAACTCATTTTTGTAAACCAGTTCAGTAGTAAGGTGGACAGGATAACAGCATGAAACAAACATATATCTATGTATTATGGTCACTGTATGGTCTATGTCATTCTAGTTTATATTGCCAAATCAAGATGGATACAGTTCAAATCATATCTATTTAAGACAAAGCAGCATAGACAGAATATAAGTGTGGGAAACTGATACGTCTCCAACGTATCTATAATTTTTGATTGCTCCATGCTATATTATCTTCTGTTTTGGACATTATTGGGCTTTGTTATTCACTTTTATATTATTTTTGGGACTAACCTATTAACCGGAGGCCCAGCCCAGAATTGTTGTTTTTTGCCTATTTCAGAGTTTCACAGAAAAATAATATCAAACGGAGTCCAAACGGAATGAAACCTTCGGGAACGTGATTTGCATAACGAACATGATCTAGAGGACTTGGACCCTACGTCAAGAAAGCTACCAGGAAGCCACGAGGTAGGGGGCGCGCCCTCCACCCTTGTGGGCCCCATGTTGCTCCACCGACGTACTCCTTCCTCCTATATATACCTATGTACCCCCAAACAATTAGATACGGAGCCAAAAACCTAATTCCACCGCCGCAACCTTCTGTACCCACGAGATCCCATCTTGGGGCCTGTGCCGGAGCTCCGCCGGAGGAGGCATCGATCATGGAGGGCTTCTACATCAACACCATAGCCTCTCCGATTAAGTGTGAGTAGTTTACGTCAGACCTTCGGGTCCATAGTTATTAGCTAGATGGCTTCTTCTCTCTTTTTGGATCTCAATACAATGTTCTCCCCCTCTCTTGTGGAGATCTATTCGATGCAATCTTCTTTTGCGGTGTGTTTGTTGAGACCGATGAATTGTGGGTTTATGATCAAGTTTATGAATGAACAATATTTGAATCTTCTGAATTCTTTTATGTATGATTGGTTATCTTTGCAAGTCTCTTCGAATTATCAGTTTGGTTTGGCCTACTAGATTGATCTTTCTTGCAATGGGAGAAGTGCTTAGCTTTGGGTTCAATCTTGCGGTGTCCTTTCCCAGTGACAGTAGGGGCAGCAAGGCACGTATTGTATTGTTGCCATCGAGGATAACAAGATGGGGTTTATATCATATTGCATGAATTTATCCCTCTACATCATGTCATCTTGCTTAAAGCGTTACTCTGTTCTTATGAACTTAATACTCTAGATGCATGCTGGATAGCAGTCGATGTGTGGAGTAATAGTAGTAGATGCAGGCAGGAGTCGGTCTACTTGTCTCGGACGTGATGCCTATATACATGATCATACCTAGATATTCTCATAACTATGCTCAATTCTGTCAATTGCTCAACAGTAATTTGTTCACCCACCGTAAAATACTTATGCTCTTGAGAGAAGCCACTAGTGAAACCTATGGCCCCGGGTCTATCTTCCGTCATATTAATCTTCCAACACTTAGTTATTTTTATTACCTTTTACTTTACTTTGCATCTTTATCATAAAAATACCTAAAATATTATCCTATCATATCTATCAGATCTCAGTCTCGTAAGTGACCATGTAGGGATTGACAACCCCTTATCGCGTTGGTTGCGAGGATTTATTTGTGTGTGTAGGTGCGAGGGACTCGCGTGTAGCCTCCTACTGGATTGATACCTTGGTTCTCAAAAAATGAGGGAAATACTTACGCTACTTTGCTGCATCACCCTTTCCTCTTCAAGGGAAAACCAACGCAGTGCTCAAGAGGTAGCAAGAAGGATTTCTGGCGCCGTTGCCGGGGAGGTCTACGCAAAAGTCAACATAGCAAGTACCCATCACGAACCCTTATCTCCCGCATTACATTATTTGCCATTTGCCTCTCATTTTCCTCTCCCCCACTTTACCCTTGCCGTTTTATTCGCCCCCTCTTTTCCGGTTGCCTCTTTTCGTTCACTTTTCCCTTGCCATGTCGGAACCAAAAAGAGTTGGGGTTACTCTCCCAAGTTTTAGCACTTTAGACAATCCTGCTATCTTATCTAAACTCATAAATAAAAATACTATGGAAAAACCTGCCGGAGTTATCAATGAAAACCTTAGCAATTTTGATGAAGAAGATTCTGGAATATTTCATTATTTACTTGATGAATCTTTGAAAGATGCTTGAGATAGG
Source organism: Aegilops tauschii subsp. strangulata (assembly GCF_002575655.3). Lineage (NCBI taxonomy): Eukaryota > Viridiplantae > Streptophyta > Magnoliopsida > Poales > Poaceae > Aegilops > Aegilops tauschii. The sequence goes on from NC_053040.3 coordinate 119,410,554, forward strand.
CTATTAAGGATCCGGGCTAGCTATGTACCTCAATACCAAATTGAGGTTTACTTAAAGAGCTTTTATGTTGAGGTGCCCGCTTCGTTCAAACAAGTTTTAGATTCTATTTTTGATGAGGGTTTTCTCGAAGGGGACCCCATAGATACCTATGAAAAGATGAAAACTATATTTGGTCACCCCATTAACGAGAAAGTTGAAATCACATCTCTTTTGCTTTCTTACCAAAACGAATCTATCAAAGAGATAAAAGCTAGCCTAGATGCCAATTTCCGCAACATACTTAACCTTTCTTCTACCATTAGTGGCCATGTACTTTGTAAAAATAGAAATATTAATTCCATAGATAACAAGTTTGCTCTCTTTTTCCCTAAAACCAAAGATGGCAATACCTAGATCTATCCTTGCTTTTATGCCTAGCTAGGGGCGTTAAACGATAGCGCTTGTTGGGAGGCAACCCAATTTTATTTTTAGTTTTTTTTTGCTTTTTGCTTCTGTTTAGGAATAAATACTTGTTCTAGCCTCTGGTTAGATGTGTTTTTATGTTTTAGTTAGTGTTTGTGCCAAGTTAAACCTATAGGATCTTCTTGGATGATAGTTATTTGATCTTGCAGAAAATTCCAGAAACTTTCTGTTCACGAAAATAATTGTTAAAAATCACCAGAATGTTATAAAATATTGATTCCAATTGCTGCTGATCAATAAACAAATTGTCTTGGTCTTCCTATTTTGGATGATTTTTTGGAGTTCCAGAAGTTTGCGTTAGTTACAGATTACTACAGACTGTTCTGTTTTTGACAGATTCTGTTTTTCGTGTGTTGTTTGCTTATTTTGATGAATCTATGGCTAGTAAAAGAGTTTATACACCATAGAGAAGTTGGAATACAGTAGGTTTAACACCAATATAAATAAAGAATGAGTTCATTACAGTACCTTCAAGTGGTCTTTTGTTTTCTTTCGCTAACGGAGCTCACGAGATTTTCTGCTAACTTTTGTGTTGTGAAGTTTTCAAGTTTTGGGTGAAAGATTTGATGGATTATGGAACAAGGAGTGGCAAGAGCCTAAGATTGGGGATGCCCATGGCACCCCGAAGATAATCTAAGGACACCTGAAAGCCAAAGCTTGGCGATGCCCCAGAAGGCATCCCCTCTTTCGTCTACTTCCATCGGTAACTTTACTTGGAGCTATATTTTTATTCACCACATGATATGTGTTTTGCTGGGAGCGTCCTGTATGATTTAAGTCTTTTATTTTTAGTTTACCACAATCATCCTTGCTGTACACACCTTTTTGAGAGAGACACACATGATTCAAAAATTATTAGAATACTCTATGTGCTTCACTTATATCTTTTGAGTTATATAGTTTCTGCTCCAGTGCTTCACTTATATCTTTTAGAGCACGGTGGTGGATTTGTTTTATAGAAACTATTGTTCTCTCATGCTTCACTTAGAATATTTTGAGAGTCCTACAAAACAGCATGGTAGTTTGCTTTAACAATAATAGGCATACAATATTAGTAAAAGAAAAATTCTTATGAGTGTGATGAATACTATGAGAAGTTTGATGCTTGATAATTGTTTTGAGATATGAAGATGGTGATATTAGAGTCATGCTAGTTGAGTAGTTGTGAATTTGGGAAATACTTGTGTTAAAGTTTGTGATTCCCGTAGCATGCACGTATGGTGAACCGTTATGTGAGGAAGTTGGAGCATGATTTATTTATTGATTGTCTTCCTTATGAGTGGCAGTCGGGAACGAGCGATGGTCTTTTCCTACCAATCTATCCCCCTAGGAGCATGCGTGTAATACTTTGCTTTGATAACTTGTAGATTTTTGCAATAAGTATATGAGTTCTTTATGACTAATGTTGAGTCCATGGATTATACGCACCCTTCCTCCTTCCACCATTGCTAGCCTCTCTAATACCGCGCACTTTTCGCTGGTATCATACACCCACCATATACCTTTCTCAAAACAGCCACCATACCTACCTATCATGGCATTTCCATAGCCATTCCGAGATATATTGCCATGCAACATACCACCGTTTCGTTTATTATGACACGTTTCATCATTGTCATATTGCTTTGCATGATCATGTAGTTGACATTGTATTTGTGGCAAAGCCACCGTTCATAATTCTTTCGTACATGTCACTCTTGATTCATTGCATATCCCGGTACACCGTCGGAGGCATTCATATAGAGTCATATTTTGTTCTAAGTATCGAGTTGTAATTGTTGAGTTGCAAGAAAATAAAAGTGTGATGATCATCATTTTAAGAGCATTGTCCCAAGTAAGGAAAGGATGATGGAGACTATGATTCCCCCACAAGTCGGGATGAGAATCCGGATGAAAAAGAAGAAGAAAAGAGGCCAGAAAAAAGAAAAAAGGCCCGAACAAAAAAAATGAGAGAAAAAGAGAGAAGGGACAATGTTACTATCCTTTTACCACACTTGTGCTTCAAAGTAGCACCATGATATTCATGATAGAGAATCTCCTATGATATCACTTTCATATACTAGTGGGAATTTTTCATTATAGAACTTGGCTTGTATATTCCAATGATGGGCTTCCTCAAAATGCCCTAGGTCTTCGTGAGCAAGCGAGTTGGATGCACACCCACTTAGTTTCTCTTGTTGAGCTTTCATATACTTATAGCTCTAGTGCATCCATTGCATGGCAATCCCTACTCACTCACATTGATATCTATTGATGAGCATCTCCATAGCCGGTTGATATGCCTAGTTGATGTGAGACTATCTTCTCCTTTTTGTCTTCTCCACAACCACCATTCTATTCCACATATAGTGCTATGTCCATGGCTCACGCTCACGTATTGCGTGAAGATTGAAAAAGTTTGAGAATGTAAAAGGTATGAAACAATTGCTTGGCTTGTCATCGGGGTTGTGCATGATTTAAATATTTTGTGTGGTGAAGATAGAGCATAGCCAGACTATATGATTTTGTAGGGATAACTTTCTTTGGCCATGTTATTTTGAGAAGACATAATTGCTTAGTTTGTATGCTTGAAATATTATTATTTTTATGTCAATATGAACTTTTGTCTTGAATCTTTTGGATCTGAATATTCATACCACAATTAAGAAGAATTACATTGAAATTATGCCAAGTAGCATTCCGCATCAAAAATTCTGTTTTTATCATTTACCTACTCGAGGACGAACAGGAATTAAGCTTGGGGATGCTTGATACGTCTCCAACGTATCTACAATTTTTGATTGCTCCATGCTATATTATCTTCTGTTTTGGACATTATTGGGCTTTATTATTCACTTTTATATTATTTTTGGGACTAACCTATTAACCGGAGGCCCAGCCCAGAATTGCTGTTTTTTTTTGCCTATTTCAGAGTTTAGCAGAAAAAATATATCAAACAGAGTCCAAACGGAATGAAACCTTTGGGAACGTGATTTTCGGAACGAACATGATCCAGAGGACTTGGACCCTACGTCAAGAAAGCTACCAGGAAGCCACGAGGTAGGGGGCGCGCCTACCCCCCTGGGCGCGCCCACCACCCTCATGGGCCCCACGTTGCTCCACCGACATATTCCTCCCTCCTATATATACCTACGTACCCCCAAACGATCAGATACGGAACCAAAAACCTAATTCCACCGCCGCAACCTTCTAGACCCACGAGATCCCATCTTGGGGCCTGTTCGGGAGCTCTGCCGGAGGGGGCATCGATCACGGAGGGCTTCTACATCAACACCATAGCCTCTCCGATGAAGTGTGAGTAGTTTTCCTCAGACCTTCGGGTCCATAGTTATTAGCTAGATGGCTTCTTCTCTCTTTTTGGATCTCAATACAATGTTCTCCCCCTCTCTTGTGGGGATCTATTCGATGTAATCTTCTTTTGCGGTGTGTTTGTTGAGACCCATGAATTGTGGGTTTATGATCAAGTTTATCTATGAACAATATTTGAATCTTCTGAATTCTTTTATGTATGATTGGTTATCTTTGCAAGTCTCTTTGAATTATCAGTTTGGTTTCGCCTACTAGATTGATCTTTCTTGCAATGGGGGAAGTTCTTAGCTTTGGGTTCAATCTTGCGGTGTGCTTTCCCAGTGACAGTAGGGGCAGCAAGGCACGTATTGTATTGTTGCCATCGAGGATAACAAGATGGGGTTTATATCATATTGCATGAATTTATCCCTCTACATCATGTCATCTTGCTTAAAGCGTTACTCTGTTCTTATGAACTTAATACTCTAGATGCATGTTGGATAGCGGTCGATGTGTGGAGTAATAGTAGTAGATGCAGGCAGGAGTCGGTCTACTTGTCTCGGACGTGATGCCTATATACATGATCATACCTAGATATTCTCATAACTATGCTCAATTCTGTCAATTTCTCAACAGTAATTTGTTCACCCACCATAAAATACTTATGCTCTTGAGAGAAGCCACTAGTGAAACTTATGGCCCCCGGGTCTATTTTCCGTCATATTAATCTTCCAACACTTAGTTATTTTTATTACCTTTTACTTTACTTTGCATCTTTATCATAAAAATACCAAAAATATTATCCTATCATATCTATCAGATCTCACTCTCGTAAGTGACCGTGTAGGGATTGACAACCCCTTATCGCGTTGGTTGCGAGGATTTATTTGTTTGTGTAGGTGCGAGGGACTCGCGCGTAGCCTCCTACTGGATTGATACCTTGGTTCTCAAAAACTGAGGGAAATACTTACGCTACTTTGCTGCATCACCCTTTCCTCTTCAAGGGAAAACCAACACAGTGCTCAAGAGGTAGCAGAAACTACACAGCAATAACAACACTTGTAATGTGCATGGCATGAGAACATAACTGTTTATTCAATTGAAACTGAAATCAACATAGAGCAAGTTACAACAGCAAACACGTTAAAGAAATAGGTTTAAAACATACCTGTTGCGCCGTTGGAGTTTCAATTGCATCCTTCAAAATTGAAATTAGTTGGTATGAGTAAATACAGTGATGCAAGAGCAAAGTATTATGAACCATAGCTATGGAACCTGACCTGAGAACAATTCTTCTTCTGCTTTAAGCGTTGACTTGGGGTTCGGAGTGGTGGTCCTCGTGCTTTGGGCACTGCAGTTGCCTTACTAACTGATCGTGTTCGGGTGCTCTGTGGTGGAGACGGTGCTGTGTCAATGGGAACTGGGTTGCTATCTGCTGGGGTTGGGGTTAGAAGGGGTGTAGCTGGTTCTCTATCCAACTGGATAGGGGTACAATCTGCGTGAGTCTGGGTTATGTGTGGTGGGGCTGGTTCTTGGGCAAGTACAAATGTGGTTCTATCTCCATCGACAGGTAGCACAATCTTTTCAGAAGACCGTGTTTTTACTCCCACAGATACTGCCATCACCCCCTCCAATTGAAATGGCTGATAACAAGAAAACTAATTGAACGTACAGACATTGTAAGATAGACAGGTGCAATGGATAGTAGGGAAGAAAACAGGGCATGAAATAATTCACATTTATGTTGTCTAACCAAACAGAATAGCAGGACAAAATTTCAAATATATGATGGCTAATTAAACAGGATAGCATGACACAATTTCACATGTATGATGGCTAACTAAACAGGATAGAATGACATACTTCAAAATATGATTACTATGTAAACAGGATGACATGATATAACTATACGATGTGTCTATTAAAGTGGTTGGCATGCCATAAATCACAAACATGTCGTCGATGGAAACATGACGCCATGATATAATTCACGGATAGAATGACATAATTCAAAATATGATGACTATGTAAACAGGATGAGATGATATAACTATATTATGTCTTTAGAAAATGGGTTGGCATGCCATAATTCAGATACATGCTCTCTATGTAAACATCATGGCATGATATAATTCAAATATATGATTTATATACTAAGGAAGTGAGCAGAGGGCAATCGCATATATGATGTGTCAACTAAGGAGATGTCATTCAATATCGTGTATATGATGTAAAAACTAAGCATTGCAATACAACATATGCATGATATGAGTAATATAACCCTGTCAAGTTTGAGCATACACCTCAGGGGGATAATAGGACTAGTCATGTGCCTCTGAATCCTCCTCTGAAGAGCTATCTATAACCAGCAACATATCTGCTTCAGCAGGTAGCATTGTCTGCTCTGAAGACCTTGTTTTCACTCCAGATTTCTCCATCACAAATTCAAATGGCTGATGCACAGGAAGAGCAGTTGAATATACAAACATTGTCGACAAAAGCAATGAGAAATACAAAAAAAAGGACGGCATGATATAATTCACTTATATGACGCTTTGCTAAACAGCATGGCATTGCATAATTCACATATATAATGCCTTGCAACAAGATAGCATTGCATAATTCACATATATAATGTCTTGCAACAAGATGGCATTGCATAATTCACATATATGGTAATTAGACACTAAACAGGTGGCATTCACACAAATCATGTCTAAACTAAGCAAATGACATAGCAATGCAAGATACCATACGCACGATATGAGCAACATTACCCTGCCAAGTTAGAGCATGCACCTCGGGGGGGATAGGATTGGTCATCTGTCTCTGAATCCTCCTCTGAGGAGCTATCTGTAACCAACAAGACATGCGTTTCGTCAGATAGCATTGTCTGCTCTGAAGACCTTGTTTCCACTCTAGATTTTTCCATGACCGTGCCGAATGGCTGATGCACAGGAAGATTAATTGAATCTACTAAAATTGTTGACAAATTTAACACGTAATAAAAAATGATGTCATGATATAATTCACATATAAGATGACTGGCTAACCAGGGTGGCACTGCAAAATTCACATATACGATGCCTGGCTAAACAAGATGGCATTGCATGATTCACATATATGATAAACAAACTAAACAGATGGAATTGACACAAAGCATGTCTAAACTAAGCAGATGACATCTTTGATGTATATAGTAAGCAATGCAAGGCACCATATGCATGAGATTACCAACATCAGCATGCCAAGTTAGAGCAAAGATCTCATGGGGTAAGTAGGAGTGGTCTTCTGCTTCTGAATCCCCCTCAGAACAGTTATCTTCCTCTTGATTACGATCCGAAATGGGTGGAGGGGGCTGCCTTTGCGCCCACCATGGAGCGACGTCTGCACGAAATTTTATTGCCACGCAAGACTCGTCTCTTTTGCTCTACATGTTCAGTTCCATTGTGTACAATAACTGACATGCATAGGAATAAAACATAGTGAGATTATGTAAGGAGTGCATGCACAAATCCAGAGTGAAGGTAGCAAACTTTGGATAGACCCAAAACCAATGATAGCAGGCAGATAATAGCTTTAGTTAAAAAATACAGATAATGGCTCCTTTAATGTTTGTTTGCACCCAACATGAAACTCATAGTAGACACCCGAGATTAACCAGATAGTAGATAGATAGTACTGATTGCAGCCCCAATATGTACCGCACAACCATTTAAAAACTCAAGTTTCAGCATAAGTTTGGACCAGAGTCGGAGTCTAATATGTGAACACGACGATAAAGTAACATGTCATCATATTAAGCGATGCATAACGCAAGCACACACGGAAGAGTGCGACCTCTCTTGCGGACTCATGTAGTCCTCAAGGTCATCTGCTCAGTTGATGATGGTAATGCAGTTGTCGTCGCTGCCTGCGGCGGGGAAGAAGATCTGAGGCGGCGAAAGACAGTCTGGAGAGCGGATCCCTACTGTGGTGAACCCTTCCATCGTTGGAGCAGCTGAGCTGGGGTGGAACACAGCACCGCAGGAGCAGGGCAAACCACACAAGGTTTTCTTTGACACAATCTGTAACATAAGTAATTGTGTAAGGGCTTGTTTGAATTTGAGGATTCTAACAATGCAGGGATAGGAAATAGACAGGAATAGGATAGGAATGCACGTGCAAAACAGAGAATGTAAAGACACAGGATTTCTGCCTATCTGGGTGTTTGGTTCACAAGAATTGGAATATCACAGGATGCAAAGAAGCATGGTGAGATTAAGTCAAACAGCAAGAAGTGTACAACCTCTTTGGCGAAGCCATGTCGATCTCAGCGTGATTGGGTTGGCCGGTGAGGATGCTCCGACTGACTTGGCTGTCGGAGGAGGAGAAGAAGATCTTAGGCGTCTGGAGATGGAGCCCGAGGTACTGCTCCGCTGTGATGGAGGGTTTCGTCGTTGGAGAAGCTCCGGTGAGTTGTACGATGCCGAGGCTGAAGCAAGACAAGAGAGACAATGGTAACCTGAGTGGAATTCTAATAGCATCTCCAATAGATGACGTAAAATACATAACCACAAAGTGCTAGATGTATACATCAGCCGCTCATCTCTGAACTTTACTGTCGAAACTGAATTTAACTGTCGAAACTGAACTTCACTATTGAAACTGAATTTTGCTGTCAAAACTGAATTTTACTGTCGAAACTGAACGCACTAGAGGTGAGGCTACACGTCAGTCGACTGACTTTTTCATCTCTGGTCAGTCGATTTTGCAGCCGTTGGATACGAAATCAAGGGCCTGCAGTTCATCTTCAACCTCCACCACCCTGAGCCGCCAGCCACCACCGGCCAAACAGCCGCCCCCCGCCGCCCGCGGCCGGCGGTGCGCCGCCCCGCCCGCCCCGAAAATACTCCCCATCGCCGGTCCGCCGCCGCTCCGGCCATCCCTCTAGTCCTCCCCCCCCCCGTGCCGAGCTTTTTCTCCGGCGATCCCCACGCCACCGCCCCACCACCGCCGGCGACCACCGCCCCCACCCTGAACCCTAAGATAGATAGTGGGGTACCTCTCCTGCGAGCCCCCCTCCCCGCTGCGGCTGGTTCTTCCTTAACTTCGGCGAGCCCCCCCACCCCCTGAAAATTGACTGACCTAAAAGTCAATTCAGTCGACTGAAGTGTAGCTAAATCGGAGCAGCATCGCAAGCAAGAGCGAGAGCGAGAGCAGCAGCGCGAGCAAGAGCAAGAGTGAGAGCAGCAGCGCGAGCAAGAGCAGCCCAGGTAGGGGACCAAGAGCAAGAGCACAACAGCAGCGCGAGCGACAGCTAAAGCAGCAGCAGCTCCTACTGATGTGGACGTCGCCGCCGAGGGAGCGACGACGTGGAGGAAGTGGCCAGCGATGCTGCCGTTGATGGAGCCGTGCCGTGTCGGCTCGGGACCGAGCGTCGGCAGCACCGTGAGATCGAACCAAGAAGAAAATGCGGCGATTAGTGTACAACCTCTTTGGTGGCGCCGATTAGGCCACAACTTCATCCGAGGAAACGGTGATGATGATGCTCTCTTCCGGTGGTGCAGGTGAAGACGGCGGTGTGGGAATGGAGGTGGCGCGAAAGACGAGGGGAACGTCGGGGCAGCTCCTTGGAGGTGGAGGACGGGGTGGCTGAACCGGCGGGACGACCAGATCAATGACGGATCCTCATCCGGTACGGTGGATGAGGGACGTCGAGGAGTTGTTGTGGACGACGTCGTCGGGGAAGAGGCTCTGGCTGGGTGGAGGACGGAGGAGGGTGTGGGGCTTCGCGGGTTTTCCCGGCCTCGGTGTACGAATGGGTGGGCGGATGGGATGGGAGTGGGGAACCATGGCTTAGGAACGCGCTTGTCCAAAATGTGGGGTAAGTTACGAAAGTATCCCCACCAATTTGTGGCGGTTCTTTCAGTTCAGGGGTATCACAGGCATTTCACGCGTCGGGATTTCACAGGAGGTGGGAGTTTTTGCGCACATTGTAATTTTGGAATAGCAAGGCGCGGGTTGAGATGGAGGGAGTTGTCGGAGCACAACGAGACAAAGATATATCTTAAATATTTTGGGCTAACAAGGCGCGGGTTGAAATTTCCGGACAAGCCTAACATGTACTGTACCAAATCAATTCGCACTACAAATGTCATTCAAAACTTTGAATTCATGTTATGTTCAATTAAAATATTTCGCTACGTGTATAATGCATGCAACCTAGTACTGAAATGAACGTTTTAGTGCATTCCAAACGTATATACTACCGCTTCAATGTGAACTAAATTTGAATTCGTTTCTCTATTTGAATAAGATCTACAATAATGATTGTTCTGAAGTCAAAGCGTTTGAATTCGTTTCTCTGTTTTAATAAGATCTACAATCGTCATTATTGTCAAGTTAAACCATCGTTTGTGTATTATCTTCACAGCACACCACAAGATTAGTCTCGAGTTACATATGAACTATGTGTACTATATGAACTCGAACTCGATTTTTTGAATCCACTTTATGTTGATTTCAAATCATAGTACATTTCAAGCTCTAGCTAAATCTTCACAAACTAAACCATGTCTCATATGTATAATGTGTTTATCACATTATGTATGGTGCCCCGCCCCCTACGCCTACAAGTATTTAGATGTGAGTTGCAAACACCACACATTACCACAAATTCAAATAAAATGTGAGAATGTTCGATATATAGTATTGTTTAGATTGTTCGCCATGCATTATCACATTATGGTATAACATGTGCAAAACCACAACACGCGTATCACCGCTATATTCATGCATGCATATGTTTAAAACACTATGATCTCCTATTCAAATATATGAATCCACTTTCATATCAAATTATGATCTTTGTTAGTCTCTTACACCCACACAATCCTCTAACATTTGTAGCTACCCCTAACTTTCTCTCGTGCATGCACACGCCCTCCTCGCCCTCCCCCTCCCTCAGCATTCTATCCATCGCGCACATTCATTTTTTTTCTTTAGGTCGTTCTCCCACAGTCTCCACAACTCCTTTCCGACACACACCGATCGATAAACCTCTCCAGCGATGTCTGCCTACAACATACACACGCACCTTCAATCTCCTCCTTTATGTGTCCTTGCCTCATGTCTCTCATACGGTCCCACACACGTGTAAACTCTCGCCCCTCTTTTCATCGATCTCACAACCGCACACTCCTCCCCCTATCTAGCTAGTAGCTGGGCCTCTCGCACCACCTCCTAGCTCCATTCTCTCTGTCTATCCGTCTCGCCGGGCCTTATTTGCCTCTAACAAGTGGATGTACACCAACGGATCTCCCGCTATACATAGAGCTAGCTAGGTCCTTATAACTCATTTTTCCCCACGCGTCGATCGATCTACCTCATTAGTTATGTCTCTCCCTTCCTCCGACAAACAACAATTGATCTACCGATCTTGTTAGGTTTGCTTACCAAACGTATGGTTCCCCTTCATCATCCATGGATGTGTCCTGACAGATCTATCACGCACAGGCACACACATAAACACATCCCTACTCTTATTGATAATATTGCAGTTCCACCCTCAGTTTGTCTAGTAGGCCTCTCCCACCATCTTCGAGAAGCAACTCCATCACCCATCTAGCACTCTACCCCTCTCCCTCCCTCTCTCTCTCCTCTCTCACTCTCTGTCCCATCCTATTTCCCATCCTTCAGTTATGTATGGATGTCGACCGATCTCCCTCAAGACATAGCCGGGTCTCTCCTTCTCAACACATATACGAGTCGTTCTACCTCTATAGTTAGGCCTCTGCCTACCCCTCCCCCACCCCCTCGCGCGCACACACACACACCGATACATCGAGCGCTCTAGTCATGTCTCCCTTCCACACACAAACTTGACCTTTGCCCTCTGACATTCCGGTAGCTAGGTCAGTCACCCTATATCTTTGACTTGCAGACACACACAATTTCGATGGCTCTCTTCATCGATCTCGCACCCACCCACTTGATCCTCTCTTCGACTCTATCGATATCTATGGCCCCTCCCTCTCTTCTTGTGGATCGCCCGACCCTCTATATATGATATGGACAGGCCTCCATTTCACACACATTGCATGCAAAATTTTATTTGAGATGTCATCGAGACATATTCCCACAAATACATTCACGAAATCAACCTCCCCCCCCCCCAAAACAAAAAACACTCACGAACGCACAAGCCATTTGTCTAGGTTTGTATCTCTCACACACACCCACGTAGGTGGGGGACGTGCACGAAGAGAAGAGGTGCACGCACGACGCATGTACTCCCGTCTCTTTCCCAACCACACCTGCGCGGGTACATGGTGGAGCTCATTTCTGTACGAAAAGGCAGCCCACGTGGTAATTTGACTGTGTACTGGTTGTCCACTTGGTGGAGGGAGGTTCGTCTACCACGGGTGAACAAACAAATTGCGACCTGACGCGTTATGTTAAAAAAGAGGCAAACCATGTGGGGCCTACCTTAGAGGCAAGGCTCTATACACTGGAGTACTTTTGATGTGTCCCGTTAACTCGCAGAACGAGGAGAAGCTTGCTTACTACGCCGTCTCCCCCGCCCACGGGCGCGGTGGCTCGCAGGATGAGGTGAAGCTTGCTTACTACGCCTTACGCCCGCTCCCTCGCCCACGCGCGAGGTGGCTCGCAGGACGAGGAGAAAATTTTACTAGTCCTCCCGCCGCCCTCCTCTAGGTTGAGCTACGTCCCGACATCCCTCAGGTACAACTCCCTTTACAGCCGGCTTGCACCACTGCTCCAGCTACCCACATCACTCCATGTGGATATTTCTCTAATTCTTTGCCCCGCACATACCTCTACTGGCCTCTACGTACTGTATTGGTGATGAGTTTATGTCTCATAAACTAGTCCCAGTAATCTTATTCTAATCACACTTCTTCCATTTCTTTGCTCCAGCTGCCCACATCACTCCATGTGGATATTTCTCTACTTCTTTGCCCCGCACATACCTCTACTGGCTTCTACGTACTGTATTTGTGATGAGTTTATGTCTCATAAACTAGTCCCAGTAATCTTATTCTAATCACGCTTCTTCCATTTCTTTGCCACAGGGATGCTCATCTCGATTTTGGTGAAACTGCACAAAATGATCCGATGGTCAAAGGGTTGCAAACTTCATTTCTTAGGAGGCGCCGACGTTGCCAGCAAATTAAAGCCTGGTTAGGGTTTACGGTTCAAGGGCTAGGGACTGCATGGATCGTTTTTTTCTTTAGCTATCTCCGTTTCAATGGCTAGGGACTGCATGAGTAGTAGTAGTACTATACGCCTTACGCCCGCTCCCTCGCCCACGCGCGCGATGGCTCGCAGGACGAGGAGAAATTTTAACTACTCCCTCCGTTTACTCCTCGTGCCTACTACCTTGGTTAGAGAGATTATCATATTGTTTGGAATATATATGTCCTTTAGTAGATTTCAATATGAACTACTAGTACATACTCCAAATACTGATGTATATAGACGTATTTTAGAGTGTAGATTCATTCATTTTGCTCCGTATGTAGCATAAAGTTGAGACACTTATTTTGGAACGGAGGGAGTACATATTTGCTATGATCTGTCAATCATTGAGATGCAATAGCATGCATGTTAGTCTCCTTTGTATTTGATGAAATGTTGCAACGGGCAACCTTGGACGCAAGATACATGTAACAGAAGCTGGAAGCTTCATAGCATTGTACTATCTCGCTGATAAATTATAGTACGTAGTATACAAGTACTTCCTCCGTTCCTAAATACAAGTCTTTGTAGAGATTTCACCATGAACCATATACGAATGTATATAGATGCATTTTAAGTGTAGATTCATTCAGTTTGTTCCGTATGTAGTCCACCTAGTGGAATCTCTACAAAGACTTATATTTAGGAACGGAGGGAGTACTATGTAAAGAGTTCGGTGTCGCACGGTGTCCAGAAAATATGGTGATAGTGTGAGGTGGGCCATGTAATCACTGAGCCTGCGTTTTTCACTGCTCTTGCACTCCGCCGCCGTAAGAATGGAGAAAATTGTAATCTAGTAGTACCTCCTTTCGCCGAAAGCATGGGACATCCAGCAGTCCTACCACCTCAGTAATAATGACCAATGTGCCGTCAAATCACATAGACCCAGCAGTAAGTTGGACGGACGAAGCAACCATCACTCTTGAATCCGCTTCTCCCTACAACGCAGGCGCCAGTGAGAGGTCGCGCCCGCTCTGCCCGGGCATGAATGCGGCACCGATTCTTTGAAGCAATGCTGACCATTTCGGGCGGTGTTGGGGATATTACCACTGGGCGTAAACCGGCCAGGAGAGGCCGGGTTAACCCCATAGTGGTTCACTATACCTGAAGCCCATGAAGACAAGATGGTGACGCTTTATGAAGGCCCAGGGCCCAAAGCTGGTTTAAGGCCTGTAGACAGAAACCGGCATGGGTATGTAAACTTGTGTTGTAAGATAGAAAGAGCAGAGACCGAGCCGGACACGTTTATGAGCCGGCCTCGGGATTCTATAAACCGACGGGCGTCAACCCGTGTATATAAGGGGACGACCCGGCGGCGGTTCAGGAGGACAGAAAACAACTCGAGACTCAGGCAAAGCGTATTCGCTCCCTGGTCATCGAAACACTAGCAATTCCACAACAACTGGATTAGGCTTTTACCTTCACCGCAAGGGGCCGAACCAGTATAAACTCTCTGCGTCCCTTGTCCGCATTAACCCCTTTAAGCTAACCCGTAGCGATGGCTCCACGACTAAGTACTTTCCTTAGGACATCTGCCGTGACAAAACCACGACAGTTGGCGCCCACCGTGGGGCTATCGCACTATGGTTTCAAGTTCTTAGAGGGAAGCTTCGAAGGACTCAAGGGCTATGCCGTGGGCCGGATGACCAAGAGTCGTCGCGGCAAGCTCTACATCGACGATGCAGGCTGGGGCCCCGAGGCTGGCTCAATCGAGTACGGGTATCGGGTCCCCTTCGGTGGCATAAACGTTTTCATTGGCAAGATCGGCGAACCGGGCCCTGAGCCGGACATCTGCACCGACCTCGTCGAAATGGCTCAGTGTGCGAGATCTGCCTGGGTTAAGCCTGTCATGAAGCGTGTCTTCGTGGGAGTCATCCACAAAGGGGAATCTAAGGATAGATCGGAATCTGGTGGTGAAACCGTCGTTTATTCCTACGACGAGTCACCGATCGGAGAGACCGAGTCATTATATCAGTTGCAAGATGGCCGTATTGGGGACTGTTCCGATGGCGACAGTATTCCGGACCCCTTTCATCCGCCAAACCGGGTTGCGATCTTCATGGTCGGTACACAACCAGCGCTCCACTCTTCGACCGCAGGGGTGATAATTTTCGGATCAGCAGCAGCGACAGCGGTCGGGGCAGGAGGCCCTGTGCGACC
This sequence comes from Aegilops tauschii subsp. strangulata, assembly GCF_002575655.3. Taxonomy (NCBI): domain Eukaryota; kingdom Viridiplantae; phylum Streptophyta; class Magnoliopsida; order Poales; family Poaceae; genus Aegilops; species Aegilops tauschii. The sequence continues at coordinate 119,425,704 of NC_053040.3, forward strand.
GTCGGCTCAGGTTCTATCTGATTTATTTGACGCTTTGGCGACGCTGATGGAGGAGGTTAACCCGGCGGATCAAGATGCACATAATGCGGAAATAGCAAAGGTGAAAGATCAGATCACCCAGGCCAAAGCCGACTTGGCAATTGAGGATACCAGGATGGCTGCGGAACGGGCCGCCACAGGCTTATCGGCTTATGCTGGATCAGAGTGTGTCGAACGATGTCCTGAAGAGGAGGTACCGATCTCGCCTGCCGCCGGTTTATGAAGCTAGGAACCTCTTTAATACCCCGGGAGTAGGGACCAGTAACCCGCCAGTGGTAAACCGGGCGGAGGCACCTGGAGCGGGGGCGCCAGTTCAGCCACGTTTGGTGGACCCGCCTCACCAAAACAACATTGTGACACAGCATATCCCAACACCACCGGGTCATTACTCTAACCCGATGGACAACATTGTCGCTGCCGCTTCACGGCTGGCGGCCATCCCGATCGAAGGCGAGTCTCTGATGGCAGTCGAGACGCGACGGGTTAGGGAGCTTCTTTAGACAGCTTTGGTTCAGCAGGAGGCTTATTCATATAGTCGCGAGAGGATCCATTCTACTCCCCGCCCAAGCCGGAGCTACAACAGGCGTATTGATGAACCGGCTGTGTCAAGCAGTGCGCGAAACCGTGATCCGGCCCGTGGCCATAACCCGGCGGATGGCACTGGTGATGCTCAGGATGTGGTGGACCGGGCTCAGGCACGTAGAGAGGCCGAGTTAGCGGTGCAGCATGAAGCCCATCAACTTACTCCGGTTCGTCAAACCACGTCAGTGGAACCAGGAGTTACTTCCAGCTCTTTGGGAGTACCGTATCTCGTCCCAGCGCTGCGCAACGTGCGCCTGCCCAAGGATTTCAAAGGCCCACGCAAAGTGCCGAATTACACCGCCGATTTATCCCCCGAGACATGGGTCGAAAGCTATGAGATGGCAATGGAGATGCTGGATGTGGATGATGCGGCGTGTGCTAAATACTTCACCATGATGCTAGAGGGGACAGCCCGCACTTGGCTGAAGAGCTTACCGGCTAATTCTATTAGGTCATGGGCCGAGTTGAGAGCCCGGTTTATCCAGAATTTCAAGGATACATGCAAGAAGCCCATGTCAATTGTGCACTTAGCTACCTGTGTCCAGGAGGAAGGAGAATCAACAACACGTTGGGTGCGCCGGGTTTCAGAGATTTTGCATTCATCGGACCGCATCAACGCTGATACCGCCGTTTTAACATTGGAAGGCAATTGCCTGTTTGAACCCCTGAAGTTGAAGTTGGGACGGCTCAAACGTCATTGTAATGACATGGGAACACTTATGGCAGCTCTGGTAAAGTATGCCGACTCTGATAGTACCAAGGACCCCGAGTCTGACGATGATAAGATAGGGAAGGGAAAGAGGAGCGGCAACGCCAAGGGGCATCAACATAACCCGGCGGGTCATGGAAACGGCGGCAAGCGTAAAGCGGACAACAGCTTAGATTTTGTGGCTAATACCAACACTCATGACAAAGGCCAGCGGCGTAAGGGTAAACCGCCCCAGCGTCATGGAGGGCCAAGTCCTAACCCGGACCGCCTGTCTTACCTATTGAACCAGCCTTGCCCAAAACACGGAACAAAGGAGACACCGTCCACGCACCTCTGGAAGGATTGTTATATCATGCAGGAGTTCAAAAATTCTGATCTCTTTCGGTATGATCATGGACCGTGTGGCGGTTCAGGCCCCGGATCTCATGGGCCGAGTTATGGTGGAGGCAATTCCGGTTCAGGCTTTCACGGTAATCAGGGTGGACATAACAATCAAGGCAATCAGGGCAACCAAGGTGGTTATAATCATCAGGGCAATCAGCAGCAATAGCAGCAGTCGGGTTATCAGAGCAACCCAAAGTTGTTGAATAGTGGGCAGTGTCATGTCTTCAACACTAGCTTGTGCAAGCGCGATCAGAAGCTTCATAAGAGGGCAGTGAACTCCGTTGAACCGGCGGTGCCCCGTTACTTGTGCTGGTCTGAGCAGCCGATCGTGTGGAGTAGAGAGGATCATCTACCCCGGGTTGACAATCCGGGTCATCTGGCATTGGTGGTGGCACCTCAGGTGGGAGGTTATAAGTTCACTAAGGTACTCATGGATGGGGAGAGTAGTATCAATATCCTTTATTACGAAACTTTCCGTCGCATGGGGTTAACAGATAAAAAATTTAAACCGTCCAATACGGTGTTCCATGGTGTGGGGCCTGGTAAATCAGCATATCCTGTTGGTAAAATAGCTCTGGAGGTGGCTTTCGGAGATGAGCATGACTCGAGATCAGAAACATTGACCTTTGAAGTGGTGAAAATCAAGAGCCCGTATCATGCCCTGTTTGGACGGCCAACTTATGCTAAGTTTATGGCATGGCCTTGTTATGTCTATCTGCAGCTCAAGATGCCGGGTCACAAGTGAACTATAATAGTGCATGGGAGCCGCAAGATCGCTTTGGAGTGTGAAGAAGGTGATGCGGCTTATGCTGAGTCGGTTTGTGCAACAGAAGAGATGAAGTTTTACAAAGACAATGTTGATCCGGCAGATATGACTTCATTGAAGAAACCAACTACAGAGCATGAACCAGCCCTGAAGTTTAAATCGGCTGATGAGACTAAGCTTGTTGATTTCGTGCCTGGCGATTGGTCCAAGCAGTTTAGCATCAGCGCTAACTTGGATTTGAAATAGGAAAGCACGCTCATCGAGTTCATCCGTGAGAATCGGGACATCTTTGCGTGGAAGCCTTCTGACATGCCAGGTGTACCGAGAGAACTCGCTGAGCACACTCTCAATGTTGATCCCAAGAATAAACCGGTCAAGCAATTTCTTCGCCGGTTCAATGAAGAAAGACGCAAGGCTATTGGAGAAGACGTTGCCAGGCTCTTGGCGGCTGGGTTTATAATCGAAGTATTCCATCCTGAGTGGTTGGCTAATCGGGTGCTGGTGCTCAAGAAGAACGGCATTTGGCGTATGTGTGTGGACTACACAGATCTCAACAAAGCTTGTCCAGCAGATCCTTTTGCCCTCCCTCGTATTGATCAAATCATTGATGCTACGGCGGGTTGTGAGCGTTTGAGCTTTCTAGATGCGTATTCTGGTTACCATCAGATCAAAATGGCAGTTAAGGACCAGGAGAAGACAGCCTTCATAACTCCCTTTGGAGCCTTCTGCTATGTATCTATGCCCTTTGGGCTCAAGAGTGCCCAGGCGACTTATTAGCGGTGTGTGCAGAATTGTCTTCATGATCAGATCGGCCGCAATGTTCATGCATATGTAGATGATATTGTGGTGAAATCAAGGAAGGATGAGACATTGATTGATGACTTGAAGGAGACCTTTGATAACCTCCGGGTTTATAAAATGATGCTTAATCCAGCCAAGTGTGTTTTTGGTGTACCGGCAGGCAAGCTCTTGGGCTTTTTGGTGTCTAGTAGGGGCATTGAAGCTAATCCGAAAAAGATCAAAGCCATCACTTCTTTGGCCAAACCGAAGTGTATCAATGATGTTCAACGCCTGGCAGGCCGGATTGCCGTGTTGAACCAGTTTATTAGTCGCCTTGGCGAGAAGGCCATCCCTTTGTATCAGATGCTGAAGAAAACGGATAACTTCATCTGGAGTGCTGCCGCTAATGAAGCATTTGAGGACTTAAAGCGGCAGCTGGCTAATCCGCCGGTTCTCGCTGCTCCGGTTGACAAAGAGCCATTGTTGCTATATGTGGCAGCTAATGCCAGGGCTGTTAGCGTGGCTATTGTGGTGGAGCGCAAGGAGGCCGGCAAAGAGTATCCAGTTCAATGGCCGGTTTATTATATCAGTGAGGTACTTATTGAGTCCAAGCAAAGGTACCCACATTGGTAGAAGCTGGTGTTAGCTGAAAGCTTAAGCAATATTTCATGGCAAGCCGAAAGCTTAAGCAATATTTCCAAGGTCATCCCATCACTGTGGTCAGTTCTGCTCCTTTGGGGGATATAATCCAGAATAGGGAAGCAACTGGCCGGATTGCTAAGTGGGCTATTGAGCTTGGGCCTCACGGGTTAAAATATATGCCCAGGACGGCGATCAAATCTCAGGCACTTGTGGATTTCATTAATGATTGGACAGAACTACAGGCGCCAGAAGAGAAGCCGGATCATACTTATTGGACTATTCATTTTGATGGGTCCAGGCAATTGGAGGGCTCGGGGGCTGGAGTCGTATTAACTTCCCCACGAGGTGATAAGTTTTGTTATGTTCTCCGTTTAATGTTCCCTTGCACTAACAATGCAGCTGAATATGAGGCTTTACTCCATGGTCTTCGGATGGCTAAAGAGATGAATCTCAGCCGAGTAAAGTGCTTTGGTGATTCGGACCTGGTGGCTCAACAAGTGTCCGACACTTGCGACTCCAAGGACCCACTCATGGCAGCATATCGTCGTGAGGTGGATATTGTTGCAGGTCACTTCAAAGGTTATAAGGTGGATCATGTGGACCGGCGGAAGAATGAAGCGGCGGACTCTTTAAGCCGTTTAGGTTCCCAACATAAACCTGTTCCACCTAATGTCTTCCTGGATGTGCTGCATAATCCGTCTATTAAGCTCCCTAGTGAAGAGGATTTGGCTGTTCCTGATCCGGAGGCTCAGTTGGTGGCGGCTCTTCATGTTATTCCGGATTGGACGGTTCCATATTTGGCGTATATGAACCAGGGCGAGTTACCAGAAGACGAAACTTCGGCCAGGCAGATTATCCGGCGGTCCAAGTCCATGACAATCATCAATGGAGAGTTACATCATTGCAGTGTGACAGGGGCGTTTCAACGATGTGTATCCCCTGAAGAAGGCCGTGAAATTTTGCGTGAGATCCACGAAGGAGATTGTGGTCACCACGCCGGTTCAAAATCGCTGGTGGCCAAGGCGTTTCGTCACCGTTTCTGTTGGTTGACGGCTCATGCTGATGCCGAGGACTTAGTCAAAACATGTGATGGCTGTCAAAAGTTCTCACGACGGGCTCATGTACCAGCTCAAAAGTTGAGGATGATTCCAATTACTTGGCCGTTTGCGACTTGGGGGCTCGATATGGTTGGACCCTTTAAGAGATCCAAGGAAAAGAAGACCCACCTTTTGGTGGCGGTTGATAAGTTCACAAAGTGGGTGGAGGCAGAGCCAGTCAGTAAGTGTGATGCAGCTACGGCGGTTCAATTCATCAAAAAGGTGATTTTCCGGTTTGGCTTTCCACACAGCATTATAACAGATAATGGTACCAATCTGTCAAAGGGTGCCATGAAGGAGTTCTGTCAACGTGAGCACATCCGGCTTGACGTATCATCAGTGGCTCACCCCCAGTCCAATGGTCAAGCGGAAAGGGCCAACCAAGAGATCTTGAGAGGCATCAAACCCCGGATTATGGTTCCTTTTCAACGGACGCCGGGTTGTTGGGTTGAGGAGTTACCTTCTGTGTTATGGAGCATTAATACCACACCCAACAGATTGACGGGGTACACGCCTTTCTTCATGGTTTATGGAGCGGAGGCGGTTCTTCCTAGTGACATCCGTCATGACTCACCCCGTGTAGCGGCATATGTCGAAGCTGACAATGAGAAGGCACGGCAGGAAGCTCTCGACCTGTTAGATGAGGAGCGTGACATGGCAGCAGCCCGTTCGGCGATTTATCAGCAAGATCTGCGTCGTTATCACAGCCGCCGGGTTAGATCCAGAACCTTTCAAGAAGGCAATTTGGTGCTCGGACTCATCCAGGATCAGACGGATATGCACAAGTTATCCCCCCCTTGGGAAGGACCCTTTGTGGTCAGCAAGAATCTCCACAACGGGTCATACTACCTAATCGATGTTCGAGAGCACAAAGACTCACGTAAATCGGAGGAGGAGACCCACCGGCCGTGGAATATCGCTCATCTTTGGCCCTACTATACTTGAGCCATGGGCACTGCTTATGTACATAGTTATGACAATGTATATATTATGATCAATATAATAAACCAGAACCTCAGCTAATGCGGGGTATCTGTTGTTTTTCTTACATCATGTGTGGTTACATGGAGCTTCTGTTTATAAAGCGGCGTCCGGTTTACCCCTTGATTCAGCTTATTAAAGCTTTATACAACATCACTTGGGGGCTTGGTCGTATCCGGACCATAGCTACACCTCTTGATCGGCGCAATGCCACAACATCACTTGGGGGCTTGGTCGTATCCGAACCATAGTCACACCTCTTGATCGGCTCAAAGCCAAATCAATCGGGGGCCAAAGAGAGTGTTGCAAAACAACAACTCAAACATGGGCACCCGCTGAGCACAGCTCAAAATGTTACTTGGGGATTCTTTGCTGTTGAAATGAACAAAGAATCTACACTTGTAATAGGCTATCAAGCCATGGCTTGGAAGTCTGGTGTATACACCCAAAACCCCGGGTTAGCCTGCCTCTTTAAGTAAGTCACTCCACCCAGGTAAACCTGGTAAGACCCTGAACTTGTTAAGTTAAAATGATGATTGGTTAAGGATTGAGGAACATCTTAAAAGGCTTTGTAAAATGGTTTAACTCAGTGGCCTCGCAGCCCATGAAAAGCCTCGAATTTGGGGCCTGGCAGCCCGTGAAAAGCCTCGACTACAAGGGTTTCATTTGCTTTTATTTGCTAAGTTTTTCTCCTTGGATGAGATTTCTAATGTTTTCATGAACCAGCGTTCGTTAAACCGGCTTGACTTTCAACTACAAGTTGTCAGTACATGATCAGTTATAATCCGGAGACTATCAGCCCGGTCTGGTTTCGACTCAAAGTCACCAGTATTGAATAAACCGGTGTTTATCACAACCCGGAACGGTTTTATTGTAAACCGGCATCATATAACAGGAGTTACTGATACTCCGGATTAGGGTTGTTACCCTCACTACAAAGTTGGTCAGCCAACATTATGACTCAAGGTCACAGGTATCACGTATTTCCATATTTGGTTATCTTTCTATAACTTTGGTTATAAACCTTGGTTATATATATATTTGGGCATTATGACCCGCCCGGTGGTAAACCGCTAGGGCGCTTTAAGCTTCTTATCTGCAGGGATAGCTTGAATAAATTGCTATGGATTATGAACATCATATCTTATAAATGTCGGATTAGCAAGCATCAGTCGCAGATAAATATGCACGAAGGCATAACAGACCAAGTGTTTTAACTAACCTATTACAAGGCGTTTCAGTGCCCAAAAGGATAATTGTTTCTCAAATAAGTGTTGCAGCACGTGGAAGACTAAACCGGCCTCCGGATTATGGTTAGTCACCAGCTTGACCTGACGGCTGCAGATCATCTTGCACCGGTTCATCCTCTTCGTCTCTACCCAGCGGCTGGGAGTCGACAGTTGTCCAGTCGAACCCAGTTAACGCTTGGAACACAGCTTCGTCGCTTATAAGGGTCGACGGTTCAATGTCAGGGGCATAAGTGTGCTTACGGATTGGAGGGATCAGGTTTTGAGCCTCAGGAGTCGGTGCAGCAACCCGTTTGTTGTTGGCATCGTAACTCGCCTGGTAAAATGAAAGATCAGCCTCTTCAGCGAGTTGACAAGCCAGTGGACGTGCTTCCCGGTTTATGGCACGGAGATCTTCATTGACAAATTCTGATCTGTCCTCTTTTAAGCTTGGGTAGCCTTTAGCCACGTCCGCAGGATCAAGGTCAGGCACCCATGCTTTTGCTCGGGTTAGTGCAGTCAGAGCGCCAGCCCTTGCAGTAGATCTCTTTAGCTCTTCAACCAGGGCAGGCAGCATAGATAGCCTGTCTAAAGTATCCTTGATTAACGTCGGGGCGGCTTATTGTGAGAAGCGGTGCAGATAATTTGTTGAGTGCCGGTGTACAATTGCTCTATCAGCATGTAAGCAGCCTTCAGCTTCTTCTGTACATCAGAGCCCAGATGACTAATGTGAGTTCCTGCATCATTATAAATGTCAGTTAACCGGAAACACATGGGAAGACATGTTGAAAGTATAGAGCAAGGACGCTTACCAAACACAGCAGCAGTCATAGCATGTACTTGCCGCTTTACACCAGTCAGCTCGTCCACCACCTGTTTGAGAGCTGCTTCTACGTCTTCGGTTCTTTTCTGCAAAGCGGATTTGTCTGTGTTCCAATCCGCCCGCTCCTTGTTGAAACTCTCCATTAGCTTTTCCATAGCGGCTGAAGCGCTTGTCAGCTCATCCTTTGCCTTGGAAGTTTCGGCTTGCTGGGGCTTGATATTTTCTTGCAGATCGGAGGTTTGAGATTCTTTTCTGCTCAGCTCAGCCTGTAAGGAAGAGACATATTATGAGTTGATAGTACATATTTAAAGTACCAAGCCCATAACAAGTTATGCACCTGATACTTGGGGGCTAATGCATATTTGCTCGGGATCAGAAATTTCTGCAAAGTCCCAAGCACAATACAAGTATTCCTCTTGGCACTTGGGGGCTAATGTATATTTGCTCTAATTGCTCATCTGGGAAGTTTTTAAAAGTCCCGGTTCATCTTTATAAAGTTAAACCGACCCTTGGGGGCTACACCAGTGAAAAAGATGCCGTGTTGCAAATATACAGTTATTACTAAGTCCCGGTTTAGATTGGCATCATAAACCGTCACTTGGGGGCTACTGGAGTTGATAAACTACAATTGGACAAAAGAGAAAAATAGTTATGTTACCTCATATCGTTCCTTCATCAAGTTGACCAAACCGGCTTCATAGTCGCGGCTGGTATAAAGACGGTTCAAGAAGCCGGAATGAATGTCTTGAGCATTGAGATGGGCGTAGCTTGACAAATCGGCGTTCCATTTGCCTTTACGAATAGCAGAAAGCTTGTCCTTGGCAGTATGTTTTGATAAAGCGATAGGATTGCTAGGAGTGGTATGGCTAGTACCAGTAATCATGATATCGTCTTCTTTATCATCAGCAGCCTTTGCTGGAGTTGACGGTTTGTCAGTCTCCTTAGCTGGACTGACCGTTTTGTCAGCAGTTTGGATGGGGCTGGTCGGTTTATCAGCATGGCCTGTGGTGTCAATTTCTACTTGTTCAGTAAACAAGTCATGGTCTTGAGGCGGCAGATCATCAAGCATGGCATCAGCATCGGTTTCTTCTGGATCTGGAGTTTTTTCCGGTTCAACAGCCATGTTATCCTCAGCAGGTTTATTCAACCGAGCCTTCTTGCTGGGTCTTGGCTTGGCATTGAGAGAAGCAAATATAAAAGGTCAAGATATTGTGTCAAGCATAAGGCAGTGAAAATAAAAATTAAAGGTATAACTCACCCAGGAACCGTTTTGAGGGGCGGAAGCTTTCTGGCTGACGACTCGCCAGAAGATGAGTGGGAAGTGCCCTGATAATTTGAATTAGATGGATTAAGAGGTTGTCGGAAACAACCCGCCTTGGGGCAAGATGTGTCAAGAGTATAAGAGGCCTCTAATCGACGTTTCCGAACCGGAGTGTTCGGTAAACCGACGGAGGTAACTACCTAGCCGCTGTGCCGGGTCGTGCGGCAAGCTTCATGTTGCCGCGTCTTCAAAAGAAAGTTGGGGTCCAAGTAAGCAAAAGGGTGAGAAAATTTTACTTTCCGGTTTGCTCGACGGATTTTCGATCTTGGCAGAGGATCTGAATCGGAGGAAAGAATGATTACCTCTACGTCATCAGCTTGACTGCCTTCAGCATCGTCCTAATAATAATCATTGTCAATGAGGTGTATGAAAAATGAACCAAGAGAGTCAAGTTCTACCTCTAAGTCCGGATTGGCTACATCGGCATCAGCATTTGCGTCAGAAGAAGCAGTGGTTCTTTTCTTGGCAGGTTTTTTAACAACCTTGGTCTTTGGGCGAAGTGGCTTTGCCGGTTTGTCTTGCGGTTTTGCCGGTTTATCTTGTGGTTTCTTATTCCAGAATGAATCATCACCCTGACAGAAATAGTCAAACTTTCAGAGAATAATTTGAAAGAAGCAACTTAACACAAAGAGGATATATGATTCTTACAGCTCGCGGTTTGTTGGAGGTGTAAAAAGGACTTAGTCCGGTCTGGCCACAGACGGCCTCCGGTTCATTCAACATTTTCTTGACAGCCTCAGTAACTTCAGCCTCTGTCAGTTGAATGTTAATATGCCGTTGAGGGTCGGTCATACTCCCTGTGTATTCACACATCAAACCAGGGCGCCGACTTAAGGGTAGGATACTCCAGCCGATCCAACAACGAGCAAAATCAACACGGGTTAAACCGTCGGCCATAAAGGCTCTAAGCTTCGACAGCTGTTGGGCATAGATGGCTCTCTCCTTTGCAGTTAACCTCTGAGGAAAAGGATGTGTATTGATAAGGCGGTGAGGGTGGTACCCCGGCAGGGGGTTTTCATCAGTTGGAGATGTATCCTTACAATAAAACCAAGTCTGGTTCCACTCTTTGGGGTGACTGTGAAGCTTGGCATGAGGGAAAGTGACTTCCTTCCTTTTCTGAACTGCCATTCCGCCCAATTCAGTATTGGGTCCATCCGTGAACTCTGTGTGCCGGTTTAAGTGAAAGAAATCCCTAAATAGTTCAACTGTAGGTTCCTCTTGCAGGTAAGCCTCACAGAAGACATGGAAGTGGCAGATGTTGGTCACAGAATTTGGACCGATGTCTTGAGGGTGAAATTGAAAACTAGCCAGCACATCTCGGAAGAATTTTGAACCGGGAGGGCTAAAGCCTCGACCCAGATGGTCAACAAAAACGACTACCTCTCCGTCCTTGGGTGTAGGAGGATTCTCCGGGCCAGGGGCCCTCCAGTGGATGACATATTTCTTGGCTAAAGCGCCTGTTGCAACGCATCTGTTTAACTAATCTTCTGTGACCCGGGAAGGAACCCAGTTGCATTCATAGACTTGCTTGGCCATTGCAATGAGAAGCTGAAACATGATTATTGCCGGTTTAAGATTCACAATTGACAATTATAAAGTGGTGCAAGGATGTATGCATATTGTTAAACCGGGGTTTGTTATTGGTAAACCGGAGTCTGACAATGGAGACAGTACAATGACGAATGCATTGGCGGTTCAACAGGGGACTAATGGTATCTACTGGGTCATCATTCTTCTATGAGTTTAAACCGCCTAATCTGGTATTGAAGATATATGGCTAAAGGTGCGTAAGTGAAGGAAAAACAAGTTTCACGGCTTGACATGGTAATTTCAGATCTACCGTGCGTTGGAAAATCAAAATATATTCTGACCTAATTTCAAGCGTTTGAAGAGTTCGGCAAGTTCAGATGAGTTTTATGCCCTAACAAAGAAAAAAGGAGTTTAAACTACAAGGGCGCTGGAAAAATCAGATCTAACTAGCCGTTGGTACTACTGAAGAGGAACAAGGAAGAACAGCTTCAAGAACTTTGAAGAGCTATGAAGAACACCGAACCCTAATGGTAGATCTGGAGTGAGGAAAGAAGGAACTTACTGGTGCTGAGGAAGCAGGGGAGGATCGCCGCGTTTCTCTGGTACGATCAGGTTGATGCAGCGGCCGTCGCTGAGGCAGAGGCGAAGGAAGACGGCGGCGGCAGAGCTTGAAGGTCGGTCGGCGCGAGGAAGAAGATGATGCGAAGAGGCATGAGGGGGAAAAGTGAAAGGGACCCCTCGGCCTTATTTATAAGGTGAATGGATAAAAGGCAGGCGCGAGAATCTAGGAGCTCGAAAAAATGGGATATGTGACAGCTCTGTTGCCTCGATTGTCGGAGGCCCATTAATGAAGGTGGGTTATACGCAGTTTTTAATAACAGATGACGTCATGGTGATTTATCATGGTCCTGGAAGGTGACGTCACGGCGGTTTACAAGACTATGTGAAGGTGCTGAAGAAGAAATTTTCTTAAGTATTGAGGATTGACACGAACCAGTTCAAATCAATCTGGGGCCGAATGTTGGGGATATTACCATCGAGCGTAAACCGGCCAGGAGAGGCCGGGTTAACCCCATAGTGGTTCACTATACCTGAAGCACATGAAGACAAGACGGTGACACTTTATGAAGGCCCAGGGCCCAAAGCTGGTTTAAGGCCTGTAGACATAAACAGGCATGGGTATGTAAACTTGTGTTGTAAGATAGAAAGAGCAGAGACCGAGCCGGACACATTTATGAGCCGGCCTCGGGATTCTGTAAACCGACGGGCGTCAACCCGTGTATATAAGGGGATGACCCGGTGGCGGTTCAGGAGGACAGACAACAACTCGAGACTCAGGCAAAGCGTATTCGCTCCCTGGTCATCGAAACCCTAGCAATTCCACAACAACTGGATTAGGCTTTTACCTTCACCGCAAGGGGCCGAACCAGTATAAACTCTCTGTGTCCCTTGTCCACTTTAACCCCTTTAAGCTAACCCGTAGCGATGGCTCCACGACTAAGTCCTTTCCTTATGACATCTGCCGTGACAAAACCATGTCAAGCGGGAAGCGCGCGCGGGCGATGGAGGGGCTTTGGGTGGGCCAGGCTGGTCAGGAGCGGGCGTGGCAGCTGTCCGCCTGTCCCTACCAGACGCCCGGAAACGAGAGGATGCACCAACTCTTGCGGCTAAAATCGTACACTACACACCATCTCTCTATAGGAGTAGGTCGATCTGTCGCTCTCTCTAACACACACATGTTGTTAAACACAAACACACAAACAGGTTCATAGAATAGGAAAATCGTGCGAGTGCGAAGCCACAGGAAGTGAGATACAAATGGAGTACGTACAAGAAGAGAAGAGGTGACGAATATTCCATCAAACCTGGACTGAGGAGTAGTACTCCCTCCGTCTAGGTGTTAAGTCATCCTACGGAAATCAGATATTCCCAAAATGTTTAGGCGTCGTCCATTAACTTCGCATGTCAATCCCCTCCTGGCCTTGTTGCTAGCGAGCGTTGTTACTTAGGGAGCGTTTGGGTCCTTATCAAGAACAGCTTATAGCATAGCCAGGCAAGGTTAGGCGTTTGGAACTGTTAAAATATGTTAGCTTTTGTGGGCCAGCTAGCTTGGGTGGGCTAGAAAAACCTTGCTAGCTCAGGAGAGCCAGATCGGCTCGCTTCCGACGGCAAACTTCACGTAGTAGTAACATAACATATGCATGTTGTACTAGTCCAAGTTACTCACCACTATGACCAGCCTAAGCAATGTAACCAAACACTCCTTAATGACTCTGCCTTGTTATCTCCCCCGGAAACCCAATGCATGGAGCGTAACTACACGTTGATCAGTCAAGAAATCAAAGTCGGCTTGCATGCGAGTTAATACGTGGCCCTGCATGGTAGCTAAAACGACATCTCTTAGTTGTTTGGATTAATTTTTGCATTTAGAGACAGAATCAGGGCTTTGATTGGAGAAATGACCGGTCAAGTTTCTCCTTCTCCTCCAATCTGCTTGCACCTTGGTCCCCCTGCACCTTCTAACATGACTTATTACACCTAGACGGAGGGAGTCATACGAGATACGGTGGCACACTGACTTAGGTTGAATACAAGTGCCCAAAATTGTGTGCATGTTATAATAAGGATTCACTTAAAATAGTACGTGAGCGAACAGAGGGATCAGTTGGACAGTGTTCCCGAGCAGTAGCAAGATGTGTGAGGTAAGATACACCGCTTGCGCTTTTAATTTTTCCTATTAATCTGTTTGTTTCACCCTCTGACTGGTGGGACTCAACGTACTACGTGGAGAGAGGTAAGGTGACTAAGGCTGCATTATTTCTGCACCACTATGGATAGTCTTACCACCAAAGCCACATGACACGATTATGATTTAAATCCCAATGACTCCAACACACAAAAAAACACGGCATGCTTGTCACACGAATGCAGGAATGTATAAAAGGTTATTTTCCTCTGGTTGAACATGACGGGAGGGTTGTGTAGCTGGTTAGCCTGTTCGCTCATCAAACTTGAGGTCTCGGGTTCGATAACTACACTTGAGCATAATTCGTGTTTCTAGGGTTTGCACTCTTCACACTCTCTCCCGTATATATATACACGCTGGAGCCTCAGCGCTTGTAGTTGCTCTCTTCACACTCTCTCACCCTCTCCAGATCTAAACAAGACTTTGTTGGCCTCTCTCTCTTCCCTCACTGCTGGTCTGCTTGTAGTTGCTCTCTTCACACTCTCTCACCCTCTCCAGATCTAAACAAGACTTCGTTGGCCTCTCTCTCTCCCCTCACTGCTGGTCAAAGAGCCGGATGGATCCGTCCGCCGGGAAGGAAAGGAGGCTTAACGCTGTCGTCGTCGGCGAGGGAGGGAATCCACTACCGGCGCAGCTGTTCACTTTCACCCAGCGGCGGTGCGGGAGGGCCTCCGACCCCTTCTTCTTCGCCACCGTACATAGTGTGGATCGAACGGCCTCCGGTCGCCCACCGAACCACACCCCAAGAACCTTAAGGTATAATTTACTTATTCCACATGCATTGCTCTAGCTGCATGTGGGCTTTTTCCGCTTCTGCACTCGAATCTAGGTGTTGGATCAAACAGGAAAGTAGTGGGGAAAGTTGTACACCATGAATCTAGGACGTGGTTCTAAGAGGAAAGGAATGGGGGAAAGTACTGGGAAAAGTTGTATATCATGAATCTAGGACGTGGTTCAAAAAGGAAAGGAAGGGGGAAAGTAATGGGGAAAGTTGTATCGCATGAATCTAAGATGTGGTTCAAAGAGGACAGGAATGGGGGAAAGTAGTGCGGAAAGTTCTATAGCATAAATCTAGGATGTGGTTCACAGAAGAAAGGAAGTGGGGAAAGTACTAGTACAGACTGGCTATCCAGCACCTACGTTGGTCGAAAAGGGAAAACAATGACAAACGCAGTACGCACATCTGTAACGAACTGATCTTTTGTTTTGGGGAACAAGGCTATAGAGTTTGAGCAGGACTAGATTTGCTGCGCTCACATAGGGAAAGGTGTCGAAAGAGAACAAAACTGGGACCAACATAGTACATCGGTAGATGCACATGGTGCTGGTGCGTCCACTGTCCCGTGCAACTCTTTAGCTGATGTTAATCTAAGGCCATGTTTGGTTGAAAACTCCCTAGTCCCTACCTGCTTGGTTCCAGGGACTAAACATGGACTAGAGGTTATTAAATGACATGCTAAAAGACCATGTTACCCCTAGTAATGAACTAATAGAGACAAGGTGCGATCCGTGGCAGGGGGAACTGTTGGAAAAAGTCCCAAGAAGACTCTCCCTCGGGGTCTTCTTTCTTTAGTCCCAAATGCCCACTTTTAGTCCCTAAAAGTCCCTCCTGACTGGTTTAGATGGGACTGACATGGAATTTTTTTAGTCCCTCCACCAAAATGTCCCTGTAAACAAGCACCCTCTAATAATGCCGCTGGAAAATTGATGCAATGCCACAGCTAAAAGCAAATTACATGTTTAACGAATTTTATTGTTAATATAATCTCTCTGTTAATATTAATCAATGCCACCATTTGAGAAATGCTACTGTCTTGCTTTCTTTGCCATTTAGATAAGGTAGATGCTTCTTTTTGTTGGCTTCTGTGTCATCCACCATTATTGAGCACTAGTTGATTCCTTTGCACCTCTGTGTAAACAGGGTTATCTACTTCACCTCGTTGCCATTGTGACCTTTTGTTGCGCTGCACAAAACACTTTTGTTTTAATAGTGTTTTGTGTAGTTCAACAAAACTGTCACACCGACAACGTTGCTTGATTGCTTGATCTTAGTGGAACTGCACAAGAGGAGATCTTACTTCCTATCCGTGTTGGCAAATTTGGTTCAGAACTTCTTCTTGTGAGTTGTTTGAATTCCGCGTCATGAGAGGTCAGTACTAGCCTTCTTTCACATGATTCTGCAGTGTGCTTTCATATGTTGTGCTACTTGTACGGTAATGTTGCTTGATTTTAGTGAACTGCACAAATGGAGAGAAGACTTCCAATCTGTATGCGCACCGCAATATCCCATTGAGGTAAGATAAAGATATTTCACAACTGTTGGCCTGTATTTTGCCACTTTCATCAGAAAATTAATGTCATTGTTTGGTGCTATGCTTGTGCAACCTAATTGGCATGCCAAATCTTACATTGAAGGCGAAGCTTGTCTATTATTGAACCAAGTGATGAAGGGGAAGAACAAGCGGAAGAAAAACAAATCAACTCCTGGTGCTGTAATGAAGCACTAGAACTGTGATGACATAAGTAATGATATAGTTTTGCATCTTAATTTATTGCTATGGCTGGAACGAGCAATTGTTTTGCCACTGATTTGATGCCACTCTTAATGTAATACGTAATTATCTCTACTTGTGCAAACAGGGATCTTCTTTGAAGATACCATATATTTTAGTGGAACTGCACAAGAAGATGTTGGAAACATTAATCTAATCGAGGAGTATATAGTAAGCATGGCCACCACAGTAGATAGCAACAGATGGTTCCGGAGAAGTGCTTCATCTGTATGCTCTACACAATAAGCCTCCTTACAAAGGTTGGCACTCGCCCACTAATTTCATCAATATGATTGAGCTTTGTCATCTCTATTGGTGTTGTGCTACTGTTTAGATACTGTCATCAAAAAGTGGTATTGTCCTTGAGAAGTGCTTCATCTGTGTTGTTTTAAATATTTCCTTTCCTTTTTTTCGAGCAAACAGGGATGCTAGCATTTAGTTATCCTCTTGTCTTTGCACAACAGGATCATCCTCCTCTGAAGAAGAATATGGAGTACGTGAAGTGACTAGTTTCGATTATGCCAGGATGAAGAAGCCCTGTCTATCTTCTCATCAGAAGGAGCAGTTGAAGGATGGTTACATTACCCCCACAAGACCAAACTAACTTCAGATAAGAAGGACTGACAAATCTCCATTTTCTTGCTGTGATGCGCGAGTACAATGTTGTTCTAGGATTCTTTTCGGTGAGTTCCATTTTTCTAAAAGTGTGCTCTACATGGACCATGTAGGTGCCTGTTTAAACTGTCAATTCATATTACAGTTTGCTTTATACTAATCACTTTTTTGTTTCTGTGCAAACAGGGGTGCTCAGCTTGATTTCAATGGGAACTGCACAAAATGTTCATGAATACATCGAATCATTCATTTCCACCACAAGAAAGGAGGTGCCGATAAGTTCAAGGCATTGCAACATATAAGGACGAAATCATACAAGCTATGCGCGAATTTGGTTGATTTTGGTGGAGCTGCACAAAAAGAACAGCTGGTTTATTTAGCACGAGGTGCCATGTCAATGTCCGAACTGATGGCAAACCCTGCCAATTCCACAATCGTAGGCATTTGATATTTTGGATTGGGAAAACCTTGTCAAATTTTGCTCATTGATTTTAGCAAGAAGACATGTGTTTGATATTTTCGAATGGGACGCCCTTTGCTATTAGTAGCGTCGATCCATTTTTCTTTATTCTTTAGTTGTGAAGTAAATATTGGCTCTGACATGTGAATCGCTGAGATGCATAATCATCGATTGTTCGAATGTTCTGTTTGAATTGCCAGGCCTGTGTGTTTGATTGCAATGTACAGGAACGCTAAAAAGCTGCTCAAACTCTTTGTACTCCTTCTGTTCCTTTTTACTTCGCACATTGTGAAAGTGCATACTTTTTTCTATAAGATTGGTCAAAGTAGAGATACTTTGACTGCAGACAAAACTTGTATGCAGACTAGAAAGGACCAGAGGGAGTACATGTGAAACTGCTGCAAACGAGGTGATCACCCTGGGCATAATGCTAGTACGTATTGTTTTGCATGTTCATCCAATGCCAATGATACAAGAATTCAAACTAATCAAAATAAATTCATTCATACACGGTCGGATTTCATATAAACATACCGGATTTCATTACATTTCATACATTCTTCAACTAAAAAGGGGTGTGCTAGAGGTATAATTAATTAACCGATGCTACCCACCTGTGTCCGGCTGAGCCGAACAGAAGCTTCAGTGACTTGACTGCATGTGCAGTTGCGTAACTGACATGTGGCCCAGATGCTTGTTGGGCCCACGTGTCAGTCAGCCAACTGCACCAGCAGTTAAGTAAAAGCAGCGTCCTTCTCCAACATAGCTCTCCGACTCCACGTCGCCGCCAAGAAGCTAACCGGCCGTTAGTGGTCAACCCGCCTAGCTTGTCATAGCGATTAGGGCAACTAGGAGCCCAATGATCAGGATCCCCACATGACAAACACCTTTCTTCTTGTCATTCTTCTTGTTGAAGTTCGTGTGTTGCACAGCCTTGTTCTTCCCATCAAACTTGCCCTTGTTCTAGAACTTGTGGGGCTGGAAGTTCTTCTTCTGTACCAGATTGGCACTAGATCCTCCCTCAATTCCTCGAGCATGTGTGTCCTTTGCTCTCACCTTTTCTTCCACATCAAGAGTGCCAATGAGATCCACGAAGGAGGAAGCTTAGTGATGATACCTCCGGCAACAAACTTGTCCGGTAGCATACAACTGAAGTGCTCAAGTTCTCTAGCAAATGACTGTATCTCATGAGCTTGCTCAACCACGGAGCGCTCTTCAATCATCCTTAATCATAGAATTGCTCCATGATGTACAGCTCAGTGCCAGCAACCGGAGGGTAGCAGCGGTGGCCTTACTTGGACCCGAGCGGCGGCGACCTACCATGTTCTACTCTTCCTCGTTTTTTGTGTGGTGCGGCCCCGTTGGCGGCGGGGCGGGGCCTCGGCGGAGCCGGCCATGTCCTCTGTCTCGTTGCTGGCGGGCGGCGCCTCGACGGAGCGGGGGAAATCCTCCCCCTCGTTGCCGGCAGGGTGGGGCCTCAGCGGAGCCGGCAGTGTCCTCTGCCTCGTTGTTGGCCCCGCGGGGCCTCGGCGGAGCAGGGCCTCGTCGACGCCAGCGGAGCGGGGACTCGTCAGAGCCGGCATTGTCCTCTGCCTTGTCCTCGGTCTCGCCAAACAGCCCCTCGCCCGCTTCATCGCCCTCTTTGTAGGCGGCCGCAGCCTCCGCCACCCGCATGCGGTACCGCCATCGCTCGAGGCTCGCGGGCGGAGCGGTATGAGTCCACTACAAGAAATATGTCAACTTGCGACCACCACTATTGGTCACTGAAAGGTCATTGTTTTTCATTTGCGACCTTTTTTTGACCAAAAACAGAAGGTCAAAAGCTGGCAGTCGTACACTGAAATTAACAACCTTCTCTGTGATATGTAAAAGGTCGTTGGTTCTTCGACCAAAATTTTGGTCACTAGCAGCCTCCCCAAGCCACGTAGGTTTCAGCATGGCAAGCTGACGTGGATAAGATAAAGCCCGGTCCGATTAGGTGTCTATATGGGCCGAGCCCATTAATTCAGCCTTTTTAATATATATTTTACTATTAATTTTCGCTAGCTACATGGGCCTGGCCCAACAATTTGGCCTTTTTAATTTCTTTGCACATCCCTTTTGACGACATATTTTTTTCCCGTATTTTTCTGGGCCATTTCTTTGCTGGGCCTCTCAAGTTTTCTCCTCAAAAATAATTGTTCAATATATCTTGGGCTGGGCCGAAATAATTGATCCAGTCCAACTTTTTTTATTATGCCATTGACATTACAACACATCACACTACAAGCTATCTTGGGCCTAGCCCAGTTCCGATACATTTTCAAAGCAACATGAAATGTTATAGGAGCCCAAAATATCTTTACATGCATTCGTTCTAGCAGTACATATCTTTACATCCAAGGTACCAGTAAGTGCCAAACAAAACTATTCTACAGAAAAGAAAAGAAAATAGATGACAAGACATCACAGAAGTTCCTATTGTCCTGCTCCTTCAACATTTGAAAACCTTCACCTGGCAGTAGATCAATCATGAGTGAGAAACAATACAGCAGCAAAACAATACAGAAACAATACAGCAGCAAAAGAATACATAGGCAAAACTGATGAGGTGGCGCCTAGTCATAGCAATAAGTACCAATGCATCCACGTTCACAACCTCATGACCATTTATATTGGTCGTAATCAGGTAGAAATAAGGTCATTGGCCACTCTTGTCTGCTTTGTGACCATTTGGTGTAAGCAATTTCAGGGTTTGAGCCCTTCCAAGCGAAATGGACGTGGATTTACGACCAATTCAGCTGGGGTCACTAAGAGAAGGTCACAAGTTGACATATTTCTTGTAGTGGTCGAGCAGCGTTCCTGCTCCACCCGCTCCATGGCGATCTGCTCCTCCGCCTGCAGGTGCTCCTTGAGGAGATGGTGGTTGTAGGCGGCGTCGGCCTGCGCCTCCCGGAACTGCTCCTCACGCTTCTGCCTCACCGTGTCCATATATTGGGCACGAGCCTCGTCGATGGTCATGGTGCAATGCACCGGCGAGGATGGCGCGGAGGAGGGGGTTGGCGCCGAATCGTCGACTACCATGTTCTCCATTGGGACGTCGTCGTCCTCCGGCTGCCTGCCGCCAGCCAGTCGGCAGCAATGGCTGCCATCTCCTTGTGGTCCATCGTCCGCCCGTCCCGAAGAGCACTGGAGCGCGAGGAAACCATGCATGGTGGGCAGTAGTGGTGTGGACAGGAGAATAGGAACGGATGCGGATGACTGCGGCTATGGCCGGCGCAACAGTTTATATAGCAATGATGGGTGGTGGAGGGACGGACGTGTGGCGCCAGAGTAGCTGCCTCAGCAACCGCGTATCATTAATGTGGGCGGCAGAAGGACGGACGGACGGCACTTGTGTCGTTTGAAGACGGAGCAATCGCATGCACCGGGAAGCGGGGCGGGCGGCGCTGACCGTTTCGGGCGGAAAGCGCGCGCGGGCGAGGGAGAAGGTCTGGGTGGGCCAGGGCAGTCAGACTCGTGCTTGGCAGCGGGTCGGTCCAGCAGCCGGACATGCTGGCTCGCTAGCTACCTCGTCGAGCTGAGCGACGATAATCAGACGATGGACGTAGCTTCCGACTAGGAGCCGGCGCCACTGTCCAAGCCGGGTCATGCCGTGTTCACCATAGAGCAGGTGCGGCCGCACTTCGACGCCCTAATGGCGGAAGAGCTACCAGCACAGGAGGACCTGTACTGCAACCTCCGTCTCCTCAACGAGCACCGGTGAACAAGCGAATGACAATGCCGTCGCACACATGTGGCACTATGATCCTGGCTTCCCGAATGAGCAGCGGGCGCTGCATCAGACTATCCATAGGGCCCACGAGGCCCTCTCCGTCGTCATTCGAGTTGTTGCGCTCGCCATGGTGCCGCCGTCTCGCATTGTCAACATGGTCAACGGACATGAGGATGAGGAGATGGCTTTACTTGGAGAGGATGACAGTGGGGACCCACCAGGGCCATAGCCGCACGTACGCAAGTGCCTCCTTATTAGTATATAAAACTATAAATTTTTGTCCTTCCTCCTGGTTTCCTGACATCACGGTCCCACACCATTGTCAACCTATGTAGTCAATAAACGAGAGAATTGCACAAGAAGCAACCGACAGCTGGGACCAAGCAGCTCGAGCAGTATTTGTGTTTTTGAGGTGTGAGCACTGCAGTGTTTTTCTTGAGCGATGTTTAGCCCAGATATTAATTGTTCTCCTCTGAACAACAACGAAAACATCGTTGCAGCTATTAACTGGGCGGGCTGTGGCCCGTCTAGCCCAGGCCAAATATCCAGCCCAGATATTAATTTTTTTCAAGCTGAAAAGGGCTAGCCCAGCTATACTTTTTTTAGGAATACCCACGCAAGGTCAAGTTGTTATTCTCCGCCCCGCTGGGCTGCAAATCTTTCCTAGGAGGGATGCATTAGGCTTAACAAGAAAGTGGGCTTTAAGAAATAATAAATGGGATGTAATTATAAAAACTGGGCAGTAACTATAAAAAATGCACCAAACACGTAATTACTTTATAAAATATTATTTTTGGATATTGAAAATTTTATTTTCATTAATTGTTGCGAGCGCAATGTTTCGTTGGATTTTTATGTAATATAAATTTATATTGAAATTGTATTTCATCTGACTAGAAATTTCACGATAAAAATATTTCAGATCCCATCAAAATGTGGGAAATTTTATTGAATTTTGTTTTGAACGGTTGGTTGAAATGGGCTGTACTTTTAACAAACTATAAATGGGATGTAGTAAATTCCATTAGAATTCAAAAATTGGCTGCACATTCTTACAAATCTCAAATGGGCTATAAGTTCTCTGCCACACACTTGTGGCCTTACTAATTGACGCGTCCCCTAAAAAAAAGAGTTGACGCGTATGCAAGGCTTTGTCAACTTACAGTCAACACACGGTTCTAGCAGCAGTGGCCGTTGGATGTCCATCCAACGGATGCCGTGCTTCTTCTTCAATCTCGGATATTTTAGCTTCACCCGCCCAAAAAATGATTCCTCCCCCTGACATCTGGGGCGCACCGTTTCGAAAGCTGACCCGTGGGCCTACTAAGTTGACGCGTACCAAGGGCTTTGTCAACTTAGTCAATATAAACGATTCTAGCAGCAGTGACCGTACGATGTCCATCCAATGGCCGTCGTGCTTCTTCAACCTCTGTTCTTCTTGTTCCAGCCGCCCAAAGCAGCGCTGGTCGTGCCGCCTGCTCCTGCCTCCCGTGGCCGGTTGTGCTGTCGCGCATGCCTCACCGCCCCCTACTACTCCCACCGCTGGCTAGGGCATCCCTCCACTCACCCACACCCCCTGTTATTTTGCGGCGACGGCAGCCTCGCACCGCAGCCGAACCAGTGAACCCTCGTACTCCTCTCCGCGTGGGCATCCACTGTCGCATCTTCCCCGGCTCCACGTCGTCCCCTTCCTAGGCCTCGCTGTCGTCCACCGCCCTGGTGGTCTCGGCGCGGCGTGGTCAACGTGGTCAAGGAACGACTTCCATCGGAAGAGTACTGTACGTGGAGAGGCTGACAGCTGGGTCCACGGCAGCCGCAAGGAAGTGCCTCCTTATTACGCGGAAAATAATTATTCCTCCACCTGACAGCAGGGACACACTGGACGGGCCACCGTATTTGGCAAAAAAATTGTTTCCCCCTGACTGCAGGGACCCACCGGACGGGCCAACGTATTTCATGAAAAAAAACATTCCCCCCGCTGTCAGCTCGGACCCACCGGAGGTGCCTCCTTATTACGCACAAAAAAAATGAATACTCCCCCTGCTAGTTGGGACCCACCTTGGTGGGAGGCTGACTTGTGGGCCTACTATGTTGACGGGGACGGAGTTCTTTGTCAACTTAGTCAATATGAACGATTCTAGCTCCAGTGACCGTACGATGTCCATCCAACGGCCGTAGGGCTTCTTCAACCTCTGGTCTTCTTGCTCCAGCCGCCCAAAGCAGCGCCGGTAGTGCCGCATGCTGCTGCCTCTCATGGCCGGTTGTGCTGCCGCAGAGGCCTCACCGCCCCCTACTATTCCCACCGCTGGCCAGGCCCTGCGGCGACGGCAGCATCACACCGCAGCCGAACCAGTCAACCCTCGTACTCCTCTCCGCGCGGGCTTCCACTGCCGCGTCTTCCCCGGCTCTGCGTCGTCCCCTTCCTAGGCCTCGCCGTCGTCCACCGCCCTGGTGCTCTCGGCGCGGCGTGGTCAATGTGGTCAAGGAACGACTTCCATCGGAAGAGTACTGTACGTGGAGAGGCTGATAGCTGGGTCCACGGCGGCCGCAAGGAAGTGCCTCCTTATTAGGCGCAAAATAATTATTCCTCCACCTGACAGCAGGGACCCACCGGACGGGAACTGTATTTCGTGAAAAAAAAACATTTCCCCTGACTGCTGGGACCTACCAGCTACATCTTCGCACTCAAGGAAGTGCGTCCGGGCAAAAAAAACGATTCGCCCCCTGACTGCTGGGACCCACCAGCTACATGTTCGCAGGCAAGGAAGTGCCTGACAGTCGGGACCTACCTGGTCGAAGCGTACGTAGCGTTGTCATTCTGGTCGCGAACGTGTACGTACAAACTGGTCGATGTAGAAGTGCGCACGTGTCGTAGTAGAGGCGCGCACGTAGCATGTACACGTACGTACAACGACCAGTGTGCAAGAAAGAAAATACGGCCACGTACGTACATACGAGCAGGGTCTCGAACGCCTACTCGCGCATACGTACGGCCAGATGTACATGGCTGGGTCGGAACAGAGAAACTGCGTCGTCGTCGTGTTCATGGGGAGCCAACCGGCTGGGTCGGAACGGAATGCGTCATCGTGTTCATCGGGAGGGCTTGGACGGAATAGCCGATGGAAACGAGGCCTGGCGTACCGCAGAACGGAGGAAACAGCCTTGTGTTCGACCGGCCATTTTCAAAACGGGATCCTGTTCATCGGGAGGGGTCTGGCGTACCGCAAAACGGAGGAAACGGACCTCCTACGGTCGAAACGGGGGTCCTGTTGATCGGGAGGGGTGTGGCGTACCGCAAAACGGAGGAAACGGACTTGTGTTGGAGCGCTACGGTCGAAACGGGGGTCCTATTCATCGGGAGGGGTGTGGCGTACCGCAAAACGGGACTCCACGGGATACTGTTCATCTCCACCGTTGACCCCCTCCAGCCTCCACGGGCTACTGTTCAACCACCGTCGACCTCCTCCAGCCTCCACCTGCAACTGTTCATCCACGGGCTCTTGTTCATCCAGCCTCCACCGCGCGCTACTCCACCGGCTACTATTCAACCAGCCCTCTCCACGGGCTCCTGTTCAACCACCCCTCCACGGGCTACTTTTCATACAGCCCTCCACCGTCTATTGTTCATCCTGCCCTCCACGGGGTGGTCCTGTTCATCCTGCCCTCCACGGGGTCCTGTTCATCCAGCCCCAACCAGCTCGATCAATCGGGGTCCTGTTCATCCAGAGGCAACACCACAGGGTCCTGTTCATCCAACCCCCCCCCCCCCCACAGCAACGCTCACTTTTCATCCAGAGGCAGCATCGATCGGCTTCAGTTAGCAGCAGTAGCGAAGGAATCGCTCGATCGGGTTCAGTTAACAGCCATCGATCGATCGCTCGGGTTCAGTAACGCGTAGCCTGCAGTGCAATCGCTCGGGTTCAGTTAGAGCCGAACGCCTCACACCCACGCGCGTGTGTGTACAAGAGAAACGCGCATCACTCGGTCCCGACCACCCACCGTAACCGGGAACACCGCGATATTTTCCTCACCCTCGCTTCTACCACGGTTTTTTCCGTCATGGACTGCCCAAAGAATGTCATGCAGCTGCGTCTCCGACCCGCCCAAGACGAAAAGCCCATTTTCTGTCATGATTTTTTGTCATAGAAGTAGGACCCGGCCACATCTATGATGATACCGGATTTTTCACAATTATCGTCATAGAAGTGTCATAAGTATGACAGAAAAAAAATTGTTCGGCCCAAAATGTCATGGATGTGTCTTTTTTTTGTAGTGATGTTTCTCCTATTTTCGCAAACATGGTCTCTCGACGTCTCCCTTGAGAAGTGTCACACTCTCCCTATCATTATACATTACACAGTTTTCATTATCTCTCACGTCTCTACCATTCTCTGGTATCACTAGGTACCTAAGCTTTCTTTTTCACCGCCACACACACACACACTCACTCGCCTTTCACTTTGTCTTTCTCTCTATAGGGTTCTCTCACACACCCTATATCTATCTAGATATGACTCATACCACTAAAATTACTCTCTCCCGCAGACACAACATTTGTTGCGGTCTCCGTTCTGTCTCCATCCCAGTTATAAAACTGACATTATTCATTTATTTACCGATCAGACAAACTTCCCCCTCTCTCTCTCACACACACACACAACTCCTGCTTCCACTCCCCTTCCCGACTACCGTCGCTCTCTCACACACAAAACTCTCGCTTTCCCACCCCGACTCGTATTTCTCTCACAAACATTGATCGACTAGCCTCCAGATAGGTTTATACACCCGCACACTCGTGCTTCCACTATCGCGTACATGTCTCTATCGCGCTCCTTGTATCTATGTGGATTTTTCATCCCTTCTTGAGACACGCCCTCTCGATCGTGCACACACACACTATTGCCTCATTTTAAGCTAACACCTGTCGCACACACACTCTTTGTGTCTTTGTCACACATGCACCCCGTCCTCCTCCTCTCTCCCTCTCTCTCACACACACAACACTCACACACACATGGGCTTTTTGCAACAACTAGCAAGATGCCCATGCGTTGCATAGAACATCAAGATGCATTTGTATGAGTAGTTTATCTTGTGGGAGAAAAGGATGAACGAGGGAAGGCCTTATTTGCAAATGTGGAGAGGGTTGTGGGTTTCTTTTTGCAAAATTGCCATAGTTTCCTTCCTATCCATCAGATATAACTCGGACGGCCTATATTGCAGGATGGCAGGCACACCATCATCACCAACTCTGTTTTTTATCTATACTCTTATAAAAAACCGAGTTGGTGATGATGGTGTGCGTGCCATCTTGTAATATAGACCGTCCGATCTAAATCTGACGGATAGAAAGCAAACTATGACAATTTTACAAAGGATACCCGCACCTCTCTCCACATTTACAGATAAGGCCCTGCCTCATTCATCCTTATCTCCCGCAACCTCATTGCTGAGCAATTAAAAAAGGAAGTCTCTAGAACAATCTGGCATGGTGGCCGCTGTCGGCGCCGTCCATCCCCATGCCTCCGCCCAGTCCGACCACCAGTCACCACCACGCCCCACTCCTCCTCACCTTATCTCTCATCTTTCTCGAGATATCATTTTTTCAATGAAATTCTCAAGATACCATTTTTCCGATAAAATTCTCGAGATAGCATTAGTTTTTACACATGGGATTACTCCTGCATGGGTCAATCACAACAAGTGTTTTGTGAAAAAATGCATCTTGATGTTTCGTGCAATGCATGGGCATCTTGCTAGTAAGAGTAGAAAAGTAAGAGTAGAAATTAGAGATATACCACTTCTCCAATCTTGAAACCAACCACATTCCTCCCTTATCTCATCAAAACCACCAAAGGAATATATTTTGAGTGAAACATAACATATTTTTAGCGATATACGTATTTCAAAACTAGACTCCTTTTTCTATCAAATCGGTGAATATGTATTAATCTCCTTTGATCGTGTGGCAACGCATTGGCACATTGCTAGTTATTACTACTATATAATTTTTTGGACACCAGACAAACGGTGGAGTACATATACGAAGAGAAGAGGCGCACGCACGCAGTCGGTCTCTCGCTGTCTCGCACACATGAGAGTTGCGTAAAGGCACCGTAAACAAATAAACCCTAAAACCCTAGGTGCACGATTGTTGCTTGCGCGGGTACCGGGTACGTGGTGGAGCGCACCTTTGTAGGAATAGTCAGCTCGCATGATAATTTGATCCATAGGAGTTGATGGTTAGGACCACTGGTGAACAACCTGGAGGCGGTGGCTCGCCAGTCGTCACTGATCGAGTAGCCACATTTAAAATGTCATTTTTTAGCAAGGTAAGAGTTCTGATTTTCAATGGCGCGTTATAAGTACTATGTAGTTTTTAGAACGATTGGTATGGAGCGAAAATGGAATTCATAACTACTACCTCTGTCCTAGTTTACTAGTCCCCGTCATATTTTGGGTCAAAGGTTGTCCATGAATTTTACTTGTAAAATGTGAATGGAAAATGATATTTTGTTATACCCAAACAAAAAAGGGCTGGAGGGAGTGATTGCTCTGACACGGACGCGACCTCTCATAGCGCAGGCATTGAACCGGTGCGTCGGCCAAGGGGGCCCCACTCGCTGTAGGCCAGGCTAAACTCGCCTTCTCGCCGCATGCAACCGGCTTCAGACTGCCCCGCCTGCCTCCATTGAATCCGTGTGAGTGCCGGCAACATGTCCTTCCGCGAGCCGGCCGGCATTTTAGAACACAACGTCGGCTGGCTCCTCTTGTCTGCTCACTATTTAAGCGAGGCCAGACGCCTGGCAAGAACCGCACCACACCGTTGCTCCCCATATCCTCCTTGCACCATTTTCTGCACACTCTCCATAGCATCCGGTGAGCAGGAAGACGAGTTCTCCGGCATAAAAGCCGGCTAGGTGCCCCGACAAGCCAGGAAACTCACTGCCCCACCATCCTCCTCGCTCCAGGCCGTCAGTACCATGGGCGAGGCTACAGGCGGGCAAGCGGAGGAGCAAGCCACCGCTCCAAGCTGGCCCCTGGTGCGTCAACTCGACGCTCCAAGCCTGCTCGTAGAGGAGTGGCCAGTTGCTGCATGCCGGCACACGGGGGACCACGGCGTCCAGTGCACCGTGGTTGATCGCGCCATCCGATGCAAACATTGGCAGAACCGCGGCATCCTGGCGGAGGTGGCCAACACGTTTGTGGTCACCGCCGACACCGAGGAATAGTAGACCACGGGAGCCGCCGCTGCTCTGAACTGCTACGACCACCGTGTTGCCGGCATAGACACCCGGTGTGTTGCCCGGTTTGGCTCAAAACACCATGGACCCCAGCCGCGGCCGGCATTAGAAATTATACCTGCTCCCAGAAGTTATTCGCGATTAGTCAGAAAATGACCAAAATATAATTAATTACGCTTGGTCTTGACTTGTTGTGCTTGCACTGGTAGTAGGAACTAGAGGTTTTTCTTTATTTATAACTCTCCTCACATTTTTTTGGCTTTGAAGTGAATCATGGTTGTGGACATTATCTATGAATGTGCAGATATCTATGAACATGAATTTTATGTGGAACTTAAACTTGGAATGTTGGGCTTGCGCGTGAACTATACCATGTCCAATGCTTTGTCTGTTATTGTTTGGAAAGTAATTGCTGTTATTACATGACCCGAAAAAAATTATTTTGTGCCACATCTGTAGATGCACGGACATCACAACAGGCATGCTGACTGGATAAACATCTGAACCTAGCTATTATGAAGGAAAATTTGTATTGACAACAGTTTTAGATAGCAGGAGACGCCTAGCCTGCTCTGCCTCTGCTAGCTTCTTTCTGGCTTCTTCCATCTCTTCTTTGGCATGGGTGAAGAGAGCATGTGATTGCTCTTTTCGCTTCTTCAGGAACTCAGCTACATTCTCAAGGGCTGCTACACGCTTTCTTTTAGCCTTTACCAGAGCCATGAGGACGCGAACAGATGAAGACTCCACTTGGTTTGAGTGTAGTCCAGCATCATCTGGGAATTTGCACCTTCTGTCTAATCCAACATCATTAGGGAACGGGCACCTTGTGTGTAATCCAGCCTCATTTTAGAAACATGATCTCGAGGTTGACCATACTTCCCTCCTCGCAGGAACTGCATCCTGACATGAAGTTACTTCTTTTTTAGGTCAATACTCAGAGCAACCCAAATCCATTTAGTAGAAGCCAGATAAACAGGACTCGGATAAGTGCATTCAAAAGGAAAAAAAGTATAAAAGCAGACTCCAAGGTGAGAATACCCACTTCCTACATCAAGCTAAAAACGAAAGCATTAGGACGATTAAGACTCTTCTTATTTGTCGGATCACGGGTTCCGACAAAACCCTCAAGGTTCGAACACTGGGGTGCGCGTGAAGTTCTTTCCCTCCTACCGATCCGCATCCTAACTGGCTAAGATCTCGAGCACGAACTCGACGAACTCACAACACAAAAGACACAAGATTTATACTGGTTCGGGCCACCGTTGTGGTGTAATACCCTACTCCAGTGTGATGTTGGTGGATTGCCTCTTGGGCTGATGATGAACAGTACAAGGGGAAGAACAGCCTCCTGAGGTTGAGGTGTTCTTGTGCTCAGTGAACTTGTGGGTGTGAGGACGGAAGATGGAATCCATCCCCTACTGTGGTGGCTAGTTCTACTTATATAGGCCCTGGTTCCTCTTTCCAAATTTTGAGCGAGAAGGGATCTCACAACGGCCTGATTTGAAGGGGAACATCTAGTACAGCTTATCCTGGCAAAAGTGGTCTTCACCTGCAAAGGCTCTGGTGGTGACGCCGCCTTGGGCTCCATGCTGACCTCCGTCTTGCCGTCCTGCTAGTCTTGGTCTCATTGCACTGATATGGAAACCTTTGCTTGATGCCTCGGTACTCTGCGCCTGCGCTGGCTCCCTTAGCACCGAAGAGGAAACAAGGACACTGTGCATGCTGGCGCCCGGCTGGCGCCCGCCTGATCTTGATCGTCATAGCTCACGTCACGAGAACCTCGCGAGGTTTGCCCTGCCTTGATCTCTCCGCTCCTCGCGAGCCAACCTGGTGAGGCCTCTCCCGAGGAGGTCTTGGGTCGTCCAGCTCGCGAGGCTTGGCCCCTCGCGAGGGTCCTGGATGCCTTGTTGATGAAGATGGGCCGTACAGGCTTGCTGACAGAGCCACACCGTGGGCCGCAGGCAGGCATGTCTGGGGACCCCCGTTCCCAGAACGCCGACAGTAGCCCCCGGGCCCAAGGCGCGCTCCGGCTTGGCTTCAAGGCGAAGCCAAAGGTCAAGTACGAAGCACCGCGGGCCCCAAAAGCCTGCGGCCTTGGTCGATGAGTGGCGGTTGATTGGACATGGACGTCTCCGCTTCCCCACGTTGCCTCGGCAACTGCCCGAGTTGACAAAAGGCTGGCGCGGACAGCGCTTGCGTTCATTGCTTCGCTTCGCCTTGCTCCAGATCCCCTTTCTCGCTCCTCGCTGCCGAAACCTCTAGATCTGCTCCAACCTTGCTCCTCATCTGCGACCGATGGCACCGTGCAAGGTGAAGGCCTCCTCGGCGCCAGCTTGGTACGAGCCAGCTCTTGAAGTGCCCAACATCACGGAGAAGAGCCTAGCCACCACGCGCTTGCTGATGGCGGGGGAGAGCAACGAGAGGGGGAAGACGGAGCTCCGGCTTGCCTCCGACGTGCCAGAGCCTGAGGGAAGCACCTTCTTCCCCTTCTTCACGAGCAGCATCGCCGCCGGGTTGGTTCCCCCTTCTCTGACTTCTTCTATGAGGTCCTTAACCACTACGGGCTGCAGGCGCTGCATCTTCATCCCAACTCCATACTCCTCCTGTCCATCTTCGCCTACTATTGCGAAGAGTATCTGGCCGTGATGCCATCCGTGGCTCTTCTGCGCCACTTCTTCTTCCTTCGCGTCAGCGAGGGCCATGTCTCCGGGTGCGCCAATTTCATCGCATCCGGCAACTCGATCTCAAACACCGGGAAGAGAGCCG
The DNA here is from genome assembly GCF_002575655.3 of Aegilops tauschii subsp. strangulata. Lineage (NCBI taxonomy): Eukaryota > Viridiplantae > Streptophyta > Magnoliopsida > Poales > Poaceae > Aegilops > Aegilops tauschii. The sequence continues at coordinate 119,456,721 of NC_053040.3, forward strand.
ACAACATCCGGGCCAAATGGGTCATGATGGATGCCAAGTGCGTCCACCCACACTTGGTATTGCCAACGGAGGTGCCCCAGTCTAACAAGGGGTGGCCTCGTGCACAGCTCACTGACGAGCGGGTGTCATCGGTGTTGGAGTAGATGAAGACCGACTTGAAACCGGGCAACGCGAAGGCGGCCAAAGTGACTGGGGCTATGCTCCTGACGGAGATCTTAACGCTGCATGTTGCTCCACTTCAGGCGCGCGCGCGCCCTTTGTGGAGGCTTGGAGATGAAGAAGACAAGATAAGCCTGAGGTCGCAGGCCCTGCCTGATGCTGAGCTGCCCGCTGTCCTGTGCCTCTTGGTTGGGGACAACCAGGAGTACCCGCCGAGCGCCTTCGTTCCCTTGTTCCACCGCAAGGACTGGGAGCCAATCGTGACCTCCAGGTCGACCTTTGACGCGCGCGGGCTGGTGCCGCCGGCGCCCACCGGGGCCTCTGCCACACCAAAGCCGGTGGAGCTGTCTTCTGACGAGTCCTGCATGAAGGAGGACGAGGAGGTGGACTCAGAGGAGACCCCTGAGGGGATGGGAGAAACCACCCCCGTGAGCAAGGCCGACATCCTCCGTGCTCTACCAGACGACACTGAGATCGACGCCCGCCAGGAGGAGGGGAAGCTGTCCCTCATTTCGACAAGGGGCAGATCGTTGCTGGTCTCTTGAGATGCCGCCTCCATCTTGACACCACCTGGAGCCGCCTCCAGCCCTTCTGCTGCGCCATCTTCTGCTCCCGGAGCCCGTGTGCCAACTTCTCAAGCTCCGAAGCTTTCGGGTTTCAGGCTCCCAAAGCGGAAGGTGGACTATGTCGCGGTGGATCAGTAAGTGCTTCAAGCTTTGTCTTGTTCCTACTTGTACTTGCTATTTTCTGATGTTCACCCTTGGTTCATCAGGCCGAGGTCTTCAGCGAAGAAAAGGAAGGAGGATGCAGCGGCCGTGCCCCCTTCTGCGGAGAAAGGAGGCGACAGCGCTCGCACCTCCCCGGTCCAGTCGCCCTTGCGAGGCCAAGAGGAGCATCGTCGGGAGGAGTCAGCCCCCGTGGCCCCGCTGGCTCCGGAAGCGCCGGTGCCTGGCTCGGCTGATGAGGTCCCAAAGGCCCTGGAGCCCTTGATCTCCCAGGCTCTGGTAACGACGTCGCCTCCTCGTCCTAGTGCGCCTCTGGCCCTAGGCTCTTCTGCTTCCTCTGCCGCCTTGGAGCGCGTCCTTTTGGAGATGGCCCAGCTGCGGGAAGATCTCCTAGGCGCGGACCCGCGCTTGGTGGCCGGGCGCCTGGAGCTGGCCTCCAGCTGGCTTCATTCTGACGCGGAGGTCCGAGCGACACTGAACCAGGCCACGACGGCCTCCGAGGAGGAGAAGCGGGCCACCGCAAAAGCTACGGCCGATCGTGAGGTGGCGCTGAAGGACGCCAAGGCCGCTCGCGACCGGTGCCGGGTGCTGGAGGACGAGTTGAAGAGTCTGCGTGACCAGCACGTCGAAGAAACCCTTGGCCGCTAGGCGAAGGAGGAGGAGATGAGGGCCCGGGAGGACACCGTCAGGAACCGTGACGCCGAGTTGGGGGAGTTGGCAAAGGCGCAGGCCGTGGAGCGTGACCGGCTGGAGGAGCTGGAGCGGAAGGTGAAGGCGAAGGAGGTCGACCTTGACGTCAAGGCGAAGGTCCTCGCTGAAGACCGCGAGGCATTTGCGCTTCTCGAGAAGAGGTCTCGCGTGGCGCTGAAGGCACTCTATGAGAAGGGCTTGGAGAGGCCACTGCCCACCGACGAGGACGACCCCGCCAAGCTTCTTCCCTACTTGGTCAACGCGCTTGAGGAGGTCGTGGCCGGCATCGGCCCCATGGCAGAGGACGAGGCACGTGTCCTTTCGTCGACCGCGCTTACGCGGGTCTTCAGCCACCTTTACCTTCGCGATCCCTCCGCCCGCCTTGACTAGCTGCTGGAGCCTATAGATGAGGAGCGTTGTGCGGCTGCTGCCGCTGCTGTCAAGGGCCAGGTGGAGGCCCTGCTTAAGAAGTTCCGTGGCTTCGCTCTCGCGCCTTTGGCCGGCGGTGCAGGTGAAGGCGATGCTATCAAGGAAGGGGCAGCTATTGTGGGTGATGGCGGTGTCCAGGGGTGACCTGCGGCTGCTTTCCTGTCTCATTCCTGCAGCATGCATCAGGCCTCGTGGAGGCATTAAATTTCGTTCGACATTGTGAAAACAATATGTCTTGTCATATTTGCTCCGAGATTTTGCGATTTTTCTTCCTATTTGCTTCGTGTTCTGCGTCGGCAGAGCCCGGCCCAGCGCATACCTCAACCGCCGTTGGGCCGACCAAGGAGTGAGGGGCTACGTGACCAGTTAGGCTCCTGAGTCGCGATCCTTAGGAGTCCCCCTTGACGCGGAAACAGCTTATACGAAGAATACACGAGGATAGGTTAATGTTCTACGTCGGCAGGGCCCGGCCCCGCGCATACCTCATCCGCCGTTGGGCCGACCGGAGACCAGGACGGACCAAGGAGTGCTACATGACCAATTAGGCTCCTGAGTCGCGATGCTCAGGAGTCCCCCTTGACGCGCAAACAATCTCCATACCTTTGCCCTCGCCGAGGCCCGGCTCGGGAGGGGCGCGCGACGACCAGGTCCGGGAGACCTGGTTGGGTGGCGTACGCTTGGGCGTGACCCGAGCGCAGCCCCCGTGCCCAGCCCCCTCGCGCGGCTCTCCCGAGGGGAGGCGTTGCGGTGAGGCTGGACACTGAGCTCTGGGCTCCCCGAGGTTGGTACGGCCGTGAGGCCGCCCTCAGTTGTTTATCACCAGCACGGAGCATAGTGCTTCCGCTTGTGCACGGGCATAGCCGCTCCTCGGCAGTGTCGATGGCCAGCGCGGAGCATGGTGCTTCCTCTTGTGCGTGGGAGGGGGGCTCCCTCTGCGGAGAGCCCCCGGGGCTTGTATAGCCCCGCCCTGACACGTGGCTTGCACGGCAGGGCTAGACGAGGTGTATCTGGGCACTCTTGAGCCAGCGCGGGACTCATGAGGCCCTACCTCAAGGCGGGTTGCGCCTGGTCTTGGTTCTTGTTCGCTGTGCTAGTCCTGCGAGGTGGTCAGACAACCTGCGCCGAACGAATCTCCTGAGGTTATCGCGTGAGAGGGCCGAGCACCAACGGCCCCAGGAGGTGATGTGAACAGGGCCGGCCCGCCAGACAGAGCTCGGCCATTGGATTTACTGACGCTGCAGGGACGGGCCCAAGCACAGACACCGTGCCTAGCCTACTCATGAGAAGGATCCTGAAGAAAGACGGCCGGCGCGCGGCTCCCATGATGGGTGACGATCGAGCAGGTAATAATTATAGATAGGTTAAGCATGGAAAGCAAACTGGCTTAGGTAAATGCAGGGAAGATACATGGCTCTGGGTCAGGCCCGAGCGGCTTGGGGATGATGCAGCTCGAGGGACGCCCCCAACAAGGTAAGCTAAAGACATAAGGAAAAGGATACATGCCACAAGGACGGACCCACGCGGCCTGGGAATGATGCGGCCCGTGGGGCGCTCCCAGCTAAATGAACTTGGAAAATGTCACCTGGCTCTGTTGCCGAAGGAGAGTTGGGGTAGCTGAAGGTACGCGGTGAAGGAATTGCTCCTCACGAGCCACCGGGGCCCTAAGCCTCGGGAGGCTCTGGGGGTCCAGGTGGTTCCCTGAGGACCGTCTCCATCTACGTCGGGACGGCGTGATGCCTGGCCTCCTGAGCTGCCAGGACACGCCGCAAGTTGCGCTGATAGATGGACGACACGCTCGGCAGGCCAAAAGGCATGCGAACATAACTGTGCGGTGGACCCTCGCAGCGGCCCACACGCGAAGGCCGGAAGGGCTCCTAAATGCGGCCCTGTTGAGCCCTGGGACATCGATGCAGACGCGCAGCCTGGCATCCTCGCCTGGATGGGGACTTGCGCCTGGTGAGCGGCGGTCGCTGCGCATGGCCCTTGCGTCTTGCAGCTCCTGAGTGGTCTTGGTGATGAACTCCTGAGCGGTGGGCGCTCCTCGCCCTGTGTTCTCCTGAGGGAAACGTGCCGCAAAGCACACCTCCAAGTGGTGCCCGAGCGCCTCCCTCGTGATGTTGGCAAGGTCGGAGGCCCTCCAGAAGAGAGCCCCCGAGCCTTGCCCGAGAAGGGCGCCGGGCGCGCCTTCCTATGCGATGGAGGGAGGCGCCCCTGGCGCGGGCGCTGATCCTGACGAGGTTCTAGCCGCGACGCCACCCACCTGAGGTGCTTCACGGCGCAGGTGCTTCTTCTTCTTGGGGGTGCCCTCAGGAGGGCACGCGCCCTTGCTGTCGGGGTCATCGATTGCTGCAGCTTGAAAGGCACGCTCAAGGGAGCACATCACATCTCTTTCTTCGCATGGACCGTGATGATTCCGCCGCTTCCCGGCATCTTGAGGACATTGTAGCCGTGATGGGTCACCGCCATGAACTTGGCCAGGGCTGGATACCCGAGGATGGCGTTGTACGGCAGGCGGATATGCGCGACGTTGAAGTCGATGAGCTCGGTGCGGTAGTTCTTGCGTTCTCCGAAGGTGACAGGGAGGCGGACCTGCCCTATCGGTGTGGTGGAGCCGTCGGTCACTCCTGAGAAAGGCTTGGTAGGCTGAAGCTGGTCTTATGGCACTTGGACGTTGTCGAACGTGTCGACGGATAGGACGTTGAGCCCTGCGCCGCCGTCGATGAGGGTTTTGGTGACCTGCACGTTGCTGATGACTGGGGAGCAAAGCATCGGGAGGGCGCCTGCGGTGGCTGTGCACTTGAGTTGATCCGCCGAATTGAAGGTGATGGTGCACTGGGACCACCTGAGCGGGCGTGTGGCCTCTAGCTTGGAGAGGACCGCATTCACTTCACGAGCAAACTATTTGAAGATACGCTGCGAGGCTGGGGCCTGAGCTCTGCCTAAGATGCAGGCGATAGCACATGGTTCCTGTAAGCCCCTAGCCCCCTCGTTTTGATGGTGGTCGTCAATCCTCCTCGGCGGTGGCGGCAGCGGAGGAAGGTCAGCGTTGCCCTGAGGTCGGTCCTCACGAGGCTGGTCCCTCCAGGCGCCCTCGCGAGGCTGATCCTGCCAGCGGTCCTCACGAGGCCGGTCGCGCCACTCCTGGCGCGGACCACGGTCGTCCCAGCGTCCACCACCACGTCCTCCTTCCCGGCCGTAGCCCCGGTCGTTGCGCTCGGGGCGTCGACCGAAGCGTCCTTCTCGAATGGCTCTTAGCTCTTGACAGTCGCTGGTGTTGTGGGTATACAGGTTATGGAAGGCGCGGAATGGTCGGTTGCTCTTGGATGACTCGGGCTGGTCTCTGCCGTGCTTGGTGTCTGGTTCCGCTGCGAGCACGGCTGCTCCCTTGCGCTTCACGTCCTTGGCCTTGGATTTCTTCTCCTCCGTGTCCGCAGCCGGGAGCTCAAGGAGGGAGAGGCGCCCTTCCTCAGCTCTTGCGCACTTGGTCGCCAGGTTGAACAGCTCCTGAGATGTGCACAGCTCCTCGCAGATAGCAAGCTCCTCCTTCATCTTGACGTCGCGGACGCCATCAGAGAACGCAGATATGATGGCCTCATCCGTCACCTTGGGGATGTTGAGACGAACGTTGTTGAAGCGTTGGATGTACTTCTGGAGGGTCTCTCCTGGTTGTTGCTTGACGCGACGCAGGTCTCCCGTGGCCGGTGGCCGGTCGCGAGTGCCCTGGAAGTTGGCGACGAAGCGATCGCGCATCTCATCCCAGGAGGAGATCGAGCCTGGAGGCAGGTTTAGGAGCCATGAACAGGCGCCGCCTTTGAGCGCCATGGGGAACCAGTTCGCCATGACTTTCTCGTCGCCGTTGGCCGCCTTGATGCTCCGCTCGTAGAGCTACAGGAACTCCGCGGGGTCGGGGGTGCCGTCGTAGCGAGGAGGCAGATCCGGCTTGATCTTGCCCGGCCAGGCGATGCTACGCAGCTCGGGTGTGAAGGCGTGGCAGCCGGCCGTGGTCGCCGGGGCCCGTCTTGGAGGCGGAGCTTGGTCTTGACGCCCATGTGCCACCGCAGCAAGCTGTGCGGGGGCCTGCCGTGGCAGACGATCCTGGCGCGGCGGTGCGAGGAGCGGCGGAGCGTTCTCTTGTGGTCGAGGGACTTCTTGGCAGCTTCTTTCTTCACGCGCGGGCGCCGGACGCGGTGGGTCGCGCCGTGGAGGCGCGCGCCTTGGCGCCAGGGCGCCGTCTTGGCAAGAGGTGGCGGAGGTGCTCCGTGAGCTACGTCGCTTGTAGCTGGCGGAGGGCGAGGCGGAGAAAGGGATGGCGCAGGGGATCCCCCTGCGGCGCGGACAAGCTCGGCGATGCGGCCGAGCCAGTCCTCATAGAGGCCGTCGACCGGGCGGTAGCGTAGGAGCTCGTGCGCCATGAGGAGCGCGGCCCATGCGTCCATGGGAGCGTGACGAGCGTGGGACGACAACCAGCGGGAGTCAGCGATGGAGTGGCGGTGCGGCCGTCCCGCCGCACCGAGGGGTGCAGTGAGGACGCTTGCTGCTCATTCCCCGCCGGGCCGGTGGCTGCGTTGGTGGCAGGCGACGGAGAACGATGAGGTGGCCCGCCGACGGGAGCCGTCTGAGCGACGCGGGTGGCGAGGGTGGCCCGGCGCTCCGCGGCGAGCACGACGAGCGTCCGCCATGGAGACGACAGAGCAACTGGACGCGGAGCGACCGAAAGGAAGCTCCGGCGCACCCCCTACCTGGCGCGCCAAATGTCGGATCACGGGTTCCGGCAAAACCCTCAAGGTTCAAACACTAGGGTGCGCGCGAAGTTCTTGCCCTCCTACCGATCCGCGTCCTAACTGGCTAAGATCTCGAGCACGAACTCGACGAACTCACAACACAAAAGACACAAGATTTATACTGGTTCGGGCCACCGTTGTGGTGTAATACCCTACTCCAGTGTGGTGGTGGTGGATTGCCTCTTGGGCTGATGATGAAAAGTACAAGGGGGAGAACAGCCTCCTGAGGTTGAGGTGTTCTTGTGCTCAGTGAACTTGTGGGTGTGAGGATGGAAGATGGAATCCATCCCCTACTGTGGTGGTTAGTTCTATAGGCCCTGGTCCTCTTCCCAAATTTTGAGCGGGAAGGGATCCCACAACGGCCAGATTTGAAGGGGAACATCTAGTACAACTTATCCTGACAAAAGTGGTCTTCACCTGCAAAGGCTCTAGTGGTGACGCCGCCTTGGGCTCCATGGTGACCTTCGTCTTGCCGTCATGCTGGTCTTGGTCTTGTTGCACTAATATGGAAACCTTTGCTTGATGCCTCAGTACTCTGCGCCTGCGCTTCCTCCCTTAGCACCGAAGAGGAAACAAGGACACTGCGCGCTAGCGCCTGCCTGGCGCCCGCCTGATCTTGATCTTCATAGCTCACGTCACGAGAACCTCGCGAGGTTTGCCCTGCCTTGATCTCTCCGCTCCTCGTGAGCCAACCTGGTGAGGCCGCTCCCGAGGAGGTCTTGGGTCGTCCGCCTCGCGAAGCTTGGCCCCTCGCGAGGGTCCTGGATGCCTTGTTGATGAATATGGGCCGTACAGGCCTGCTGACAGAGCCACGCCGCGGGCCGCAGGCAGGCAAGTCTGGGGACCCCCGTTCCTAGAACGCCGATATTATTACACATCGAAGAACACAAGCCTAAGAGAAACAGAAACTACCACATATACACATCGAAGAACACGAGGCTAAACGAAAGTAATTGAAAGGGTGTTACTTACCAAACCTCGTTTTATAGGTTCGGTGCAGCTCCTCTTTAACTTGCCCCGCTCCTTGAAGATGGCCCCAATATCCCATGTTTGGTCTTCATTGCTCCTCTGTATGTTCGCACTCGTGGTTTTAAAATCTCAACATGGCAAGAAAAATATAGTAATACTCCCGCATCATGTGGGCAACATCAAAGCACTCATCTGCCATGTTAGAGCATATGCAACAGAAGCGCAATGAGCGGCGTGTTAAAAAGCGTTTACAGTGCCGGAATAGCCAGTTTTTGCAGGCCTGGAGTGCAGAGGTAGAGAAGTAGAGATAGAGAGTAGGGAGTAGAGACATAGATTGTTCTCAGCATAGTTATAGCATAGATAGTTAAAAAAAGATAGTTTAACTACTCCTCATCGTCCGACTCCTCCTCGGTGATGTCCTCCTCCAACGTCTCAATGTAGGCGTCAAGATACCGATCATCGTCGAAGTCCCAGGGCGACGCTACTCCTAGCTTCATTTTGAACTGAGCGGCCGCTTACCACGTACGCTTGTGCTCGCGATAGGCGGCTTGCCCCGCACTCCTCTTCTCCCTCTCCGCCCTCCTTTGCGGGTAGAACTCGCACTCGTTGATGATGTCCTGCGGGAAGCATTGGCGCCACAGCGCCATGGCTTCCTCGTCTATCTCAGCGATGCTGAGACGGTGCTCCCGCCTCCGGTTGCCGCGACGATCTTCATCGGTGATAAGCCGCGGCGGAGGCGCGAGCTCCTGCGCCCGCTCCCGCGTCGGCATGTTGGGGAAGTTCAAGGTTCTATGAGGCCCCCGGAGGCGCCACGCCGCCGCGTCGTATGCGCGGGCAGCCTCGTGGGCGGTGTCAAAAGTGCCGAGGCCAAGGCGCATCCCGCGGAACCGGATCTCGACGGAGAAGCCGCCGAAAGGGCGCGCGCGGACGCCGCGGTATCCCCAAGTTTCCGAGCGACGCGGCGGCATCGTGGCGCGGCGGCGGCGAGGCGAGAAAGAGTGGGGAGAGAGCGGTGGCGAGGCACAGAGCGGGGAGAGAGCGGTGGCAAGGCACAAAGCAGTGGGAGGGTGTTGGGTTTTATAAAGCGCAGCGGACGCCGCACGCCAAAACTAGTGCGCCCAGCCGCTTTTTCCCGCGCGCTCGTGATCCTTTCCCGACGTCCCTGCTATCTCTACTCTTATATTTATTTTATATTTATATTTATCTCTAATCTTATAAAAAACAGATTTGGTGATGATGGTGTGCCTGCCATCCTGCAATATAGGCCGTCCGATTTATATCCGACGGATAGGAAGGAATCTATGGCAATTTTGCAAAAAGATACCCACAACCCTCTTCACATTTGAAAATAAGGCCTTCCCTCGTTCATCCTTTTCTCCCACAAGATAAACTACTCATCCAAATGCATCTTGATGTTCCGTGCAACGCATGGGCATCTTGCTAGTTCTAAAAAACTTTCCATCATTTGCTACACTACTGGTTGCAGATGAAGAACCTACCCAAGCACAGCGTGATACAGGAGCGACACACAATTACAAGGTGATATTCTGTTGGACGTTGTAGGCTATAACTAGTTACTTTTACGAGAACAATAGCAACCAGGAAATTTGAAGTGTAGGTATGAACAAAATTGGAGCTGCACATGTACTTCTATGAGATTCAATACACACATTACCAATCGAGGAGGAGTACGATGGTCGCGGCGGCCTCTGTGCATCATGGTCGGCAACGGGAGTCAGTTCACTGTCCACGATGGTGGTGCTTCAGAGCTTGGCGTCGGCTCCCGGGAAGCAGATCTGAGACCGTGGAAGACGGTACCAGGGAAGAGGCTCCATGTACGACGACGACGGTGGACCGACTCCAGTGCGGCGCATGACGTCATCAATGAGGCAGATGCGCTGCGGTGGACGAGTGCGCCGATGTAGAAGGGGAGGAGCACGAAGGCTGCACTGCCATGGAGAAGTCTATTTTGCGGTGGGGATAGAAAATGGGGAGTATTCAGGTGTTACTACTCTGGGTGCCGGGGTGGGGTTGGCTGGGTAGGGTGAACCTGAAGTTACCAAAACAGCCCCCTACCAAGCGTCATCCGTAGGCCTGTTCTGAAGGGTATGATGGTAACTTCACACTGCTCGAATCAGGGTCGCGGGAGATTTTCCTGCCGACCTCAAAATTTTGTGACATTGAACTCCCCGTGTGGCATGTTGGGTGATTGGGCTAAGCAACTAGCGAGTAGTACTAGTAGTTAGTAGTACTAGTTACTACAAGTACTCCCACCGTTTTTATTAACTCTGCATATTAGGTTTGACTGAAGTCAAACTTCCTAAAGTTTGACCAAGTTTATAGAAAAATAAAAACATATACCATAACAAATATGTATGATGTGAAAGTACATTCAATAATGAATCTAGTAGTATTTATTTGTTATTGTATATGTTAATATTTTTTCTTATAAACTTTGTGAGAGTTTACAAAACTTGACTTTGACCAATGCTAATACGCGGACTTAAATAAAAAAGGAGGGAGTACACATTTGTTTTCTTAGTTTGTAGCTAGTGAATTAATCATTTGTTGTAATCGTGAAATAAATATATTAGGCTACTCACTTCGAATGTAATGGTCTATACAATTCAATAGTTAGAATCGTTGTTGAATTCTCAGATGTATACGAGGTCTATAGTACTTCACAATATGCTCAAACTCACATAATCCCAGTCAAATGAAAATCTAAATGCATTTCATAGTTATTACTTTGTAGGATGCAACAAAACCAACCATAACTCTACATCATCCATTATAAAAGCAACATTTTCAACACATCTCAGTGTGTAAATGAAACATGTAGAGAGAGCTTGCGAAGATGGAGCAGATAGGGCGGGAAAGATTGTATGTATGTGGGCGAGAAAGTAGGAGACAAACCTAACGAGAGAGAGATATAGAGAGAGAAAGAGAGAGGAAGAAGTTAGGTCTGTGAGAAAGATGGAGACATGTAATATCTGGATTTTTTACACGTGGAAGGAGAAGAGACAACAAGTTTGATGAGAGAGCTGGAAAAACATGGACGAGAGGGGAAGTATTTTGTGGGTTGAGGGATTGATAATTTTGTGCGGGAGAGAGAGGGATTGTTAATTTTGTGCGGGAGAGAGAGAGGGAGGGAGGAGTCAGTCAGCCGTCATCGCATCATTCTGCTTCCAAATGGCCCCACATTCTCTAGTGCACTGTGGTCGCCGTCTTCGATCTCCTCGATGCCCTCTTTGAAGATTGAGGTGGTGTGCATGTTGGGGTGCAGAGAAGCACAAGCGAGAGTGGTCGCCATATAACCTTGGATGGGGATGAATTGTGTGCTCCGGGGACAGGGGAGTGTGTGTGCAGTGTGTGTGTGTGTGTGTCAGATATTGAGAGAAATCAAACCTATGGAGAGAATGTGTGTGTATGTGACGGAAAGCTACATGCTAAATAGGGTTTTCTCGAAGAAATTGTGCGTACGAGACAAAGAGTGATGTGCTGGCCTTGAGGTGGGTAGGGGTCGGGTGAGGGTGTCAAAATGTGTGCGTTGATGCATGTGTTACATGCGATCGTGCGAGGGAAGGATGAATTGAGAGAGATGGTTGTTCTGTTACGGATGCTCCTCTCTATCTCTCTCGCACACACACGAGTACAAATAGAAGACCGTTCTCTCATGTATACACAACTTATCGGCATCTCTCTAACTCTCACTCATGCATGATCATTTGCACATTCACACCTCTCTATGTCTCTATCACACGCACACCGTCTCCACATTGCCCTTCCGCCACAACACACATATGGACACATACACACGTTCTCTCTCAGTCACACACACAAAATCAGTATTAAAAAAACTAGGGCGCACCTAAAATGTCCAAATCCAAATAAACACGAACTAAAGTTAATTCAAAAATATTGAAATATTGTAGCGTGAAGAACTTTTCCAGGAAAAAAAAGTTGAGTAATATACGGGGATTGTTTTCACACACACAAAAAGGTTCGGTGGATGTCCTTCGAGCGCAACATGGTGACACACCGTTCGATCGACCGCGCGGCCACGGTGCACGCGCTTGCACATGATTCTGTATCATTGTTGTGGTAACTAATATAAGCGTTGCCTCAGTCTAATGTTTATGTGTACTAGTATGATGTTCTATTAAGTTTGACCAACCCTATATAAAACTAAACTAAGGTCCCATACGCGCACTCATCAATATGCTCCCGCCACCGTTGCGCATGCTGGCGCCCGCCTGCTCCGGCCAACCATTTCTCGCCCATCAACGTCGTGTCGCCGCCATCCCTGTGCCATGAAGCCGAAGGCTCGCCCGCTCACGTCGTCCGCAGTCCCTCCTCACGATGTCGTTGCGCTGCCAAGAACGCAAGCAGATGTGGAGCCGCGTCTATGCAAGCAGCGTACGAAGAGCAGGACGAGTGCGTGCTCCAGCATGTCGGCGAGGAGGAGCTAGCATGTCATTGTCGTCTCCGCCTGCGCGGAGGAGGTGCAAATGGTGGCTGTCACGGCGGAACCCGGTCGCGCCCGCGCCGAGCCCGCAAACCGGGTGCATACGCGGAATCTACCTTCGAGACCTTGAATGCCACGTGGATCCTGCAATCTGAAGGAGCAATTTGGGTCAGTCGACTCTTGTGAGCCGTTGGATGCAACATGGATGGCCAGAAGGGCTTCTTCAACCTCCGAAATTGATGCATTGTTCATCTTCTCTCTCAGGAATTGAGCAGCCAGCCCGCCACACACCTAACCGCGTGCCGCCGCCGCCCCACCCTCCCCTGAACTGCCTGCCACCGCCATGCTCCCCCCACCCCCGCTATCCGTTTAACCCCGGGCACGATCTATTTTTTCCGGCGAACTCCATTCCAGACCCAACACTAATAAGATAGATCATGGGCACCCTGCTACCCTAATATAGATACTGGGGTAGCTTCTCTGTTGTCGTCTTCCTTCGCTCCGTCGAACTTCTTTCACAAATCGACTGAACCAAGTTATACTACTAGTACATACGTATTAAGTACAGTAGGAACACGAAGATACGAGCAGTAGTACCAACTACAAGAAGAACAGTAGTAAGACATACTAGTACTACCGTACGTACTAAAGAGTTGAAATAACGAGAAAGAACATAAACATAGTTCTGTTGGGGGCTCAGCACAACACACCCCTGAAATAAAACTAAGCAACTGGTCCGCTTGACACTGCAGTAGAACCAGCATGAGCGACGGCACTGCCACCTTACTCGGAGTCCGAGTCCACGTCCTCGACTTCGTCCTCGTCTCTCTTCTTCTTCCTCTTCGCCGAAGCTTCTTTGCTTGAACCGGATATTGGGCTCTTCTTGTTCATCCAACCCTTGTAGATATTTAAACAAAGTTAGGCATCCATTGCTGCGTACAGGATGTGATCTTCATCTATTGTCTTCGACTCCCATGCATGATGAAACTCTTGGTGAGGTTTCTTCAGTTGAGCGTACGAAGGATCAATCATGGCTGCTGCCAGGGTCAGCATTGAAGGCTGAGAGGAGGGCACCAGGCTTGCCTTCTGGAGATCGAAGGGTTGTCCTATAACGAGGCCTATCCGACCAGGACACTCCTGCCGTTCCTAAAGTCTACAGTAACGAATTTCACTCTTTTGTCCTTGAGGAAGTTCTGAAAATCCCGGTACTCAACGTCGGCATGGCACATGTGGTAGACCAAGCACACGTTGTGTACGCAAACCTACGGCGGGCTTCTTCTTCTCTGCCTCCTTTAGAATCTTCTCGCTTTCCAGGACTGTGGTGTACTCAACATCTAGCCCAGCGACCCACTCATCCTTTGAACTTTTGAACATACGTAGGAAGCGAGCAAGGCATGCTTCCACCCTCGTGGATCTACGGGTGTACATGATGATGAACTCATTGCCGGTGATTGCTCTAACCTGGTACTCAGTGGCGATCATGGAGATTTGGGAGTCCATGGATTTTGGAGGCGTGTTAGGAGAAGTTGAACTGGTGTAATGTGAAAGGACGGGACGACTGGGAGAGAACTGTTGTAAGGTAGAAGACGGGGACGAGTAGGACGTGCGAATAGCGTGGGGTTGTTGGCTTGCCCTATGGATAAATGGCTGCATGCCTCCAAAGAGTTCTCGAGTACTATGCGGGACCCACTAGATGTCATGTCTACTAGACCCATATCATAGGCCTGTTGGTATAACTTTTGCGTGTTCGCACGCCATGCCGGCGCGTGGATGTAACTTCACTTAATTCCGTCAACCGTCGCGCCTCCCATGACCTTCGCCTCCCTCGCGCGGTCGCGCCCTTTGAGACTTCGGACGGCTATAAATGAGAATTTTTTGCCTACTCCGCATGCATGATACTCCCTCTGGTCCTTTTTACTCCGCGTAAGATTTGCGTCAAGTCAAAGTTTGCAAAGTTTCTGACAAAATTTATACTAAAATATCAATATCTACAATACCAAATATATACTTTATGAAACTACATTATATAATGAGTATAAAAATATTGATTTGACATTGTGATACATTTTTCTATAAATTTGGTCAAAGTAGAGGTACATTGACTTCAGACAAAACTTATATGCACAATGCAGACTAGTTCCTCCGTCCAGGTGTGTGCCATGTCCTATCTAGTCATCACAACAAGGTTAGCTATTAGAGTACTACTACCTCCCTTCTAGTTTAAAGGGCTCGATTCAAAAAATTCACCTACTCTTACCGAGATAGTGGAATAGTTTTTGTAGTATGCAGAAGTACTCAACTAATGCTCTCGTTCTTCACAAAAAAAATGTGTTTACCAATGCATTATCGCATTGCATGTGTCGGATTACAGGTTCCGGCAAAACCCTTGAGGTTCGAACACTGGGGTGCGTAAGAATATCTCTCCCTCCCCCTAGCTCGCTCTCGCAACGGTCGCCTGGCCTAGAGCGTCGAACCCAAAGAACAAAGGGACACAAGATTTATACTGGTTCGGGCCACCGATGTGGTGTAATACCCTACTCCAGTGTGGTGTGGTGGATTGCCTCTTGGGCTGAGGATGAACAGTTACAAGGGAAGAACAGCCTCCTGAGGAGAGGTGCTCTTGTGCTTGGTGAGTTGGGTAATTGGGGATGATCTGAATGATCCCTCCCCTCTATGGTGGTGGCTAGTCCTATTTATAGAGGCCTTGGTCCTCTTCCCAAATATTGAGCGGGAAGGGATCCCACAATGGCCAAGTTTAAAGGGGCGCAGCTAGTATAAGTTATCCTGACAAAAGTAGTCTTCGCCTGCCAAAGCCTCTGGTGGTGACAAAGTCTTGGGCTCCACGGTGACCTCCGTCCTGCCGTCCTGCTGGTCTTGGTCTCGTTGAACCGATATGGAAACCTTTGCCTGATGCCTCGGGACTCCTCGCCTGCGCTTGCCCCTTTAGCACCAAATAGGAAACGAGGACACTGCACGCGCTGGCGCCCACATGGCCTTGGTCGTCATGGCTTGCGTCACAGGAACCTCGCGAGGTGCCCCTTGCCTTGATCTCTCCGCCCCTCGCGAGCCAGCCTGGTGAGGCCGCCCCTGAGGAGGTCTTGCATCGTCTGCCTCGCGAGGCTTGGCCCCTTGCGAGGGTCTTGAGTGTTTGCTGGTGAAGATGGGCCGTACAGGGCCGCTGGTGGAGCCATGCCGTGGGCCGCAGGCAGGCAAGTCTGGGGACCCCCATTCCCAGAATGCCGATAATAGCCCCCGGGCCAAAGGCGCGCTCGGACTTGGCTTCGAGGCGAAGCCAAAGGGCAAGTGCGGAGCGCCGCGGGCCCCCACAGCCTGCGGCCTTGGTCGACATGTGGTGATTGATTGGACGTGGGCATCTCCGCTTCCCCACGCCGCCTCAGAAACTGCCCGACTTGACGAGTCCTTGCTGCATGCAGAGCAAAATCATTATTACCTGTGATCGTGGGGGTCGCTGGTTGGTTTTCTCCCGCTATAAATGAGGAGGGGACGGAGCCCCCGTTGCTCATCTCTTCCTGCTCCGCTTGCTCCTCCTCCCTTGCTCCATTGCTAGAAGCGATTCCCATGGCGCGTGCGAAGAGGTTCTCGGCCGCAGAGAAGGGGAAGGCCCGCCTGGGGGGGGCCGGTTCTCCGCCGCCCAAGAGAGGGCGCGGCCGCCCACGCAAGCACGCCGCGGCCGCCCACGCAAGCACGCCGCGGCCCCTCACGGCCGTGGCGGCGCTTCTTCGCGTGGTGGGAGTTGCCCAGGTCGTGGCAGCCCTGTCGATGAAGGGAGGCGCGCCATGGTTGCGCAGCCTCCCCGCCCGTGCTTCCACTCGGCGGAGGTGCTGCCGGAGTTCGTCGTGTGGTCGGAGAACCAGGCCGGCACCTGGCTTCAGCTCCCATGCTTCTTCGCCGGCGAGCTGCCGGCCACAGGTCCAGGCGGTCTTTGGCTGCAGGCGGACGGCTGCTGCAGCAAGGCTTCATGGGTCGTGGTCGAGGTCTCTGTCGCGGGCAATGCAGCCCTGGCCCGCGGCAGGCAGACGTTCGCCCGCGCACGCGGCCTGGGCCGGCGGTGCACCCTCCACTTCAAGTATGACGGCAACACGGCCCTCTACGTGAGGGTGTTCGGGGAAGATGGTCGCCGCGTCGGGTGCTGCCCTGAGGACAACAATGGTGGTGAGGTGCTCGGCCTTGGCGACGGCCGCGACGAGGGTGTGAAGGCGGGTTTGTCCTTGGCGCCGACCATGGCTCGTCCAGCTACGGCAACTCTTCTTTCGGCGACAGCTCCAGCAGCGGCGGCTACGACCAGCCGCCGCATCGTCGCGACCGCTTCGAAGGTGGCAGCGGGCGTCTCATCGTCGTGCCCTAGTGAAGCGCGAGGAGGGGTCCGGCTGAGCTCGGGAGAGCGCCATGGGTCCATCCTCGCGAACTGCTGTGGGGGCACACGCCACTTTTGTTTTGTTCTTCCTTTTCTTCCTGCATTGAGAGAGAGACAAGTATGGGGCCCCATAGGGGTGTGCAATGAACCATAATTTCCAAGTTGCTATGCTATGTTTATTGTTCCTGTGTCGTGTTGCAGCATCAATGTTTTAAGTAAGCGCGTAGAAATAACTTAGCTTGACGCGCTTGAAGCAGTCTCCGCCTCGTAAGGCGCGCGTTTCCCAGTTCCTGGTGAGGCCTCCTTAACTTGGGAGGCGTCTGGGAACTGCAAAAATTCGTTAGGAAACTCTTATTCTTCCGAGCCCTTCCGAGCCCTGGTCACGGGCGCAGCCGGCCATGACCCGGAGCTTTGCATCGCGGTACCCGAGGGGCACGGATTGAGAGGGGTGCACCAGTTTGCAAGCTCGAGCGAGGGTGCCTCGCGAAGAACAGGAAAAATGCTCACGAGGGCACCTATCCAGCCCCCTCGTGGGGCATGCAAGGGAGAGTATGCGCCAAAACGAGGAACTGAGGGCAGAAAAAAGGAGGCAAAAGGCGATGGAACCAAGCCGGCAAGGAACACCAGAGAGCAAATTTTCATTAAAGAGGGGAAAGCCAACTGCGGAAAGCAAATGAAAAGCCGCGTCCGGCACCTAGTCTAGTCTTCTTGTGTTCTCACCAGCGCGGAGCTAAGTGCTGCCACTAGGACGTGGGAGGGAGCCCCCGAGGCCCGAGGGCGGCACTCCTGAGACTCCGGGGCATGTACAGCCCCACTCATTATTACGTGAGAGTGTCACGAGCGGAGACCTTCACAGGCACTGGGCCTTGCTTCACAGGCGCTGGGCCTTGCTTCATGGGTAGAACTTCCGGAGGTGCTGGATGTTCCAGGCGTTCTGGATGGGGATCCCATCCCGCGTCTCCACGCGCGTGGCGCCAGGCCTGGAGATGTGGGCGACCCAAAACGGGCCCTCCCACATGGGCGAGAGCTTGTGCAGCCCTTCCCTGGAGAGCACCCGCCTCAGGACGAGATCACCCACCTCGAGCGTCCCGGAGCGGACGCTGCGGCAGTGGTACCGCTGCAGCGCCTGCTGGTACCTTGCGGCTCGGAGCGAGGCTTCACGGCGGCGTTCCTCCACCAGCACGAGGTCCATCCCCCGCATGGCGTCCTGCTGCGTTTCATCAAGCGCCAGGACCCGCGCGGAGCGATGCCTGACCTCGTGTGGGAGAACCGCTTCTGCTCCGTAGACAAGGAAGAACGGGGTCTCACCTGTCGGCTTGGTGGCGGTGGTGCGGATGGACCACAGCACGGACTGGAGCTCGTCGTGCCAGCCCCTGCCGCAGGCCTCGAGCTACTTCGTGAAGGTCCTGGTCTTGACGCCCCTCAGGACTTCTGCGTTGGCGCGTTCGGCTTGGCCATTGCTCCTGGGGTGCGCCACGGAAGCGTAGCAGATCTGCGTTCCAAGGTTAGCACAATACGTTTTGAAGAGACTTCTAGTGAACTGTGAGCCGTTGTCGGTGATGATGCGGTTAGGGACCCCAAAGCGGCTTACGAGGCCCTTGATGAACTTAACTGCTGACCCGGCTGGGATGGTGCGGACGGCTTCCACTTCTGCCCATTTGGTGAATTTGTCGATGGCGACGTACAGGTAGCGGTATCCTCCAGGCGCTCGAGGGAATGGGCCCAGGATATCCAGCCCCCAGACCGCGAACGGCCATGAGAGCGGGATAGTCTGGAGGCTCTGACCTGGCTGGTGGATCTGCTTGGCGTGGAATTGGCAGGCCTCGCAAGATTTCACCAGCTCGGTTGTGTCGTTGAGTGCCGTGGGCCAGTAGAACCCGCTGTGGAAAGCCTTGCCGACTAGGGTGCGCGACGACGAGTGGTGCCCGCAGTCTCCGCCATGTATGTCCGCCAGCAACTCATTCCCATGTTCCCTGGAGATGCATCGTAGAGAAACATCATTTGGCCGCTTCCTGTATAGCTCACCGTCCTGAATGTAGTACGCCGTAGCCTGCTGGGCCACACGCTCCTCGTCCTCTTCCTTTTCCAGCAACTTGCCTTGCGTCAGTTATGCCTTGAACTCCTTAATCCAGCACCCCTCCTGAGGCTAGAGCTCTAAGAGCAGGCGCGTTCCCGTGGTCGGGCCGCAGGCGGGGGCTCCCGAGGCTGGTGGTTGGGGGAGTTCCTCCTGAGGAGGCGCCGGCTCCGCGGGCTGAGGTGCTACCGAAGGCTTGAAGAGCCGCTCCTCGAAGACGCCAGGCTCTTGGGGTAGCCGCTTGGATGCTCTCTTGGCGATGTCGTCAGCCTCCTTGTTGGTGCTGCGAGGCACATGCTGTAGCTCCAGGCCCAGGAACTGCTTCTCCATTTTGCGTACCTCCGCGAGGTATGCCTCCATGTGCTCATCCTTCGGTCGTACACCTTGTTGGAGAAGTTGACGAGGAGCTGCGAGTCTCCCTTGATGGTGAGGCATTTCACCCCCAGGGCCACCGCAGCCTTGATGCCGGCGATGAGGCCCTCGTACTCTGCGATGTTGTTGGACACCTTCTCGCCCCGCTGGAAGCAGAGCTGCACGGCATAGTAAAGCTTGTCCTGGGTGGGCGAGATGAGCACTGCTCCAGCCCCCGCGCCCTGGCGTGTGAACGCACCGTCGAAGTACATGACCTAGCCATCCGGCCCTTCACTCCCTGGCGAGAGGGATCGGTTCTCGCCTACTTCGAGTTCCGGGGTGTCGGTCCATTTTTCCACAAAGTCGGCGAGCGTAGCCCCCTTGATGGCCCTGGTCGTGCTGAACTCCAAGTGAAACGCTTGCAGCTCGATGTTCCATTCGGCAACCCTCCCCGCGGCATTAGGGCTCCTGAGCACTCTCTCCAGAGGGTAAGCTGAGATGACCTTGATGGGGTGACCTTGGAAGTAGTGGTGCAGCTTACGCGAGGCCACCAGGAGCGCGAGCAAGAGCTTCTGAGGCATGGGGTATCGTGCTCTCGCATCTCGTAGTACTGTGCTGAAGAAGTACATTGGGTGCTCGACGAGGGCGGGGGAGCTGACGGAGTCTTTGGCTTCCGGGGACTGAGGTGTTTCCTGTGGATTTCCGGCTTCAGGGGCTTGATGACTTGCCGGGGTAGCCGCTGTCTCAGGAGCATCACCTCGGTGTTGCACTGCCTCGTCTGGCTTGGCGGCTCCACTTGGCGGGTCCTTGACCTGGTGCTCCTCTCTGAGGGCCCCCAGCACCGCACTGGCGGAGTGGGGTGTGGCAGACAGGTAGAGTACCAAAAGCTCGAGAGGACGAGGTGCCACCATCATCGGTGGGCTAGTCAAGTATCTCTTGAGGTCTTGAAATGCCAGGTCGGCCTCGGGGGTCCACTCGAACGACCCCTTCTTCTTCAATAGGTTGAAGAACGGCAAGGCGCGCTTCCCCAGCCTAGAGATGAAGCGCCCCGGCGAAGTCACGCAGCCTGCAAGCTTCTGCATCTCCTTGAGGGTTTGTGGTGGGCTCATGTCTTCGATTGCCTTGACCTTCTCCGGGTTGGCCTCGATCCCCCTGTGGGACACGAGGAAGCCGAGCAGCTTGCCGGATGGGACACCAAACACGCACTTCTCCGGGTTGAGCCGCAAGTCCACCTGGTGCAGGCTCGCGAAGGTCTCCTCCAGGTCCTGAATCAAAGTTCTCGCCTCCCGAGACTACACCAAAATGTCGTCGACATAGGCCTCGGCGTTTCTCCCGAGCTGCCGTCCCAAGGCGATGTGCATCAGCCGCTGGAAGGTTGCTCCTGCGGTGCGCAGTCCGAATGGCATGCAAGTGTAGCAGTATACCCCGCACGGGGTCAAGAAAGCCGTTTTCTCCACATCTTCTACCGCCATCTTGATCTGGTGGTAGCCCGAGAACGCATCCAGGAAACATAGCAGGTCGCACTCGGCGGTGGAGTCGACAATCTGGTCGATGCGCGGTAGCGGGAATGGGTCTTGAGGGCAGGCCTTGTTGAGGTTGGTGAAATCGACACACCTGCGCTCCTTCCCACCTTTCTTTGGCCCAACGACCGGGTTCGCCAGCCACTCTGGGTACCGGACCTCGCGAATGACACCTGCTGCCTCCAGCTTGCGAGTTTCCTGGACGATGAAAGACTGCTTCTCCGTGGACTGTCGCCTCGCCCTCTGCTTCACAGGGCACACGTTGGGGCATACCTTCAGATGATGCTCGATCACTCCTCTTGGGACCCCAACTAGCTGCTTGGGCTCCCAGGCGAACACTTCCTTGTTCCCCCGCAGGAAGTCCACCAACTCCCTTTCTTGATCTGGGGCGAGGTCGGCCTATAGTAAAGGTGGCGCTTGAGGCCCCATCCTCGTCGACCGGTATTTGCGTTGTCTTGGCTTGACCTTGAGTGAATAGCTGCTTCTCCTTGGTCAGCGCAGCCCCCCTGGCCCTGGGTACGGCCTTGTCGGCAGGGCAAGCTACCGTTGTGGCCCTGAAAGCGAGTTTGAGGGCCGCCAAGGCTTCCTTGGTGTCTCCAGCCACAGTGAGGACGCCCTTGCTCCCTAGCATCTTCATGAGGTTGTAGGCAGGATGAGTAGCTGCCATGAATTGGGCCAGCGTTGGGTACCCGAGGACGGTGTTGTACGGTAGGTCGATGCGGGCGATGTCGAAGTCGATTAGCTCGGTGCGGTAGTTGTCGTGTGTGCCGAAGGTCACGAGGAGACGGATCTACCCCAGGGGGTTGGAGAAGCCACCGCCGACCCCGGAGAAGGGCTTGCTGGGGCGGAGCCGCTCAAGTGGTACATGAAGGAGGCTAAAAGCCTCCACAGAGAGCACGTTGAGGCTGGCGCCGCCGTCGATGAGGGTCTTGGTGACGGCTACGCTGTAGATGGTGGGCGTGCAAAGCATTGGGAGCACGCCCGAGCCGACGGTGGTGACTGGGTGATGCCCCGAGTCGAAGGTCAGGTCGGCCTTGGGCGCCGCCCAACCCGGGGGAGCCCCCTGTCGCGTGGAGGCGGCGCCGATCAGGCGAAAGAACGGCTTGGTGTGACGGTCTGAGGGCGGCGCCTGCGAGCCGCCAAGGAGAGCCGCGACGGCGGGGAGTGCTAGTCCCCCGAAGCGCGCGATGAAGAGGCCGCACAACTCCCCCCAGGAGGCCACAGAAGATCCCGGCAGGTGGAGGAGCCAAGCGCTCAGCACGCCAGCGAGGGCCATGGGGAGCCAGTTGACCATGACCTTATCGTCGCCCCCAGCCTCCAGAATGGCCTCCTCGTATGCTAGCAGGAACACCGCCAGATCCGCCGCACCATCGTAGCGGTGCGGCGTCTCCGGCTTGAACTTGTGCGGCCACCGCACCCGCCGCAAGGCGGGGGTGAAGGCCCGGAGCCACATGGCGTTGTTGATGGCACCCGTCGATCCGGTCAGAGAAGCGGCGCCGTCCATGAGAGCCGGTCGAAGAGGCGAAGCCGTCGGGGGGGCGAAGCTTCGAAGCACCCCTACCTGGTGCGCCTAACGTCGGATTACAGGTTCCGACAAAACCCTTGAGGTTCGAACACTGGGGTGCACACGAAGATCTCTCCCTCCCCCTAGCTCGCTCTCGCAATGATCGCCAGGCCTAGCGCATCGATCCCAAAGAACAAAGGGACACAAGATTTATACTGGTTCGGGCCACCGATGTGGTGTAATATCATACTCCAGTGTGGTGTGGTGGATTGCCTCTTGGGCTGAGGATGAACAGTTACAAGGGAAGAACTGCCTCCTGAGGAGAGGTGCTCTTGTGCTTGGTGAGTTGGGTGATTGGGGATGATCTGAATGATCCCTCCCCTCTATGGTGGTGGCTAGTCCTATTTATAGAGGCCTTGGTCCTCTTCCCAAAAATTGAGCGGGAAGGGATCCCACAACGGCCAAGTTTAAAGGGGGACAGCTAGTGCAAGTTATCCTAACAAAAGTAGTCTTCGCCTGCCAAAGCCTCTGGTGGTGACGCCGTCTTGGGATCCACGGTGACCTCCGTCCTGCCGTCCTGCTGGTCTTGGTCTCGTTGCACCGATATGGAAACCTTTGCCTGATGCCTCGGGACTCCTCGCCTGCGCTTGCCCCTTTAGCACCAAAGAGGAAACAAGGACACTGCACGCGCTGGCGCCCGCCTGGCCTTGGTCGTCATGGCTTGCGTCACGGGAACCTCGCGAGGTGCCCCTTGCCTTGATCTCTCCGCCCCTCGCGAGCCAGCCTATGAGGCCGCCCCTGAGGAGGTCTTGCGTCGTCCGCCTGGTGAGGCTTGGCCCCTCGCGAGGGTCTTGAGTGTTTGCTGGTGAAGATGGGCCGTACAGGGCCGCTGGTGGAGCCACGCCGTGGGCCGCAGGCAGGCAAGTCTGGGGACCCCCGTTCCCAAAACGCCGACAGCATGCATGCATGAACACTAGTAAATGACAAAGATTTTTACATGCACTAGCAAGATGCATGTGCGTTGCATGGAACATCAAGATGCATTTGTATGAGTAGTTTATCTTGTGGGAGAAAAGGATGAACGAGGGAAGGCCTTATCTGCA
This sequence comes from Aegilops tauschii subsp. strangulata, assembly GCF_002575655.3. NCBI lineage: Eukaryota > Viridiplantae > Streptophyta > Magnoliopsida > Poales > Poaceae > Aegilops > Aegilops tauschii. The sequence goes on from NC_053040.3 coordinate 119,479,869, forward strand.
AATGTGGAGAGGAGTGTGGGTAAATTTTCATAGTTTCCTTCCTATCCGTTAGATATAGATCAGACGGCCTATATTGCAGGATGGCAGGCACACCATCATCACCAACTATGCTTTTTATAAGAGTAGAGATTAGTTAATATTCTCTTTAGGCTACTCATAGTGGAAAGTATCATATACGAGTATCATGTGCATGATACTAGTGTATGATACGGGACTACCTTTATAGTGCCATGCATGACACAAAGTAGCATAGTATTTAACATGATACGGTATCTACCTATGTTACTCTAACCCCCCTCTCTTCTTTAATTCTCTGCCACATCAGCATGTTTGCTATTCCCATGTGCATGATACCAGCTAAGATACCACCACTATGGCCAGCCTTAATCATCACATGCAATAATTTAGTGCACCTTGAAATCTGAACATGTGTGGGGCGTGTATGTTTTTAATGACTTGAGACTATACCTAGCTCGGCATGCAAGATGACTTATTATGCACCATTCCCCATACCTGTAGGAAGCCCGTTCGTCTCCAAATCTTTTCCTCTCCATGTGTGAAAACAATCCACCTCCTTGACTCTCCTTCTCCTTCCGGCGGTCCCACTAGTCCACCCCGTGTGGAAAAAAATCTGCATGCATGACTCTCCTTCCCCCGTGCTCGTCCAATCCGTGGTGACCAGCAATATTTCCAACCCTTCCCTCCCCCGTAATTTACTCCAAGAAATATGCCCACTTAGTTGTTACGTTAATCACGCAACATATCTTACGTAGGTGGGCCATTGCTCGCTATAAATACTGCGCCTCCCACGGCATTTGGAAGAACGCTCACGTTCATCGCTATCTCCTCCCCCTCCCTCTCACGTCGACCACCATGGCATCGCCCCTCCCAAGCCCTAGGTGTCGGTGTAAAAACCGGCGGATCTCGGGTAGGGGGTCCCGAACTGTGCGTCTAAGGCGGATGGTAACAGGAGGCGGGGGACACAATGATTACCCAGGTTCGGGCCCTCTCGATGGAGGTAATACCCTACTTCCTGCTTGATTGATCTTGATGATATGAGTATTACAAGAGTTGATCTACCACGAGATTGTAGAGGCTAAACCCTAGAAGCTAGCCTATGATTATGATTGTTGTTGTCCTACAGACTAAACCCTCCGGTTTATATAGATACCGGAGGGGCTAGGGTTACACAAAGTCGGTTACAAGGGAGGAGATCTACATATCTGTATTGCCAATCTTGCCTTCCACGCAAAGGAGAGTCCCACCCGGACACGGGACGAAGTCTTGAATCTTGTATCTTCATAGTCCAACAGTCCGGCAGAAGTATATAGTCTGGCTGTTCGAGGACCCCTTAATCCAGGACTCCCTCAGTAGCCCCTGAACCAGGCTTCAATGACGATGAGTCCGGCGCGCAGATTTGTCTTCGGCATTGCAAGGCGGGTTCCTCCTCCGAATACTCCATAGAAGATTTTGAACACTAGGATCGTGTCCGGCTCTACAAAACAAATTCCACGTACCACCGTAGGGAGTATAATATTCCCACAAATCTAATCTGCTGACAACTTTTCATAGCGTGACGTTCTGCCGTGGTCCGTTCATGACGAACCTTTTTTCCAGCCTGCCACTGCACGTGTTGCGAGGCGGTTTTATTGGCACGTCTTGTCGAAGTAGAGATCGTGTTCCTCTTATCACGGGATACTCATCAATATGGGTGTGGGTACCCCAATCGTGCCCGTTGGTATGACTCCTCGATTTTAGGCAAGTTCCAAACGGCCACGCGGAGGATGCACGATATTCACCCTCTTTATAAAGGGGCCAAGGCCTGTCCTTTTCTTCTCGCGCTCGATCCTTCCCTTCCCCCACCTCAAATTCGAACACCCGAGGCTCCGGCTAAGCGCTTCGTACCTTCAATCATGTCCGGATCCAACCTTCAAGGCCGGTGGATAGCCTCCTCTGTCACAGAGGAGGACATCAAGAAGCTAAGAGAAGCCAGGTATCTGACCGCTGAAATCTCGCACAGGCAGTCTGCTCCAGGGCAGGTCATCCCTACTCCCAAACCCAACGAGAGTGTCGTATTTGTTTCCCACTTCCTCTGAGGGCTAGGCTTTAGTCTTGATCCCTTTGTTAGAGGGCTTTTGTTCTATTACGGGCTCGATTTCCATGATCTAGCTCCAGATTCCATCCTTCACATCTCGTCGTTTATCGTCGTGTGTGAGGCCTTCCTCCGCATCACTCCACACTTCGGCTTATGGCTCAAGACCTTCAATGTGAAGCCGAAGATGATCAATGGGCGACACGCAGAATGTGGAGGTGCCATAATAAGCGAAGGCGCCGATGCTCCATGGCCAAAGGGTTCCTTCCCGGAGATGTCCAACTTATGGCAGCGGGAGTGGTTTTACATCACGGCTCCCCGAAGTACTAAGTGGGCAGCTGCCCCCGCCTTCCGTTCGGGCCCCCCGCCACAACTGGCGTCATGGGTCAACAAGGGGCTGGACTAGGGGCCAGTTAATGACGTGCCGACATTGCAGAGTCGCATCCGAGATCTCCTCAAGAGAGATGTCGGCCTTGTCAAGGTAATTCAAGTCATGCTAGTTTGTTGGGTCCTGCCATGCCAACGTCGACCTCTCCGTATGTGGGAGTTCAACCCGGAAGGACCGCGAACTACTCAGCAATTCTTCGGCGTGACACTCAAAGAGATGTATGGATTGTTCTTCGGATCACGAATAAAGTGTCCGGACACCACCGAGGATGCGGGTCTAAACTGCAATCGTCCAGATACCCACGTAAGTAATTCTGCGGCCGAACACGCTGTCTTTTAATTTGTCACAACATCATTCTAAAAAATCGCTCTTTGACCAGGACTGGATAAAAAAGGCGAAGATGATCAGGTGTTCAGCCCCCTTCCCGAGGGCTCACCGGATCCTGTACTAGCCAGGATGCTTGAGCTCGCACCTTATCAAGCGCCATCAGGGGAAGATAAAGGGAGGAATAAAGAAGCCGAAAGCGGGCCTCACTCATTACTCATCCAAACCGGGGGAATTAGTGTCTCCGCGAAGGAGGATAACCGGGGAGAAGAATCTGAAATTCCCTCTCCCCAAGGAAGGAAAAGGACCGCCTCTGAAGACTTGGAAACAAGAGTTTCCAAACGAGGGAAGAAACCTTCACCAGAGGGCCCTGCCCCGGAGGGCATTCTAATCGCACAGTGCCCGCAAGGGGATCAGCCCTCCACCGAGCTGTAAGTGAACAAGAGTACTTTTGGTAAATATATCCTGCTTCTTCTCCGAGGACAATAACCGAGACGTATGTCTTGCAGTTCGGATCGTAGCCCTTCACGACAGAGTTCGTCTTCGGGGATCTTCTTCCGGAGATGATGGAGAGCGAAACGCCTCCCCCTGTCTCCCCGCCTCATGAGGCGGACGACCCTGAGGTGTCGTCACGGAAGATTTCTCCTGATCCGCCAATGCCGGAAGGTAACCCTTCGGCCACCCGAAGTCCGGAGGATTCGGCTCCTAAGGAGAGCAACAGAAAGAGTCCGGGACTGCCTGGTGCACAACCGGACGTACTGACGGGTCTTCTGGAGCAAGCGGCTATCTCAGAGGCGCATCGTACTTTAATGGGTACGGTGGTTGAGAGGATTTCATCCGCCAAAAGTGGGTTGCATGAAGCTTTTATGAGCCTGCTAAAAGGCTTTGAGGTACGCAAAGTAATATATATTTTGACGGTACCGCACATGCTAGGTGTGCCCTATACAGATAGTAGCCCCTGAGACTCTGGTTGCTGTCCTAAAGGCGGCAAATAGAGGATCATAGTCCCAGGTAATGATCATGCTGCTTTCATGTGCAGGCGGCTGAGGGTCCGGTGGCTAGCTGGACTGGTGAGTTTGCCAAACTGAAGCGGCAACTTGATGCGGCAGATGCCGACATCGTGCTTGTAAACAAGCGGCTTGACGAGGCACAGGGTATGTATTCTCCGGTGGTTAACAGATATTTAAGAGGAGCATGATGCTAGTATCTATAATATGTTGTGACTGCAGATGGAGCTGTCGCCGTGGAGACCCTTCGGGCGGAGCTTGCCCGAGCCAAGGAAGAAGCCAGGAGAAGTGATGCGGCCGCCCTAAAGGCGGTCGAAGAATTAAGAGCCGAATAGGCTACTCATCGCCAGAGCGAAGATAAAATAGCCAAGATGGCTGTTGAGCTGAAGGGTGCCGCCGACCGGTATGAGCTTCTTGAAAAGGAAAGCCAAGCGAAAGCGGCGGACCTGAAGAAAGCCATGGTAGCAGCCAAGGAGACCCGCTCTAAAATCATAGCGGCAAAGGAGGAGCTTCGTCAAGCCGGAGATATCACGGCTGGGAAGCCCTTTTTGTTGCGGACGAAATTTGGAGATCCGAAGTATGCCCCTCTGGATCAATTATGGAGTGCTGCAGACGCGTACTTGGACTTGGCAGCGAGTGCTGCTGATGCGACTGAGTTTTTCAAAGATAAAAAAGATCATGAAGTGGAAAAGTTTTTCTGGTCACAGTTCAGTGCTCCAACGCGTCCGCTGCTGTTAAATGAGCAAATGGCCGAGTGGGCTGAGCTCCATAGTTTGTCCGGGCTTGCCATGAGGTCGGTCGTGGATCATCTTTGGCCGGAAGGACCAAGGCCGAATAGTTATTTTGGTTTAGTGCAACGATTCCTTGGTGTTGTGCCGCATATCGACGCTGCAAAGAGGTCGGCCTGCATAGAGGGTGTACGGATGGCTCTTGCCCGTGTTAAGACATACTGGGCAGAGATGGAGGCCACCACTATTGCAACCCAGAGTTCGGCCATAGGCCAGGTATCGACCGAGCACTATTTTGAAGAAGTCCTAGAAGGCACTCGTTTAATAGAGGCTCAGTGCTCGAAGAGTATCATGTTCTAGTGACATGTATCCCAATTGTACAAACAATGCTATTATGATTATAAAGGATGTGTTTATACTTTTGCCTGTAAGTACTATGATGCCACCTGTGCGGCCCTTTATGTATGTATATACCCTGAAAGTTTGCAGTTGTCGGCTTCAGCCCCCACGCATATAATGCGGGGGTGTTCGGAAAAGCGCGTATTCACACTTGATCCAACATCTGGTCCATTACGGAGGTGATAGTGCGGCGAACAAGGCAATCGGACTATATTGCTTTAACACTTTGACTTAGCCATAGGAGTTTGACGGTGGGGCTACTATATAGCCCCTGGTACTTCCGCGTCTATCCGAATACGGTGCGCGTACATACATGACCGGCAAACCAGTCTTCGTTAATGTGGAGGAATCGCAAAGATTCCGATGAGTCATCAAGTGGTTGACCAGTCTCGCGCTTTATCATGACAGTCAGTTTTCAGCTTTCTCTGCTGAGGTGCTCATCCAGATGAACCAGGGCACAATCGCAGCAGTTCTCCCGGTGCCACCTTAGCCGATAGAGCGGAACGTAAGGTAGCAAAACACGGGAGCCGGGCAAACCCAACTATTGACCAAAGACATGATTCGGAGCTGGTGCATATAAGGCCAAACTCGCGACGCCGAACACTCCGTAAGGTATTTGGACTTTACTACATATGATGGGCTGAGTAACGCCCTCGATAAACCCTAAATTTCCAGGTACGTGCATTAGTCTGACGTGGCGAAATGCCAATAACGCCAGCATCCCTCTCGGTTGTGTTGAATATCCGGAGGGTGTACAGCAACAACAGACAGTAAGAAAGGTTTACACAGGGTCTTAATCTAAAAAGAAACCTTTGAGCGGGGCCCTGCTGCACGTCTGCGCCTGTGTCTCCGTTGTGCCGTATCCTGGAAGGGTGTGGCACGATGATCATCTGCAAAAGAAAAAAACCCAGGTGAAAGTCTTCGTGCAAAAAATTGATTATTCTTAATGAACCATTAAAATTCAATCAAAATAAGGTCAAGCCGAACTGTAGTCCTTTTTATATGCGGGAAGCCCCTAGCACCACCTATGGGGGTAAATCCATCGACCCCATCTCAGGTTTGTCTGGGCTGTTACAGCTAGTGGTGTGCCGGACTCGTCTAGCCGTGTCCGCGGTCTTGACGATCGATCATTTATTCTGGTTGGAGAGCCAGTCAGTGTTCGGCTGCTAAAGCCGCCACACATTCTTCCGTACGCAAGGAACACCTCTGTGTTTCCGCTAACTATATGGTGCCACGTGGACCGGGCATCTTAAGCTCAAGATAAGCGTAATGCGGTACTGCGTTAAAACGAGCAAAGGCCGTTCTTCCGAGTAGTGCTTGATAGCCGCTTCGGAATGGAGCGATGTCGAAGGTTAACCTTTCACTTCGGAAGTTGCCGGGAGAACCGAATACAACCTCTAGTACTAGAGAGCCCGTGCAGCGGGCCTCTGGGCCTGGTATTACTCCTTTGAAGGTAGTATTGCTTTGGTTAATTCTTGTCGGGTCTACCCCCATTTTGCGGACTGTGTCCTGATATATCGGATTGAGACTACTGCCGCCGTCCATAAGGACTCGGGTGAGATGGTATCCGTTAATTATTGGGTCTAGCACCAAGGCAGCAGATCCTCCGCCGGATACTAGTCGGGTGATCCCTGAGATCGAAAGTGATCGGGCAGGCCGACCAAGGGTTGAACTTGGGGGTGACGGGCTCCACGGCGCATACGTCTCGGAGTGCGTGTTTGCTCCTCCTCTTCGTTACGTGAATCATGTTCACTGTTCCTCTGGTGGGAATTTTTTCTGTCCCCTAGTGTTTTGCCGGCGAGGCTCATCCTCGTCTTCACTTGGTGTCTCCCTCCCCTTGTGCTCGGCGTTTAGCTTGCCGGCTTGCTTGAAGACGCAGCATTCTCTGTTGGTGTGATTTGCAGGTTTGTCGGAGGTGCCATGAATCTGACATAATCTGTCTAGAATCTGGTTTAGGCTGGACGGTCCATCTCGGCTGCCTTTAAATGGCTTTTTCCGTTGACAGGGTTGAGAGCCCCTGAATCCGGCGTTTACCGCCGTGTTGTCTGGGCTGTCTTCATTGCTTCGACGCTTTCTTTTATGGTGTCGTGGTTTCCCATTACCATCCCTGACTTCGGATGTGCCTGGGTCGCTGGTGCCACTACGGGCCAGCCAACTATCTTCGCCCGCGCAAAAGCGGGTTATAAGGCTTGTTAAGGCTGCCATTGTCCTCAGTTTTTCCTGGCCGAGGTGTCTGGCGAGCCATTCGTCCCAGACACTGTGTTTGAAAGCCGCTAGGGCTTCGGCGTCCGGGCAGTCGACAATTTGATTCTTCTTAGTGAGGAATCTGTTCCAAAGCTATCGGGCTGACTCTCCGGGCTGTTGAATTATATGACTTAAATCGTCCGCATCTGGAGGCCGGACATAGGTCCCTTGAAAATTAGCCCTAAAAGCATCCTCAAGCTCTTCCCAACTTCCGATTAAGTTTTCGGGGAGGCTCTTTAGGCAATGCCGAGCTGGTCCTTTCAACTTGAGGGGCAAGTATTTGATGGCATGGAGATCATCTCCACGAGCCATATGGATATGAAGGATAAAGTCCTCGATCCAGACCCCAGGGTCTGTCATTCCGTCCTACGCCTCTATGTTCACGGGTTTGAATCCCTCTGGAAATTCATGATCCAGCACCTCATCGGTGAAGCATAGGGGGTGCGCGGCACCCCTGTACTTGGATGTGTCATGACGTTCTGACAGTTGTAGTGTTCGGTTTTGATTCTGTGCCGGAGCGCGCTTCCTAGATCCGTAGATGGACCTGGTCATACCGACATCGTTAGCCGCCCTATCGCGGCCACGGGGTGGTCGATCCGGCTGATCGACCGTTTTATTTTTCGGCTGTATAGGCTCTAAAGCCTCGTCATCGAATTCAGGCAGCAGCTTGCGCTTTGGATAGCTCTTTGTGTGGCGACTGCCACCGTACTTTTCTGCAGTGTCGAGCACTTTGTTCCATCTACTATTGAGTGTATTTTGCGCGGCCTTGATCCTTTGCTTCTGCTTCTTTAGACTCCTCGCGGTGGCAAGAAGCCTTCTATGGAGGTTCTCTTGCTCCAAGTGCCTTTCCGGGATGATGTGTGCATCGTCGTCCGGACTGTTCTCCTCTCCGGAGACAGGTTGATTAGCTTTACCCTCGGCGTCACCGTTGTCGGACAGCGGCTCCGTACTATGTCCACCGTCCGCTGGCTCATCCTGCTCTGTCGCTGGGTCCATGTGGTCGTCGTTTCCTCTGGAGTCGACCGGGGTATTATTCTTTCTTGCCCTGTTATCGCTGTTTTTGCCGAGGCGGGATTTGGAGTGGTGCCTACGTCGTCGCTTTGGTTGCTTCTCTGCATCCTTCCGTTCCTCGTCATCGTTTTCTTTGGGTGTATCCACCATGTATATATTGTGTGATGGAGTGGTTGTCCAGCGCCCTGTGGGCGGTAGTTCCTGTTCCTCTCCTGCATCGTCGTCCATACCGTCGATGTCTTTGGAGTCGAAAGTGGCTATTAAGTGGGTGGTGGGTGGGGACCGAATTTCTTCGTCATCCGCCTCCCACTCGAGCCGGACATAGTTCGACCGAGGGTCTCCTGACAAGGAGAGAGACTTTAAAGAATCTAGCATGTTGCCCAAGGGTGATTGCTGGAAAATATCCGCGGAGGTAAACTCCATGATCGGTGCCCAATCAGATTCGCTAGGCACAGACGCAGGCGGTTCTGAGCCCGTGGCCGGGGACGAATCCAAGGATCCGGCAACATAGGTCTCGTAGGAGGTGAAGACAGTATTCGGCTCTATCGCCGCTGAGTGTGCAGCCTCCGTGGCGGGGTCCATCCACCCGTCCTCGGACGGCGCAATCTGCTCCGGATTGAGGGCCGGAGTAGCCGCAGGTGTGATCTCCCGAACACCGTCCGACGACAGAGCTAAGTCATGCTCGTCGTGACTGTGCGGCGCACCTGACATAGGCTTGAATCCGTCAAAGATCAAGTCTCCGCGGATGTCGGCACTATAGTTTAAATTTCCAACCCTGACCTGACGGCCAGGGGCGTAGCTCTCGATCTGCTCTAGATGGCCAAGTGAGTTGGCCCGCAGTACGAAGCCGCCGAATACGAAGATCTGTCCGGGGAGGAAAACCTCGCCCTGGAGCACATCGTTGCCGATGATCGAAGGACCCATCAAGCCTTTATCGTTACGGCACAGTGGAACTCTCAACGAAAGCACCAATGTCGGTGTCAAAACCGGCGGATCTCGGGTAGGGGGTCCCGAACTATGCGTCTAAGGCGGATGGTAACAGGAGGCGGGGGACACAATGATTACCCAGGTTCGGGCCCTCTCGATGGAGGTAATACCCTACTTCCTGCTTGATTGATCTTGATGATATGAGTATTACAAGAGTTGATCTACCACGAGATTGTAGAGGCTAAACCCTAGAAGCTAGCCTATGATTGTGATTGTTGTTGTCCTACAGACTAAACCCTCCGGTTTATATAGACACCGGAGGGGGCTAGGGTTACACAGAGTCGGTTACAAGGGAGGAGATCTACATATCCTATTGCCAAGCTTGCCTTCCACGCAAAGGAGAGTCCCACCCGGACACGGGACGAAGTCTTGAATCTTGTATCTTCATAGTCCAACAGTCCGGCAGAAGTATATAGTCCGGCTGTCCGAGGACCCCTTAATCCGGGACTCCCTCACTAGGCACCCCTCGTTGCACCGCATGGACGGTCACGTGTCGCCGTTTCATTCCTTGCCGCCACTAGTTGAGGAGGACGCGTCGGCGTTCCGCTCCTCGCCGCGACGCATCGAGGTGGACGCGTCGGCGTTCCCAGTATCGCCAGCACGTGCGTCGGAGGACGCGTCGGCTCCCTGCTACGAGGAGAACCCCGCGCCGCACACCGAGCCCCCCAGCCTTGAGCAGCTTTGGAAAGAAATGGATGTCGCCTTGTGGGAGGCTTTGCCTCTGGCAGAGCGCGCCAAAATAGAGGCGGAGAAGAAGGCCGAGGAAGAGAAGCGCGCCGCGAGGCATGCTGCCTGGCAGGCCTATGTCGCGTCCGAGAGAGTCGGGCAATTGGCCCTTTGGCAGAAGGCTCGTGCGAGGGACGTGAGGGTGGCAGAGGATGCCCGTGCCAAAGCCCTGAGTGCAGTCGGGTCCAAGCGCCTCATCTACGCTTGACGGTACGTGGACCGGGTGCACACTTCCAGCGAGGAGGAGACCTATTGGCACCGGATCACCACACCGGTGAGATCGTGCTCGCCCGCCGGCAAGCCGCCAATCAGCACCTCGCGAGTTGCGATGCTGAGGAAGATGCGTTGTGTCGGCGCGCTGGGAACCGGCCGCGCACCAGGGCACTCGTGGCGTGCCGCAAGTGCTCCTGCGAGCGCCGTGGCTTTTATTAGGAATAATTTAGTTTCGTAAGGCGATCTCATTAGTTTTGGGACGCAAATGATAAATCCCAAACGTTCGGAAATTATTAGCGTCCTTAATTAAGTATGTAGAAGGAAATGTTTGGAAACCTTGTGTATCCGTACGCATTTTGTAAGTATGTGCATATAGCACAAACTTTACTATATACTATCGCACTACACGTCTCTCTCTATATATGCTTGCAGACTGTGCTACTTCTATTACTTATGTACGTGCAAATGCACGTTTTAACATTACCATACGGTTTTTGTAAAAGTAGAAAAATAGCACTAGTCAAGCTTGTGAAATGATTCAATGCAAAACAAATGCCAAAATGCTCGTTTGATTGTTTACTTTTAGCTTCCTTCTCTGTGGTTATTTATCTATCGTACTTTGTATGGAGTATCTCACTGGTCGGGAAGGCATGCAAATTCCCAAACCGCTTCCCACACCCTGTATCGAATTTTTTGCCTAACAAGTTGTGTCGTGCAATTGGAATTCCAACTTGAGTACTACTACTAGGAGTACGAGGGGCCAGTTCTTTTAGGCCTCTAGATTAGTAATCCCATAACTACTACCTCCGTCCAGGTTTATTGGTCCCCATTGTAATCTGTGTCATATTTTGACCATAAATTTAACTAATGAAATGTTTATGCATGTCACATGCAATAACATTTTGTTGGTTAAATATTTGGTCAAATAAATGAGTGAGGTGCCTTATGTTACTGTCCACTGTGACTAGTCTTATGGGAAAAGCTGGGGAAGAAACGGCTTATTTTTTAAGCCGCCAAAAGAACTGGCCCTAGGAGTAGTAGCTTGGGATACTAGGAGTAGTAGCTGGGGATCGAGTGTGTGAGATGAACCGGAGAAACTAAATGCAGAGAGATGAAAAGCAAAAGAGACGGAGGGATGTGATGGTTGCTTGTCCGTTTATTTTACCAGGACACTTATTACTGGGAGTGGTGGGGTTTTGTGATATGATGGCTTTACTGCCGTGCCACGAGCGGGGTGAGACTCCCGTGCAGCGCTACCCTCTACACTAGTACTACCTCGGTCGTGGTTTCTTAGTCCCACATTGAATTTGACTCAAGATTTAACTGACAAAATGTTAGTGCATGTCAATCGAAACTAGATCGTTGGATATATATTTGAACATAGTTTTCAATGATATAATTTTTGGTGACATGCATGAGAATTTATCGTACTATATATAATGTTAGTTAAATTTATGGTCGTATTAATATATAGTAAGGTGCCTGTGCGTTGCACGGAACAGTGAAATGCATTGATTGGGGAGTTGTTTATTTTGACAAAGTATGTGGGGGTCATCTCATGTGTAATGAGAATCGATAGGTTTCTTCGGATATTATTTCTTCTCTAGAGCTCACAAACATCCGGGTGAAATAGATAAAAAAAGTATCTTTTGCAAACAAAAGCGTTCAACTGTTCAACCTGCATCCAAAACTTGTGAAGAATAACACTTAGTGCTTTGCAAGAAATGGTCTTTAAGAATTAGTTCTTGAGTATCGATTGTTATACATGTTGGCTAGAGATGACATGGCACTTTCTTATAGTCAACAATTGGCTATAATATTAAGTATTAACCATGCTCTTATACACCTAGACAGAGGGATTAAATCAGGATGACTTCGAAGGGGCAGAGGAGAAGTAAGAAATGGTTCATCATAAGTCTTTCACCAGTACTGTAGTAAAAATTCTCAGTTAATCTCATAAATGGCAAGCGAGAACTCTAATGGAGCAAAATCATACATGGAAGATTCTAGACTAAACCATAAATGGATACACTTTTATTCAAGCGTGAAAGTGCAACTATCCCTGGTTGGTTTTGGTAATTCCTAACAACATATAGCTCATTGAACTAATGCTATTTCAAGGTGATCATTTCAGAAAGTTCAATGATTGGCATGGCATGGACTAGGAATGTGGACCCCTCAAAATGCTAAGGACACACATTGGCTCAAGCTCAAGACTCTACATTTTCATTTTAGTGATCCAAGATCATATTGAATCCATAGGAAAGCCAATACTATTAAAAGGGGGTGAGGTGTTGCTTAATGGCTTGCTTGCTCAAAATGCTTAGTGATATGCTCCAAAATCCCTCCACCACTTTCTCATTTCCACATATGTCCCAAACCAAAAGTTAAACTTGGCTCTACCGATTTGATCTATCCGGCGCCATCGAGTTCACTTGACATAGCCACTGCCAGAAACCCTAGTCACTTTAGTCTCACCGATAGGGATCTCGGTCTCACCGAGATGGGATTGCAAACTCTCTGTTTCCCTTCGTAACGTTTCCAACTGAGATGAGCGATCGGTCCCACCGAGTTCGCAATGCAAACTCTTTGTTTCCCTTTCGTAACGTTTCGGTCTCACCAAAATTAGATAATTGGACCCACCGAGTTTGTCTGACCAACTCTCTGTTTGCCTATTATAGAAATCGGTCCTACCAAGTTTATGTGATCGGTCTCACCGAGATTACGTTATGCCCTAACCCTAATGGAATCGGTCCCACCGAGTTGACATGTCGGTGCCACCAAAAAGCCTAACGTTCACATTTTGAACTAAATCGGTCCGACCGAGTTACCCGATTCGGTCCCACCGAGTTTGGTAAATTGTGTGTAACGGTTAGATTTTGTGTGGAGGCTATATATACCCCTCCACCCACTCTTCATTCGTGGAGAGAGCCATCATAATGTGCCTACACTTCCAGCATACATTTTCTGAGAGAGAACCACCTACTCATGTGTTGAGACGAAAATATTCCATTCCAACCACATGAATCTTGATCTCTAGCCTTCCCCAAGTTGCTTTCCACTCAAATCATCTTTCCACCCAATCCAAATTCATGAGAGAGAGTTGAGTGTTGGGGAGACTATCATTTGAAGCACAAGAGCAAGGAGTTCATCATCAACACACCATCTATTACCTTTTGGAGAGTGGTGTCTCCTAGATTGGTTAGGTGTCACTTGGGAGCCTCCGTCAAGATTGTGGAGTTGAACCAAGGAGTTTGTACGGGCAAGGAGATCGCCTACTTCATGAAGATCTACCCTAGTGAGGCAAGTCCTTCGTGGGCGATGGCCATGGTGGGATAGACAAGGTTGCTTCTTCGTGGACTCTTCATGGGTGGAGCCCTCCGTGGACTCGCGCAGCCGTTACCCTTCGTGGGTTGAAATCTCCACTGTTATACTCTTAGACTTGCATGTGTAGGTTGATTTCTTGACGTGTGCTAAGTTGCTAAAATCGGCCAAGACTTAAAATTGGGAAAAGGCTAGATTTTTATTTGGTCAAGTAGTCTAATCACCCCCCCTCTAGACATACTTTCGATCCTACAAGTGGTATCAGAGCTTTGATCTCCATTTGTCTTGATTTCCATAGCTTTTGGTGATCATAGCCTTGGTTTCATAACCTAGGAGAGTATGGCGTCTAGCGAGGGAATTACCACCGTAGAGGTCCTTACTTTGATGGTACTAATTTTGCTAGTTGGAAGCATAAGATGAAAATGCATATTCTTGGACATAACCCTGCCGTTTGGGATTTTGTGTGTATTGGCTTGCAAGGTGAATTCTTCGATGGGAAAGAACCAAAACGTGAAGCTACCGCACAAGAGTTGAAGATGCTGCAATACGATGCTCAAGCTTGCGATATCCTCTTCAATGGATTATGCCCCGAAGAATTCAACAAAATCAGCCGTGTTGAGAATGCAAAGGAAATTTGGGATACTTTGATTGATATGCACGAGGGTACCGACTCCGTCAAGAGATCCAAATTAGATGTGCTTCAAAGTCAACTTTACAAGTTCAAAATGAAGGATGGTGAAGGTGTCGCTGAAATGTACTTTAGGCTTGCTCTCATCACAAATGAAATTGCCGGCTTAGCAAGTGAAGAGATGACTGATAGATTCATCATCAAGAAGATCCTAAGAGCCTTGGATGGAAAATATGATACCGTGTGCACATTGATCCAGATGATGCCCAATTACAAAGATCTCAAGCCAACGGAAGTCATTGGAAGAATTGTTGCTCATGAGATGTCACTCAAGGATAAGGAAGAGCTTCACAACAAGTCAAGTGGTGCTTACAAAGCCTCATGTGATGCTCCTACATCATCGACGAGAAACAAGCCTTCAGTGAGGAATTGAGCCTAATGGTGAAAAACTTCAACAAGTTCTACAAGAGTAGAAGCATGGAGAGAAGTTCCAAGTCAAGATCCGACAATGATAAAAGATCTTCGAGTCGTGAGCGAAATTGCTACAATTGTGGAAGATCCGGACACTACTCCAATGAGTGTACGGCTCCCTACAAAAGAAAAGAAGAATCACCTCCAAGAGAGAGAAGGAGTATAGATGATCATTATGAATGAAGAACCTCTCGGAGAAGCAAGGATTTGGGAAGGAAGGACAAATCATCGAAGAGCTACACAAAACAAAGACACCAATCTCATGTTGGTGAATGGGTATCCGGCTCCGACTCCGACCATCACTCCGACTCCGAATATACTCAAGATGAAGTTGTTGCCGGTCTAGCACTTGTGTCAACCAACTCCTATGACATATTTGACTCACCAAATGAAGGAATTGGAAGATGCTTCATGGCTAAAGGCACAAAGGTATCACACCCCGAGTATGTTGATTTCAATAGTGATGAAGATGATTTGCTAGGTGATGCTGATTTACTTGTTGACAACTCTAGTGATGAAAACTATGATGAACTTGCTATTAATCATGCTAATCAAGATAAAACGAATGATGATAAGAAGGATATTGAGCATATAACTAAAGAACTAAAAACTCTTAAGTTAGCTCATGAAACTACCTTGGAAGATCAACGAGAACTTTTAAAGACTCATGAGAAGCTACGCTTTGAAAAGCTAAACCTTGAGCAAGAGCATGGGTTCTTAAAAGAAATCAATGTTGATCTTCGCAAGAAAAGTTCTTCTTACATTGCCAAGCGTTTACTCTTGTCTACTTACATGCCACAAGTTAAATCTAGCAACAAGAGCAAGAAAGATTCTTCTTCTAGTAGTAACAATAATCATGTTAAATCCAATGTTGTTACTTCTAGTAGTTCTCTTGATTCCACTAATGATTCTCTTAGCCAAGTTACACTTCAGCAAGAAAATACCTTATTGAAGGGAATTATAGAGAAAGGTGTTTATAAGATCCTTGCTCGGAGTAAGCAATTTGAGGAAATTGTACGCAAGCAAGGAAGGCACCGGAAGAATCAAGGTATTGGTTTTGAACGAAAGTTCAATGCCAATGCAGTTGAGTGGGAAGAAGATCAATACGCCAAGACGAAGTTTGTTCCTCAACAAGAGAAGTATGATCCTACTTCTTTCCAAGGGACACAAGCTCAAGATGATCTTCCACCACAAGACCACAAGCAAAAAGGCAAGGACAAGCCTCAAGAGGAGATTGATGCATTTGAAGAAGCTCCTATGGCCTTGGTCAAGTGGGTTCCCAAGACTACATCAAGTTCTACTTCATCAAGTACGACTACAACTCCAAGGATCCCATCAAGATGGTGTGGATCCCGAAGAAGAAGAACTAGAGAGTTCTTGAGGGTGACTCCGCCAACATACTTCGCTCATATCATTTTGGCAAGGACAAGTGCAAACAACTTCCACATCTTGCACTAGTTCAAGGAGTCACAAACCCTCTTGTTGGTAAGACAAGGGACAAGGTAACCTAATGCTTTCATGGACATCATCTTGTGTGAACATCACTCTATGTCTATGGATATCCTTGTTTCTTCCTTGTGGGACTAACCCGTGTAGGTATTGAAAGTGCAACTCACTCCAATGGATTGCTCCAAATGATCTACATCAACATTGAGCACCCACATCTTCAACATCTACATGAAGTCATCATCGACAAAACCATGGTTAGTTCATCCCTCTTAGGGGGGATATCACATCTAGGGGGAGCTTTACTCTAAATATTGAGCTAAAGCAACTCTAAAGGTGTGAACACAACAATGCTTTATGTAAAAGTGATAACCCCACTTGTGCTTAAACGATGAGTATGACCTATGATCAAATGTTCTCATTTGACTCCTAAGTTAATATACTCATATATAGATGAGCTAGTCATCGCCAATTGCTTGATAGATGCTAGAGTGTTTGTGCATGCTTTGCCGCATATTTCATTTGCCATTTTATTGTGTGAGCATGTTGATTGCATATTTTACTCATTCAAGGACATCCATTTGTTTCTTTGATTGTTTGGCTTTCTATTTTGCCAAATGGATGGACAAGAATGCCTAAGAACTTCCTCTAGCTATCTATGCTTTTCTCGTCTCAAACTCTATTCATGCTACATCACAAAGTTTGATCAAGTCAGATTTGAACTACTCTGTGTGAGGAGCACTCGGAGTCCCCGATTCGTCATAGACTTAAACTTCCAAAACCTCTCTGTGCATTTCGGTCTGACCGATTCATCCTTTTTGGTCTGACCGAGTTCACTGAGTTGATCTAGGTTTTCAATCTCGGTGCAACCGATTAGAACTTTTCGGTCACATCGAGTTGTAGTAACCGCTTGTGATTATGCATCTCGGTGCCACCGAGTTGTTCCACTTGGTCACACCGACATGGTCAGGATATATATACTGACGGGTGAGATTTTGGAAATTTCTTCAAAACTCTTCATCCCGCGCGTGTCCTGCTCTGCCGCCTCGGGTCTCCGGATCATCCTCTCGTCGCCAGCGACCTCCCGCCGCTGGTTTCCGTCGCCGTCAACGGGATTCAACGCCGCCGTTGCCGCCGCAGCGAACTCACCGCCAAACTAGGGTATGAGTTCGACCCCTTGTGCATTCTTTTTACCTCTGATTCCGAGCACAAGGTCAATGCCATGTTCTTTACCATGTATGAAATCATCCTGTCCAGCAGAACATCCCATAGATTAGATTAGATTCGAAAATTTAGGGTTAGGTTTCCGCCGAACTCATCTCTGACCGACCGAGTTGTAGAAATCGGTCTCACCGATTTGGCTTAGGCCATTGAACTTGCACTTTTCAGTCTGACCGAAAGTTGCAAATCGGTGTGACCAAGTTCAACTCTCTGTGAAACCCTAGCAATCTTGGAGTCACCGAACTGTGACCCGGTCTGATCGATTTCACTAGTTTAGACTCCAACAGTTGCTTTGGTGTCACCGAGTTTAACAAATCGGTAGCTCCAAAATGCTTTCTATGGAAAACTAAAACTAAGTTTTTGAGTCATCTGTTTTGCAAAATCTCTGCACTTTGTGATGCTTATCCACTCTACCTCATCTATATCTATTCACAGGGTCTGCTGTCAGTTTGCTTTGCCAGTATGTCTGACCAGGGTGATATCCAGAACAAATCAGAAGAGCAAGTGAACATGAGTGAGGGCACTAGTCCCTCTAGTAGCTATGATGAGGGCAGCAGGAGCACTCCAAGCAATTTGCCCAAGGCAACCACTAGAACAAGGAAGAAGAGAACCTCAGACTCAGAGGATGAGGACTATGTGGATACTGAGGAGGAAGTGAGCTCCAAGAAGAAAGTGCTGAAGAAAGAATATGGGATTGCTGCTGCAACAAAACCTGGTATGCACAAGAAGGCACCTGCCAAAAGAGTGCCAACATCCAAGCCAAGGAAAGTTCCAACAGGAGAAACCATGCAGTTCACTATAGAACAGTCAGATGATGATGTGGCTGGTGGCAAGAAGAAGAAAAGGGCAAGAACCACAACTGCAAAAGTACTTGAAAATCAACCATGGTGAGAGATTCTGAAGAAGAGGAAGAGGAAGAGGATGCTGCACCAGCACCCAAGTCTCAGAAGCTGATGGGGGATGCCATTAAGTCTGGGGCTGCCCCTTCTAAGCCCAAGACAGCTCCCAAAGCCTCTGCTCAAGCTCCAAAGACTTCAAAGCCCAAGAGGAGCCTTAGAAATATTCTAGCTGCTGAGAAGAACAAGGACCCAGTGCCTGAGATGGATGAAGAAGAAGATGCTGAAGCCCAAGTGCTTAGGAAGCTCAAACCTAAAATTCCAGATCATGATGACAGCCATCCAGTGGCAGAAGATATGAGCATCAGGAAGGATGCAGGTCTCAGACTTTGGAGACAAAGTGACCCTTATGCTGTGAGGAGGAAAACTGTTGTGGACTACAGGTTCCATACCAAGGAGCAGCAAGATTTCTATGAAACCATTCTGCTTTACAAGAAGCCCATAGTATGTGATATGAAGTGGGCTGATTGGACATACATTGATGAGAATGAAGACCATTTTCCAGCTGTGCATCAGAGCTTCAGAGCATGTGGTGTGGACAAGTTTGTGGGTCAAAAGCTGACCAAGTGGAATGATGAACTCATCATGCAATTCTACTCCACTGCACACTTTTATCCTGGTGGAAGAATAGTTTGGATGTTTGAGGGTACAAGGTACCAATCTACTATTGATGAGTGGGCCAAATTGATAAATGCCCCTGAAGAGCAAGAATATGACTTGGATGTCTATGCCAAGAAGAAGAAAGACCACAACTCTATGGCCAACATGTACAAAGAGATCCCAGACAAAGCATTGGAAACTCATAAGCTTGGCTCTATACATTATTTGTTGTCTGGCTTAGCTACAATCAACACTATATTAAGGCATACATTGTTGCCAAAATTTGGAGATCACAAGATGATCAGAGGCCATTCCATCAACTTGCTGCATATATTTGATGTGCCTCAGAAATTCAAAATTATGAGCCTGATTGTTGAAACTATCAAGATGACAGCTGCAGATCAGAAGAGATCTCATGGGTATGCTCCACATATTCAAGTGCTCATCAACTCCAAGATGGGCACAGGCACTTATCTTTTGGACAAGGAGCATCTACCCTTGAGACCATATTTTGAGGACAACACTATTGTCATGAATGAAGAAGATCCCACTTCTGTGCAAGCACAAGAAAAAAGAGAGAAGGCTAAGGTTGAGAAAGCTGCAAAGATGCCAAGTGTTGAAGAGGCATCTCAAGTGTTCCTAAAGTCAAAACAAGATCAACTTGCTTATCTGATTCAAGCAACCCTGAGGATTGAGAAGGGCTTGGCCACCCTGACTCAGAACCAAGAGAGCATGGAGAGGATCATTCAAACAAAGTTCTATGATCTTGATCTGAAAGTGACTGAGATGCAGGCAGCTGTTGAGCAGCTCCAGGAAGAAGCTGAGGAGAAGAAAGGGCGGGCTACCACAAATGCCTTTTAGAGAGTGCCCAGAGGTTAGAGGTCTGCTGCAGTGCCCATGGCTGACACTAGAGCTACCACATCAGCACCAGCAGCCACAGCTTCAGTGCCACCTCTAGTTGCAACTCCACCAGCTCCAACAACTTCTAAAGATGCTTTCGTCCTTGGAGTCCTCTCCACACCACCTCCCGAAGAAAAAGCCTAGAGAGACGGATAGCACTACGCATTTTCAAACTTTTTGGTAACTTGTTGCCAAAGGGGAGAAATGTATAGATCATAGGCTTTGAGAGAGAGTGTTTTTGCTTCTTTTGTCTCTTTTGTTTTGGTTGATACTTTTGTGTGCTCGTTTGATACTTTATGTCTATGTTACTTGTATGATCATGTGTTTGATCATATCCTACATTCATGCTTGCGCTTGAATGATGTTATATTTTATATCTCTTGTATGATCATTCACTTTGCTTGGTGATGAGTGCATATTGTTACTTTCTATCATTTTGAGCGCTCCACCAAGATGTATGTGACATGGAAGAGTAACCCATGATCCTAATTGATTGTGCATTTGCATTCAAAAGCAAATCTGAAATAATGCACATATTTTAGGGGGAGCTCTTACTTATCACATACTTCTCAAAGCGACGATGTATTTTAAATCTTATTATCACTTGTAGAAGCTTTGATCTATATGTTGTCATCAATTACCAAAAGGGGGCAGATTGAAAGTGCAACTATTGCTGGGTGGTTTTGGTAATTCCTAACAACATATAGCTCATTGAACTATCGCTCTTTCAAGATGATCATTTCAGAAAGTTCAATCATTGGCATGGCATGGACTAGGAATGTGGACCCCTCAAAATGCTAAGGACACACATTGGCTCAAGCTCAGGACTCTACATTTTCATTTTAGTGATCCAAGATCAAATTGAGTCCATAGGAAAGCCAATAATATTAAAAGGGGATGAGGTGTTGCTTAATGGCTTGCTTGCTCAAAATGCTTAGTGATATGCTCCAAAAGCCCTCAACCACTTTCTCATTTCCACATATGTCCCAAACCAAAAGTCAAACTCGGCTCTACCGATTTGATCTATCCGGCGCCACCGACTTCACTTGACATAGCCACTGCCACAAACCCTAGTCACTTCGATCTCACCGATAGGGATCTCGGTCTCACCGAGATGGGATTGCAAACTCTTTGTTTCCCTTAGTAACGTTTTGGTCCAACCGAGATGAGCGATCGGTCCCACCAAGTTCGCAATGCAAACTCTCTGTTTCCCTTTCGTAACATTTTGGTCTCACCGAAATGAGCGAATCGGTCCCACCGAGTTTTCCTAACCAACTCTCCGTTTTCCTATTACAGAAATCGGTCCTACCGAGTTTATGTGATCGGTCTCACCGAGATTACGTTATGCCCTAACCCTAATCGAATCGGTCCCACCGAGTTGACATGTCGGTCCCACCGAAAAGCCTAACATTCACATTTTGAACTAAATCAGTCCGCCGAGTTTCCCGATTCGGTCGCACCGAGTTTGGTAAATTGTGTGTAACGGTTAGATTTTGTGTGGAGGCTATATATACCCCTCCACCCACTCTTCATTCGTGGAGAGAGCCATCATAACGCGCCTACACTTCCAGCATACATTTTCTGAGAGAGCACCACCTACTCATGTGTTGAGACCAAGATATTCCATTCCAACCACATGAATCTTGATCTCTAGCCTTCCCCAAGTTGCTTTCCACTCAAATCATATTTCCACCCAATCCAAATTCACGAGAGAGAGTTGAGTGTTGGGGAGACTATCATTTGAAGCACAAGAGCAAGGAGTTCATCTTCAACACACCATCTATTACCTTTTGGAGAGTGGTGTTTCCTAGATTGGTTAGGTGTCACTTGGGAGCCTCCGTCAAGATTGTGGAGTTGAACCAAGGAGTTTGTACGGGCAAGGAGATCGCCTACTTCATGAAGATCTACCCTAGTGAGGCAAGTCCTTCGTGGGTGATGGCCATGGTGGGATAGACAAGGTTGCTTCTTCGTGGACTCTTCATGGGTGGAGCCCTCTGTGGACTCGCACAGCCGTTACCCTTCGTGGGTTGAAGTCTCCATCAACGTGGATGTACGATAGCACCACCTATCGGAACCATGGAAAAAATTTCCGCGTCTACATTGCGTTTGCTCCCTCCAAACTCCTCCCTTTACCTTCATGTGCAATGTTTTATATTCCGCTGCTATACTCTTAGACTTGCATGTGTAGGTTGATTGCTTCACGTGTGCTAAGTTGCTAAAATCGGCCAAGACATAAAATTGGGAAAAGGCTAGATTTTTATTTGGTCAAGTAGTCTAATCACCCCCCCTCCTCTAGACATACTTTCGATCCTACAAAGAGTGATACTCTAATAGAGTAAGATCATGCATGGAATGTTCTATACTATATAAATAAGAAGTCTCCACATGCTTAAACATCAGATTACTGAGCGAAGACTAATGATCAACATTTAACTTGGTAATGCATATGTCCAGTTGAACCTCCTTGGAGTCCCCGTGCACCGTCTTGGGGGGAAAATCATACCATGCGTCTTCCATGTCCACATCAGCGGGAATGGAGCAGCTCAGCACTGTCCCAGTCAGCGTGATGGAGGTGGTGTGAGCGCCCACGTACCTCTGAGGGGTAGTAACAGTGAGCATGCACCCGTACATTGGTTTTGTGTCAGTGTCAGCGTTAGCGGCGTTGCCCCTCACACACACTACATAGACGGGGCGACGGTCTACGCGGGCCTCGCCGGTGCCCACGATCAAGAGGACGACGCTGCCATCCTCCTCCGAGACTAACAGGCGGCGGTGATCCTCCAGCGACTCCGGCACGGGGAACGGGTAGCACGTCTCGTACTTGATGTTCACCACCGCGGGCCAGTAGTGATCGACGAACAGTTGCGTAAGGTGATGCACGAAGCTCGCCAGCGAGCCCAAAACAGTGACGTGCACTCATAGCAGTAGACACAGGGCACCTTGGAGGCATCGACCAGGCCGTCCATGAAACGGGAGTGGCTGTAGGGGACATTGCGCCAGTTGAATATATGAGCAAGTTACTACGAGATTTAATCCGAATAAGCACAAAATAAATCATGACGGCTATAACAGAGATTAAACTAATCATGTGGACTAGCATAGTAGATGAACAAATTGAATCTAGGACACAGACTAGAAACATGAATTCTACCACGATTTCGAACGGGAAGGACAAAAACACATACGATGCAACGGGAGCAGCACCATTGGCATTGAGGTTGACGCCCATGTCCTTGAGGAAGAGGCTGCCAAGGTCGGGGAAGAAGTCGTCGTCGGTGAAGTCGTTGCTGCCAGCAGTCGCGCGAGTGCGCTCCCCAAATTCCAACAGCGCCTGCCAAATGGAGCGCAGGTGGGAGTGGCTGTAGGGACGTTGCGGCCGCAGAATGGAGCGCATGAGTAGCACACGAAGTAGTAGATGGTGCTCCTCCCTAGTCTCTATCTCTACTCTTATCTCTAGTCTCTACTCTAGTCTTATAAAAAACCGAGTTGGTGATGATGGTGTGCCTGTCATCTTGTAATATAGACCGTCCGATCTATATCTGATGGATAGAAAGCAAACTATGACAATTTTACAAAAGATAGCCGCACCTCTCTCCACATTTGCAGATAAGGCCTTGCCTCGTTCATCCTTGTCTCCCACAACCTCATTGCTGAGCAATTAAAAAAGGAAGTCTCTGGAACAATCTGGCATGGTGGCCACTATCGGCGCCGTTCATCCCCGTGCCTCCGCCCAATCCGACCACCAGTCACCACCACGCCCCACTCCTCCTCACCTTATCTCTCATCTTTCTCGACATATCATTTTTTCGACGAAATTCTTGAGATACCATTTTTTCGATAAAATTCTCGAGATATCATTAGTTTTTACACATGGGATTACTCCTGCATGGGTCAATCACAACAGGTGTTTTGTAAAAAAAATGCATCTTGATGTTCCGTGCAATGCGCGGACATCTTGCTATTTTTTGCATATAATTCCAAACACCACGTAGACATGGTCTTTGACCATTTTACAACTATGTTAGTATCATTGTTAGTGGTCAGCCAGTGCAAGTTATAGCCCCGGGTGTTTTAACCTTTTTTAGTAATGATATCTGGTGATTGTTCGCCACGAGCTCAATCCTGGGGAATCCCACGTAACCGTCAGATTTCCATCCGATAGTGGCCTGTTTTTAAGCCATACTATTTGACAAAACCGCCACCCTTACACACGTACTGTAACTGCATCGTGGGCGTTTGCAACTGCCATGTCTCCCAGTGAACGTTTGCTGGGGATTGGAGTTAGCACCGATGGCGGTTCGTAGTCGTCCCACGCTCGGGCATTGAAGTTTGTAACTATTTTAGATTAGAATATACTACTCCTTCGGTGCTAGTAGTAGAGCAGAGTCCTACTCCACTACTCTATATGCAAACTAGGGCATAGTAGTAGGTACTATAGGGAGTACTAGTACTGTGATCACTCAAGCAAGTTGTCTGGCATCGATATGACCCTACGCTGCTGGTATGTGTCTCGTAAGTCAAGAGGCGTGCTCTAGTCATCATCACCTGTCCACTTCCCGCAGCATATTCACTTCTCCATCTTTGTCCGCACATAATCTTCCAATCTTCCATCCCCGCTAAGGCGCCTCCCCCCTCTTCCGAAACCCAAGCACTAACAATGGCAGAACCGAGTAGCGTCCGTCGAAAGAGTGACTGGAATTTGCTCCCCACAGAGGTAATCAAGCTCATTGTTTCGGCTGTGGACAATCTCAGTACCATGCCGCTCGCCGCGTGCTCGTCGGGGCTGTACCGTTTACTCAAAGCCCTCAGGGCGGAGCTTTTCAAGCCAGATCCTTGCTTGCTGATGCCGCCTGATCTTCAGAAACGGCATGTCACGCAGCATAATGATCGTAGGGTGGCGAGCATCAACCCCCCTGATTGCGATCCGATCCCCGTCACCCTCAACTACATTAACGGTATGTACTGGGTCGGCATGAACACGTCTTGGATGGTGCTCGTCGACGGTCGCGGCAGCTAGATCCTCGTGGAGGTCTACACCTGGCGATTGATCCCCCTTCCTTTGATTAACACTGCACTGCTTTGGCACCGCGACCCAGAATACTCGGAATCTTACAGTAGCCAACATGATACCAAGTTTGATTTGCTCAAGGTTGTAATCTGCCAAGTTCCCACAAGATCTGTGAATTATAAAGACTTCAGGCTAATTGTGTTCTTCAACCACGGTCTCGCCTATCTGACAGGTCACTGCGGCAAGTGGATAAATCTGCATGTCCATCACAGGATCATACATCCTTCATGGTTCTCTGATGCCATTCAACACAAGGGCTTCATTTACGCTGTCGACTCCTTCTATGGATGGACGTATTGCTGGCCTACTCCAGTCATCGCTACAAATGGCTGTTACAGAAGTATGTTACTTTCCTATGATATCATGATGGCTTGCTTATATTACTGTCAACATTTACTGAAAAAATATTCATGCTCATAACATGTTGTTCTTAAGATTGACTACAGTAAGAGCCCTTTTTTATTTGACTCCAACTTGATATGATGTTGTAGGCCGCCTGGTGTCCCTACCCTTCCTAATCCCAGAACCTTTCAAAGAAAAGCGGCATGGCAGTTGCAGGTGGTTCCTGGCTCGATCAGACGACGGCGAACGATTGATAATCGTTCGCACGTACCGGACGTGTTGTTTCGTGGAATACAATCACAATCACTGCATGGTCTTTCAGCAGGATCCCAGCTTCTCCAGGCCTTCAGGAATGTTTGGCTGGAGGATGGTAAGTAGCCTTGGTACACGCTCTATGTTTCTCGGACTGAATTATCTGATTAACCAGGAGATAACCGACGGCAAGGATCATGATGGCAGCGCGGTTTCGTTCATCAGGCAAAACTGTGTGTACACATCGTACCATGCGTCTCTGCATGCACCATACCCTGATATGTGCCGCCATGCTCTGCAGCACAAAGTAGGAGAGAGGGTCGCAAGTATCAGACTTCGACCTGCTGGCTGGAGTCTCCCCCATCAGGCACCCATCTGGTTCAATCCGTCAGCCAATCTCCATAGCTTAATAAATAGTAACATCTAACTGAGCTAGTTAGTTAGATGCGTACACTTGGTGTAGTAGGATCTTTATTTAGTTTGATGCATACACTTGTTCTTTTTTGGTAGCCCTTTTGTAATGATGGCTGATGTTTGGTTTGGAAGAGAGAGCTGCGTCTCTACTCTTCTGGCCTGCTTACTGCTTATGTTGCACCCCCAGCCCTGGTTCCTGCTGCTGCTATTTTCAATGTACAATCAGTAGTATATTTCATCTGTTGGTTGAATAAATGTGTTGTTAGAATGAAAAACACAATGTTTTGGAAATCATTGCATGGTCCGATCCTTAAGTGCCCCGTACCGTACGTAGCGCATACTATTTTTGGTACGGAACACATTTTCCACTTGTCGGTAACATGCAGCCCACTGATGAAGGCCCAATAGAGGAGGCCATAATTAGCTGGAAGGGAGGCTCTCACATGAATCCGGCCCAGGTATATGCTCATGGTCCCCTAAACATAAATAAGTAAATAAATAAAGCTAAATGCTCATGCACCAGTTCTTTAAATTCATGATTTGAAAAGTCAAATTTTAATAGGAGGATATTATTTCCTATGATAGTGTCGTTATTCAGTCGATATTATTCTTAGGCAAAGATAGCGACCAGTCTTCTTTCTCCCACCATTTTCTTCCTACAACCAGCAGACCCATGCAAATCGTAGTCAACGTCGTAAATAGTTCCGGTCCATTTTTATTTTTCGATAAGAATGGCCAACCTAGCCCAACACATTGGCGACAACACTTTATCCTCCGCCTTGGTGCGCTCGCCGCGGCGCCGCCGTCCGGCCTGTGAACATAGTGAATCGGGAGAGGACTGTAGTTGTGAGTATGACAGTACGGACCCACCAGGTCCACTACCGAACACAAGCAAGCGCCTCTTTTACTACTCAGATGCACCCCTCGATTTTTTTACTCCAATCCACCCTGTTGATATCTGGGACACACATCATTGTCAACGTATAGTCAATTAACGACATAATTGCACAACTTTTTTTTAGGATTTGTTTGGAGGAGGAGGCTATAAACTGGGTTGTGCGGTCTCTGTGGCCCGTCTCACAACATGACCAGCCGAGCAGTTTTTCCTTTGGGAAAATAGGTAGCCCACTATTTCTTTTTGAAGAATACCCAAGCTAGGCCTATTTGTTTTCTCCGACTTACTGGGCTGCAAATCTTTCAAGACGAGGTGGGATGCATTCCGGCCTGGCCAAAGAGTATGGTCAGTATATCTTAAAAGTAATATCAAAGGGGCTGCAAATTCCAAAAAAATATAGCAAATGGGCAATTAGTTTCTTTTTTTTTGTTTTTGTTCTTCACTGATATTTTATATTTCATTGGATTTTAACATGACATAGTACTGATTTATTTTTAAATTTGTTTTACTATGGCTACTATTTTTTGGATTAAGAATATTTATTTTTAAAATTTCGCACATTTTTTAGTTCAATTTTTTAACCCTGGCACTGACCAGAAAATGGGCAGCAATTCTAAAAATGGAAAATGGGCTGCAATAAATTCCATATGAATTAGCAAATGAGTAAAAATTATAAAAATAATAGCAAATGGGCTGTACACGCCACAGATTTCGAGGCTGACTTGTTTTACGCAAGGCTTTGTCAGTCAACACACGATTCTAGCAGCAGTGACTGTTGGATGTCCATCCAACGGCCGACGTGCTTCTTCAATCTCTGATCTTCCTGCTCCAGCCGCCTAAACCAGCGCCGACAGGACTGCCTGCTCCCTCCTCTTATGGCCCGCTGTGATGCCGCGTAGGCTTAACCGGCCCACCCTACTCCCTCCACTGGCCTGGCCGCACGCAATCAACTGCCTCCTTATTACGCGAAAAAATTGGTTCCTCCCACTGACATCTGGGGCGCACCGGTTCGGAGGCTGACCTGTGGGCCTACTAAGTTGATGCGTACGCAGGGCTTTGTCAACTTAGTCAATAAACGATTCTAGCAACAGTGACCGTTGGATTTGAATCGAACTGTCCTGCTGCTTCTTCAATCGCTGCTCTTCTTGCACCAGCCGCCCAAACCAGCACCGGCGAGACCGCCTGCTCCTGCCTCCAGTGGTCGGCTGTGCTGCCACGCAGGCCTCACCGCCCCACCCTACTCCAACCGCTGGCCAGGTCATCCCTCTACTGTCTACTCACCCACAACCCGTGTAATTCTGCGGCAACGGCAGCCTCACACCGAACCAGTCAACCCTCGTACTCCTCTTCGTGTGGGCATCCACTGCCGCGTCTTCCCCGGCTCCGCGTCGTCCCCTTCCAGGCCTCGCTGTCGTCCACCGCCTTGGTGCTCTCAGTGCGGCGTGGTCAACGTGGTCAAGGAACGACTTCCATCGGAAGAGGACTGGACATGGAGAGGCTGATAGCTTGGTCCACGGCCGCAGCAAGGAAGTGCAACCTTATTACGTGTAAAATAATTATTCCTCCACCTGACAGCTGGGACCCACCTGAAGGGCCTCTTTATTTCGTGAAAAATACATTCCTCCCGCTGTCAGCTCGGACCCACCAACTATATCTTCGCACGCAAGGAAGTGCCTCCTTATTACGCACAAAAAATGAATACTCCCCTTGCTAGCTGGGACCCACCATAGTGGGAGGCTGACTTGTGGGCCTACTAAGTTGACGGGGACGGAGGGCTTTGTCAACTTAGTCAATATGAACGATTCTAGCTCTGGTGACCATACGATGTCCATCCAACGGCCGTAGTGCTTCTTCAACCTCTGGTCTTCTTGCTCCAGCTGCCCAAACCAGCGCCGGTCGTGCCGCCTGCTCCTGCCTCCCATGGCCGGCTGTGCTTCCACAGAGGCCTCATCGCCCCCTACTACTCCCACCGCTGGCTAGGTCATCCCTCTACTCACCCACACCCCCTGTTATTCTGCGGCGACGACAACCTCACACCGCAGTCGAATCAGTAAACCCTCGTACTCCTCTCCGAGTGGGCATCCACTGCCGCCTCTTCCCCGACTCCGCGTCATCCCCGTCCTAGGCCTCGCCGTCGTCCACCGCCTTGGTGCTCTCGGCGCGGCGTGGTCAATGTGGTCAAGGAATGACTTCCATCGGCAGAGTACTGTACATGGAGAGGCTGACAGCTGGGTCCACGACCGCAGCAAGGAAGTGCAACCTTATTACGCGCAAAATAATGATTCCTCCAGCTGACAGCAGGGTCCCACCGGACGGGCCACCGTATTTCGACAAATAAATGTTTCCCCCCTGACTGCTGGGACCCACTACCTACATCTTCGCACGCAAGGAAGTGCCTCCTTATCCTCCCAGACAGTCGGGACCCACCTGGTCGAAGCGTATGTAGCGTTGTCATTCTGGTCGCGAACATGTACGTACATACTAGTCGATCGGTCTGTCTGCAGGCTGCGGCGATGAACCATGGCCGAGTAAGGAAGGGCACGTGTCGTAGTAGAGGCGCGCACGTAGCATGTCACGCAGTCCCGTTAATATCATGTACACGTAGGTACAGCCAGGGTGCAAGAAAGTAAATACGGCCATGTACGTACATACGGGCGGGGTCTCGAACACCTACTCGTGCATACGTACGACCAGGGCTCGTGTGCATGGCTAGGTTGGAATGGAGAAACTGCGTCGCCGTGTTCATCGGGAGGCAACAGAATGCGTTGTGTTCATCGGGAGCCAACCGGCTTGGACGGAACAGCTGATCGAAACGAGGCATGGCGTACCGCAGAACAGAGAAAACGGCCTTGTGTTCGACCGCCTACAGTCGAAACAGGATCTTGTTCACCGGAGGGGTGTGGCGTACCACAAAACGGAGGAAACAGACTTCTCTTGGACATCCTACGGTCAAAACGGGGTCCTGTTGATCGGGAGGGGTGTGGCGTACTGCAAAACGGAGGAAACGGACTTGTGTTGGAGCGCTACGGTTGAAACAGGGTTCTTGTTCATCGGGAGGGGTGTGGCGTACCGCAAAATGGGACTCCACGGGCTACTATTCATTTCTACCGTCGACCTCCTCCAGCCTCCATGGCTACTGTTCATCCACCGTCGACCTCCTCCAGCCTCCACCTGCGACTGTTCATCCATGGGCTCCTGTTCATCCAGCCTCCACCGCTCCTCCACCAGCTACTGTTCAACCAGCCCTCTCCACGGGGTCCTGTTCAACCACCCTTCCATGGGCTACTATTCATCCAGCCCTCCACCGGCTACTGTTCATCCAGCCCCAACCGGCTCGATCGATCGGGGTCCTATTCATCCAGCGGCAACGGCCTCTACTACCACGGGGTCCTGTTCATCCAACCCCCCACCGGGAACTATTCATCCAACCCCCCAACAACACTCACTGTTCATCAAGAGGCAGCAGGTTCGATCCGCTTCAGTTAGCAGCAGTAGCGAAGGAATCGCTCGATCGGGTTCAGTTAACAGCCAGATCGATCGATCGCTCGGGTTCAGTAATGCGTAGCCTGCAGTGCAATTGCTCGGGTTCAGTAGGCGAACGCCTCGCACCCACGCGCGTACGTGTACGAGAGAAACGCGCATCGCTCGGCCCCCGATCAGATTCGGGGTTCCGCAGACCCTTGAGAGGTTCGAACTCTAGAAAGCGTGCGAAGAACTCGTCCTCCCCAGTGCTCACCGAATCCATGGCCTAGCTCGATGAACCCAACGAACAAGAGACACAACAGTTTATCTTGGTTCGGGCCACCTTGCGGTGTAATACCCTACTCCAGCTTTGTGGTGGATTGCATCGAGGGGCTGAGGATGAACTAGTACAGTGGTTGAACAGCCTCAGGAGGTGAGGTGTTCTTCTGCTCGATGAGCTGATGAGTTGGTCAGGGTGGAATCGATCCGTCCCCATTCCTCTCTCTCTTTGGTACTCCTCCCCTTTTATGGTGGTGGCTAAGTCCTATTTATAGTGGCCTTTGTCCTCTTCCCAAATGTAGGCAGGAAGGGATCCCACAACGGCCAAATTCGAAGGGAGACAACTAGTACAAGTTATCCTGACAAAAGTAATCTTCGCCTGCAAAAGCCTTTGGTGGTGACGCTGCGGTGGGCACCGCGATCACCTCCATCCTGCCGTCCTCGCGGTCTTGGTCTTGTTGCACTGATATGGAAACCTTTGCTTGATTCCTCGGGACCCCGCGCCTGCACTTGCCTCCTTAGCACCAAAGGGGAAACTAGTACACTGCGCCCGCTGGCGCCCGCCTGGCCTTGGTCATCACGGCTCACGTCATGTGCACCTCGCGAGGTGCGGCTTGCATTGATATCTCCACTCCTCGGGAGCCAGCCTGGGGAGGCCACCCCAGGGGAGGTCTTGGTGTCATCCGCCTCGCGAGGCTTGGCCCCTCGCGAGGGTCTTGAGTTTGTTGTCGTTGAAGCTGGGCCGTACCAGGCCATCGATAGAGCCACACCATGGGCCGCAGGCAGGCAAGTCTGGGTACCCCCGGTCTCACGACCCCGACAGTAGCCCCAGGCCCAAGGCGCGCTCGAACTTGGCTTCGAGGCGAAGCCAAAGGGCAAGTGCGGAGTGTCATGGTCCCTAACCGCCTGCAGCCTCGGTTGACGCATGGCAATCGATGGGACGTGGGCGCCTCCGCTTCCCCATGCTGCCTCGGCAACCGTTCGACTTGACAAGACTCTGCTGCATGTAGAGAAAAACCATCATTGCGTGCGATCATGGGGGCCAGCGGTTGGCCTCCTTCTGGTTATAAATGAGGGGAGGGGCGGAAGCCCCTTGTTCATCTCCTTCTTCTCGCCACCCGCTCCTTCTTCTTCCTTCTTGCCTCACCATCTTGTCGTAGCACCCATGGCGCCAATCAGGAGGTTCTCCGTCGCGGAGAACGAGAAGAACCCTAGCGAGGAGCAGGGGCCTCTTCCGCCAAAGAAGAGGCTTAGCCGTCCCCGCGATGCCAGCGAAAGGCCAGAGGTGACGCGGCCTTGGTACGAGCGGCCTCCGCCTGGCTTCCCGCTCCCTCTGTATGCCCAAGCGCAAGGCTTCGGAGAAGGCGGCATCGCCCCGCGCCAAACAAGCCACGGCCGTGGTGGCCAGGCTGAGGTTGCACGGGCTGCCGGCCCGCGAACCCACGCCGAAGGCTCCTCGCGCGAGTTCGTGGTGTGGGCGGCGATGGCACCGCGCATGTGGATCTAGCTCCCGCGGTTCTTCGCCGAGGAGATGTCGCCGAGGGGGGCGCTTGAGCTATGGCTGTAGCATGCCAGGTGCTGCAGCCACAGGGGCGGAGGTCGAGGTCATCCCCCCAGGCAAAATCTTCCTGACCTGAGGGTGGGGCGAGGTCGCCCGCGCCTGCCGCGCAGAGGGGGCCCTGGCCATCCACTTCGAGTACGACGGCGCCTCCACGCTGTCCTTCAAGGTCTTCGACGAGGAGGGCCACCGCCTGGAGTGCTACCTTGGAGGGAGCGGCTCGCGTGGCGTGGCTGCGGGCACCGAGCCCGCCTCCGATCCTGTCGACAGCTCCTCCAGCAGCAGCGACGACTCCTGGGAGTCCAGTGACTCTCCCGAGCCTAGTGAGTCTCCGGAGTCGAGCGACGACAGCTACGTGCCATCGAGCTCTCGTCGTGCCCGAAGCGCGGCAGCGGCATCGCTCGGTGTCGACGATGTTTTGGATGGGGTTAGCGTCGGCCTCACGTGACCCACTGTTGATGACGGCGTCGACGGCGATGCCCATAGCCAGGGCTTCCTGAGGTTTCTCTTCTTTTGTTCCCTGCGAGAAATTGAGGCAATCCCCATGGGGGTATGTAAAGAACTTGAAATGCTTTTGCTCCAATGTTTATTACCCCTAGTATAAGGTTGCAGCCGTGTGTCTCGCTTCGGCATTGTTCCCCCTTTTCATTCTCGCGGTAGCTTTGCGCTCTATGCCGGCAGGTCCCAGTCCCCAGGTAGGCTTCGGTCGTCGCTGGTATGCCAGGTCGCAATGTCGTGGTCAAGGCCAGGAGGTGAGCGGCCCGAGGTCCGGTAAGAGCTCCTGAGGCGCTATGTTAAAGATGCCCCCTTTGGGGTGCAAGCAGCTCCCTGAAGGCCGAAAAGGAAGGCCACATTGCTGGAGCGAGACTGCGAGAGTTGAAAATTCCAGATGACGGGTTCACGCTGATTCGTATAAGTAACTTATCTTTATGAGCCTAAGGTGATTCCTTTGCGCTGCGCCTGATTGTGCCTTAGCGGTGGTGCTACCAGGTTGGGCTCACACCGACCTCCCCTTTTCTCGCTCATCTAAATGCTCTACGTCCACGGGTCCTGACCCTCGAGCGAGGCTCAGCCGCCGCTGGTATGCCAGGTCGCGATGCCGTGGTCAAGGCTAGGGGGTGAGGGCTGGAGAGTCGGTTGGAGCTCCTAAGGCGCGGTGCTCAGGAGCCCACCCTTTAACGTGCAAGCGAATTGCGTAAAAAAGGGCGGCCGGCGGGGCCGCCTGTAGTTAGGTTCTGGAGATTCCTGCGGCTTAGTCTGAGAGGAAAATATAGCTCATAGTCGCGTTTGTTGTCCTGCCACTGATCTTTCCGCAAGAAGATGAAGGCACTGAGGATCTGGTGAGGTGACGTGCGCGGGGCGGGCCGCGAGCCAGAGCTCGATCTCTCAGATTTTTTAGCATTGCAGGGACGGACCCGAGCACAAGCGCCGTCACAGCATGCGTAGTTCCCGTTGCGGGATGAGCAGGAGGCCGGTCAGCAACGCGGGAGGCCGCGGGGGGCAATAAACAATAGGCAAGCAGGTGATAACATAAATCATCTCATGGATACGGTAGAGCTAGCTCTAATAGATAAAAGAACGATACATGCCACAGGGACAGACCCACGCGGCCTAGGGATGATGCAACCCGAGGGGCGCCCCCAACAGAGTGAATCAAAGATGCAAAAGGATACACGTCGCAGGGACAAGCCCATGCGATCAGGGGATAATGCAGCCCGAGGGGCGCCCCCGACTGAATAAACCGAAAAATGTCACCTGGCACCGTTGCTGAAGAGATGTCGAAGTAGCTGAAGACGCGTGCTGAAGAAGTCGCTCCTCACGAGCCGCCTGGGTCCTGAACCTCAGGAGGCTCGGGGGGAGGCTCGTGAGGAACCGTCGCCATCTCCACCAGGACCGCGTGGTGCCTGGCCTCCTGAGCCACCAGAACGCTCCGCGGGTGGCGCTGGTAGGTGACAGCCGCGTTCGGCGGGCCGAAAGGCATGCGAACGTAGCTGTAAGGGGGCCCTCACACCGACCAACGCGCGATGGCCAGAAGCGCTCCTGGGATGCGGTCCTGTTGAGCCCTGGATTGTTAACGCAGACGTGTAGCTCGTCGTCCTCGCCAGGACAAGGAGCCACGCCAAGTGGTGGGCGGCGGTCGCCGCGCATGGCCCTCGCCTCTTGAAGCTCCTCGGTTGCCTTGGTGATGAACCCTTGAGCACCTGGCATCCCATGCCTTGTGCCCTCGTGGGGGAAACGCGCGTTGAAGCATGCCTCCACGTGGTGCCCGAGCGCCTCCCTCATGACGTTGGCTAAGTCAGAGGCCCTCCAGAAGAGAGCCCTCGAGCCCAGCCTGAGAGGGGCGCCGGGCGCGCCTTCCTATGTGAGAGAGGGAGGCGCCCCATTCGTGGGTGCAGGTCCTGAGGTGGTGCCGCTGGAGACACCACTCTCCTGAGGCTCTTGGCGGAACACCTGCTTCTTCTTCTTGGGGACGGCCTCAGGAGGGTAGATGGTGCCTTCGTCATCTGGGTTCTCGACCGCGGCAGCTTGGTATGCATGCTCGAGAGAGCACACCGCGTCCTTCTCCTCGCAGGCGACCGTGATGATGTCGCGGTTCCCTGGCATCTTGAGGACATTGTAACCATGATGAGTCACTGCCATGAACTTGGCCAGGGCTGGATACCCAAGGATGGCATTGTATGGAAGGCGAATGTGGGCGACGTCAAAGTCGATGAGCTCAGTGCGGTAGTTCTCGCACTGGCCGAAGGTGACAGGGAGGCGGATCTGCCCTATCGGGGTGGTGGAGCCGTCGGTCACTCTTGAGAAAGGCTTGGTGGGCTGCAGCTGATCATAGGGCACTTGGAGGCGGTCGAATGTCTCGATGGAAAGAACATTGAGCCCCGCACCGCCATCGATGAGGGTCTTGGTGATGAGGATGTTGTTGATGACGGGTTAGCAAAGCATCGGGAGGGCACCGGCAGTTGCCGCACACTTGAGCTGGTCGGACGAGCTGAAGGTGATGGTGCACTTGGACCACCTGAGCGGGCGCGCGGCCTCAAGCCTGGGGAGGTCCATGTTCACTTCACGGGCGAACTGCTTGAAGATGCGTTGAGAGGCTGGGGCCTGAGCGCCGCCCAGGATGCAAGCGATGGCGCGAGGCTCCTGGAAGCCCCCAGCCCCCTCGTCCCTGTGGTGGTCGTTGTTCCTTCTTGGTGGTGGTGGCAGCGGTGGGAGGCCGGCGTTGCCCTGAGGACGGTTCTCACGAGGTTGATCTCTCCAGGCGCCCTCACGAGGCTAGCCTTGCCAGAAGTCCTCACAAGGCTGGTCACGCCATTCTTGGCGGGGGTCGCGGTCATCCCAGTGTCCTTCATTTCGGCCTCCTCCGCGGCCGTAGCCTCTATCGTTGCGCTCGGGGCGTCGGCCGAGGCGCCCGTCGTAGATGGCCCTGAGCTAATAATAGTCATTGGTGTTGTGGCTGTGCACGTTGTGGATGACGCAGAACGGAGGGCTGCCCTTAGACGACTCTGGGTGGTCGCAACCGCGCTTCATCTCCGGCACAGCCGCCAGCACGGCCGGTCCCTTGCGCTTCACGTCCTTGACCTTGGCCTTCCTGTCTTTTGGGTCAGTCCCTGCGAGCTCGAGGAGGGAGATGCGTCCTACCTCAGCTCTGGCGCTCAGTCGCCATGTTGAACATCTCCAGAGCCGTGCACAGGTCCTCGTGTATGGCGAGCTCCTCCTTCATCTTGACGTCGTGGACGCCATCAGAGAATGCGGAAATGATGGCCTCGTCCGACACCTTGGGGATCTTGAGACGGACGTTGTTGAAGTGCTGGATGTACTTCTGTAGGGTCTCCCTGGCTGCTGTTTGATGCGCCGCAGGTCACCCGCAGCAGGCGGGTGGTCGCGAGTGCCCTGGAAGTTGGCAATGAAACGCTCCCGCATCTCGCCCCAGGAGGAGATCGATCCCGCGGGCGGGTGCAGGAGCCACGAGCGCGCGCCATCATTGAGGGCCATTGGGAACCAGTTCGCCATGACCTTCTCGTCGCCTCTGGCCGCCTCGATGCTCATCTCGTACAGCTGCAGGAACTCGGCAGGTTCAGGGGTGTCGTCGTAGCATGGAGGCAGGTCGGGCTTGAACTT
The DNA here is from genome assembly GCF_002575655.3 of Aegilops tauschii subsp. strangulata. Classification (NCBI taxonomy): domain Eukaryota; kingdom Viridiplantae; phylum Streptophyta; class Magnoliopsida; order Poales; family Poaceae; genus Aegilops; species Aegilops tauschii. Next base: position 119,515,863 of record NC_053040.3, read on the forward strand.
TCCCGGTCAGACGATGCTGCGAAGCTCGAGAGTGAAGGCGCGACAACCCGCGGTGGTCACGGGAGCCCGTCGTGGAGGCGGAGCCTGATCTTAGCGCTCATGTGCCACCATCGCAGGCGACGCGCGGTCTTGACGTGGTGGTGCTGGGAGTGAAGGAGCATCTTCATGTGGCCGCTGGACCTCCTGGCAGCTTTCTTCTTCACGCGCGGGCGCCCTGCGCGGTGGGTCACGCCGCGGGGCCGCGCGCCTTGGTGCGAGGGCGATGTCTTGACGGGGAGGTTGTGGAGGCACTCCATGGGCTACGTCGCCTGCGGCAGGCGGCAGGCAAGGCAGCAAGAGAGGCAGCGCAGGCGAGCCCCCAGTGGCGTTCACAAGCTCAACAATGCGGTCCAGCCAGTCTTCGTAGGAGTCATCGACGGGGCGGTAGCGTAGGAGCTTGCGCGCCATGAGCAGCGCAGCCTGCGTGTTCGCCGGCCCACGACGAGCATGAGACGACAAGCCAGCCGGAGTCAGCGAGGTGGTGGCGGTGCGTCCGTCACGCCGCATGGAGGGCTACAGCGATGAAGCTTGCTGCTCGTGCCCCGCCGGGCCGGTGGCGGCGTTGGCAGCAGGCGATGGAGAACGTCGGGGAGGCCCGCCGGCGGGCGCCGTCTGGGCAACGCGACCAGCGAGGGTGGCCCGACGCTTAGCACGGGCTCGGCAGGCGTCAGCCATGGAAGCGGTGGAGCGGTGGCGAGTCGACCGGCAGAAGAGAGGCTCCGACACACCCCTACCTGGCGCGCCAAATGTCCGATTCGGGGTTCCGCAGACCCTTGAGAGGTTCGAACTCTGGGGTGCGTTCGAAGAACTCGTCCTCCCCAGTCCGCCTGCTCATCGAATCCACAGCCTAGCTCGATGAACCCAACGAACAAGAGACACAGCAGCTTATCCTAGTTCGGGCCAACTTGCAATGTAATACCCTACTCCAGCTTTATGGTGGATTGCCTCGAGGGGCTGAGGATGAACTAGTATAGTGGTTGAACAGCCTCAGGAGGTGAGGTGTTCTTCTGCTCAATGAGCTGATGAGCTGGTCAGGGTGGAATCGATCCGTCCCCGTTCCTCTCTCTGGTTCTCCTCCCCTTTTATGGTGGTGGCTAAGTCCTATTTATAGTGACCTTGGTCCTCTTCCCAATTGTAGGCGGGACGGGATCCCACAACGGCCAAATTCGAAGGGAGACAACTAGTGCAAGTTATCCTGACAAAAGTAGTCTTCGCCTGCAAAAGCCTCTGGTGGTGATGTCGCAGTGGGCTCAACGATGACCTCCTTCCAGCCGTCCTGGCGGTCTTGGTCTGGTTGCACCAATATGGAAACCTTTGCTTGATTCCTCGGGACCTCGCGCCTGCGCTTGCCTCCTTAGCACCAAAGGGGAAACTAGTACACTGCGCCCGCTGGAGCCCGAATGGCCTTGGTCGTCACGGCTCACGTCATGTGCACCTCGCGATCGAGGTCTAGCTTGCATTGATATCTCCGCTCCTCGGGAGCCAGCCTGGGGAGGCCGCCCCTGGGGAGGTCTTGGTGTCATCCACCTCGCGAGGCTTGGCTCCTCGCGAGGGTCTTGAGTTTGTTGTTGTTGAAGCTGGGCCGTACCGGGCCGTCGATGAGCCACGTCATGGGCCGCGGGCAGGCAAGTCTGGGTACCCCCGGTCCTAGGACGTCGACACCCACCGTAACCGGGAACTCCCCGATATTTTCCTCGCCCTCGCTTCTACCACGGTTTTTTGTGTCATGGACGGCCCAAAGAATGTCATGCAGCTGCGTCTTCGGCCCACCCAGGACGAAAAGCCCATTTTTTGTCATAGATGTAGGAGCCCACCACATCTATGATGATACGAGGTTTTTTCACAATTATCGTCATAGAAGTGTCATAAGCATGACAGAAAAAAATCGTTCGGCCCAAAATGTCACGGATGTGTCTTTTTTTGTAGTGCCTGCACCGAAAATATTGCCAGTTTTGAGATGGCTCTAGAAGACATGCTGCTAATAAGATTTCTTTTCCTAGCTTCTGATCAACCAATAGATTGAACACTCCGACACTTTTGCAACGTAATAACCTTTTCATTCCGGATTACACTTGTGTCATCTGTAATATGCAGGTGTTAGAAACAAGAGGTCATCTCTTGCTGCATTGTTCCTTTGCACAACTATGATGATCCTATATTTGTCCCGTTGGACACCTGACCACTTGGGCATACAAGAGGACGTAAACGCTCTAAAACAACTGCTAAATATTCCTTCCTCCCTAAAGATCATCATGCTCAGTTCATGGGCTATTTGGACCACAATAAATGACTTCAATTTCAAGAGAATACCCCCAAGCGTGTATAATTGCAGGGGAAATTTAAAGAAGAGCTTAAGTGGATCACATTCAGAGTGAAAAGAAACGATTAGAATGGTTTTCAGGATTGGGTGGAGGCTTTTCGCTAAGGCTGGTTGTAATATGTTGTATGTTTTCTTTATTTGTCGAAGCTTAGACCGTTATTTTACTCTTCTTCCTTTTCTTGGTTATTGTATAGGAGTTTCTTTTTTGGTTTACAAACTATTACTCTATACTATTTATTTAAAAATCAATAAAAATGGAGTGAATTCCACTTTTTACCCCGTAGTTGTACATTTGTGACACTAATTACCCCTTTTTGGAAGCTTTGGACCTCATTTTCTGATGCATGTCCATAAGGTAAGGTGTGAGAGGTGACACCCGGGGTCTGAAAATATGTGGACGACGATGAGGAATGAAACAAATGGACAAGAGAAGTCTGTACATGATCGTCAATGATGCCCTCTGATCTTTACATATTCTTTCACAAATCGTTGACGCAACATGCCAATCCTATCTAACATAAACAAGGAAAATGCAAAACTGGGTAAAACCAAGTTAAACGCCTCCGAAATCTGATATTTCGATAGAAGTTCCACTAAATGGGGTAATATTTGTCACACATGTACAACTACATGGTAAAAAGTGGAATTCACTCATAAAAATATGTAGCAGAGCCCTGTTGTTTCTAAAAAAACATATTGTATATGATTCATACTACCACAATTCTAAATGTGAAATTCAAGTGAACCGGGCAGGGAACCCGAGCATCGTGCTCCGGCCGTGCCCTTGTCCATGCCTTGTCGTGCCATTGCCGTTGTCGTTCCGCCTGAGGCGGCATGAGGGTAGCTATTTATTCTGATCGATCCGCGCGTCGTCCCAGTACCAAGAGCCGGTTTCAAATGGATCCCTCTCACTTGAAGCATATAAAGGTTGCCCCAAATGGATTCAACGGATCAGGATGATCTATGAGACTGGTTTCTCCTCAATCTTACTCAATGGGATCCTAGGAAAACAATTCCAGTGCAAGAAAGGTGTTGTAGGGTGAAACCCTAGAGGGGGTCTTTTCACACTTGGAGGGGGGAAAGAGGAAGAACACACAAGAACACAAGGAGAGAATCATCTCAAACAAACCCAAATAACACATCCACTAGAGTAGCATACAAGAGAGATCCACAAGCATACATGAACAATTCAAGGAAAATAGCACTAGGGTAAAAGTTATTCCCACTAGGTGAGGTCTTGATATCCACAAGAGGATCTTCTCCAAGAGGAGGGCTTGATCTCCAAGAGGAGCTTCTCCAAGAGGAGGTCTAGATCTCCAAGAGGAGGAAGATGAGCAAAGCTCTCTCTTTGTCTATGTAATACTTTGCTAACCCGTCAAATGAGCTAGGAGATGAGTACTTAAAGGCTAAGGACAAAACATGAGGGAGAGAGGGGTACAAGGGTCAAAAGCCCATAGTGCACGCAGGCACTCTCGGAGGGGTCCGGGCACCCAGTGCAAAGGGGGTCGGGCACCCGGACCGGTCAGTGGGCGGGGTTGTAGGTGGACCGAGCACCTGGGGGTCCAAGCCTGGGCACCGGGGTGGCGACAGTCGGCTGTAGGGAGGAGGCCGGCTGGAGGGGGCCGGGCACCCGGGGAGGTGGCAGTAGCTCCCAGCAGGGGGGTGGCACCTAGGGCCAGTTGGCCGGGCACCCGGGGCGCCACCCAGTCTTCGGCCGGGCACCCGGGGTGTGCAGAGGGCCTGCCCGAGGAGGTGGCCGGCAGCCCGGGCACCCGGGGTGTCCATGCACTTGGCCATTCTCCATAGCTTCTCGTCTCCTTCGTTCTTCTCCCTTCGTCTTCTCTATGGATGCTTGGGTATTCCTCCTAGCTTCTTCATGGGCTCCTTCGTGATACCTACGAGTGCACAACGTTTCCGTTTGAGGTAGGACCTAATTCATATGTGATCCCGAACGAAACTCGAAGAGGAAAGAATTAACCTCGTTCTCGATAGCGCGTGCAGGAGCTCTTGTCATCGGTCCCCTTGGTGCTTGGGGTGTTGAGTGGACGTCCTTGGGGATGGTCGAGGGGTGCTCCGCATCATCTCCCCCCCCTTGGGAGAGATCCGTCCAGGGACCATGATCGTCATCACCATGGTACTTGGCCAAGTATTTGATGTTGAAGATGTCCCTTACGTTGTACTTGTCACGTGGACTGTCGTTCTTGTAGGCGTTGTCGTTGTAGCGTGCGAGCACCTTGAAGGGTCCATCGGCTCTCGGAAGTAGCTTGGACTTGCGCTCCTTGGGGAAGCGGTCCTTGCGGAGATGTAACCATACTAGATCGCCTGGTTGGAACACCATTGGTGACTTGTTGATGTTGAGCTTGGAGGCGAGGCGATGTACTTGACGCTCGATCGTGGAACGTGTTTCTTCATGCATCTTCTTGAGGTAGGTGGCTCTTGCGCTAGCGTCCATGTTTGCTCGTTCTTGTAGCGGTAGAGGAAGGATGTCAAACGGCGACAAAGGGTTGAAGCCGTAGACAACCTCGACGGGGGACTTGCCGGTGGTAGAGTATCTTGCGCGGTTGTAGGCGTACTCAGCTATGGGTAAGCACTCCTCCCACTCCTTGATGTTTTTCTTGATCAACACGCGTAGGAGAGTGGCGAGCGTCCAATTGGTGACTTCCGTTTGGCCATCGGTTTGAGGATGATATGCCATGGAGAAGAGTAGCTTGGTTCCGAGCTTGGCCCATAACGTCTTCCAAAACTAGCTTAAGAACTTGACGTCTCGGTCCGACACAATTGTCTTTGGCACTCCATGTAACCTCAAGATTTACCTACAAAAAACATTGGCAACATGTGAAGCATCGTCTATCTTATTGCATGGGATAAAATGAGCCATTTTAGAGAATCAGTCCACAACAACAAATACGGAATCCTTGCCATTTTGAGTCCTTGGTAATCCAAGCACAAAATCCATGCTAATATCTTCCCATGGTTGATGTGGAATAGATAGTTACATATGTAAACCATGGGATTGAGATTGTGACTTAGCTTTGCGGCATGTAGAGCACCGGTTGGTGAAGCGTGAGACATCGTGGAACATCTTGGGCCAAAAGTAGTTCTTGGAGAGCGTGGAAAAAGTCTTGTCGCGTCCAAATTGTCCCATGAGTCCGCCTCCATGAGCCTCTTGCAAAAGTAACAAACGAAGAGAAGACTCGGGAATGCATAGCTTGTTAGCTCTCATTAGATAAAAATCTTTGATATAATATCGTTCCCAAGATGTATGCGTCACACACTTAGCAAAAGGAGTAGCAAAAGTCACATCATGCTCATACAAATATTTGATATGTTCAACTCCAACAACATTCAATTCAAGTTGAGTAATTAACATGCATTTGCGGGAAAGAGCATCTGCCACAACATTCTCTTTGCCCTTAATGTACTTGATCACATAGGGGAAAGATTCAATAAATTCAATCCATTTAGCATGCCGTTTATTCAACTTGGTTTGGCCTTTAAGGTACTTAAGTGTCTCATGATCGATATGTATGACAAACTCATGTGGGAAAAGATAATGCTCCCAAACATGCAACACACGCACTAAGGCATACAATTCTTTGTCATAGATGGGATAGTTAAGTTCGGCACCGGAGAGTTTTTCACTAAAGTATGCAATGACTCGCTTTCCTTGCATCAAAACTCCACAAATTCCGTTACCACTAGCATCGCAATGAACCTCAAAATTTTGTCAAAGTTAGGCAAAGCAAGAATCGGAGCATGAGTAAGCAAAGATTTGAGCTCATCAAACGCGGTCGATTGCAAAGGTCCCCAAACAAAGGGTGCATTTTTCTTACTCAAAGCATGCAATGGTGCGGCAATAGTGCTAAAGTCTTTCACAAAGCGACGATAGAAACCCGCTAGACCAAGGAAACTACGCACTTGTTGTAAATTAGTTGGTTGTGGCCAAGTTTTAATTGCTTCAAATTTTGACTCATCAAGATGAACACCCTTTGAAGAAACAACGAAACCCAAGAAAACAAGTTTGTCAACACCAAAAGTGCATTTTTCCATGTTGGCATAAATACGTTCCTTACGAAGAGTTTGCAATACGGCCCTAACATGACTTACATGATCTTTGATGGATTTGCTAAATACGAGTATGTCGTCAAAGTAGACCACAACAAACACTCCAATGTATGGACGAAGCACGAAATGCATAAGACGCATGAAAGTACCGGGAGCTTCCGATAAACCCATAGGCATAACTAACCACTCGTACAAACCAAATTTAGTTTTAAAAGCAGTTTTCCATTCATCACCTTCTTGAATGCGTATTTGGTAATAGCTGATGTTTTCTAGAACTACGCTGGTATTTCCCCAAAGAGCAAGGGATGATGCAGCACAGCGACAGTAGGTATTTCCCTCAGTGATAAGTCCAAGGTTATCGAACCAGTAGGAGAACCAAGCAACACTACGTAAACAGCACCTGCACACAAACAACAAATACACGCAACCTGCCGTATTAAAGGGGTTGTCAATCCATTTCGGGTAACGGCGCCAGAAATTGGCAAACATATGTGAGAGAGTTGTAAATATTGATAGATCGAACGCCAAATAAAATAAAGTGTAGCAAGGTATTTTTGTATTTTTGGTTTAATAGATCTGAAAATAAAAGCAAAGGAAACTAGATTGCAAAGGAAAATATAATAAAGAAGAGACCCGGGGGCCGTAGGTTTCACTAGTGGATTCTCTCGAGAAAAAATAGCAAACGGTGGGTGAACAAATTACTGTTGGGCAATTGATAGACCTTCAAATAATCATGATGATATCCAGGCAATGATCATTACATAGGCATCACGTCCAAGATTAGTAGACTGACTCCTGCCTGCATCTACTACTATTACTCCACACATCGACCGCTATCCAGCATCCATCTAGTATATTAAGTTCATGGAAAAATGGAGTAATGCAATAAGAACGATGACATGATCTAGACAAGATCTATTTATGTAGAAATAGACCCCATCTTTTAACCTTAATGGCAACGATACATACGTGTCGGTTCCCCTTCTGTCACTGGGATCAAGCACCGTAAGATCGAACCCATCACAAAGCACCTCTTCCCATTACAAGATAAATAGATCAAGTTGGCCAAACAAAACCCAAATATCAGAGAAGAAATACAAGGCTATAAGCAATCATGCATATAAGAGATCAAAGAAGACTCAGATAACTTTCATGGATAAAAAGATAGATCTGATCATAAACTCAAAGTTCATCGGATCCCAACAAACACACTGCAAAAAGAGTTACATCATATGGATCTCCAAGAGACCATTGTATTGAGAATCAAACGAGAGAGAGGAAGCCATCTAGCTACTAACTATGGACCCGTAGGTCCACAAAGAACTACTCACGCATCATCGGAGAGGCACCAATGGGAATGATGAACCCCTCCGTGATGGTGTCTAGATTGGATCTGGTGGTTCTGGAACTTGCGGCGGCTGGAACTGATTTTCGTCGACTCCCCTAGGGTTTCTGGCATATTGGGGTATTTATAGAGTAAAGAGGCGGTTCGGGAGGCACCTGAGGTGGGCGCAACCCACCTGGGCGCGCCTGGGCCTCCAGGCGCGCCCTGGTGGGTTGTGCTCCCCTCGGAGCACCCCCCCCGGGTGCTTCTCCGGCCCACTGGATGTCTTCTGGTCCAAAAAATCCACAAAAACTTTCGTTGCATTTGGACTCCATTTGGTATTGATTTCCTGTGATGTAAAAAAACATGCAAAATACAGCAACTGGCACTTGGCACTATGTCAATAGGTTAGTACCAAAAAATGATATAAAATGACTATAAAATGATTGTAAAACATCCAAGAATGGTAATATGACAACATGGCATAATAAAAATTTATAGATACGCTGGAGACGTATCAATAGCCACTTTTAAGATCAATTTTTGAGAAAATGGTGGCACCGCTAAGCTCATCTAGCATATCATCAAGGCGAGGAATGGGTGCCTATAACGAACTGTGATAGCATTGATGGCTCTACAATCAGAGCACATGCAAAAACTACCGCTTTCTTAGGCACAAGGATAACCGGAACGGCACAAGGACTTAAGCTTTCACGTACATGACCGTTGTCGATGAGTTGTTGTACTTTCCGTTGGATCTCCTTAGTTTCTTCAGGGTTGACGTGGTATGGAGCCTTGTTAGGAAGAGGTGCGCCGGGGATGAGGTCGATCCTATGTTCAATCGCGTAGAGGAGGAATACAGGGAGGTAGCTCATCGGGAAAGACATCCGCGAATTCCTACAACAAGTTAGAGAACACTAGAGGAAGGGGATTAGGAGTGTTAGTTTTTGCCACCTCATCTTTGCATAGTAGGACATAGTGGATGACACTCGATGGGTTCTCACACACTTCTCTCATCTCTCTTTTTCTGGCTAGGAGGACTAAGTTTTTCTCTCTTGGCGAAGAGTCACTCAATTTGGGCTTGTGGCGCTCACTTTCTTTGTGGTGGTTCACTCTCTCACTAGTATCTCCCCGATGTGTGGAAGCTTGCTTGTGGGCGATCACTTGCCTTGGTGACATTGGTCGTAGCACGTACTCCTTGCCCTTCATCTTGAAGCTATAGTGGTTTGTACGTCCGTTGTGGATGACGCCGCGGTCGAATTGCCAAGGTCTTCCCAAGAGAAGATGGCACACGAACATAGGAACCACGTCGCACTCCAAGGTGTCCTCATAGGCGCCGATCTTGAAGGAAACTTGCACCGTATGCTCCACTTGAATAGTGCCAGAGTCGCTCAACCATTGCACCTTGTAGGGACGAGGATGCTTCTTCTTGGCCAATTGCAGCTTGGAACATAGCTCTTCACTTGCCAAGTTGTGGCAACTTCCTCCGTCGATGATGACTTGGAACACCCGTTGATGCCGGCCTTGGTGTGGAAGATGTGGCACCGTTGGTCTTGTTCTTGGTGGTGTTGGAGCGTCAAGACCTTGGAGACCACGAGAGAGGGACTTGAATCGTTGTCACAAAAGACTTGATCATCTTCATCTTCGTTCACGTGCCAGTGCATGGCCACGTGCTCAAGGGCTTCCATTTCTTCTTCACTCATGGAGTTGTATGTGCCATCATCATTGAAGATCATGGTTCGCTTGTTGGTGCATTCGAAGGACTTGTGTCCTCGGCCACCACATGTGAAGCACTTGATAGAACTTGTCTTGACGAGGTCATTCGGTGGCGCCGAAGATGAGGGAGTCTTGGATTTGTAGGTGCTTGCCGGAGGACGAGTCGGGGAAGGCGTAGCTTGCTTGGAACTTGACTTGTCGCCGGTACTTGGTGATGCTCTAATTGAGGTAGGAGGTGCCGAGGTCGCGGGAGCTTGAGTGTAGGAGCCGTAGGTCTTGGACGAGTACTTGGCGTATTTGAAGTCATCTTGCACTTGTCGCTTGGCCTTGGTCGCTTGATGAACTAGCTCGAGAAGGTTGGAGTATGGTTGGAAGTCGGCAATCAGCTTGATTGGGTGGTTGAGACCGTTCAAGAAGCGTGCCATAGTTTCCTCGTCATCTTCCTTGACATTGGCTCATATCATGGCAACCTCCATTTCTTGGTAGTATTCTTCCACCGTCTTCATGCCTTGCTTGAGGAGTTGCAACTCCTTGACAAGATCACGGGTGTAGAGTGTAGGCACGAAGTGAGCTCGCATGACATCATTCATTTGCATCCAAGTTGTGATTGGTGGTTCGCCTCTTGCTTGTCATCGCTCGATCACTTGTTCCCACTAAATGAGGACGTAGTCTTGAAACTCGAGGGAGGCCATGGCGATCTTCTTTTCCTCGTCGTAGTTGTGGAGACAGAATATCTTGTCCACCTTCAATGCCCATGAAAGATATTCTTCGGGATCATTACTTCCGGAGAACTTGGGCATGGCGAACTTGAGCTTGCTGTAGCGGAGTTCTTCATCATAGTGGCGGTTTTGATGTTGCTCTTGACGAGGAGGAAGGTCCTCAAATGCTCGTTCCTCATGATGTCGCTCTTGTCGTGGAGGACGAGGCATGTGCGCTTGGTTTCTTCTTTCTTGTTGTTCTTCAAGTCGGGCGACTTCTTCCTGTCGTGCTTGGCGAAGTGCTTCTTCTTGTTCATGGACTTGGCGGTTGTTCTCTTCGACGGTTCTAGTGGCCTCGTTGAGTGTGCATTGAGCTCCGAGTGCTTGAGCTTCACGTTCGAGGGCTTGTGCTTCATGGCGCTCTTGTGCTTGTCGAATTGCATCACCGTCTTGAGGTGGTTGACGTTGCACTTGTGGAGGTATTTTCTCTTGCTCCATTGCTTCTTCCGCTTGTTGTCGCGCCCTTTCACGTGCTCGGACTCGGTCTTGTAAGCCATATCCTTGGAATGGATTTTCTTGAGCTCATGTCGAGGAAAGCGAGCTCGTGGAGGACTTGCATCGTAAGAGGAGTAGTCCGAAGATTGCCGACTTGAGCAGCGGCTTGAGTGGTGCCGTCTTGATGAAGATGTCGAGGAAGACGGGCGTCTCACAATCATGTTGCGGAATTCTTCCATTTGTGTGGTGAACTTGGCATCGATGTAGTCGCAGTTCGTGCTTCCGATCGACGAAGGTCGGTGGCGAGTTGCTAAATGCGTTCACCCAAGGCTTCACTTTCTTGATGGAGAGCTCGTTGCGCGACGAAGAAGTGGCTCTTGGTGACGTAGTCGCGATCATCACCTTGCTCCTCGAAAATTGGGTTCGCCGAAGAAGTGGGCCTATCCACCATAACCAAGTGGGGTGAGTAGGAAAATGAGAGAACAATACCGAAGTTACCTTTTCCGAGGATTGTGGATGTATCAAGTGTCGCTCAATGTAATGCCACAATAGGAGAATTGGTACCGGGTTTGTTTCTCACACCTAGACAAGTAAAGCTTATGGAGTAGCTCGGTTAGGATGGTGGCAAAAATTTCAAGCAAATGTTAGTCAAGATATCGATAAGGTTGAGAAGGTTCACAAAATTGCAAGTAAAGCAAATAGATCAAACCCGAGAATATCACTAGGAACACACACACGGAAGATAGATGGGATCCGCACAACCAAGGAGTGAGCTCAAAATGTGTAACCACGGAAAATGCTCTCGTTGTACAGATGCTAGAGAGACGCTAGCTCGATTGCTCAAATGGGCAAGATACGCTTGTGCACCAACCTATAAGAGAAACGTGTCGTCTTCAATCCCAACTATGCTATGTATGCGGTGACCAAGATGGTATGTCGATGCAAAATGGCTAAATGCTATTGCTTACAAGCTCTTTGTTTCTCCTCTTTTGCTTAAAAGCTTTTCTTTCTTTCTTTCTTTTTTCTATGCTTGATGGTCGAGCCAAATATGATATGAGATAAGTATGTAAGATATGCACGGGAGAGACTTAAGGCACAACGATGATAGCAAGATCACTACGGTGCACAATAGCGTGGCCCGACAATTCTCAACTCGCTAGTCTCGATGGGTAACTGACGCAAAATGGCTCAGGTTATCAATGCAAAAGCAAGGAAATGAACTAAGTGTCATCGAGGTTACCGTCCTTTCTCACGGTTAGCGTGTCAACGATGAAGATCGTTGGCAAAGACGACTCCGAGGTGATGATGAATGGCGGTGATGTCGATGTCACATGTTCCGGGAAAACATCTGGTGCACTGGAGCTTGTGATGCTACCGGTGCACCGGACTCATATTGTGCTTTTAAAATGTTCAAAAAATTCTAAAAAAAATTAGCACACTCATACAACATTAATATAGGTTGTCAATAAATTTCAAGTCAAAATTCTAAACATAACTCGATGAACAAAAATGACAAATTCAACATTGAATAGTACACAACATAACTTGGGCTTTAGATTTGGTCCATTATCACACTCATGTCAAATTTGTTATTTTTGTATCTCAAAAAACATTTCAAATTTTTATCCAAAATTTTGTGACATCATACATTGAGTTGTGTTAACATGCTAGAATTTTTTCAATTTTTTAAAATATTCTATGGCATCTGGTGCACCGGTAGCACCACAAGTGCGGGTGCACCAGATACATTCCCCACATGTTCCTAAGTAGCCGAAACACCTTAGGAAACAGAAACCGCAACTCAAAATTGGTCAAATGCGGAAGGTGGGTGCTTTTATGATGAATTTTTTTATGGAGGCTAATGGTGGTGGTAATGATATATGTGGACGGGGGATGTCAAGAGCTTCCAAACGAGCTAGAGAACACGGAAAACGGACTTGGGAGTTGGAAGTTATGGCCAAAACTGAGGTGTAGTTGGGCTGATTCGGAGGGGTGCGGGCACCCGAGGGTGGGAGGTGCGGGTGCCCGGGGTGGTCTGGGGCAAACAACCCGGGGTGCGGATGCCCGGGGGTGTCGGAGTTGGGCGAATTTTTTTGGGAGATGGCCAAATTCCGTGGATTTCATGGTGGGAAGGGTGGGGATTGATGGGTAGGGGCTAGATCCACTTGCCAAACAACAAATCCATGGACCAAAACAACCAAATCTCACAAGATCCAACAAATTGCAAGAAAAATTTTTGGGGCTATTTTTGTGGAGATTTTCGAATTAGGACGAAAAACAATAAAATCAAGCTAGCAAATGGGGGATGGCACTCCAAGATGTGAATCAACCTTGCTCATGATACCAAGATGTTGTAGGGTGAAATCCTAGAGGGGATCTTTTCACACTTGGAGGGGGGAAGAGGAAGAACGCACAACAACACAAGGAGAGAATCACTCAAACAAACCCAAATAACACATCCGCTAGAGTAGCATACAAGAGAGGTCCACAAGCATACATGAACAATTCAAGGAAAATAGCACTAGGGTAAAAGTTTTTCCCACTAGGTGAGGTCTTGATATCCAAAAGAGGATCTTCTCCAAGAGGAGGGCTTGATCTCCAAGAGGAGCTTCTCCAATAGGAGGTCAAGATCTCCAAGAGGAGGAAGATGAGCAAAGCTCTCTCTCTTTGTCTATCTAATACTTTGCTAACCCCTCAAATGAGCTAGGAGATGAGTATTTAAAGGCTAAGGACAAAACATGAGGGAGAGAGGGGTACAAGGGTCAAAAGCCCATAGTGCACGCAGGCACTATCGGAGGGGTCCGGGCACCCGGTGCAAAGGGGGGCAGGCACCCGGACCGGTCAGTGGTCGGGGCTCTAGGTGGACCGGGCACCTGGGGGTTCCAAGCCCGGGCACCCGGGATGATGCTAGGCGGCTGTAGGGAGGAGGCCGGCTAGAGGGGGCCGGGCACCCGGGGAGGTGGCAGCAGCTACCAGCGGGGGGCACCCGGGGCGCCACCCAGTCTTCGGCCGGGCACCCGGGGCTCAAGGGGCCGGGCACCCGGGGTGTGCAGAGGGCCTGCCCGGGGAGGTGGCCGACAACCCGGGCACCCCGGGGGAATGAGGGCCGGGCACCCGGGGTGTCCAGGCACTTGGCCATTCTTTGTAGCTTCGCGTCTCGTTCGTTCTTCTCCCTTAGTCTTCTCTCTGGATGCTTGGGTATTCCTCCAAGCTTCTTCATGGGCTCCTTCATGATACTTATGAGTGCACAACGTTTCCGTTTGAGGCAGGACCCAATTCATATGCGATTCCGAACGAAACTCGAAGAGGAAAGAATTGACCTCGTTCTCGATAGCGCGTGCACGAGCTCTTGTCATCGGTCCCCTTGGTGCTTGGGGTATTGAGTGGACGTCCATGGGGATGGTCGAGGGGTGCTCCGCATCAGAAGGTGTTAGGCAAGGGGACCCTGTTTCACCCCTGATTTTTGTCATTGTTGCTGATATTTTACAGTCTATGATGAATGAAGCAATGCAACACTCTCTGGTACCTCTCCTATACTCCACAGTTCCAGTACATATTTTCCCATAATCCAATATGCTGATGACACCATCCTTTTGGCCCGTGCTGATATCAGACAAGTGCAGCACATCAAGAATCTGCTGCTCCATTATGCAGAATACACAGGTCTTAAGGTCAACTACTCCAAGTCTACTTTGGTATCTCTTAACACACATGGGTCTAAAATGCAAGAGATATCCAACCTCCTGGGCTGCAGAATTGGAACCTTGCCACACAAATATTTAGGACTACCTCTTTGCAGTTCTAAACCCAGAGTGATTGACTATGTTCCACTACTGAAGAGAATTGAGCACAGATTACTAGGATGCTTTACCCTTCTGTCCACTGGTGATAAACCCACACTCCTCAAGTCAGTATTTACAAGCATGCCCACTTTCTTCATGTGCACTTTGAGGATTCCTAAGATAGTGCTCAAACAAATCAACTCTTACCTCATGACCTGCTTCTGAAGAAAATATGGCTCTGAAGATAGAGGTGTTGCACTCATCTCATGGCAGAAAGTTTGTAAACCAAAAACTCATGGAGGTCTGGGGGTATTGGATCTTCATGCACATAACCAAGCTCTCCTGATGAAGCATCTGCACAAATTCCTAAACAAAGCAGACATACCATGGGTTAGCATAATCTGAGAAGCATACTATCAGAACAGTATCCAGGAGGAGTGATGGTGGGCTCCTTTTGGTGGAAATAAATTCTCAAGCTGCTCCAACCATTTAAGCAAACAACAATTTGTATAGCAGGCAAGGGTGATACTGTTAATTTCTGGAATGACAGGTGGCAAGAGATCCCTTTGAATGAGAAATACCCAGAGCTACACTCATTTGCAGTCAGTCATGAGGTCTCTCTCTTCCAAATTCAGCAACAAGCAGACTTCAGTCACCACTTCCACAGACCCCTCTCACTTGAAGCATATAATCAATACAATGTACTTGAAGAACTGGTTACTAGCAGAGCAAACACTGTTGCTCAAGATGTCTGGACCTTACACACAGCCTCCCCAAAATTCTCTTCAATGAAACTTTACAGATCAATGATGGGAGTGAGTACAACAACAATGTTTTCATGATGGTTTGGAAATCTGCTTGCCGTCTTAGACACAAAATCTTCTTCTGGCTTCTACTGCATGACAGGCTGAGCACAAGAAATATGCTTCAAAGAAGGAACATGCACCTGGAAGACTACAACTGTGCATTGTGTTCTGATAGAACAGAGGAAACCATTTCACATCTTTTCTGGAACTGTCCATTCACTTGGTTGTGCTGGAGCTCAATCATTCGCAACAGAAACAGAGGCATATCCACTTTTGATGAAGTACACCTATTGAGACAGAGACTACCACCGGACATTGTCATGGAAATCATTATCATAGGATGTTGGAGCTCATGGATGACAAGGAATGATAAAATCTTCAGGAGAGCTCCACCTCATCCAGACTCATGGAAATTCTATCTTAAAGGACTCCAGGCTACCAGGCTAAGAGCAAAGCATACCAAAGACATACAAATCAGTTCCTGGATAGTGCAAAACTTGTAATTTAATTTCCATGTTTGATCATACGGGTGTTGGGTGATCCTTGTTGGACTATTATTCTGTACATATTTAAATTAGTTCTACGGTTTCGGCTAAAAAAATGCGAAATTCATATATCAAAACAATAGAAACACACTACAATTCTTATTGCAACCTAGGAAAATGTCTTGAGCTAGGTTTAGGCCCTCCTTAGACGACCTTTCCACGCAATTTTTTTTTACCATTTACTTATAAGCTTGGGATGATCTGTTTTTGTACGCATTCAAACAAATTATGGTGAAAATATCATGTAAAAAATAAAAAAATCGTGTATGATTAAATTATTTCTTTTCTTTAACCCCTTTTTTAGAATAGCGTGGATGAAATGACCATCCATCCACCTACTAACCTCATCACGTCGACAAGCAGATCGACGATCGAATACAGAAGGACATACCGATCGACGACTGGACACACCCCCTCTCCCTCGTCACACACGCCAGAGCTTTGAATAGACAAATATGGCCTCTCCCCCGGCCGCATTTGCTTCTCTCCTGTAGTCCTGTCCTGTGGAATCCATCATCTTGACGTGACATCTCCATACCTCTCCCCTCCACCGCATTCAATGCGAAGACAAGCTGCCTCTGGGCATAGGTGTACTGTCTAGCTATAGCCATGGAGGACAGGGGATGAGAGAGAGAGAGTAGATCGACGATGATGATATGAGAGAGAAGGTGAAGTGACAACTGAGGTGACGACCTTTTCTGCAATGTGGAAAGGATCGACATCCTCTCTCTTCTCCCTGCCCCACCAGGTTTGATATCCGCGCTCCCTGGGTCCCGCCCCCTTGTCTCCCTTCCTCCTTTACATAGACCCTATCTTCTTCTTCTAGCTCTTGGCCTCCTCCTCCTCAGTCCCCCTCCCCTCCTCACCAGAAGCTCGCTCAGGCAGCTCTGGTCTGCTGCCTCCACCTCCATCGTGCCGGCTGATCGAGCAGCCGGTGTTCTTCTCTGCTTGCCTTCTTGTTCGTCGTCTCCCACTTTCATCGTCTTCTTGGTGAGTACGTACGTTTTCTGCTTCATCGGATTGCAGATTTGCGCGCGATTCCCTCTTGATCTTGATCCATGCTCTTTGATTTTGCACCGTCGGTGTGCTTGATTGATTATGTGCCATGAACTGCTGCATCTTCGCATGTGTTAGTCAAATCTAGGGCATGCTTGCATGAGCATGACTAAACCTTTCCTTTCAATTTGGGAATCAAGAACCAAGAAGCTTTATTTAATCATGCGCCTCCCCTCCCCCCGATCGATTTAGTTTTTTTCTTCGTCTTCATCATCATGGACTAGATTTTTTTGTGTATATCTTCATTGTACCAAGAAAGAAAGAAAAAGCTACCAGATCTTTACTACTAGCGCTAGCTAGGGTTCCATTAATTCCATCCGTGCGTGCGAGTTGACCGGTCAGGGCTTTTCAATGAAGTAATCTCACCCATCGATCGCCATCACTGTGCGTCTGTGCAGGTAGCTAGCCTCAGAGTTCTTGCTACATCCTGCAGCGTGTTTCTGTTTTTGCCATGTCCTGTGTTGTTTTTTCCCCTACTGCATGTCTCAGGTTGTGTCAGCTCGTTGCATCATTGCATGGCTGCCAAAGCTCAGCTCAGCTCAGATCGTAGGTTTGAGAAACATGCGGCCTGAGAAACACTTGTCCTCAAGCTAGTTAGGCGTGTCAGCTAACCTGAAACCCTAGTTCTCGCTGAATCCTCATCTGCCGTAGCTAGCTAGGATTGGAGGGAGATACTACTTCGCCAAGAACTTCAAGAAACCGACGAGCTCTTGAGAGTACACTGGGACACTATAAGCCATATAGCTATACAGATATATTTATTGCAGTCGTTTGACCATTGGTCAAGGCCAGCATTGTTTACTAAGGCCATGCCATCGGTGCAGATCTGAGCGCTGAGAACCGGCGAGGAGGCAAGTTGGTCGGCCGGTGGCGATGGAAATGTCTGGCGTGAGCGCGGTGGACAGCCCTGGAAGCGGCAGCGCGTCGTCGGCGCTGGGAGCGCCGCGGCCGAGCAGGTACGAGTCGCAGAAGCGGCGGGACTGGCAGACGTTCGGGCAGTACCTACGGAACCACCGCCCCCCGCTGGAGCTGGCGCGGTGCAGCGGCGCGCACGTGCTGGAGTTCCTCCGGTACCTGGACCAGTTCGGCAAGACCAAGGTGCACACCGCGGGGTGCCCCTTCTTCGGCCACCCATCGCCGCCGGCCCCGTGCCCGTGCCCGCTGAAGCAGGCGTGGGGGTCCCTGGACGCGCTGGTGGGCCGTCTCCGCGCCGCCTTCGAGGAGCACGGCGGACGCCCGGAGGCCAACCCGTTCGGGGCGCGCGCCGTGAGGCTCTACCTCCGCGACGTCCGCGACGGCCAGGCCAAGGCGCGCGGCATCGCCTACGAGAAGAAGCGCCGGAAGAGGCACCCCCAGACGTCGTCCAAGCAGAAGCAGCAGGCGGCGGCGGCCTCCGCCGCGGCCAGCCCGGCGCCCGTGGACAGGCCCGACATGCGGCATGGCATGCTGGAGCAGACGCACTACCTGTTCCCCATGCACGCGCACCTGTTCCAGGGACACTTCCTGGCGCCGGCGCCCGACGGCGACCCCGTGGGAGCCCTGGATGGCGTAGTCCCCGCCGGGGATGACATCGTGATGGTGATGGCGGCCGCGGCAGCCGCCGCCGAGGCGCACGCTGCCGGGTGCATGATGCCGCTGTCCGTGTTCAACTAGCTAGCTCGACGCAGAGAATCAAGTAATTAAGTAGGCCTAAGTAAGTCAAGCGTGCATGTAGTTTTGGCAATGGCGATGCCTCGGCTTGGTCATCTCGCCATTTGAACACACCCCTAGGTTTGTACGCAGTGCGCGCCAACTCGTCGAGCGTAATCCACTAGTAGCTCTTTTGCATTAGCGACTGAGGTAATTAGTCATGGTTATCTGTAATGTACTCTGCATGGTTGTGTACGTGAAGTCACGGAAGTTGGCAGGTTTGAAATGTTGGCTTAATGAAACTCACAGCCAATTAAGTGTTATGTTTGTGTTACTCCATTTCATGGTTAGCTAGCACAGGATGTTTCTCTGATAAGTGTCTAATTTAGTTCACCAAGTCATTTATTTTTCTAGTTCGCTGAGAAATATTAAAAATAGTGAATATAAATGTTGGGACACATGTCATATCTAGTTTGTCAAATTAGGTTTTCTAAGTCTCAGTCGGCTGAGTTGATGCTATATTTCTTTGATCTTTTACATAAAATGTTTTTTTTCAGTTTTTTCTTCTTTAATCTTATATACTATATTATTGGACTGAGACCTAGCCACACCCTAAAATCAGTCCCAACGGTCATATCTTCAACTACTTTATTTTCCTACTCGTATATAGCGAGTACTCCCTTCGTTTCTAAATATAAGTCTTTGTAAAGATTTTACCATGAACCACGTATGGATGTAGATGCATTTTAAAATGTAGATTGACATGGTGAAATCTCTACAAAGACTTATATTTAAGTAACGGAGGGAGTATATAATATTACTATCGCTTCTGATGGCATACCTAGCCAGACACAACTAACGCTCATGCACCTGTCGGATCGAGCTAGAAGTATATGAATATACGATACTTGTCAAGTAGTACTACACGCTTGGTTGTACACCGGTTGTGGCGACCCTTTCCCCAACATCACAACAACGTACGTCAGATTTCAGTACTACTATGAACCAACGATCCATTCTCCAGTGTACTGTAGCCAATTAGAAAAGTTCATCACTCTCCGCCATCCGATCGATCGGGCGCGCGCACCTTCGTACTCCAGGACTTTTTAATGGGATAGTGAAAGTAATTTTGATGGAGACCAAACATAGACGTGCGGTGCGAATGCAGCTGGGCGGCTAGCTAGCCATTCCCACCACCTCAGTGCGAGCGTGTGGTTCGTGCTACTCCTCGCCTTGCTGGAACTTGCACAGTGATATCGGTGTGCTAATGGCATGTCGTCAGTGCAGCGTAGTATGATCCTCAGGCGGTACAGATTAATGAAATGGTTGCCCACTTGATTCCCATGCATACTGGGAGTGGATGTGACTCGTGCATGTACCGCCGCTGCGATCAGGTTTCCCCTGATTTGGCAGTGCGCTGCAGCATGTGCTGGGCGCCTAGACCTGGACCAGTCAAGCGTTTCACAGGGCCTATCTTGGATTGGTCCATCCAATGCGTTGAACAAGACCGCTTGGGGTACTAGTAGAAGTTTTGTTCAGAGATCAGCTCACTGTTTCAAAGCTGTCTATCATGTTTCCAGACAGATTAATGGGATAACTCATAATTTTTTATAAATGATGGATTTTATTGACTCAAAACGAAGCATCTAGAGCATACAAAGCACGATAAGCACAGACTTCTGCTAACTAGAATGCACAGCCAACACCAAAGTACACACAAAACTCGCCGACAAATAGCAAAGTCATACTCCCTCCATCTAAAATTAAATGTCGCTGAAATGAGTGTATCTAGACGTGTTTTAGTGTGTGCATTCACTCATTTTTCAGTGATAATTAATTCTGGGCGGGGGTATTATAAGATCAAAGATATGTGTAGGCGAGAAAAAAAAAACCTAAAGCGATCAAATCCACAATCGACAAACTACGATAATAACCATATTCATACGAACCATCTCATGACATCAAAAGGACGACGGGTTTCTTCAATAGCAACGCCTATCTGACCCTGCCCCGGTAGGATCGAGACCACCGATTGTACATGGACCGACGATCTCATGAATCATGATCAATGTTCGCTGCGTACAACTGATATCACAAGTACACATCGACTACGACACATTAAAGTCTTACATAGATATGACCATTATGGTCAAGTATTACATAAAAGCCACATGGGCGGATACACCAAATAAACACTACAACGAGAAGTCCAACGATAACTTGAGCCCATGTCACGAGCCTTAACCCTACATGCAATATGATAGGGAAGCGTCCTAGTTCACAAGGGCATCCTTGAAGAACTCATCTTCGTTGAAATCCTTCATGTCTGGCCAAGTTAATAGCCATGAACGTGTTAATTAGTACTTTGAATGTACTCGCAAACAACCTTCATGTGACAGCGAAATAAACATGCATGACTTATATAAATGAAAACTCCTACACTTATGTTTGATCGGTGGTTCAATAACTATTTACTAGCAGGTGTATGGCATATTGTTTTGGAAACCAGGTGTATATTTAAACCATGATGTCATAAGGTTACAAACATCATGATGAGCAGATTTACGTTAATCCCAACTTGATCATCTCAGACATCGCTCTTCATCTTATCTCAACCCATGCTCAAGTTCTTATAAGTCAACTTTTATGGAAATAATCTAAGCATGGTCATTTGACTGTCCTTGGCCATGAACACGGCTATTCGAATAGTTTGACACTCTGCAGAGTTTGTACTTTGTGTCAGCCACCACTCATCGCATATCAAGTACCCGAGCTAAGCATTCGAACGAAATCTTACCCCAGCAGACATTAACATAGAGTCCACTTGTTGGTTCTCGGTCGTTGTACCTAACTATCTCAACGTATGGCTTGGTCGATTTTTTGATATTTACACCTAGCACACGAGGGAACCAACGGTGTGCCTGGTGCTGAACATGGGGCCCGTACAGGCACGACCCCGTCCCGAGAGTGACTTTTCTCACTCCCATCACTAGTAATGCATGCCCTTTGCTAGTGCCGATCAAGGTAATAAATCTTTCCCCGTTCCATACCAGCGTAATATGGTTGCACATGTAAGGTTGGAATAACATGCACCACTAAAATGTAATTCTTTTTTGGAAAAAACTTAGTAGGAGGATCATTGATTTGTTGCGTACTAGGATATTCACTTAATAGAACGTTATGTCTGCATAATACCAAACCTACAGGGTCACACACTTACGAATCATTGAATTGTTGAGCACTAGGAGGTGTTAGGAGCTCAAGATAAAAGCATCGGAAAAGTTCTGGAAAGACCGAAGAGTTTCAGAGAGGAACCAGAAGTGTTTCAGAGAGGAACCAAAAGTGTTACGGAGAAAACAAGAATCGTTTCGGTAAAACCAGGGAAGTCCCAAAGAACCCTAAAAGGCTTCGAAAGGTTCCGGAACTTCAAGAAAATCCTGGAAGGTGCTATGGGGTTGTTCCTTTGGTTAGGACCAAGTGGAGGTAGCAACATGCGCCTAAGGGGCCCATAAGTGGGGCACACCCCACATGCTTGGGGGCAAGGTATAGGGGGCAACGACCATGGTTTGGGACGCCCCCTTCCTGGTGCAGCCATCCTTAGGGGGCAAGCCCCTCCTCCAAGCCAGACTCCCTCCTCTGCGCCTATATATATGAGAGGAGGGGAAACCCTCCCTCACATCATGTGCTCGTTTGCTATGCCAAGAGAGTTTTCTCCGCCGCAAGGCTACTCCACCCTGCCTCTGATCTCTTCGTCCTGGATGGCGAAGCCCTGCTGGATAAGTGATTCCTTACGCGTGGATACCGGTGGAGGGATCGTATCTTCGATGCTCAATCGGGAAAATTCTCACGACTGGAAGGTATAAACGAGCTGTGGGAATCTGCATCAATCTTCACCAAGTTGCGTTCATTGGTAAAGATCAGATCAAACCTCTTTGCATCTTTATAGTGTTTGTGGGTTTTATTCATACGCATGAAAATTGTTTTCTACTACGTTTCCCAACAACTGACCGCATAATGCAACCAAAGTTAATATGACAAAGTCATGAATGCCAAACATTCAATTGAGTTTCATTGCAAACATGATTAATAACTTTGGTGCAAAGGTTTGGGAAAGATAGGTGAGACAAGCCTCCGCACTCATATCTTTTCCAATAAATTGTCCACACACAGACACTACAACTATATTGGACTCAAATACCAATTTATAGCCATCTCAACACAAGAGAGAGTCGTCAATGGGATATGATGAACGTTCTTCAGCTGCACGATCTTTCCTGAAGTGAACTTCAGATCGAGCATACCAACACCATGAACAGAAGCATCTGATGCATTTCCCATCGACACCATTGTAGTCTTGCGACCTGATAAGAAGAAAACACGGAGATATCAACACCAACATGTATATTGGCATATGTGTCAATCCAAAAATTAGGAGAATGTCATATTGAAAGAACAGTGCAAAATTTACCATACCTGACATCTTTCATCTCAACATCGCCAATAACAACATTACCATCTTGTCGTCATTCTCATGTTAATGCATGTCAAAGTGGTCCATGCATGCATAAGCCCAATGATCACATGCACCATAGACATGGCATCTTCCTTACTTCTTAAAGGTCTCCTTGAAGTTGACAGACGGTGGGGCCTTGTTCTTGCCTTCAAAATTTTCTTTGCCCGCATAGTTGTTCTTGTCCTTAATTTTGTGGGATTTGAAATTCATCTTTTGCACAAGATTGGCACTAGAATTCCCCTCATAGACTCGTGTCTGCGTGCGTTTCCCTCGCCCTCTCTTTCGTATTAAGAGCGCCAATAAGATTTGGGACCAAAAATTCATGCCTCTTGTGTTTGAGAGAAGTAGTAAAATTCCTCCACAAAGGTGGAAGCTTGGCAATGATGCATTAGACAATAAACTTATCCCGCAACACATAATTAAATGCTCAAGTTCTTAGTGAGTGACTGAATCTCGTGAGCCGGATCAACTATGGAGCTGTCGCCGGTCATCTTGTAGTCAATTATACCGTTCCATGACATAAAACTCACGCATGCGTCCGAGGCTCCAAACTTGGCCTCCAGTGCATTCCACCATATTGTTACCAACCTCAATGGTCATGAAAGGATCGACGATCTTGTCGACAAGAACACTCAAAACATCACCTCTGAAGATAGTGTCAGTAGCCTAGAATGATTTTGCTCCTGTTCATGAAGAAGCGACCCTTTGGATTTCCCTTGGAGGCGTGAAAACAGTTCATGGTGGTTAGCCAAAGAACTACGCTTGCATGCCATCTCTTGCAATTGACGTCCTCAAACGGGGGAGGTTTGCGAGTTGCAACAAAAGCAATTGAAGAAAATGTCCTACATGTATTAGATTTTTGGATTGTTAAAGATTTGAGAAAATTTTCATTAAATTTAATCCGAAAAGGGTACATAAAACATGATAATCATAGATAGATGATAATCGAATCAAGTAACAAAGTGATGTAAGTAGTCATACAATTGGGTACGTAACAGACGAACATCATATCTGAAGGAAATATGCCCTAGAGGCAATAATAAAGTATTATTTATTTCCTTATATCATGATAAATGTTTATTATTCATGCTAGAATTGTATTAACCGGAAACATAATACATGTGTGAATACATAGAAAAACAGTGTGTCACTAGTATGCCTCTACTTGACTAGCTCGTTAATCAAAGATGGTTATGTTTCCTAGCCATAGACATGAGTTGTCATTTGATTAACGAGATCACCTCATTAGGAGAATGACGTGATTGACATGACCCATTCCGTTAGCTTAGCACCCGATCGTTTAGTATGTTGCTATTGCTTTCTTCATGACTTATACATGTTCCTATGACTATGAGATTATGCAACTCCCATTTACCGGAGGAACACTTTGTGTGCTACCAAACGTCACAATGTAAATGGGTGATTATAAAGGTGCTCTACAGGTGTCTCCAAAGGTACTTGTTGGGTTGGCGTATTTCGAGATTAGGATTTGTCACTCCGATTGTCGGAGAGGTATCTCTGGGCCCACTCGGTAATGCACATCACTATAAGCCTTGCAAGCATTGTGACTAATGAGTTAGTTGCGGGATGATGTATTACGGAACGAGTAAAGAGACTTGCCAGTAACGAGATTGAACTAGGTATCGAGATACCGACGATCGAATCTCGGGCAAGTAACGTACCGATGACAAAAGGAACGACGTATGTTGTTATGCGGTTTGACCGATAAAGATCTTCGTGGAATATGTGGGAACCAATATGAGCATCCAGGTTCCGCTATTGGTTATTGGCCGGAGAGGTGTCTCGGTCATGTCTACATAGTTCTCGAACCCGTAGGGTCCGCACGCTTAACGTTACGATGACAGTTATATTATGAGTTTTAATGTTTTGATGTACCGAAGGTTGTTCGGAGTCCCGGATGTGATCACGGACATGACGAGGAGTCTCGAAATGGTCGAGACATAAAGATTGATATATTGGACGACTATATTCGGACACCGGAAGTGTTCCGGAGAAGTTTCGGATTAAACCGGAGTGCCGGAGGGTTACCGGAACCCCCCGGGGAAGTATTGGGCCTTAGTGGGCCTAGAGGGGAGATAGAGGGCAGCAGCCAGGAGGTGGTGCGCCCCCTCCCAGGAGGAATCCTAGTTGGACTAGGAGAGGGGGGCGCAGCCCCCTTTCCCTCTCCCTCTCCCTCTCTTTCCTTCCCCCCTCTTTTCCTAGTTGGACTGGGAAAGGGGAGTCCTACTCCTACTAGGAGGAGGACTCCCCCCCTCTCCTTGGCGCGCCTAGGGCAGCCGGCCTCCCCCTTGCTCCTTTATATACGGGGGCGGGGGGCACCTCTAAACACACTTGATATACGATATTTTAGCCGTGTGCGGTGCCCCCCTCCACCATATTACACCTCGATAATACCGTTGCGGAGCTTAGGCAAAGCCCTGCGTCGGTGGAACATCAACATTGTCACCATGCCGTCGTGCTGACGAAACTCTCCCTCAACACTCGGCTGGATCGGAGTTCGAGGGACGTCATCGAGCTGAACGTGTGCTGAACTCGGAGGTGCCGTGCGTTCGGTACTTGATCGGTCGGATCGTGAAGACGTACGACTACATCAACCGCGTTGTGATAAACGCTTCCGCTGTCGGTCTACGAGGGTACGTGGACAACACTCTCCCCTCTCGTTGCTATGCATCACCATGATCTTGCGTGTGCGTAGGAATTTTTTTGAAATTACTACGTTACCCAACAGTGGCATCCGAGCCAGGTTTTATGCGTTGATGCTATGCACGAGTAGAACACAAGTGAGTTGTGGGCGATATAAGTCATACTGCTTACCAGCATGTCATACTTTGGTTCAGCGGTATTGTGAGATGAAGCGGCCCGGGCCGACATTACGCGTACGCTTACGCGAGACTGGTTTCACCGTTGCGAGCACTCGTTGCTTAAAGGTGACCGGCGGGTGTCTGTCTCCCTCACTTTAGTTGAACCGAGTGTGGCTACGCCCGGTCCTTGCGAAGGTTAAAACAACACCAACTTGACAAACTATCGTTGTGGTTTTGATGCGTAGGTTAGAACGGTTCTTGCTAAGCCCGTAGCAGCCACGTAAAACTTGCAACAACAAAATAGAGGACGTCTAACTTGTTTTTGCAGGGCATGTTGTGATGTGATATGGTTAAGACATGATGTGATATAATTTGTTGTATGAGATGATCATGTTTTGTAACCAAGTTATCGGCAACTGGCAGGAGCCATATGGTTCTCGCTTTATTGTATGAAATGCAATCGCCATGTAATAGTTTTACTTTATCACTAAGCGGTAGCGATAGTCGTAAAAGCAATTAGTTGGCGAGACGACAACGATACTACGATGGAGATCAAGGTGTCGCGCCGGTGACGATGGTGATCATGACGGTGCTTCGGAGATGGAGATCACAAGCACGGTGCTTCGGAGATGGAGATCACAAGCACAAGATGATGATGGCCATATCATATCACTTATATTGATTGCATGTGATGTTAATCCTTTATGCATCTTATCTTGCTTTGATTGACGGTAGCATTATAAGATGATCTCTCACTAAAATTTCAAGATAAAAGTGTTCTCCCTGAGTATGCACCGTTGTGAAAGTTCTTCGTGCTGAGACACCACGTGATGATCGGGTGTGATAGGCTCTACGTTCAAATACAACGGGTGCAAAACAGTTGCACACGTGGAATACTCAGGTTAAACTTGACGAGCCTAGCATATGCAGATATGCCCTCGGAACACGGAGACCGAAAGGTCGAGCGTGAATCATATAGTAGATATGATCAACATAGTGATGTTCACCATTGAAACTACTCCATCTCACGTGATGATCGGACATGGTTTAGTTGATTTGGATCACGTAATCACTTAGATGATTAGAGGGATATCTATCTAAGTGGGAGTTCTTAAGTAATATGATTAATTGAACTTAAAATTATCATGAACTTAGTACCTGATAGTATCTTGCTTGTCTATGTTAATTGTAGAATAATGGCCCGTGCTGTTGTTCCGTTGAATTTTAAGGCGTTCCTTGAGAAAGCTAAGTTGAAAGATGATTGTAGCAATTACACGGACTGGGTCTGTAACTTGAGGATTATCCTCATTGCTGCATAGAAGAATTACGTCTTGGAAGCACCACTAGGTGCCAGGCCTCCTGCAAGAGCAACACCAGAAGTTATGAACGTCTGGCAGAGCAAAGCTGATGACTACTCGATAGTTCAGTGTGCCATGCTTTACGGCTTAGAACCGGGTCTTCAACGACGTTTTGAACGTCATGGAGCATATGAGATGTTCCAGGAGTTGAAGTTAATATTTCAAGCAAATGCTTGGATTGAGAGATATGAAGTCTCCAATAAGTTCTACAGCTGCAAGATGGAAGAGAATAGTTCTGTCAGTGAGCATATACTCAAAATGTCTGGGTATAATAATCACTTGATTCAACTGGGAGTTAATCTTCCGGATGATAGCGTCATTGACAGAATTCTTCAATCACTGCCACCAAGCTACAAGAGCTTCGTGATGAACTATAACATGCAAGGGATGAATAAGACAATTCCCGAGCTCTTCGCAATGCTAAAGGCAGCGGAGGTAGAAATCAAAAAGGAGCATCAAGTGTTGATGGTCAGTAAAACCACTAGTTTCAAGAAAAAGGGCAAAGGGAAGAAGAAGGGGAACTTCAAGAAGAACAGCAAGCAAGTTGCTGTTCAGGAGAAGAAACCCAAGTCTGGACCTAAGCCTGAAACTGAGTGCTTCTACTGCAAGCAGACTGGTCACTGGAAGCGGAACTGCCACAAGTATTTGGCGGATAAGAAGGATGGCAAGGTTAACAAAGGTATATGTGATATACATGTTATTGATGTGTACCTTACTAATGCTCGCAGTAGCACCTGGGTATTTGATACTGGTTCTGTTGCTAATATTTGCAACTCGAAACAGGGGCTACGGATTAAGCGAAGATTGGCTAAGGACGAGGTGACGATGCGTGTGGGAAATGGTTCCAAAGTCGATGTGATCGCCGTCGGCACGCTACCTCTACATCTACCTTCGGGATTAGTTTTAGACCTAAATAATTGTTATTTGGTGCCAGCGTTGAGCATGAACATTATATCTGGATCTTGTTTAATGCGAGACGGTTATTCATTTAAATCAGAGAATAATGGTTGTTCTATTTATATGAATAATATCTTTTATGGTCATGCACCCTTGAAGATTGGTCTATTTTTAATGAATCTCGATAGTAGAGACACACATATTCATAATGTCGAAGCCAAAAGATGCAGAGTTGATAATGACAGTGCAACTTATTTGTGGCATTGCCGTTTAGGTCATATCGGTGTAAAGCGCATGAAGAAACTCCATGCTGATGGACTTTTGGAATCACTTGATTATGAATCACTTGGTACTTGCGAACCGTGCCTCATGGGCAAGATGACAAAAACACCGTTCTCCGGAACTATGGAGAGAGCAACAGATTTGTTGGAAATCATTCATACAGATGTATGTGGTCCGATGAATATTGAGGCTTGTGGCGGATATCGTTATTTTCTCACCTTCACAGATGATTTGAGCAGATATGGGTATATCTACTTAATGAAACATAAGTCTGAAACATTTGAAAAGTTCAAAGAATTTCAGAGTGAAGTTGAAAATCATCGTAACAAGAAAATAAAATTCCTACGATCTGATCGTGGAGGAGAATATTTGAGTTACGAGTTTGGCCTACATTTGAAACAATGCAGAATAGTTTCGCAACTCACGCCACCCGGAACACCACAGCGTAGTGGTGTGTCCGAACGTCGTAATCGTACTTTATTAGATATGGTGCGATCTATGATGTCTCTTACTGATTTACCGCTATCGTTTTGGGGTTATGCTTTAGAGACGGCTGCATTCACTCTAAATAGGGCACCATCGAAATCCGTTGAAACGACACCATGAACTATGGTTTGGCAAGAAACCAAAGTTGTCGTATCTTAAAGTTTGGGGTTGCGATGCTTATGTGAAGAAACTTCAACCTGATAAGCTCGAACCTAAATCGGAGAAATGTGTCTTCATAGGATACCCAAAGGAGACTGTTGGGTACACCTTCTATCACAGATCCGAAGGCAAGATTTTCGTTGCTAAGAATGGATCCTTTCTAGAGAAGGAGTTTCTCTCGAAAGAAGTGAGTGGGAGGAAAGTAGAACTTGATGAGGTAACTGTACCTGCTCCCTTATTGGAAAGTAGATCATCACAGAAATCAGTTACTGCGACAC
Source organism: Aegilops tauschii subsp. strangulata (assembly GCF_002575655.3). Classification (NCBI taxonomy): domain Eukaryota; kingdom Viridiplantae; phylum Streptophyta; class Magnoliopsida; order Poales; family Poaceae; genus Aegilops; species Aegilops tauschii. Next base: position 119,545,133 of record NC_053040.3, read on the forward strand.
CTATACCAATTAGTGAGGAAGTTAATGATAATGATCATGAAACTTCAGATCAAGTTATTACTGAACCTCGTAGGTCAACTAGATCAAGATCCGCACCAGAGTGGTACAGTAATCCTGTTCTGGAGGTTATGTTACTAGACCATGACGAACCTACGAACTATGAAGAAGCGATGGTGAGCCCAGATTCGGCAAAATGGCTTGAAGCCATGAAATCCGAGATGGGATCCATGTATGAGAACAAAGTATGGACTTTGGTTGACTTGCCCGATGGTCGGCAAGCCATTGAAAATAAATGGATCTTCAAGAAGAAGACTGACGCTGATTGTAATGTTACTGTCTATAAAGCTCGACTTGTTGCGAAAGGTTTTCGACAAGTTCAAGGGATTGACTACGATGAGACCTTCTCACCCGTAGCGATGCTTAAGTCTGTCCGAATCATGTTAGCAATTGCCGCATTTTATGATTATGAAATTTGGCAAATGGATGTCAAAACTACATTCCTGAATGGATTTTTGGAAGAAGAGTTGTATATGATGCAACCGGAAGGTTTTGTCGATCCAAAGGGAACTAACAAAGTGTGCAAGCTCCAGCGATCCATTTATGGACTGGTGCAAGCCTCTCGGAGTTGGAATAAACGCTTTGATAGTGTGATCAAAGCATTTGGTTTTATACAGACTTTTGGAGAAGCCTGTATTTACAAGAAAGTGAGTGGGAGCTCAGTAGCATTTCTGATATTATATGTGGATGACATATTACTGATTGGAAATGATATAGAATTTCTGGATAGCATAAAGGGATACTTGAATAAGTGTTTTTCAATGAAAGACCTTGGTGAAGCTGCATATATATTAGGCATTAAGATCTATAGAGATAGATCAAGACGCTTAATAGGACTTTCACAAAGCACATACCTTGACAAAGTTTTGAAGAAGTTCAAAATGGATCAAGCAAAGAAAGGGTTCTTGCCTGTACTACAAGGTGTGAGATTGAGTAAGACTCAATGCCCGACCACTGCAGAAGATAGAGAGAAGATGAAAGATGTTCCCTATGCTTCAGCCATAGGCTCTATCATGTATGCAATGTTGTGTACCAGACCTGATGTGTGCCTTGCTATAAGTTTAGCAGGGAGGTACCAAAGTAATCCAGGAGTGGATCACTGGACAGCGGTCAAGAACATCCTGAAATACCTGAAAAGGACTAAGGATATGTTTCTCGTTTATGGAGGTGACAAAGAGCTCATCGTAAGTGGTTACGTTGATGCAAGCTTTGACACTGATCCGGACGATTCTAAATCGCAAACCGGATACGTATTTACATTGAACGGTGGAGCTGTCAGTTGGTGCAGTTCTAAGCAAAGTGTCGTGGCGGGATCTACGTGTGAAGCGGAATACATAGCTGCTTCGGAAGCAGCAAATGAAGGAGTCTGGATGAAGGAGTTCATATCCGATCTAGGTGTCATACCTAGTGCATCGGGACCAATGAAAATCTTTTGTGACAATACTGGTGCAATTGCCTTAGCAAAGGAATCCAGATTTCACAAGAGAACCAAGCACATCAAAAGACGCTTCAATTCCATCCGGGATTTAGTCCAGGTGGGAGACATAGAAATTTTCAAGATACATACGGATCTGAATGTTGCAGACCCGTTGACTAAGCCTCTTCCACGAGCAAAACATGATCAACACCATACTCCATGGGTGTAAGAATCATTACTATGTAATCTAGATTATTGACTCTAGTGCAAGTGGGAGACTGAAGGAAATATGCCCTAGAGGCAATAATAAAGTATTATTTATTTCCTTATATCATGATAAATGTTTATTATTCATGCTAGAATTGTATTAACCGGAAACATAATACATGTGTGAATACATAGACAAACAGTGCGTCACTAGTATGCCTCTACTTGACTAGCTCGTTAATCAAAGATGGTTATGTTTCCTAGCCATAGACATGAGTTGTCATTTGATTAACGATATCACCTCATTAGGAGAATGACATGATTGACATGACCCATTCCGTTAGCTTAGCACCCGATCGTTTAGTATGTTGCTATTGCTTTCTTCATGACTTATACATGTTCCTATGACTATGAGATTATGCAACTCCCGTTTACCGGAGGAACACTTTGTGTGCTACCAAACGTCACAACGTAAATGGGTGATTATAAAGGTGCTCTACAGGTGTCTCCGAAGGTACTTGTTGGGTTGGCGTATTTCGAGATTAGGATTTGTCACTCCGATTGTCGGAGAGGTATCTCTGGGCCCACTCGGTAATGCACATCACTATAAGCCTTGCAAGCATTGTGACTAATGAGTTAGTTGCGGGATGATGTATTACGGAACGAGTAAAGAGACTTGCCGGTAACGAGATTGAACTAGGTATCGAGATACCGACGATCGAATCTCGGGCAAGTAACATACCGATGACAAAGGGAACAACGTATGTTGTTATGCGGTTTGACCGATAAAGATCTTCGTAGAATATGTGGGAACCAATATGAGCATCCAGGTTCCGCTATTGGTTATTGACCGGAGAGGTGTCTCGGTCATGTCTACACAGTTCTCGAACCCGTAGGGTCCGCACCCTTAACGTTACGATGACAGTTATATTATGAGTTTGTATGTTTTGATGTACCGAAGGTTGTTCGGAGTCCCGGATATGATCACGGACATGACGAGGAGTATCGAAATGGTCGAGACATAAAGATTGATATATTGGACGACTATATTCGGACACCGGAAGTGTTCCGGAGAAGTTTCGGATTAAACCGAAGTGCCGGAGGGTTACCGGAACCCCCCGGGGAAGTATTGGGCCTTAGTGGGCCTAGAGGGGAGATAGAGGGCAGCAGCCAGGAGGTGGCGTGCCCCCTCCCAGGAGGAATCCTAGTTGGACTAGGAGAGGGGGGCGCAGCCCCCTTTCCCTCTCCCTCTCCCTCTCTTTCCTCCCCCCCTCTTTTCCTAGTTGGACTAGGAAAGGGGAGTCCTACTCCTACTAGGAGGAGGACTCCCCCCCTCTCCTTGGCGCGCCTAGGGCAGCCGGCCTCCCCCTTGCTCCTTTATATACGGGGGCAGGGGGCACCTCTAAACACACTTGATATACGATATTTTAGCCGTGTGCGGTGCGCCCCTCCACCATATTACACATCGATAATACCGTTGCGGAGCTTAGGCGAAGTCCTGCGTCGGTGGAACATCAACATTGTCACCACGCCGTCGTGCTGACGAAACTCTCCCTCAACACTCAGCTGGATCGGAGTTCGAGGGACGTCATCGAGCTGAACGTGTGCTGAACTCGGAGGTGCCGTGCGTTCGGTACTTGATCGGTCGGATCGTGAAGACGTACGACTACATCAACCGCGTTGTGATAAACGCTTCCGCTGTCGCTCTACGAGGGTACGTGGAAAACACTCTCCCCTCTCGTTGCTATGCATCACCATGATCTTGCGTGTGCGTAGGAATTTTTTTGAAATTACTACGTTCCCCAACAATATCCATCTCGATAGATAAAATTAGTAGACCAGACGTAATCCCTAAAAGAATGGAGAAAAAGAAATACAGTGTAGTGGAAGAAGATGCATGTGTGTCGTTCATCATGTCACCGAGGAGGTTACCGACATCGAAGAAGAAGTCATCATGCTCAGCCATGATGGAGGAAAATCCAGTAGTCACACTAGACCGCTCCCGAAAAATATGATCTCTCTATCTATCTATCTATGTATCTCTCTCTCTCTCACACACACACATATGATCGTGAGAGAAACGACTTCACATGCCTGTTTTCTCACTTCTTGGTGCACGCCGAAACCGAGTTGGGAAAGCGGTGGGTGGCACAAAGCTTTAGAAGCAGGAGGCAGACGCGTCGGAGATGAAGTGTGTCTCGTTTGGAAAGAGGAGTGACCTCTTATAGATGCGTTGCAACTAACCCCTCGGCAGTGGCAAGCGCTACTCGACTCGATCATGAAATACAATGCGCAATTTGTGGCGAGGCGGACGACGGAGGAGGAGCGCGTGTGTATGCGTCTTCTCTAGCTCTTAGTGATGTGTGTAATAACTCGCCTTATGGGTTGATGTTTCACACCCTTCACTAACGTGGTGGGTCTAAACTTTTCCCACTCTCCCTTTCATGCATGAATGGACTGTATGTGCTCTCTCGGATTCTTCCTAGGAATGATTGTAAAGGATAATGGGCTAAAGCCCAATAATTCTAACATAACAAATATTTTTAAGAAAAACCTTGATGGACCATTTTTAAAGTACACTATGAACATTCTTAATACACGATGACATTTTTCGTGACACAATGAACATTTTTTAAATACAACATGACCATTTTAAAATACTCAACATTTCTAATACGCGAAAAATATTTTTTGAGACAGGATGAATATTTTTTTAAATACGCAGTGAGCATTTTTTCAAAAATATGATGAATTTTTTTAATACCCCAGGAACCTATTTACTATACAGTGAATATTTTTTCAATGCACATGAACAATTTTTTATCCATGAACAATTTTTTTGACATACTTGAACATTTTTGGGCTGAGAAAATTGCTCGAAGCAAACATGAAAACAGACATCTGTCCGTTTGCGTCAATTTCTTTGGGCTGTGCTTTTTGTCCTTGCAGACCAAACGGACGCGGCGGACGAAGGCCCGTTGGAGTTGCCCTAACTCCCCAAAAGTTCAGTTTATTATGAAGGGCTAGAGATGGGCCTTTTGGGATTGAGGTGGAATTGGTCCAGATAACCAAGCTGGTACGAGGAAAGAAGTATCCGAGGTACATTTTCGGATTTTCCACAGAACACACCTTCCTAACCAAGAGAGAGATGACGTCTCAAAAAAACGAGACAGAGAGGAGGGGGGAAGAGAGAGAGGAGGGGGATGACATCGACGGTGCTGCGAGGGTCCGCCTTCCGCAGTGCCATCCCAGCGGCGGCCGCCGGTAGGCTTTCAGGTGTAGAGGGAGTAGCGGTCGTCCTCCGGCCCTCACACAGCCGTCGGCTGCATTCCTCTACTCGAGCTGATTTGCCTCCCAAGTCTTCACTAGACGAGGTTCTTTTTCCAATTTCGCTCCTTGGATCTTCTTTCATATCTGCCGCAACGTGCTCCCTGTTTCTGGTTGTCTAGTCTACGGAATCTTGATTCCCTAACCTAACCTAGCTTCCAGCGAGATTTTTGCGTCCTGCTTCGTTCAGGTTTAATTCGTTTAATACTCAACGAGACGCGCATTTTATTTGGGCCACTACATAATGAACTGAACCTTTTCCTTATTTTTGTTGTTCGGAATTGCATAGCCGCTGACAGAAGCGAAATTGATAGCGCCCCAAGTGTTCGTTAAATGCATCACGAAATTGCCAAACTCCATCAGTGATTAAATTATAGGCAAATGCAGTCATGTGCTCCAAGTTCTACTTACTAGTTGCTATGTATAATCTATTAATCTCCGGCCCTTAGCTTGCAAAAATAAAATTGTTAAGTCATACCCTAGCCTTTTCCAAAGGTTTGTCGGAGTGAGTATAGCTCTTTTGCTCAGCGGTGTGCAAAGTCTCAATTCTGAGCATATTGGTTGATTATTTGTTGAGTATCGATTCTAGTGATGAAGAACTCAAATTATCTAGTGGTACCATTTACTGGGTTACTTATAAGCTTATTTTTTCTTTCAAAATGGATGTTTAACCCCAGCCTCGGCATCATTGCGATGCACACAACAATATTTATTAAAGATAAGATAAATAGGGTATAAGTCATGTCATCCGGTACAACACAAACACAACCTGAAGATAAATGCTACAACAGGCTGATAAGAGAAATACATGCCTACACACATAGCCCATTAATAGATCGCCATCCAAATTGGTTGGGCCCGTGCTACCATCTCTCATCGGTTGCACCCAAACTACATATGCTCTTGCGCTTCCGCACACTGAATTAAGGACCACATACAGATCCATCTTGTAACTTGGAAGGTGACCTTCAGAAAATTCGGTATATTCGTTCTATTAAAACATGGTCATTACGGCATCTCTATATTGCCTAGAGAAAAGCGCACCTCCCACAAGGATGTGTGCCTTACACTTAGGATGAATCCCACCCAATCAGTTCTTGAACAAATTCAATATACTACTAGGTGTAGGTAAGTTGAAAGCTACATGATTCGTACGCCAAAGAAGTGAGGCAAATGGACACAAAAGAAAGAGATGTTGTTTTGTTCCCTCTTGATCAGAAAAGCAACATTTTTATGCCCCTGCGACATACATTTTGCCAAATTAGGATTACCCCTCTATGCAGAAACCACATGACGATCTTAATCTTGAGCGGCACCTTAGGTTTCCAAATATGTTGCCTCCAAGGCCCAGTGTTTATGAGGTCCACATATTTTGATCACACGAGGAAACTCTAGAAGAATGCTACCGCCATAAAAAATAATCGGGTTCTTTAGTTAAGTTGACCGACATCAACCAGCGTACTAAATCAAGCAGAGAAGTCCATGCTAACACAGCCTGAAGATAAATACTACAACCGGCTCATAAGAGAAATACATGCCTACACGATAATGGCAGCTACCAAAAAACACCGAACACAAAATTATTTATAAATAGATAATCAGCTTTAAATGACAAATAACATCAAGCAAAAGACACTAGGTTATTACGATGAATCCTTGCTTCAGCTTACCTACCTGTCTTCAGAAGATTTTATGTTTCACTGTTGATCAAACTATTTCATTTGTATTTGTATAGTTAGATGCACTGTATGAGGTGGTTCGAGCAACCAAGGTTTCCTCATTGAGTAATGATATCCTTACGCGCATCATTGAGAGGGTTCGAGCAACCAAGGTTTCCTCATTGAGTAATGATATCCTTACTCGCATCATTGAGAGGTATATACATCTATATAATATGTGTTCCTCATAAAACTTATTTTTCAGTTGTTCCTTTTTTGGGTGAGGAACGCTAATTATGGCATCTTTCCAGCTCTTCAAATGCTCGTAGGGAGTTTGTCCAGAAGGAAGTGCGGAGGACATGGATGATTTGTGCTGCAACAGTAGGTGGTTTTTTCACTGGATTATTAATAACAAGGAAGATGGATAACAAGAGAGAGAGAGAGAGCTCGGGAATGAAACTTACGAGAACCTCGCGAAGTAGAGAGTTTATTGAACTTTTGGACCAGGTATTGTCGTTGCTTCTTCACTTTGCACCAGCTATATGAAAACCAATCGCTTTGCTATAGTGGAGCCATTCCAAATTCACTTTGCATCAAGTAGGAGGAGGAAAACCAAACAATTGGGCCATGCAGGCTGCCATGTTGGTCAGCACCGCACATGCTATCTCTCCCTGTCTCTCCTTGGTTGCTTTGTTTGCTCCCGCCCTCAGCACCGTGGATTCTGGGCTAGGTGCCTTCCACGGCGGCAACTTATGGATGTGGACTGGGATGTGGCTCCAGGGTGGTTTTCATTTTAATTGGTTCCAGGTGCTAAATTAGAGTGGCCTTATAGGTGCAAAGTTATTGATTTTTCCATACCTGTTGCAAATTGAAAGAAGCAACTACAGTATCTGATCCAAGTGCGCATAAACTCAATTATATAGGATGAGAGAGCTGGAAACTTTATTGCTGTGAGATATGTAGCTAGTTTATTTAATTAAGAAACATGTCTGCCATGCAGTTTGCAACCAACATCTGCCTTCGGCTGGTTTCCGAAGGCTAGGGTATGTTTGTCTGTGTCCAGAATCTACCCATCTGTCCAAATTGGTGATGACCAAATAATTGGTTATGCTTTAGCTCAATTAAAAAATAGCCAGGTTATGTGGAGGATGGAATGGTTTGCATTTTTATAATTGTGTTTGCCATTATTATCTCAACATGACCAGTTTGGTAATTTCACTGGAAGCAAGGACTAGTCTGGTAGCAAAGTATCATAGACAGGAACCAAGCAAGTTTGAACACAGAGGGATCATTAGGTAGTCTCATTCCCAGTGGGTATCCCCGTCGCTTCCATGGGTAGAAATCCAACTTGTAAATTCTGCCTCCCGGAATTCTATACTGGCTGACCCATTCCCTGGAGTTGGGGGCAACTAACTTCCGTATTAATTAGAAAGATAGAAAGGCCATGAGGATGGGAAAATAAAAATAAAATCCTTTTAATTAGTTCTCCTTTTTGGAATTTTCTTATTATCCTTTAGTTTATATAATATTTTTAAACAAAGCCACCAAGTCCCCTAGATGTCATCCACGTCAAGACTTGAGGAACACACAAAAAATATCAAGGTGATGAGTTTAAGAGAAAAATATACCGACTTGTAGACTTCTAATAAGTAGATGATCACTTGTCACCTACTCTCTCCGTCCGGAATTATTTGTTACGAAAATGGATAAAAATGGATGTATCTAGAACTAAAATACGTCTAGATACATCCATTTCTCCAACAAGTAATTACGGACGGAGGAAGTACATGACTAACAAACAATGGAATGTATGATAGTGAGATGCAAACCAAATAAGAAAAGGGTTGATAATCTTGTTGAGTGCGCCTTCAGGTACCAACAATGTGGTTGCTTCTACACATCCACAGTACAAATGTAAGCACAAAATCTTGCTACAACCACAACAACAACAACAACATCAACAAAGACTTTAGTCCCAAACAAGTTGGGGTAGGCTAGAGGTGAAACCCATAAGATCTCGCAACCAACTCATGGCTCTGGCACATGGATAGCAAGCTTCCACGCACCCCTGTCCATAGCTATCTCTTTGGTGATGAAGGTGATGAGTTTAAGAGAAAAATATACCGACTTGTAGACTTCTAATAAGTAGATGATCACTTGTCACCTACTCTCTCCGTCCGGAATTATTTGTTACGAAAATGGATAAAAATGGATGTATCTAGAACTAAAATACGTCTAGATACATCCATTTCTCCAACAAGTAATTACGGACGGAGGAAGTACATGACTAACAAACAATGGAATGATAGTGAGGTGCAAACCAAATAAGAAAAGGGTTGATAATCTTGTTGAGTGCGCCTTCAGGTACCAACAATGTGGTTGCTTCTACACATCCACAGTACAAATGTAAGCACAAAATCTTGCTACAACCACAACAACAACAACAACAAAGCCTTTAGTCCCAAACAAGTTGGGGTAGGCTAGAGGTGAAACCCATAAGATCTCGCAACCAACTCATGGCTCTGGCACATGAATAGCAAGCTTCCACGCACCCCTGTCCATAGCTAGCTCTTTGGTGATACTCCAATCCTTCAGGTCTCTCTTAACGGATTGTCCTAAAAAGATGCTTTATTAGCAACAAGAATAACAAATTAACTGATCTCTTGCCCATTGTATTGACTTCACTAAACTTTCCGGTTCCTCAAAACGAAAATTAGATGAAAGACCAGTTAGATACCGTCCTCTTGATTTAAGATTCAACTATGTACTTCTAGTAGATAAGGATTGTCCAATCTAATATAGAGAAGAAACTTACTAATGGACCCCCTTCATTCCATTCCTTGATGCACTCTGTGTTAGGACCTCTGCTAAGGAAATGTGTGATTTTTTTCTTTGATGACATCCTGGTCTACAGCAAGACTTTGAAAGAACATGTGCAAGATCTCAAATAGGTTTTCTTCCTACTCAGAGAGCACAAATTGTATGCAAAAAACTTCCAAGTGCACTTTTGGGCAGCAACAAGTTGAGTATTTGGGACATGTCATTATTGCTGAAGGAGTTGCTACTGACCCCATCAAAATTCAAGCTGTAGTAAACTGGCCTGAACCACAAAACACTACTCAATTGAGAGGTTTCCTAGGACTGACAGTGTGACGCCCCCGATTCAACCGTACACTAATCATGCACGCAAACGTGTACGATCAAGATCAGGGACTCACGGGAAGATATCACAACACAACTCTAAAACAAAATAAGTCATACAAGCATCATAATACAAGCCAGGGGCCTCGAGGGCTCGAATACAAGTGCTCGATCATAGACGAGTCAGCGGAAGCAACAGTATCTGAGTACAGACATAAATTAAAAAAGTTTGCCTTAAGAAGGCTAGCACAAACTAGGATACAGATCGAAAGAGGCGCAGGCCTCCTGCCTGGGATCCTCCTAAACTACTCCTGGTCGTCGTCAGCGGCCTACACATAGTAGTAGGCACCTCCGGTGTAGTAGGAGTCGTCGTCGATGGTGGCGTCTGGCTCCTGGGCTCCAGCATCTGGTTGCGACAACCAGGTAGAAAGGAAAGGGGGAAAAGAGGGGGAAAAGCAACCGTGACTACTCATCCAAAGTACTCGCAAGCAAGGATATACACTACGTATGCATGGGTATCTGTGTAAAGGGGCTATATCGGTGGACTGAACTGCAAAATGCCAGAATAAGAGGGGGATAGCTAATCCTGTCGAAGACTACGCTTCTGGCAGCCTCCATCTTGCAGCATGTAGCAGAGAGTAGATGGTAAGTTCACCAAGTATCATCGCATAGCATAATCCTACCCGGCGATCCTCCCCTCATCGCCCTGTGTGAGAGCGATCACCGGATTATATCTGGCACTTGGAAGGGTGTGTTTTATTAAGTATCCGGTTCTAGTTGTCATAAGGTCAAGGTACAACACCGGGTCGTCCTTTTACCGAGGGACACGGCTATTCGAATAGATAAACTTCCCTGTAGGGGTGCACCACATAACCCAACACGCTCGATCCCATTTGGCCGGACACACTTTCCAGGGTCATGCCCGGCCTCGGAAGATCAACACATCGCAGCCCCACCTAGGCACAACAGAGAGGTCAGCACGCCTTCTAAATCCTATGGCGCAGGGGTCTGGACCCATCGCCCATTGCACACCTGCACGTTGCGAGGGCGGCCGGAAGCAGACCTAGCCTAGTAGGTGTTCCAGTCCAATCCGGCGCGCATCGCTCAGTCGCTGACGTCACGAAGGCTTCGGCTGATACCACGATGCCGAGTGCCCATAACTTTCCCACGTAGTTAGTTAGTGCGTATAGACCAAATGGCCAGACTCAGATCAAATACCAAGATCTCGTTAAGCGTGTTAATTGATGTAACCACGGACACCGACCAGGGCCAGGCCCACCTCTCACCTAGGCAGTCTCAACCTGCCCTGTCGCTCCGCCACAAAGTAACAGTCGGGGGCCGTCAGGAACCCAGGCCCACCTCTACCGGGATGGAGCCACCTGTCCTTTCAGCCCCCTCATCAGAATCACTTGCGAGTACTCAACGAGCTGACCCGACTTTAGTCACCACCTGTGTCATGTATATAAAGTATATAGTATATACCCGTGATCATCTCCCTAGTGATCACGGCCCGATAGTATATTATGGCAGACGGACAAGAATGTAGGGCCACTGATGGAAAACTAGCATCCTATACTAAGTATTTAGGATTGCAGGTAAAGGTAACAACAGTAGCAGCAAGGACAGGCTATGCAGCAGAATAGGATTAACCGAAAGCAGTAACATGCCACACTACTCTAATGCAAGCAGTATAGAGAAGGAATAGGCGATATCTGGTGATCAAGGGGGGGCTTGCCTGGTTGCTCTAGTAAGAAGAAGGGGTCGTCAACACCGTAGTCGTACTGGGTAGCAGCGACGTCGGTCTCGGTGTCTAGCGAGAGAAGAGGGGGAAGAAACAATGAATACAATGCAAACAGATGCATATCGATGCATGACACAAGTAACGGTGCTAGGAGTGCCCTAACGCAGTAGGAGGTGATACCGGTGAAGGGGGGAAACATCCAGGAAAGTATCCCCGGTGTTTCGCGTTTTCGGGCAGATGAAACGGAGGAGGATTGTTGCATGTTCGTTATGATAGGGACACGTGGCTAACAAACGGGCTCCGTATTCGGATTCGTCTTGTCGTTCTGAGCAACTTTCATGTACAAAGTATTTTCATCCGAGTTACGGTTTATTTTTTATGATTTATCAAAGTTTTAATGATTTTCTAGAATTTCTGAAATTGTTTAGTTCGAATAATAAGCAGAATAAAGTTTTGTCACCTAGTGCTGAAATAGCCAGAGTGTATGACAGTAGGCCAGGGGGTCCAGTCAGCATGCACACTCAGCAGTTGACCAATCAACATTGACTGGTCAAAAGGGTCAGCGGAGCCTACATGTCATTGACACAATGACTTGTCCTTTATTTTAACAGGGGATTTAAGTGAGGGGGCCACTGTCATAGGGTAGTTAGACTAATTATCCTAAATAATTAATTAACTAAGTAATCAATTATTTAACTAATATTTCTTTTATTTTATTTTTTAAGGGTCGGCCCCACTTGGAAGTGGCCCCAACCGGCCACAGAGGGGAGTTGCGCCCGCGCGAGCACAGGACGAGGCCTGGCCATGGCCGAGCGCGGCCTAACAGGCGGAGGGGGAGCGGTGAGCGCGTAGCGACGGGGGCGGCCAGGGGAGCCGGGGTGGGGGCGAGCCGCGGTAGTGGTCGGCGGAACCGGCGCGGCCACGGCGCGGCAGGGCAGAGGGGAGCCGGGTGGGCGGCCAGGGGAGGCGCCGCGGCAGAGGCTCGAGGCAAGCAGTGGGGGAAGCCCGAGAGCGGGGGCAACGGCGCGGGAGACACGGCCTTGCCGCCGTGGGCACGCGCAGGGCAAGGCGCGAGCACGGCGCGACCAACGAGTAGGGGACGACCGGGGCGTGCACGGATGCGTGCGACGAGACGTAGGGGATGAGTGAGGCGGCGGCCGGAGCGACGGCGGTGGTGGATCTGGGGCTAGAGGGCGCGACACGGCGAGCGGTTTGGCTCGTCGGCCTCCTGGGAGTGCCAGGAGCACACTGGGAACATTGGTTCGGGCAGAGAAGCACGGGGTGCTCGACCCCTGTCGGCCATGGCGAACGGTGGAGTTCGGTGCTCGCGGACGCTGATGATACGACATGAATCCGAGGGGGAAGCAGAGGGGAAAGGAAGAGGGGCTCAAAGTGAGCCTGTAGATGAGCAAGGTGGGCTCAGGGAGGGCTCGACGTTGCCGGAATCGACGACGAAGTTCGTTGGAGCCGAGGAAGAAGACGATGTCACAGGGCTTGATACAGGGGCTCCAAGGTTGACCCCGTCCATGTAGTTGACGTAGCCAACGAAGTCGCAGCAGCTGGACATGGCCTCAAGCGCCGAGAGCTTGGTGGCTATGGGATCGATGGGGTGATGACGCTGGAAGCGCTCGGCCTTGCGCGAGAGAGAGCACAGCGAGAGGGGGAAGGGGATCTGGGTGCTAGGGTTTCGGGGAGGTAGAGAGGGGCGTCCGGGGGAACTAGTAGGCGGGGGGGGGGGGGGGCATGGATGCCCGGCGCGTGTCCACGGCCGGCCATGGCGCCGTGGATGCGTTGCCATGATCCCCCTGATGAACAGAGGAGGGGGACGGCAGTAAGTGGGCCGGCCTTGTGGATAAGGCCCAGGGAGAAAGCTGGGGGGCCTTTTTCTTTACTTTGAAATCCTTTTCTATTCTTTTCTCTTTTGTTTTCTTTCTTTTGTGTTTTATATTTACTTTTAGCACTAAACCATTTTTTTTTGAAAAATGTGTGGCTGGTCCAAAATCAGTAAGCAATATCCCTCACTGCCAGAAAATTTTTAAACCCGAATAAAATAGTTTAGTATTTATAGTTAATAAAAGGCATTTACTTAATCGCTTATGCTACTATTTATTTATTTTTGAGCATTAAAATATTTTATAAAAATGTGGATTCTCCACCAATATTACCAGAACATTTTGGTTTTAATATGTGAAGACTTTTGTTGTCTGACTTGACTTCAAATTTGAATTCAAACAGGATTTGAATTATTGCGAGTTTACCAACAGTAATCGTGGTGACGTGCCATCATTAGCAGGGAATTACTGTAGCTTAACTATCCGGGCGTCACAATTCCTCCAAAAATTCATGCCTCTTGTGTTTGAGAGAAGTAGTAAAATTCCTCCACAAAGGTGGAAGCTTGGCAATGATGCATTAGACAATAAACTTATCCCGCAACACATAATTAAATGCTCAAGTTCTTAGTGAGTGACTGAATCTCGTGAGCCGGATCAACTATGGAGCTGTCGCCGGTCATCTTGTAGTCAATTATACCGTTCCATGACATAAAACTCACGCATGTGTCCGAGGCTCCAAACTTGGCCTCCAGTGCATTCCACCATATTGTTACCAACCTCAATGGTCATGAAAGGATCGACGATCTTGTCTACAAGAACACTCAGAACATCACCTCTGAAGATAGTATCAGTAGCCTAGAATGATTTTGCTCCTGTTCATGAAGAAGCGACCCTTTGGATTTCCCTTGGAGGCGTCAAAACAGTTCATGGTGGTTAGCCAAAGAACTATGCTTGCATGCCATCTCTTGCAATTGACGTCCTCAAACGGGGGAGGTTTGCGAGTTGCAACAAAAGCAATTTAAGAAAATGTCCTACATGTATTAGATTTTTGGATTGTTAAAGATTTGAGAAATGTTTCATTAAATTTAATCCGAAAAGGGTACATAAAACATGATAATCATAGATAGATGATAATCGAATCAAGTAACAAAGTGATGTAAGTAGTCATACAATTGGGTACGTAACAGACGAACATCATATCCATCTCGATAGATAAAAGTAGTAGACCAGACGCAATCCCTAAAAGAATGGAGAAAAAGACATACAGTGTAGTGGAAGAAGATGCATGTGTGTCGTTCATCATGTCACCGAGGAGGTTACCGACATCGAAGAAGAAGTCATCATGCTCAGCCATGATGGAGGAAAATCCAGTAGTCACGCTAGACCGCTCCCGAAAAATATGATCTCTCCATCTATCTATCTATCTATCTATCTATCTATCTCTCTCTCTCTCTCTCACACACACACACACACACACATGATCGTGAGAGAAACGACTTCACATGCCTGTTTTCTCACTTCTTGGTGCACGCCGAAACCGAGTTGGGAAGGCGGTGGGTGGCACAAAGCTTTAGAAGCAGGAGGCAGACGCGTCGGAGATGAAGTGTGTCTCGTTTGGAAAGAGGAGTGACCTCTTATAGATGCGTTGCAACTAACCCCTCGGCAGTGGCAAGCGCTACTCGACTCGATCATGAAATACAATGCGCAAGTTGTGGCGAGGCGGACGACAGAGGAGGAGCGCGTGTGTATGCGTCTTCTCTAGCTCTTAGTGATGTGTGTAATAACTCGCCTTATGGGTTGATGTTTCACACCCTTCACTAACGTGGTGGGTCTAAACTTTTCCCACTCTCCCTTTCATGCATGAATGGACCGTATGTGCTCTCTCGGATTCTTCCTAGGAATGATTGTAAAGGATAATGGGCTAAAGCCCAATAATTCTAACATAACAAATATTTTTAAGACAAACCTTGATGGACCATTTTTAAAGTATGCTATGAACATTCTTAATACACGATGACATTTTTCGTGACACAATCAACATTTTTTAAATACAATACGACCATTTTAAAATACTCAACATTTCTAATACGCGAAAAATATTTTTTGAGACGGGATGAATATTTTTTTAAATACGTAGTGAGCATTTTTTCAAAAATATGATGAATTTTTTTAATATCCCAGGAACCTATTTACTATACAGTGAATATTTTTTCAATGCACATGAACAATTTTTTATCCATGAACAATTTTTTTGACATACTTGAACATTTTTGGGCTGAGAAAATTGCTCGAAGCACACATGAAAACAGACATCTGTTCGTTTGCGTCAATTTCTTTGGGCTGTGCTTTTTGTCCTTGCAGACCAAACGGATGCAGCGGACGAAGGCCCGTTGGAGTTGCCCTAACTCCCCAAAAGTTCAGTTTATTATAAAGGGCTAGAGATGGGCCTTTTGGGATTGAGGTGGAATTGGCCCAGATAACCAAGCTGGTACGAGGAAAGAAGTATCCGAGGTACATTTTCGGATTTTCCACAGAACACACCTTCCTAACCAAGAGAGAGATGACGTCTCAAAAAAAACGAGACACAGAGGAGGGGGGAAGAGAGAGAGGAGGGGGATGAAATCGACGGTGCTGCGAGGGTCCGCCTTCCGCGGTGCCATCCCAGCGGCGGCTGCCGGTAGGCTTTCAGGGGTAGAGGGAGTAGCGGTCGTCCTCCAGCCCTCACACAGCCGTCGGCTGCATTCCTCTACTCGAGCTGATTTGCCTCCCAAGTCTTCACTAGACGAGGTTCTTTTTCCAATTTCGCTCCTTGGATCTTCTTTCATATCTGCCGCAACGTGCTCCCTGTTTCTGGTTGTCTAGTCTACGAAATCTTGATTCCCTAACCTAACCTAGCTTCCAGCGAGATTTTTGTGTCCTGCTTCGTTCAGGTTTAATTCGTTTAATACTCAACTGGACGGGCATTTTATTTGGGCCACTGCATAATGAACTGAACCTTTTCCTTATTTTTGTTGTTCGGAATTGCATAGCCGCTGACAAAAGAGACATTGATAGCGCCCCAAGTGTTCGTTAAATGCATCACGAAATTGCCAAACTCCATCAGTGATTAAATTATAGGCAAATGCAGTCAGCGGCTATGTATAGTCTATTAATCTCCGGCCCTTAGCTTGCAAAAATAAAATTGTTAAGTCATACTCTAGCCTTTTCCAAATGTTTGTCGGAGTGAGTATAGCTCTTTTGCTCAGCGGTGTGCAAAGTCTCAATTCTGAGCATATTGGTTGATTATTTGTTGAGTATCGATTCTAGTGATGAAGAACTCAAATTATCTAGTGGTACCATTTACTGGGTTACTTATAAGCTTATTTTTTCTTTCAAAATGGATGTTTAACCCCAGCCTCGGCATCATTGCGATGCACACAACAATATTTATTAAAGATAAGATAAATAGGGTATAATTCATGTCATCCAGTATAACACAAACACAACCTGAAGATAAATGCTACAACAGGCTGATAAGAGAAATACATGCCTACACACATAGCCCATTAATAGATCGCCATCCAAATTGGTTGGGCCCGTGCTACCTTCTCTCATCGGTTGCACCCAAACTACATATGCTCTTGCGCTTCCGCACACTGAATTAAGGACCACATACAGATCCATCTTGTAACTTGGAAGGTGACCTTCAGAAAATTTAGTATATTCGTTCTATTAAAACATGGTCATTACGGCATCTCTATATTGCCTAGAGAAAAGCGCACCTCCCACAAGGATGTGTGCCTTACACTTAGGATGAATCCCACCCAATCAGTTCTTGAACAAATTCAATATACTACTAGGTGTAGGTAAGTTGAAAGCTACATGATTCGTACGCCAAAGAAGTGAGGCAAATGGACACAAAAGAAAGAGATGTTGTTTTGTTCCCTCTTGATCAGAAAAGCAACATTTTTTATGCCCGTGCGACATACATTTTGCCAAATTAGGATTACCCCTCTATGCAGAAACCACATGACGATCTTAATCTTGAGCGGCACCTTAGGTTTCCAAATATGTTGCCTCCAAGGCCCAGTGTTTATGAGGTCCACATACGTTGATCACACGAGGAAACTCTAGAAGAATGCTACCGCCATAAAAAATAATCGGGTTCTTTAGTTAAGTTGACCGACATTAACCAGCGTACTAAATCAAGCCAAGAAGTCCATGCTAACACAGCCTGAAGATAAATACTACAACCGGCTCATAAGAGAAATACATGCCTACACGATAATGGCAGCTACCAAAAAACACCGAACACAAAATTATTTATAAATAGATAATCAGCTTTAAATGACAAATAACATCAAGCAAAAGACACTGGGTTATTACGATGAATCCTTGCTTCAGCTTACCTACCTGTCTTCAGAAGATTTTATGTTTCACTGTTGATCAAACTATTTCATTTGTATTTGTATAGTTAGATGCACTGTATGAGGTGGTTCGAGCAACCAAGGTTTCCTCATTGAGTAATGATATCCTTACGCGCATCATTGAGAGGGTTCGAGCAACCAAGGTTTCCTCATTGAGTAATGATATCCTTACGCGCATCATTGAGAGGTATATACATCTATATAATATGTGTTCCTCATAAAACTTATTTTTCAATTGTTCCTTTTTTGGGCGAGGAACGCTAATTATGGCATCTTTCCAGCTCTTCAAATGCTCGTAGGGAGTTTGTCCAGAAGGAAGTGCGGAGGACATGGATGATTTGTGCTGCAACAGTAGGTGGTTTTTTCACTGGATTATTAATAACAAGGAAGATGGATAACAAGACAGAGAGAGAGCTCGGGAATGAAACTTACGACAACCTCGCGAAGTAGAGAGTTTATTGAACTTTTGGACCAGGTATTGTCGTTGCTTCTTCACTTTGCACCAGCTATATGAAAACCAATCGCTTTGCTATAGTGGAGCCATTCCAAATTCACTTTGCATCAAGTAGGAGGAGGAAAACCAAACAATTGGGCCATGCAGGCTGCCATGTTGGTCAGCACCGCACATGCTATCTCTCCCTGTCTCTCCTTGGTTGCTTTGTTTGCTCCCGCCCTCAGCACTGTGGATTCTGGGCTAGGTGCCTTCCACGGCTGCAACTTATGGATGTGGACTGGGATGTGGCTCCAGGGTGTTTTTCATTTTAATTGGTTCCAGGTGCTAAATTAGAGTGGCCTTATAGGTGCAAAGTTATTGATTTTTTCATACCTGTTGCAAATTGAAAGAAGCAACTACAGTATCTGATCCAAGTGCGCATAAACTCAATTATATAGGATGAGAGAGCTGGAAACTTTATTGCTGTGAGATATGTAGCTAGTTTATTTAATTAAGAAACATGTCTACCATGCAGTTTGCAACCAACATCTGCCTTCGGCTGGTTTCCGAAGGCTAGGGTATGTTTGTCTGTGTCCAGAATCTACCCATCTGTCCAAATTGGTGATGACCAAATAATTGGTTATGCTTGAGCTTAATTAAAAAATAGCCAGGTTATGTGGAGGATGGAATGGTTTACATTTTTATAATTGTGTTTGCCATTATTACCTGAACATGACCAGTTTGGTAATTTCACTGGAAGCAAGGACTAGTCTGGTAGCAAAGTATCATAGACTGGAACCAAGCAAGTTTGAACACCGAGGGATCATTAGGTAGTCTCATTACCACTGGGTATCCCCGTCGCTTCCATGGGTAGAAATCCAACTTGTAAATTCTGCCTCCCGGAATTCTATACTGGCTGACCCATTCCCTGGAGTTGGGGGCAACTAACTTCCGTATTAATTAGAAAGATAGAAAGGCCATGAGGATGGGAAAATAAAAATAAAATCCTTTTAATTAGTTCTCCTTTTTGGATTTTTCTTATTATCCTTTTTTTTACAGAATATTTTTAAACAAAGCCACCAAGTCCCCTAGATGTCATCCACGTCAAGACTTGAAGAACACACAAAAAATACCAAGGTGATGAGTTTAAGAGAAAAATGTACCGACTTGTAGACTTCTAATAAGTAGATGATCACTTGTCACCTACTCTCTCCGTCCGGAATTATTCGTTGCGAAAATGGATAAAAATGGATGTATCTAGTCCTAAAATACGTCTAGATACATCCATTTCTCCAACAAGTAATTACGGACGGAGGAAGTACATCACTAACAAACAATGGAATGTATGATGGTGAGGTGCAAACCAAATAAGAAAAGGGTTGATAATCTTGTTGAGTGCGCCTTCAGGTACCAACAATGTGGTTGCTTCTACACATCCACAGTACAAATGTAAGCACAAAATCTTGCTACAACCACAACAACAAGAACAAAGCCTTTAGTCCCAAACAAGTTGGGGTAGGCTAGAGGTGAAACCCATAAGATCTCGCAACGAACTCATGGCTCTGGCACATGGATAGCAAGCTTCCACGCACCCTTGTCCATAGCTAGCTCTTTGGTGATACTCCAATCCTTCAGGTCTATCTTAACGGATTGTCCTAAAAAGATGCTTTATTAGCAACAAGAATAACAAATTAACTGATCTCTTGCCCATTGTATTGACTTCACTAAACTTT
The DNA here is from genome assembly GCF_002575655.3 of Aegilops tauschii subsp. strangulata. Lineage (NCBI taxonomy): Eukaryota > Viridiplantae > Streptophyta > Magnoliopsida > Poales > Poaceae > Aegilops > Aegilops tauschii. Next base: position 119,565,085 of record NC_053040.3, read on the forward strand.
CCGGTTCCTTAAAATGAAAATTATATGAAAGACCAGTTAGATACCGTCCTCTTGATTTAAGATTCAACTATGTACTTCTAGTAGATAAGGATTGTCCAATTTAATATACAGAAGAAACTACTTTGTCCATTTATTTCAAAGATTCTAACTTTCGACGTTGCACAACATCAACACCAGTTAGCTTCAATTTTGAAAATCTCAGCAGGAGATGTACTGTTTTATTGCACTGAACTGTCACGCCCTATTCTTCTGAAGATCAAGTTCAGTTAACTGTTCGTCAGCCAGCACACATCCTACGCCCTTCGATCAAGATCCAACGCTCCAACACATCCCTCTGAACTAGTAAGATAGAAGCCTAGAAGATGACGCAAGATCTTGATCGAACGGCCTCAATTTATTTACCTTTTACTGCTACTTTTGACTGTTCCTAGTCACACTTGTCGCTGCTCTTTTACCCTGAGACTAGCTATATAAAGTCCTGGACTCGCTGTGAGCTGGGCATCGATTGTAATCGGGTTAAACCCTAGCCGCCGCAAGTTGGCCTTGCTGCTACTTTCCCCTTTCTGAAATAGAACCCTAGCTAGCTTTCCTCCTCAAGCGGGGCTAGCGTTGGTGAATTCCTCTCTGTTCTTCATGTTTGTGAGTCCTGATCGTGACAATTGGTAACAGAGCCAGCCATCCTCGGCGGCGTGATGGATTTGATGACGAGCTGGAGTTCGGTTAGCCGGTAAAATCCATCCCCCCTCGTCTTCAGATTACGGCAGCGGAGCAACACCGGCGGCGCAGGCGGCGGTAGACTGCTCGAGTGTGAGATAGGTGCAAGGAGTGGTTGCCGAGGAGCAATTCCTTGGTTTTAAAATCCCACCACCCACCCTTTCTGGCACACTTCGGAGGCGGGCGGCGATTGGCGGCGGAGAATCCAGGTGCTCGGGTTAGGTTGACGGCAGTCGTACAATTCCTCCCCAACCCTCCCGATCTGATCTCAGAAGGTAGGAAAGTTCACCGCTTTCGATAAAGCCCTCTGCGATGGCCCATTCCACCGAGACGTCAAACACCATGGAGCTCGAGCTCAAGTCTCTGCAAATGGATGTCAAACCTTGCAACAACAGCGTGCTACAGATAAGCAGGAATTTGTCGAATTTGCAAATTCGGTCAACAAGAACTTTGCAACACTGTAGGGCAGTTTCAACAAAATACAGTCCAGCTTTGACCGTTTTTTCGCTGAGCAGCCATTCTTGGGCAAGCAACCAGCAGAAGCTACTGCCCCAGCACTACCTGCTACGCCAGACAACCTCAACACCACTCGCCCGGTAGCTCTATCACCCGGCCAAGGCAGCATCAACCAGGATGTTCCACCTAACAGAAGCCATGGTCTAGTTACCACAGTGGTCATGGATCCAACGGGCAAAAAACATCAAGCAGAACAGGCGCAACGACTCCCTTACAGGCACCCTAACTATGGCCAACAACAAACAGGAAATCAGCAAATGCAGAAGCAAGACCAAGGCCATTACTACTCTGAAGATGAAGCTTTCGTCCCTGGACTAAAACAGCACAAGAACTCCAACCACAATACAACTGAGAATAGAAAGCAGGTTGCTGTTGTAAAGCCGACCAAATACAACATTCCAGAATTTGAGGAAGAAGATGCAGACCACTGGATTCAAACTATTGAATAGTACTTTGACAATGCCAGAACACCACCGGAGCAAAGGACAGCTTTTGCAGTGTCCTACCTCAAAGGGGAGGCTGTGCAATGGTGGAGAGGCACTGGGTATAACATTCAAACACTGCCCTGGCACAGATTCTTTAGATATTTGGGAGACATATTTTCTGTAGCTTCCATTACTGAAAATGCCAAACTGTTCCATGCACTGACTCAAACTGGATCAGTAACTCAATATATTCAGCAGTTTGAAAAGTTGCTCAACATGATTAGAAGGGACAATCCCTCCTTGCCCGAGGATTATTTTGTCACAAGCTTCATTGCAGGCTTATCTGACTATATCAAAGCTCATCTGGAATGTCACAAACCTAAGGATCTGCAAACAGCTGCTCCCTCCGTTCCAAAATAGATGACTAAACTTTGTACTAACTTTATACTAAAGTTAGTACAAAGTTGAGTCATTTATTTTGGAACGGAGGGAGTACGTGGCTAGCTAGAAGAATGGAAAGTGCTGTTCCACCAAAGAAGACATCTTTTACTCCTTTTGGAGTCAAGAGGCAGGTCAATTTCGACATGCCAAAGACCACAACTCCTACTGCAAATACTGCGCCCAATCAAGCTATTATTCAGGAAGCCAGACAGAAAGGAGTTTGCTGGAGGTGTAAAGAAGTTTGGTCCCTGGGCCACAAACAAGTTTGCAAGTTAACCCAGAAAAATATGATCCAAGCATTACAAGCTACAACTACTGAAAATCCTGAGCTGATATACATAATTGAAAGTGAGGAAGACCTTGTGGAGTTCTAAAAACAGCAGGAAGATGAAGTTCTTTAGCTGTCCATGCATGTTGTTATGGGCAAGGGCACTAGCAAAACTACTTTCACAGTTAATGTAAAGATTGGGAACATTATGGCAACTGCTCCCATAGACAGTAGTAGTTCTTCTACATTCATATCATCTGAACTAGCAGCAAAACTTCCTAAAAAGCCAGTAACAAGCAAGAAAATGAAAGTCCAGGTTGCAAATGGAGGAGTACTGTGGAGTCAGCACACTTGCTATAACTGCAATTACAGTATTCATGGAGAACCATTCACAGGAGACTTTAAGGTCCTACAGTTATCTGGGTATGACATAATCCTTGGGGCTGATTGGTTAAAACAGTTCAGTCCAATAGAACTGGATTTCATACAAATGATCATGAGAATCACTAAAAGCAAGGGACACAAAGTAACTTTCAAAGATGAAACTATGCCTTCCCCTGCAACAATCAAGGAAACTTCCAACTTGGTCAAACTATTGGAACAAGCAGACTGTGGAATTTTCCTTATGGTCTCAGCTTGCAGTACTGAAAAAGAAGAACCTACTGTAGCAGTTCCTCCTGTCATACAACACCTCATAGAAGAGTATGCAGATATCTTTGCAGAGCCAACTGAATTACCACCTTCTAGGCACTGTGACCATGCAATACCACTTCAGCCAGGAGCCAAAATTGTAAATCAAAGGCCTTACAGGTTGCCTCATCATCAAAAGGATGCTTTGGAGGAAATAATCAAAAAGCTGATTGCAACAGGAATAATACAGCCTAGCTCCAGTCCTTATGCAGCCCCTGCTATCTTAGTAAAGAAAAAGGATGGCACATGGAGACTATGCATTGACTACGGAAAATTAAATGCTATCACCATAAAAACAAGTATCCTATTCCTGTGATCGAGGACCTCCTTGATGAGCTACATGGAGCTAAATTCTTCACAAAAATAGACCTGAGAAGTGGATATCATCAAATTCGAATGAAACCTGAAGATGTTGAGAAAACTGCTTTCTCTACACACATGGGATTATTTGAGTTCCTCATAATGTCCTTTGGACTTACTAATGGACCCCCTTCATTCCATTCCTTGATGCACTCTGTGTTAGGACCTCTGCTAAGGAAATGTGTGATTTTTTTCTTTGATGACATCCTGGTCTACAGCAAGACTTTGAAAGAACATGTGCAAGATCTCAAATAGGTTTTCTTCCTACTCAGAGAGCACAAATTGTATGCAAAAAACTTCCAAGTGCACTTTTGGGCAGCAACAAGTTGAGTATTTGGGACATGTCATTATTGCTGAAGGAGTTGCTACTGACCCCATCAAAATTCAAGCTGTAGTAAACTGGCCTGAACCACAAAACACTACTCAATTGAGAGGTTTCCTAGGACTGACAGTGTGACGCCCCCGATTCAATCGTACACTAATCATGCACGCAAACGTGTACGATCAAGATCAGGGACTCACGGGAAGATATCACAACACAACTCTAAAACAAAATAAGTCATACAAGCATCATAATACGAGCCAGGGGCCTCGAGGGCTCGAATACAAGTGCTCGATCATAGACGAGTCAGCGGAAGCAACAGTATCTGAGTACAGACATAAGTTAAACAAGTTTGCCTTAAGAAGGCTAGCACAAACTAGGATACAGATCGAAAGAGGCGCAGGCCTCCTGCCTGGGATCCTCCTAAACTACTCCTGGTCGTCGTCAGCGGCCTACACATAGTAGTAGGCACCTCCGGTGTAGTAGGAGTCGTCGTCGATGGTGGCGTCTGGCTCCTGGGCTCCAGCATCTGGTTGCGACAACCAGGTAGAAAGGAAAGGGGGAAAAGCAACCGTGACTACTCATCCAAAGTACTCGCAAGCAAGGATATACACTACGTATGCATGGGTATCTGTGTAAAGGGGCTATATCGGTGGACTGAACTGCAAAATGCCAGAATAAGAGGGGGATAGCTAATCCTGTCGAAGACTACGCTTCTGGCAGCCTCCATCTTGCAGCATGTAGCAGAGAGTAGATGGTAAGTTCACCAAGTATCATCGCGTAGCATAATCCTACCCGGCGATCCTCCCCTCGTCGCCCTGTGTGAGAGCGATCACCGGGTTATATCTGGCACTTGGAAGGGTGTGTTTTATTAAGTATCCGATTCTAGTTGTCATAAGGTCAAGGTACAACTCCGGGTCGTCCTTTTACCGAGGGACACGACGATTCGAATAGATAAACCTCCCTGTAGGGGTGCACCACATAACCCAACACGCTCGATCCCATTTGGCCGGACACACTTTCCAGGGTCATGCCCGGCCTCGGAAGATCAACACGTCGTAGCCCCACCTAGGCACAACAGAGAGGTCAGCACGCCGGTCTAAATCCTATGTCGCAGGGGTCTGGGCCCATCGCCCATTGCACACCTGCACATTGCGAGGGCAGCCGGAAGCAGACCTAGCCTAGTAGGCGTTCCAGTCCAATCCGGCGCGCGCCGCTCATTCGCTGGCGTCACGAAGGCTTCGGCTGATACCACGACGCCGAGTGCCCATAACTTTCCCACGTAGTTGGTTAGTGCGTATAGACCAAATGGCCAGACTCAGATCAAATACCAAGATCTCGTTAAGCGTGTTAATTGATGTAACCACGGACACCGACCAGGGCCAGGCCCACCTCTCACCTAGGCAGTCTCAACCTGCCCTGTCGCTCCGCCACAAAGTAACAGTCGGGGGCCGTCAGGAACCCAGGCCCACCTCTACCGGGATGGAGCCACCTGTCCTTTCAGCCCCCTCATCAGAATCACTTGCGGGTACTCAACGAGCTGACCCGACTTTAGTCACCACCTGTGTCATGTATATAAAGTATATAGTATATACCCGTGATCACCTCCCTAGTGATCACGGCCCGATAGTATAGCATGGCAGACGGACAAGAATGTAGGGCCACTGATGGAAAACTAGCATCCTATACTAAGTATTTAGGATTGCAGGTAAAGGTAACAACAGTAGTAGCAAGGACAGGCTATGCAGCAGAATAGGATTAGCCGATAGCAATAACATGCCACACTACTCTAATGCAAGCAGTATAGAGAAGGAATAGGCGATATCTGGTGATCAAGGGGGGGCTTGCCTGGTTTCTCTGGCAAGAAGGAGGGGTCGTCAACACCGTAGTCGTACTGGGTAGCAGCGGCGTCGGTCTTGGTGTCTAGCGAGAGAAGAGGGCGAAGAAACAATGAATACAATGCAAACAGATGCATATCGATGCATGACACAAGTAACGGTGCTAGGAGTGCCCTAACGCAGTAGGAGGTGATACCGGTGAAGGGGGGAAACATCCAGGAAAGTATCCCCGGTGTTTCGCGTTTTCGGGCAGATGAAACGGAGGAGGATTGTTGCATGTTCATTATGCTAGGGACGCGTGGCTAACAAACGGGCTGCGATTTCGGATTCGTTTCGTCGTTCTGAGCAACTTTCATGTACAAAGTATTTTCATCCGAGTTACGGTTTATTTTCTATGATTTATCAAAGTTTTAATGATTTTCTAGAATTTCTGAAATTGTTTAGTTCGAATAATAAGCAGAATAAAGTTTTGTCACCTAGTGCTGAAATAGCCAGAGTGTATGACAGTAGGCCAGGGGGTCCAGTTAGCATGCACACTCAGCAGTTGACCAATCAACATTGACTGGTCAAAAGGGTCAGCGGAGCCTACATGTCATTGACACAATGACTTGTCCTTTATTTTAACAGGGGATTTAAGTGAGGGGGCCGCTGTCATTGGGTAGTTAGACTAATTATCCTAAATAAATAATTAACTAAGTAATCAATTATTTAACTAATATTTCTTTTCTTTTATTTTTTTAAGGGCCGGCCCCACTTGGAAGTGGACCCAACCGGCCACAGAGGGGAGTTGCGCCCGAGCGAGCACAGGACGAGGCCTAGCCATGGCCGAGCGCGGCCTAACAGGCGGAGGGGGAGCGGTGAGCGCGTAGCGACGGGGGCGGCCAGGGGAGCCGGGGTGGGGGCGAGCCGCGGTAGTGGTCGGCGGAACCGGCGCGGCCACGGTGCGGCAGGGCAGAGGGGAGCCGGGCGGGCGGCCAGGGGAGGCGCCGCGGCAAAGGCCCGAGGCGAGCAGTGGGGGAAGCCCGAGAGCGGGGGCAACGGCGCGGGAGACATGGCCTTGCCGCCGTGGGGCACGCGCGGGGCAAGGCGCGAGCACGGCGCGGCCAACGAGTAGGGGACAGCCGGGGCGTGCGCGGATGCGTGCGACGAGGCGTAGGGGATGAGTGAGGCGGCGGCCGGAGCGACGGCGGTGGTGGATCTGTGGCTAGAGGGCGCGACACGGTGAGCGGTTGGGCTCGTCGGCCTCCTGGCAGTGCCAGGAGCACACTGGGAACACTGGTTCGGGCAAAGGAGCACGGGGTGCTCGACCCCCGTCGGCCATGGCGAATGGTGGAGTTCGGTGCTCGCGGACGCCGGTGATACGGCATGAATCCGAGGGGGAAGCAGAGGGGAAAGGAAGAGGGGCTCACAGTGAGCCTGTAGATGAGCAAGGTGGGCTCGGGGAGGGCTCGACGTTGCCGGAATCGATGACGAAGTTCGTTGGGGCCGAGGAAGAAGACGATGTCACAGGGCTTGATGGAGGGGCTCCAAGGTTGACCCCGTCCATGTAGTTGACGTAGCCAACGACGTCGCAGCAGCTGGACATGGCCTCAAGCGCCGGAGAGCTTGGTGGCTACGGGATCGATGGGGTGATGACGCTGGAAACGCTCGGCCTTGCGCGAGAGAGAGCAAAGCGAGAGGGGGAAGGGGATCTGGGTGCTAGGGTTTCGGGGAGGGAGAGAGGGGCGTCCGGGGGAACTAGTTGGCGGGGGGGCATGGATGCCCGGCGTGTGTCCACGGCCGGCCATGGCGCCGTGGATGCGTTGCCACGATCCCCCTGATGAACAGAGGAGGGGGACGGCAGTAAGTGGGCCGGCCTTGTGGATAAGGCCCAGGGAGAAAGCTGGGGGGCCTTTTTCTTTACTTTGAAATCCTTTTCTATTATTTTCTCTTTTGTTTTCTTTCTTTTGTGTTTTATATTTACTTTTAGCACTAAACCTTTTTTTTTTTGAAAAATGTGTGGCTGGTCCAAAATCAGTAAGCAATATCCCTCACTGCCACAAAAAGTTTAAACCCGAATAAAATAGTTTAGTATTTATAGTTAATAAAAGGCATTTACTTAATCGCTTATGCTACTATTTATTTATTTTTGAGCATTAAAATATTTTATAAAAATGTGGATTCTCCACCAATATTACCAAGGGATCATTTGTCACATCCAGAACATTTTGGTTTTAATATTTGAAGACTTTTGTTGTCTGACTTGACTTCAAATTTGAATTCAAACAGGATTTGAATTATCGCGAGTTTACCAACAGTAATCGTGGTGACGTGGCATCATTAGCAGGGAATTACTGTAGCTTAACTATCCGGGCGTCACAATTCCTCCAAAAATTCATGCCTCTCGTGTTTGAGAGAAGTAGTAAAATTCCTCCACAAAGGTGGAAGCTTGGCAATGATGCATTAGACAATAAACTTATCCCGCAACACATAATTAAATGCTCAAGTTCTTAGTGAGTGACTGAATCTCGTGAGCCGGATCAACTATGGAGCTGTCGCCGGTCATCTTGTAGTCAATTATACCGTTCCATGACATAAAACTCACGCATGCGTCCGAGGCTCCAAACTTGGCCTCCAGTGCATTCCACCGTATTGTTACCAACCTCAATGGTCATGAAAGGATCGACGATCTTGTCGACAAGAATACTCAGAACATCAAAACAGTTCATGAAGAAGCGGCCCTTTGGATTTCCCTTGGAGGCGTCAAAACAGTTCATGGTGGTTAGCCAAAGAACTACGCTTGCATGCCATCTCTTGCAATTGACATCCTCAAACGGGGGAGGTTTGCGAGTTGCAACAAAAGCAATTGAAGAAAATGTCCTACATGTATTAGATTTTTGGATTGTTAAAGATTTGAGAAATGTTTCATTAAATTTAATCCGAAAAGGGTACATAAAACATGATAATCATAGATAGATGATAATCGAATCAAGTAACAAAGTGATGTAAGTAGTCATACAATTGGGTACGTAACAGACGAACATCATATCCATCTCGATAGATAAAAGTAGTAGACCAGACACAATCCCTAAAAGAATGGAGGAAAAGACATACAGTGTAGTGGAAGAAGATGCATGTGTGTCGTTCATCATGTCACCGAGGAGGTTACCGACATCGAAGAAGAAGTCATCATGCTCAGCCATGATGGAGGAAAATCCAGTAGTCACGCTAGACTGCTCCCGAAAAATATGATCTCTCGATCTATCTATCTATCTATCTCTCTCTCTCTCTCTCTCTCTCACACACACACACACATGATCATGAGAGAAACGACTTCACATGCCTGTTTTCTCACTTCTTGGTGCACGCCGAAACCGAGTTGGGAATGCGGTGGGTGGCACAAAGCTTTAGAAGCAGGAGGCAGACGTGTCGGAGATGAAGTGTGTCTCGTTTGGAAAGAGGAGTGACCTCGTATAGATGCGTTGCAACTAACCCCTCGGCAGTGGCAAGCGCTACTCGACTCGATCATGAAATACAATGCGCAAGTTGTGGTGAGGCGGACGACGGAGGAGGAGCGCGTGTGTATGCGTCTTCTCTAGCTCTTAGTGATGTGTGTAATAACTCGCCTTATGGGTTGATGTTTCACACCCTTCACTAACGTGGTGGGTCTAAACTTTTCCCACTCTCCCTTTCATGCATGAATGGACCGTATGTGCTCTCTCGGATTCTTCCTAGGAATGATTGTAAAGGATATGGGCTAAAGCCCAATAATTCTAACATAACAAATATTTTTAAGAAAAACCTTGATGGACCATTTTTAAAGTACACTATGAACATTCTTAATACACGATGACATTTTTCGTGACACAATCAACATTTTTTAAATACAACATGACCATTTTAAAATACTCAACATTTCTAATACGCGAAAATAATTTTTGTGACAGGATGAATATATTTTTTAATACGCAGTGAGCATTTTTTCAAAAATATGATGAATTTTTTTAATACCCCAGGAACCTATTTACTATACAGTGAATATTTTTTCAATGCACATGAACAATTTTTTATCCATGAACAATTTTTTTGACATACTTGAACATTTTTGGGCTGAGAAAATTGCTCGAAGCAGACATGAAAACAGACATCTGTCCGTTTGCGTCAATTTCTTTGGGCTGTGCTTTTTGTCCTTGCAGACCAAACGGACGCGGCGGACGAAGGCCCGTTGGAGTTGCCCTAACTCCCCAAAAGTTTAGTTTATTATAAAGGGCTAGGGATGGGCCTTTTGGGATTGAGGTGGAATTGGCCCAGATAACCAAGCTGGTACGAGGAAAGAAGTATCCGAGGTACATTTTCGGATTTTCCACAGAACACACCTTCCTAACCAAGAGAGAGATGACGTCTCAAAAAAAGAGACAGAGAGGAGGGGGATGACATCGACGGTGCTGCGAGGGTCCGCCTTCCGCAGTGCCATCCCAGCGGCGGCCGCCGGTAGGCTTTCAGGGGTAGAGGGAGTAGCAGTCGTCCTCCGGCCCTCACACAGCCGTCGGCTGCATTCCTCTACTCGAGCTGATTTGCCTCCCAAGTCTTCACTAGACGAGTTTCTTTTTCCAATTTCGCTCCTTGGATCTTCTTTCATATCTGCCGCAACGTGCTCCCTGTTTCTGGTTGTCTAGTCTACGGAATCTTTATTCCCTAACCTAACCTAGCTTCCAGCGAGATTTTTGCGTCCTGCTTCGTTCAGGTATAATTCGTTTAATACTCAACTGGACGCGCATTTTATTTGGGCCACTGAATAATGAACTGAACCTTTTCCTTATTTTTGTTGTTCGGAATTGCATAGCCGCTGACAAAAGCGAAATTGATAGCGCCCCAAGTGTTCGTTAAATGCATCACGAAATTGCCAAACTCCATCAGTGATTTAATTATAGGTAAATGCAGTCATGTGCTCCAAGTTCTACTTACCAGTTGCTATGTATAATCTATTAATCTCCGGCCCTTAGCTTGCAAAAATAAAATTGTTAAGTCATACCCTAGCCTTTTCCAAAGGTTTGTCGGAGTGAGTATAGCTCTTTTGCTCAGCGGTGTGCAAAGTCTCAATTCTGAGCATATTGGTTGATTATTTGTTGAGTATCGATTCTAGTGATGAAGAACTCAAATTATCTAGTGGTACCATGTAGCGACCAGACCTCAAATGGTCTGTGCTGCTGTGCACCAGTGTCATCCCTGGATCAGTAATGCTGACACGCACAGTACAAATGGAGGATTTATAACAGAGTAGCAATCACACACTTATTACATCGAATATCTCCGAAGAGATTAAGTATGATAAACATGGCTTAAGGCCATCTAACAACGATAACAGTGGAAGACTTGGAAGATAAGTGAGTCCATCAACTCCAGCGGCATCACTGAGTATAAGACCACGACCTAAGGCACTTTACTCATCGTCTGAAAAGTCTGCAACATGAAACGTTGCAGCCCGGAAATGGGTCAGCACATAGGATATGCTGGCAATGTAACACATAGAGAACAATGAACGATAGTAAGGCTATACTACATGCATATATGGCTGGTGGAAAGCTCTATGGTTACAATTTTGCGAAAAGCCAATTTTATCCTACTTCAAAGGAATAAATTTAATTTAACTATCATGGTGGTTGTGAAACATTGAGATGGTTGACAGCATCTCAATCCCAATTAAATGTCATCAATAACCCAACAAAATTAATTAGAAGTAACATAGTGACGAGATTCACATGATAATCCAAGTACTAGATACTCAAGTTGTCCATAACCGGGGACACGGCTAACCATGATTAGTTTGTACACTCTGCAGAGGTTTGTGCACTTTTCCCCACAAGACTTGATCTCCTCCGTTGGATTACTCGCACTACATGGTGTTTGAGTAACGGATGACCAAGACACAGTCTTTCAGAAGTGTTTGCACCTTACGTATGGGTAGACAGTTACACCTACTTTCCCCTACATCTGCTAGTCTACCACTGTAAGAGTTCACACAACTTAATCAACTATGCTAGAGCCCATAATAGCTTGCGGCTGCACACGGAAGTTTCTAGCATGAATAATCTTATGATCCCTTTGAACCTGGGTGGCGGTCCAAAAGAAAAACAGGCAATCCTGGAATACCCAGGTACCTCAATCCACCCAGATGTGAGTTTTAGTTGCCACCTTAAGTAAACCATTAATATCAATCTCACATCTGTCATGAATTTCACTCAAACCCAATCCACGTCTACGAGCATAGCATGGCAATAACAATAGCAACGTAGAAGTAACTCCCAAGGTTTGATAAATAAAACAGGTAATAGGTTCTACCTCAACTACTTCCCAATACCCACAATTTAATTAGATCCTAATCACGCAAGTGTTTGAGGAAAAGATCTAATGCAATAAAACTGGGTATGAAAAGTATGATCAAAGTGTTACTTGCCTTGCTGATGATCCGCAAAACCTAGCGATTCGAAGTAACAAGCAGCACACTCCGGGTACTCTATCGCAAACAAACAAGCATACAATCAGTACTCATCTAATGCACAGGTAAAACTCGAATGAAAGATCCAACCAGAAAGTTCAGCTTAAGAACTCCGGTTTACAAAAAGAATCAACTCGAAAGAAGCAACGAAAGTCAAACGGCGAAAGAAAGTAGCTTCGTTTACTAATCTGGATCTAGGTCAAATTTTACTGTAGCAAAAACTTGTTTGAGTAGGTTAAACGGAAAGAGAATTTCGAGACAAAACTCTAGGCGCTTGAATCGCCTGATTCCGATAAACGAGCGAGAAGTTAAACAAAATCGAAAATTCGATCAGAAATCGAATCTGAGATAATCGCAGAAAAATCCAACGAAAAAGAAAAACGGACGAACGGTTAAGGAACGGACGTTCGTTAACAGAGAAAAACCGATGAACGCGTTCGTTGAAACGAACGGTTCGGTGAACGCTCGCAAAATAATAAAACCGAAAAAAAACCGATCTAGGGTTTTTTTTAAAACAAAGGGTTTTTTTTAACGAAAACCGGCAACGACGAACGGCAGCGAGGCAGTACCTCGTCGGGGCGGCTCCGGCGAGGGCTCCGGCGGGGCGCGGGGTGCGGGGTGCGGGGGTGCGGGCGAGGGCGAGGGGCGGCGACTCCCGGCGGCGGCGGCGGCTCCCGTGCGGCGGCAGCGGCGGGCAAGTGCGGCGGCGGGGCTCGGCGAGTGCGGCGGCGGCGGCGGGATGAGAGGAGAGAGAGAGAGGGGGTATTTAAAGGGGGGGACCGGATGCTTGGGGGAGGGGGCAAGCCGAGCGGCGGGGCTTCCCGTGTCCATGGAGGACACGGCGACGGCGGCGGCCGTGCGCGGAGAGGAGAGGGGCGCGGGGGTGGGCCGGCGGCCTAGGCTCGGCCCAGCGCGGGCGCGCGTGCAGTTTTTTTTAAATAAGTTCCGCGGAAAATAATTCGTAGAAAAATAAATAAAAGTCAGAAAAATATAAAATAAATTTTCCCCGTCTAGTTAGAAAATCTAGAATAGTGTGAACAATTTTTTTAACACAAAATAAATATTTTGAAAACATGCAATATTTTTAATGCAATATAAATTGCAAATAAAATCCAAATAAATTCCAATAAAAGATTTTAACATTTTTCCTCCAGTATTTCAATGGTTTTGGAGAAGTCATATTTTCTCCTCTCGTTTATTTTTAAAAATGAAATATTTTTCCGGAGAGAAAATAATTAAAACCAAAATCCTCGTTTTATAATTTGACGAAAATCAAATATGAAAATTCGAGAAAATCCCCAACTCTCTCCGAGGGTCCTTGAGTTGCTTAGGATTTATCGAGGATTTGTCAAAATACAATAAAACATGATATGCAATGATGATCTATGTATAACATACCAAATTGAAAATTTGGGATGTTACAAACCTACCCCCCTTAAGATGAATCTCGCCCTCGAGATTCGGGTTGGCTAGAAAACAGGTGGGAATGGTCTTTCCGTAGATCTTCCTCTCGCTCCCAAGTGGCTTCATCCTCCGTGTGGTGACTCCACTGAACTTTGCAAAACTTGATAACCTTGCTGAGGGTAACTCGGCTGGCATACTCAAGTATCTTAACTGGTTTCTCCTCATAGGTCAAATCACTTTCCAGCTGAATCGCTTCCAGTGGCACAGTATCTCTCAGCGGTATCTCAGCCATCTCTGCGTGGCACTTCCTCAACTGGGAAACGTGAAATACATCATGAACTCCAGACAATCCTTCGGGCAATTCCAGCTTGTAAGCAATTTCTCCCATACGTTCCACAACTCTGTATGGTCCGATAAAACGGGGCGCTAACTTTCCCTTAACTCCAAAGCGCTTCACTCCTCGAAGTGGTGATACTCGAAGATAAACTCGGTCTCCGACTTCGTAAACTGTCTCCTTTCGTTTAGAATCAGCATAACTCTTCTGCCTGGACTGGGCTACCTTGAGCCTATCGCGAATCAACCTCACTTTCTGTTCAGACTCCTTAATCAAATCTGGTCCAAACAACTGACGGTCTCCAACTTCGTCCCATAACAACGGTGTTCTACACCTCCTTCCGTACAAGGCTTCGGAAGGGGCCATCTTCAAACTGGTCTGATAACTGTTGTTATAAGAAAACTCCGCATATGGCAAATTGTCGTCCCAACTGGATCCATAATCTAGTGCACATGCTCTCAACATGTCCTCCAAAATCTGGTTGACTCTCTCGGTCTGTCCATCTGTCTGTGGGTGGAAAGCGGTCTAAATTCCAGCCTGGTTCCCAATGTTTCATGTAACTGCTTCCAAAACTTCGAGGTAAATTGGGTTCCCCTGTCTGATACAATGGTCCTCGGAACTCCATGCAAACATACGATCCTGGTCATGTATATCTTTGCCAACTTAGCACTGGTGTAAGTGGTCTTCACTGGAATGAAATGAGCCACTTTCGTCAAACGGTCGACTACAACCCATATTGAGTCATAGCCTGAACGAGTTCTGGGTAATCCGGTGATAAAATCCATGCCTATTTTATCCCACTTCCATTCGGGTATCGGCAATGGTTGTAGCAATCCTGCTGGCTTCTGATGCTCTGCCTTCACTCTCTGACATACATCACAAACTGCTACGTATTCCGCAATATCCTTCTTCATTCCGGTCCACCAGAAAGTATTCTTCAAATCCAAATACATCTTGGTATTTCCTGGGTGAATCGAGTACGGTGAATCATGGGATTCTTGCAAAATCAACTTCCTGATCTCCGGATCATTTGGCACATATACACGGTCCTCAAACCATAAGGTATCGTGCTCATCCTCACGAAATCCCTTGGCTTTTCCTTTGCTCATCTTCTCCTTTATCTCTTCAATCCCCTTGTCGGTTTTCTGAGCTTCTCTGATCCTTTCCATCAAGGTAGACTGAATCTCCAATGTCGCTAGATAGCCTCTTGGGACTATCTCCAAACATAACTCGCGAAGGTCCTCGGCTAATTCCTGAGGTAACTCTCCTGTCATGAGAGTGTTGACATGACTCTTGCGGCTCAACGCGTCTGCTACTACGTTAGCCTTTCCGGGGTGATAATGCAATCTCATATCATAGTCTTTAATAAGCTCCAACCATCTCCTCTGTCTGAGATTTAACTCCTTTTGCGTGAAAATATACTTCAAACTCTTGTGATCCGTATACACCTCACAATGGTTTCCGATGAGAAAATGTCTCCATGTCTTCAAAGCATGCACCACGGCTGCTAATTCCAAATCATGCGTAGCATAATTCTTCTCATGGGGTTTAAGTTGTCGTGAAGCATATGACACAACTCTTCCTTCCTGCATAAGCACTGCTCCAAGTCCTCGACGAGAAGCGTCGCAATAAACTTCATAGTCTTTGCGTTGATCGGGCAGAATCAACACTGGTGATGTAACCAATCGTTTCTTCAACTCCTGGAAACTAGCTTCACATTCCTCAGTCCAATTGAATTTGGTGTCCTTCTTTAATAGCTCCGTCATGGGCTTAGCAATCTTCGAGAAATTCTCGATGAATCTCCGGTAGTATCCTGCAAGTCCAAGAAAACTCCGGATTTCTCCAACTGTCGTGGGTGATTCCCAACTTGTCACTGCGTCAACCTTGGCAGGGTCTACTGCTATTCCTTCTCCAGAAATAACATGTCCAAGGAATCCAACTTCCTTCAGCCAAAATTCACACTTGCTGAACTTGGCATATAACTGGTGTTCTCTGAGCTTCTCAAGTACCAATCGCAAATGCTCCTCATGCTCTTCCTCATCCTTGGAAAAGATTAAAATATCATCAATGAACACCACGACGAACTTATCCAAAAACTCCATAAACACTTTGTTCATCAGGTTCATGAAATAGGCAGGTGCGTTAGTCAGACCAAATGGCATAACGGTATACTCATATAATCCATATCTGGTGGTAAATGCCGTCTTAGGTATATCCTGCTCTCGAATCCTTAACTGATGGTATCCTGATCGTAGATCGATCTTGGAAAATACTTTAGCTCCTTGTAGGCGGTCAAACAAATCATTGATCATCGGCAATGGGTACTTGTTTTTGATGGTCACTTCATTCAATCCTCGGTAATCAACAACCATCCTCAGCGATCCATCTTTCTTCTCCACTAGAAGTACTGGTGATCCCCAAGGTGACGAACTTGGGCGAATATAGCCTTTATCCAGTAACTCCTTGATCTGCTTCTTAATTTCCTCCAAATCCTTTGCGGGCATCCTGTACGGTCTCTTAGATATTGGCCCTGTGCCTGGCAAAAGTTCAATCAAGAACTCAATGTCTCTATCTGGTGGCATGCCTGGCAACTCTTCTGGAAATACATCCGGATAATCCTTCACCACTGGTACTTCCTCCTGTACAATTCCTGATAAGGAATTTACTTGAGTCCTCTTCGGCATATGCTGGGATACATACTTAATCCTTTTCCCTTCTGGGGTGGTAAGCAAAATCGTCTTGCTGGCACAATCGATGTTTCCTCCATACAACGATAGCCAGTCCATTCCCAAAATCACATCCAAACCTTGCGATTCCAAAACTATGAGGTCTGAGGGGAAAACATGCCTACCAATGGCCAATGGTATCTGAAAACATCCTTGGGTGGCCATATACTCTGCTCCTGGCGAGGTTACTAACATAGGGTTTCTGAGAACTTTGGTGGACATCTTAAACTTATTCACAAATTCCCTTGATATGTATGAATGCGATGCACCAGTATCGAAAAGAACGGTTGCAGTAAATGACTTAACCAAGAACTTACCTATTACTGCATCAGGCTGAGCTTCAACCTCCTCCACGCTCACGTGGTTCACGTGTCCTTTGTTGAACGGGTTCGGCTTCTTCCCAGAGCTTCCATTGCCATTTCCATTTTGGGCTTCAGGACATTCATTGGCATAATGTCCATTCTTCTGGCACTTGAAACAAGTGACTTGGCTCAGGTCCCTCTTGGCTGGGGTAGATGGGTTGGTGCGGTTCTGTCCGTTGCCTCCTCCATTCCCATTACCATTCTTGGTGCCATTATGGTTGTGCGAGCTACCTCCTCCATGGGTATGCTGAAACTGTCCTCCCGGCTTCGGGGTAAATCGTGGCTTCTGCTGGGCTCCAGAATTGTACTTCCCTTGTCCATACTTCCTCTTGCAGTTTTCAATCTGCTGTTGCTTCCCTTCAATCATGAGGGCTCTATCTACCAGCTCCTGGTAGTTGTTGAAGGTTGCTACCATCAACTGCATACTCAGTTCATCATTCAGCCCTTCCAAAAATTTCTCCTGCTTGGCTGCATCTGTAGCAACGTCATCTGGTGCATAACGTGCTAGCTTACTGAAATCCTCCACATACTGGCCTACGGTGCGTCCTCCTTGGCATAGGTTGCGAAACTCACGCTTCTTCATAGCCATAGCTCCTGCTGAAACATGAGCTGTACGGAAAGCTTGCTGAAACTGGTCCCATGTGACAGTGTCAATAGGGTGCGTGGCTGTATAATTCTCCCACCATGATGCTGCGGGTCCATCAAGCTGATGTGCGGCAAAACGCACTCTTTCCGCATCTGTGCATCCTGCAGTGGTCAACTCCCTTCCAACTTTGCAGAGCCAATCATCTGCAACAATCGGCTCAGTGCTACTGGAAAACACCGGCGGGTTTAGCCTTAAGAAACGGGCTAAGTGATCAACAGGTGGTGGTGGCGGTGGGTTGTTGTTGTTGTTGTTGTTGTTGTTGCCTTGGTTCTGCACTAACACTTGCATCAGGGCATTCTGTTGCTGAATCAACTGGGTGATCTCTGGCGGGAAAACAAATCCGGTATCGCGTCTCGGAGGCATCTGATAGGTTTAGAAAAGATGAGAGTTAAGAATAGAATGAGGTCTAGAGAGAAAACACTACCCATATGCTCATGAGACAAATACAATCAATATCACTCAATCAATTCAAACAAGGCAAAACAATCGATCTAACTAGCGTTACAAAATGCTTGAACTATACTATTAAATGGGGGAAAACTACTGCTGATATGGTGGTCTACTAGAAATTCTGATCCGTTGAAGACTCCATGATGTCTGCTCCAGCTTCATCAACCCAGTCGTCTTCACTTGGTTCTGAGTCAGTGTCGTCGATGATGATGTAGTTATCCGGAAAAGTGCATTCGTCGACTTCTGCTTTTGGCACTAGATTTCCCATGAATATTCCAATCTTCTTCTCCAGGTCGTCATTCTTCCCTACTAGTGCGTTGATTTCTTCCAAATAATCTTCGCGTGTAGCCTTGAGTTCTTCCTCCAGCTCCTTGATCTTCGTCAATGCCTTCTTCAGCTCTTCCTTGTCTGAGCACATCTGGTTCTCCTGGCGACGAATGTGTTGGTTTTGCTCCTGGATGAAAGCTGCAATTGATCCATCCTTCTTGGTTCTGATCATCTCCCATTGCGCGTCTCGGCGTCCACAAATTTGGTAAATTGTATCCTTAAGCTCCTGGTGGTAGACTTCTCCAATGCGTCCCATGGCGATGTGTGCGGCCATGCTCTTCCCTAAACTCCAAGTTGGTGCTTCGAAAACCAATCTTATGGGTTCAGTAACTGGCACAAACGTCCTTCCTGGAATAAGAACTAGGATCTTCCAACTCTCCTCTTCAGGTAATGTGGCGTTGTAGGTTCCGGTGATGCTTGGTATTCCTATGTTCAAGTACTTGGTGACTTCCTTCAAGTGTCGTCCAAATGGCGTGTCTCCATCTGGTTGCATGAACTTGCTCCTTGCATCCGCCATTCCTAAATGAGTAGAAAGTGGAGAGGGGTCAGAAATGAGAAGAGAGAAGCTTTCTAGGGCTTAAGCTTAGTGGTCGTGTCCTACTGTGACGCCCGGATAATTATACTACAGTAAACCTACGCTAGTGATGACACGTCACCTCTGTCAGTGTTGATAATCTCGCGTTAGTTCAAAACCGGATCAAAATTCAAAGTTCAAAATCAAGCAAACAATAAAAGTTTTCAAATACTAAAACTAAAATGTTCAATAAATAGTAGATAAATCAGAGGCTATGATAAAATAGTAAAGAACATTATTGAAATTTGATAAGTGACATAAACATCCTCAAACAGTGGCTGAAAACATTAGTTAATAACCTTTTTTATTAATACAAAATAAATATGAAATGATATTTACCACAAACTAGTTTTTGGTGGTAAGGTATATTGTGCTGTGATTTGTGGGCCAGCTATCATATTTTACAAAACTCACTTGGTGCCCAGACAATTAGCCAAAAGAGAAAAGGAAAAATAAGACAAAGTAAAACAAAAGGAAAAGAAAATGACCCCCTGGACCAGACGGCCCAGCTCGCAGCCAGGCCGGCCCACCTGGCCCATCCGCCGAACCGGCCCGTTCCCCCCCCCCCGGTCGCTCTCTCCCCTTCCCTGTTCCCCCGACCAGGGTCGGAACAGGCGCGCGTCCCCGTCGGACCCCCCTCGCCGGCGTCGAGGAGGGGATAAGATCGCCAGCGCCCCCGCCTCCACTGACCCCTCCCCTCGACGCCTCGGCCTCCTCCCCACCTACCTTCACCAACTCCCCTCTGCATCTCGGCCGCTCTCTCTCTCTCTCTGGTCCTCCCCTCGCCCGAGCGAGATCGCCGCCGAAGCCTCGTAGGCGTGGCCCCGACCACCGTTCGTCGAGCCGCCGATGTCCCCGAGCTCCCTCTATGTCGTCCTCGTCGACCCCGCGCTTCAGGACGAGCTGGGGTGCCCTACAACGGCCGGGTCAAGCTTTTCCCCAACCTCGGTCGCCGCCGCCCGCCGCGATTCATCCCGCCTCCCCTCTACGCTCTCGTTCACTCGAGGGCCTCCGTGTGCCGCGCCGTAAGCCTCCACCCCCTCCTCCTTCCTCTGGTTCCTCCTCATACACCGTAGAAGGCTCGCGGTGCCGCCGTCGCCATTGCCGCATGCGGCCTCGTCCGCGAGCTCGTTGCGCTCACCCCGTCCATCTCCGAGCCAAGCGGTGGCCCCCGTCGAGTTGCCGGAGGTCCGTAGAGCCCGCTAGCATCGTTTGTTAGCTAGAACGCACCCCGTAGCGTGGTTTTCGGAGATGCCCGTAGTCCGGCGCCGCCCGCGGTCGTCGTTGAGCTCCACTCCGGCCACCCCCGCTCCTGGGATCACTCTAGATCGACGCGGGACGATCTACTCGTTCGAACGCCACCGAAAACGCGCGGAATGGTGCCCTGTGCTGGAGATCCGAGCAACTCCGGCGAACTTCCGCCGCTGGAATGGTCGCCGGCGTGATTCCGGCGACGTCACCGACGTGGCGCCCGCGTGGCACCGCCTGGGCCACTGACTGGTGGACCCAGGTCCCCCCCTTGACTTGTTGACCGCGATCAACGAGCTGACTGGGCGGCCCCCAGCCACCGACATGCGGGCCCCCCCTTCTGTTAATTAGTCTAACAATTGTTTTATAAATAAAAATAATTAGATTAACTAATCACTCACTGACATATGGGGCCCACCCCTCTAATTAGACTATTAGTTTAGTTTAAATTACTGCTAGACTAACAGAGGCTGACATGTGGGTCCCACTGGACCCACCTGTCTGGTTTGACTGGTCAGCCGACCTGTTGACCTGCTGACGTCAGCATTACCTAATGCTGACGTCATAATTCATTTTTGCTAAATTCAAATAATTCCAGAAATTCAAATAATCTTTGAAAATTCATATCTTTTAAACCGTAACTCGGATGAAAATGTTTTCTATATGAAAGTTGCTCAGAACGACGAGACGAATCCGAATACGCAATCCGTTCGTCCACCACACCTCCCTAACCTATCGATCTAGCAACTTTCCCCCTTCGGTCCGTCTGTCCGAAAACGCGAAACATCGGGAATACTTTCCCGGATGTTCCCCCCCTTCGCCGGTACCACCTACTGTCGCGTTAGGACACACCTCGCACTGTTCATTGTCATGTCACGCATCGTCATGCTTATGTTTGCATTGTATTTACTGTTTCTTCCCCCCTCTTCTCTCCGGTAGACTACGAGACCGACACTGCTGCTGCCCAGTTCGACTACGGAGTTGACAACCCCTCCTACTTGCCAGAGCAACCAGGCAAGCCCCCCCTTGATCACCAGATATCGCCTATTCTTCTCTATACTGCTTGCATTAGAGTAGTGTAGCATGTTACTGCTTTCCGTTAATCCTATCCTGATGCATAGCCTGTCCTTGCTTCTACTGTTGTTACCTTTACCTGCAATCCTACATACTTAGTATAGGATGCTAGTTTTCCATCAGTGGCCTTACATTCTTGTCCGTCTGCTGTGCTATACTATCGGGCCGTGATCACTTGGGCGGTGATCACGGGTATATACTATATACATTATATACATGACACATGTGGTGACTAAAGTCGGGTCGGCTCGAGGAGTACCCGCAAGTGGTTCTGATGAGGGGGCTGAAAGGACAGGTGGCTCCACCCCGGTAGAGGTGGGCCTGGGTTCCTGACAGCCCCCGACTATTACTTTGTGGCGGAGCGACAGGGCAGGTTGAGACCGCCTAGGTGAGAGGTGGGCCTGGCCCTGGTCGGCGTTCGCGGATACTTAACACGCTTAACGAGATCTTGGTATTTGATCTGAGTCTGGCCATTTGGTCTATACGCACTAGCCATCTACGCGGGAGTAGTTATGGGTATCCCGGCGTCGTGGTATCAGCCGAAGCCTTCTTGACGTCAGCGACTGAGTGGCGCGCGCCGGATTGGACTGGAACGCCACTAGGCTAGGTCTGCTTCCGGCCGCGTACGCAACGTGCAGGTGTGCATAGGGCGATGGGCCCAGACCCCTGCGCGCTTAGGGTTAGACCAGCGTGCTGACCTCTCTGTTGTGCTTAGGTGGGGCTGCGACGCGTTGATCTTACGAGGCCGGGCATGACCCAGAAAAGTGTGTGCGGCCAAATGGGATCGAGCGTGTTGGGTTATGTGGTGCACCCCTGCAGGGAAGTTTATCTATTCGAATAGCCGTGTCCCTCGGTAAAAGGACGACCCGGAGTTGTACCTTGACCTTATGACAACTAGAACTGGATACTGAATAAAATACACCCTTCCAAGTGCCAGATACAACCCGGTGATCGCTCTCTAACAGGGCGACGAGGAGGGGATCGCCGGGTAGGATTATGCTATGCGATGCTACTTGGAGGACTTCAATCTACTCTCTTCTACATGCTGCAAGATGGAGATGGCCAGAAGCGTAGTCTTCGACAGGACTAGCTATCCCCCTTTTATTCTGGCATTCTGTAGTTCAGTCCACTGATATGCCCCTTTTCACATATACCCATGCATATGTAGTGTAGCTCCTTGCTTGCGAGTACTTTGGATGAGTACTCACGGTTGCTTCTCTCCCTCTTTTCCCCCTTCTCTTTCTATCTGGTTGTCGCAACCAGATGTTGGAGTCCAGGAGCCCGACGCCACCCTCGACGACGACACCTACGACGCTGGAGGTGCCTACTACTACGTGCAGGCCGCTGACGACGACCAGGAGTAGTTAGGAGGATCCCAGGCAGGAGGCCTGCGCCTCGTTCGATCTGTATCCCTGTTTGTGCTAGCCTTCTTAAGGCAAACTTGTTTAACTTATGTCTGTACTCAGATATTGTTGCTTCCGCTGACTCGTCTATGATCGAGCAGTTGTATTCGAGCCCTCGAGGTCCCTGGCTTGTATTATGATGCTTGTATGACTTATTTATGTTTTAGAGTTGTGTTGTGATATCTTCCCGTGAGTCCCTGATCTTGGTCGTACACATTTGCGTGCATGATTAGTGTACGGTCAAACCGGGGGCGTTACACCTACAGTCAGCGTGTGCTCTGATACCAACTTTGTAGCGACCAGACCTCAAATGGTCTGTGCTGCTGTGCACCAGTGTCATCCCTGGATCAGTAATGCTGACACGCACAATACAAATGGAGGATTTATAACAGAGTAGTAATCACACACTTATTACATCGAATATCTCCGAAGAGATTAAGTATGATAAACATGGCTTAAGGCCATCTAACAACGATAACAGCGGAAGACTTGGAAGATAAGTGAGTCCATCAACTCCAGCGGCATCACTGAGTATAAGACCACGACCTAAGGCACTTTACTCGTCGTCTGAAAAGTCTGCAACATGAAACGTTGCAGCCCGGAAATGGGTCAGCACATAGGATATGCTGGCAATGTAACACATAGAGAACAATGAACGATAGTAAGGCTATACTACATGCATATATGGCTGGTGGAAAGCTCTATGGTTACAATTTTGCGAAAAGCCAATTTTATCCTACTTCAAAGGAATAAATTTAATTTAACTATCATGGTGGTTGTGAAACATTGAGATGGTTGACAGCATCTCAATCCCAATTAAATGTCATCAATAACCCAACAAAATTAATTAGAAGTAACATAGTGACGAGATTCACATGATAATCCAAGTACTAGATACTCAAGTTGTCCATAACCGGGGACACGGCTAACCATGATTAGTTTGTACACTCTGCAGAGGTTTGTGCACTTTTCCCCACAAGACTTGATCTCCTCCGTTGGATTACTCGCACTACATGGTGTTTGAGTAACGGATGACCAAGACACAGTCTTTCAGAAGTGTTTGCACCTTACGTATGGGTAGACAGTTACACCTACTTTCCCCTACATCTGCTAGTCTACCACTGTAAGAGTTCACACAACTTAATCAACTATGCTAGAGCCCATAATAGCTTGCGGCTGCACACGGAAGTTTCTAGCATGAATAATCTTATGATCCCTTTGAACCTGGGTGGCGGTCCAAAAGAAAAACAGGCAATCCTGGAATACCCAGGTACCTCAATCCACCCAGATGTGAGTTTTAGTTGCCACCTTAAGTAAACCATTAATATCAATCTCACATCTGTCATGAATTTCACTCAAACCCAATCCACGTCTACGAGCATAGCATGGCAATAACAATAGCAACGTAGAAGTAACTCCCAAGGTTTGATAAATAAAACAGGTAATAGCTTCTACCTCAACTACTTCCCAATACCCACAATTTAATTAGATCCTAATCATGCAAGTGTTTGAGGAAAAGATCTAATGCAATAAAACTGGGTATGAAAAGTATGATCAAAGTGTTACTTGCCTTGCTGATGATCCGCAAAACCTAGTGATTCGAAGTAACAAGCGGCACACTCCGGGTACTCTATCGCAAACAAACAAGCATACAATCAGTACTCATCTAATGCACAGGTAAAACTCGAATGAAAGATCCAACCAGAAAGTTCAGCTTAAGAACTCCGGTTTACAAAAAGAATCAACTCGAAAGAAGCAACGAAAGTCAAACGGCGAAAGAAAGTAGCTTCGTTTACTAATCTGGATCTAGGTCAAATTTTACTGTAGCAAAAACTTGTTTGAGTAGGTTAAACGGAAAGAGAATTTCGAGACGAAACTCTAGGCGCTTGAATCGCCTGATTCCGATAAACGAGCGAGAAGTTAAAACAAATCGAAAATTCGATCAGAAATCGAATCTGAGATAATCGTAGAAAAATCCGACGCAAAAGAAAAACGGACGAACGGTTAAAGAACGGACGTTCGTTAACAGAGAAAAACCGACGAACGCGTTCGTTGAAACGAACGGTTCGGTGAACGCTCGCAAAATAATAAAACCGAAAAAAAACCGATCTAGGGTTTTTTTTAAAAACAAAGGGTTTTTTTAACAAAAACCGGCAACGACGAACGGCAGCGAGGCAGTACCTCGTCGGGGCGGCTCCGGCGAGGGCTCCGGCGGGGCGCGGGGTGCGGGGTGCGGGGGTGCGGGCGAGGGCGAGGGGCGGCGACTCCCGGCGGCGGCGGCGGCTCCCGTGCGGCGGCGGCGGCGGGCAAGTGCGGCGGCGGGGCTCGGCGAGTGCGCCGGCGGCGGCGGGATGAGAGGAGAGAGAGAGGGGGGTATTTAAAGGGGGGACCGGAGGCTTGGGGGAGGGGGCAAGCCGAGCGGCGGGGCTTCCCGTGTCCATGGAGGACACGGCGACGGCGGCGGCCGTGCACGAAGAGGAGAGGGGCGCGGGGTGGGCCGGCGGCCTGGGCTCGGCCCAGCGCGGGCGCGCGCGCAGTTTTTTTTTAAATAAGTTCCGCGGAAAATAATTCGTAGAAAAATAAATAAAAGTCAGAAAAATATAAAATAAATTTTTCCCGTCTAGTTAGAAAATCTAGAATAGGGTGAACAATTTTTTTAACACAAAATAAATATTTTGAAAACATGCAATATTTTTAATGCAATAAAAATTGCAAATAAATTCCAATAAAAGATTTTAACATTTTTCCTCCAGTATTTCAATGGTTTTGGAGAAGTCATATTTTCTCCTCTCGTTTATTTTTAAAAATGAAATATTTTTTCCGGAGAGAAAATAATTAAAACCAAAATCCTCGTTTTATAATTTGACAAAAATCAAATATGAAAATTCGAGAAAATCCCCAACTCTCTCCGAGGGTCCTTGAGTTGCTTAGGATTTATCGAGGATTTGTCAAAATACAATAAAACATGATATGCAATGATGATCTATGTATAACATACCAAATTGAAAATTTGGGATGTTACATACCATTTACTGGGTTACTTATAAGCTTATTTTTTCTTTCAAAATGGATGTTGAACCCCAGCCTCGGCATCATTGCGATGCACACAACAATATTTATTAAAGATAAGATAAATAGGGTATAAGTCATGTCATCCGGTACAACACAAACACAACCTGAAGATAAATGCTACAACAGGCTGATAAGAGAAATACATGCCTACACACATAGCCCATTAATAGATCGCCATCCAAATTGGTTGGGCCCGTGCTACCTTCTCTCATCGGTTGCACCCAAACTATATATGCTCTTGCGCTTCCGCACACTGAATTAAAGGACCACATACAGATCCATCTTGTAACTTGGAAGGTGATCTTCAGAAAATTTGGTATATTCGTTCTATTAAAACATGGTCATTACGGCATCTCTATATTGCCTAGAGAAAAGCGCACCTCCCACAAGGATGTGTGCCTTACACTTAGGATGAATCCCACCCAATCAGTTCTTGAACAAATTCAAAATACTAGGAGGTGTAGGTAAGTTGAAAGCTACATGATTCGTACGCCAAAGAAGTGAGGCAAATGGACACAAAAGAAAGAGATGTTGTTTTGTTCCCTCTTGATCAGAAAAGCAACATTTTTTATGCCCCTGCGACATACATTTTGCCAAATTAGGATTACCCCTCTATGCAGAAACCACATGACGATCTTAATCTTGAGCGGCACCTTAGGTTTCCAAGTATGTTGCCTCCAAGGCCCAGTGTTTATGAGGTCCACATACGTTGATCACATGAGGAAATTCTAGAAGAATGCTACCGCCATAAAAAATAATCAGGTTCTTTAGTTAAGTTGACCGACATCAACTAGCGTACTAAATCAAGCCAAGAAGTCCATCCTAACACAGCCTGAAGATAAATACTACAACCGGCTCATAAGAGAAATACATGCCTACACGATAATGGCAGCTACCAAAAAACACCGAACACAAAATTATTTATAAATAGATAATCAGCTTTAAATGACAAATAACATCAAGCAAAAGACACTGGGTTATTATGATGAATCCTTGCTTCAGCTTACCTACCTGTCTTCAGAAGATTTTATGTTTCACTGTTGATCAAACTATTTCATATGTATTTGTATAGTTAGATGCACGGTATGAGGTGGTTCGAGCAACCAAGGTTTCCTCATTGAGTAATGATATCCTTACGCGCATCATTGAGAGGGTTCGAGCAACCAAGGTTTCCTCATTGAGTAATGATATCCTTACGCGCATCATTGAGAGGTATATAGATCTATATAATATGTGTTCCTCATAAAACTTATTTTTCAGTTGTTCCTTTTTTTGGGCGAGGAACGCTAATTATGGCATCTTTCCAGCTCTTCAAATGCTCGTAGGGAGTTTGTCCAGAAGGAAGTGCGGAGGACATGGATGATTTGTGCTGCAACAGTAGGTGGTTTTTTCACTTGATTATTAATAACAAGGAAGATGGTAACAAGAGAGAGAGAGAGAGCACTCGGGAATGAAACTTACGAGAACCTCGCGAAGTAGAGAGTTTATTGAACTTTTGGACTAGGTGTTGTCATTACTTCTTCACTTTGCACCAGCTATATGAAAACCAATCGCTTTGCTATAGTGGAGCCATTCCAAATTCACTTTGCATCAAGTAGGAGGAGGAAAACCAAACAATTGGGCCATGCAGGCTGCCATGTTGGTCAGCACCGCACATGCTATCTCTCCCTGTCTCTCCTTGGTTGCTTTGTTTGCTCCCGCCCTCAGCACTGTGGATTCTGGGCTAGGTGCCTTCCACGGCGGCAACTTATGGATGTGGACTGGGATGTGGCTCCATGGTGGTTTTCATTTTAATTGGTTCCAGGTGCTAAATTAGAGTGGCCTTATAGGTGCAAAGTTATTGATTTTTCCATACCTGTTGCAAATTGAAAGAAGCAACTACAGTATCTGATCCAAGTGCGCATAAACTCAATTATATAGGATGAGAGAGCTGAAAACTTTATTGCTGTGAGATATGTAGCTAGTTTATTTAATTAAGAAACATGTCTGCCATGCAGTTTGCAACCAACATCTGCCTTCGCCTGGTTTTCGAAGGCTAGGGTATGTTTTTCTGTGTCCAGAATCTACCCATCTGTCCAAATTGGTGATGACCAAATAATTGGTTATGCTTGAGCTTAATTAAAAAATAGCCAGGTTATGTGGAGGATGGAATGGTTTGCATTTTTATAATTGTGTTTGCCATTATTATCTGAACATGGCCAGTTTGGTAATTTCACTGGAAGCAAGGACTAGTCTGGTAGCAAAGTATCATAGACTGGAACCAAGCAAGTTTGAACACCGAGGGATCATTAGGTAGTCTCATTCCCAGTGGGTATCCCCGTCGCTTCCATGGGTAGAAATCCAACTTGTAAATTCTTCCTCCCGGAATTCTATACTGGCTGACCCATTCCCTGGAGTTGGGGGCAACTAACTTCCGTATTAATTAGAAAGATAGAAAGGCCGTGAGGATGGGAAAATAAAAATAAAATCCTTTTAATTAGTTCTCCTTTTTGGAATTTTCTTATTATCCTTTTTTTACAGAATATTTTTAAACAAAGCCACCAAGTCCCCTAGATGTCATCCACGTCAAGACTTGAAGAACACACAAAAAATACCAAGGTGATGAGTTTAAGAGAAAAATATACCGACTTGTAGACTTCTAATAAGTAGATGATCACTTGTCACCTACTCTCTCCGTCCGGAATTATTCGTTGCGAAAATGGATAAAAATGGATGTATCTAGAACTAAAATACGTCTAGATACATCCATTTCTCCAACAAGTAATTACGGACGGAGGAAGTACATGACTAACAAACAATGGAATGTATGATAGTGAGGTGCAAACCAAATAAGAAAAGGGTTGATAATCTTGTTGAGTGCGCCTTCAGGTACCAACAATGTGGTTGCTTCTACACATCCACAGTACAAATGTAAGCACAAAATCTTGCTACAACCACCACCACAACAACAACAACAAAGCCTTTAGTCCCAAACAAGTTGGGGTAGGCTAGAGGTGAAACCCATAAGATCTCACAACCAACTCATGGTTGTGGCACATGGATAGCAAGCTTCCACGCACCCCTGTCCATAGCTAGCTCTTTGTTGATACTCCAATCCTTCAGGTCTCTCTTAACGGATTGTCCTAAAAAGATGCTTTATTAGCAACAAGAATAACAAATTAACTGATCTCTTGCCCATTGTATTGACTTCACTAAACTTTCCGGTTCCTTAAAACGAAAATTAGATGAAAGACCAGTTAGATACCGTCCTCTTGATTTAAGATTCAACTATGTACTTCTAGTAGATAAGGATTGTCCAATCTAATATACAGAAGAAACTACTTTGTCCATTTATTTCAAAGATTCTAACTTTCGCCGTTGCACAACATCAACACCAGTTAGCTTCAATTTTGAAAATCTCAGCAGGAGATGTACTGTTTTATTGCACTAAATTGTCACGCCCTGTTCTTCTGAAGATCAAGTTTAGTTAACTGTTCATCAGCCAGCACACATCCTACGCCCTTCGATCAAGATCCAACACTCCAACACATCCCTCTGAACCAGTAAGATAGAAGCCTAGAAGACGACGCAAGATCTTGATCGAACGGCCTCAATTTATTTACCTTTTACTACTACTTTTGACTGTTCCTAGTCAGCACTTGTCGCTGCTCTTTTACCCTGAGACTAGCTATATAAAGTCCTGGACTCGCTGTGAGCTGGGCATCGATTGTAATCGGGTTAAACCCTAGCCGCCACAAGTTGGCCTTGCTGCTACTTTCCCCTTTCTGAAATAGAACCCTAGCTAGCTTTCCTCCTCAAGCGGGGCTAGCGTTGGTGAATTCCTCTCTGTTCTTCATGTTTGTGAGTCCTGATCGTGACAATTGGTAACAGAGCCATCCATCCTCGGCGGCGTGATGGATTTGATGACGAGCTGGAGTTCGGTTAGCCGGTAAAATCCTTCCCCCCCTCGTCTTTAGATTCCGGCGGCGGAGCAACACCGGTGGCGCAGGCGGCGGTAGACTGCTCGAGTGTGAGATAGGTGCAAGGATTGGTTGTCGGGGAGCAATTCCTTGGTTTTAAAATCCCACCACCCACCCTTTCTGGCACACTTCGGAGGCGGGCGGCGGCGGCGATTGGCGGCGGAGAATCCAGGTGCTCGGGTTAGGTTGACGGTAGTCGTACAATTCCTCCCCAACCCTCCCGATCTGATCTCAGAAGGTACGAAAGTTCACCGCTTTCGATAAAGCCCTCTGCGATGGCCCGTTCCACCGAGACGTCAGACACCATGGAGCTTGAGCTCAAGTCTCTGCAACTGGATGTCCAAACCTTGCAACAATAGCGTGCTACAGATAAGTAGGAATTTGTTGAATTTGCAAATTCGGTCAAGAAGAACTTCGCAACACTGTAGGGCAGTTTCAGCAAAATACAGTCCATCTTTGACCGTTTTTTCGCTGAGCAGCCATTCTTGGGCAAGCAACCTGCAGAAGCTACTGCCCCAGCACTACCTGCTACGCCAGACAACCTCAACACCACTCGCCCGATAGCTCTATCACCCGGCCAGGGCAGCATCAACCAGGATGTTCCACCTAACAGAAGCCATGGTCTAGTTACCACAGTGGTCATGGATCCAACGGGCAAAAAACATCAAGCAGAACAGCCGCAACGACTCCCTTACAGGCATCCTAACTATGGCCAACAGCAAACAGGAAATCAGCAAATGCAGAAGCAAGACCAAGGCCATTACTACTCTGAAGATGAAGCTTTTGACCCTGGACTAAAACAGCACAAGAACTCCAACCACAATACAATTGAGAATAGAAAGCAGGTTGCTGTTGTAAAGCCGACCAAATACAACATTCCAGAATTTGAGGGAGAAGATGCTGACCACTGGATTCAAACTATTGAACAGTACTTTGACAATGCCAGAACACCACTGGAGCAAAGGACAGTTTTTGCAGTGTCCTACCTCAAAGGGGAGGCTGTGCAACGGTGGAGAGGCACTGGGTATAACATTCAAACACTGCCCTGGAAAATATTCTATAGATATTTGGGAGACATATTTTCTGTAGCTTCCATTACTGAAAATGTCAAACTGTTCCATGCACTGACTCAAACTGGATCAGTAACTCAATATATTCAGAAGTTTGAAAAGTTTGCTCAACATGATGAGAAGGGACAATCCCTCCTTGCCCGAGGATTATTTTGTCACAAGCTTCATTGCAGGCTTATCTGACTATATCAAAGCTCATCTGGAATGTCACAAACCTAAGGATCTGCAAACAGCTGCTCCCTCCGTTCCAAAATAGATGACTCAACTTTGTACTAACTTTATACTAAAGTTAGTACAAAGTTGAGTCTTCTATTTTGGAACGGAGGGAGTATGTGGCTAGCTAGAAGAATGGAAAGTGTTGTTCCACCAAAGAAGACATCTTTTACTCCTTTTGGAGTCAAGAGGCAGGTCAATTTCGACATGCCAAAGACCACAACTCCTACTGCAAATACCGCGCCCAATCAAGCTATTATTCAGGAAGCCAGACAGAAAGGAGTTTGCTGGAGGTGTAAAGAAGTTTGGTCCCCGGGCCACAAACAAGTTTGCAAGTTAACCCAGAAAAATATGATCCAAGCATTACAAGCTACAACTACTGAAAATCCTGAGCTGATATACATAATTGAAAGTGAGGAAGACCTTGTGGAGTTCCAAAAACAGCAGGAAGATGAAGTTCTTCAGCTGTCCATGCATGCTGTTATGGGCAAGGGCACTAGCAAAACTACTTTCACAGTTAATGTAAAGATTGGGAACATTATGGCAACTGCTCTCATAGACAGTGGTAGTTCTTCTACATTCATATCATCTGAACTAGCAGCAAAACTTCCTGAAAAGCCAGTAACAAGCAAGAAAATGAAAGTCCAGGTTGCAAATGGAGGAGTACTGTGGAGTCAGCACACTTGCTATAACTGCAATTACAGTATTCAGGGAGAACCATTCACAAGAGACTTTAAGGTCCTACAGTTATCTGGGTATGACATAATCCTTGGGGCTGATTGGTTAAAACAGTTCAGTCCAATAGAACTGGATTTCATACAAATGATCATGAGAATCACTAAAAGCAAGGGACACAAAGTAACTTTCAAAGATGAAACTATGCCTTCCCTTGCAACAATCAAGGAAACTTCCAACTTGGTCAAACTATTGGAACAAGCAGACTGTGGAATTTTCCTTATGGTATCAGCTTGCAGTACTGAAAAAGAAGAACCTACTGTAGCAGTTCCTCCTATCATACAACACCTCATAGAAGAGTATGCAGATATCTTTGCAGAGCCAACTGAATTACCACCTTCTAGGCACTGTGACCATGCAATACCACTTCAGCCAGGAGCCAAAATTGTAAATCAAAGTCCTTACAGGTTGCCTCATCATCAAAAGGATGCTTTGGAGGAAATAATCAAAAAGCTGATTGCAACAGGAATAATATAGCCTAGCTCCAGTCCTTATGCAGCCCCTGCTATCTTAGTAAAGAAAAAGGATGGCACATGGAGACTATGCATTGACTATAGAAAATTAAATGCTATCACCATAAAAAACAAGTATCCTATTCCTGTGATCGAGGACCTCCTTGATGAGCTACATGGAGCTAAATTCTTCACAAAAATAGACCTGAGAAGTGGATATCATCAAATTCGAATGAAACCTGAAGATGTTGAGAAAACTGCTTTCTCTACACACATGGGATTATTTGAGTTCCTCGTAATGTCCTTTGGACTTACTAATGGACCCCCTTCATTCCATTCCTTGATGCACTCTGTGTTAGGACCTCTGCTAAGGAAATGTGTGATTTTCTTCTTTGATGACATCCTGGTCTACAGCATGACTTTGAAAGAACATGTGCAAGATCTCAAATAGGTTTTCTTCCTACTCAGAGAGCACAAATTGTATGCAAAAACTTCCAAGTGCACTTTTGGGCAGCAACAAGTTGAGTATTTGGGACATGTCATTATTGCTGAAGGAGTTGCTACTGACCCCATCAAAATTCAAGCTGTAGTAAACTGGCCTGAACCACAAAACACTACTCAATTGAGAGGTTTCCTAGGACTGACAGTGTGACGCCCCCGATTCAATCGTACACTAATCATGCACGCAAACGTGTACGATCAAGATCAGGGACTCACGGGAAGATATCACAACACAACTCTAAAACAAAATAAGTCATACAAGCATCATAATACAAGCCAGGGGCCTCGAGGGCTCGAATACAAGTGCTCGATCATAGACGAGTCAGCGGAAGCAACAATATCTGAGTACAGACATAAGTTAAACAAGTTTGCCTTAAGAAGGCTAGCACAAACTAGGATACAGATCGAAAGAGGCGCAGGCCTCCTGCCTGGGATCCTCCTAAACTACTCCTGGTCGTTGTCAGCGGCCTACACATAGTAGTAGGCACCTTCGGTGTAGTAGGAGTCGTCGTCGACGGTGGCGTCTGGCTCCTGGGCTCCAGCATCTGGTTGCGACAACCAGGTAGAAAGGAAAGGGGGAAAAGAGGGGGGAAAGCAACCGTGAGTACTCATCCAAAGTACTCACAAGCAAGGATCTACACTACATATGCATGGGTATCTGTGTAAAGGGGCTATATCGGTGGACTGAACTGCAGAATGCCAGAATAAGAGGGGATAGCTAATCCTGTCGAAGACTACGCTTCTGGCAGCCTCCATCTTGCAGCATGTAGGAGAGAGTAGATGGTAAGTTCACCAAGTATCATCGCATAGCATAATCCTACCTGGCGATCCTCCCCTCGTCGCCCCGTGTGAGAGCGATCACCGGGTTATATCTGGCACTTGGAAGGGTGTGTTTTATTAAGTATCCGGTTCTAGTTGTCATAAGGTCAAGGTACAACTCCGGGTCGTCCTTTTACCGAGGGACACGGCTATTCGAATAGATAAACTTCCCTGTAGGGGTGCACCACATAACCCAACATGCTCGATCCCATTTGGCCGGACACACTTTCCTGGGTCATGCCCGGCCTCGGAAGATCAACCCGTCGCAGCCCCACCTAGGCACAACAGAGAGGTCAGCACGCTGGTCTAAATCCTTGGGCGCATGGGTCTAGGCCCATCGCCCATTGCACACCTGCACGTTGCGAGGGCCGCGGGAAGCAGACCTAGCCTAGTAGGCGTTCCAGTCCAATCCGGCGCGCGCCGCTCAGTCGCTGACGTCACGAAGGCTTCGGCTGATACCACGACGCCGAGTGCCCATAACTTTCCCACGTAGTTGGTTAGTGCGTATAGACCAAATGGCCAGACTCAGATCAAATACCAAGATCTCGTTAAGCGTGTTAATTGATGTAACCACGGACACCGACCAGGGCCATGGCCACCTCTCACCTAGGCAGTCTCAACCTGCCCTGTCGCTCCGCCACAAAGTAACAGTCGGGGGGCGTCAGGAACCCAGGCCCACCTCTACCGGGATGGAGCCACCTGTCCTTTCAGCCCCCTCATCAGAATCACTTGCGGGTACTCAACGAGCTGACCCGACTTTAGTCACCACCTGTGTCATGTATATAAAGTATATAGTATATACCCGTGATCACCTCCCTAGTGATCACGGCCCGATAGTATAGCATGGCAGACGGACAAGAATGTAGGGCTACTGATGGAAAACTAGCATCCTATAGTAAGTATTTAGGATTGCAGGTAAAGGTAACAATAGTAGCAGCAAGGACAGGCTATGCAGCAGAATAGGATTAACCAAAAGTAGTAACATGCCACACTACTCTAATGCAAGCAGTATAGAGAAGGAATAGGCGATATCTGGTGATCAAGGGGGGGCTTGCCTGGTTGCTCTGGCAAGAAGGAGGGGTCGTCAACACCGTAGTCGTACTGGGTAGCAGCGGCGTCGGTCTCGGTGTCTAGCGAGAGAAGAGGGGGGAGAAACAATGAATACAATGCAAACAGATGCATATCGATGCATGACACAAGTAACGGTGCTAGGAGTGCCCTAACGCAGTAGGAGGTGATACCGGTGAAGGGGGGAAACATCCAGGAAAGTATCCCCGGTGTTTCGCGTTTTCGGGCAGATGAAACGGAGGAGGATTGTTGCATGTTCGTTATGCTAGGGACGTGTGGCTAACAAACGGGCTGCGTATTCGGATTCGTCTCGTCGTTCTGAGCAACTTTCATGTACAAAGTATTTTCATCCGAGTTACGATTTATTTTCTATGATTTATCAAAGTTTTAATGATTTTCTAGAATTTCTGAAATTGTTTAGTTCGAATAATAAGCAGAATAAAGTTTTGTCACCTAGTGCTGAAATAGCCAGAGTGTATGACAGTAGGCCAGGGGGTCCAGTCAGGATGCACACTCAGCAGTTGACCAATCAACATTGACTGGTCAAAAGGGTCAGCGGAGCCTACATGTCATTGACACAATGACTTGTCCTTTATTTTAACAGGGGATGTAAGTGAGGGGGCCACTGTCATAGGGTAGTTAGACTAATTATCCTAAATAATTAATTAACTAAGTAATCAATTATTTAACTAATATTTCTTTTCTTTTATTTTTTTAAGGGTCGGCCCCACTTGGAAGTGGCCCCAACCGGCCACAGAGGGGAGTTGCGCCCGCGCGAGCACAGGACGAGGCCTGGCCATGGCCGAGCGCGGCCTAACAGGCGGAGGGGGAGCGGTGAGCGCGTAGCGACGGGGGCGGCCAGGGGAGCCGGGGTGGGGGCGAGCCGCGGTAGTGGTCGGCGGAACCGGCGCGGCCACGGTGCGGCAGGGCAGAGGGGAGCCGGGCGGGCGGCCAGGGGAGGCGCCGCGGCAGAGGCCCGAGGCGAGCAGTGGGCGAAGCCCGAGAGCGGGGGCAACGGCGCGGGAGACACGGTCTTGCCGCCGTGGGGCACGCGCAGGGCAAGGCGCGAGCACGGCGCGGCCAACGAGTAGGGGACGGCCGGGGCATGCGCGGATGCGTGCGACGAGGCATAGGGGATGAGTGAGGCGGCGGCCGGAGCGACGGCGGTGGTGGATCTAGGGCTAGAGGGCGCGACAAGGCGCGCGGTTGGGCTCGTCGGCCTCCTGGCAGTGCCAGGAGCACACTGGGAACACTGGTTCGGGCAGAGGAGCACGGGGTGCTTGACACCCGTCGGCCATGGCGAACGGTGGAGTTCGATGCTCGCGGACGCCGGTGATACGGCATGAATCCGAGGGGGAAGCAGAGGGGAAAGGAAGAGGGGCTCACAGTGAGCCTGTAGATGAGCAAGGTGGGCTCGGGGAGGGCTCGACGTTGCCGGAATCGATGACAAAGTTCGTTGGGGCCGAGGAAGAAGACGATGTCACAGGGCTTGATGCTGGGGCTCCAAGGTTGACCCCGTCCATGTAGTTGACATAGCCAACGACGTCGCAGCAGCTGGACATGGCCTCAAGCGCCGGAGAGCTTGGTGGCTACGGGATCGATGGGGTGATGACACTGGAAGCGCTCGGCCTTGCGCGAGAGAGAGAGAGCAAAGCGAGAGGGGGAAGGGGATCTGGGTGCTAGGGTTTCGGGGAGGGAGAGAGGGGCGTCCGGGGGAACTAGTAGGCGGGGGGGCATGGATGCCCGGCGCGTGTCCACGGCCGGCCATGGCGCCGTGGATGCGTTGCCACGATCCCCCTGATGAACAGAGGAGGGGGCGGCAGTAAGTGGGCCGGCCTTGTGGATAAGGCCCAGGGAGAAAGCTGGGGGGGGGCTTTTTCTTTACTTTGAAATCCTTTTCTATTCTTTTCTCTTTTGTTTTCTTTTTTGTGTGTTTTATATTTACTTTTAGCACTAAACCATTTTTTTGAAAAATGTGTGGCTGGTCCAAAATCAGTAAGCAATATCCCTCACTGCCACAAAAAGTTTAAACCCGAATAAAATAGTTTAGTATTTATAGTTAATAAAAGGCATTTACTTAATCGCTTATGCTACTATTTATTTATTTTTTAGCATTAAAATATTTTATAAAAATGTGGATTCTCCACCAATATTACCAAGGGATCATTTGTCACATCCAGAACATTTTGGTTTTAATATTTGAAGACTTTTGTTGTCTGACTTGACTTCAAATTTGAATTCAAACATGATTTGAATTATCGCGAGTTTACCAACAGTAATCGTGGTGACGTGCCATCATTAGCAAGGAATTACTGTAGCTTAACTATCCGGGCGTCACAATTCTCCCCCACTACAAGAAATCTCGTCCCGAGATTTAAGAGGGAGAGTAAGGGGGAAGGGTTTTGGTTACGAAATTCTAACGAGTCTTCTCAGTCTTGATTGCTCTTCTCGAAGAGGTCGATCCATTACATTGATGTTTTCATTTCTCTGCTTCAGGTCATCATGATGAAGTCGGCGTCCTTTCTTCAGGAACTCCATCGGACTTACGAAAGGATAAGAGGGGGGAACTCTGTAAGGCCGGATTCTAACAAAATTGATCATCGGACGGTTAACCGAGGGGGAGAAGCATAAGTATCTCTCGAATTGAAACTTAAGAAGTTATCGAGAGCAGAGTAAGAAGGTACCATGAGAAGTTTCAAACGAATAGGCAATCGTTCGATGTCTGAAACAACAGGCGAAAGGGGTCCAGAGCAACGAGATTGAGTATTGCGTCTGTTACCAGAATAGATCACTTGGGACGGTGGCCCGTGAATTACATACGAGGCCACGCCTGAGGAATAACTTTGGGAACAGGGGGTGTACAGGAGAGTCAGGTTTCGATCTTGTGGAACTGTGGGTTATGGGCCCACCATGTGGTTTAAAGTAGAAAGGGGGCTGACATCTTGCACAGTTGCGATAGCAAGGCCTGTCAGAAGGTAGCCTGTCAGTTATGTCGGCAACAACATCGATACCAAGGGAGAGGGACAAAGAGAACCATTTTCCTGCTCATTGAACGAGGTGGGCCAATAGGCAAGGTTCTCATCCATCGGTGGCTACCGAAATGTCATCAACAATAGTAACAGGTTCTTACTGACAGATTGGTACACCAAGGTGCTTACAAAAGCAGTGACTTATTACTGCTTAGATCATATAAATCATAGAAAGGGTTTAAACAAACCAATGGAAAGGGAAAAGTGTCTATCAGATTAAACAGAACAATGGAAAGGTAAATGTGTTTAAACACATGTTTCAGGGATATATCCTTTCCAAGGACAAGCAGAGCATGACATCCATGACAGGATAGAAAGTAGATAACCGTTTAGGTAAGGGGAGAGGAATTTCATGACATAACCCAAACAACGGTATTTGGATAATGGACAAAGAAAATTTAGCATTGTTCTTCAAATGCTCTTATTGAAAATCGGAGTACCACAGACATGCTTCGAGATAGCATTGACATGGTCATCAGCAAAAGATCAGACTTAGGATACACAAATGATCCATCAGGAAAAGTCATAGAATAAGTCTTACATTTCCTCATGGAAGAATGGATAACCTTGCAAAAAAAAGGAAACGGTAACGATAGGTCCTCCGGCCAGGTGTGCTGGCATGACATCACCTTAGCGGGTCATATAAGGACCAATGTTATGACTCTTCGAAAATGTTCCAACCATCATATCTGACCAAGTTCCAGATCTGATTGGGGTCAGGATACCTCAGACTCAGGATGCCTGAGAAGAAAAGGTGCGACACAAATTGACGAGAAGACATCGCAAGATTCTCGGGAATTGAACTATG
Organism: Aegilops tauschii subsp. strangulata; assembly: GCF_002575655.3. Taxonomy (NCBI): domain Eukaryota; kingdom Viridiplantae; phylum Streptophyta; class Magnoliopsida; order Poales; family Poaceae; genus Aegilops; species Aegilops tauschii. Next base: position 119,603,408 of record NC_053040.3, read on the forward strand.
GAAGCGAGTTCCGAAACAAGAGTTCATCATTAAACCAAGGAGAGGATGAGGAGGTGGCTGATGGACTCGGCGACCATTCATTGAGATTTCCAAAAAGATGGATTTCCACAATAATGTGAACAAGAAGATGACATTTGTCGGATCAAATGATATAATGATGTATGTTCGAGGAAAACATACACAATTAAACATTGATTGAAAGGTGCACCCGAAATATGGGCTTCGGTAGCATGACCGATGTTATAGTGGTGATTCGATAACCAATGGTCTAAGAATGAAATGTCGACCATTAACTTCAAAGCAATAGGGTTGCTAGAAGGAAAGAATCCAAACAACACCGCTCACTTGTTGGTACCCCGGTTGGAATCAACACGAGGACCCAAGAAATAATGGTGATGGTGAGAAGTATCACCATACCAAGAATTCTTAAGAGGTGGTGAAATTCTCACAACATTGAGGGCAAAAGAGATGTTAATGTTCCAAGGTAAAGAAGAACAATTGCTGGATAGCAAGGAACTCAAGGTATAACACCTAACACGAACAAGCTTGTGTTGGTGGGAAGGCAATAAAGTGGTCGATGATAACACAGATCATCGAGGGCAAGGATGGTATTTCTCATCATGAACTCAATCGATATCCTGGAAGAGCTCATAAGGTTGATGATGATCACGACACATTTGTCGAGAGATTTCATGAAGATGTAATCAATCAGCGACGACATCAAGTCAAAGGAATGATGAAGCAGACGGTTATTGGAACCATGGGTAGGACACAAACTTGAAATCAAGCTTGTTGTTCAAGGTGAAATGGTATGAGAGGATGATCGACGTAAGCTTAGCTCATCATCGAAAGTTGTGCTCCGGGGTTAAGGACCAGGTAGCACAGTTAAAATTTAGCATGCTAATGATATAGCCGATCAGGCTAGGAATGACTTAAATGATTATTAAACTCGTAAGAAACGAAATTACTTAGAGTTATTGAATCGGAGTGCGGACTCGATTCACTATTCGGTGTTCTCGGTTGACAAACCACCCAGAACCCATGAAGTGACAAAGACAAGGTAAGGTAGTACTTCATCAAAGTTTATAAGATGTAGTGCAATGGTAAGATATCCTCGAGATACCAGGGGTAATACTCAAAGGTAGATCATAATAGAGGTTGGGCAGGCGTATTGACCTGCAGAAGACAAGTGATTTAACTTGTCCAAGAAATGGTATTTAGAGGAGAACATGGTCGGAAACCACGATCATAAATGATCGAACCACGGATACAAGATGAACTTATAACAAGGGGGTAATTATTTTTACGAGCAGCTTCCATGATAAGTTATACATCGTCTCCATGGGCATGAACACTGGGTTCAAGGTCGACTCCCACTTCTTCAATGTATAACCTTCCATTCACTTCTCGCCTTGATAGAGGCATTAGTGTTGAAAGTTTTACCTGGTGAAATACCAGATGAGTATGACTCGTGAAAACTTCCGAGTTCACACATATTAAGGAAGGCATAGATTCAACCCGTCAGGGTATCGTGGAAACATATACCACAAGCTTCAATAGTAAATACCACCAGCTCGAAAACAGAGCATGGTTGAGAAAACAGAGGATACAATTTACCAAAGGCATTGTGTATCAGGGGAAGAACTCAAGGTTTTGAGAATATGTAGGAACGGTCGGATAATAATCCACCAAAGGATCTGGCGGACCGCAAAGAAACTGATTTGAGTATATATGTTCAGCCAGAAGAAGAAATAATGCCAAGGCATCGGATTATAGAAAAATCTGGATAATTCGAGACCTTAAATGCAAGGAATTATGATTTCCAAATTGGGGGATCAAAAGCAGATGCTCTGATCAAAAGACAAGTAAATTGAATAGACTTAGAGGCACAAACGGTGGCAATTTGATTGGTCGACAACCAGCTCATGTTCAAAATGACGTCCGAGCTGGAAGGATAATTTTCAGGGAATAACTGATGATTGTGTGCATTCACACACATGTTGATCTAGCATGATCAAAATGTCGATAACAAAGTATTATAATGAATATTGCTAGACATATGGAAGTAACCATTATGCAAGCAGGTAAAGAAGATCAAGAGCAATAGGCTACTGAGGATTTCGGAAGATCGAATGGCATTTCGAAGAATTTTGCGAAACACCTGAACAACTAGGGATGGACGAATCCCCGGTAAGTGTGAGGAATTATTCATACATGTATTCATCAGGAAAAGAAGCTGCAAGGCAGCAGACCCAAAGGATTCTCGGAATATCCGAAGTATTTCAGGGTATCTTGTAATAACAAGAACAATTGGAAATGAAGTTATGGACGACAAGTGTATGTAGCTTTCCATAGGGATTTATCGGTGGCATGGATTTGCAACGGCGAAGGGCACCAGGGTCTCGGGGAAACATCGGAGAGTATCTTCAAAATTTTCTGGTGCAGCAGGCGGTCATCTGGACTGAAGGGGCTCTCCGGGAGAAGTATTCTCGAGAACCTAAAATTAGATTTTAAAAAAATCATTTAACCCGAAAAGAAAAGCGATCAGAGTCCCAGAATATAGACGAGAAATAAAAGATCGTAATACCACCCATTGGCGACGTGGGCCCGTAAGCCGCACAGCCATGTTAGTAAAACTTTTTTCAATGACTAGAGTCAACTTCGGCCAAGGAGTTGGAAAGGGGGATTCCTACAGGCAGTCGGCTCTGATACCAACTTGTGATGCCCCCGATTCAATCGTACACTAATCATGCACGCAAACGTGTACGATCAAGATCAGGGACTCACGGGAAGATATCACAACACAACTCTAAAACAAAATAAGTCATACAAGCATCATAATACAAGCCAGGGGCCTCGAGGGCTCGAATACAAGTGCTCGATCATAGACGAGTCAGCGGGAGCAACCATATCTGAGTACAGACATAAGTTAAACAAGTTTGCCTTAAGAAGGCTAGCACAAACTAGGATACAGATCGAAAGAGGCGCAGGCCTCCTGCCTGGGATCCTCCTAAACTACTCCTGGTCGTCGACAGCGGCCTGCACATAGTAGTAGGCACCTCCGGTGTAGTCGGAGTCGTCGTCGACGGTGGCGTCTGGCTCCTGGGCTCCAGCACCTGGTTGCGACAACCAGGTAGAAAGGAAAGGGGGAAAAGCAACCGTGAGTACTCATCCAAAGTACTCGCAAGCAAGGATCTACACTACATATGCATGGGTATCTGTGTAAAGGGGCTATATCGGTGGACTGGACTGCAGAATGCCAGAATAAGAGGGGGATAGCTAATCCTGTCGAAGACTACGCTTCTGGCAGCCTCCATCTTGCAGCATGTAGGAGAGAGTAGATGGTAAGTTCACCAAGTATCATCGCATAGCATAATCCGATCCTCCCCTCGTCGCCCTGTGTGAGAGCGATCACCGGGTTATATCTGGCACTTGGAAGGGTGTGTTTTATTAAGTATCCGGTTCTAGTTGTCATAAGGTCAAGGTACAACTCCGGGTCATCCTTTTACCGAGGGACACGGCTATTCGAATAGATAAACTTCCCTGCAGGGGTGCACCACATAACCCAACACGCTCGATCCCATTTGGCCGGACACACTTTCCTGGGTCATGCCCGGCCTCGGAAGATCAACACGTCGCAGCCCCACCTAGGCACAACAGAGAGGTAAGCACACCGGTCTAAATCCTATGGCGCAGGGGTCTGGGCCCATCGCCCATTGCACACCTGCACGTTGCGAGGGCGGCCGGAAGCAGACCTAGCCTACTAGGTGTTCCAGTCCAATCCGGCGCGCGCCGCTCAGTCGCTGACGTTACGAAGGCTTCGGATGATACCACGACGCCGAGTGCCCATATCTTTCCCACGTAGTTGGTTAGTGCGTATAGACCAAATGGCCAGACTCAGATCAAATACCAAGATCTCGTTAAGCGTGTTAATTGATGTAACCACGGACACCGACCAGGGCCAGGCCCACCTCTCACCTAGGCGGTCTCAACCTACCCTGTCGCTCTGCCACAAAGTAACAGTCGGGGGCCGTCAGGAACCCAGGCCCACCTCTACCGGGATGGAGCCACCTGTCCTTTTAGCCCCCTCATCAGAATCACTTGCGGGTACTCAACAAGCTGACCCGACTTTAGTCACCACCTGTGCCATGTATATAAAGTATATAGTATATACCCGTGATCACCTCCCTAGTGATCACGGCCCGATAGTATAGCATGGCAGACGGACAAGAATGTAGGGCCACTGATGGAAAACTAGCATCCTATACTAAGTATTTAGGATTGCAGGTAAAGGTAACAACAGTAGTAGCAAGGACAGGCTATGCAGCAGAATAGGATTAACCGAAAGCAGTAACATGCCACACTACTCTAATGCAAGCAGTATAGAGAAGGAATAGGCGATATCTGGTGATCAAGGGGGGCTTGCCTGGTTGCTCTGGCAAGAAGGAGGGGTCGTCAACACCGTAGTCGTACTGGGTAGCAGCAGCGTCGGTCTCGGTGTCTAGCGAGAGAAGAGGGGGAAGAAACAATGAATACAATGCAAACAGATGCATATCAATGCATGACACAAGTAATGGTGCTAGGAGTGCCCTAACGCAGTAGGAGGTGATACCGGTGAAGGGGGGAAACATCCAGGAAAGTATCCCCGGTGTTTCGCGTTTTTGGGCAGATGAAACGGAGGAGGATTGTTGCATGTTCGTTATGCTAGGGACGCGTGGCTAACAAACAGGCTGCGTATTCAGGTTCGTCTCGTCGTTCTGAGCAACTTTCTTGTACAAAGTATTTTCATCCGAGTTACGGTTTATTTTCTATGATTTATCAAAGTTTTAATGATTTTCTAGAATTTTTGAAATTGTTTAGTTCGAATAATAAGCAGAATAAAGTTTTGTCACCTAGTGCTGAAATAGCCAGAGTGTATGACAGTAGGCCAGGGGGTCCAGTCAGCATGCACACTCAGCAGTTGACCAGTCAACATTGACTGGTCAAAAGGGTCAGCGGGGCCTACATGTCATTGACACAATGACTTGTCCTTTATTTTAACAGGGGATTTAAGTGAGGGGGCCACTGTCATAGGGTAGTTAGACTAATTATCCTAAATAATTAATTAACTAAGTAATTAATTATTTAACTAATATTTCTTTTCTTTTCTTTTTTTAAGGGCCGGCCCCACTTGGAAGTGGCCCCAACCGGCCACAGAGGGGAGTTGCGCCCGCGCGAGCACAGGATGAGGCCTGGCCATGGCCGAGCGTGGCCTAACAGGCGGAGGGGGAGCGGTGAGCGCGTAGCGACGGGGGCGGCCAGGGGAGCCGGGGTGGGGGCGAGCCGCGGCAGTGGTCGGCGGAACCAGCGCGGCCACGGCGCGGCAGGGCAGAGGGGAGCCAGGCGGGCTGCCAGGGGAGGCGCCGCGGCAGAGGCCCGAGGTGAGCAGTGGGGGAAGCCCGAGAGCGGGGGCAACGACGCGGGAGACACGGCCTTGCCGCCGTGGGGCCCGTGCGGGGCAAGGCGCGAGCACGGCGCGGCCAACGAGTAGGGGACGGCCGGGGCGTGCGCGGATGCGTGCGACGAGGCGTAGGAGATGAGCGAGGCGGCGGCCGGAGCAACGGCGGTGGTGGATCTGGGGCTAGAGGGCGCGACACGGCGAGCGGTTGGGCTCATCGGCCTCCTGGCAGTGCCAGGAGCACACTGGGAACACTGGTTCGGGCAGAGGAGCATGGGGTGCTCGACCCCCATCGGCCATGGCGAACAGTGGAGTTCGGTGCTCGCGGACGCCGGTGATAGGGCATGAATCCGAGGGGGAAGCAGAGGGGAAAGGAAGAGGGGCTCACAGTGAGCCTGTAGATGAGCAAGGTGGGCTCGGGGAGGGCTCGACGTTGCCGGAATCGATGACGAAGTTCATTGGGGCCGAGGAAGAAGACGATGTCACAGGCCTTGATGCAGTGGCTCCAAGGTTGACCCCGTCCATGTAGTTGACGTAGCCAACGACGTCGCAGCAGCTGGACATGGCCTCAAGCGCCGGAGAGCTTGGTGTCTACGGGATCGATGGGGTGACGACGCTGGAAGCGCTCGGCCTTGCGCGAGAGAGAGCAAAGCGAGAGGGGGAAGGGGATCTGGGTGCTAGGGTTTCGGGGAGGGAGAGAGGGGCGTCCGGGGGAACTAGTAGGCGGGGGGCATGGATGCCCGGCGCGTGTCCACGGCCGGCCATGGCGCCGTGGATGCGTTGCCACGATCCCCCCTCATGAACAGAGGAGGGGGACGGCAGTAAGAGGGCCGGTCTTGTGGATAAGGCCCAGGGAGAAAGCTGGGGGGGCCTTTTTCTTTACTTTGAAATCCTTTTCTATTCTTTTCTCTTTTGTTTTCTTTCTTTTGTGTTTTATATTTACTTTTAGCACTAAACCATTTTTTTGAGAAATGTGTGGCTGGTCCAAAATCAGTAAGCAATATCCTTCACTGCCACAAAAAGTTTAAACCCGAATAAAATAGTTTAGTATTTATAGTTAATAAAAGGCATTTACTTAATCGCTTATGCTACTATTTATTTATTTTTGAGCATTAAAATATTTTATAAAAATGTGGATTCTCCACCAATATTACCAAGGGATCATTTGTCACATCCAGAACATTTTGGTTTTAATATTTGAAGACTTTTGTTGTCTGACTTCACTTCAAATTTGAATTCAAACAGGATTTGAATTATCGCGAGTTTACCAACAGTAATTGTGGTGACGTGCCATCATTAGCAGGGAATTACTGTAGCTTAACTATCCGGGCGTCACAGACAGGGTATACAGAAGATTCGTACAAAATTATGGGATAATCTGCAGACCCCTCTTTGATTCTCTGAAGGACTCGTTTGTCTGGGCTACAGCTCAACAGGAAGCATTCCAGACACTAAGGAACAAGATCACCACCGCACCTGTACTTGCTCTTCCCAATTTCCTGAAACCTTTCATTCTGGAAGCAGATGCAAGTGGATATGGACTGGGAGCAGTATTAATGCAAGAAGGAAAGCCTCTTGCTTATATGAGCAAAAGCATTGGGCCCAAGGCACAAGGCATGAGCACCTACGACAAGGAGGCCATGGCAATAATAGAAGCACTCAAGAAATGGAAACACTATTTTGCTGCTTCTTCTCTCATAATCAGGATAGATCAACAAAGTCTGAAATACATCCAAGAGCAAAAACTCACCGATGGAATACAACACAAGTTGTTGGTTAAGCTCCTGGGATATAACTACTCTATAGAGTATAAGAAAGGAAGAGAGAACAGAGCAGCTGATGCACTGTCCAAAATTAAACATGTTGTACACAGCCTGATAGCCTCAACTGTACAGCCTGCATGGATATCTGATGTGGTCAAGTCCTACAAGAATGACAAGAAATGTTCTGACATCATTGCTGAAATAGCCATTAACGCTAAGAGCAAACAACACTTCACATTTATGAATGGTGTTTTGAGATACAAGAGCAGAATTGTTGTGGGTAGCAACACTAATATCAAACAAGACATCATTCAGGCCTTCCACAAGTCTGAACTAGGAGGTCATTCTGGAGAATTCGCAACCTATCAAAGAGTGCACCAATTGTTTCATTGGCCAGACCTCAAGCAGGAAGTAGTTGACTTTGTCAAAGCTTGCCCTGTCTGTCAAATCAACAAAGCAGATCACACCCCCTACCCTGGATTACTACAACCACTGCATATCCCTAATTTTGCTTGGTATCACATTAGCATGGACTTTGCTGAAGGACTACCTCCCTCTGAAAACAAAGATCTGATTCTGGTTGTTGTTGACAGATTCACCAAGTATGCTCACTTTATATCCATGAAGCACCCAATCTCAGTACAATCTGTTGCTAGATCATTCTCTGACAATGTCTTTAAGTTGCATGGATTACCAGCAGTAATAGTAACTGACAGAGATAGATTTTACTAGTCACCTGTGGCAATCCTTGTTCAAAAACTTGGGAGTGAAGTTACACATGAGCACCTCTTACCATCCACAGTCTGATGGTCAAACCGAGCGGGTCAACCAGTGCTTGGAATCATACTTAAGGTGCATGGCTTTCAAGCATCCTAAGAAATGGCACTCTTGGTTAGCCCTAGCTGAATGGTGGTATAATACTTCTTTCCATACCTCTCTGAAAATGACCCCATTCCAAGCACTGTATGGATTTCCCCCACCACTTATTGCTGAAACAAGTCTGCCTGAATTTATTTCCATGGATAATGTTGAGTTAGCACAAAACAGAGAGCTAGTGACTCAACTGCTCAAGGAGAACTTGCAGAAAGCTCAAAACAGAATGAAACAGTTTGCTGACAGAAAAAGAACTCCAAGAGAATTTCAAGTGGGCACCATGGTCTATCTCAAGATACAACCTTACAGGCACACTTCCTTGAGCATTCACAGACACTTCAAACTTCATTCTAAGTACTATGGGCCTTTCAGAATTCTGGAGAAAATTGGCAAATGTGCTTACAGGTTACTGCTTCCAGATGATTGCAAATTGCACCCCACCTTCCATGTCAGCCAACTCAAGCAGCATATTGGGGCAAAAGTGGTACCACACCCCTACCTGCCATTAGTGGATGACCACGGCCAAATCAGATTGGAACCTGGAGCTGTTCTTGACAGAAAGCTTATTCCTCGGCCCCAAGGAGACATCAACATTCCAGTTGTGCAATGGCTGATCAAATGGATCAACTTGCCCCAAGAACAAGCAACTTGGGAGGATGCTGCGTTCATACAAAAAGTTTTTCCTGCCTTTACCCCTTGAGGACAAGTCGTGTCTTCGTCCGGGGGTATTGTCACGCCCTGTTCTTCTGAAGATCAAGTTCAGTTAACTGTTCATCAGCCAGCACACATCCTACGCCCTCCGATCAAGATCCAACGCTCCAACACATCCCTCTGAACCAGTAAGATAGAAGCCTAGAAGACGACGCAAGATCTTGATCGAACGGCCTCAATTTATTGACCTTTTACTGTTCCTAGTCAGCACTTGTCGCTGCTCTTTTACCCTGAGGTAGCTATATAAAGTCCTGGACTCGCTGTGAGCTGGGCATCGATTGTAATCGGGTTAAACCCTAGCCGCCACAAGTTGGCCTTGCTGCTACTTTCCCCTTCCTGAAATAGAACCCTAGCTAGCTTTCCTCCTCAAGCGGGGCTAGCGTTGGTGAATTCCTCTCTGTTCTTCATGTTTGTGAGTCCTGATCGTGACATGAACATTGAATTTAAAAGCAATAGCAAGAGAAGAACACTACTCTATGGTGCATCCACATCAAATAAACATTTAAAATACTAGTTGATATGGATGATTAAGCAAGTAGGACGATTTATCAGCAAGCTTGCAATATGCATATATTGGTGCCCTTTATTCGCTACACGTTGTCAGCAGCAACCTCAACTCTTACCACTGCATTAGGGCCATCTTCCTGACAACAGAAATGATGATTACGCTCATTTATATGCTCAACGAGAAACAGACAGAATAACAAAATATCACACATTTACTGATTCTGCAGGGACTGATCCATAGGCATGAACATAGAGGCATTTACACTCAACGAACACATTGCTCAGACAAAAATTAAGAAGATTCTTCGATGCTCCTGGAAGCTAGAAATTTGGTATGCACAGAACAAACATGAACTGCAGATGGTGCAGCAACAGAAGTATGTAATGAGACTCTCAATAGTTTGATGGTGCAGCAATAGAAGTATGTGATGCACCGCAGATCTTGTCAGACCTGTAACATCCTCTTCAAGGTGAAACAAGTCGGAAGCAATCAAGGATTATCTCCTCAGGACAAGCCAATTATGCCTAGCAAAACGTTAAGATATTAAAAGCACATGTTACCAACTACAAGAAAGATTCAGGTTTGTGTAGCAAGAAGTAATCATACAACGTCAATGTAGTCCTGATCGTGCAACATGTTTTCAGTCCAAAATGGCTAACATTTTATTTTATATTTTACGAGGAAAATGACTATGGCATTATCACGCCTTTCTAGTATTTTTTTATCCCAGCTTATTCTAACAACTGACATGTAGCTTTAATTAGTACAACTTCTAACAGCTGACATGTAACTGTACTTACTAATACAACTTCTAACAGTTTACATGTAACTGTACTTAGTAAAACTTATAAAGCTGACATGTAACTGTACCTGGTAAAACTTCTAGAAAGTAGCAACTGGGCAATGTGTGTGTATGTTGTGAAATCTGAATCTTAGTCCAGAACCGACCTTTCTAACACAACAACTCATAGATATTACACTAATTTTTTTGAATCTACAGCTCTTAATACAAATACTTAAGCTTCCTCTCCTGCTAATGAAACATTAGTAAGCTTCAAGGGTGTAAATGAAACCCCCTGGAAAACTTTCCTCTGTTGCTAAGCACTGATGTCTACTACGCAACCTTCTTCTTGTAGACGTTGTTGGGCCTCCAAGTGCAGAGGTTTGTAGGACAGTAGCAAATTTCCCTCAAGTGGATGACCTAAGGTTTGTCAATCCGTGGGAGGCGTAGGTTGAAGATGGTCTCTCTCAAACAACCCTGCAACCAAATAACAAAGAGTCTCTTGTGTCCCCAACACACCCAATACAATGGTAAATTGTATAGGTGCACTAGTTCGGCGAAGAGATGGTGATACAAGTGCAATATGGATGGAAGATATAGGTTTTTGTAATCTGAAATATAAAAACAGCAAGGTAACAAGTGGTAAAAGTGAGCGTAAACGGTATTGCAATGATAGGAAACAAGGCCTAGGGTTCATACTTTCACTAGTGCAAGTTCTCTCAACAATAATAACATAATTGGATCATATAACTATCCCTCAACATGCAACAAAGAGTCACTCCAAAGTCACTAATAGCGGAGAACAAACAAAGAGATTATGGTAGGGTACGAAACCACCTCAAAGTTATTCTTTCCAATCAATCCGTTGGGCTATTCCTATAAGTGTCACAAACAGCCCTAGAGTTCGTACTAGAATAACACCTTAAGACACAAATCAACCAACACCCTAATGTCACATAGATACTCCAATGTCACCTCAAGTATCTGTGGGTATGATTATACGATATGCATCACACAATCTCAAATTCATCTATTCAACCAACACATAGAATCTCAAAGAGAGCCCCAAAGTATCTACCGGAGAATCACGACGAAAACGTGTGCCAACCCCTATGCAAAGGTTCATGGGCGGAACCCGCAAGTTGATCACCAAAACATACATCAAGTGAATCACGTGATATCCCATTGTCACCACAGATACGCACGACAAGACATACATCAAGTGTTCTCAAATCCTTAAAGACTCAATCCGATAAGATAACTTCAAAGGGAAAACTCAATCCATTACAAGAGAGTAGAGGGGGAGAAGAAACATAAGATCCAACTATAATAGCAAAGCTCGCGATACATCAAGATCGTGCCAAATCAAGAACACGAGAGAGAGAGAGAGAGAGAGAGAGAGATCAAACACATAGCTATTGGTACATACCCTTAGCCCTGAGGGTGAACTACTCCCTCCTCATCATGGAGAGCGCCGGGATGATGAAGATGGCCACCGGTGAGGGTTCCCCCCTCCGGCAGGGTGTCGGAACAGGGTCCCGATTGAGTTTTGGTGGCTATAGAGGCTTGCGGCGGTGGAACTCCAGATCTATTCTGTTCCTCAAAGTTTTTAGGGTATATGGATATATATAGGCAGAAGAAATACGTCAGGGGAGCCACGAGGGGCCCACGAGGGTGGAGGGCGCGCCCTAGGGGGGTGGGGGCGCCCCCTACCTCGTGGCTCCCTCGTTTCTTTCCTGACGTGCACTCCAAGTCTATCAGGTAGCTTTCCTTCCAAAAATAACTTCTCCAGAAGGTTTCATTCCGTTTCGACTCCGTTTGATATTCCTTTTCTTCGAAACACTGAAACAAGGGAAAAAACAGGAACTGGCACTGGGCTCTGGGTCAATAGGTTAGTCCCAAAAATAATATAAAAGTGCATAGTAAAGCCCATAAAACATCCAAGATGGATAATATAATAGCATGAATACTTCATAAATTATAGATATGTTGGAGACGTATCAACCACCTACAGCAAACAATAGTACAACACCTTACAACTTTCTAAGAGTGGTGCTGTCATTTTAGCTTTGCTTCACACCGTGTGCAATAAACAAATGTTGCACAAAAATCACAAAAAAAGAATCATCAATTCAAACGGTCAACAACGCAGTTAACTACATAATGACAATATGCCCACACTTGGAAGCTAAAATAGTTGTGTACCATGTTGTGCTATATATAGCTGATGAGGGTTATAGAGTATTAGTCCTCTGTTCTTGATACAGTGTATTAGTGTGAATATGCATAATTCTTGATACAGTGTATTAGTCCTTTTTTTGCGAGGGTAAAGGGAGTTTTATTGCAGATTCATAGAGTTACAGTCGAGAGGCCATACATCCTCAATACAAGGAGGAATTGAGCCTAGCCACACAGCGGTAGCTCGCTTCGTACGGCTATAGTTTGCCAAACAATCGGCCACTCTATTTTGAACACGACTAAGTTTCTGAGGAATAAACTCCCTAATACCAGATAAGTACTTGATATCCAACACCAATTGGCCATAAGCTGAACGTTGGAGAGCCTCCGTAGCCAGACAAGACAACACTTCAGAAGAGTCCGATTGAAGAATCACCGGAGCATTGGAATGCTCAATAGCCAGCGCCATACCTTGCATCATCGCATGTAATTCCGCCTCAAGAGAGTCATTGCAGTGAAACACATATCTGTATGCTGCAAAGAGGATGGCCCCCTCATGGTTTCTTAGGACCATTCCAACCGCCGCAGAGCCGTCCTCGGGGTGGAAGGAGCCATCAATGGACAGGGCCACGGACCCCAGCGGTGGACCCGGCCATGGCATGACAGTCACACCAGGTTTTTGGCGCGGCACCACAGGGGCTGCCGAGGGCATCTTGCCTTTGACGATCTCCTCCACTGTAAACTTGCCCGCCAGGTTGATAGACTTGTAGTAGCTATCCAAGAACTCGACCGAGGCTGTAAGTGCATCTAGTGCCACCCCTAGTTGGTTTTGGAGTATTGACGACATACCTGGTTGAGGGACTAATGTGTTTGTGAGAATTGCAGAATAACACAGGTAGTAGTCCCTCATTGATTCGGTTTACCTACCGGAGATGACCCCTAAAAATGTATGAAGACATTGAAGACAAAGGTGGTATGTGAAGATATTCACATTGAAGACTGTGACAAGAGAAGGCATTACGTGAAGACTATGGAGCGCGAAGACTTAATTGTTTCGTTGTTTCCTTTTCTTCTTTGTTGAGTCGTAGGAACCACCGTACTGTTAAGTGGGGTCCCAGTGAACAAAGTCAGAGTGACTGAAGTGATGCTCAACCAAAATCATATGTCTTCGAGCGAAGACAATGAGAGCAAATCTTATCCAGAGCTGGATGAGTCAGCTTTACTTGTAGCCCAAGTCAAGCTGCCGCATGTGTTTGAAATCTGACCGTTGGAACACGTGTTAGTTCCTTAGTGATCCAGGGTCATTTCGGACAAATCAGGTCGGGTTGCCTAGTGGCTATAAATAGCCCACCCCCTACACCATAAATTGGTGGCTGCTCAGAGTTAGTGCACGGCTTTTGTCGTTTGAGAGCAACCCACCTCCGAAGCTTTTGAGAGAGAGAAATCCTTGCGAGGACAAAGCCCAAACACCCAGAGCCAAAGAGTGTTTGGCATCACTGAAGTCTTTCTGTCCGCGTGACCTGAAGACTTGTTACACTTGAGGACTGTGAATCCTCCAGCCGGTTAGGCGTCGTGTTCTGAGCATCCAAGAGTCATTGTGGATCGCCGGTGAACGAAGTCTGTGAAGGTTTGGAAGTCTACCTTGAAGACTTACCAGAGTGATTGGGCGAGGACTGGGTGTCCTTAGCTCAAGGGGAATAAGGTGAAGACGTGGTCTTCTGAGTTGAATCTCAGCCTCCCTAACCAGACGTACAGTTGTCACAACAACTGGAACTGGTCCAACAAATCATGTGTCCTCAACAAGTGACTGGTTCTATCCTCTCCCTCTCTTTACTTACAGTTTGTCTTCGTGAAGTCATTGCCTGCTTACACTACCTGTTTGACTTCACTGTGTGACTACTATCATTGTTTTGGCTTCATACTATCTTCCATCCTGATCTTTACTGCCGAGCTGCTATTAGTCTTCGTGCTTTCACTTCATTGCATACTTGACTATGGCTTGCTTAGTGTAGTCTACCTTCCGCTGCATATCAATAGGTTCATTTCTATTGTTTGTCTTTGAAACTATCATGTTTTGAAGATATTCATAAAAATCGCCTATTCACCCCCCCCCCCCCCCCTCTAGTCGATAACTAGCACTTTCAGAGGCCAACACCGGGGGGGCTTCCTTGCCATGATATATTTCATTACGGACTTGCCATATCCTCCAAATCAACAAGATTACCATATCTGCAACTGCCTCCGAGCATAGTGTATTAGTCCTTTGTTCCTGCAAACACACAAAGAACATAGTTAGCCAGCTGGTAAAACAAGAAGCTTCAAAGAGCAATTCTTATCAAAGTGATCATTGGAAAAATTAAATACAGTACATACCACTGCATTTTAGAGCAACGGGTAAAGATAAGATGAATGAGACTATATGGGCTTGGGGCAAAGCCATTTACATCGCAGTCATCAAGCGACGGTGACAAAGTTTCACTACCGAGATGGTATTGCGCAATATAACCAGAGGTGTGGCCGTAAACAACAGTGTTGGGCACAACAGTAGGAAACACCCTTCACAAGACAATATCAGAAAGGCTTTAAACGGTAATGGGCGACCCAGAATCAGTACCGTATGTGACCACTAGAATTTCTGAATTGGATTCCACCAGATACATTTGATGACAGTAGAATCCCTTCCTGAAGGGGTGGGTCGATCTGTAGAATACGTGGGCCAACAATGTACTACGAGTTATGTTAGACACCACGTATAACTTTCCTTTGAACGACAATATTCTAGAACAGTCCGGGATCTTCCAACTTGAAAGAGTCCATTACTGGTCCCTGACCCTGGGGGTAGCAAAGGCTACACATTTAATGCAACGATGAAGTGCAAGAATGCATTAGTCTTTGAATAGATTGAGCCGGACACGGATGAACTTTCTAGTGTCGAAATTGAAGAAGCGGACCCACCCACGGAGCTTGCAGTGACTTCCAAAGTTTACAACCTCGCGCGGCTGAGATCAAGCTAGCAAACTTGAATTCGACTATAAAGCCAGGTTGAAATATATATCTAAGAGCCGTCTTAGCTCAGCTGGTAGAGCGCGTGGCTTTTAACCACGTGGTCGTGGGTTCGATTCCCACAGACGGCGTTTTTTGATTTTCCTGTGTTTTGGCCGCAAAAGAGTTACATCATGTAGTACAAAAGGCTAGCGAAAGTTTCTGTAACTAGAGATTGGTTTAAGGAGCCTATGAAGAATATTGTACCTCTTCTTATAGACGATATAACCATTATTTCCAATTAATAAAGTGGATGTGTTCTCTTTTTTTTAAAGAACAAGGGTGGATCACCATCCCAAATTAAATCCAACTTAAGATCATAAGAATTTTTTGCCAGTTGATGGGCAACATTATTCGCTTCTCGTGGGCAGTGTGTAAATGAAATTCCTTCAATCAACGATATCTTTGCAAAAAACTCCGCTAACGTTGCAGTATAGGGGCTGAAGATGTCGGTTTCACAATTGCATGCGTTGATCAATTCCAAAGAATCAAATTCGATAGTGACCTACGTGCACCCTAAACTCTCGACCATCTCAATCCCTTTCAACATTGCAATGGCCTCCGTCGAGGCAGCATCAAGAACAGTTCTTAGGTAGCTCGCAGTACCAGCAACAGCTTCCCCTCGGTGATTGCGAAGCACAACACCGACAGCTCCCGTTCCATTCTCATGAAAGGAATCATCCGTGTTTAGTTTATAGCAGCCAACTCTTGGTTTTGACCATAATATTTCTTGTGGTTTGCTAGTGGTTACAGCAGCCCCATAATTGGAAGTCAACGCCTAAATTGCAAAAGCAGTACGCGGAGGTTCAGCAACAGTTTCTCCCTTAAACATCTCCCTTCTTTGCCACCATATGTACCAACATGCCACAACAATCGATTCCTGAAGACCAAGACATCCCAAAATAGGCAACTGTCGGTTTGGGGTACATAAGATATATTCAAGCATGGCAGAGCCAGACCTGTCTACAGCTAGGGAATTTTCAATAACATCATGAAGACCCAATGCTTCCCAAACTCTCTGAGCACGAGCACAAGTGAAGAGGAGGTGCCGAATATCCTCTGGTCCCGTTGAACAGATCGGACATTGAGGCGAAACCGGTATATGCCTTGCTGCAAGGACAACCTTGCCCGGGACAGTGCCATGCAAAGCTTTCCATATGATCTTAACCTTGCTTGGGACATTTAACTTCCATAATATATCCCACACTGGATTCGGTCTAGAACCTCCCTGGCCATCATCTCTCCTAAGTCGAGCACCAAATTGATGTTTCCATTCCGTACAGTAAGCTGATCGTACCGAGGAATTAAAGGACCTCGTGACATGCCAAGCAACAAAATCTTCCTAGATATGCTCGCTCGATGGTATCATGAGAATATTGTGTGCATCCATGGGGATAAAAATGTCTCTTATAAGATTCTCATCCCAACTCCCAGAGTCAAGATCAATTACCTCTTCTAGTTATGATCTTCCTAGAGGGGCTATTTGGGATCCAGTGGTCCTCCCAAATATTGATCTTTGCTCTAGACCCCACTCTCCAAATGTGGCCACGCATGAAGGTTTGCAAACCCGCAAAGATACTTTGCCATGTAATAGAAGAGCCCTTCTTAGGTCCAGTGTTCAACAAGTTTCCGCCAGGGAAATATTTAGCCTTCAATACTTGAGCACATAGTGAGTCTGGGTTATTCAGGAGCCTCCAAGTTTGTTTAGACAACATAGCCATGTTAAAAGAGTGTAGGTCCCGAAACCCCATGCCTCCCATCTTCTTTGGAATGCACATTCTCCA
Organism: Aegilops tauschii subsp. strangulata; assembly: GCF_002575655.3. Lineage (NCBI taxonomy): Eukaryota > Viridiplantae > Streptophyta > Magnoliopsida > Poales > Poaceae > Aegilops > Aegilops tauschii. The sequence goes on from NC_053040.3 coordinate 119,620,485, forward strand.
CAAAGAAAACCAGTGCTTTCTTTTTTGATCGTCAGAGTCACCCCACCAGAAGATATTGCATCATCAATTTCCTTACATAGTTTTTTTGGGATCTTGAAAACTGCCATGGAAAACACTGGAATTGATTGTATCACTGCCTTTATCAATATTTCTTTTGCCCCCATAGACAAAAGCTTCTTTTTCCAACCCTTTAGTCTTTCAATTATTCTTTCCAGAAGATAAACAAAACTATCACTCCTGTCTAGCCCCACCCATTTGGCCCCACCATTGATGGCAACCCAAGATATTTTTCAGAGATGGCCTCAGTGAAAATATTAAGTTCAGTACAAACCTGAGCTTTCACATCAACATCCACATTTGGACTAAAGAAAATACTGCATTTTGCTTCACTAATCATCTGTCCCGAGTTGGCACAATATTCATCTAATACTTGTCACATTGATATTGTGTCAATGCACTAAAATGTTTCTGGATTTTTTTCAAACATTTTTTAATGTTCAACGGGGGACTAGTGACATTTTTCTCCAACCGCCCGGTCCTTGGGAATGTATCTGGTGCATCGGGACAATCTGAAACTTTGCTCGAACGGGGCAATTGATGCTACCGGTGCACCAAATCACATTGCACATTAAAAATGTTTAAAAAAATTAGTGCATTGACACAACATCAATGTATGTCGTCACAAAAATTAAAATTAAAATTTGAAATTTGCTCAAGATACAAATTTGACATTGAATTGTGCATACAGTGATGTTGCGTCAATGCACTAAAATGTTTCTGGATTTTTTTCAAACATTTTTTAATGTTCAACGGAGGACCGGTAGCACCAATTGCCCCGGTGCACTAGATATATCCCCCGTGAGCCTTGCCCTTTTGAAGTAGCCAAGCCGCATGCAACTCTTGCCAATGAAGATCGTAGCTCCGGTGAACAGTAGCGCCCCATCCAGCTTGTAGCAACGCCATTCGTCTCTGACGGTCGCATTTTCGACGAGCCGTCCAGTAGTTCGCCGGGTTGCATCAAGAAAAAAAAGAGGTCCGCCCAGCAAAAGCACTCACCGGTTCCAGCAAAACAAACATCGCCGTCGTCAAGTTGTAACAAAAAATTTCACCGGTTCCAGCAAAACGATATGATGGCGCCAGCCAAAACGAGTCGTGATAGTTAGGTTTCAAAAAATCTTAGTAAGGTTGCAGCTTCCCCGACGACTGGTTCCAGCAAAAAGGAACGACAGTGCTAGCAAAACGAGCCGACATTCGTTTGGTTGCAGCAATTGTCAGTGCGGTTGCAGCTTCCCCGGCGACTGGTTCCAGCAAAGTGACATGCCGGTTGCAGCATCAAAGTTGGTTCCAGCAAAATGTCAGTGCGATTGCAGCTTTTCCAGCGACCAGTTCTAGCAAAGTGACACGCCAGTCAGCCCAATAGTTCGGCAGGTCACGTCCCAACCACTCGATCAGCCTATAAATACCCATTGGATCTGACCCAATCGTTCTTCAACCTCATGATGTAGAAAGAAAAAAGCATAGGGAAAAAGAAAATAAGGCAACGCCTATGCTCGCTCATGCCCGCCATCGTCGATGCTGCTCACCAGCGTCCCTGTCCCTTGTTCCCTGCATGGCCCGCTCCTCGGTCCACCCTGGCTCTCGCCGGCTCGCCGCATGCAACTCTTGCTGGTGAAGATCGCAGCACCGGCAAACAACAACGCCCCATCCAGCTTGTAGCAACGCCATTCGTCGTTGACGGTCACATTTTCGATGAAGTCGTCCAGTAGTTTGCCGGGTTGCATCAAGAAAAAAGGCCTGCCCAGCAAAAGCACTCACCGGTTCCAGCAAAATAAACATCTCCGTCGTCGGGTTGTAACAAAAGCTTTCACCGGTTCCAGCAAAGCAAAATGACGGTGCCAGCAAAAACGAGTCGCGATAGTTCGGTTCCAACAAATGTTAGTGAGGTTGCAGCTTCCCCGACGACTGGTTCCAGCAAAAAACAATGACGATGCCAGAACAATGAGTCGACGGTCATTTAGTTCCAGCCATTATCAGTGCGGTTGAAACTTCCCCGGCGACTGATACGTCTTCAATGTATCTATAATTCATGATGTATTGATATGTCCATTTTGCATCATGATTTTATATCGATATTATTACATTATGGGCTATTATTACACATTATGTAACAATACTTATGCCTATTCTCTCTTATTTTACAAGGTTTACATGAAGAGGGAGAATGCCGGCAGCTGGAATTCTGGGCTGGAAAAGGAGCAAATATTAGAGACCTATTCTGCACAACTCCAAAAGTCCTAAAACTTCACGGAGGCACGTTTTGGAATATATAAAAAATACTGGCGAAAGAATTAACCAGACGGGGCCCATGCTACCTCTTGAGCATGCGTTGGTTTTCCCTTGAAGAGGAAAGGGTGATGCAGCAAAGTAGCATAAGTATTTCCCTCAGTTTTTGAGAACCAAGGTATCAATCCAGTAGGAGGCCACACGCAAGTCCTTCGTACCTACACAAACAAATAAGAACCTTGCAACCAACGCGATAAAGGGATTGTCAATCCCTTCACGGCCACTTGCAAAAGTGAGATCTGATAGAGATGATAAGATAATATTTTTGGTACTTTTATGATAAAGATTGAAAGTAAAGATTGCAAAATAAACGGCGACAGAAATAGCTAGTTGACGGGAGATTAATATGACGGAGAATAGACCCTGGGGCCATAGGTTTCACTAGTGGCTTCTCTCAAGATAGCATAAGTATTACGGTGGGTGAACAAATTACTGTTGAGCAATTGATAGAATTGAGCATAAGTATGAGAATATCTAGGCATGATCATGTATATAGGCATCACGTCCGCAACAAGTAGACCGACTCTTGCCTGCATCTACTACTATTACTCCACACATCGACCGCTATCCAGCATGCATCTAGAGTATTAATTCATAAGAACAGAGTAACACATTAGGCAAGATGACATGATGTAGAAGGATAAACTCAAGCAATATGATATAAACCCCATCTTTTTATCCTTGATGGCAACAATACAATACGTGTCGTTTCCCCTACTGTCACTGGGATCGAGCACCGCATGATTGAACTCAAAGCTAAGCACTTCTCCCATTGCAAGAAAGATCAATCTAGTAGGCCAAACCAAACTGATAATTCGAAGAGACTTGCAAAGATAACCAATCATACATAAAAGAATTCAGAGAAGATTCAAATATTGTTCATAGATAATCTTGATCATAAACCCACAATTCATCGGATCTCGACAAACACACCGCAAAAAGAGTTACATCGAATAGATCTCCAAGAAGATCGAGGAGAACTTTGTATTGAGATCCAAAGAGAGAGAAGAAGACATCTAGCTAATAACTATGGACCCAAAGGTTTGTGGTAAACTACTCACACATCATCGGAGAGGCTATGGTGTTGATGTAGAAGCCCTCTGTGATCGATGCCGCCTCCGGCGGGGCGCCGGAAAAGGCCCCAAGATGGGATCTCACAGGTACAGAAGGTTGCGGCAGTGGAAATAGGGTTTCGTGGTGCTCCTGGATGGTTTCGGGGTACGTAGGTATATATAGGAGGAAGAAGTAGGTCGGTGGAGCCACGAGGGGCCCACGAGGGTGGGGGCGCTCCCAGGGGGGCAGGCGCGCCTCCCTGCCTCGTGGCCTCCTCGCTTCTTTCTTAACGTCCACTCCAAGTCCCCTGGATCATGTTTGTTCCAAAAATAACTCTCCCGAAGCTTTCATTCCGTTTGGACTCCGTTTCATATTCCTTTTTTGCGAAACACTGAAATAGGCAAAAAAACAGCAATTTGCACTGGGCCTTGGGTTAATAGGTTAGTCCCAAAAATAATATAGAAGTGTATAATAAAGCCCATTAAACATCCAAAACAGAATATATAATAGCATGGAGCAATCAAAAATTATAGATACGTTGGAGACGTATCAAGCATCCCCAAGCTTAATTCCTGCTCGTCCTCGAGTTGGTAAATGATAAAAACATAATTTTTGATGTGGAATGCTACTTAGCATATTCTTCAATGTAATTTCCTTTTTTGTGGCATGAATGTTCAGATCTGAAAGATTCAAGATAAAAGTTTAATATTGACATAAAAATAATAATACTTCAAGCATACTAACAAAGCAATCATGTCTTCTCAAAATAACATGGCCAAAGAAAGTTATCCCTACAAAATCATATAGTCTGGCTATGCTCTATCTTCATCACACAAAGTATTTAATCATGCACAACCCCGATGACAAGCCTAGCAATTGTTTCATACTTTTGATGTTCTCAAACTTTTTCAATCTTCACGCAATACATGAGCGTGAGCCATGGACATAGCACTATATGTGGAATAGAATGGTGGTTGTGGAGAAGACAAAAAGGAGAAGATAGTCTCACATCAACTAGGCGTATCAACGGGCTATGGAGATGCCCATTAATAGATATCAATGTGAGTGAGTAGGGATTGCCATGCAACGGATGCACTAGAGATATAAGTGTATGAAAGCTCAACAAAAGAAACTAAGTGGGTGTGCATCCAACTCGCTTGCTCACGAAGACCTAGGGCATTTTGAGGAAGCCCATCATTGGAATATACAAGCCAAGTTCGATAATGTAAAATTCCCACTATTATATGAAAGTGACAACATAGGAGACTCTCTATCATGAAGATCATGGTGCTACTTTGAAGCACAAGTGTGGTAAAAGGATAGTAACATTGTCCCTTCTCTCTTTTTCTCTCATTTTTTTATATTTTTTTATTTGGGCCTTTTTCTCCTTTTTTATGGCCTCCTTTTTTTCTCTTTCTTTTTTTTCGTCCGGAGTCTCATCCCGACTTGTGGGGGAATCATAGTCTCCATCATCCTTTCCTCACTTGGGACAATGCTCTAATAATGAGGATCATCACACTTTTATTTACTTACAACTCAAGAATTACAACTCAACACTTAGAACAAAATATGACTCTATGTGAATGCCTCCGGCGGAGTACCGGGATATGCAATGAATCAAGAGTGACATGTATGAAAGAATTATGAAGGTGGCCTTGCCACAAATACGATGTCAACTACATGATCATGCAAAGTAATATGACAATGATGAAGTGTGTCATAGTAAACGGAATGGTGGTAAGTTGCATGGCAATATATCTCGGAATGGCTAAGGAAATGCCATAATAGGTAGGTATGATGGCTGTTTTGAGGAAGGTATATGGTGGGTGCATGGTACCGGCGAAAGTTGCGCGATACTAGAGAGGCTAGCAATGGTGGAAGGGTGAGAGTGCGTATAATCCATGGACTCAACATTAGTCATAAAGAACTCACATACTTATTGCAAAAATCTATTAGTTATCGAAACGAAGTACTACGCGCATGCTCCTAGGGGGATAGATTGGTAGGAAAAGACCATCGCTCGTCCCCGACCGCCACTCATAAGGAAGACAATCAATAAATAAATCATGCTCCGACTTCATCACATAACGGTTCACCATAGGTGCATGCTACGGGAATCACAAACTTTAACACAAGTATTTCTCAAATCCACAACTACTCAACTAGCATGACTCTAATATCACCATCTTCATATCTCAAAACAAGTATCAAGTATCAAACTTCTCTTAGTATTCAATGCACTTTAAAGTTTTTATCTTGGATGCCTATCATATTGGGACTAAATTTATAACCAAAGCAAATTACCATGCTGTTCTAAAGGACTCTCAAAATAATATAAGTGAAGCATGAGAGATCAATAATTTCTATAAAATAAAACCACCGCCGTGCTCTAAAAGATATAAGTGAAGCACTTAGAGCAAAATTGTTTAGCTCAATAGATATAAGTGAAGCACATAGAGTATTCTAATAAATTCCGATTCATGTGTGTCTCTCCCAAAAGGTGTGTACAGCAAGGATGATTGTGGTAAACTAAAAATCAAAGACTCAAATCATACAAGACGCTCCAAGCAAAACACATATCATGTGGTGAATAAAAATATAGCTCCAAGTAAAGTTACCGATGGACGAAGACGAAAGAGGGGATGCCTTCCGGGGCATCCCCAAGCTTAGGCTTTTGGTTGTCCTTGGATTTTACCTTGGGGTGCCTTGGGCATCCCCAAGCTTAGGCTCTTGCCACTCCTTGTTCCATAATCCATCAAATCCTTACCCAAAACTTGAAAACTTCACAACACAAAACTCAACAGAAAATCTCATGAGCTCCGTTAGCGAAATAAAACAATTCACCACTTTAAGGTACTGTAGTGAACTCATTCTTTATTTATATTGGTGTTAAACCTACTGTATTCCAACTTCTCTATGGTTCACAAACTCCGATACTAGCCATAGATTCATCAAAATAAGCAAACAACACACAAAAAAGAATCTGTCAAAAATAGAACAGTCTGTAGTAATCTGTATCTAACGCAAACTTCTGTAACTCATAAAAATCTACAAAAATAGGAAGACCTAGATAATTTGTTTATTGATATACTTCAATTGGAATCATTATTTTATCACGTTCTGGTGATTTTTAACAATTGTTTTCGTGAACAGAAAGTTTTTGGAATTTTCAGCAAGATCAAATAACTATCATCCAAGAAGATCCTATAGGTTTAACTTGGCACAAACACTAATTAAAACATAAAACCACATCTAACCAGAGGCTAGATCAAAGATTTATTACTAAACAGAAATAAAATCAAGAAAATAAAACAAAATTGGGTTGCCTCCCAACAAGCGCTATCGTTTAACGCCCCTAGCTAGGCATAAAGGCAAGGATAGATCTAGGTATTCCCATCTTTAGTATGAATTTCATAAGTAGCTCTCATAATAGATTCATAAGGTAATTTAACTTTCTTTCTAGGAAAGTGTTCCATGCCTTTCCTTAACGGAAATTGGAATCTAATATTCCCTTCTTTCATATCAATAATTGCACCAATCGTTCTAAGGAAAGGTCTACCAAGAATAATAGGACATGAAGGATTGTAATCTATATCAAGGACAATGAAATCTACGGGCACATAATTCCTATTTGCAACAATAAGAACATCATTAATTCTTCCCATAGGTTTCTTAATGGTGGAATCCGCAAGGTGCAAGTTCAAAGAACAATCATCATAATCACGGAAACCTAGCAAATCACACAAAGTTTTTGGAATCGTGGAAACACTAGCACCCAAATCACACAAACCGTAGCATTCATGATCTTTAATTTTAATTTTAATAGTAGGTTCCCACTCATCATAAAGTTTTCTAGGGATAGAAACTTCCAATTCAAGTTTTTTTTTCATAAGATTGCATTAAAGCGTCAACGATATGTTTGGTAAAAGCCTTATTTTGACTATAAGCATGCAGAGAATTTAGAACGGATTGCAACAAGGAAATACAATCTATTAAAGAACAATTATCATAATTAAATTCCTTGAAATCCAAGATAGTGGGTTCATTGCTATGTAAAGTTTTGTCCTCTTCAATCCCACTTTTACAAATTTTTGCATCAAGATCTAAAAACTCCGAATCATTGGGACGCCTTTTAACTAAAGTTGACTCATCTCCAGTCCCATCATTATCAAGATTCATATTGCAAAACAAATATTTAATAGGGGACACATCAATCACTTTTAGATATTCATCCTTATTATCATGAAAAGTAGAAGAACACGCTTTCACAAAGCAATCTTTTTTAGCACGCATCCTAGCGGTTCTTTCTTTGCACTCATCAATGGAAATTCTCATAGCCTTGAGAGACTCATTGATATGATGCTTAGGTGGAATAGATCTAAGTTTGAAAGAATCAACATCAAGAGAAATTCTATCCACGTTCCTAGCCAACTCATCAATCTTAGGCAATTTTTCTTCAAGCAAAGCATTGAAATTCTTTTGAGAAATCATAAATTCTTTAACACTAGTCTCAAAATCAGAGGGCATCTTATTAAAATTTCCATAAGAGTTGTTGTAGGAATTACCATAATTATTAGAGGAATTACTAGGATACGGCCTAGGATTAAAATTTCCTCTATAAGCGTTGTTACCAAAATTATTCCTACCAACAAAATTCACATCCATAGATTCATTATTATTCTCAATCAAAGTAGACAAAGGCATATCATTAGGATCAGAAGAAACACTCTTATTAGCAAACAATTTCATAAGTTCATCCATCTTTCCACTCAAAACATTAATCTCTTCAATTGCATGCACCTTTTTACTAGTAGATCTTTCAGTGTGCCATTGAGAATCAGTAACCATAATATTATCTAGGAGTTTAGTAGCTTCTCCTAAAGTGATTTCCATAAAAGTGCCTCCCATGGCCGAGTCTAAAAGATTTCTAGAAGCAAAATTCAATCCGGCATAAATTTTTTGTATAATCATCCATAAATTCAAACCATGTGTAGGGCAATTACGTATCATTAATTCCATCCTCTCCCAAGCTTGTGCAACATGTTCATGATCAAGTTGCTTAAAATTTATAATATCATTTCTAAGAGAGATGATCTTAGCAGGAGGAAAATATTTAGAGACAAAAGCATCTTTGCACTTATTCCATGAATCAATACTATTTTTAGGCAAAGACAAAAACCAAGTTTTAGCACGATCTCTAAGAGAAAACGGAAATAGCTTCAATTTAACAATATCATTGTCCACATCTTTCTTCTTTTGCATATCGCACAAATCAACAAATCTATTAAGATGGGTAGCGGCATCGTCACTAGGAAGGCCGGCAAATTGATCTTTCATGACAAGATTCAGCAAAGCAGCATTAATTTCACAAGATTCAGCATCGGTAAGAGGAGCAATCGGAGTGCTAAGAAAATCATTGTTGTTGGTATTGGCAAAGTCACACAATTTAGTATTATCTTGAGCCATCGTGACGAGCAAGCAATCCAACACACAAGCAAACAAGAAGCAAGCGAGAGAAAAAGCAAACAGGAAAAGAGGGCAAATAAAACTGCAATGGTGAAGTGGGGGAGAGGAAAACGAGAGGCAAATGGCAAATAATGTAATGCAAGGGATAAGAGTTTGTGATGGGTACTTGGTATGTCTTGACTTGTGTGTAGACTCCCCGGCAACGGCGCTAGAAATCCTTCTTGCTACCTCTTGAGCATGCGTTGGTTTTCCCTTGAAGAGGAAAGGGTGATGCAGCAAAGTAGCGTAAGTATTTCCCTCAGTTTTTGAGAACCAAGGTATCAATCCAGTAGGAGGCCACATGCAAGTCCCTCGTACCTACACAAACAAATAAGAACCTTGCAACCAACGCGATAAAGGGGTTGTCAATCCCTTCACGACCACTTGCAAAAGTGAGATCTGATAGAGATGATAAGATAATATTTTGGTATTTTTATGATAATGATTGAAAGTAAAGATTGCAAAATAAACGGCGACAAAAATATATATAGCTAGTTGACGGGAGATTAATATGATGGAGAATAGACCCGGGGGCCTTAGGTTTCACTAGTGGCTTCTCTAAAGATAGCATAAGTATTACGGTGGGTGAACAAATTACTGTCGAGTAATTGATAGAATTGAGCATAATTATGAGAATATCTAGGCATGATCATGTATATAGGCATCACGTCCGCAACAAGTAGACCGACTCCTGCCTGCATCTACTACTATTACTCCACACATCGACCACTATCCAGCATGCATCTAGAGTATTAAGTTCATAGGAACAGAGTAACGCATTAGGCAAGATGACATGATGTAGAAGGATAAACTCAAGCAACATGATATAAACCCCATCTCTTTATCCTCGATGGCAACAATACAATACGTGTCGTTTCCCCTACTGTCACTGGGATCGAGCACCGCATGATTGAACCCAAAGCTAAGCACCTCTCCCATTGCAAGAAAGATCAATCTAGTAGGCCAAACCAAACTGATAATTCGAAGAGACTTGCAAAGATAACCAATCATACATAAAAGAATTCAGAGAAGATTCAAATATTGTTCATAGATAATCTTGATCATAAACCCACAATTCATCGGATCTCGACAAACACACCGCAAAAAGAGTTACATCGAATAGATCTCCAAGAAGATCGAGGAGAACTTTGTATTGAGATCCAAAGAGAGAGAAGAAGCCATCTAGCTAATAACTATGGACCCAAAGGTCTGTGGTAAACTACTCACACATCATCGAAGACTATGGTGTTGATGTAGAAGCCCTCCATGATTGATGCCTTCTCCGGCGGGGCGCCGGAAAAGGCCCCAAGATGGGATCTCACGAGTACAGAAGGTTGCGGCAGTGGAAATAGGGTTTCGTGGTGCTCCTGCATGGTTTCGGGGTACGTAGGTATATATAGGAGGAAGAAGTAGGTCGGTGGAGCCACGAGGGGCCCACGAGGGTGGGGGCGCTCCCAGGGGGGCAGGCGCGCCTCCCTGCCTCGTGGCCTCCTCGCTTCTTTCTTGACATCCACTCCAAGTCCCCTGGATCACGTTTGTTCCAAAAATAACTCTCCCGAAGGTTTCATTCCGTTTGGACTCCGTTTGATATATATCCAATTGGATGTAAGTTATCATGAACTATTATTATTGACATTATCCTTGAGGTAAAAGGTTGGGAGGCAACACTATAAGCCCCTATCTTTCTCTGTGTCCGATTAAAACTTCATACCCATAAGTATTACGTGAGTGTTAGCAATTGTGAAAGACTAAATGATGGTTGAGTATGTGGACTTCCTGAAAAGCTCTTACATTGACTCTTTCTGATGTTATGATAAATTGCAATTGCTTCAATGACCGAGATCATAGTTTGTTAGTTTTCAATGAAGTTTTTGATTCATACTTGACATTGTGAATAGATTGTTACTTTAGCATAAGAAGTCATATGACAATATATATATATATATATATGTTGTTGTTATAAGAATGATCATGATGCCCTCATGTCCGTATTTTATTTTATCGACACCTCTATCTCTAAACATGTGGACATATTTTTCGTTATGGGCTTCCGCTTGAGGACAAGCGAGGTCTAAGCTTGGGGGAGTTGATACGTCCATTTTGCATCATGCTTTTATATCGATATTTATTACATTATGGGCTGTTATTACACATTATGTCACCATACTTATGCCTATTCTCTCTTATTTTACAAGGTTTACATGAAGAGGGAGAATGCTGGCAGCTGGAATTCTGGGCTGGAAAAGGAGCAAATATTACAGACCTATTCTGCACAACTCCAAAAGTCCTGAAACTTCACGGAGGCACATTTTGGAATATATAAAAAATACTGGCGAAAGAATTAACCAGAGGGGGGCCACACCCTGGCCACGAGGGTGGGGGCGCGCCCTACCCCCTGGGCGCGCCCTCTGTCTCGTGGGCCCCGTGGCAGGCCTCGGGTGCCCATCTTCTGCTATATGAAGTCTTTCGTCCGAGAAAAATTAGAAGCAAGCTTTCGGGACGAAGCACCGCCGCCACGAGGCGGAACCTGGCAAAACCAATCTAGGGCTCCAGCAGAGATGTTCTGCCGGGCAAACATCCCTCCGGGAGGGGGAAATCGTCACCATCGTCATCACCATCGATCCTCTCATCGGGAGGGGGTCAATCTCCATCAACATCTTCACCAGCACCATCTCCTCTCAAACCCTAGTTCATCTCTTGTATCCAATCTTTGTCCCAAAACCTCAGATTGGTACCTGTGGGTTGCTAGTAGTGTTGATTACTCCTTGTAGTTGATGCTAGTTGGTTTATTTGGTGGAAGATCATATGTTCAGATCCTTTATGCATATTAATACCCCTCTGATTATGAACATGAATATGATTCATGAGTATTTACGTTTGTTCCTGAGGACATGGGAGCAGTCGTGCTATAAGTAGTCATGTGAATTTGGTATTCGTTCGATATTTTGATGAGATGTATGTTGTCTTTCCTCTAGTGGTGTTATGTGAACGTCGACTACATGACACTTCACCATTGTTTGGGCTTAGAGGAAGGCATTGGGAAGTAATAAGTAGATGATGGGTTGTTAGAGTGACAAAAGCTTAAACCCTAGTTTATGCCTTGCTTCATAAGGGGCTGATTTGGATCCATATGTTTCATGCTATGGTTAGGTTTACCTTAATACTTCTTCTGTAGTTGCGGATGCTTGCAATAGGGGTTAATCATAAGTGGGATGCTTGTCCAAGAAAGGGCAGTACCCAAGCACTGGTCCACCCACATATCAAATTATCAAAGTAACGAACGCGAATCATACGGGCGTGATGAAAACTAGCTTGACGATAATTCCCATGTGTCCTCGGGAGCGTTTTCCTTTATATAAGAGTTCGTCCAGGCTTGTCCTTTGCTACAAAAAGGATTGGGCCATCTTGCTGCACCTTATTTACTTTTATTACTTGTTACCCGTTACAAATTACCTTATCACAAAATTATCTGTTACCGATAATTTCAGTGCTTGCAAAGAATACCTTACTGAAAACCGCTTGTCATTTCCTTCTGCTCCTCGTTGGGTTCGACACTCTTACTTATCGAAAGGACTACGATAGATCCCCTATACTTGTGGGTCATCAAGTATTCATGCCATGTTTATAACCATTTTACATGGTTTGGTGCACTTTTATATGTATTCTATATGATTTTCATGGACTAACATATTGACCTAGTGCCCAGTGCTAGTTGCTGTTTTCTCCTTGTTTTTGGTTTTCCAGAAAATCCATATCAAATGAAGTCCAAATGCAGCGAGACTTTTTGATGATTTTTTCTAGAAGGAAAGAGACTCAGGAAGCTTCGGGAGAGTACCAGAAGACCCACAAAGGCCCCACAAGCCACCAGGGCACGCCTAGGGGGTAGGCGCTGTTGGGGAACGCAGTAATTTCAAAAAAAATCCTACGCACACGCAAGATCCATCTAGGTGATGCATAGCAACGAGCGGGAGAGTGTGTCCATGTACCCTCGTAGACCGAAAGAGGAAGCGTTAAGTAACGCAGTTGATGTAGTCGAACGTCTTCGCGATCCAACCGATCAAGTACCGAACGCACGACACTTCCGCAATCTGCACACGTCCAGCTCGGTGACGTCCCTCGTACTCTTGATCCAGCTGAGGCCGAGGGAGAGTTTCGTCAGCATGACGGCATGATGACAGTGATGATGAAGTTATCGACGCAGGGCTTCGCCTAAACACTACAACGATATGACCGAGGTGGAAATCTGTGGAGGGGGCACCGCACACGGCTAAGACAACTGTCAACTTGTGTGTTTTAGGGTGCCCCCTGCCCCCGTATATAAAGGAGCAAGGGGGAGGGCGGCCGGCCCTCATGGGGCGCGCCCCAAGAAGGATTCCTACTAGGAATCCTATTCCTAGTAGGTTTCCAACAAGGGAAGAGAGGGGGAAGGAAGGAGAGAGAGAAGGAAAGGGGGGTGCCCCCCCTTCCCTTGTCCTATTCGGACTCCAAGGGGGCGCGGCCTGCCCTAGCTGCCCTCCTCTCTCTCCACTAAGGCCCATGGTGGCCCATTAATTCCCCCGGGGGGTTCCGGCAACCCCTTCGGCACTCTGGTTTTACCCGAAACCACCCGGAACACTTTCGGTGTTCGAATAACATGGTCCAATATATCAATCTTTATGTCTCGACCATTCCTCGTCATGTCCGTGATCATATCCGGGACTCCGAACTACCTTCGGTACATAAAAACACATAAACTCATAATACCGATCATCATCGAACGTTAAGCGTGCGGACCCTACGGGTTCGAGAACTATGTAGACATGATCGAGACTCATCTCCGGTCAATAACCAATAGCGAAACCTGGATGCTCATATTGGATCCCACATATTCTATGAAAATCTTTATCGGTCAAACCGCATAACAACATAAGTTGTTCCCTTTGTCATTGGTATGTTACTTGCCCGAGATTCGATCGTCGGTATCATCATACCTAGTTCAATCTCGTTACCGGCAAGTCTCTTTACTCGTTCTGTAATGCATCATCCCGCAACTAACTCATTAGTCACATTGCTTGCAAGGCTTATAGTGATGTGCATTACCGAGAGGGCCCAGAGATACCTCTCCGACAATCGGAGTGACAAATCCTAATCTCGATCTATGCCAACTCAACAAACACCATTGGAGACACCTGTAGAGCATCTTTATAATCACCCAGTTACGTTGTGACGTTTGATAGCACACTAAGTGTTCCTCCGGTATTCGGGAGCTGCATAATCTCATAGTCATAGGAACATGTATAAGTTATGAAGAAAGAAATAGCAACAAACTAAACGATCATCGTGCTAAGTTAACGGATGAGTCAAGTCAACCAAATCATTCTCTAATGATGTGATCCCGTTCATCAAATGACAACTCATGTCTATGGCTAGGAAACTTAACCATCTTTGATTAACGAGCTAGTCAAGTAGAGGCATACTAGTGATACTCTGTTTGTCTATGTATTCACACATGTACTAAGTTTCCGGTTAATACAATTCTAGCATGAATAATAAAAATTTATCATGATATGAGGAAATATAAATAACAACTTTATTATCGCCTCTAGGGCATATTTCCTTCAGGCGCGCCATGGTGCCTCGTGGGCCCCATGTGGCCCCTCTTTGCGTGATTCCAACTCTGAAAATTCCTATAAATATCAAAACCCCGAAAGTTAACCTAGAACTTCGCCGCCACCTCCACCGCAAGCCTCTTTACCTCCGCGATCACATCTAGAACCCTTTTCCAACACCCTGTCGGAGGGAGAAATCATCTCCGGAGGCCACATCATCCCGGCGGTCTCCATGACGAGGAGGGAGGAGTTCACCCTCGGGGCTGAGGGTATGTACCAGTAGCTATGTGTTCATCTCTCTCTCTCTCTCTCTCTCTCGTGTTCTTGATTTGACATGATCTTGATGTACCACGAGCTTTGTTGATATAGTTGGATAATATGGTGTTTCTCCATCTCTATTTTGTTGTGATGAATTGAGTTTTTACCTTTGCGGTTTGACTATTATCGGGTTGAATATTTTGGATTTGATAACACTTGATGTATGTATTGCATGTGGATACCCGTGGTGACAATGGGGTGTTCTATTGATTCACTTGATATATATTTTGGCGATCAACTTGAGGACCCGCAGTGACATTGGGGTTATCTAGGCAGAGGCTGATGCATGTTTTTGTCCTACTTTCTCCGGTAGAAATCTTGGGGCACTCTTTGAAGTTCTTTGTGTTGGATTGAATATTATGAATCTAAATTTGTTTGATGCATATCGAATAATCAACTCACAGATACTTGTGGTGACATTGGAGTATCTAGGTGACATTAGAGTTAGTTGATGTGTATCATATGGTGTTATTTTAGTACGAACTCTGGGGCTGTTTGTGACACTTATAGGAATAACTCAATAGATTGATCGGAGAGGATAATTTTGAGGTGGTTTCGTACCCTACAAACAATTCCATCTTATGTTCTCCCCTAGATAAGAACTTTGGAGTGATTCTTTATTGCACGTTGAGGGATTGTTATATGATTCAATTATGTTAGCACTGTTGAGAGATTGCACTAGTGAAAGTATGAACCCTAGGCTTTGTTTTCAAGCATTACAATACCGTTTGTGCTCAGTTTTGTTACTTGCTACCTTGCTGATTTTATATTTTCAGATTACAAAAACCTATATCTACTATCCATACTACACTTGTATCACCATCTCTTCGCCGAACTAGTGCACCTATATAATTTGCCATTGTATTGGGTGTGTTGGGTACACAAGAGATTTCTTGTATTTGATTGTTGGGTTGTTTGAGAGAGATCATCTTCATCCTACGCCTCCCACGGATTGATAAACCATAGCTCATCCACTTGAGGGAAAATTGCTACTATCCTACAAAACTCTGCGCTTGGAGGCCCAACACGAGTATACAAGAATAAGTTGTGTAGTAGACATCAGCGAACAGTTCCAACAAAGTGACACGCCGGTTGCAGCATCGAATTTGGTTCCAGCAAAATGTCAGTGCGATTGCAGCATTTTCGATGACCGGTTCCAGCAAAGTAACACGCTGATACGTCTCCAACGTATCTATAATTTTTTATTGTTCCATGCTATTATATTATCTGTTTTGGATGTTTTATATGCATTAATATGCTACTTTATATTATTTTTGGGATTAACCTATTAACCTAGAGCCCAGTGCCAGTTTCTATTTTTTCCTTGTTTTTGAGTTTTACCGAAAAGGAATATCAAACGGAGTCCAAACTTAATAAAACTTTCGCAATGATTTTTCTTGGACCAGACTCGGAAGACTTGGGGAGGGGGTCATAAGACTCACGAGGAGCTCTGGCTTGGGGACCCCTCGGGAGTCCCCAACCCTAATCTTTGCACTATAAATTCCAAAATATTCCCCCAACATCAGAGGCATCCACCAAAATACTTTCCCGCCGCCGCAAGCCTCTGTTCCCGTGAGATCGCATCTTGGGGCCTTTTCCAGCACCCTGCCGGAGGGGGATTCGATCATGGAGGGCCTCTAAATCAACCTTGTTGCCCTTCTGATGAAGCGTGAGTAGTTTACCACAGACCTATGGGTCCATAGCTAGTAGCTAGATGGCTTCTTCTCTCTCTTTGATCTTCAATACAATGTTCTCCTCGATGTTCTTGGAGTTCTATCTGATGTAATATTCTTTTGTGGTGTGTTTGTCGAGATCCGATGAATTGTGGATTTATGATCAGATTATCTATGAATATTATTTGAGTCTTCTCTAAACTCTTTATGCATGATTAAGATATATTTGTATTTCTCTTCGAACTATCGGTTTGGTTTGAACAACTAGATTGGTTTTTCTTGCAATGGGAGAGGTGCTTAATTTTGGGTACAATCTTGGTGTCCTCACCCAGTGACAGAAGGGGTAGCGAGGCACGTATTGTATTGTATTGTTGCCATCAAGGATAAAAAGATGGGGTTTATATCATATTTCTTGAGTATATCCCTCTACATCATGTCATCTTACTTAAGGTGTTACTCTGTTCTTATGAACTTAATACTCAAGATGCATGCTGGATAGCGGTCGATGTCTGGAGTAATAGTAGTAGATGCAGAATCGGTTCGGTCTACTTGTCACGGACATGATGCCTATATTCATGATCATTGCCTTAGATATCGTCATAATTACGTGCTTTTCTATCAGTTGCTCGACGGTAATTTGTTTACCCACCATATGTTTGCTTTCAAGAGAGAGGCCTCTAGTGAAACCTATGGCCCCCGGGTCTATTTTCCATCATATATTTTAGACCTATAAACCAAAAAATCCAAAAATACCTTGCTGCAATTTATTTATATTTACTTTAGTTTGCTCTTTCATTTATCTTTTATACCTATCTCTATTAGATCTCACTCTTGTTCGTGACCGTGAAGGGATTGACAACCCCTTTTCCGCGTTGTGTGCAAGTGTTTGTTAGTTTGTACAGGTGCATAGATTGAAGACTTGATTGTGCCTCCTACTGGATTGATATCTTGGTTCTTAACTGAGGGAAATACTTATCTCTACTTTGCTGCATCACCCTTTCCTCTTCAAGGGAAAAATCAACGTAAGCTCAAGAAGTAGCAGGAAGAATTTCTGGCGTCGTTGCCTGGGAGGTTCTACATCAAGCCTACCAAGTAACTATCATAAACTCTCGTCTCTTGCACTAACATTATTTTCCATTTGCCTCTCGTTTTCCTCTCCCCCACTTCTAAAACGTTTCAGAAAAACACAAAAATATTGGCCCTTTTTATTTGCCTTCTTTCCGTTTGCCTTTATGTCTTACTTGGTTTGTTTGCTTGCTCGCTTGAATAATTGTGTATTTATTGAAAATCAGAATGCAAAAAGTTTATGGATCCTCATACACTTGCTAATCTTTTTAAAAGATCCAACTACGATGAACCAATTGCTAGTGAGTTGAGTGCACTAGATTATCTTTATGAAGTTTTGCTTGAAATTCGTGAATCTAAAAATTGTGATGAAGTGTTAAAAGAAGAGATTTATGAAGTGATTCACGATAGCTCCTTGAATGAAAAGCATTATTGCAATGATGTTATTATAAATTCTATTGATGTCAATTGTGCTAATAATATGCAAAACCCTAAGCTTGGGGATGCTAGTTTTGCTATGTCCACTACTTATTGCAATGATCATGATTGGGGTGATTCTTCTTATGATCTTGAAAATTTATTTAAGCCTCATGATGAATATGTTTGTGATAATATTGAAAGTGGGTTTGGAAGAGTGTCAACTCTAGGTAATAATGATCCCACTACTTGGGAGTATGTTCAATCTTATGAAATTTTCAACAAAATTGGGTTTGGAGAGGTCATGACTTTAGTTAATGTTACTCCCACTATCTTGGAAGAGTGTCAACTTTGCATGCATGTGGATCATGTAGAGAATATGTTATGTGATAGTTATATTGTTGAATTTGAATATGATCCCACATGTAATTATTATGAGAGAGGAATATATGGTTATAAAAATTTTCATGTCACTAAAGTACCTCTCATTATGTTGAGATTGCTATTGTTTATTTCTTCTTCCTTGCATACGCAAATTTTTTCTTGTCTCGATAATTTGTTTGCTTATAAGATGCCTATGCATAGGAAATATGTTAGACTTAAACTTGTTTTTCACATGCTACATGATGCTCTCTTCGTGTTTCAATTGATATCTTTCATGTGAGCATCATTAGAATTATCAACGCCTAGCTAAAAGGCTTGAAAGAAAAGCGCTTGTTGTGAGATAACCCAATTTTTTTCTTTTTTGTTTCTATGAGAATACACATTATTACCTCTGCAGTAATTTTCTTTTGGTGTTTCAATTAGTGTTTGAGCCAAGTAAGACCTTTGGATACTTTGGTTTATCGTTGATTTTGTTTTGCTGAAAACAAAAACTTTTGCGTCCAGTAAAAGAATTGTTTAAATTCACTGGAGCATGGAAATATTTTGATTTTTTTACACAAGATTTATATACAAATTTCCTCTGTTGTCCTAATTTTCAGAATTTTTGGAGTTAAAGAAGTATATGAAGTTTACAGATTACTACAGACTGTTCCGTTTTTGACACATTCTGTTTACTATGTGTTGTTTGCTTATTTTTATGAATCTATGGGTAGTATCGGGGGGTATGAACCATGAAGAAGTTGGAGTACAGTAGATATTACACCAATATAAATTTAGAATGAGTTCACAACAGTACCTAAGTGGTGATTTATTTTGTTATACGAACAGATCTTACGAGTTTTCTGTTGAGTTTTGTGTTGTGAAGTTTTCAAGTTTTGGGTAAAGATTTGATGGGCTATGGAATAAGGAGTGGCAAGAGCCTAATCTTGGGGATTCCCAAGGCACCCCAAGGTAATATTCAAGGACAACCAAGCATCTAAGCTTGGGGATGCCCCGGATGGCATCCCCTCTCTCGTCTTCGTTCCATCGGTAAAATTCACTTGAGGCTATATTTTTATTCACCACATGATATGTGTTTTGCTTGGAGCATCTTGTATGATATGAGTCTTTTCTTTTTAGTTTGCCACAATCATCCTTTCTGTACATACATTTTGAGAGGGGCACGCTTTAATCATGAATTTATTAGAATACTCTATGTGCTTCACTTATATCTTTTGAGCTAGGCAGTTTGCTCTAGTGCTTCACTTATATCTTTTTAGAGCACGGTGGTGGTTTTATTTTATAGAAATTGTTGAACTCTCATGCTTCACGTATATTATCTTGAGAGTCTCTAAACAACATGGTAATTTTCTTAGGTTATGAATTTAGTCCTCATATGATGGGCATCCAAGAGGGATGTAATAAAAACTTTCATATAAAGAGCATTGGATATTATGAGAAGTTTGATTCCTTGCATATTGTTTTGAGATATAAAGATGGTGATATTAGAGTCATGCTAGTGAGTAATTGTGGATTGGTAGAAATACTTGTGTTAAAGTTTGTGATTCCCATAGCATGCACGTATGTTGAACCGTTATGTGATGAAGTCAGAGCATGATTTATTCTTTGATTGTCTTCCTTATGAGTGGCGGTCGGGGACGAGCGATGATCTTTTCCTACCAATCTATCCCCCTAGGAGCATGTGTGTAGTACTTTGTTTCAATGGCTAATAATTTTTTGTAATAAGTATGTGAGTTCTTTATGACTAATGTTGAGTCCATGGATTATACGCACTCTCACCCTTCCACCATTGCTAGCCTCTCTAGTACCACACAACTTTCGCCGGTGCATTAAACCCACCATATACCTTCCTCAAAACAGCCACCATACCTACCTATTATGGCATTTCCATAGCCATTCCGAGATATATTGCCATGCAACTTCCACTGTTTCGTTTTATTACGACACATACCATCATTGTCATATTGCTTTGTGATACGTCTCCAACGTATCTATAATTTTTGATTGCTTCATGCTATATTATATTCTGTTTTGGATGTTTAATGGGCTTTATTATACACTTTTATATCATTTTTGGGACTAACCTATTAACCGGAGGCCCAGCCCAAATTGTTGTTTTTTGCCTATTTCAGTGATTCGCAGAAAAAGAATATCAAACGGAGTCCAAACGGAATGAAACCTTCGGGAACGTGATTTTCAGAACGAACGTGATCCAGAGGACTTGGACCCTGCGTCAAGAAAGCAACCAGGAGAGCACGAGGCAGGGGGCGCCTACCCCCTGGGCATGCCCTCCACCCTCGTGGGCCCCACGTTGCTCCACCGACGTACTTCTTCCTCCTATATATACCTACGTACCCCCAAACCAACAGAAGCATCCATGAAAACCTAATTCCACTGTCGCAACCTTCCGTACCCATGAGATCCCATCTTGGGGCCTTTTCCGGCGTCCTGCCGGAGGGGCATTGATCATGGAGGGCTTCTACATCAACACCATAGCCTCTCCGATGATGTGTGAGTAGTTTACCTCAGACCTTCGGGTCCATAGTTATTATCTAGATGGCTTCTTCTCTCTTTTTGGATCTCAATACCAAGTTCTCCTCGATTCTCGTGGAGATCTATTCGATGTAATCTTCTTTTGCGGTGTGTTTGTTGAGACCGATGAATTGTGGGTTTATGATCAAGTTTATCTATGAACAATATTTTAATCTTCTCTGAATTCTTTTGTATGATTGGTTATCTTTGCAAGTCTCTTCGAATTATTAGTTTGGTTTGGCCTACTAGATTGATCTTTCTTGCAATGGAAGAAGTGCTTAGCTTTGGGTTCAATCTTGCGGTGTCCTTTCCCAATGACAGTAGGGGCAACAAGGCACGTATTGTATTGTTGCCATCGAGGATAACAAGATGGGGTTTATATCATATTGCATGAGTTTAGCCCTCTACATCATGTCATCTTGCTTAAAGCGTTACTCCGTTCTTATGAACTTAATACTCTCGATGCATGCTGGATAGCGGTCGATGTGTGGAGTAATAGTAGTAGATGCAGGCAGGAGTCGGTCTACTTGTCGCGGACGTGATGCCTATATACATGATCATACCTAGATATTCTCATAACTATGCTCAATTCTATCAATTGCTCAACAGTAATTTGTTCACCCACCGTAATACTTATGCTCTCGAGAGAAGCCACTAGTGAAACCTATGGCCCCCGGGTCTATTTTCCATCATATTAATCTTCCAACACTTAGCTATTTTCATTGCCTTTTATTTTACTTTGCATATTTATCATAAAAATACCAAAAATATTATCTTCTCATATCTATCACATCTCACTCTCGTAAGTGACCGTTGAGGGATTGACAACCCCTTTATCGCGTTGGTTGCGAGGTTCTTGTTTGTTTGTGTAGGTGCGAGGGACTCGTGCGTGGTCTCCTACTGGATTGATACCTTGGTTTCTCCAAAACTGAGGGAAATACTTACGCTACTTTACTGCATCACCCTTTCCTCTTCAAGGGAAAACCAATGCAGTGCTCAAGAAGTAGCACTTTGCATGATCATGTAGTTCGCATAGTATTTGTGGCAAGGCCATCGTTCATATTTTTTATGCATGTCACTCTTGATCATTGCACATCCCGATACACCATCGGAGGCATTCATATAGAGTCATATTTTGTTCTAGTATCAAGTTGTAATTCTTGATTCGTAAGTAAATAAAAGTGTGATGATCATCATTATTAGAGCATTGTCCCATGTGAGGAAAGGATGATGGAAGCTATGATTCCCTCACAAGTTGGGATGAGTCTCCGGACTTTATTAAAAATAAAAGAGGCCGAAGAAGCCCAAATAAAAAAAAGAGGCCAAAGAAGCCCAAACAAAAAATGAGAGAAAAAGAGAGAAGGGACAATGTTACTATCCTTTTCCACACTTGTGCTTCAAACTAGCACCATGTTCTTCATGTAGAGAGTCTCTTATTTTTTCACTTTCATATACTAGTGGGAATATTTCATTATAGAACTTGGCTTGTATATTCCAATGATGGGCTTCCTCAAGTTTCCCTAGGTCTTCATGAGCAAGCAAGTTGGATGCACACCCACTTAGTTTCTTTTTGAGCTTTCATACACTTATAGCTCTAGTGCATCCGTTGCATGGCAATCCCTACTCACTCACATTGATATCTATTGATGGGCATCTCCACAGCCCGTTAATACGCCTAGTTGATGTGAGACTTTATCCTTCTTTTTGTCTTCTCCACAACCACCATATTCTATTCCACCTATAGTGCTATATCCATGGCTTACACTCATGTATTGCGTGAAAGTTGAAAAAGTTTAAGAACACCAAAAGTATGAAACAATTGATTGGCTTGTCATCGGGGTTGTGCGTGATAAAATACTTTGTGTGATGAAGATGGAGCATAGCCAGACTATATGATTTTGTAGGGATAACTTTCTTTTGCCATGTTATTTTGAGAAGACATAATTGCTTTATTAGTATGCTTGAAGTATTATTGTTTTTATGTCAATATTAAACTTTTGTTTTGAACCTTATGGATCTGAATATTCATGCCACAATAAAGAAGATTACATGGATAAATATGTTAGGTAGGATTCCACATCAAAAATTCTGTTTTTATCATTTACCTACTCGAGGACGAGCAGGAATTAAGCTTGGGGATGCTTGATACGTCTCCAACGTATCTATAATTTTTTATTGTTCCATGCTATTATATTATCTGTTTTGCATGTTTTATATGCATTTATATGCTATTTTATATTATTTTTGGGACTAACATATTAACCTAGAGCCCAGTGCCAGTTTCTGTTTTTTCCTTGTTTTTTAGTTTTACAGAAAAGGAATATCAAACCGAGTCCAAACGGAATAAAACTTTTGCGATGATTTTTCTTAGACCAGAAGACACCCAGAAGATTTGGGGAGGGGGTTAGAAGACTCACGAGGAGCCCACAAGCCCTCAGGGCGCGCCCTCCCTTATGGACTCCTCGGGAGTCCTCCAACGCTAATCTTTGCACTATAAATTCCAAAATATTCCCCCAACATAAGAGGCATCCACCAAATTACTTTTCTGCTGCCGCAAGCCTGTGTTCCCGTGAGATCCCATCTTGGGGCCTTTTCCGGCTCCCTACCGGAGGGGGATTCGATCACGGAGGGCCTCTACATCAACCTTGCTACCCTTCCGGTGAAGCATGAGTAGTTTACCACATACCTACGGGTCCATAGTTAGTAGCTAGATGGATTCTTCTCTCTCTTTGATCTTCAATACAATGTTCTCCTCGATGTTCTTGGAGTTCTATCTGATGTAATATTCTTTTGCGGTGTGTTTGTCGAGATCCGATGAATTGTGGATTTATGGTCAGATTATCTATGAATATTATTTGAGTCTTCTATGAACTCTTTTATGCATGATTAAGATATCTTTGTATTTCTCTTTGAACTATCGGTTTGGTCTGGCCAACTAGATTGGTTTTTCTTGCAGTGGGAGAGGCGCTTAGTTTTGGGTTCAATCTTGCGGTGTCCTCACCCAGTGATAGAAGGGGTAGCGAGGCACGTATTGTATTGTTGCCATCAAGGATAAAAATATGGGGTTTATATCATATTGCTTGAGTTTATCCCTCTACATCATGTCATCTTACTTAAGGCGTTACTCTGTTCTTATGAACTTAATACTCTAGATGCATGCTGGATAGCGGTCGATGTGTGGAGTAATAATTGTAGATGCAGAATCGTTTCGGTCTAGTTGTCACGGATGTGATGCCTATATTCATGATTATTGCCTTAGATATCGTCATAACTATGCGCTTTTCTATCAATTGCTCGACAGTAATTTGTTTACCCACCGTATGTTTGCTTTCAAGAGAGAGGCCTCTAGTGAAACCTATGGCCCCCGGGCCTATTTTCCATCATATATTTTCAGATCTATAAACCAAAAAACCCCAAAAATACCTTGCTGCAATTTATTTATATTTACTTTAGTTTTCTCTTTTATTTATCTTTTATACCTATCTCTATTAGATCTCACCCTTGTTCGTGGCCGTGAAGGGATTGACAACCCCTTTTTCGCGTTGTGTGCAAGTGTTTGTCAGTTTGTGCAGGTGCATAGATCGGAGACTTGCTTGTGCCTCCTACTGGATTGACACCTTGGTTCTTAACTGAGGGAAATACTTATCTCTAATTTTACGCATCACCCTTTCCTCTTCAAGGGAAAAAATCAACGCAAGCTCGAGAAATAGCACACGTCGGTTGCAACATCGATGCCCTCGATAGCTCACTGGTACAGCGAGGTGCTATACAAATGGTTTTTAACCACTTTCTGCAACGACATTTGGAACCGTCGCCAAGTGAGTGTGGGCAATAGGGGGTCCTTCCTACACGACCCATAAACCGTCGGGGATAGGGAGCCTTGATGCATACATTTGTCCCTATATAACTGTTTCTACCTGACTCCTTACCTTAACTAAGGTCCACAATCGAACTTAAGGTTTATACCTGACTCATTACCTTCGTCGAGTTCACAATCTTCAGAGTTTCTTTTAATTCTCTCCAATAAATCCCATTTGAATTCAATAGTCTTCTTCATAAAAGAACCAGTACAAGAAGTATCGAGCATGGATCGATCATTATGAGAAAGCCGAGCATAAAAATTCTGAATAATAATTTCTCTTGAGAGCTCATGGTTGGGGCATGAATATAAAATTGACTTAAGCCTCCCCCAAGCTTGAGCGATACTTTCCCCTTCACGAGGACAAAAATTATATATATAATTCCGATCACGATGAACCAGATGCATAGGATAAAACTTCTGATGAAATTCCAATTTCAATTTGTTGTAGTTCCATGATCCAATATCATGACATGGCCTATACCATGTCAATGCCTTTCCCTTCAAAGATAAAAGGAAGACCTTCTTCTTGACAACATCCTCGGGCAAACCTGCAAGCTTAAATAATCCACAAACTTCATCCACATAGATTAGGTGCATATCAGGATGTAATGTTCCATCTCCTGCATAAGGATTAGCTAGCAGTTTCTTTATCACACCCGAAGGAATTTCATAATAAATATTTTCAGTAGGTGCAGTAGGTTGAGGAGAAACTCTTTGCTCTTCCGGTAGAGGTGAAGATACCCCGAACAAGCCCCTCAAAGGATTATTTTCCATAGTGACAAGTGACAGTAAATTTCAGCACACTATATAAATGTTTCCTTACCAAAGGCGCTTCACTCCCCAGCAACAGCGCCAGAAAAGAGTCTTGATGACCCACAAGTATAGGGGGTCTATTGTAGTCCTTTTGATAAGTAAGAGTGTCGAACCCAACGGGGAGCAGAAGGAAATGACAAGCGGTTTTCAGGAAGGAATTCTTCGCAAGCACTAAAATTATCGGTAACAGATAGTTGTGTGATAAGATAATTCGTGACGGGTAACAAGTAACAAAAGTAACTAAGGTGCAGCAAGATGGCCCAATCCTTTTTGTAGCAAGGGACAAGCCTGAACGAACTCTTATATAAAGCAAAGCGCTCCTGAGGACACATTAGAATTGTTGTCAAGCTAGGTTTCATCATGCTCATATGATTCGCGTTCGTTACTTTGATAATTTGATATGTGGGTGGACCGGTGCTTGGGTGCTGCCCTTCCTTGGACAAGCCTCCCACTTATGATTAACCCCTCTCGCAAGCATCCGCAACTACGAAAGAAGAATTAACATAAATCTAACCATGGCATGAAACATATGGATCCAAATCAGCCCCTTACGAAGCAACTCATAAACTAGGGTTTAAGCTCCTGTCACTCTAGCAACCCATCATATACTTCTTACTACCCAATGCCTTCCCCTAGGCCCAAACAATGGTGAAGTGTCATGTAGTCGACGTTCACATAACACCACTAGAGGAAAGACAACATACATCTCATCAAAATATCGAACGAATACCAAATTCACATGATTACTTATAGCAAGACTTCTCCCATCTCCTCAGGAACAAACGTAACTACTCACAAAGCATATTCATGTTCATAATCAGAGGAGTACTAATTATCATTAAGGATCTGAACATATGATCTTCCATCGAATAAACCAACTAGCATCAACTACAAGCAGTAATCAACACTACAAGCAACCCACAGGTACAAATCTAAGGTTTTGAGGCAAAGATCGGATACAAGAGATGAACTAGGGTTTTGAGAGGAGATGGTGCTGGTGAAGATGTTGATGGAGATTGACCCCCTCTCGATGAGAGGATCCTTGGTGATGACGATGGTTTCGATTTTCCCCTCCCGGAGGGAAGTTTCCCCGGCAGAACAGCTCCGCCGGAGCCCTAGATTGGTTCTGCCCAAGTTCCGCCTCGAGACGGCGGCGCTTCGTCCCGAAAGCTTCCTTTTGATTTTTTCCAAGTCAAAACACACCATATAGCAGAAGATGGGCATCGGGGGCCTGCTAGGTGGCCCACAAGGTAGGGGGCGCGCCCTCCACCCTTGTGGATGGCAGATGGCCCCCCTCTGGCGCTTTCTTCGCCGAATATTTTTTATATATTCCAAAATACTTCTGCGTGAAGTTTCAGGACTTTTGGAGTTGTACAGAATAGGTCTATAATATTTGCTCCTTTTCCAGTCCAGAATTCCTGCTGCCGGCATTCTCCCTCTTCATGTAAAAAGAGAAAAGGCATAAGTATTGTGATATAATGTGTAATAATAGCCCATAATGCAATATATATCAATATAAAAGCATGATGCAAAATGGACATATCAATCCACTTCCTTAAACCCAAAGTTGTTCCATATGAGTCCACCATACCTACCTATATGCGGTATTTACTTGCCATTCCAAGTAAATTTGCATGTGCTAAACTCTAAACCTTCAAATAATATTCTGTTTTGTATGCCTGAATCGCTCATGTAGTGACTGGGGGCTGTCAGTATCTTCCATGCTAGGTGGGTATTCTCACGATGAGTGTTTATTCACTTGTGATTCACTAGAAAGTGGCCGCTAATCGGTATGCCCAGTTCCATGCTCGAAATCAAATCAAACTATAATCATAAAACAAAACTCCCCCAGGACTGTTGTTGGTATGGACGGTACCCGAGGATTCGACTAGCCGTGGAGTGTGATTGTTGGTGAATGGGGAGTAAAAACTTTACCATTCTATTTGGGAACCGCCTATAATGTATCTAGCATGGAAGATACCGAGATCTCTTGGTTGTTATGTTGACAATGAAAGCATACCGCTCAAAATTATATTCATCTCTGTTTTAAAAGCTTGAGCTCTGGCACCTCTGTAAATCCCTGCTTCCCTCTGCGAAGGGCGTATCTATTTAATTTTATTGCTGAGTCATCATCCTCTTATAAAAAGCACCAGTTAGAGAGCACCACTGTCATTTGTATGCTTTGTTATTAATTGTTATTGAGTATGAATGTGACTGGATCTCTTTTGCCATGAATTATAATGTCTAGTCAGTCCTTGATCTTAAGGAGTGCTCTGCATTTATGTTTTGCAGTCTCAGAAAGGGCTAGCGAGAGACCATTTTGTCATACCATATCATGATTGTTTTGAAAAAGTGTTGTCATCCGAGATTTATTATTATTGCTCGCTAGTTGATTATGCCATTGATATGAGTAAATGTGAGACCCAAATGTTATTATGAATATGGTTTGTTTATAATCTTTGCTAAAACCCTGAATGCTGGCTAGACATATTTGCAACAGCAAGATTAAACAGAGTTTGTATAAGTTTTTCTTTGTCACTTTCAGTTTGTCAACTGAATTGCTTGAGGACAAGCAATGGGTTATGCTTGGGGAGTTTATACATCTCCATCGTATCTACTTTTCCAAACTCTTTGGCCCTTGTTTTGGACTCTAATTTGCATGATTTGAATGGAACTAACCCGGACAGGCGTTGTTTTCAGCAGAATTGCCATAGTGTTATTTTTGTGCAGAAATAAAAGTTCTCGGATTGACCTGAAAATTTACGGAGAATATTTTTGGAATACATAAAAAATATTGGCGCAAGAATCAACCAGGGGTCCCACCCAGAGGCCACAAGCCTTGGGGGCGTGTCCACCCCCCTAGGGCGTGCCCTGCAGGCTTGTGGGCTCCCTGGAGCTCCTCCGTCCCTAATTCCAACTCTTTAAGTACATATCTGTGGAGAAAAAAAATCAGAGAGAAGAATTCATTGCGTTTTACAATACGGAGCCGCCGCCACCTCCTGTTCTTCATCGGGAAGGCTAATCTGGAGTCCATTCGGGGCTCCGTAGAGGGGGATTCGTCGCCATCATCATCACCAACTTTCCTCCATCACCAATTTCATGATGCTCAACACCGGGAGTGAGTAATTACATCGTAGGCTTGCTGGACGGTGATGGATAGGATGAGATTTATCATGTAATCGAGTTAGTTTTGTTAGGGTTTGATCCCTAGTATCCACTATGTTATGAGATTGATGTTGCTATGACTTTGCTGTGCTTAATGCTTGTCACTAGGGCCCGAGTGTGATGATTTTAGATATGAACCTATTATGTTTTCATGAATATATTTGTGTTCTTGATCCTATCTTGCAAGTTGTAGACACCTATTACGTGTTATGATCCGCATACCCCAAGGTGACAATAATTGGGATTCTTTTCGATGATTACCGTAGTTTGAGGAGTTCATGTATTCACTAAGTGCTAATGCTTTGGTCCGGTTCTCTATTAAAAGAAGGCCTTAATATCCCTTAGTTTCCATTAGGACCCCGCTGCCACGGGAGGGTAGGACAAAAGATGTCATGCAAGTTCTTTTCCATAAGCACGTATGACTATATTCGGAATACACGCCTACATTATATTGATGAATTGGAGCTAGTTCTGTATCACCCTAGGTTATAATTGTTGCATGATGAATGTCATCCGACATAATTATCCATCACTAATCAGTTACCTACGAGCTTTTCACATATTGCTCTTTGCTAAGTTACTTTGCCGTTGCTACTGTTACAATCGCTATAAGACTGCTACTATTACTTTTGTCATCGTTACCTTTACTTTGATACTACTTTGCTACTAAAAACTTTGCTGCAAATATTAAGTCTTTCAGGTGTGGTTGAATTGACAACTCAACTGCTAATACTCGTGAATATTCTTTGGCTCCCCTTGTGTCGAATCAATAAATTTGGGTTGAATACTCTACCCTCAAATTGGTTTGGATCCATGAATAGGTTCAGATCCCCTATACTTGTGGGTTATCATGTTTGTTCGGATCTGCTGAATTGTGAGTTTATGATCAGATGTATCCATGAATATTATTTGAGTTTTCTATGAACTCTTTTATGCATGATTGTTATAGCCTCGTATTGGTTTGGTTTGGCCAACTAGATTGATTTATCTTGCCATTGGAAGAGGTGCTTTGTCTTGCGGTGCTCAATCTCAGTGACAGAAAGAGACATGACACGCATGTATCATTGCTATTAAGGGTAACAATATGGGATTTATTTCATACGTGAGTTTATCCTGTCTACATCATGTCATCTTGCTTAAAGCATTACTCCATTTTTCATGAACTTAATACACTAGATGCATGCTGGATAGCGGTCAATGTGTGGTGTAATAGTAGTAGATGCAGGGAGGAGTCGGTCTACTAATCTTCCACGTGATGACTATATACATGATCATTGCCTTCGATATCGTCATAATTATTTGCTTTTCTATCAATTGCCCAATAGTAATTTGTTCACCCACCGTATGTTATTTTCTTGAAAGAAGCCTCTAGTGAAAACTATGGCCCCCGGGTCTATTTTCTATCATATATTAAAACCAAAAACACCTTGCTACAATTTTCTTTTATTTATTTTATTTTGTATTTTTGTTAGATCTATTTACCAAAACCTATACAATTTAATCTTTCTCTTGACCGCTGAGGGATTGACAACCCTCTACGCGCTGTGTTGCAAGAATTTGTTGTTTGTGTACATGTGTTGTTTACATAGTGTTGCTTGGTTCTCCTACTGGATTGATAACCTTGGTTTCATAATTGAGGGAAATACTTATCTCTACTGTACTGCATCATTCCCTCCTCTTCGAGGAAATCCCAACGCAGTTCACAAGTAGCAAGCTGCAACAGCAAAAGAAGCACAGAAGGCCTCTGCTCTCAATGCACCCATTGCCAACCTCAAGTCCAAGAATGATCAGACGACTTACCTACTGGAAGCTACCCTAAGGATTGAGCAAAGTCTGGCCAACCTCGCCAAGAACCAAGAGAGCCTAGAGGGGATAGTCGAGACTAAGGTTCATAATCTTGGTGCGAGGATCACTGAGGTACGGACCATTGTGAAGAAGCTCAGAGATGATGTTGACACATCCATAGCTTATGACAGTGGAGATGATAGAGCTACGAGTGAGAGATACCAGGCAGTACCTAGAGTACCCAGATGTGCTGCAATGCCAGTTGCAGACACGAGGACGGCTCACTATGCACCTGCTGCAACTTCTACAGTGCCACCTCTAGTCTCTACTCCACCAGTTCAACGGACGTCAGATGAAGCCTTCGCGGATGCACTTCTCTCAACGCCATCTACGCACCCCGAAGCCGCCAGCCAGAGATCACCTTTAGGAGCTGCCTAGAGAGACGTATAGCTCTTTACCTTTTCGAACTTTTTGGTACTAGCTTGTTGCCAAAGGGGGAGAATTTGTATAAATCATTAGGCTTCGAGAGAGAGAGAGTGTGTGTGTCTTGCTTTTGCTGGCTGGTTTTTCGTGAGGTTCTTGCTACTATTTCTGTTTGATTTGTGCTACTTTGTTCCTTATGCGTGTGAGATACTCTGGTTATGTGTGATTGATCATACTATGCTTCATGTGATGCTTAATGCTTATCCTTAATCATTATTTGTGTATGATCATTCACTAATGTTTTTGGTGATGCGTGCTTACTATTCCATTCATATCATTTAGTGCGCTCCACCAAGTTGTATGTGACATGGAAGAGTGACCCATGATCCTAATTGATTGTGCATTTGCATTCAAACACAAATTTTTAATAATGCACAAATTTAGGGGGGCGGGTTCTTGCTTATGACATACTTCTCAAAGCGACGATGTATTTCATCTATTTTATCTTTTGTCAAAGCTTTGATCTATATGTCGTCATCAATTATCAAAGGGGGGATTGAAAGTGTAACTAATCCCCGGGTGGTTTTGGTAATTCATAATAACATATATGTCATTGAACTAATGTCCATTCAAGATGAAAATTTCAGGATGTTCAATGATTGGTATGGTAAGGACTAGAGATGTGGACCCCTCAAAATGCTAAGGAAATGTATTGGCAAAAGCTCAAGACTCTACATTTTTGTTTAAGTGATCCAATATCACATTGAGTCCATAGGAAAGCCAATACTATTAAAATGGGATGAGGTGTTGCTTGATGGCCTGGTTGCTCAAGTGCTTAGTGATATTGCTCCAAAATCCTCAACCACTTTCTCTATCCAAATATGTTCAAACCTCACATTCCAACTTGGCCCCACCGATATTTCCTACCCGGTGCCACTGAGTTCATCTGGACTTAGCCACTGCCAAAATCCCAACAATTTGGATCCACCGATATGGATCTCAGTTCCACCGAGATGGCCTTGCCAGCGCTCAGTTGCTAGTTGCAATTGTTTCGGTCCCACCGAGAATTGCAATCGGTCCCACCGAGATGGCTTGACTGACTCTCTGTTGCCTTATTGCTTCACTTCGGTCCCACCGAGATGATGCAATCGGTTCCACCAAGACGAGGTTTGCCATAATCCCTTGCACATCGGTCCCTCCGAGTTGTTCCCATCGGTCCCACCGCGATTCCTAACGTACATATTTTTACACAGATCGGTGCCACCGAGTTTTCTAATCAGTGCCACCGAGATGGGTCAAATGTGTGTAAGGTTGGATTTTGTGTGGAGACTATATATACCCCTCCACCCCTTCTTCCTCAAGAGGAGAGCCATCAAAACATGCCTACACTTCCACCATTCATTTTCTGAGAGAGAACCACCTACTTATGTGTTGAGATTAAGAGATTCCATTCCTACCATTTGAACCTTGATTTCTAGCCCTCCCCAAGTAGCTTTCCACTCAAATCCTTCTTTCACCATAACCAAATATGTGAGAGAGAGTTGAGTGTTGGGGAGACTATCATTTGAAGCACAAGAGCAAGGAGTTCATCATCAACACACCGTCTATTATCTTTTGGAGAGTGGTGTCTCCTAGATTGGTTAGGTGTCGCTTGGGAGCCTCCGACATGATGTTGAGTTGAACCAAGCAGTTTGTAAGGGCAAGGAGATCGCCTACTTCGTGAAGATCCATGTGTGCAAGTCCTTCGTGGGCGATGGCCATGGTAGGATAGACAAGATTGCTTCTTCGTGGACCTTTCATGGGTGGAGCCCTCCGTAGGCTCACGCAACCGTTACCCTTCGTGGGTTGAAGTCTCCATCAACGTGGACGTACGATAGCACCACCTATCGGAACCACGCCAAAAATCTTCGTGTCCCCATTGTGTTTTGCCTTCTTCAAACCCTTCCCTTTACTTACATGTGCAATGTTCTACATTTCGCTGCTATACTCTTAGAATTGCATGTGTAGGGTGTTGCTTGACTTATCATAATTGCTAAAATCTGCTTACAACTAAAATTGCAAAAAATGATATATTTTTATTTGGTCAAGTAGTCTACACCACCCTCTAGACATACTTTCGATCCTACACACTCCGTGCGCACGAGGGCCAAAGGACCCCGTGCGCACGGGGTATCTATAACTTTTCTATTACAACTTTCTGGATACCACGGCAAGCACACTTAAAGGAAATATGGTGGTAGGAGTGGGAAGGCTGTTGTATATGGCTTTGGATGGCATTCCCACAAGACATAAATCCGCGAAGACCCCTCTTAATAGTGCGGTTTTTCCTATGACTCAAATCGAACCAAAACGAAAACCTTTGAGTCACCTGTAAACCACACCTATGATCTTTTTGAATTGGGGGGTCACACAACTCCATAATAAAATCCATGGAACCAATATACCGAGATAAACTTTAGCAATCGATATTAGTTCCTCTAGCCATATTGCCATTGTCGGATGTGGGGTTCCGGCAAACCCTTAAGGTTCGAACTCTGGGGTGCGCGCGAAGTCTTTCCCTCCTACCGATCCGCGCCCTAGCTCACTAAGATCTCGCGGATGAACTCGACGGACTCGCAACACAGAAAGACATGGGATTTATACTGGTTCGGGCCACCGTTGTGGTGTCATACCCTACTCTAGTGTGGTGGTGGTGGATTGCCTCTTGGGCTGATGATGAACAGTACAAGGGGAAGAACAGCCTCCTGAGGTTGAGGTGTTCTTGTGCTAGGTGAACTGGCGGATCAGAACTCTCCCCTCTACTATGGTGGCTAGCTCTACTTATATAGGCCCTAGTCCTCTTCCCAAATATTGAGCGGGAAGGGAGCCACAACGGCGGGCAAATTTGAAGGGGGACAGCTAGTACAAGCTATCCTGACAAAAGTGGTCTTCGCCTGCGAAAAGCTCTGGTGGTGACGCCGTCTTGGGCTCCACGGTGACCTCCGTCCTACCGTCCTTCTGGTGTTGGTCTCGTTGCACCGATATGGCAACCTTTGCCTGATGCCTTGGTACTCCTCGCCTGTGCTCGCCTCCTTAGCACCAAAGAGGAAACAAGGACGCTGCACTTAGCTATTTTTATTACCTTTTATTTTACTTTGCATCTTTATCATAAAAATACCAAAAATATTATCTTATCATATCTATCAGATCTCACTCTCGTAAGTGACCGTGAAGGGATTGACAACCCCTTTATTGCGTTGGTTGCGAGGATTTATTTGTTTGTGTAGGTGCGAGGGACTCGTGCGTGGCCTCCTACTGGATTGATACCTTGGTTCTCAAAAACTGAGGGAAATACTTACGCTACTTTACTGCATCACCCTTTCCTCTTCAAGGGAAAACCAACGCAGTGCTCAAGAGGTAGCAAGAAGGATTTCTGGCGCCGTTACCGGGGAGTCTACGCAAAAGTCAACATACCAAGTACCCATCACAAACCCTTATCTCCCGCATTACATTATTTGCCATTTGCCTCTCGTTTTCCTCTCCCCAACTTCACCCTTGCCATTTTATTCGCCCTCTCTTTTCCGTTCGCCTCTTTTTCGCTCGCTCGTGTGTTGGATTGCTTGCTTGTCACGATGGCTCAAGATAATACTAAGTTGTGTGACTTTACCAATACCAACAATAATGATTTTCTTAGCACTCCAATTGCTCCTCTTACCGATACTGAATCTTGTGAAATCAATGCTGCTTTGTTGAATCTTGTCATGAAAGATCAATTCGTCGGCCTTCCTAGTGAAGATGCCGCTACCCATCTGTTGGAAATATGCCCTAGAGGCAATAATAAAATGGTTATTATGGTATTTCCTTGTTCATGATAATTGTCTATTGTTCATGCTATAATTGTATTAACTGGAAACTATAATACTTGTGTGAATACATAGACCACAACATGTCCCTAGTAAGCCTCTAGTTGACTAGCTCGTTGATCAATAGATGGTTATGGTTTCCTGACCATGGACATTGGATGTCATTGATAATGGGATCACATCATTAGGAGAATGATGTGATGGACAAGACCCAATCCTAAGCATAGCACAAGATCGTGTAGTTCGTTTTCTAGAGCTTTTCTAATGTCAAGTATCATTTCCTTAGACCATGAGATAGTGCAACTCCCGGATACCATAGGAGTGCTTTGGGTGTATCAAACGTCACAACGTAACTGGGTGACTATAAAGGTGCACTACAGGTATCTCCGAAAGTGTCTGTTGGGTTGGCACGAATCGAGACTGGGATTTGTCACTCCGTATGACGGAGAGGTATCTCTGGGCCCACTCGGTAATGCATCATCATAATGAGCTCAATGTGACTAAGGAGTTAGTCACAGGATCATTTTTATGCATTACGGAACGAGTAAAGAGACTTGCTGATAACGAGATTGAACGAGGTATTGGGATACCCACGATCGAATCTCGGGCAAGTAACATACCGATAGACAAAGGGAATTGTATACGGGATTGATTGAATCCCCGACATCGTGGTTCATCCGATGAGATCATCGTGGAACATGTGGGAGCCAACATGGGTATCCAAATCCCACTGTTGGTTATTGGCCGAAGAACGTCTCGGTCATGTCTGCATGGTTCCCGAACCCGTAGGGTCTACACACTTAAGGTTCGGTGACGCTAGAGTTGTTATGGCAAATAGTATGTGGTTACCGAAGGTTGTTCGGAGTCCCGGATGAGATCCCGGACGTGACGAGGAACTCCGGAGTGGTCCGGAGGTGAAGATCGATATATTGGACGAAGGGTATTGGAGTCCGAAATTGTTCTGGGAGTACCAGGTGACGACCAGCGTGACCGAAAGGTGTTTCGGAGGCCCCGACAAGCATTGGGGGCCTTATGGGCCAAGGGGAGGGGGCACATCAGCCCACTAAGGGGCTGTGCGCCCCTCCCACCCCATCTCACGTAACGTGGATAGGTGGGGGCGCCTCCCCTAGGGCAGCCACCCCTCCCGGCTTGGGGGGCAAGTTTCCTAGGGGTGGGGCGCCCAAACCCATCTAGGGTTTCCCCTGTGGCCGCCACCCCTCCCCTAGGGAACCCTAGGGCGCCTCCTCCACCCCCCTTCCCCCTATATATAGTGAGGGAGAGAGAGGGCAGCCGCACCCCGTGCCTGGCGCATCCCTCTCCTCCTCCAACTCCTCCTCCTCCTCCGTAGTGCTTAGCGAAGCTCTGCCGGAGAACCACGAGCTCCATCGCCACCACGCCGTCGTGCTGCTGGAGTTCTCCCTCAACTTCTCCTCTCCCCTTGCTGAGGAGACGTCCTCGGGCTATACGTGTGTTAAACGTGGAGGCGCCGTCCGTTCGGTGCTAGATCGGATCTTCCGCGATTTGAATCGCCGTGAGTACGACTGCATTAACCGTGTTCTTGTAACGCTTCCGCTTAGCGATCTTCAAGGGTATGAAGATGCACTCCCTCTCTCTCATTGCTAGTATCTCCTAGATTGATCTTGGTGACACGTAGGAAAATTTTGAATTATTGCTACGTTCTCCAACAGTGGCATCATGAGCTAGGTCTATGCGTAGATTCTATTTACGAGTAGAACACAAAGTAGTTGTGGGCGATGATTTGTTCAATTTGCTTGTCATTACTAGTCTTATCTTGATTCGGCGGCATTGTGGGATGAAGCGGCCCGGATCGACCTTACACGTACACTTACGTGAGACAGGTTCCACCGACTGACATGCACTTGATGCATAAGGTGGCTAGCGGGTGTCTGTCTCTCCCACTTTAGTCGGATCGGATTCGATGAAGAGGGTCCTTGTGAAGGGAAAATAGCAATTGGCATATCACCGTTGTGGCTTTTGCGTAGGTAAGAAACGTTCTTGCTAGAAACCCATAGCAGCCACGTAAAACATGTAAGAACAATTAGATGACGTCTAACTTGTTTTTGCAGGGTATGCTATGTGATGTGATATGGCCAAAAGGATGTGATGAATTATATATATGTGATGTATGAGATTGATCATGTTCTTGTAATAGGAATCACGACTTGCATGTCGATGAGTATGACAACCGGCAGGAGCCATAGGAGTTGTCTTAATTTATTTTATGACCTGCGTGTCAATGAAAAATGCCATGTAATTACTTTACTTTATTGCTAACCGTTAGCCATAGTAGTAGAAGTAATAGTTGGCGAGACAACTTCATGAAGACACGATGATGGAGATCATGGTGTCATGCCGGTGACGAAGGTGATCATGTCGCGCCTCGAAGATGGAGATCAAAAGGCGCAAGATGATATTGGCCATATCATGTCACTTTATGATTTGCATGTGATGTTTGTCATGTTTACATCTTATTTGCTTAGAACAACGGTAGCATAAATAAGATGATCCCTCGCTAAAATTTCAAGAAAGTGTTCCCCCTAACTGTGCACCGTTGTGAAGGTTCGTTGTTTCGAAGCACCACGTGATGATTGGGTGTGATAGATTCTAACGTTCGCATACAACGGGTGTAAGCCAGATTTACACATGCGAAACACTTAGGTTGACTTGACGAGCCTAGCATGTACAGACATGGCCTCGGAACACAAGAGACCGAAAGGTCAAACATGAGTCGTATAGTAGATACGATCAACATGAAGATGTTCACCGATGATGACTAGTCCGTCTCACGTGATGATCGGACACGGCCTAGTTGACTCGGTTCATGTATCACTTAGATGACTAGAGGGATGTCTATCTAAGTGGGAGTTCATTAAATAATCAGATGAACTTAATTATCATGAACATAGTCAAAAGGTCTTTGCAAATTATGTCATAGCTTACGCTTTAGTTCTACTGTTTAAGATATGTTCATAGAGAAAATTTAGTTGAAAGTTGATAGTAGAAATTATGCGGACTGGGTCCGTAAACTGAAGATTATCCTCATTGTTGCGCAGAAGGCTTATGTCCTTAATGCACCGCTCGGTGTGCTGAACCTCGAGTGTCGTCTGTAGATGTTGCGAAACATCTGACATACACGTTTTGATGACTACGTGATAGTTCAGTGCGTAATGCTAACGGTTTAGAATTGTGGCACCAAAGATGGTTTTGAAACGTCGCGGAACATATGAGATGTTCCAAAGACTGAAATTGGGATTTCAGACTAGTGCCCATGTCAAGAGGCATGAGACCTTTGACAAGTTTCTTAAGCCTGCAAACTAAGGGAGAAAAGCTCAATCGTTGAACATGTGCTCAGATTGTCTAAGTACTACAATCGCTTGAACCGAGTGGGAGTTAATCTTCCAGATGAGATAGTGATGGTTCTCCATAGTCACTGCCACCAAGCTATTAAAGCTTCGTGATGAACTATATCATATCAGGGATAGACATGATGATCCTTGAGCAACTCGCGATGTTTGACATCGCGAAAGTAGAAATCAAGTAGGAGCATCAATTGTTGATGGTTAGTAAAACCACTAGTTTCAAGAAGGGCAAGGGAATGAAGGGATACTTCATGAAACGACAAATCAGTTGCTGCTCTAGTGAAGAAACCCAAGGTCGAACCCAAACCCGAGACTAAGTGCTTCTGTAATGAGGGGAACGGTCACTGAAGCAGAACTACCCTAGATACTTGGTAGATGAGAAGGCTGGCAAGGTCAACAAAAGTATATTTGATATATGTGTTATTGATGTGTACCTTAATTACTAGTACTCCTAGTAGCACATGGGTATTAGATACCGGTTCAGTTGCTGACATTGGTAACTCGAAACAATAGCTATGGAATAAACGGAGACTAGCTAAGGGTTAGGTGACGATGTGTGTTGGAAATGTTTCCAAGGATGATATGATCACCATCACACGCTCCCTCTACCTTCGGGATTAGTATTGAACCCAGATAAATGTTGTTTGCTTTGGTGTTTGCGTTGAGCATAGACATGATTGGATTATGTTTATCGCAATACGGTTATTCATTTAAGGAGAATAATGGTTACTCTGTTTATTTGAATAATACCTTCAATGGTCTTGCACCTAAAATGAATGGTTTATTGAATCTCGATCGGTAGTGATACACATGTTCATGCCAAAAGATATAAGATAGTAATGATGTACCACATACTTGTGGCATTGCCATTTGAGTCATATTGGTATAAAACGCATGAAGAAGCTCCATGTTGATGGATCTTTGGACTCACTCGTTTTTGAAAAGATTGAGACATGCGAACCATGTCTATTGGTAGATAT
This sequence comes from Aegilops tauschii subsp. strangulata, assembly GCF_002575655.3. Taxonomy (NCBI): domain Eukaryota; kingdom Viridiplantae; phylum Streptophyta; class Magnoliopsida; order Poales; family Poaceae; genus Aegilops; species Aegilops tauschii. The sequence goes on from NC_053040.3 coordinate 119,659,613, forward strand.
GCATGAAGAAACTCCATACAGATGCATCGTTTGGACTCACTTGATTTTGAATCACTTGAGACATGCAAATCATACCACATGGGCAAGATGACTGAAAGGCCTCGTTTTCAGTAAGATGGAACAAGAAATCAACTTGTTGGAAGTAACACATTTTGATGTGTGCAGTCCAATGAGTGCTGAGGCACGCAGTGGATATCGTTATGTTCTTACTTCACAGATGATTTGAGTAGATGCTAAGTATATTTACTTTATGAAACACAAGTCTGAATTATTGAAAGGTTTAAGTAATTTCATAGTGAAGTTGAAGATCATCGTGACAAGAGGATGAAATGTCTATGATATGATCATAGAGATGAATATCTGAGTTACGAGTTTCGCACACAATTAAGACAATGTGGAAATTGTTTCACAACTAATACCGCCTGGAAAACCATAGTGTGATGGTGTGTCCGAACATCATAACTGCACCCTGTTGGATATGGTTCATACCATGATGTCTCTTATCGAATTACCACTATCCTTTACGGGTTAGGCATTATAGACAACCGCATTCACTTTAAATAGGGCACCACGCAATTCCGTTGAGACGACACCGTATGAACTATGGTTTAGAGAAACCTAAGTTGTCGTTTCTTAAAAGTTTGGGGCTGCGACGCTTATGTGAAAAAATTTCAGGCTGATAAGCTCAAACCCAAAGCGGATAAATGCATCTTCATAGAATACCCAAAACAGTTGGGTATACCTCCTATTTCAGATCCCGAAGCAAAAGTGATTGTTTCTAGAAATGGGTCCTTTCTCGAGGAAAAGTTTTTCTCGAAAGAATTGAGTGGGAGGATGGTGGAGACTTGATGAGGTTATTGAACCGTCACTTCAACTAGTGTGTAGCAGGGCACAGGAAGTTGTTCCCGTGGCACCTACACCAATTGAAGTGGAAGCTTATGATAGTGATCATGAAACTTCGGATCAAGTCACTACCAAACCTCGTAGGTCGACAAGGATGCGTACTACTTCAGAGTGGTACATAATCCTGTCTTGGAAGTCATGTTGCTAGACAACAATGAACCTACGAGCTATGGAAAAACGATGGTGGGCCCGGATTCCGTCGAATGGCTCGAGGCCATAAAATCCGAGAGAGGATCCATGTATAAAACCAAAGTATAGACTTTGGAAGAACTACTTGATGGTTGTAAGGCTGTTGGGTGCAGATGGATTTTAAAAGGAAGACAGACAATGATGGTAAGTGTCACCATTAAGAAAGCTCGACTTGTCGTTAAGATGTTTCCCGACAAGTTCAAGGAGTTGACTACGATGAGACTTTCTCACTCGTAGCGATGCTAAGAGTCTGTTGGAATTATATTAGCAGTTACTGCATTATTTATGAAATCTTGCAGATCGGATGTCAAAACATTATTTCCTCGACGATTTTCTTGAGGGAAGGTTGTATGTGATACAACCAGAAGGTTTTGTCAATCCTGAAAGATGCTAACAAGTATGCAAAGCTCCAGCAATCCTTCTAAGGACTGGAGTAAGCATCTCGGAGTTGGAATGTACGCTTTGATGATATGATCAAAGATTTTGGGTTTATACAAAGTTTATGAGAAACTTGTATTTCCAAAAAAGTGAGTGGGAGCACTATAGAATTTTTTATGAGTATATGTTGTTAACATATTGTTGATCAGAAATGATGTAGAATTTCTGGAAAGCATATGGGGTTATTTGAAAAGTGTTTTTCAATGGAAAACCTGGATTAAGCTACTTGAACATTGAGCATCAAGATCTATAAGGATAGATCAAAAACGCTTAATAGTACTTTCAAACGAATACATACCGTGACAAGATTTTGAAGGAGTTCAAAATAGATCAGCAAAGAAGGAATTCTTGGCTGTGTTACAAGGTGTGAGTATTGAGTAAGACTCAAGACCCGACCACGGCAGAAGAGAGAGAAACGACGAAGGTCGTTCCCTATGCTTTAGACGTAGGCTCTACAGTATGCTATGCTGTGTACTGCACCTAAAGTGTGCCTTGCCATGAGTCAGTCAAGGGGTACAAGAGTGATCCAGGAATGGATCACATGACAGTGGTCAAACTTATCCTTAGTAACTAGTGGACTAAGGAATTTTCTCGATTATGGAGGTGGTAAAAGAGTTCGTCGTAAAGGGTTACGTCGATGCAAACTTTGACACTAATCCGGATGACTCTGAGTAGTAAACCGGATTCGTATAGTAGAGCAGTTATTTGGAATAGCTCCAAGTAGCGCGTGGTAGCTGCATCTACAAGATGACATAGAGATTTGTAAAGCACACACGGATCTGAAAGGTTCAGACCCGTTGACTAATAACCTCTCTCACAAGCGAGATATGAACAAACCCCATGGGTGTTGGATTCATTACAATCACCTAGTGATGTGAACTAGATTATTGACTCTAGTGCAAGTGGGAGACTGTTGGAAATATGCCCTAGAGGCAATAACAAAATGGTTATTATTGTATTTCCTTGTTCATGATAATTGTCTATTGTTCATGCTATAATTGTATTAACTGGAAACCGTAATACATGTGTGAATACATAGACCACAACATGTCCCTAGTAAGCCTCTAGTTCACTAGATCGTTGATCAATAGATGGTTATGGTTTCATGACCATGGACATTGGATGTCATTGATAATGGGATCACATCATTAGGAGAATGATGTGATGGACAAGACCCAATCCTAAGCATAGCACAAGATCGTGTAGTTCGTTTGCTAGAGCTTTTCTAATGTCAAGTATCATTTCCTTAGACCATGAGATTGTGCAACTCCCGGATACCGTAGGAGTGCTTTGGGTGTATCAAACGTCACAACGTAACTGGGTGACTATAAAGGTGCACTACAAGTATCTCCGAAAGTGTCTGTTGGGTTGGCACGAATCGAGACTGGGATTTGTCACTCCGTATGACGGAGAGGTATCTCTGGGCCCACTCGGTAATGCATCATCATAATGAGCTCAATGTGACTAAGGAGTTAGTCACAGGATCATGCGTTACGGAACGAGTAAAGAGACTTGCTGGTAACGAGATTGAATGAGATATTGGGATACCCACGATCGAATCTCGGGCAAGTAACATACCAATAGACAAAGGGAATTGTATACGGGATTGATTGAATCCCCGACATCGTGGTTCATCCGATGAGATCATCGTGGAACATGTGGGAGCCAACATGGGTATCCAGATCCCGCTGTTGGTTATTGGCCGGAGAACGTCTCGGTCATGTCTGCATGGTTCCCGAACCCGTAGGGTCTACACACACGGTGACGCTAGAGTTGTTATGGGAAATAGTATGTGGTTACCGAAGGTTGTTCGGAGTGCCGGATGAGATCTCGGACGTGACGAGGAACTCCAGAGTGGTCCGGAGGTGAAGATCGATATATTGGACGAAGGGTATTGGAGTCCGGAATTGTTCTGGGAGTACCGGGTGACGACCAGCGTGACCGAAAGGTGTTTCGGAGGCCCCGGCAAGCATTGGGGGCCTTATGGGCCAAGGGGAGGGGGCACATCAGCCCACTAAGGGGCTGTGCGCCCCTCCCACCCCATCTCACGTAACGTGGAGAGGTGGGGCGCCTCCCCTAGGGCAGCCACCCCTCCTGGCTTGGGGGGCAAGTTTCCTAGGGGTGGGGGCGCCCAAACCCATCTAGGGTTTCCCCTGTGGCCGCCACCCCTCCCCTAGGGAACCCTAGGACGCCTCCTCCACCCCCTTCCCCCTATATATAGTGAGGGAGAGAGAGGGCAGCCGCACCCCTTGCCTGGCGCAGCCCTCTCCTCCTCCAACTCCTCCTTCTCCTCCGTAGTGCTTAGCGAAGCTCTGCCGGAGAACCACGAGCTCCATCGCCACCACGCCGTCGTGCTGCTAGAGTTCTCCCTCAACTTCTCCTCTCCCCTTGCTGGATCAAGAAGGAGGAGACGTCCCCGGGATGTACGTGTGTTGAACACGGAGGCGCCGTCCGTTCGACGCTAGATCGGATCTTCCGCGATTTGAATCGCCGCGAGTACGACTGCATCAACCGCGTTCTTGTAACGCTTCCGCTTAGCGATCTTCAAGGGTATGAAGATGCACTCCCTCTCTCTCGTTGCTAGTATCTCCTAGATTGATCTTGGTGACACGTAGGAAAATTTTGAATTATTGCTACGTTCCCCAACACCATCTAAGTAGCTTCGTTGATTTGTGTGATATGCAAAAGAAGAAAGATGTGGATAATGATATTGTTAAACTGAAGCTATTTCCTTTTTCGCTTAGAGATCGTGCTAAAGCTTGGTTTTCATCTTTGCCTAAAAATAGTATTGATTCTTGGAATAAGTGCAAAGATGCTTTTATCTCTAAGTATTTTCCCCCCGCTAAGATCATCTCTCTTAGAAACGATATTATGAATTTTAAGCAACTTGATCATGAACATGTTGCACAAGCTTGGGAGAGGATGAGATTAATGATACGTAATTGTCCTACACATGGCTTGAATTTATGGATGATCATACAAATTTTTTATGCCGGATTGAATTTTGCTTCTAGAAATCTTTTAGATTCGGCCGCGGGAGGCACTTTTGTGGAAATCACTTTAGGAGAAGCTACTAAACTCCTAGATAATATTATGGTTAATTATTCTCAATGGCACACTGAAAGATCTACTAATAAAAAAGTGCATGCGATAGAAGAAATTAATGTTTTAAGTGGAAAGATGGATGAACTTATGAAATTATTTACTACTAAGAGTGTTTCTTCTGATCCTAATGATATGCCTTTATCTACTTTGATTGAGAATAAAAAAGAATCTATGGATGTGAATTTTGTTGGTAGGAATAATTTTGGTAACAACGCGTATAGAGGAAACTTTAATCCTAGGCCATACCCTAGTAATTTCTCTAGTAATTATGGTAATTCCTACAACAATTCTTATGGAAATTTTAATAAGATGCCCTCTGAATTTGAGACTAGTGTTAAAGAATTTATGAATTCGCAAAAGAATTTCAATGCTTTGCTTGAAGAAAATTGCTTAAAGTTGATGAATTGGCTAGGAACATTGATAGAATTTCTCTTGATGTTGATTCTTTGAAACTTAGATCTATTCCTCCTAAGCATGATATCAATGAGTCTCTCAAATCCATGAGAATTTCCATTGATGAGTGCAAAGAAAGAACCGCTAGGATGCGTGCTAAGAAAGATTGCTTTGTGAAAGCGTGTTCTTCTAGTTCCTATGAAAATAAAGATGAAGATCTAAAAGTTATTGATGCGTCCCCAATTAAATCTTGTTTTGCAATATGAATCTTGATAATGATGGGACTGAATATGATCCACCTTTACTAGAAGGCGTTCCAAAAATTCAGAGTTTTTAGATCTTGATGCAAAAATTGGTAAAAGTGGGATTGAAGAGATCAAAACTTTAGATATTAATGAACCCACTATTTTGGATTTCAAGGAATTTAATTATTAATTGCTCTTTGATAGATTGTATTTCCTTGTTGCAATCCGTGCTAAATTCTCCACATGCTTATAGTCAACATAAAGCTTTTACTAAACATATCGTTGATGCTTTGATGCAATCTTATGAAGAAAAAATTGAGTTGGAAGTTTCTATCCCTAGAAAACTTTATGATGAGTGGGAACCTACTATTAAAATTAAAATTGAAGATCATGAATGCTATGCTTTGTGTGATTTGGGTGCTAGTGTTTCCACGATTCCAAAGACTTTGTGCGATTTGTTAGGTTTCCGTGATTTTGATGATTGCTCTTTAAACTTGCACCTTGCGGATTCCACCATTCAGAAACCTACGGGAAGAATTAATGATGTTCTTATTATTGCAAATAGGAATTATGTGTCTGTAGATTTTATTGTTCTTGATATAGATTGCAATCCTTCATGTCCTATTATCCTTGGTAGACCATTCCATAGAACGATTGGTGCAATTATTGATATGAAGGAAGGGAATATTAGATTCCAATTTCCGTTAAGGAAAGGCATGGAACACTTCCCTAGAAAGAAAATAAAATTACCTTATGAATCTATTATGAGAGCCACTTATGGATTGCCTACAAAAGATGGCAATACCTAGATCTATCCTTGCTTTTATGCCTAGCTAGGGGCGTTAAACGGTAGCACTTGTTGGGAGGAAACCCAATTTTTTTTTAGTTTTTTTGCTTTTTGCTTCTTTTTAGGAATTTTTTATGTTTTAATTAGTGTTTGTGCCAAGTTTAACCTATAGGATCTTCTTGGATGATAGTTATTTGATCTTGCTGAAAATTGCAGAAACTTTCTGTTCACGGAAATAATTGTTAAAAATCACCAGAACGTGATAAAATATTGATTCCAATTGCTGCTGATCAATAAACAAATTTTCTAGGTCTTACTATTTTGGCTGAATTTTTGGAGTTCCAGAAGTTTGCGTTAGTTACAGATTACTACAGAATGTTCTGTTTTTGACAGATTCTGTTTTTCGTGTGTTGTTTGCTTATTTTGATGAATCTATGGCTAGTAAAATAGTTTATAAACCATAGAGAAGTTGGAATACAGTAGGTTTAACACCAATATAAATAAAGAATGAGTTCATTACAGTACCTTGAAGTGGTGTTTTGTTTTCTTTCGCTAACGGAGCTCACGAGATTTTCTGTTAAGTTTTGTGTTGTGAAGTTTTCAAGTTTTGGGTAAAAGATTTGATGGATTATGGAACAAGGAGTGGCAAGAGCCTAAGCTTGGGGATGCCCATGGCACCCCAAGATAATCTAAGGACACCAAAAAGCCAAAGCTTGGGGATGCCCCGGAAGGCATCCCCTCTTTCGTCTACTTCCATCGGTAACTTTACTTGGAGCTATATTTTTATTCACCACATGATATGTGTTTTTCTTGGAGCGTCTTGTATTATTTGAGTCTTTGCTTTTTAGTTTACCACAATCATCTTTGCTGTACACACCTTTTGAGAGAGACACACTTGATTCGGAAATTATTACAATACTCTATGTGCTTCACTTATATCTTTTGAGTTATATAGTTTTTGCTCTAGTGCTTCACTTATATCTTTTAGAGCACGGTGGTGGTTTTGTTTTATAGAAACTATTGTTCTCTCATGCTTCACTTAGATTATTTTGAGAGTCCTATAAAACAGCATGGTAGTTTGCTTTGACAATGATAGGCATTCAAGATTAGTAAAAAAAAATCTTATGAGAGTGTTGAATATTATGAGAAGTTTGATACTAGATAATTGTTTTGAGATATGAAGATGGTGATATTAGAGTCATGCTAGTTGAGTAGTTTTGAATTTGAGAAATACTTGTGTTAAAGTTTGTGATTCCCGTAGCATGCACGTATGGTGAACCGTTATGTGATGAAGTCGGAGCATGATTTATTTATTGATTGTCTTCCTTATGAGTGGCGGTCGGGGATGAGCGATGGTCTTTTCCTACCAATCTATACCCCTAGGAGCATGCGCGTAATACTTTGCTTTGATAACTTGTAGATTTTTGCAATAAGTATATGAGTTCTTTATGACTAATGTTGAGTCCATGGATTATGCGCACTTTTCTTCCTTCCACCATTGCTAGCCTCTCTAATACCGCGCACTTTTCGCCGTTATCATACACCCACCATATACCTTCCTCAAAACAGCCACCATACCTACCTATCATGGCATTTCCATAGCCATTCCGAGATATATTTCCATGCAACTTACCATCGTTTCGTTTATTATGACACGCTCCATCATTGTCATATTGCTTCGCATGATCATGTAGTTGACATCGTATTTGTGGCAAAGCCACCGTTCATAATTCTTTCATACATGTCACTCTTGATTCATTGAATATCCCGGTACACCGCCGGAGGCATTCACATAGAGTCATATTTTTTTCTAAGTATTGAGTTGTAATTGTTGAGTTGTAAGTAAATAAAAGTGTGATGATCATCATTTTTTAGAGCATTGTCCCAAGTGAGGAAAGTATGATGGAGACTATCCCCCACAAGTCGGGATGAGACTCCGGACGAAAAAAAGAGGCCAAAAAAAAGAGAAGAAGAGGCCCAAATAAAAAAATGAGAGAAAAAGAGAGAAGGGACAATGTTACTATCCTTTTTTACCACACTTGTGCTTCAAAGTAGCACCATGATCTTCATGATAGAAAGTCTCCTATGATATCACTTTCATATACTAGTGGGAAATTTTTCATTATAGAACTTGGCTTGTATATTCCAATGATGGGCTTCCTCAAAATGCCCTAGGTCTTCGTGAGCAAGCGAGTTGGATGCACACCCACTTAGTTCCTTTTGTTGAGCTTGCATATACTTATAGCTCTAAGTGCATCCGTTTCATGGCAATCCCTACTCACTCGCATTGATATCTATTAATGGGCATCTCCATAGCCCGTTGATACGCCTAGTTGATGTGAGACTATCTTCTCCCTTTTTTGTCTTCTCTACAACCACCATTCTATTCCACATATAGTGCTATGTCCATGGCTCACGCTCATGTATTGCGTGAAGATTGAAAAAGTTTTAGAACACTAAAAGTATGAAACAATTGCTTGGCTTGTCATCGAGGTTGTGCATGATTTAAATATTTTGTGTGGTGAAGATAGAGCATAGCCAGACTATATGATTTTGTAGGGATAACTTTCTTTGGCCATGTTATTTTGAGAAGACATAATTGCTTAGTTAGTATGCTTGAAGTATTATTATTTTTATGTCAATATTAAACTTTTGCCTTGAATCTTTCGGGTCTGAATATTCATACCACAATTAAGAGAATTACATTGAAATTATGCCAAGTAGCATTCCACATAAAAAAATCTGTTTTTATCATTTACCTACTCGAGGACGAGCAGGAATTAAGCTTGGGGATGCTTGATACGTCTCCAACGCATCTATAATTTTTTATTGTTCCATGCTATATTACATTATGTTTTGGACATTAATGGGCTTTATTATACACTTTTATATTATTTTTGGGACTAACCTATTAACCGGAGGCCCAGCCCAGAATTGCTGTTTTTTGCCTATTTCAGAGTTTCGCAGAAAAAGAATATCAAACGGAGTCCAAACGGAATGAAACCTTCGGGAACGTGATTTTCGGAACGAACGTGATCCAAAGGACTTGGACCCTACGTCAAGACATCAACCAGGAGGGCACGAGGTAGGGGGGCGCGCCTACCCCCTGGGCGCGCCCTCGACCCTCATGGGCCCCATGTTGCTCCACCGACGTACTTCTTCCTCCTATATATACCTACGTACCCCCAAACTACCAGATACGGAGCCAAAAACCTAATTCCACCGCCGCAACCTTCTGTACCCGTGAGATCCCATCTTGGGGCCTTTTCCGGAGCTCCGCCGGAGGGGGCACGATCACAGAGGGCTTCTACATCAACACCATAGCCTCTCCGGTGATGTGTGAGTAGTTTACCTCAGACCTTTACGTCCATAGTTATTAGCTAGATGGCTTCTTCTCTCTTTTTGGATCTCAATACAATGTTCCCCCCTCTCTTGTGGAGATCTATTTGATGTAATCTTCTTTTGCGGTGTGTTTGTTGAGACCGATGAATTGTGGGTTTATGATCAAGTTTATCTATGAACAATATTTGAATCTTCTCTGAATTCTTTTATGTATGATTGGTTATCTTTGCAAGTCTCTTCGAATTATCAGTTTGGTTTGGCCTACTAGATTGATCTTTCTTGCAATGGGAGAAGTGCTTAGCTTTGGGTTCAATCTTGCGGTGTCCTTTCCCAGTGACAGTAGAGGCAGCAAGGCACGTATTGTATTGTTGCCATCGAGGATAACAAGATGGGGTTTATATCATATTGCGTGGCCTCCTACTGGATTGATACCTTGGTTCTCAAAAACTGAGGGAAATACTTACGCTACTTTGCTGCATCACCCTTTCCTCTTCAAGGGAAAACCAACGCAGTGCTCAAGAGGTAGCACACACGTCGGCGCCCGCCTGGTCTCGATCGTCATGGCTCACGTCACGAGAGCCTCGTGAGGTTTGCCCTGCCTTGATATCTCTGCTCCTCGTGAGCCTACCTGGCTAGGCCACTCCTGAGGAAGTCTTGCGTCGTCCGCCTCGCGAGGCTTGGCCCCTCGCGAAGGTCTTGGATGCCTTGTCGATGAAGATGGGTCGTACGGCCCGCTGACTCAGCCACGCCGTGGGCCGCGGGCAGGCAAGTCTGGGGACCCCCGTTCCCAGAACGCCGACAGTAGCCCCCGGGCCCAAGGTGCACTCGGGCTTGGCTTCGCGGTGAAGCCAAGGGTCAAGTACGGAGCGCCGCGGGCCCCAAAAGCCTACAGCCTCGGTTGACGCGTGGCGGTTGATTGGACGTGGGCGTCTCCACTTCCCCATGCTACCTCGGCAACTGCTTGACCTGACAAAAGGCTGGTGCAGGCAGTACTTGCCTTCATTGCTTCTTCCTCGCCTCGCTCCAGATCCCCTTTCTCGCTCCTCGCCACCGCTACCTCCAGATCCGCTCCAATCTCATCCTGCATCTGCGATCCATGGCGCCGCGCAAAGTCGGGACTTCCTCAGCACCGGCTTGGTATGAGCCGGCCCTTGAGGCGCCTACCGTCACGGAGAAGAGCCTCGCCTCCGTGCGCCTGCTGACGGCGGGTGAGAGCAACGAGTGGGGAGAGACCGAGCTCCGGCTTGCCTCCGATGTGCCGGAGCCTGAGCACCTTCTTCCCCTTCTTCTCGAGCAGTGTTGCCGTTGGGTTGGTTCCTCCCTTCTCTGATTTCTTTTATGAAGTCCTCAACCACTACGGGCTGCAGGCGTTGCATCTCCGTCCCAACTCTGTCCTCCTCTTGTCCATCTTCGCCTACTACTGTGAGGCGTACCTGGGCATGATGCCATCCGTGGCGCTCCTGCGCCATTTCTTCTTCCTCCGTGTCAACGAAGGGCACATCTACGGATGCGCTAATTTCGTCGCATCCGGCAAGGCCAACTCGATCTCGAGCACCGGGAAGAGGGCCGACAACATTCGATCCAAATGGGTCATGATGGACGCCCAGCGCGCCGATCCGCGTCTGGTGTTGCCAATGGTGGCGCCCTCTTCCAACGGGGGGTGGCCCAAGGCGGAGCTTGCTGATGAGTGGGCATCGTTAGTGTTGGGGCAGATGATGACCGACTTGAAGCCGGGCAATGCGAAGGCAGCCAAGGTGACGGGGGTCATGCTCCTGAGGGAGTTCTTGACGCTGCGAGTTGCCCCGCTCCAGGCGCGCGCGCGCCCCCTGTGGGAACTTGAAGAAGAGGGAAATAAGACCCGCTTGAGGCCGGGGGCCCTGCCTGACGACGAATTGGCCGCTGTCCTGCGTCTCATAGTTGGGGACAACCAGGAGTACCCGCCAAGCGCCTTCGTTCCCCTGTTCCAACGCAGGGACCGGGAGGAGTTCGTCGCCTCTAGGCCGACCTTTGACGCGCGCGGGCTGGTGCCGCCGGCGCTCCCAGGAGCCCCCGCGGCACCGAAGCCGGTGTAGGTGTCCTCTGACGAGTCCCGTGGGAAGGAGGAAGAGGAGGTGGACTCGGAGAAGACTCTTGAAGAGGTGGGGGAGACTTCCCCTATGAGCAAGGCCGAGATCCTCCGCGCCCTTCCTGACGATGCCGAGGCCGACACCCGCCAGGAGGAGAGGGAGCAGCCCCTCATCCCGACGAGGGGTAGGTAATCGCTGGTGCCTCGCGATGCCGCCTCCGTCCCGACACCTCCTGGGGCTGGCTCCGGCCCTGCCTCCGCACCGCCTGCCGCTGCCGGAGCCCGCACGCCTGTTCCTCAGGTCCCAATGTTGTCAGGCTTCAAGCGGAAGTATGTCGCGGTGGACCGGTAAGTGTCTTAAGCTTCGCCTTGTCCCTATTTGTACTTGTTATTTCCTGATGCTCGCCCTCGGTCGATCAGGCCGGCGCCTTCAGCGAAGAAGAGGAAGGAGGGTACGGCGTCCGTGCCTTCCTCCGCAGAGAAAGGAGGCAGCAACACCCGTACCTCCCCAACTCGGTCGTCCTCACGAGGCCAAGAGGAACATCGCCATGTGGAATCAGCCCCCATGGCCCCGTTGGCTCCGGAAGTGCCGGCGTCTGGCGCGGTTGCTGAGGTCCCAGCTGCTCCGGAACCCGCTATCCCCCAGGTCCTGGCGACGACGTCGGCTCCTCCCACTGCTGCACCTCCACTCCCTGGTTCTTTTGCTCCTGCTGCTGTTCTGGAACGTGCTCTTTCGGAAATGACCCAGTTGCAGGCAGATCTCCTGGGCACGGACCCACGCCTGGTGGCCGGGCGCCTGAAGCTGGCCTCTGACTGGCTTCACTCTGACCTGGCAGTTCGCGCGACGCTGAGCCAGGCCGCTGCGGCTTCCGAGAAGGAGAAGTAAAGTGCCGCCGACGCTGCCGCCGATCGTGAGACGGCGCTGAAAGATGCCAAGGCCGCCCGTGACCGCTACCAAGTGCTGGAGGACGAGTTGCAGAGCCTGCGCGACAAGCACGCCGAAGAAGCATGCAGCCGCCTGGCAAAGGAGGAGGAGGTGAAGGCCCGGGAGGACGCCGTCAAGAACCATGATGCTGAGCTCGCGGAGTTGGGGAAGACGCAGGCCGCCGAGCGCAACCGGTTGGAGGAGTTGGAGCGGAAGGTGGAGGCGAGGGAAGCTGATCTTGATGCCAAGGCATGAGTCCTGGCCGAAGACCGCGTGGCCTTTGCCGATCTCGAGAAGAGATCTCGCAAGGCACTGAAGACGCTCTACGAGCACGGCCTGGAGAAGTCGCTGGCCACCGATGAGGACAGCCCCGCCCGGTTGCTTCCTCTCTTGGTGAAGGCGCTCGAGGAAGTCGTTGACGGCGTCGGTCCTATGGCGGAGGCAGAGGCTCGCGTCCTGTCTTCAGCTGCATTGACCCGCGTTTTCAGCCACTTGCACCTTCGCGACCCCAACACTTGCCTTGAGGAGCTGCTGGAGCCTGTGGCTGAGGATGACTGCGAGGCCGCCGCCGCAGCTGTGCAAGGTCAGGTGGAGGCCCTGCTGGAGAAGTTCCGCAGCTTTGCCTCGTCACCCTTGTCTGGCGATGCCGCCGATCCTGCGGCTGGTGGTGCAGGTGAAGGCGTCGCTAGCCGGGATGGAGCACCTTCTGCGGGCGACGACGGTGTCCAGGGGTGACCTGCAGCTAGTTTCCTGTTTTGTTCCTGCACCATGCATCAGGCCTCGTGAAGGTGTTTAGACTTTTCATTTGATATTGTGAGGACAATATGTTTGTAATATTTGCTTCGAGATTTTGCAATTTCCTTCCTATCCGCTTTGTGTTCTGCGTGGCAGAGCCGGGCCCCGCGCATACCTCAACCGCCATTGGGCCGACCGGAGACCAGGACGGACCAAGGAGTGAGGGGCTACGTGACCAGTTAGGCTCCCGAGTCGCGATGCTCAGGAGTCCCCCTTGACGCGCAAACAACTTATAGGGAGAGTACTCGAGGATAGATTAATGTTCTACGTCGGCAGAGCCCGGCCCCGCGCATACCTCAACCGCCATTGGGCCGACCGGAGACCAAGACGGACCAAGGAGTGAGGGGCTACGTGACCAGTTAGGCTCCTGAGTCGCGATGCTCAGGAGTCCCCCTTGACGTGCAAACAACTTCCATACCTGCCCTCGCCGAGGCCTCGGGAGGGGCGCGCGACGCCCAGGTCTGGGAGACCTGGTTGGGTGACGTGCGCTTGGGCGTGACCCGAGCGCAGCCCCCGTGCCCAGCCCCCTCGCGCGGCTCTCCCGAGGGGAGGCGTTGCGGTGAGGCTGGACGCTGAGCTCTAGGATCCCTGAGGTTGGTACGACCGTGGGGCCGCCCTCAGTTGTTTATCACCAGCGCGGAGCATAGTGCTTCCGCTTGTGCACGGGCATAGCCGCTCCTCGGCAGTGTCGACGGCCAGCGCGGAGTATGGTGCTTCCACTTGTGCGTGGGATGGGGGCCCCCTCTGGGAGGAGCCCCCGGGGCGTGTACAGCCCCGCCCTGACACGTGGCTTACACGGCAGGGCTGCGAGGTGTATCTGGGCACTCGTGAGCCAGCGCGGGACTCATGAGGCCCTACCTCAAGGCGGGTTGCGCCTGGTCTTGAGTCTTGGTGACTGTATGTTCCTGCAAGGCGGTTAGGTGCAAGCACTCTACGTCCTCAGGTCCCGGCCCTCGAGCGAGCTCAGCCGCCGCTGGTATGCCAGGTTGCGATGCTGTGGTCAAGGCCAAGGGGTGAGGGCTGGAGAGCCAGTAAGAGCTCCTGAGTCGCGATGCTCAGGAGCCCCCCTTTTAACGCGCAAGCGAATTGCACGGGGTGAATGGACCCGCAGCGGGTGGCGATCGAGCAGGTGATAACCGTAGGTAGGTTAAGCAGGGAAGGCAAATCAACTTAGGTAAATGCAGGAAGATACATGCCACTGGGTCCGGCCCGAGCGGCTTGGGGATGATGCAGCCCGAGGGGCGCCCCCAGCAAGGTAAGCTAAAGACATAAGCAAAAGGGATACATGCCTCAGGGACGGACCCATGCGGTCTGGGAATAATGCAGCTCGAGGGGCGCTCCCAGCTAAACGAGCTTGGAAATGTCACCTGGTTCTGTAGACGAAGCAGAGTTGGTGCAACTGAAGGCGTGCGTCGAAGGAATGACTCTTCACGAGCCACCGGGGCCCTGAGCCTCGGGAGGCTCTGGGGGCTTGGGAGGTTCCCTGAAGACCGTCTCCATCTCTTCCAGGATGGCGTGGTACCTGGCCTCCTGAGCCGCCAGGACACGCTGCATGTTGCGCTGATAGGCTGACGCCACGCTCGGCAAGCCGAAGGGCATGCGAACGTAGCTGTGTGGCGGGCCCTCGCAATGGCCCACACGCGAAGGCCAGAAACGCTCCTGAGATGCGGCCCTGTTTAGCCCTGGGACATCGATGCAGACGCGCAGCCCAGCATCCTCGCCTGGATGGGGAGCTGCGCCTCGTGAGCGGCTATCGCCGCGCATGGCTCTTGCGTCTTGCAGTTCCTGAGTGGTCTTGGTGATGAACTCTTGAGTGGTGGGCACTCCTTGCCCTGTGTTCTCCTGAGGGAAACGTGCCGCGAAGCACGCCTCCAAGTGGTGCCCAAGCGCCTCCCTCGTGAGGTTGGCAAGGTCTGAGGCCCTCCAGAAGAGAGCCCCCGAGCCCTGCCCGAGGAGGGTGCCTGGCGCGCCTTCCTATGTGACAGAGGGAGGCGCCCCTGGAGCGGGCGCTGATCCCGACGACGCTCCAGCTACGTCGCCGCCCTCCTGAGATCCTGCTCGGCGCAGCTTCTTCTTCTTGGGGATGGCCTCCAGAGGGCCCTCACTTCTGCTGTCGGGGTCGTTGAGTGCTGCAGCTTGGAAGGCGCGCTCGAGGGAGCACACCGCATCTCTTTCTTCACATGGGACCGTGATGATTCCGCCGCTTCCTGGCATCTTGAGGATGTTGTAGCCATGGTGGGTGACTGCCATGAACTTGGCCAGGGCTGGATACTCGAGGATGGCGTTTTATGGCAGGCGGATGTGCGCGACGTCGAAGTCTATGAGCTCGGTGCGATAGTTCTTGCGCTCTCCGAAGGTGACAGGCAGGCGGACCTGCCCTATCGGTGTGGTGGAACCGTCGGTCACTCCTGAGAAAGGCTTGGTAGGATGAAGCTGCTCATATGGCACTTGGAGGTTGTCGAACGTGTCGACGGACAGGACGTTGAGCCCTGCGCCGCCGTCGATGAGGGTCTTGGTAACTTGCACATTGCTGATGACTGGGGAGCACAGCATCGGGAGGGCGCCAGCGGTGGCTGCGTACTTGAGCTGATCTGCCGAGTTGAAAGTGACGGCGCATTGGGACCACTTGAGCGGGTGCGTGGCCTCGAGCTTGGGGAGCACCGCGTTCACTTCGCGAGCGAACTGTTTGAAGATGCGTTGAGAAGCTGGGGCTTGCGCGCCGCCCAAGATGCAGGCGATTGCACGCGGCTCCTGGAAGCCCCCAGCCCCCTCGTCCTGATGGTGATCGTCGTTCCTTCTTGGTGGCGGCAACGGGGGAAGACTGGCGTTGCCCTGGGGGCGATCCTCACGAAGCTGGTCCCTCTAGGCGCCCTCACGAGGATGGTCCTGCCAGCGGTCCTCACGAGGCCTGTCACGCCACTCCTGGCGTGGGCCACGGTCGTCCCAGCGTCCGCCTCCACGTCCTCCTCCACGGCCGTAGCCCCGGTCACTGCGCTTGGGGCGTCGACCGAAACGTCCCTCGCGAATGGCTCTGAGCTCTTGACAGTCACTGGTGTTGTGGGTGTTCAGATTGTGGAAGGCGCAGAACGGTCGGCTATTCTTGGATGACTCGGGCTGATCTCTGCCTCGCTTGGTGTCGGGCTCCGCGGACAGCACTGCCGCTTCCTTGCGCTTCACGTCCTTGGCCTTGGCCTTCTTCTCCTCTGTGCCCGCGGCTGGCAGCTCGAGGAGAGAGAGGCGCCCCTCCTCAGCTCTTGTGCACTTGGTCGCCAGGTTGAACAGCTCCTGAGATGTGCACAGCTCCTCATGGATAGCGATTTCTTCCTTCATCTTGACGTCACGGACGCCGTCTGAGAACGCGGAGATGATGGCCTCGTCCGTGACCTTGGGGATCTTGAGGCGAGTGTTGTTGAAGCGCTGGATGTACTTCTAGAGGGTCACTCCTGGTTGTTGCTTGATGCGGCGCAGGTCACCCGCGGTCGGCGGGCGGTCGCGAGTGCCCTGGAAGTTGGCGACGAAGCGGTCGCGCATCTCATCCCAGGAGGAGATCGAGTCGTGCTATGGGTTCAGGAGCCAGGAGCGGGCTCCATCCTTGAGAGCCATGGGAAACCAGTTCGCCATGACTTTCTCATCGCCGTTGGCCGCTTCGATGCTCAGCTCGTAGAGCTGCAGGAACTCCGCGGGGTCGGCGGTGCCGTCGTAGCGAGGAGGCAGATCCGGCTTGAACTTCCCTGGCCAGGCAACGCTATGCAGCTCGGGGGTGAAGGCGTGGCAGCCGGCCGTGGTTGCCGGGGCCCGCCTCAGAGGTGGAGCTTGGTCTTGATGAGGTTCGTGCGGCGCCGCTGCAGGCGGCGCGCGGTCTTGATGAGGCGGCGCGGGGAGCGCAGGTGCAGCTTCTCGCGGCCAAGGGATTTCTTGGCAGTTTCTCTCTTCGGGCGCGGGCGCCGGACATGGCGGATCACGCCGTGGGGCCGCGCGCCTTGGCGCCAAGGCGCAGTCTTGGGGCAAAGGTGGTGGAGGCGCGCCATGAGCCACGTCGCCTATGGCTGGCGGAGGGTGAGGCAGAGAGGGGGATGGCGTCAGGGAGCCCCCTGCGGCGCGGACGAGCTCGGCGACGCGGTCGAGCCACTCCTCATAGAGGTCGTCCACCGGGCGGTAGCGCAGGAGCTCGTTTGCGGCGAGGAGTGCGGCCCGCGCCTCCATGGGAGCGCGGCGTGCGTGAGACGAAGAACCAGCCGGGGTCAGCGACGGAGTGGCGGTGCGGCTGTCCTGCCGCACCGATGGATGCAGCGCGGACGCTTGCTGCTCGTTCCCCGCCGGGCCGGTGGCGGTGTTGGCGGCGGGAGACGGAGAACGGCGAGGTAGCCCGCCGACGGGAGCCGTCTGAGCAACACGGGCGGTGAGGGCAGCCCGGCGCTCAGCTCGAGTGCGGCGAGCGTCCGCCATTGAGACGACGGAGCGACGAATTGATGGAAGGGAAGCTATGGCGCATCCCTACCTGGCGCGCCAAATGTCGGTGGGGTTCCGGCAAACCCTTAAGGTTCGAACTCTGGGGTGCGCGCGAAGTCTTTCCCTCCTACCGATCCGCGCCCTAGCTCGCTAAGATCTCGCGGATGAACTCGACGGACTCGCAACACAGAAAGACACGGGATTTATACTGGTTCGGGCTACCGTTGTGGTGTAATACCCTACTCCAGTGTGGTGGTGGTGGATTGCCTCTTGGGCTGATGATGAACAGTACAAGGGGAAGAACAGCCTCCTGAGGTTGAGGTGTTCTTGTGCTAGGTGAACTGGCGGATCAGAACTCTCCCCTCTACTGTGGTGGCTAGCTCTACTTATATAGGCTCTGGTCCTCTTCCCAAATATTGAGCGGGAAGGGAGCCACAACGGCGGGCAAATTTGAAGGGGGACAACTAGTACAAGCTATCCTGACAAAAGTGGTCTTCGCCTGCGAAAAGCTCTGGTGGTGACGCCGTCTTGGGCTCCACGGTGACCTCCGTCCTGCCGTCCTTCTGGTCTTGGTCTCATTGCACCGATATGGCAACCTTTGCCTGATGCCTCGGTACTCCTCGCCTGTGCTCGCCTCCTTAGCACCAAAGAGGAAACAAGGACGCTGCGCGCGTCGGCGCCCGCCTGATCTCGATCGTCATGGCTCACGTCACGAGAGCCTCGTGAGGTTTGCCCCGCCTTGATATCTCCGCTCCTCGTGAGCCTGCCTAGCTAGGCGACTCCTGAGGAAGTCTTGCGTCGTCCTCCTCGCGAGGCTTGGGCCCTCGCGAGGGTCTTGGATGCCTTGTCGATGAAGATGGGCCGTACGGCCCGCTGACACAGCCACGCCGTGGGCCGCAGGCAGGCAAGTCTGGGGACCCCCGTTCCCAGAACGCCGACAGCCATCACACCAAAATGTAATTAAGTGCCACATGCACTTTCAGGGGACAGCACCGGGTATGCACCGTCGCCGCTCCCGCGCCGACGCAGTGTGAGCACTATAGCCGGCCACTCTCGGCCCGTGCGTAGCTCCGCCAGGGCAACGCAGTTCGCTCGACCTCCGCCAGCCGCTGCTCCGCGCAGGTAGCGGTCGGTGCTAGTGCTCGCTCCACCGTCCCGCACAAGCACTCTAGAAGGACGTGAAGGCGCTCTGGCTTGCCATTGAGCAGCCGAAGCGTGAGGCAACGTAGGCGGCGGTGGAAGCGGCTCGGGTGGCCAAGTTGAACCGGTAGCAGGACAGGGCCATCTGCCGGATGAATGGGCTAAGCGTCGTCTCTGACTCCTCGACCGATGACGGCAACACCCATAGCTCCACCTCCGACGACGACGACCAAGATCCTCCATCAGCCGCGGGCGCCTACAGCTGCGCCGGCGATCGGAAAAGCAAAGGCCCGACGAAGAAGTGATGAAGATGCTCCTCCTTCGTTTATTTTTGTTTATTAGTTGTTTAAATTAAGAACTTGTCTGGCGATGAACTCTGATGTTCTTTTGGATGATGTATAGTCGGTTTATGTGCATTTAGTTGTCCAGATGCTGATTTCGTCGTACGTTGTTTCATCATGTAGAGTAGTTCATCGCGATGCATGCGTAGTGTGAATATAGGGTGTCGGATATGAGGTACACGGATGTGAAATGCATTATATGAGGCGTGACCGGTCAATGTCCGCCGACGCGTCCTCCGCAGCGTTTGATGATCCGGATTTGCTCGGCTGTAAATGCTCTTAGGTCAAAAAATGGTTCTAGTCATCTGTTACGTGACTCATCACCATCCTGCGTGGCGGATTTAGTCGCAAATGATTGTAATAATATTATTGCCTAATCAATAAAGCTCACGGTGCCTTCAAAAAAAACTTCTGAATTGTTCTGTTCATATCGAGAAGAACTTCTGAATATGCACAACATTTTTTCTCTTTCTACTTGCAGACATTAAGAGCAACTTCAATGAAGCGATCCATTCTGTCCGCGGCCGTCCGTTTGGATCGGCGCGGACAGAAGAGTCGGCCTAACGTGTCGACCCAAACGGATGCGCGTCCGTTTTCGTCCGCCTGCCGACCCATTCCCGGCCCATTTTGAGCCGGATTTGCTTCGGCGCGGACACAAGACGGATGCGCGCGCTCGCCCTTTTTTCTCACTGGGCCCACTGGTCGGTGGCACATTGGTCTCTCCACATCAAACAGCATACCCTCACCCGCCTGCTTCGTCACTGACGCCGCCGGCCATTTTTCCGATAAAAATGGATACATAGATAGTTCTACCGTACACAGATAAAAGAAAAGACCAACTACTCGTCGCTTTCCGACTCCGACTCGGTAATGTCCTCCTCCGACGTCTGAATGTAGGCGTCAGCATGCTGCTCATCTTCGAAGTCCCAACCCGACGTTTCTCGTAGCTTCAGTTTCAATTGAGCGGCCTGCTTCCGCGAACGCTTGTTCTCCCGATAGGCGGCTCGCTCCGTCCTCCTCGCGTCCCTCTCCATCCTCCTTTGCTTGTAGAACTGGCGCTCGTCGACGATGTCCTGCGGGAAGTGTTCGCGCCACACCATCATGGCTTCCACGTCCATCTCGGCGATGGCGAGGCGACGCTGCCGCCTCCGGTGGACACGACATCCACGAGATCCTCGTCGGTGAAAAGCCGCGTGAGAGGCGCGAGATCCTGCGCCCGCTGGCTCGACACGTCGGGAAATTCATATCCCGACGAGGCCTCAGGAGGCGCCACGCCGCCGCGTCGTGCGCGCAGGCCGCCTCCTCTGCGGTGTCGAAGGTGCCGAGGATGAGGCGTTTCTCACCAAACCAGATCTCGGAGGAGAAGGCACCGGAGCGGCGCTCGCGGACTCCGTGAAAATCCGAAGCGCCCAGGCGGCGCATCGACATGGTGGCGCAGAGGCGGCGAGGCTAGTGAGAGGAGGCGAGACGAGTGGGCGGCGGACGGAGTGTGGAGGGAGCGCCTTCTTATAACAAGCGCCGGCCGCGGCGCGCGCGCGAACCTTTCCCGCGCGCTGGAGCGCCAAAACCAGCGCGCGCTAGGCCGCTTTTCCCCCGCGTGCGAACCTTTCCCGCGCGCTGGAGCGCCAAAACCAGGGCGACGGCATGACCGCTGGCATGATCTAAAGCGTGCGCGGTCATGAAATGGGTCGGCCCGTTGGGCGCACTGCCGACCCAAATCTAAAAGAGGACGGACGGCAGGCGGCTGGCCGACCCAAACGGACAAAAAGCGGACAAAAACGCCGTCCGTTTGGGTCGGCCCGTTGGAGTTGCTCCTAGGATTTCTCTTTTTAGAAACAGCCGGCATTAGTTTTTTTTTTTTTAGGGCTTGCAGGCATTAGGTGAGTGAGGCCGTGCCATCCTTCGGCTACCGTCTCTGTTTACTCTTTTTTCTTCTCCGCAATGGGCTTGCTTCACTCTCGTTGTGGGCCTTACATGGGCTAGGCGGAGCAGTGCACTGAGATGTTTAGCGACTCGCATCCGTGCGATCGATAATTGACGGCATCGGGTCTCTCTGGTAATCCGTGCCGGACTCCTCCACAACCCGAAATTTTAAACATCGCGCTGCGCTGATCCTCCCCCAGCTCAATCCCGCAACCCGAATTCTCTTCAGAATCCCCTCGGATCTGTCCGAGCCCTAACCCTAGCCATGATGACCGGAGATGGCGGGTTCCTCCGCGAGCTCCGATTCAAGCTGGTGGGGTTCGACAAGGAGAAGGAAGACGAGGTTAGTCCCGAATCCCGATCCACTCCCTCTCCTCTGGTCGCGATCATTCGGAGTTAGTAGATTGGAAAGGGTGCATGATGCGAGACGCGTGCCGAGTTCGATCCCGTTGAGGAGGAGGAGTAGGCGGCAGCGGTTCCGTCCCTCGCGGTGCTCACTCCAGCGGACGCGCTCATACCCGCAGATAATTACGGGACAAGGGATGTGATTAGCGGCGAGTACGTTTTGTGCGGACGCGACTTGTTTTGCCGATTAGTTGGGGAAGTTAATTTTTAGTACTAAGCCATGATTGGTATTTGTGGGAATTACTGCTGGGGATTTGAGGGGAAGACATTTTCTGTTTGCGTTTAATTGATGCGATGTCTTTAGTGGCCTCCACCCGAAGCTGATTTGCACACCGCTGGTGATGAGAATGTCCACCAGCAGCAGCAGGATCGCGGCCGTACGCGTCAGTACTGCTTTTGCAGGGCCCAAACTTAATGGAACAGACGCGCACGGCAAGCAGCTGCAGCGCCGAAATCCATTCCTGAATGAGAATCAAGCGGAACCTGCATGCTAATGCACTGTGGGAACGAGTATTGCATTGACCACATCCTTCTCGATGAAGGAACTTGTTTCAAAATTATCTTGATCAATCAAGTTATCAGTGATAGCCTATACTGTTTGGCATTCTTGGTTTGCTTCAGTAGACACAGAAAGTTCTTTGTCCATCAATGCTTACTAAAGGGCGTTTCTGAAATATAAAATTCCTTAGGCATTGACTCTGCTATTTTTTTATGGGCAGTATGGAGATGCTATAAAGAGAAAAGGTGGATCAATCGAGAAGCTGTTTCTTTGGCAAGGCCTCTATCTGATCGTATCAAGTGAAAAGCTTAGCTAAGTGAGTACGCTGTTTTATTTCGATATAAATGCATTATCGCCTGTTCATTTCCTGAATTTTATTTTGTTTGGATATAGTCCGATCCCATATGTCTGAAAGCTCGCGATAATGGTTCTGTACTTATAAATGAGCTATGGCTGGATGATACACTGCAGAACGGAGCTCTTGCCGATATCAATAACGTACGTGTTTTTTTTCGATTCTCAATGCATTGGATTGATAATGTATATCGGCTATTTACCCTTTTGTGCATGATGATAGATACTATACAGGCCCCCAGTGTCTCTCGGAGGAATCAAAGGTGCTCAGTATCTCAACATTTCTCACACTGGTTTCTCAGGCCATGAAGGTCATTACTTAGAGGTACTCGCATGCAACTTTGCTTTTTGTATCAACCCATGAAAGCACTGATGCAAGCATATTAACTTCAACATTCTACAGAGACTTGTTGATATGGTGGGCGCACAAAATGTTGGTATAAGCAACGGCTCCTACTTTATATGCAACAGCTTGGCAGGTCGGTAGTACCATCTTTTAGTTCATTTTATCATTAAGTAGGATGTTAGTGAACATGTAATTACTGTGTAGATTATGATGCATCAAAAGCAAGGGATGTGTTTACTGTCAATAAGAAGTGGTTAGAAGATAGTGTCAAAGAATGGGAAATACTATCTGTTGACGTCTACGTTTCATGGTAATTTCTTTTGTTCATATTTTTCGTATTTCTGATATGTGGATTACAATTTTGTTTAATGTTCTCTAATTTCATATAATGCCCCCAGGCCTAGGAGAGCAACCTCAAGGAAATATAGAACTCCAATAAAGGACAATACTGCTATGAACAGTGACAGGTAAACCATAGTGCCGATTTTTTTTATCGAATAATTTGTGATCTGAATTTAAGGCATGTTTGTCACTTTGAAATTTTGGACTGAGCCGAACATATGCAGTGCTCACTCTATCTAGAGCAAGCTTATCCTGACTATGATATGAAAATAGGGAAGCACCATCGACAGCAAAGAAGGTTAAAACACGATCTCCAGAACAGAGTGATTCAGTCAAAAAGTATTGTCTCATCTCTCAATTTTGGACTGAGCCGAACATATGCAATGCCCACTAGCAAGCTTATCCTGACTATGATATGAAAACAGGGAAGCATCATCGACAGGAAAGAAGGCTAAAATTCGATCTCCAGAGGAGAGAGATATAGTCAAAAGGTATTGTCTCATCTCTCATGTCTCGCATTTGTGCAAAGCCAGTGTACTCTTTTGGATTTGTATCTAACTGTGCTATGAACAGACAAGCTCTGTCCACAGGATGCATGAAGACGTACCCTCCAGCAGAAGAGCATGCTGCATCACTTTGCAAACGGCGCTTGAATTTCGACTGGAGGCGGCTCTCAGACTACAAGCCAAGTGAAATGGTGGTGCAGGTGCAAATACCCAGAAGCAACATGGAGAAGAAAATTGGGACAGATGAATTCAAGGGTGCCCTGTCAGGTTCCTATGCAGAAATGGCAAATATCCATAGTGGAGGACAATGCATAAAGAACACAATCAGCGCAAGTAGCTTCAGGGTGTCAAGGAATTCAGGGGAAGTGATAATGGATAAGCCTCAGTTAGTGGAATATGAAGAAAAGCTCGCCCTTGCCAACAGAAAGCAGTTTGTGCTGATGGTGCAGGCGCACTTCAAGGAAAAGTGCTGCTCACTGCCAGATGATATCGCCGAGTGGCTGGCTTGCATTATTGATGTCGGGAAGGTGTCAGACAGAGTGCTGAAGAACCACATAAACATGCAGCACCCCGTTGATATCTATGGTAGCTTTGTCGCCATGTACTACATCTTGATGAGGCTGAAGGAGGAAGATTTTACTCAGTTTGTCCAGATAATGAACTCAAACATCATGAGAAAGTACATACCTTGGGTGCAAAACTTCAGATGGAAGTTACTGAACGATACGGTGAAATATATACACCCCAAAATGGCCGAGCTAAACAACCTGAGGAGCCAAGTCAGTAACTCTGGAGCAATAGGACAGGCTGTGATCTACAAACCGAAGAAAAGGGATCCTGACCTTTCCGGGATACTGGAGGTGGTACGGGACTGTTTTACTCACCCTGCAATGATCCATCAGGTTTTTCTGCTGCCGGTGCTGTTAGCCGAGGGGTACCCCAGGCTACTTTTCGATCTTCAAAGGAAGCTGTTTGAGTTGGGGCATCTTATGAATCTCAGGTGATCCCGCAAGCAAAAGTGAGCATGTGTAGAAGGAACTGAACAGAGTGAGAACACTGAAAACACGGCGTAAAGAAACTGCAACTGGTGTGAAGGTGTGAAGGCGAAAGTGCAAGTTTGACGAAGGAGTCAGACCGCTATAGAGATGAGTGATACTTGTAGAGAAGATGACTGATACTTGTAGAGAATACTTGTAGAGAATGTGTTTCTCGCCTCTCCTCCCTGAATGCCATGTTTCCTTCTTCCTTTGCTTATTTTTCTATGTCAGCTAGACACTCTCTAGCATGTGCCTAGACCATATTCTTTCCACTATATCTAAAAGGAAAAGCCAAGAGGAATCCCCTGTTCCATTTGTGCCTGTTATACCTCCACCTCCAGTAGTGAGCCTACCTATGGTGCAAAAAGAAGCCTTTTTCATTAGCTTGGTTGGCTAGCACCTGATTCAACTAAGCTTGCTTTTGATACTTGTTATCTGAAGTATTTGCCATGGACCTCTGTTGTATTGTGCTTGTGAACGTATGTATGAACAGTTTCAAATATTCCTTGTTAATCTGTGTTAAATTGTGCTTGCATGCATATGGAACATATCAATGTGCTGCCGAAATTGTGTAAATGGTCCGACAAGTTTCTTGACAGAAGTTAAAATATCAGGTGGAGGGTCCATATGTGGCTAGAATTGGCTCAAATCCTAACAGTAGACTCATATTACTGTTTTTTTTTATTTTCTGTAAATTTTTCTTATTTTTCTGAGAAGTTCGTTTTGTTGGCCAAAATCTGACAAATTTCTAGACAGAAGTTAAAATATCAGTTTGAGTGTCCATATCTGCCCAGAATTCGCTCAAATTCTGACAGTATGCTCATATTAGCGTTCTTGATTTTCTGTAAAAAGAATTAGATTTTTCTGTGATGTTTGATTTTTTTGTCAAAAATTTGAAATTATGGGCGCCCGGAAGATCCAAATATGCCGCTGGAAGTTGGTCTGTAGTAAATACTACAATACACACCGAAATACATTTATGTGTTTATTTATGGCCTGTTACTGGTAGCATTTTGGAGCTAATTAGTTACAGACTTGGTGCTTGCAAATGGACAGAGATGGTTCTACAGAGAGTTGTAGGCCAGAAGGACGTGAAACGCGCCCAAATCGGAGTCGCCGGGTTGAAGCACTAACCGATGGAGTACATTGCTGCTGCTTTGGTGGTGCGCATGCAAACCATGGCCTCTCCCATCGAAAAAACACAGGGCGAAACTTAACAACACGCCAAATAAATATAAATCCAAGTCGGACAGACGCAGTACAACTTAACAACACGCCAAATAAATATATACTGACATGACACAGTACAAACTAACAGACAGACGACAGCAGCAAATTACCAAGTGGAGTAGCAGCAACACGGTGTGGGTATTCTGAACGATAACCATTTTATAGTCAAGTACAACTGGGCCATTTTGAAAATCCTACAATATCCTAGGGTTCTTTCACAAAAATGCCATCTACTTTTAGTTTCTACACAAGTGCTGGTGCAAGCTTTGCTTGGCCAAGCACATGCAGTCTCCATGAAAATCACATTCTGGCCCTGCAGCGCAAACATCTTCAGGCTACACCTTTTCAAGTTGTGAATCTCCTCCCAAACACTGATATCAACTGCTCTTGTTACAGACTCATGCTGCAACCATGGAAGTCAATTCAAAGAATCACTAATAGTTCAAGTAAAACATTCTTGCAATTCAGAGCAGCTGTACCTCGCTTATTATGAAAGCACAACACAAAATACCTGCAACGGAAGAATAACGCAGTGACCAGGAACAATAGGCTCAAACTGTGGAAGCATCAGGTAAGTCAAGTTCCCTAGTGCCACAACCAGATGCTTTGGCCAGGATGGGTTCTCAAAACAATACAAACACCGCTCTTTCTGAGTTAAGATATGTCCATCTTTCCTTCTCCTCATGCGCGCTTTCACTCTTCCTTCTGGGAGCATCACCCAACTCATACTCCGAGGGATTTTGGATTGCGATTTCCTTTTGGGGATCAGGCCGATTTGATGACAGGAATTTCCTTGTTTGTTGCAGCCTAAGATTGGGATTGGCCTACTCTTCTTCTATAACCGGGATCTTACGACTCTCGTGCTTAATAAGTTGGCACCTCGCATCCTGCCAAAACCTAATCCTCTTATTCTCTAGCTATTTTATTTGCAGGATGTTGTAATGCTTGCTATGAATAATTTTATTTGCAGCATGCAGATCAGCATCTTCTTCTCCTTCCTCGCGTTCAGCTGAAATCAGCTTTATCGTATGCCTGCAGTTACAAAAAAGGCAATAGTATAGTATGTTAAGCAGGCAGACAAATTATAGGAACTTCCGTCTAGTGTTTAATAATCAATATTACAAAATTTGCACACAGCAGTACAGGAGCTGTTTTTCAAAGAAGAGGGATATAGTATCAGTTATGTACTATTCAGAACGACTAAACTAAGGGTATGTCACATGGCTCATAAACATGGGTTTGCTTCACTTCTGCACCAATTATCGCCCGCACTGGTTTATATATGCAAAACCAACATATACAAATACACAAAGCAACAGGACTTTAAATGTAATAGCATTTTAATCAGCAAAGAGACTGAATTTGTTTCAACTGCAGGACTTACAAACAAAAGAAAGCCCAACTTAACATACATACTGGACAGTCATAGAAAAACTACTAATAGGTAATGCAAATGTATTCCGGCATAAGATAGACTAACCGGATTGAGATCCTTCCCTTTTCATGCCTAGGTTCATCAACAGAGATGTCTCCATCCTCCAGCACAGCCTCCCTTTTTCTCTAAGAAAGAACAACTATCAGTTAAAGTCACATGAGCTTGCAAATTTGTGCCGTTGAATCCTAAACTGAGTTGGTCATACACACAATCCATTTTTTATTGCCAGTAGGGACTGATGCAGTTCCTATAGTTTACATATTAACTATATGAGTACACTAGGTAGGCTACACAGTTCCTAGAGTTCTAATGAATATGTGTGAATCACTGAATCATTATTATGTTGTAAATTTTATCATTTTGAAATTACATGGGGGAAATGATACTGTGAATATAGTCAGAGCAACAATAGTTTTGCAACACTTAACGAAAGTTGTTCAGCTTCTTCATGCTTGCCTTTCATTCGAAGGTGAAGAATCTTTGCAGCTAACTGGTTTGCATCTAGCTTCTGAGCATTAACTGAAGGTGCCATCTTTGAAGTATCCTCATGGGACTTTTCCTCGTCATACTCAGCAGTTTCCATAAGATGTCAGAAGACCGTGATCAATGATCTTTTCCATAAGTGCCTGACTGTCAGAAGACATATCATGTCTACTCCTTTTCCACGGCATGGAGTCAAGCTGAGGTTTTCTAATTAGATGATGCCAAGAGGAAGCATCCTGGCCACCACTGCCCCCACTTCGGTTGCCCTCCTTAGAATGCATGTAAGCACCTGAAGTGCCAGCTGTAGATGCTGCTGTATCTAAGCTGCCTAAAGAGCCCAATCTCCCTTCAACAACTACAGTAATGGAATATCATTATCATATAAAT
Source organism: Aegilops tauschii subsp. strangulata (assembly GCF_002575655.3). NCBI lineage: Eukaryota > Viridiplantae > Streptophyta > Magnoliopsida > Poales > Poaceae > Aegilops > Aegilops tauschii. The sequence goes on from NC_053040.3 coordinate 119,687,677, forward strand.
TAGGAAAAAGATAAACTAGTTAAAATCAGTTCATACCGGTAATCATAGGTGCATGCAGCAACACACTATGTTGGGATTTGCAATATTTCCAAGGTAAAGGTAAAAAAAGCTCAAATTAAACAATGTACACAACTATTTATTACGGATGTATCAAGCCAATGCAATATTCCATATGAAAATTCCTTGGATGAAATTGAGAACTTGTTTTACCTTACAATGTCTACTCCCTCCGTCCTTAAAAGAGTGTACTTCCAACTTTGTTGGAGGGTCAAACTATCTCAAAGTTTGACCGAGTTTGTGCAAAAATATATCTATATTTGTGAAACCAAATAGGTATATTATGAAAATATATTTTATCATGAATCTAATGCTACTAATTTGATGGCATAAATGTTGGTGTATTATTGTATAAATATAGTCAAACATAAAAAAGTTTGACTTTCCAAGAAAGTTGGAAGTACACTCTTTAAAGGACGGAGGGAGTAGGAATTTAGGTAATTACCTTGAGCATAGTAATACAACACCTATCTGCTAACATAAACTAAACTCTCCACTATATTTATCTGATATGGACCATACACTAAACAACGGCCCAATTTTTTAGGTAAAACATCTTATAAGCATTGATTTGAAGTGGATTTGCTCGCCTCCAGCAAATCTTGTAAATCTAGTATCTGACATTAGTAGGTAATGACTCCCCTGTTTGACCAATCCTAGACACAATTTCATGGGAACAACTCCATATGCAACCACAGGGAACAGGCAGCGATAAAATGGAAGAACAGAAAAAACTATAGTAAATTTTCTTAACAGTAAAAGGAAGAATAACCATCCTGCAGTGCAAATCCATTTAGAGATTGACTAGTGAGGCCCTACTAATACATAGATAGATATCATGTACCTTGCTCCTGACAAACATCAACTCTTCCCCATGGGGTATTCTTCCATGGAAGTTACGTCACCTACATAAAGACAGTCTTCCGAACATTAGATTATAGCAAACTAGAAGCCAAGAGTGTAGCTACCTTATATAATACCCAACCTTGAGACAAACTGGACAGGAAAAATTGAATGAAAATGAAATAAAAACAGGAATAAAACTGCACACTTCGATTGATAGGGATAATGTGGATATTCAATCTCAACAGAAAAGCAAAGTATTCCCACTTAATTTCCAACTTATGTTTCACTCTGATCAGACAGGGTAGTAAAGCATTATGTTCCTGAATAAAAATTTAGTGTATCGCTATCAAAATACCCAAAACAACACCAGACCAGAAAGGGATTGAAACAAATCCTAAATAATCAAGTCTCTCACACATTCCTTTCAAGAGGAAATCATTATATCTTCAATTGAAGCCAACAAAACTCATACATGTACAGACATATCTAGCAAGGGATTAATAACTAACTACTTAAGCAATTAACAAATCAGAGTCGAACGGCGTGGGCAGTTCAACTTGAAAGACTACTCGCAAGCTTAGTTTGTGTGCTTAAAATAAAAGCAAGCCTAGTGGCACAGGCACATGGAGGGAGCCTGAGCCCGGGAAGAACCCTATCCCAGCTCTGCCGAAGGGAGCAGGGCGGCGGATCGAGGACGTCGAGCTCCCTGAGGACAAACGGTGCTCGCTCGTGCAGGTGCGGTCGGTGGAGCTAGGCTGCGGAGGGTAGTGGGGCGGCGCGCTGAGATTTGTCGAGGTGGACGGTGTGTGTGACTTGTCAAGGTGGCCGACGACCTTGGGGGCGGCCGGTGCGCCATGGGAATGGCCAAGCTCGCCGTCCGGTCCGCGAGTCTCTGTGCGGCGCCGGCTTCCTCCAACGAGCGCAGCAGCTCCGCCTGGATCTGGGGAGGGGGTCGTGGGTTGTGTGGTGGTTGATCCACGGGGGGCGGCGGCGGCGTGGATCAGAGGGAGGCCGTGGGTTTCGCCGGAGATGACGTGCGGACGTGCGGTGGGGCATAAGGTCGGAGTGCGGGTTATTTTCGCGGTTCTCAAGGGGTGAAAGTGCAATAAGCGCCAGCGAGTGTTAGCCTAGATAATCTCATGCAGTAGCATTGTTTATTTTCTGTTTTTTGTAATAACGCATGCATAGTCATGCACGTAGTGGAGAGCTGCGCCTCTCCGTAGAATATTCCCACCTCCTGGTCTTGGTCTCTGTTCGATCCAGTCGCTGGATGGAGCGACACTTGCGGATCGCAGCTGCCAGGCCGGGAGGTGGTTAGTGGAGTCCTGTACGATGCATAAGATGTGGAATAACAGAACAGAAAACGCTGCGTGTTGTGGCAGCACAAAGCTCTCGCGAGTTCATCTTCTTCCTCAACCTATCCCTCTCTGACTCGCTCGATCGGCAACAACATTTGGCATCAGAGCCTCGGGTGTCTGTTCCTCGGAGCAGCGGCGGTGTTTGATCCGCCATGGTCATGTCTGGCGACGAGTCGGACGGGAAGAACAAGGGCGGCGCAAGGTCGCCGACGAAGACGCCTTCACCCAAAGCGCCGCTCGCGCGCCTCACCGGCAGCGGCAGCGGCGAGTATCGGGTGGTAGAGCGCGTCGTGCGCGAGGAGGCGGGGGCGTCCATGATGCTCACGCGCACTAACTACATGGAGTGGGCGCTTGTGATGCAGGTGAAGCTCCAGGTCGCCCGGGTCTGGTCCGCGGTGACCGACGACGTCGCCGATGAAAACGACGACCGGCGCGCGCTGCAGATCATTCTCACCGGCGTTCCGCCGGAGATGCTGCGCGTACTGGCCGCCAAGGACACGGCGAAGACGGCGTGGGAGACGATCCGGACGATGCGGATGGGCAGTGAGCGCGCCCGCGAAGCCAAGGCACAGGTGCGCCGGCGAGAATTCGAGGATCTCCGGTTCAAAGACGGAGAGTCCGTCGAAGATTTCGGGCTGCGTCTCGCCGCCCTCGTCGCGGATCTGGAGCTATACGGCGATCCCATCACCGAGCACAAGGCCGTTCAGAAATTTCTCCGTGTGGTGCCGCGGAAGTATCGACCGATGGCCATGGCGATCGAATCTCTGATCGACCTGAAGACCATGACGATCGAGGAACTCGTTGGGCGCTTCTCGGCTTGCGAGGATCACTACGACCTCGACGACGCCACGCAGTCCACCGGGCGCCTCATGCTCACGCACGAGGAGTGGGTGGCCAGAGAAAAGCAAGGCGGTGGCGGCGGGTCGTCATCCAGCGCGGGCAGCGGCAAGAACAAGTCGCCCGCTAAACCCAAAGGCGCGGGCGGCGGCAAGCCTGCGTCGGGAAACCAGGGTGCAGGCGGATCGGGCGGCTCAGGCGGCAAGAAAAAGAAAGGGAAATGCCATCACTGCGGCATCCCGGGGCACTGGAAGAAGGAGTGCCGGACGTGGCTCCGTGAACAGCAACAGAAAAGGCACCCAGGAGCAGGCAAATCTGGTGCAAGGCGGCGCGGAGCACGACCCAGGTCTGTACATGGCCGTGGTCACCACCGTTTCCACGCCACAGATCGCCGCGCCGCAGGAGGTCTTCCTCAACGAAGAAAAGGTTATGCCAGTGCCCTCGCCGGACGGAGTATGGTACTTCGACACCGGCGCTAGTAGCCACATGACGGGCGACAAGGGAGTCTTTGCGTCACTTGACGAAACTGTGCATGGCACGGTGAAGTTCGGCGACGGCTCTGTGGTGGCCATACGCGGACGCGGCTCGGTGGTCTTTCGCTGTCAGGGCGGAGGGCAGCGCGTGCTCACTGGTGTTTTTCACATCCCGAGCTGCGCACGAACATTGTCTCAGTTGGACAGCTAGACGAAGCGGGCTGCATGGTCAACATCCAAGATGGTGTGATGACCATCCAGGACCCAGGGCGACGAACACTGGCATACATCCGTCGCTCTGGAAATCGCCTGTACATTGGTGCGCTCGAGATCGACACGCCCAAGTGCTTGCTGGCGCTGGGAGACGACGCAACCTGGCGTTGGCACGCGCGCATGGGGCATTTGCATTTCCGCGCTCTCCGCACTATGTCATCGAAGCAGATGGTTCTGGGCATGCCAGTGATCGACCACGTCGAAGAGTATTGTGATGGGTGCGCCCTCGGAAAGCAACATCGCACGCCGTTCCCGCAAGTCGCCGCGTACCGTGCAGAGCGCGGGCTGGAGCTCGTGCACACCGACCTTTGCGGGCCGATCGAGCCGACCACACCAGGAGGAAGCAAGTACTTTTTGCTGATCGTGGACGACTATAGTCGCTACATGTGGCTGGAGCTGCTCAAGTCCAAAGATGAGGCCTTTGCAAGGTTCAGAAAGGTGCAAACTCTTGCGGAGGCAGAGGGAAACTGCAGGCTGCGCGCATTCAGGTCTGATCGCGGCGGCGAGTTCAATTCCGGCGAATTTAGGGCCTATTGTGAAGAGATCGGTGTCAAGCACTTCACCACTGCTCCATACTCACCACAACAAAATGGAGTGGTAGAGCGGCGGAACCAGACGGTCGTGGAAATGGCCAGGTGCATGTTGAAGAGCATGGACATGCCGGCGTACTTCTGGGCGGAGGCGGTGAGGACCGCCGTGTATGTGCTGAACCGCGCGCCCACGCGCAGTCTGAGGGTGTCACGCCTTATGAGGCGTGGCACGGCCGTAAGCCCAGCGTGCATCACCTGCGCACGTTCGGGTGCACGGTTCACGTCAAGAACATCGGCCCCGGTGTCACCAAGCTCAGTGATCGTTCGACGGCGATGGTTTTCATCGGGTACGAGGAAGGTTCCAAGGCCTACCGTGTATACAACCCAGCAACAAAGAAGGTGCAGGTAACTCGGGACGTGGTGTTTGAAGAAAGCATGCCATGGACATGGCGCGCTCCGGGCGTGGCAGAAAACCGCGCTGCGCTGACCACTTTCACCGTGGTGTACACCACTGCCAGCGGAGTGCATGAGATAGACGCCGGGTCTCCCGCGTGTGCCTCGACACCACAACGCTCTCCAACGACCTCAACGCCTACACCTGCGGCCTCTCCTGCTGGGGTGAACACGCCTGCTTCGAGAGCACCAGGGACACCACAGTCCGCTCTGGCGACACCCGCTACAGCTGTCGAAGATCGCTCGGCCACGCCCCAGTCACACGACTCCAGGCATGATGTGCCAACAGGACAGCCGGTTCGCTACCGGAGCTTCACAAGTGTGCTGGAGGAGACTGAAGATCAGGCCGTGCGCGAACAGTTTGAGCGTTGTCTGCTCGTGCGCTGCCTGTTCAGCGCCGAGGAGTCGCGCGACGTGGACGAGGCACTAGGAAGCAAGGCATGGAAGGACGCCATGGATGTCGAGATGCAGTCCATCATCGACAATGGTACATGGGAGCTCGCTCAGCTCCCGCCTGAGCACAAAGCGATCGGACTGAAATGGGTGTATCGTGTCAAGCGCGATCCGGCGGGGAATGTCGTCAAGCACAAAGCTCGCCTCGTTGCAAAGGGATACGTTCAGCGCCAAGGGGTGGATTTTGAAGAAGTCTTTGCTCCTGTAGCTCGTATGGAAACTGTCAGGCTACTGCTCGCGCTCGCCGCGCACTCTGGCTGGGAGGTCCATCACATGGACGTGAAATCAGCATTTCTGAACGGGGATCTCAGTGAGGAGGTTTATGTTGCACAGCCACCGGGATACGAGGTTCCTGGCCAAGAGGGAAGTGTACTGCGTCTGCACAAAGCATTGTATGGACTGCATCAGGCGCCACGCGCATGGTATGCTAAGCTGGATGAGACTCTCTCCTCTCTTGGCTTCACACGAAGTGCTCTAGAGCATGCAGTGTACAGACGGGGCAACTCGCAGTCTTTCCTGTTGGTAGGAGTGTATGTCGATAATCTGATCATCACAGGGACAAATGCAGCAGATATTATCTCCTTCAAAGATCAGATGTAGCAGCTCTTTAAGATGAGCGATCTTGGACAGTTGAGTTACTATCTGGGCATTGAAGTGCAGCAAAACAGCGGTGGAATCACACTCAGTCAAAAGAGTTACGCTGGCAAGATCTTGGAAATGGCAGATATGAGCAACTGCAACAGTTGTCACACGCCAATGGACTGTCGCCTCAAACTGAAGAAAGAGGACGATGGTGATCTGTTTGATGCCACTCTGTATCGCAGGATAATTGGAAGTCTGCGCTACCTAGTGAACACAAGACCAGATATTGCACATTCAGTGGGTATAGTCAGTAGATTCATGGAGAAACCAAGCACTCATCACTGGGCAGCAGTTAAGCAGATCCTAAGGTACATCAAAGGCACTATGCATTATGGGTGCAACTATAGGAGGGGCCATGGGACTGCTGAACTTCTTGGATTCAGTGACAGCGACCACGCTGGAGATACTGGCGATCGCAAGAGCACATCCGGGCATGTCTTCTTCCTTGGTAAGAATCTGGCAACCTGGAGCTCTCAGAAGCAAAAGATTGTGGCTCTCTCTTCTTGCGAAGCTGAATACGTTGCAATAGCAGCTGCCACTTGTCAGGGACTGTGGCTGAGCCGATTACTGGAGGATATCACAGATGCCTCACCGGCGCAGTTCAAGTTACTGGTGGACAACAAATCAGCCATAGCTCTGAGCAAGAACCCAGTTCATCATGATCGAAGCAAACATATCGATGTTAAGTTTCACTTCGTGCGAGATTGTATGGAGCAGAAGCAAATGGAGATAGATCATGTTGGGACTCAAGATCAGCTCGCCGATGCACTGACCAAAGCGCTCGGGCGCGTCCATTTCATAGAGATGCGGCAGAGGCTGGGGATGATCGGCGTAGTGCAGTGAGATTAAGGGGGTGAAATGTTAGCCTAGATAATCTCATGCATGTAGCATTGTTTACTTTCTGTTTTTTGTAATAACGCATGCATAGTCATGCACGTAGTGGAGAGCTGCGCCTCTCCGTAGGATATTCCCACCTCCTGGTCTTGGTCTCTGATCCATCCAGTCGCTGGATGGAGCGACACTTGCGGATCACAGCTGCCAGGCCGGGAGGTGGTTAGTGGAGTCCTGTACGATGCATAAGATGTGGAATAACAGAACAGAAAACGCTGCGCGTTGTGGCAGCACAAAGCTCTCGCAAGTTCATCTTCTTCCTCAACCTATCCCTCTCTGACTCCCTCGATCGGCAACAACAGCGACAGCGAGGCCCACAGCCACAACACAGTGGTCAGTGGCACGCGATCAGCATTCAGCAGATTGCCTCGCCTCAGGCTCACTATCTATCTTCTACAGTATGATTTGATTTGTGCCCGACCTCCTTACAATCGCTAAATACAAGAGCCACAGCGCCCCGCCGCAGCCCTAGCCACAGCGCCCCGCCGCTGCCGCCTCTCCCGTCTCGACCCGCTAGTTCCTCGCCCCCACCCCACCCCCTCTGGTCCGTTCTCCGCCGCCGCCTGTCTCCTTCCCGGAACCAACTCCAACTCCAACTCGGAAACAGACTCGTGCTCCCGTCTTCCCGGAACCAACTCCGATTCCGAACCAACTCCGCCGCCTGTCTCCTTCCCGTCCGCGACTTGGTTTCGAGGTATGAGCTCTATATATATCTAGATCCGCCCCGACGCCCACAATATCAGATCGATCGATTGCGCTGATTATTATAACAACAGCAAAAAATCCCATCTTTTGTGTCCAGTTTGTAGGATGTCTAAGCGACGACGCCAGGGCGAGGAGGGTCAGGCCAACTGCCATGACCGCAGCGGCAACAAGCACGAGAAGAGCCTCTATCTGGTTCTAGATGACTGGCACAGGGGCTTCACCATCCGCAAGCTTGACGCCGACAGCCCTGACGTAAGCAACCCCCCTGTCGTCCGGCTAGTGTCACCTGCGCGTGACCTTCCCATGGACTTTGCAGCACTGGGCGGCAACATCATAGCTACTAGCAACCAATATACTGCAACCGTGGTCTTCGACACGGAAACTGACGCTCTGGCCATGGGCAATCCCCTCCCTGATTCACTCCTTGATGCGGCCAACTACTTTTTCACCGCCGGTGACGTGCTGTTTGCGTTTGCCTACTACTTCATGAGGCGGCCTCACTCCTTTCAAGTCCTGACCGCCACCAAGGATGACATGAACACTTTGTGCCCAAGCACTGACTGGTCCTGGAAAAGCATGCCGGCACCCTTCGCTAAGGATGAAAAGATCGAATCCTACGCCCTTCACCCGGACGGACACACCATGTTTGTGTCTTCGTACATCAACGAAATCAACCGTGGCACCTTCTCCTTTGACACCAAGACCAGTGAGTGGAGGCGCCATGGGGAATGGATGTTCCCTTTCGTGCTTGAAGGCTTCTTCGACGCCGACCTAGATGCATGGGTTGGGCTACACCCAGATGGCTACATCTGCTCCTGCCAAGTTCCCTCCCTCAGCAATAGCAGCAGCACATTGCAGCAGCCCAACTGGAAGATGGCCAAGGAGCACAGGATGTGGAACCCATACCATCAGCTGGCTAGAGGGCGAGGGCCTACTCTCACCTACATGGGCAACTCCAGATTTTTCCTTGTTGATTGCGTGGCGGCCGATGGTTTAGAGTTCCAGGATGCTTTTGGTGACTCTCGTGGCTGCGTGCTCAACATGACCACGTTTCGTCTCAGGTACGATAGTGAGGGAAATCTGCGAATCAAAGACAGGGACACTACCTCTTGTCGTGTGTCTAAGCAACTCTCGACGTTCTCCCCCGTGGCGTTCTGGATGTAGCTACAGCAAAGGAAACTGCTCATGCTGTTTTTATTTATTTAGCTGTATGTCAGCTATGTTCATCATCCCATCTGTAAATTACTCCCTCCATTTTTCTATATACAAGGCCACTTTGTAAATTGGGTCCAACTTTGACCATCGATTTGAGCAACAAATATATGTTATACTCCACGCAAAGTACGGGCATATAACATATAATTTTGTTGCTCAAATTGATGATCAAAGTTAAGCCCAAATTATGAAATGGCCTTTAGAAAAGAGAGGGAGTATGATTTGAATTAATAAAAAGCAAACCGTTTATTGTGTGGAACCTTTTGGAGCTCTTAATTGTTAATTCTGCAAATGCAGAAACCGAGTTTCAGCAACTTTATGTTAATTTCTGTAATAATAAATATAGATGTGAGTTGGAATCTAAATATAGCTGACATATTCTCATCTTATCTGTCACCACAGAAAAGAAATAATATCTCTGCAGTTCTCTCTTGCTTTTTTTGGGGGAAAAAGCCCCCTCAGGGGGCTCTCGTCCCATTGTAACTTCAAGTAAAGTTAACTAAGCGCAGTGTGAATTGCTCATAATTTGCAAACATTTGCTAATTTATTATATGGACTGGAGAATGTTAATTCATGGCCGCTTCCTTTCCTTGACATGGTAATACGTACATTCTCCTGTCCATAAGTCCAAGAATAGGTTAAATTTCGAACATCTTTAGGATTCAGATTTGTGTTTCATAAAAGAACACAATCAGGTTTCGGAGTCACTTTATGGAGAAGCTAGCCATTGATCAATATGTAAACTCATTAGGATGCTTGTGTGAAGAATGCCAATAAAATAATATTTACATGACATGGCTAATGCCGCGTCTACTTATTTACAATTTACATTCTGTTAAAATGCAAAGAATTTATTTCTTGGCAACTAAATCATCCCATGTTTAGTTGCTTTTATGCATTATTACTGATTTACAATCAGTTGCCAAAGAAAGCCTTAACTAATTGTTATGCTAGTGCAAAACATGATTTAGCAGCTACTTTTTACACTACACATTTTGTGATAAGTTACTTGTTCTGCTGTTGTTCCATGTTCGTTAATTGTGCATCACATGTTCACCAAAGTGGCTAGGCTATTAGATAGATGGGTCATTTTATTGCCAGGATGTTTTCCAGCGTGTTCACAAATGTTGATCAACAGTACAGTGGTTCAGAAGTTGATCTCAACCTTTAACAATTTTCTTATATCTGTTTTTCTTTTTTTGATATATATATATATATATATATATATATATATATATATATATGCAGTATGCTTTGGTTTATTTATAGGATGCGTTGTAAGCTAGATATATTCAGTGAAAGGTTCTGCAGTAATTAAGATAGATACCAACACCATTGCCTTTATTGCATTGCTACATTCTATTCTAGGATGTGAATTTGTTGGCCAATCATCTAAAAAAAAGCAATTGGCAAATGCTGATGCATCAAATACCTGGCATTTTTTCATGTTTGGGCCCTTTTAATTACAAATACCTGGTTTATTTATGGGGAATTTTTGGTAAATTACAGAGTAACATAAATTTATTAGTAGATACCTAAAGAAAGAAAATAAAATCACAGCCTATACAAACACTATATTGTATTTTTTCTATACAAAATCCATCTGGTGACGTTATTCAGTAAAATGCCATGAGAAAATTTTAAAAGATGATAAAAAAATGCACTTCAGAGGTACTCATGTTGGTATATTTTGAACTGGCCATTGTAACCCTGTGGAAGTACAGTAATACTCCCTCCGTCCCAAAATTCTTGTCTTAGACTTGTCTAGATACAGATGTATAAGTCACGTTTTAGTATTAGATACATCCGCATCTAGACAAATCTAAGACAAGAATTTTGGGACGGAGGGAGTATGTTGTATCTCTGTAAAAGATTTGTGTGCCTTTGTTGTTGATAAGCAGGAGGTTATGAGACTGAAAAGCATGAGTCACTCATCAGTCATCACTTAGTTTAGAAACATGTATTTGGGAGCAATTTTTATTTCTAGGTAAATACGCATTGTCTGCACACAAGTCGTGTCATTATATAAACCAAACCTCAAAGCTGATTTTTTTTTCCGATGCTACTACATTGTAAGAAAATCATGAATTGTACTTGGCAATGTAGATTATCAATGGCTTATGGCCACAAGTAGAGGCAGATGGACAATGTGAACAGAAACCAAACATGGTTACAGAAATTATTTTAGGTTCAATTTGCTTTGAACTTGAGAATCTAGCAAATTGAAATATGGGAAGTTGGTTCTGAAAATAGCACTAGCCCTGTACCGATTCCAGGTCATGGTTACTAATCACAAGATTTGACATGTACGTATATTCTGTTGCAGTATGTGCTACTCCCTCCGATCCAAAATAAGTGTCGCAGTTTTGAACTAAGATTAGTTCAACCTTAATTCAAAACTGCGATACTTATTATGGATTGGAGGGAGTATTAAAGTTCATGCTCTATATCATGGTGTGTTCTCTTTTTGGTTTCATTGGTCATTGTGTGTTTCTAAAGATCCTTTGAAGATCAATACCAATCTTTGTTTAGTTACTACAAAAGCATTCTGGCCAAATAAAAACTGACCAAGAGATGATAACAAGGAGATAGAAGTTGTCAATTTTGTGATAATTTGAGTCTTTTGATGATTTATTCTTCCATGTCCAGTAGCAAAACATTTTCTGTTAGATGCCGGGACTTCAGACTTCTCTTCTGAACTGATCCTCTTCTGCTTGCAATCTTCGATGCTTTTGGTGATAAATTAAAAGTTGGATCGAGAAAGATGTTTTGGCTGAATTGTTGACCAATAGGAGTCCAACCATGTTGTGATGGTTGCCACCCTGATCTTTCTTTTTGCACTATTAACTCTGCATCGGACAAAGCAAGTGTCCTGGCACTGTCAAGCTATTATTCAGATCAAAGTTTCAGGTATACTCGCACACTTGGTTGCGGCCTCAGTTATATATATGCATTTTACATTCAGCTACTTCACGGAATAATTTTGTATTGAAACTGTGACACTCTTCTTTTTTGCAGTCTTTATTCTGCATCGTACAGAGCTAGTGTTATGCATGTTTCTCTCCTCATGCACACATCCCAGTGAGGGCCTCAATGAGGGACAGGCTAGGCTGGAGATGTCGGTGATGAGGTTATCCGACATTGGCGGCTTGGGAACACTGGTGTGCTGCAGTACCGGATCAGCATTTCCACCGGATGGCGGATGCCATGGACGACTTGTTGAAGCTAGGCAAAGCCACCTGTATCACACATCTTCAATAGATCAAGAAAACACTGGTACAGTAAGCGCAGCTTGGCAAGTCGATAAGGCAGCTATATATTATAAGAATAAAAAACACGAATATAACATATGATGGTAACATAAGCTTATAGTAAGCAAAAAAGATGACATGTCAACATTGTGTCCTTGCCCGTGCATGTCACAATGATCAGTTTGCACTTGCCACAGCTTTCACGCAATTAGAAAACTTACAAATTCATTTAGATATATTGCACAATCAGGGCAATGGCCATACTAAAGGAAAATGAGCAAACCAGAAGATCTTTCACATGATGATGACACTGAGCTAGACAAATATGTATAGCAAACTTCTAGCCATTGAAGAGTGACGTTTCAACTTCCTAGAACTTTTAGTCTGCCTGGTCATTTTGTTTCTCAAGTCGCACAGGTAAGCCTGTGAGTTTACCTGATGTATTATGCTGGTTTTCATTGAAGTGCTATGGTAATTTCTGTTATTCTCTTTGCAAGTGAGAAGTAAAAAGAATGCACTGATGTGTGTACATGGAGGGAGAAATGCTTGGTTCTAGTTGTCCCGGGAGTAGTATAAATTTGGCCTTTATATATGCGATTTGTTCCTTTTCTCTTATATACGGTTTGCCTGTTTACTATCTGAACATGACACTACAGTGCCACTTTGTCTACAAGGACTTGCCAGGTAAGGTGCCAAGTGGGAATGTGGGATCCCACCAAAATCCCACTTCTAATTCATTCTGTGTTTTCTAGCTCAAATTTTGTACTCCCTGAATCCGTGACAAGTAATATGGGTCGGAGGGAATACTAGAAATCGCAAAATGAACTAGAAGTGTGACTTTGGCGGGATCCCACTTGCATCTCTATTGCCAGGGGATGCTTGTGAGTTTGGTTGCTTGTGTACAATTATTAATTCATTATTGGCACTTGCAAGCTTCGGTCGGTTATGACTTCCGATCGTTGTTTCTAGACCAAGCAAGTTCCAAAAATGTGTGACCTTGGGCTTCAAGAAATGAATATGCAAACAGTGAATTTTTCATTTTTCTATTGCCTGAACCATAATAAACACTCATCAAGTCTCTGAGATTTTCTATATCCTCTATGAATGCTCTGCTTGTTTAGTTTGTGGACTAAAATGCTTGGATGATTGTTTTTGGTGAAACAACCAAATAGTTATAAGGGATAGAAAATAGTAGGCTGCAACAAACAAATCGTTGTCACTTAAGCACCAGATTACTGATTTAGGTGACTAGCATGCAAATTAAGTAAGATTTATCAGTAGATCGGAAAAATCGATCATAGTACTGCTTAAGTGAAATGCCAGTGTTGGTTATCTGAACACTCTGAAGAATTGCTTGCAGAAGCAGTTTAGTGCTTAGTAAGTTGTTAAGAGTACAAATTTCTAGGCTTGAATAGTGGTTCATCTCCTAGTAACATGTTCTTTTTGCTAATTGTAGCTGATGAAAAAGTAACTTACCATAAATGATAGGAGTGCTGTTAGTACTGCATCACAAAGATATGTCAGAGAGTCAGACCAGTGATGAAAAATAGTAAGAATTCTCTATGGCAAAATACACGCACAACTTGATAATGAAAGATCATTTGTATCGCTCGAAAAGTGAAGGTACGCTTTGATGTTCTTGCAAGTTCCACCCTCTTATAGTTGCATATAAAGTTTTGTTCACTCCCAAGCAACAGAAAATCACGGTTCATGAATCTTCCTATAGGATGACAAGACTTGCTACTGAAGAATGATTTGACGGTAAGTAACTGAAGACCATAAACTCAAGTACTTTAAATTGAAACAGGAAACATCTGATGGTCGCAAATCCACATTCAAATTTAGGAGCTGAAACGGCATGTATTGGTTTAGATACCCCCAAAAATGTATTAAGGAACTCAATGAAGAAATATATTCTGCGGGGAAGAGAAAACACATTATACTCACTGACCAGATTAGTGCGTGCATACCTTGCTACAGACCACTCTGGATTCCACGATTCTGGATGAACTGCAACAACAAAGTCATATGGTAATTCAAACCCTGATTTAATACAAAGGAAATTATAAGATGTGATTATGGCATGATGCTCACAGTTACTCACCCATAAGCATATCCTTTTGTGAGGGTAAAACCTGCCACTCGGGGTTGTCATGCTGTACAACAAAGACAAAAAAAAGTATCAAAGTTGCAATGAATTCATTACTTTCAGATCTGCGTATTTCGTAATCAAACACAATAAGGCGCGATAGACACGTCATCAGGGGCACTGTGTCGATCGGAGAGAAAAAAAAAAGAGAAGGGTGCTCGCTGAGTGAGGTGTTACCTGGACAAGTTTTGCTCGTCACCCCTTCCTCACGAAGCAGACCCCATCGTGCATAGCTAGGGTTGGGGCCGCCGCCGCCTCCCTATCAGCCCATTCAAGCTCCTCCGGGCTGGCCACTGGACAAGGCATTCTCAGATCCGCTTCTCCCCCAAACCTTCTGGTCTTCACGTTCCACCATGCCGCCATGATGGTTGCAGAGGAGGGGAGGAAGGGGATGGCATCAAGGTTCTGACGGAGGCCCTAGCTCAAGGCGGCGAGTTGCAGAGGTGCGGTCATTCCTCTCATTCTTTGGTCGTTTTATTTAAGATCTTGCCCCGTCCCTGAACTTGTTGTCAAACTCTTGGATATGTAATTGGTGGCACTAATATGAGAAGTGAGGCCAACCAGCTTGTGAAGGGGGTCAATCTATTAGTTGCTACGCCGGGCAGGCTTCTGGACCATCTGAAAAGTACCGGTGGTTTGAACTACAAAGGGCTAAAGGTAAAGGCACTCTGGCCTCTATCATTTTCTCAAAGCTTCAAGGAAATATTTCTGTCGAAGTAGTGCGCATATTTAAGTTACCACACTAAATAACAAATGCGCCCAGCAATTTCATACTTATATCTACTCTATTTGCATAATCAGTCACCTGGTTATTTCATATTACTAATTTTTGTGTGCGTCTACAGTCTATCCTTTTCTTGTCCATGACTGAAAGTGTCTACCTGTTAATACTGAATTAGCTTATGTATGAAATCTCAGCCTATATTATTCCAAGTACATGCAAAATCGTGAAAGCTAATGGTTTCTATTTTTACAAAGTTATTATTAGCTTTGTGTTACATGTTTTCATCTTCGTTGGTTATTACTGCCTCTGTCCCAGATTAACCGCAGTTCTAACACTATCCTAGGTTTACTATTTTAACTCTGACCAAGTGTACAGAAAAGAGTATCAACATTTATAGCATCAAATAGGTAGAATATGAAACATATTTTGTGATGATTCTAATGATACTTTTTTCCATGAATCTAAATTTGGCCAAACTTAATGGATGGCTAAGGACAAACCTAGAAATGCACTGATTTTGGGACAGAGGGAGTAGTTGCATTGGCAAGTCCAGTGTGTTAGAAGGGAATAGAGGGGGATTGTTGCGGAATATGATGGATGTACACAGTGGATATAAATAAAAGTTTTTTTCCATAGCCATCACCAATACTAAATTCTGTTTTCTAATGAAAGGAACGTATAATTGCATTGTAAATATATTGTTGGGCAGGGATGGAATCGACCTTGTTGCCCACTCATACCTTGGCAAATGGCATATTTTGCCAACTGTGCTTGTCAGCCCATTGGAACTCCAAACCTTTGCTTGCATGTACATGTGCCATGGGTCACTATTTAGCAGGAAAATGACATTGAATTACATGAAAATTGCTGTTGAAGGCAATGAATGTCATAACTGACCTCTCTATCTACCCTAATTTTTCTGACATAACTTATCGTATGTTGCAGTGCCTTATAATTGATGAAGTTGACCACATACTTGAGCAAAATTTCAAGGAGGACATGAAACAAATATTTAAACGCCTCCCTCAGGTATGTCATCATCTGGCAATTTCATTTCATATGCAAAGTGCAGCCTTTAACTTTCTGCTGGGATTGCTGTATTTTGTCCTGGAATTGTTATGCAGAATAGGTAAACTGTTCTCTTTTCTGCCACAGACTCAAAAGGTTAGTGGATCTGTTAGTGAGCCTATTCAAACTTCCCCCAATTTCTCTATCGGCGGCAATGCTTATGTCCTGTCATCCCACAGGTTGAAGATATTGCAAATTTTACGTTTGGGAAAAAGAAAGGAGGACACCGAAAACTTGTTTATGTTGGAGTAGATGACTTGACTCTGAATTAAAGGTATGGAACTGCTTCACCCTGCTGTTCAACTCTCTTTTAAAGAATTTTTGGTTTATTTGGTATGAGAAATAACTGTGATGCTCTAGCAGCCTACCGTTGTAGCGCTGCAGCAGCGCTCTTCTTAATTTCACTTATTTGTCCGATATTAAACCTGTTAAGACTTATAATTAATTGTAGAAATGCTGACAATAATGTTGTTTCTTGGCTTTAATTTGTCACAACAAACTAATTGTGCTTCAACATGGTAGTGAACCAAACAACGGACGCAGCGATCCGGTGCTCGAGCACAGCTGCTCCCGAAATCGCTAGCGTTTGGTTGTGTCTGGGGATTCGCAGAAATCGGGCTGGCCCGTCTACACCAATGCAGCAAAAAAGGAGGATACGACGCGTATACGTAGCGAACAGTGTGATTTAATGGGCCCAGAACGTATGGGTGGACGGCCCTCCGTGCAGGGATTTTCCTGGTCCGTGGACCAGAACGTTTACTTCTAGGCCGAGCCTTGGAACAGGACGCAATCGAAACCTGCCGCCGCCACGGTCAGCTGTTCCCATTCCCCAGTGGCCAATGGTGCAGATGGCTAAGAGCATCTCCAGCCGTTGGTCCCCTAGGGGGCTCGAAAAATCGCTGCCTGGGGGCGAACCGGCGCAAAAAATCGGCCTGGGGGCGATCGGGTTCCCAGCCGCCGCCCCCAGGGTCGCCCCCAGTCACCCTTTTTAAATAGTTTTGAAAAGAAATTCGGCTAAAATTCGGCAAACATTACAAAGATTCGGCAAACAGGACATAAATTTCGGCGTTTTACATAGAAAACTTAAATTTTACTAGATAAAAAATTCGCTGAGCGCGGCGTGGTCGCCGCCGTCGTCCTTCTCCTTCACGCTGCTGGACCCCTGCCCGGGGTCGCCCTGGCGGATAGGTTTGGCCGGGGGTGGCGCGTCGTCGTCGCTATCCTCAAGCACGATGACGCCCCCTTCTTCGCGCCCAGGCGGCGCGCGCCGATCTCTGCCAGGGCGCGGCGCTGGCGGTCCATCTCCAGCCGCGCCCACTTCATGGCCGCCTTGTCGTCGAGCTCCGGCTCCGTCTTCACGGCGGCGAGCCCCGGCTCCGTCTTCGGCTTGACGAGGCAGGGAGGAGCCGAGGAGGCACGCCCGCCCTCGTTGATGACGATGCCGGCGCTGCAGGTGCGCCGGCGGAGCGGCGTTTCCGCGGGCTCAGCCTTGACGCTGAAGAGCGCCGGTGACCCGGAGGAGTGGGAGGAGGAAGAGGAGCCGGTCCTCCTCGGCATCCATTGGCCGCCGCCACTCCGGCGGGGGACCGGGGCGGCCGGGTACGTCAGCGGCGGCTCGTTGCCGCCCTCGAGGTGCTCGAGGACGGCGTGGAGCGTGCGCTGCGCCGCCTGTAAGGAATCAATGGAAGGCTGACCGGCGGCAGCCTTGGCATTGATTCCCCGCGGGAAGCCGAGGCGATGTGAGGACGACGAGGCGCGGGTCGCTGACTCGGCGGGCCCGCCGTTCTTTCACGCCAAAAATGATCGCCCCGGGTGCCCCGCAGCGCGCCGGGTTCGGCCTAGGTCCGCCAGCGCCAGTTTCGGCACTGACCGGCGAAAAATGGGCTCCTGGGGGCGTGACTGGGCCGTTTTTTGGGAGCCGGTGCCCAAAAAGGGGCCCGGGGGGTCTGTTGGGGGCACGGCTGGAGATGCAGGGCTGCAGTTCCCTACTGGACGCCGTCGACCGGTGAGTCAACCATGCTCCTTTCTGGATCTCCCAATTTTCACGTCCTCCCCCGTGTCCCAGACAGAGCGGGTGGCTGACGCTGGCTCGGCCGTGTGCCCATGGCCGTGACTTGCAGCTTTCCTCTCGGGAAGAGTTTGTGGACACCTTGGAGCGTCTAGATCCGGTCCCTCTAGCGGTGCTCCCGTGGCGCGATGGCAACAGTCCCCTGAGCCGGCTGACTCGAATGCCGGCTCCTGGTACCGGCAGCATGTTGGCGGTGCTAGCACGGGCAACCCGGAGAGCGACGGTCGCCAGTGACGGCAATCTTCTCCGACACGGTCAACGCAGTCCACGTACCGGGTCAATCCTGAGGCTCCGGGCTGGACAAAAAGGTACGATCTGAAGCATATCCCGGGCAGCTGCGACTATTTTTCTGAATGTTGATCTGTGTCCTCCACTGCTATGTTAGTTGCACATACGATTGCAGAACAACCAAAATGGAAATGCTTGTTCATGCAATATGGAAAGGCTAGGCCAGTGGCTAATTCGAGGTTTGTTTCATCAAGTGTAGGCCAATATAGATTGTTCTTGCCTGCAAAATCAGGTTACATCTAGGGAGTGCGCCGCCAGACAGAGCGCCGTGTCCATCTAGGATGAGTGCCTTAGAGCAGTCAATTCACAAGTATGCAGAGGAATCAATGAAAAGTATTCTTCAGTCTGAACAAGGACTTAGTTTGGACTCTCTTGGTGTGGCGTATGACTTCTACAATTCGTACTCATGGGAGATTGGGTTCAGGATAAGGTATGACAAAAGCAGATTGAACACCAAGAGGACCAAATCAATGCAGGAGATTGTTTGCGGTTGCTCGGTGCATACATAAATCCGTTTAAGTACTTGTGTGAAAAATTAAAAATAGTTGAATGTACTGTTTCTTGGCTACGAAGAGAAGAGGACAATGATTGTGAGTATAATTCCTGTTCAAGAATATCTATGATGCTTATTATGCGTTGTTCATATCTAGTAATGTATTATTCCATTAACAGGGTGTTGTTGTGATTGTGAGAACCAATCTCTCAATAGAGCATCAGGCTAGCAAATGGGTCAGAGTTCGAGTGTGAGTGCGGGCAATTGAAGCACATGGGCATGTTGAGTTGTCATGTCCTAAGGGTAAAATTCCTGCTGCATATCGTTTGTTCTCTCACTTTTAGCCCAAGTTTTTGGGTTCATCTCCAAGTGCCAGGTCCACTCGTTAGCCTGACTGACGGTGGTTATTGTAAATGCAGGTGATGGATGTACTTCACCTTGAGGAGATTCCTGCAAAACACATCGTGAAGGGGTGGATGAAGGATGCGACCAGAAAGACCAATCGGTTAATAAGTCTTTTACATGCAGGCATTCGACTCTTTACTTGCAATCTATGAACGTTGTTCGGATGGGCGACGCGACCGTGGAAGCGTGAAGGATGGTCAGCTGGGCTGAAGGCATTGTTGGTCAGCGGAGCGCCATTCGTTGAGAAGAGGGATGGTTTGCTTTGAGGACCGCCAGGGAAATATGCTAGCAGGAGGACTGCTTGGTAATGGAGAAGTTGCATTCATGGCAAATGGGGTTGCAGACCATGAATGCAGTGCAGGCCTGCCTGTGAGTGTCAATGCGCTTGGAGGGTTAGCTTGGATAGAGAAGCAGAGAGGGGTCGGCAGGCCAAGGAACAGCCGGGAGAAAGCACTGTACGAGGGACTGAGACGAGGTTCGGCAGTATATGTCGCCGTGAACGTCACAAGAGAACGACTTTGCCCTGACCGGGAAATCCAGGAAGATGCAAGAACTGTGGACTGGAAGGACAGCGCCGGAACACGTGCACGCCCACTTGGTGGTCCAGAGAATCAAATGTGACAACTAGATTTTATTTTCTGTATGTTGTATTATGAAGATTTTCTGGTGTTTCATTGAGCTTTGTTCCACGCTTGTTCCTCCAGTTCGGGATGTGAGAAACTGTAACATTGAGGACGTGTTTGTTGTCTGCATACACTATTGGGTCTGCATCGCACGCTTTTTAAGAAAAAGGCGAAGGTCCGCAGTTTCTCTGGAGCCAGACCGAGCGGAAGCGGAGCTAGCGGCCCCTGCACGAACCTCCACTAAGCTCCTCTCTAATCTTCTCTCTTCCATGCTCTTCTAATCTACACAACGATGCTTCGATTCGTGGTAAGCTCTACACAAAAAAGATGCACATCGATGCTACGGTTCCATTCAGGCGATCGGTTCGTAGTTTCGTCGGTTTTCTTAATCTCGTGTTCCTGTTTGGAGCTATTCTGGACGAATTTTGTCAGATTCGTCGCGCACGATCGATCATTTGAAATTTCCTTTGACCAGCAGTCTAATCTCGCAGTTCCCCTAATCTCGCAGTTCCTCACAACATTTGTGTTCTAAGTTTTTGTTTCGACGGTCGTAGCATCATCTCTCTTTGAACAGCAGTCTACTGCACTGATGCCGCCATGTCGAGCTCCTCTGTCCTCTGCTCCGAGCCTTTCTATTCGTCCCTCTCGACGCCGAAGCCCTTCCCCTTGATCTCCTTGCCCGCGTGCTACTACACTGGAGTCGTTTCCGGCGTCGCTCATCTCGGCCTACTCTCTGTCGTCCTCCTACTGCACTGACGCTGCAATGGCGCGCACACTGCTTTCTTGTGTCATCTGCCTCCGCGCACACTGCAGTTCGCCACGCCGTCGACGGGGTCAATCATCTTCGCCTTCTCTCTCTCGCCCTACTACACTGGAGTCGTTTCCAGCGTCGATCATCTCGGCCTCCTCTCTCGTCCACTGCACTGACGATACCACGGCGCTAGCACTGTATTCTCCTCCTCTGTCCACTGTCTTTGCGCGAGCACCGCAACTAGTTCGCCGACGGTGTCGCTCGCCGTGCCGCCGACGGGGTCGCTCGTCCACGACTCCATGCTCGTCATGTCGAACACGACGCCACGGCCACTATCCACCGCAGTCGCCATGGTCCAGCGCACACTGCATTTCTTCTCCCCCTTCCTCTGCTAGCTCTTAACCCTGTGTGCTAAGTGCAAGTGCTAGCTCTTAATCATACCCCATGCGGGCAACCAAACAACGTGTAGTTGCATGCGCCGAGACAATGTAGGCAACCAAACAACGTGCCAAAGTTGATCTCCTAATGCAGGAAGTCCATATGCAGGCAACTAAACAACTCGCAGATGTCGCATATGAGGCTGTTTTTCTAGAGCCGGGTTGAGTGGAGAAGGGTATGCAACGCAGGTACTGTAGCGCACGGCAACCAAACACGCCATGAGTGAACTTGGTTGCCCTTGCTGATTAGTTTCTTGGGTGTGCTTGTGATAAGAAGTTCAGTGTCTATGCAAATGTTTGGGAGATTTCCTTATTTGTGTACACCATCTACAACTCACATTGGTTGATAACTACACGGGGTGCTGCAGATGATACCACACCCTGCCGCTGCTCGTGGGTGTGTTTGTGCGCTATGGGATTGAAAATTCGAATCGTTAGTGCAGTTTTCTGTTTGAGAGGAGCTAGTGCAGGGTTCCGATCCACTCGGCAATTATATAAGACCGATTGACCAGCTGCTGCCTTGGTAGCCAGCAGTAGAGATTTCAAACACAAAGACGTGCACCTCTGGGATGGCACCTTCCGTGGTGGAAGAAGCCACAAGTGGTACGGCGATGAGGTCTGCCCGCGGCGATGACGGAGCACATTGTCGTTGGCAATCAGCAACTCGTTCACGAACAGGAAGACAGACACTGGCGATTAGCTCACGAACACAGAAAGATTTTGTGCCGCTCAACTGCCTGCGACGTTTTCTGTTTTCTCCTTTTTTTTATACTCGGCTACATGCATGAATTGCTAACTGAAAAGATCTTACCTAATCGCCACGGCTGGTTACAGCGTGGGCCATCCACGATGCCCAGCTGCGTCCTGCGTGACTTCGTCCCCCGGAGGCCTTGCGCACGACTCGGACGGCACGCGCATGCAATACTTGAGGAGGCGCGCCGGCTCAGGGTGGCACAGGATAAATGACTGAGCCGTGGCCGCATTTGCTGTTCCGCTTCTGCGCTACCGTTCACCGCAATTAGGGCACCCACACGTTTTTCTAAACCGACAATCGATACAGCAGCTATACCGCGAGAAATACAACGACAACCACGATTCCACATGCCAGCGGATGGATATGATTTCGGGATCAGCTGAGACTCAGAAACGAATTCCCTTAATCAGACCACTACTTAATCAAATCAAAGACTCAAATATATTATGTACTCTTACCTCTCATGTGAAGAGAAGGTAAGAGGAACCATGCTAAAATTTGGCCAACCGGTTTTATATAACATTGGAAAACATTACAATTTGCCTGTCTCCTTTGAGCATTTGTATGCCTTTTCCATGTGTGTTTGTTTGTTCAGATTTCTGCTATGTGCTTCATCTAGAGACAGCTTAAACTAATCTTAATTGTTGGTAAACAAAATCACAGTGTGATGCCTCATTTCCCTTAATATTTATTATCTTATGAGACGCGTCACTACAAAGGTTGGGACAGAACAGAGAAGCAATGAGCTGGTACTACAAGGTTCTAGCGCTATCAAAGCAAACATCCGAGGAATCTGGCTGCACTAAGGCCTACAGCGTTATGGAAAAATATCAGGTGCTGCCAACTCTTAGATGCTATCGTGATATGAGCATCTGGGAGCCGTTGGATTTTAGATCCGACGACAACTGAGAAGCTATTGTATCTACGCGTAATTTAAAAAGTCTAGGATGAGATTCAACAGCCCAGGAGCCCGTATCACGGTAGCATCTAATGGCCAGTAGCATCTAATACTTAGCTAACTGCTACGCTAATTTTGGCGATTTCAAGGGGGCAGCAAAGTTGTACGAGCTCATTGCTTCTCTATACTTGGCGATTTTGAGGGGGCAGCAAAGTTGTACGAGCTCATTGCTTTTCTATACTGTCACAATCTTTGTAGTTGACATAAATTTAATACGCGGAGTAAAAAAAACGGAGGAAGATTGTAGCCCTGCGATTAAGGCGCTTGGACATTGTTGGAAATAAAACACTCACTTCTTGGTCCGTCCCTTTGACTCATTACGCGCGGTAGTACGAGTGGACGGGGTTGAGATTCGCTGACTTTACCGAGGCTAATTAGGCCTTCCCAGTGTTCCATCATTTACATGTAGCATGACACATAAGCAAAAAAGAATATGACATAGTATAATATAATAATTAAAAAGGAGAGAGCACTTTCGTACGACTGATGACAATGCCTCGTGATCAAGCCCATGTACTTCATTAAAAGGAACTTGAGGAATCGCCAACGAAGCCGCGACCTTCGTCCTCGAGCGTTTGCTCTGAGTGATGATCGACTAACAGTTGGTACGTGGTGCATTGTTGTCAAATGGTTGTTTTATTGAGCGCCATCGAGACATCTCTTTTGTTCGGTGTGGTGCCCACTTTGCATGGTCGAGCACCGCGGTATTAGTCCACACAAAGCTCCAAACTCGCGAGCTACATCACTTGTTGCAAATCTATCTATCTATCTACTAGTCACCTAAAACTCTAAGCCCGTGGAAAGAGAGCCTTCTGGTTGATCGGCGCTGTGACGAGTGTGTGGGCCCATGTTGTAAGCCTGGGCTTAACGTGTGTCCTTGTTCTACCTCGTTCGGCCCCCAGGGGCGTGAAATAGCGCCGCCTGGGGGCCAACCGGCGATAAAATCGGCGTGGGGTGGTATGATTCCCAGTTGCCGACCCGAGATCGCCCCCCAGACGTTGATTTCGGCCCACTTTCGGTGTAAATTGGCCCAATTATGGCCCAATTTCGGTGTGCTTCGGCACAAATTCAACACGAACTATTTTTTATCACATAGTTCATCGCAGAAATCAATACAAATCAAATAGTTCGACAAGTCAAACTCATAATTTGAACACAAATAAAAACTCATATTTCATCACACGTCGAGTTAGGCGTTGCCCTTGAGCCTCCATAGGTGCTCCATCAGATCGTGCTGCAGTTCTTGATGCACCTATGGGTCTCGGATCTCCTGACGCATATTGAGGAAGGTAGTCTAGGTTGCCGGTAGCTGGTGATCAACTTGGGCAAGAGGACCATGCCTGTAATATGGTTCAGTGTCAAACACTGACTCTTCCTGCTCTCTCTCAATGATCATGTTGTGCATTGCCCGCGAACAGGCCGGCCAGAGCGGCGAGGACCATGAGCTGTTCTTCGTCGTGGGCGTCGGCATCGGCTTCCTATTAGAAATATGCCCTAAAGGCAATAATAAAGTGGTTATTATTATATTTCCTTGTTTAAAATAATCGTTTATTATCCATGATATAATTGTATTGATTGGAAACTCAAATACATGTGTGGATACGTAGACAACAACATGTCCCTACTAAGCCTCTACCGGACTAGTTCGTTGATCAAAGATGGCTATGGTTTCCTAATCATAGACATGAGTTGTCCTTTGATAACGAGATCACATCATTAGGAGAATGATGTGATGGACAAGACCCAAACTATAAGCATAGCATATTATCGTATCAAGTTTATTGCTATCATTTTCTGCATGTCAAGTCTCTGTTCCTATGACCATGAGATCATGCAACTCACTGACACCGAAGGAATACCTTGTGTGTATCAAACGTCACAACGTAACTGGGTGACTATAAAGGTGCTCTACAGGTATCTCCGAGGGCGACTGTTGAGTTGGCATGGATCAAGACTGAGATTTGTCGCTCCGTATGACGGAGAGGTATCTCAGGGCCCACTCAATAATACAACATCACAATGAGCTTGCAAGCAATGTGACTAATGAGTTAGACACGGGATCTTGTATTATGAAATGAGTAAAGAGACTTGTCGGTAACGATATTGAACTAGGTATGGTGATACCGACGAACAAATCTCAGGCAATTAACATACCGATGGACAAAGGGAACTGCATACGGGATTATCTGAATCCTTGACATCGAGGTTCGATCGATAAAGATCTCCGTAGAATATGTAGGAACCAATATGGACATCCAGGTGCCGCTATTGGTTATTGACCATAAAGGTGTCTCGGTCATCTCTGCATAGTTCTCGAACCCGCAGGGTCTACACACTTAACGTTTGGTGACGATATAAGTATAGTTGAGTTGTTATGGTGGTGACCGAAGGTTGTTCGGAGTCCTGTATGAGATCCCGGACATGACGAGGAACTTAGGAATGGTCCGGAGATGAAGATTGATATATAGGACGAAGGGTATCGGAGTCCGGAAGTGTTCCGGGGGTACCAAGTTATGACCTGGAGGACCGAAAAGAGTTTCGGGGGCCCCCAGCAACTGTTGGGGGAGCCTAGTGGGCCAAGGGAGGGGGCAAACCAGCCCATAAGGGGCTGGCCGCACCCCCTCATCCCATCCCATGCGGCCAAGGGTGGGGAGCCCACCTAGGGCAGGCGCCCCACCTGGCTTGGGGGGCAAGCCACCCTAGTGTTTCCCTAGGGACGCCCCCATCTGTGCTGGCCACCCCCTAGGGGAAACCCTAGGGTGCCCCTCCTCCTCCCTTCCCCCTATATATAGAGGGGTAGAGGGAGGGCAGCTGCACCCAACTACGCCACGACGCTGCCCTTCCTCTCCCTCGTAGTTCCTCTCTTTCTCCGCGTTGCTTAGCGAAGCTCTGCCGAGATTGCTCCACCACCACCGCCGCCACGCCGTCGTGCTGCCGGGAACTCGAACTACTACTTCACCATCGCTCGCTGGATCGAGGAGGTGAAGGCGTCATCAAGCCGTTCATGTGTTGAACACGGAGGTGCCATCTGTTCGGCACTGGATCAGGAGTTCGTGGATGAATCTTGATTGGATCGCGAAGACGTTCGACTACATCAAACGCATTTCTTAACGCTTCCGCTTAGCGATCTACAAGGGTATGTAGATCCAATCTCTCCTCTCGTAGATGTGCATCTCCTAGATTGATCTTGGTGAGCATAGGAATTTTTTTGTTTCCCATGCAACATTTCCCAATAGTGGCATCATGAGCTAGGTCTATGCGTAGATGACATCACGAGTAGAACAAAAAGGAGTTTGTGGGCGTTGATATTCATATTGCTCCCTTTCGTAGTCTTTTCTTGATTCAGCGGTATTGTGGGATGAATCGGCCCGGACGAACTTTACATGTCCACGTACATGAGACCGATTCCATCGACTGACATGCAACTAGCTTGTTGCATAAAGATGGCTGGCGCGTGTCTGTCTCTCCCACCTTAGTTGAATCGGATTCGACAAAGGCGGTCCTTGTAGAATGTTAAATAGCAACTTGCACATCACTGTTGTGGCTTTGCGTTAAGTAAGAACTGTTCTTGCTAGTTACCCTTAGCAGCCATGTAAAACATGCAACAGCAAAGTAGAGGACGTCTAACCTGTTTTTGCAGGGTATGTTGTGATATGATATGTCCAAAGACATGATGAGATATATTTGACGTATAAGATGATCATGTTTTGTATAGTTTATCATGACTTGCATGTCGATGAATATGGCAACTGGCAGGAGCCATAGGGTTGTCTTTAATTATTGTTTGACTTACGTGCCTATCATTAAGCGCTATGTAATGCTTTACTTTATCGCTAAACGGTAGTAATAGTAGTAGAAGCATGGTTGGCGTGACAACCCCGATGGCGACACGATGATGGAGATCGTGATGTCATGCCGGTGACGATGGAGATCATGCCGGTGCTTTGGGCATGGAGATCAAAAGCACAAGATGATGGCCATAGCATGTCACTTATGATTTGCATGTGATGTTAATCCTTTTATGCCTCTTATTTTGCTTAGGACGACGGTAGCATTATAAGGTGATCCCTCACTAAAATTTCAAGATAAAATTGTGTTCCCCCCAAATGTGCAGTGTGCACCATTGTGGAAGTTCGTCATTTCGAAGCACCACGTGATGATCGGGTGTGATAGACTCTACGTTCACATACAATGGGTGCAAGCCAGTTTTGCACATGCGGAACATTTGAGTTAAACTTGACGAGCCTAACATGTACAGACATGGCGTCGGAACACAATAGACCGAAAGGTCGAACATGAGCCATATAGTAGATATGATCAACATGGAGATGTTCACCATTGAAACCACCTCATCTCACGTGATGATCAGACTTGGGTTGGTGAATTTGGATCATGTTACACTCGAATGACCGGAGGGATGTCAATTTGAGTGGGAGTTCATAAGCAATATGATTAATTGAACTCATTATGTTGAACAATAGTCTAAGTTACCTTTGCAAATTATGTTGTAGATCAATGGCTCGCGCAGTAGCTTCCTTGAATTTCAATACGTTCCTAGAGAAAGCTAAGCTGAAAGATGATGGAAGCAACTTTGTGGACTGGGCCCGTAATTTGAGGATTATCCTCACGGCTGCCCAAAAGTCTTATGTCCTTGATGCACCGCTTGGTGCGCCACCCCCTCCAGCGACTGTGGATGTTGTGAACGCCTGGCAGTCGTGTGCTGATGACTACTCAATAGTTCAGTGCGCCATGTTGTATGGTTTAGAACCGGGACTTCAAATGCATTTTGAACGTCATGGAGCATATGAGATGTTTCGGGAGTTGAAGTTTATTTTTGAGAAAAATGCCCGGATCGAGAGATATGAGACCCCCGATAAGTTCTATGCTTGTAAGATGGAGGAAAACGGCTCTGTCAGTGAGCACATACTCATAATGTCTGGGTATTACAACCATCTGGATGAGTTGGGAGTTGAGCTCCTGCCTGAGGCGGTCACTAACAAGGTTGTTCAATCGCTACCACCTAGCTACAAGAGCTTTGTGTTGAACTATAACATGCAAGGGATGAACAAGTCAGTCTCCGAGCTATACCCGATGCTGAAAGTCGCAGAGTCAGACATCCAGAAGGATCATCAAGTGCTGATGGTCAATCAAACCACTTGTTTCAATAAGAGCAAGGGAAAGAAGGGTAACTTCAAGAAGAGTGGCAAAGCAGTTGCTCCTCCCGTGTAGAAACCCAAGGCTGGACCCAAGCAGGAAACTGAATGCTTCTATTGCAAGGAAACTGGCCACTAGAAGCGGAATGGCCCCAAGTATCTGGCCGACAATAAGGGGGCCAACATCAACAAAGGTATATGTGATATACATGTTATTGATGTGTACCTTACCAGCCCTCGTTGTAGTGCCTGGGTATTTGATACCGCTGCCGTTGCTCACATTTGCAACTCTGAATAAGAACTACGGAATAGACGAGGCTGGCGAAGGCTAAAGTGACGATGTGCGTGGGAAATGGTTCCAAGGTTGATGTGATCACCGTCAGCACGCTCGCTCTTCGATTACATCGGGATTAGTGATAAACCTGAATAATTGTTATTTAGTGCCTGCGTTGAGCATGAACATTATAGTTGAATCTTGTTTAATGCGAGACGGTTACTCATTTAAAACAGAGAATAATGGTTGTTCTATTTATATGGGTAATATACTAGCACAAATGCCCGTGCGTTGCAACAGGAGATATTGTTACCTATCTCATGCCTCGACTTATTTCCGTCCATCCTCATCTCCTCGTCCAAGTCTGTTATCTCCTCGTCCAAGTCTGTTATCAACATCTCCTATACTCCAGGCAGTGAGCTTCTTCGCATTAATTAATACAACCTTCCATTAGAATGTGATGTTTCGTCGTGTATGTTGTCTGCTCAGGCGGGATAACCGATAAGTCAGAAAAGATGGATTGTTTTGAAAAAGAATTTTTGGACCCATAAAAAGCGGGATTTGAGCTTGTGGCAATTGTCGAGAGCAGAGCTGAAAACGAAAGGAGAGCACATACCTGTCGTGGTCGTTGATAGTGTGGAGAAAGAGATTGCGAGTATGTTTTAGTAACATAAAATAGAAGCCATGCATTAAGGTAATAATTGTAAAGGCACACAAAATCAATAGCAGCAAGTTACTTGTTTTTTAATATTAATTATGCAGCAAGCATGCAGCAGTGTGTCTCTTAGGCCCTGTACAATGCAAGGTGCTTGGGTAGGAGCTTAGAGAAATAAACCAGTTTTTCTCTAAGCACCGGTGCTTATTTGTAGAGGGTAGACGCTTAATTAAGCGTCTGCCCTGTAGAAATAAGCACCGGTGCTTAAAAAGAACTTGGTTTATTTTACTAAGCATCTCTCTAAGCACCTCCCATTGTACAAGGCCTTAGGATTCCTGTTTAATTGCCCGCCACTTAGGATTACTGATTCCTTTCTTGCCCCGTTCGATTGCCCACCATATTTCTGGTGTACACAATCCTTCGTTTCTTTTTTTCTGGGCACCCACTCCTCATCCTCCAATCACGAATTTCTGAGCCGGCTTGTCCCAACTCTTTCGAGCCGCTCTCCCAGTCAACGTTCAAAGGATTGATGACAGGTAATTTGAACACGTATATAGCTTGATGCTTGTGCTTTTAAAAGGGCGAGGTGGTACTATTTGATAAGAAAACCAACCGCTCCTAATCAACTTAGTCTAGTTCAGTTGGCTGGCGTCTACCGTACTGGATGGAATGTTGTGAGTTCGATTCCTCCTTCAAGCGTGTATTTCTTTTTCCTTCTCACGTCTCCTTCAAGCGTGTATTTTTTTCCTTCTCGCGTTGCACTAAAGCTGGGCCGAAGGACAGCCTGCAGGCCCAAGTCGAATTTCCTTCTCAGTTGCACTAAAGTTGGGCTGAAGGACATACCGCAGGACCAAGTCGGTAGGAACCCTTCCACGAACGTGATGTTTTTGACGTATGGCTAGGTATAAAGATTAGTACCACCTCGGGTAGAGAAAATATCAAAAAAAGGTGAGGTGGACAGACGAAAAAGGACGAAATTACGGGGGTAAGAATCAATAACCCCTTTATTAGTAGGTATAGATTTTATGGTCATGCACCCATTGTGGGGGGTTTATTCTTATTGAATCTTGATAGTGATGATACACATGTTCATAACATTGATGCCAAGAGATGTAGAGTTGATAATGATAGTACAACTTTCTTGTGGCACTGCCGCTTAGATCATATTGGTGTAAAGTGCATGAAGAAACTCCATGCTGATGGACTTTTGGAGTCACTTGATTTTGAATCACTTGACACATGCGAACCATGCCTCGTGGGAAAGATGACTAAAACCCCATTTTTTGGAACTATGGAACGGGCAAATGACTTATTGGAAATCATACATACTGATGTGTGCGGTCCGATGAGTGTTGACGCGCGTGGTGGATACCATTACTTTCTCACCTTCACCGATGATTTGAGTAGATATGGGTATGTTTACTTAATGAAACATAAGTATGGAACGTTTGAAAAGTTCAAGCAATTTCAGAGTGAAGTTGAGAATCATCGTAACAAGAAGATCAAATGCCTATGATCTGGTCGAGGGGGAGAGTATCTAAGTTATGAGTTTGGCAATCACTTAAGACAATGTGAAATTGTTTCACAATTGATGCCACCTGGAACACCACGGCGTAATGGTGTGTCCAAACGTCATAATCGTACATTATTGGATATGGTGTGCTCTATGATGTCTCTTGCCGATTTGCCACTATCATTTTGGGGTTATGCGTTAGAGACAGTTGCATTCACTTTAAATAGGGCACCATCTAAGTCTGTAGATACGACACCTTATGAACTTTGGTTTGGCAACAAACCTAAGCTGTCGTTTCTTAAGGTTTGGGGTTGCGATGCTTATGTCAAAAGGCTTCAGCCAGAAAAGCTCGAACCCAAAGCGGACAAATGCGTCTTCATAGGATACCCAAAAGAGACGGTTGGGTATACCTTCTATCTCATATCCGAAGGCAAAGTGTTTGTCGCTAAGAACGGGTCCTTTCTCGAGAAAGAGTTTCTCTCGAAAGAATTGACTGGGAGGAAGATATAACTTGATGAGGTTATTAAACCTTCACGTCAACCTAAGAGTAACACAACTGAAAGCACAAGTGCTCCCTAGGTGATTTTGGTAATTAATGTCAACATATCTCTTGTTGGACTAATGTTTCTACCTAGTATGTTTCAGATAAGTTCAACAATGGAGTGGCGTGGACAAGAGGATGTGGAACCCCTTCAAGTGCCAAAAGACAAAGGATTGGCTCAAGCTCAAAGCTCAGGACTCTACATTTTCTATTTTAGTGATCCAAGATCACACTGAGTCCATAGGAAAGCCAATACTATTAAGAAGGGATGAGGTGTTGCTTAATGGCTTGCTTCAAAGTGCTTAGTGATATGCTCCAAAGCCCTCAACCACTTTCTCATATCCATATATGTCCCAAACCTAAAAGTCAAACTCGGACCCACCGATTCTTTCTATCCGGCGCCACCGAGTTATCTTGACATAGCCACTGCCAGAAACCCTAATCAAATCGGTCTCACTGATAGGGATCTTGGTCTCACCGAGATGGGATTGCAAACTCTCTGTTGCCTATTGCAATAATTTCGGTCTCACCGAAATTTGCAATCGGTCGCACCGTGATTGCAATGCAAACTCTCTGTCACCCCTTCGTAACGTTTCGGTCTAACCGAGATGAGCGAATCGGTCCCACCGAGTTTGCCTGACCAACTCTTTGTTTGACTATTACCAAAATCGGTCCCACCGAGTTTGTGTAATCGGTCTCACCGAGATTACGTTATGCCCTAACCCTAATGATATCGGTCCCACCGAGTTGACATGTCGGTCCTGCCGAAACACCTAACGGTCACATTATGAACCAAATTAGTCTGACCGAGTTCTCTGAATCGGTCCCATCGAGTTTGGTGATTTGTGTGTAACGGTTAGATTTTGTGTGGAGGCTATATATACCCCTCCACCCACTCTTCATTCGTGGAGAGAGCCATCAGAACATGCCTACACTTCCAATACATATTTTCTGAGAGAGAACCACCTACACTTGTGTTGAGGTCAAGATATTCCATTCCAACCACATAAATCTTGATCTCTAGCCTTCCCCAAGTTGCTTTCCACTCAAATCTTCTTTCTACCAAATCCAATCCTATGAGAGAGAGTTGAGTGTTGGGGAGACTATCATTTGAAGCACAAGAGCAAGGAGTTCATCATCAACACACCATTTGTTACTTCTTGGAGAGTGGTGTCTCCTAGATTGGCTAGGTGTCACTTGGGAGCCTCCGACAAGATTGTGGAGTTGAACCAAGGAGTTTGTAAGGGCAAGGAGATCACCTACTTCATGAAGATCTACCCTAGTGAGGCAAGTCCTTCGTGGGCGACGGCCATGGTGGGATAGACAAGGTTGCTTCTTCGTGGACCCTTCGTGGGTGGAGCCTCCGTGGACTCGCGCAACCGTTACCCTTCGTGGGTTGAAGTCTCCATCAACGTGGATGTACGATAGCACCACCTATCGGAACCACAGATAAAAATCTCCGTGTCTCCAAATTGCGTTTGCACACTCCAATCCCTTCCCTTTACATTCTTGCAACTTGCATGCTTTACTTTCCGCTGCTCATATACTCTTGTATCCTTGCATGCTTGCTTGATATGTATTGTGAATGTTTAAACTTGTGCCAAAACTCCACATCAACTTAAGAGAAATTAAAAACGGCAACTTTTCTTGATTAGAGTCTATTCACCCCCCTCTAGACACCTCTTCTCGATCCTTTCAACAATGCAGAAAGATGTTTCTGTGGCACCTACGACAGTTGAAGAGGAAGCTAATGATAGTGATCATGAAGCTTCGGATCAAGTTACCATCGAACCTCGTAGGTCGACAAGGTATGCACTCCTCTTGAGTGGTACAGTAACCTTGTCTTAGAGGTCATGTTGTTGGACCACGATGAACCTACGAGCTATGGAGAAGCGATGGTGGGCCCGGATTCTGACAAATGGTTAAAGGCCATGAAATCGGAGATGGGATCCATGTATGAAAACAAAGTATGGACTTTGGAAGTATTACCTGAAGGGCGAAAGGCCATTCAGAATAAATGGATCTTCAAGAAGGAGACGGACGTGGACGGTAATGTCACCATCTACAAAGCTCAACTTGTGGCAAAGGGGTTTTCACAAGTTCAAGGAGTTGACTACGATGAGACTTTCTCACCCATAGCGATGCTTAAGTCCGTCAGA
This sequence comes from Aegilops tauschii subsp. strangulata, assembly GCF_002575655.3. Taxonomy (NCBI): domain Eukaryota; kingdom Viridiplantae; phylum Streptophyta; class Magnoliopsida; order Poales; family Poaceae; genus Aegilops; species Aegilops tauschii. The sequence goes on from NC_053040.3 coordinate 119,720,674, forward strand.
ATCATGTTAGCAATACCTGCATTTTTCGATTATGAAATTTGGCAGATGGATGTCAAAACAGAGTTCCTTAACGGTTTCCTGAAGGAAGAGTTGTATATGATACAACTGGAAGGTCTTGTCGGTCCAGAGAATGCTGACGAAGTATGCAAACCAAGCATCTCGGAGTTGGAATCTTCGCTTTGGTGAGGTGATCAAAGCGTTTGGGTTTATACAAGTTTACGGAGAAGCTTGTATTTACAAGAAAGTAAGTGGGAGCTCTATAGAGTTTCTAGTGTTATATGTGGATGGCATATTGCTGATTAGAAATAATATAGAAATTTTGGAAAACATGAATGAATATTGAACAAGAGTTTTTCAATGAAGGACCTAGGAAAAGCTGCTTTCATACTAGGCATCAAGATCTATAGAGATATATCGAGACGCTTGATAGGACTTTCACAAAGCACATACCTTGATAAGATTTTGAAGAAGTTCAAAATGGATCAGTCCAAGAAGGGGTTCTTGCCTATTTTGCAAGGTGTGAAGTTGAGTCAGACTCAATGCCCAGCGACTGCAGAGGATAGAGAAAACATGAGTGTCATCCCCTATGCTTCAACCATATGCTCTATTATGTATGCGATGATGTGCACACGACCAGATGTCAGCCTTGCCATAAGTATGGCTGGAAGGTTTCAAAGTAATCCAGGAATGGAACACTGGACAACGGTCAAGAATGTCCTTAAGTACCTGAAAAAGACTAAGGAAATGTTTCCTGTTTATGGAGGTGATCAAGAGCTCGTCGTAAAGGGTTACGTCGATGCAAGCTTTGACACCGATCTAGATGACTCTAAGTCTCAAACTGGATACATATATGTTCTGAATGGGGGAGCGGTAAGCTGGTGCAGTTCCGAGGAAAGTGTTGGGGATATGACTATTGGATATGACCCGCCCAGGAGGGGCCGGGTTATCCCAATGGCGGTTCATCTAGACAAAGCCCATGAGTATGTGAAGGTGGCGGTTCATGAAGTAGGCCTGTTAAAGGGCCTAAACCGAGAGGCGGCTTAAGGCCCATGAGTATAAACCGCCATGTATATGTAACTTGTATTATAAGGCATGTAAGATAAGTCACCGAGCCGGACACGTTTGTATGAGCCGGCCGGGACTCTATAGGCCGCAGGGCGTAAACCCATGTATATAAGGGGACGACCCGGCAGCGGCTTAGGGTAAGAAACAACAGATCGAAAGCTGGGCAAAGCGTATTCGCTCCCTGGTAATCGAAACCCTAGCAATACTACCTCAAACTGGATTAGGCTTTTACCTTCACCGCAAGGGGCCGAACCAGTATAAACTCCTCGTGTCCTTTGTCCCGTTTAACCCCTTTAAGCTAACCCCATCGCAATGGTTCCACAACTAAGTCCTTCCATGAGGACATCTGCCGTGACACTTCCACGACAGTTGGTGCCCACCGTGGGGCATGCGCACGGTGGTTTTGAGTTCTTGAAGGGCAGCTTCGAGGGGATCAAGGGATACGCTGTGGGCCAGATGACCAAGAGTCGTCGCGGCAAGCTCTACATCAACGATGCAGGCCGGGGCCCCGAGGTAGGCTCAATTGAGTACGGGTATCGGGTCCCCTTCGGTGGAATCCATGTCTTCATCGGCAAGATCGGCGAACTGGGCCCTGAGCCGGACATCTGCACCGACATCATCGAGACGGCTTAGTGTGCACGACCCGCCTGAGTTCAACCCGCCGTGAAGCGTGTCTTCGTTGGTTCACCCATGGGGCTGAGTTGGAAGGCTCTGTGTCTGGCGGTGAGACGCCCATCTACTCTGATGATGAATCGTCCACGGGGGAGACCAACTCAATGTATCAGCTACAAGACGGATGGCTTGGGGGCTGTTCCGATGGCGACAGTATTTCGGACCCCCGTGAGCCGCCGAACAGGGTGGTGATCTTCATGGCTGGCACCCAGACGGTTCTTGGTTCGACAGCCGCGGCGGCTATGACTTCTAGTGCAGCGGCGGTGACGGAGGCAGGCGCTGGCGGGTCAGCTCGCCCGCCGGCTCAAGTTTTGACAGATCTGTTAGAAGCTCTAGCGACTCTGATGGAGGTTGATGTAACCCCAGACAACCAGGAACAACATAAGGTGGAAGTGGCTAAATTGCGTGATGAGATAGCGCAAGCTAAGGCAGACTTGGCAGCGGAAAATGCCAGGATGGCTGCAGAACAGGCCGTTTTGAACGCCCAAGCACAGCGGATTCAAGCAGATTCATACTAGCTTATGGTGGATCAGAACGCTTCAAATGAAGTCTTGAGGAGAAAGCACCGGAGTCGTCTGCCCTCGGTTTATGAGTCAAGGGACCTCTTCAACACACCTGGGGCGGGGGCCAGTAACCCGCCGGTGGTGAACCAGACGGCTGAAGCACGAGGGGGTGGAACGCCGGGTCAGCCACGCGTGACAGGCTCTCCGCATATGAATAACACCTCGCCTCAGCATGTGGTGACGCCGCCGGGTCATTACTCCACCCCTTTAGACAATATGATTGCTGCAGCTACGCGATTGGTGGCTCTGCCAGTCGAGGGCGAGATTCCGACGGCGGTTGAAACCCGAAGAGCCAGGGAACTTCTTCAAACAGCTTTGGTGCAGCAGCAGGCTTATTCCTATAGTCGTGACCGGATTCATTCGACCCCTCGTCCGAGCCAGAGCTACAATAGACACATTGACTCGCCAGCATTCTCGAGTACGGAGCAGCGCCGTAACCTACCTCATGGACATGACCCGGTGCGCAATGGTGCTGATGCACAGGATTTGGTGGACCAGGGCAGAGCGCGTCGGGAGGCCGATCGAGCTGGCGACTCAGCTGGCGGCTCATCAGCACGCGCCAGTTTACCCGACGGCTTCAATTGAGGCAGGTGTAACTTCTAGAGCTTTCGGTGTACCGTGTCTAACGGCGGCTCTATGAAACGAGCGTCTGCCCAAGGATTTCAAGGGCCCTCGTAAGGTGCCTAACTACACAGCAGATCAGCCCCCTGAGGCTTGGGTGGAGAGTTATGAGATGGATATGGAGATGCTGGATGTTAGTGAGGCTGCATACGCTAAGTACTTCACCATGATGCTGTAGGGGACGGCTCGTACCTGGTTGAAGGGGTGATACGTCCATTTTGCATCATGCTTTTATATCGATATTTATTGAATTATGGGTTGTTATTACACATTATGTTACAATACTTATGCCTATTCTCTCTTATTTTACAAGGTTTACATAAGGAGGGAGAATGCCGATAGCTGGAATTCTGGGCTGGAAAAGGAGCAAATATTAGAGACCTATTCTGCACAACTCCAAAAGTCCTGAAACTCCACGAAAGTTATTTTTGGAAATAATAAAAAATACTGAGCGGAAGAAATACCTGAGGGGGCCCACACCCTGGTCACGAGGGTGGGGGGCGCGCCCTACCCCCTGGGCGCGCCCCCTGCCTCGTGGGCCCCCTGTTGGCCCTCCGGTGCCCATCTTCTGCTATATGAAGTATTTCGTCCGAAGAAAAATCATAAGCAAGCTTTTGGGATGAGACTCCGCCGCCACGAGGCGGAACCTTGGCGGAACCAATCTAGGGCTCCGGCAGAGATGTTCTGCCGGGGACACTTCCCTCCGGGAGGGGGAAATCATCGCCATCGTCATCACCAACGCTCCTCTCATCGGGAGGGGGCCAATCTCCATCAACATCTTCACCAGCACCATCTCCTCTCAAACCCTAGTTCATCTCTTGTATCCAATTCTTGTCTCTAAGTCTGGGATTGGTACCTGTAGGTTGCTAGTAGTGTTGATTACTCCTTGTAGTTGATGCTAGTTGGTTTATTTGGTGGAAGATCATATGTTCAGATCCTTTATGCATATTAATACTCCTCTGATTATGAACATGAATATGCTTTGTGAGTAGTTACGTTTGTTCCTGAGGACATAGGAGAAGTCTTGCTATTAGTAGTCATGTGAATTTGGTATTCGTTCGATATTTTGATGAGATGTATGTTGTCTCTCCTCTAGTGGTGTTATGTGAACGTCGACTACATGACACTTCACCATTATTTGGGCCTAGAGGAAGGCATTGGGAAGTAATAAGTAGATGATGGGTTGCTAGAGTGACAGAAGCTTAAACCCTAGTTTATGCGTTGCTTCGTAAGGGGCTGATTTGGATCCACATGTTTCAGCTATGGTTAGGTTTACCTTAATACTTCTTTTGTAGTTGTGGATGCTTGCAATAGGGGTTAATCATAAGTGGGATGCTTGTCCAAGTAAGGACAGCACCCAAGCACCGGTCCACCCACATATCAAATTATCAAAGTACCGAATGCGAATCATATGAACGTGATGAAAATTGGTTTGACGATAATTCCCATGTGTCCTCGGGAGCGCTTTTCTCTATATAAGAGTTTGTCCAGGCTTGTCCTTTGCTACAAAAAGGATTGGGCCACCTTGCTGCACTTTATTTACTTTTGTTACTCGTTGCTCGTTACAAATTATCCTATCACAAAACTATCTGTTACCTATAATTTCAGTGCTTGCAGAGAATACCTTGCTGAAAACCGCTTATCATTTCCTTCTGCTCCTCGTTGGGTTCGACACTCTTACTTATCGAAAGGACTACGATAGATCCCCTATACTTGTGGGTCATCAAGACTCTTTTCTGACGCCATTGCCGGGGAGTGAAGCGCCTTTGGTAGGTGGAATTTGGTAAGGAAAAATTTATATAGTGTGCTGAAATTTACTGTCACTTGTTACTATGGAAAGTAATCCTCTGAGGGGCTTGTTTGGGGTATCTTCACCCCGACCAGTAGAGCAAAGAGTTGCTCCTCGACCTACTGAACCTACTGAAAATGAAAATGTCTACTTTGAAATTCCTTCGGGTATGTTAGAAAAACTGCTAGCTAATCCTTTTGCAGGAGACAGAACAAAGCATCATGATGAGCACCTAATATATGTGGATGAAGTTTGTGGATTATTTAAGCTTGCAGGTGTGCCCGATGATGTTATTAAGAAGAAGGTCATCCCTTTATCTTTGAAGGGAGACGCATTGACATGGTATAGGCTATGTGATGATATGGGATCATGGAACTACAAACGATTGAAATTGGAATTTCATCAGAAGTTTTATCCTATGCATCTTGTTCATCGTGATCGCAATTATATATATAATTTTTGGCCTCGTGAAGGAGAAAGCATCGCTCAAGCTTGGGGGAGGCTTAAATCAATGTTATATTCATGCCCCAATCATGAGCTCCCGAGAGAAATAATTATTCAAAGTTTTTATGCTCGGCTTTCTGATAACAATCACACCATGCTCGATACTTCTTGTGCTGGCTCTTTTATGATGAAGACTATTGAATTCAAATGCAACCTATTAGAAAGAATTAAACACAACTCTGAAGATTGGGATCTCGATGAAGGTAAGGAGTCAGGTATGACACCTAAGTTTGATTGTGTTAAATCTTTTATGGATACCGATGTTTTCCGTAAGTTTAGCACTAAATATGGACTTGACTCTGAGATAGTAGCTTCTTTCTGTGAATCCTTTGCTACTCATGTTGATCTCCCTAAGGAGAAGTGGTTTAAATATCATCCTCCCATAGAAGTAAAAGTAGCTGCACCTATTAAAGTTGAAGAAAAGACTATCACTTATAATGATCCTATTGTTCCTACTGTTTATGTTGAGAAACCACCTTTTCCTGTTAGGATAAAAGATCATGCTAAAGCTTCAACTGTGGTTCGCAAAAGCAATATTAGAACTTATACACCTCCTGAGCAAGTTAAAGTTGAACCTAATATTGCTATTGTTAAAGATCTCTTGTCTGATAATATTGATGGGCATGTTATTCATTTCCGAGATGAAACTGCTAGAATTGCCAAACCTTGTGCTAAAGATAAACATAGACCTGTGGTAGGCATGCCTGTTATTTCTATTAAAATAGGAGATCATTGTTATCATGGCTTATGTGATATGGGTGCCAGTGCTAGTGCAATACCTATTGACTTATACAAAGAAATTATGCACGATATTGCACCTATTGAGTTAGAAGATATTGATGTCACAATTAAACTTGCCAATAGAGATACTACTTCACCAATGGGAATTGTTAGAGATGTTGAAGTCTTGTGTGGGAAAACTAAATATCCTGCTGATTTTCTTGTTCTTGGTTCCCCACAAGATAGCTTTTGTCCCATTATTTTTGGTAGACCCTTCTTGAACACAGTTCATGCTAGGATAGACTGCGAAAAGGATGTCGTTACTATTGGCTTGGGTGATATGTCTCATGAGTTTAATTTCTCTAAATTTAGTAGACAACACCGTGAAGAGGAATTGCCTAGTAAGGATGAAATTATTGGTCTTGCTTCTATTGCCGTACCTCCTAGTGATCCTTTAGAACAATATTTGCTAGACCATGAAAATGATATGTTTATGAATGAAACAAGGGAAATTGATGAAGTATTCTTTAAACAGGAACCTATCCTGAAACACAATTTTCCTGTTGAAATCCTAGGGGATCCTCCTCCACCCAAGGGTGATCCCGTGTTTGAGCTTAAACCGTTACCTGATACTCTTAAATATGCTTATCTTGATGAGAAAAAGATATATCCTGTTATATTAGTGCTAACCTTTCAGAGCATGAAGAAGAGAGATTATTGAAAACTCTGAAGAAGCACCGTGCTGGTATTGGATATACTCTTGATGATCTTAAAGGCATTAGTCCCACTCTATGTCAACATAAGATAAATTTGGAGAAAGATGCCAAACCAGTTCGTGATCATCAACGACGACTGAATCCTAAGATGAAAGAAGTGGTAAGAAAGGAAATACTAAAGCTCCTTGAGGCAGGTATAATTTATCCCGTTGTTGATAGTCAGTGGGTAAGTCCTGTCCATTGTGTCCCTAAGAAGGGAGGTATCACTGTCGTTCCTAATGATAAAGATGAATTGATTCTGCAAAGAATTATTACAGGTTATAGGATGGTAATTGACTTCCGCAAATTAAATAAGGCTACTAAAATGGATCATTACCCCTTACCTTTTATTGATCAAATGCTAGAAAGATTATCCAAACATACACATTTTTGCTTTCTAGATGGTTATTCTGGTTTCTCTCAAATACCTGTGTCAGCCAATGATCAATCAAAGACCACTTTTACTTGCCCTTTCGACACTTTTGCTTATAGATGTTTTGGTTTATGTAATGCACCCACTACCTTTCAAAGATGCATGATGGCTATATTCTCTGACTTTTGTGAAAAGATTTGTGAGGTTTTCATGGATGATTTCTCCGTTTATGGATCCTCTTTTGATGATTGCTTGAGCAACCTTGATCGAGTTTTGCAGAGATGTGAAGAAACTAATCTTGTCTTGAATTGGGAAAAGTTCCACTTTATGGTTAATGAAGGTATTGTCTTGGGGCCTAAAGTTTCTGAAAGAGGTATTGAGGTTGATAAGCCAAGGTTGATGCTATTGAAAAGATGCCATGTCCCAAGGACATCAAAGGTATAAGAAGTTTCCTTGGTCATGCCGGGTTTTATAAGAGGTTCAATAAGGACTTCTCAAAATTTCTTGGCCTCTGACTAATTTATTACAAAAGGATATACCATTTGTCATTGATGATGATTGTGTAGAAGCATTCGAAATACTTAAGAAAGCATTGATCTATGCACCTATTGTTCAGCCACCTGATTGGAATTTACCCTTTGAAATTATGTGTGATGCTAGTGATTATGCTGTAGGTGCTGTTCTAGGGCAAAGAGTTGATAAGAAATTAAATGTTATTCAATATGCTAGTAAAACTCTAGACAATGCTCAGAGAAATTATGCTACTACTAAAAAAGAATTCTTAGCAGTTGTATTTGCTTGTGATAAGTGTAGACCTTATATTGTTGATTCTAAAGTAACTATTCACACTGATCATGCTGCTATTAAATATCTTATAGAAAAGAAAGATGCTAAACCCAGACTTATTAGATGGGTTCTCTTGTTACAAGAATTTGATTTGCATATTATTGATAGAAAGGGAGCTGAGAACCCCGTTGCAGACAACTTGTATAGGTTAGAAAATGTTCTTGATGACCCACTACCGATTGATGATAGCTTTCCTGATGAACAATTAAATGTCATAAATGCTTCTCGTACTGCTCCATGGTATGCTGATTATGCTAATTACATTGTTGCTAAATTTGTACCACCTAGTTTCACTTACCAGCAAAAGAAAAAGTTTTTCTATGATTTGAGATATTACTTTTGGGATGACCCGCATCTTTATAAAGGAGTAGATGGTGTTATTAGACGTTGTGTACCTGAGCATGAACAGGAACAGATCCTACGCAAGTGTCACTCCGAGGCTTATGGAGGACACCACGCTGGAGATAGAACTGCACATAAGGTATTACAATCCGGTTTTTATTGGCCTACTCTCTTCAAGGATGCCCGTAAGTTTGTTTTATCTTGTGATGAATGTCAAAGAATTGGTAATATTAGTAGACGTCAAGAAATGCCTATGAATTATTCACTTGTTATTGAACCATTTGATGTTTGGGGCTTTGATTATCTGGGACCTTTTCCTGCCTCTAATGGATACACACATATTTTAGTTGCTGTTGATTACGTTACTAAGTGGGTAGAAGCTATCCCAACTAGTAGTGCTGATCATAACACTTCTATTAAAATGCTCAAAGAAGTTATTTTTCCGAGGTTTGGAGTCCCTAGGTATTTAATGACTGATGGTGGTTCACATTTTATTCATGGTGCTTTCCGTAAAATGCTTGCTAAGTATGATGTTAATCATAGAATTGCATCTCCTTATCACCCGCAGTCTAGTGGTCAAGTAGAATTGAGCAACAGAGAGCTCAAATTAACTTTGCAAAAGACTGTTAATAGATCTAGAAAGAATTGGTCCAAGAAACTTGATGATGCATTATGGGCCTATATAACTGCATATAAAAATCCTATGGGTATGTTTCCTTATAAAATGGTTTATGGTAAAGTGTCACTTACCTCTTGAACTAGAACATAAGGCTTATTGGGCTATTAAAGAGCTCAATTATGATTTCAAACTTGCCGGTGAGAAGAGGTTATTTGACATTAGCTCACTTGATGAATGGAGAACCCAAGCTTATGAGAATGCCAAGTTGTTTAAAGAAAAAGTTAAAAGATGGCATGACAAAACGATACAAAAGCGTGAGTTTAATGTAGGTGATTATGTATTGCTATACAACTCTCATTTAAGATTTTTTGCAGGAAAACTCCTCTCTAAATGGGAAGGTCCTTACGTTATCGAGGAGGTCTATCATTCCGGTGCCATAAAAATCAACAACTTCGAAGGCACAAATCCGAAGGTGGTGAACGGTCAAAGAATCAAACATTATATCCCAGGTAATCCCATAAATGTTGAAACCAATGTTATTGAAACCGTGACCCCGGAGGAATACATAAGGGACACTTTCCGGAACGTTTCAGACTCTGAAAAGGAATAGGTATGTGGTACGGTAAGTAAACCGACTCCAAAACAGTTCTAAAGGCAATTTTTCTCCGTTTTGGAATATTTAGAAAAATAGAAAAATAAGAAGCAGTCCGGGAAGGACACGAGGGCTCCACGAGGGTGGAGGGCACGCCCTACCCCCTTGGCGCGCCCACCTGCCTCGTGGGCACCTCGTGCGCTCTCCGGACTCCGTTTTCTTGCACGATACGTATTTTAGTCGGTAAAAATTCATTATATAATCTCTCGAAGGTTTTGACTCCCGTATCACGCAAATATCCTCTGTTCTTGTTTCGAGCTATTTTTCTGACAGATCTAGATCATCATGACGTCTCCAAGCGCCCCCAAGGACAAGTTCTTTGAGAAGGTCATCAACCCCTACCTCGCGGAGGTGCTGCAACACCCTCAAACCATTGAAATGCATGATGGGTTGCTGCAAATCCGCGATGTTGAGGGACCACGGAGGACCGGAAGCGTGGAGACAAGGCTTGAAGCAATGGAGCAACAAGTTTTCAAGTGCCAGGAGATGGTGGAGCGTGGACTTGACTCCAATCACATAATGATCATGGAGTTCACCAACAACCACAAGCTGGATGCCAAGGACATAGGGGAGGCCATCTTCAAGCTCCACGAGAAAATCGAGCACCTCCAAGCCCAAATCTATGACCTGCAAAACCAAAACTGTGAGTATGAATATAGATTCAAGAGGATGAGTTTGGCTGCAGATTTAAGGATCCCGGAGACTCGATCATCCTTCTATGATGGTGAGCCTATGCCTTGGAAGATGGACGACAAGCCTACATCATCAACAATCCCTTCACCAGCAAAGGAGACATAATCACATGGGTATGGGCACTCCCCTTGGCAACTGCCAAGCTTGGGGGAGGTGCCCCGGTATCGTATCATCATCACACTCCTTTCTTTACCTTTTTCTTAGTTCGATCATATTAGTAGTATCTTGATCTAGTAGAATAAAGTTTATGGCATGATCTAGTTTTGAGTTTTGCTTTATGATCCCTCTTTGTAATCGAGTCCATGAGCTATATAATAAAGATTAGTGTTGAGTCAAGGGCTTGATTATCTTGCTATGATCTTGAGTGAATAAAAGAAAAGAGAAAAGAATAAAAAGAAACAAAGAGATCATATTGATCTTATTGAGAGTAATGACTTCACATAGAAAGAGTATGGTGATTAAAAGTTGTTGAGAGTTGACAAACACAGTTTTGGTCATCATTGCATTTAATAGGAAGTAATAAAGAAAGAGAGGTTTCACATATAAATACACTATCTTGGACATCTTTTATGATTGGGAGCACTCATTAAAATATGACATGCTAAGGAGTTGATGTTGGACAAGGAAGACAACGTAATGGGTTATGTTTTCTTATATCTGAGATAAAGTATATTGTAATGGATCATCCAACATGTTGAGCTTGCCTTTCCCCCTCATGCTAGCCAAATTCTTTGCACCAAGTAGAGATACTACTTGTGCTTCCAAAAACCCTTAAACCCAGTTTTGCCATGAGAGTCCACCATATCTACCTATGGATTGAGTAAGATCCTTCAAGTAAGTTGTCATCGGTGCAAGCAATAAAAATTGCTCTCTAAATATGTATGATTTATTGGTGTGGAGGAAATAAGCTTTGTACGATCTTGTGATGTGAAAGAAATAAAAGCGACGGACTGCATAATAAAGGTTCATATCACAAGTGGCAATATAAAGTGACGTTCTTTCGCATTAAGATTTTGTGCATCCAACCCTGAAAGTGCATGGCAACCTCTGCTTCCCTCTGCGAAGGGCCTATCTTTTATTATTACCTTCTACCTTATGCAAGAGTCATGGTGATCTTCACCTTTCCTTTTTACATTTTATCCTTTGGCAAGCACAAGATGTTGGAAAGATCCCGACATATATATCTAATTGGATGTAAGTTAGCATGAGTTATTATTGTTGACATTACCCTTGAGGTAAAAGGTTGGGAGGCGAAACTATAAGCCCCTATCTTTCTCTGTGTCCGATTAAAACTCCGTAACCACAAGTATTGCGTGAGTGTTAGCAATTATGAAAGACTAAATGATAGTTGAGTATGTGGACTTGCTAGAAAGCTCTGACATAGACTCTTTCTGATGTTATGATAAATTGCAATTGCCTCAATGACTGAGATTATAGTTTGTTAGTTCTCAATAAAGTTTCTGATTCATACTTTGCATTGTGAATAGATTATTACTTGAGCATAAGAAATCATATGACAATATCCATATAGGTTGCTGTTATGAGAATAATCATGATGTCCTCATGTCTGTATTTATTTTATCGACACCTCTACCTCTAAACATGTGGACATATTTATCGTTATCGGCTTCCGCTTGAGGACAAGCGAGGTCTAAGCTTGGGGGAGTTGATACATCCATTTTGCATCATGCTTTTATATCGATATTTATTGCATTATGGGCTGTTATTACACATTATGTTACAATACTTATGCCTATTCTCTCTTATTTTACAAGGTTTACATAAGGAGGGAGAATGCCGGTAGCTAGAATTCTGGGCTGGAAAAGGAGCAAATATTAGAGACCTATTCTGCACAACTCCAAAAGTCCTGAAACTCCACGAAAGTTATTTTTGGAAATAATAAAAAAATACTGAGCGGAAGAAATACCTGAGGGGGCCCACACCCTGGCCACGAGGGTGGGGGCGCGCCCTACCCCCCTGGGCGCGCCCCCTGCCTCGTGGGCCCCCTGTTGGCCCTCCGGTGCCCATCTTCTGCTATATGAAGTCTTTCGTCCGAAGAAAAATCATAAGCAAGCTTTCGGGACGAGACTCCGCCGCCACGAGGCGGAACCTTGGCGGAACCAATCTAGGGCTCCGGCAGAGCTGTTCTGCCGAGGACACTTCCCTCCGGGAGGGGGAAATCATCGCCATCGTCATCACCAACGCTCCTCTCATCGGGAGGGGGCCAATCTCCATCAACATCTTCACCTGCACCATCTCCTCTCAAACCCTAGTTCATCTCTTGTATCCAATTCTTGTCTCTAAGTCTGGGATTGGTACCTGTAGGTTGCTAGTAGTGTTGATTATTCCTTGTAGTTGATGCTAGTTGGTTTATTTTGTGGAAGATCATATGTTCAGATCCTTTATGCATATTAATAATCCTCTAATTATGAACATGAATATGCTTTGTGAGTAGTTACGTTTGTTCCTGAGGACATGGGAGAAGTCTTGCTATTAGTAGTCATGTGAATTTGGTATTCGTTCGATATTTTGATGAGATGTATGGTGTCTCTCCTCTAGTGGTGTTATGTGAACATCGACTACATGACACTTCACCATTATTTGGGCCTAGAGGAAGGCATTGGGAAGTAATAAGTAGATGATGGGTTGCTAGAGTGACAGAAGCTTAAACCCTAGTTTATGCGTTGCTTCGTAAGGGGCTGATTTGGATCCACATGTTTCATGCTATGGTTAGGTTTACCTTAATACTTCTTTTGTAGCTGCGGATGCTTGCAATAGGGGTTAATCATAAGTGGGATGCTTGTCCAAGTAAGGACAGCACCCAAGCACCGGTCCACCCACATATCAAATTATCAAAGTACCGAACGCGAATCATATGAACGTGATGAAAACTAGCTTGACGATAATTCCCATGTGTCCTTGGGAGCGCTTTTCTCTATATAAGAGTTTGTCCAGGCTTGTCCTTTGCTACAAAAAGGATTGGGCCACCTTGCTGCACTTTATTTACTTTTGTTACTCGTTGCTCGTTACAAATTATCCTATCACAAAACTATCTGTTACCTATAATTTCAGTGCTTGCAGAGAATACCTTGCTGAAAACCGCTTATCATTTCCTTCTGCTCCTCGTTCGGTTCGACACTCTTACTTATCGAAAGGACTACGATAGACCCCCTATACTTCTGGGTCATCAAGGGGCTGTTGGCCAACTCCATCGGGTCATGGGCAGAGCTGAAGGCCCGGTTTATCCAGAATTTGAAAGATACATGCAAGCAGCCTATGTCGATCGTGGATTTGGTTTCTTGTGTTCAAGCTAAGGGTGAGTCAACGACCAGATGGGTGCGCCGGGTCTCGACTATCGTACATTCTTCAGATAACATCAACGTCGGCTCAGCGGTTCCAATGTTGGAGAAAAATTGTTGTTTCATTCCACTCAAGCAGAAACTTGGGCGGCTTAAGTGTCATTGCAACGACATGGGGGAGCTTATGGAGGCTCTTGTCAAGTATGCCGACTCTGATGGTACCAAGTATCCCGACTCTGAGGATGAAAGATCGGGAAAGGGAAAGAAGAGTAGTGGCATGAAGGGACAACAGTACAACCCTGCCAATCAGGGCAGCAACGGCAAGCGCAAGGCTGATGATTTTGTGGCTAACACTGGTGCGCGAACCAGCATCGTAAGGGGGGCCGACTCAAGGGATGAGGTTTGACCTTGAGGCAATATTGAATCAGCCATGTCCAAAACACGGAACGGATCAGAAGCCAGCTATGCATCTCTGGAAAGATTGTAGTATAATGAGACACTTTAGGGAGTCTGTCCAGCACAACCATGGCCCGAATGGCGGTTCAGGATCCGACTCTCACGGTCTGGGTCATGGAGGCGGCGGCTCAAATTCTGGGTTTCACGGCCAGGGCAACCAAGGTGGTTACAACCAGCTGAGTAATCAAGGAAATCAGCAGCAGCAACAGTCTAGTTATCACAGCAACCCGAAGCAATTGAATAGTGGGCAGTATCACGTCTTCACCACCAGTCTGTGTAAGCGCGATCAGAAGCTTCACAAGAGGGCAGTGAATGCTGTTGAGCCGGCGGTGCCACATTATTTAGGGTGGTCAGAACAACCTATTGTGTGGAGTCGTGAGGATCACCCACCCCGGGTTGATAATCCGGGTCACCTGGCACTGGTGGTGGCGCCTCAGGTCGGAGGCTATAAATTTACTAAGGTACTCATGGATGGAGGCAGTAGTATTAATATACTTTATTATGAAACCTTCTGTCGCATGGGGCTGACTGACAAAAATCTTAAGCCGTCGAACACCGTTTTTCACGGGGTGGTGCCTGGTAAGTCGGCATATCCAGTGGGTAAGATATCTTTGGAGGTTGCCTTTGGAGATGAGCATGATTCCATATCTGAGGCTCTGACCTTCGATGTGGTTAAGATCAAAAGCCCTTACCATGCTCTGTTTGGGTGGCCGGCTTATGCTAAATTCATGGCAAGGCCCTGTTATGTTTATTTGCAGCTTAAGATGCTGGGTTACAAGGGCACCATTATGGTGCACGGGAGTTGCAAGGTGGCCTTGGAGTGTGAAGAGGGTGATGCTGCCTATGCTGAATTACAAGGGCACCATTACGATGCACGGGAGTCGCAAGGTGGCCTTGGAGTGTGAAGAGGGTGATGCTGCCTATGCTGAATTAGTTTGTGCAATAGAGGAGCTAAAATTTTACAAAGATAATGTTGACCGGCGGACATGACGTCCTTAAAGAAGCCAACCACGGAGCATGATCCTTTGTTAAAGTTTAAATCGGCAGATGACACTAAGTTGGTTGATTTTGTTCCTGGCGATTCATCTAAGCAGTTCAACATCAGTGCCAATCTGGATCCAAAATAGGAAAGCGCGCTCATCGAGTTCATCCGTGAGAACCGGGACATCTTTGCATGGAAGCCTTCAGACATGCCGGGTGTACCGAGGGAACTCGCTGAGCACACTCTTAATATTGATCCGAAATTTAAGCCGGTCAAGCAATTCCTCCGTCGTTTTAACAAGGAGAGGCGGAAGGCCATTGGTGAAGAGGTGGCCCGGCTCTTAGCGGGCGGGTTTATCGTTGAAGTTTTTCATCCTGAGTGGTTGGCTAACCCGATGTTGGTGCTTAAGAAGAATGGCACTTGGCGAATGTGTGTGGATTACACGGACTTAAACAAGGCTTGTCCGGCTGATCCGTTTGCTCTCCCTCGTATTGATCAAATCATTGATGCTACGGCAGGTTGTGAACGTTTGAGTTATTTGGATGCTTATTCTGGTTATCATCAGATCAAGATGACAGTTAAGGACCAGGAGAAGACAACTTTCATTACTCCATTTGGAGCCTTCTGCTACGTGTCTATGCCTTTTGGGCTCAAGAGTGCCCAGGCGACTTACCAGCGGTGTGTGCGAAATTGCCTTCACAATCAGATTGGGCGTAATGTTCATGCTTATGTAGATGACATTGTGGTGAAATCCAGGAAGAAGGAGACCTTGATTGATGATTTGAAGGAGACATTTGACAATCTCCGGGTCTACAAGATGATGCTTAACGTGGCTAAGTGTGTTTTTGGTGTACCAACAGGCAAGCTCTTGGGCTTTCTGGTTTCTAACAGAGGCATTGAAGCTAACTCGGAGAAGATCAAAGCCATTACTTCGTTGGCTAAGCTGGCGTGTGTTAATGACGTTCAGCATCTGGCGGGTCGTATTGCGGCCCTAAGCCGATTCATAAGCCGGTTAGGTGAGAAGGCTATTCCTCTTTATCAGATGATGAAGAAGACTGATCATTTTGTTTGGAGTGATGCTTCTAATCAAGCGTTTGAGGATCTGAAGAAACAGTTGGCTGAGCCGCCTGTTCTTGCTGCCCCTATTGATAAGGAGCCTCTATTGTTATATGTGGCTGCTAATAGCCGGGCCATCAGTGTAGCTATTGTGGTGTAAAGGAAGGAGGCAGACAAGGAATACCTAGTTCAATGGCTAGTTTACTACATCAGTGAGGTGCTTATTGAGTCCAAACAAAGGTATCCGCACTGGCAGAAGCTTGTGTATGGGGTCTTCATGGCAAGCCGGAAACTTAAGCAATATTTTCTGGGTCATCCCATTACTGTGGTTAGCTCTGCTCCTTTGGGGGACATCATCCAAAACAGAGAAGCCACGGGCCGGATTGCCAAGTGGGCAATCGAGCTTGGGCCCCATGGTTTGAAATATGTGCCTCGTACGACCATCAAGTCACAAGCACTCGTGGATTTTATCAATGATTGGACAGAATTGCAGACACCTGAGGAAAAGCCGAACAATACATACTGGACTATTCACTTTGATGGGTCCATGCAATTGGAAGGCTCGGGGCTGGAGTTGTCTTGACTTCCCCACGAGGTGACAAGTTTTCTTATGTTCTCCGGTTAATGTTCCCTTGCACTAACAATGTAGCTGAGTATGAGGCCTTGCTCCACGGTCTTCGGCTGGCTAAAGAGATGAACTTAAGCCGGGTGAGGTGCTTCGGCGATTCAGATCTAGTAGCTCAACAAGTCTCTGGCACCTGGGATTCTAAGGATCCACTCATTGCGGCTTATCGCCGAGAGGTTGATGCTATTGCAGGTCATTTCAAGGGTTATAAAGTTGAACATATTGATCGCAGGAAGAATGAGTCAGCTGATACTTTAAGCCGGTTAGGGTCTCAGCGTAAGCCGGTGCCACCTAACACGTTCCTGGATATTCTGCTTAACCCTTCTGTCAAACCGCCTACAAAGGAGGATCTTGCTATCCCTGACCCGGAAGTACAGTTGGTGGCGGTTCTTCATGCTATTCCTGATAGGACGGTTCTGTATTTGGCTTAGATGAGCCGGGGCGAGTTGCCAGAGGATGAGATCATGGCCAGACAGATAACTCGGCGATCTAAGTCAATGTCAATTGTCAATGGGGAATTGCACCATCGCAGTGTCACAGGAGCGTTTCAGCGTTGCGTCTCTCCTGAAGAAGGCTGTGAGATTTTGTGGGAGATTCACAAAGGAGATTGTGGTCATCATGTCGGCTCTAAATCTCTTGTAGCCAAGGATTTTCGTCATGGGTTCTATTGGTTGACGGCTCATGCTCATGCTGAGGATTTGGTCAGCAAATGTGACGGTTGTCAGAAGTTTTCACGACGAGCTCATGTGCCGGCTCAAGAGTTGAGGATGATTCCAATTACTTGGCCATTTGCAACTTGGGGGCTTGATATGGTTGGGCCTTTTAAGAGGTCCAAGGATAAGAAGACCCACCTTTTGGTGGCAGTTGATAAGTTTACTAAATGGGTTGAGGCAGAGCCGGTTAGTAAGTGTGATGCAGCAACGGCGGTTCAATTCATCAAGAAGGTGATCTTCCGTTTTGGTTTTCCACACATCATTATAACAAATAATGGTACTAATCTCTCCAAAGGCGCTATGAAGGAATTTTGTCAACGGGAGCATATCCGGCTTGACGTTTCCTCTGTGGCTCACCCTCAGTCCAATGGTCAAGTAGAACGAGCAAATCAAGAGATTCTGCGAGGTATCAAGCCCCGGCTTATGGTTCCTTTGCAGAGAACGCCGGGTTGTTAGGTGGAGGAGTTACCTTCAGTGTTATGGAGTATCAATACAACCCCCAATAGATCTACGGGTTACACACCTTTCTTCATGGTTTATGGAGTAGAGGCGGTTCTCCCTAGTGACATCCGTCACGATTCACCCCGGGTGGCGGCTTACGTTGAAGCTGATAATGAAAAGGCTCGTCAAGATGCACTTGACCTATTATATGAGGAGCGTGACCTCGCGGCGGCTCGTTCGGCGATTTATCAGCAAGACCTACGTTGTTATCACAGCCGCCGGGTCAAAACCAGAACCTTTCAAGAAGGCGACTTAGTGCTCTGGCTCATCCAGGATCAGACAGATATGCATAAGCTATCACCACCTTGGGAAGGACCTTTTGTGGTGAGCAAGAATCTGCATAATGGGTCCTATTATCTTATCGACGTTTGAGACCACAAGGACTCACGTAAGTCGGAGGAGGAGACCCGTTGGCCGTGGAATATTGCTCATCTTCGGCCCTACTATACTTGAGCCACCGGCTCTCGTGATGTACATAGTTTGATGATGTATATATTATAAATAGTATAATAAAGCCAGCATCCCTGATAATTCAGGGCCTCTGTCATTTCACTTCCTCGAAGTTGAGTCTTTATCATCATCTTACATATTCACTTAAGAGGCTTGATGCTCAAACTGCAGGGACCAAAGAGAGTTGGATGCACAACATAGCTCAAACATAGGTCCCCAACGAGTACAATATGTAAGTATGTCACTTGGGGGCTTCCTGTTCAAACATAGGCGTATTCGACCAAAGAGAACATATCGTGACTACCCTTTTGACCAGGTTATATTGTTCAAACATAGGCGTATTCCACCAAAGAGAATATAACCTTTCCGGGTCATCCTACCTGTAGCTAGCTGCTTCAACTCCACCGGGTAATCCTGATTGACCCGCCAAACTCTTAATGATCAATCTTTTACGGCGTATTCGACCAAAGATTCTGAGCTTGTTAAGGTTCAAACGGCGGTTTGTCATGTGAGAGCACGACTTACAGATAGACAGGATAGATCCAGGCTTCATAAGCCACCTTCCTTGAAACTTGGATAAATTGGCCCATGATGCATACTGTTACTCTGACCCCGCATACTCCTGATAAGTCTATTACGCAGGACCTGACTTTATCTAGGTTCAAATGTCGATTGGGTACTGTGAGTCAGGCTCACGGAAAGCACGTACCTTCCAGTGGCTCAGGCTAGTTTCATCGAAGAAGACACTTTGGCTTGGCGGCCTTCAAAAGCCTTAAAAAATTTCGATTTCTTTTCTTTATATGATTTCTTTTTTTCCATCTGGTTTTTACACATCGGGCCAAGCTGCCCTACTTATGGCTCATATTTGAAGCATCTTTTGGGTCTTTACAACCCGCTAGGATGGAAGACTCTAAGTCATCAGAGTATCATAATATTATGTTTGGAGTTATAGTTCTACATTCTCTAAGCTGCATAAAGCTGCTAAACCGGAAGTCTAAGCACATGCCACAGGTATGGTATTTTATTATGTTAAGCATTATGGTCAGACCGGCCCTGGTTATGGACTGTTCGTCCCCAGTGGCCTTAATTGGGTATCATGACCCGCCCGGCGGTGAGCCGCCAGGGCACTTGTGACTAGTTTGTGTGCAGGAGAATAATCAAATCTGATCTGCATAAATCAATACTATCATAAGAATAAAATGATCGTCTTCCAAACTGGCGGATCAGCAGTATTGTGCAAAACAGAAACGTGCACGATGGCACGACAGATTCAAGTTTTTTCTACCCTATTACATGACTCCATGAGCCAAATGGGATCAAGTGTTTTTCCGAGAATCAAATATATAAACTGCCTTGCGGTTCACTCTTCGTGGCCTTGCTGGCTTGAGGCTTCTGGGTCATCCTTTTCTGGTTCTTCGTCCTCCTCCGCCGTCTGAAAATTTGGTGATGACCAATCGATGCCAGATAAAGCTTAAAATTCAGCCTCGTCATCTATAAGATCAGACGGCTCAACTTCACGGGAAAAAGTGTGCTTACGGATTGGGGGGATTAAGTCCATCACTCTATAAGCCGGGGTCGGCATCTTCTGGTTCTCCTTGTTATAAGCCGGATGGTACTTTGAAAGGTTCGAGTCATTGGCAATCATAGTCGCCATTGGACATATCTCTTTCACGCAAGCAGAGAAGTCCTTCTGATCAAACGGCGTACCATCTTCTTTCAAGCTTGGGTAACCAGTGGCTACCTCAGACGGGTCAAGCTCTGGTACCCATGCCTTGGCCCGGCTCAAAGCCGTCACAGCACCGGCTCTTGCAGACGACTGCTTCATTTCATCCATCCTAGCAGGAAGCACAGAAGGTTTTTTCAAGACATCTGTCAAAAGGGTAGGCACTTGATTTGTTGGAGAAATTGCGGCCAGTGCATCTTGAGTTCCGGTGTACAGCTGTTCGACAAGTGTGTAGACAGCTTTGAGCTTCACAAGCATGTCCTGATAAGGTTGCTGCTTCTGGGACCTGAATAAATCACAGATTGGTTAATGGCGGTTTATATTATTACGACAAGGATTCACTTTTGATGATTAGGAAAGCGACTCACGAAAGATAGCAGAAACCATCTGAGATACACGGTGTTTTAAGCCGGTGAGTTCAATGGTCACCTCTTGAAGAGCTGCCTCGGCTTTTTCAGCTCGCTGCGTCAAAGCAGTCTTTTCTTCAGCCCAAGTGCTTTTCTCCGCCTCAAAACTGGTCTTCAGCTTTTCCGATTCAACTATGCTAAACTAGAATTTGGATTCAGCTTTCCGAGTCTCAGACTCCTGATTCGCCAGCCGGGTCTTTGCATCATTTAACTGTGACTCAAGTTCAGAAGTAGCAGCCTGTATGAAGCACAGAGTTGTCGACACATTCATATCAGGATTACAAGAATATAAGTCCCAAGTCTTTTCAAGCAACAACACTTGGCACTTGGGGGATAATGTCTGTCAAAGAATTTCTTTAAGTAAAACGGCTCTTATGAATAAAGTCCCAAGCACTTTGCAAACAAGACTACTTGGCACTTGGGGGCTAATGCATATCGCTTGCATCTTCTTAATGATGAACCGGTTGTGCTGTAAACAATCACAACCTATTCATGGGGGCTACATAGATAAGATCTCCTTTCTTAAACAATGGTAAACAGGACCGGCTCATTCATGCTGATTAAATCGTCCCTTGGGGACTACGGGTGCAATGCTACATTGCTTAAACATCCGGTTTAATTTTCACTATGACAACCGGCCTTGGAGGGATTCTACGACAGAAGCTTATGGATTATTCTAAGTCTACAACCTATTCAATCTTATCATAACCATTAGACTTGGGGGCGGGTAGGATGTACATAATTATTCAAAGATGGAAGTCATACCTCATACTTTTGGTGCATTTGCTTCACCATATCAACTTCAAGATCGCGGCTGGAGTGTACTTGGCTAAGGTAACCAGAGAGTATCTCACTGCTGCTCAATTGTGCATAATGGGAGACGTCAAACCTCATCTTACGCCTTACAATAACCTCTTGCTTGGCAGTATGCTTGGCCAAAGCTATTGGATTTCCCGGTTCTGTAAAGCCGGTGCCAGTGATCAGAACGTCATCAGTATGAGTCTCTGGCGGCTTAAGTGGGCTTGATGGTGCAGGGTTCGAAGAATTAATATTGGTGTCATCAATGCAGAGATCCGGAACCTCAGGTGAAACATCAGGGGTAGGGTCATCTGGTTGTTTTTCATAAGCATCAGGTGCAGAGACTTGCTGTTCCGGTTCAATAACTTTAGGATCCTCAGCTGGCTTGGAAACCCTTTTTTCTTGCTAGGCTTTGCTTGTCCACTGCACAGGTGGTGACAAGTCAGTATAAGTGTAAGAGTATAAAGATATACAGAATAAAAGGTAATTATTGTTACCTAGGGGCAGTTTTAAAAGCTGGCAACTCGGTTTGCGATGAGTCGCCAGAGGAAGAACGGGCAATCTCCTGGTCAATTGAATCAACAGATTTAAGTGGTAGGCAAATAAGACCCGCCAGTGGGTAAGAAAGAGTTTAAGTTAAAAAGAACCTCGTTTCGGCGTTTTCAAGGAGCGGGAGTGTTCAGTAAGCCGGAGGACAACTCTTCACCTCCACTGGTCCGGGTCTGACGTCGATTCTCGTGTTGCTGTTGCTTCAAAAGAAAGTGAGGATCTAAATAAGCCAAGGGGTGTGAAAACCTTACTTTCCAGGTTACTTGTCGAAGTTTATGTCTTGGCAAAGGTTCTGAGCTAGAGGAAATAATAGTTACCTCTTCTTCAGCTGCTTGGCTGGCTCCCGTGTCATCCTGATAATAGTCAGTGTCAATAAGATGATTGAAAAATGAGCCAAGAGAGTCAAGGGCTACCTCCGACTCAGAGGTGTCATCCAGATTAAGCATGTCAGAGGCGCTTGGTTTCTTCTTTCTCTTGGTGGTCTTCTTGGCGGCTTTCTTGGCAGCCCTGGCCTTCTTGGCAGCTTCATGATCATACTTCTTTTTCCAAAAGTCAGACTTAGCCTGTAAAGGTCATCAAAGGTTGAGTTAATAAAGTGTTTGAATAGTGAGGTAAAGGTAAGTAAGCTTAGAGACTCAAATCCGGTGGCAGGTTAAGTTTGCAGAAAGGGTCCAGACCCACTTTAATGCAATCTTCTGGATCTTCATTCAGAAGGGATTTAACCATTTCGTTAACTGCCTCGTCAGTTAATGGTGCAGAGCTGTGGTGAAGTGGATCCTTTACACCACCAGTGTAAGTGCACATTAAGCCGGTGCGGCGACTCAAGGGTATGATCTGCCAAGAAACCCAACACCTAACCAAATCAATGCCAGTTAACCCGTTTCCTAGCAGAGCTTTAACCTTTGCAATGGTAGGAGCAAGTTTTGCTTGTTCGGCAGTGGTAAGTTTTTCAGGAAGATTGTGCTTTGGGTCTAGGCGATCGACACGGTAACCCGGCAGTGGATTCTCGTCAGCCGGAGAGGTATCTTTGCAGTAAAACCACGTCTGGTTCCAATCCTAGGGGTGACTCGACAGGCAGGCATAAGGGAAGATGGCATCTCTTCTACGTTGATTCGAGATTCCGCCAAGTTCCAAGTTGGGCCCATTCGTGAACTCATTTTGGCGGTTCAAATAAAAATATTCTCTAAAGAGGTCGATGCTGGGCTCCTCTTGAAGGTATACTACGCAGAATACTTGAAAGTTGCAGATATTTGACATGGAGTTGGGTCCGATGTCTTGAGGATGGAGTTGTAAAAAGTGCAGAACATCTCAGAAAATCTTAGAGCCGGTTGGTGAGAAGCCACGGTTCATGTGATCAGTGAATACAATGACTTCGCCATCCTTTGATTGAGGTCTTTCTTCGCTCGGTTCAGGGGCACGATAATGCATAACACTCTTGGCGGGCAAGTACCCGATTTTGACAAAGTCTTTGAGTGAGCCCTCAGTGACGACGGAGGGAACCCAATTGCATTTATAGACTGTCTTTGGCGGCATTGTGAAAAGAGAAAGCCTAAAGGAAGGGAAAATTTTGCCGGTTCAAGTCAGTTGGTGAAATGACAACTTAACAGTTACAGTATATATTCAGAAAGGCAGTTTAAGTGAGGACTAATGATATATGAGTAATTGTAAGCCGGACATGTAAGCCGCCACGACACGTACTGGTATTCAAGATCTGACAAGAGCAAAATTTTACTAAGTGTTGGGACAAACAGGTTTCACAGATTGAAGCTATAAGATTGGATCTGCAGCTATTCAGAAAAATGGAATAAAATCTAAACCTAAGGTGGCGGTAGCAGAAGAGTGGGGGTGCTCAGATGAGATCTATTGCAAGGAAGATATGGTCTGATATCAAAAAATAAGTGCTAAAACTGTTACCGCGCGAGATCTGTGCTATTTTCAGATCAAAGCTATGCGATGTAGGACGGAGAAAGGGAAGAGCGGTGATGAACACCGATGAACAGAGAAACCCTAACACAGATCTATGAAGAGGAAAGGGGAAAACTTACCGACGCTGATTGACAGCGGAGGAGCGCCGCGGCGTTCTGGTCCGTTCAGGGTGATGCAGCGGCTGGAGTCGACGAAGGGGACGAAGGTCGACGGTGGCGGAGCTCGGGCGCACTGGAGTGTCGTGAGGAGGAAGAAGGAGAGAGGACAAAGGGGGAGAATGAAAAGTAAACCCGTAGCCCTATTTATAAGACTGGAAGGATAAGTGGCATGCGCCGGAATCGAGGAGGAAAATGGATATGTGACGGCGCAGGCGCCTCGATTTTCGAGGGTCAGTAAAGGAAAAGATTTATTAAAGATTTGGGCCGTGTGTAGTATTAATCACATGTGACGTCATGGCGGGTTACCGCAATTTCCAGGGATGACGTCATGGTGGGTTACAATGTTTTACAGGAAGATGAAGAAGGATTTTCTAAGTGTTGAAGATTGACATGAACAAGTTCAAATCAACCTGGGGCCTAATGTTGGGGATATGACTATTGGATATGACCCACCCAGGAGGGGCCGGGTTATCCCAATGGCGGTTCATCTAGACAAAGCCCATGAGTATGTGAAGGTGGCGGTTCATGAAGTAGGCCTATTAAAGGGCCTAAACCAAGAGGCGGCTTAAGGCCCATGAGTATAAACCGCCATGTA
This sequence comes from Aegilops tauschii subsp. strangulata, assembly GCF_002575655.3. Lineage (NCBI taxonomy): Eukaryota > Viridiplantae > Streptophyta > Magnoliopsida > Poales > Poaceae > Aegilops > Aegilops tauschii. The sequence continues at coordinate 119,745,126 of NC_053040.3, forward strand.
TATCTAACTTGTATTATAAGGCATGTAAGATAAGTCACCGAGCCGGACATGTTTGTATGAGCCGGCCGGGACTCTGTAGGCCGCAGGGCGTCAACCCATGTATATAAGGGATGACCCAGCAGCGGCTTAGGGTAAGAAACAACAGATCGAAAGCTGGGCAAAGCGTATTCGCTCCCTGGTAATCGAAACCCTAGCAATACCAGCTCAAACTGGATTAGGCGTTTACCTTCACCACAAGGGGCCGAACCAGTATAAACTCCTCGTGTCCTTTGTCCCGTTTAACCCCTTTAAGCTAACCTCGTCGCAATGGCTCCACAACTAAGTCCTTCCATGAGGGCATCTGTCATGACACTTCCACCATAGAAAGCGTGGTAGCCAATTCTACATGCGAAGCGGAGTACGAAGCTGCCTCAGAGGCAGCGAAGGAAGGTGTCTGGATGAAGCAGTTCATGACAGATATTGGAGTTGTACCCAGTGTACTGAACCCAATGACTCTGTTCTGTGACAACACTGGTGCCATTGCTCTAGCCAAGGAACCAAGGTTTCACAAGAGGACCAGACATATAAAGCGACACTTCAATTCCATCTGTGATGCGATCAAGGAGGAGAACATAAACATTTGCGAAGTACATACAGATCTCAATGTTGCAGATCCGTTGACTAAACCTCTTCCACTAGCAAAACATGATCAACACCAGAACTCTATGGGTGTTAGATTCATTACCATGTAATACTAGATTACTGACACTAGTGCAAGTGGGAGACTATTGGAAATATGCCCTAGAGGCAATACTAAAGTGGTTATTATTATATTTCCTTGTTCAAGATAACTGTTTATTATCCATGCTATAATTGTATTGATTGGAAACTCAAATACATGTGTGGATACATAGACAACAACATGTACCTAGTAAGCCTCTACCGGACTAGCTCATTGATCAAGATAGCTATGGTTTCCTAGTCATAGACATGAGTTTTCATTTGATAACGGGATCACATCATTAGGAGCATGATGTGATGGACAAGACCCAAACTATAAGCATATCATATGATCGTATCAAGTTTATTGCTAACCTTTTCTGCATGTCAAGTATCTGTTCCTATGACCATAAGATCATGCAACTCACTGACACCAGAGGAATACCTTGTGTGTATCAACGTCACAACATAACTGGGTGACTATAAAGGTGCTCTAGAGGTATCTCCGAGGGTGACTGTTGAGTTGGCATGGATCAAGATTGGGATTTGTCGCTTTGTATGACAGAGAGGTATCTCAGGGCCCACTCGGTAATACAACATCACAATGAGCTTGCAAGCAATGTGACTAATGAGTTAGCCATGAGATCTTGTATTATGGAATGACTAAAGAGACTTGCCTGTAACGAGATTGACCTAGGTATGGCGATACCGATGATCGAATCTCAGACAAGTAACATGCCGATGGATAAAGGGAACTGCATATGAGATTATCTGAATCCTTGACATCGAGGTTCGACCGAGAAAGTTCTTTGTAGAATATGCAGGAACAAATATGAACATCCAGGTCCCGCTATTGGTTATTGATCGTAGAGGTGTCTCGGTCATGTCTGCATAGTTCTCGAACCCGCGGGGTCTACACACTTAACGTTTGGTGATGGTATAAGTATAGTTGAGTTGTGGTGTGACCGAAGGTTGTTCGGCGCACCCATCTGTGGTGGCCACCGCCCCCCTAGGGGAAACCCTAGGGCACACCTCCTCCTCCTCCCTTCCCCCTATATATAGAGGGGTAGAGGGAGGGAAACCGCACCCAAGTACACCACGTCGCTGCCCTTCCTCTCCCTCGTAGTTCCTCTCTTTCTCTGCATTGCTTAGCAAAGCTCTGCCGAGATTGCTCCACGACCACCGCCGCCACGCCATCGTGCTGCTGGGAACTTGAGCTACTACTTCACCATCGCTCGCTGGATCGAGGAGGTGAAGGCGTCATCAAGCCGTACGCGTGTTGAACGCGGAGGTGCCGTCCGTTTGGCACTGGATTGGGAGTTCGTGGGAGGATCGTGATTGGATCGCGAAGACGTTCAACTACATCAACCACGTTGCTTAACGCTTCCACTTAGCAATCTATAAGGGCATGTAGATCCAATCTCTCCTCTTGTAGATGTGTGATACGGCTTCAACGTATCTATAATTTTTGCTTGTTCCATGCTGTTATAGTATCATTCTTGGATGTTTTACAATCATTTTATAGCAACTTTATATCGTTTTTTGGGACTAACCTATTGACATAGTGTCCAGTGCCAGTTGTTGTTTTTTGCTTGTTTTTTACTTCACGGAATATCAGTACCAAACGGAGTCCAAAGGCAGCAAAACTTTTTGGAGATTTTTTTTGGACCACAAGACACCCGTTGGGCCAAAGAAGTACCAGAGGGGGGCTCCGAGGGGAGCATAACCCACCTGGGCATGTCTGGGGGCCCAGGCGTGCCCTGGTGGGTGGTACCCACCTCGGCCGCCTCCCGCGCCGCCTCTGTGCTCTATAAATACCCCGAAAATCCAAAAACCCTAGGGGAGTCGTCGAAACACAATTCCAGTCGCAGCAAGTTCCAGAACCACCAGATCCAATCTAGAAACCATCACGGAGGGGTTCATCATCCTCATTGGCGCCTCTCTTATGAAGCGTAAGTAGTTCATTGTATACCTACGGGTCCGTAGGCAGTAGCTAGATGGCTTCCTCTCTATATTTTGATTCTCAATACAATGGTCTCTTGGATATCTATTTGATGTAACTCTTTTTGCGGTGTGTTTGTTGGGATCCGATGAACTTTGAGTTTATAATCAGATCTATTTTATCCATGAAAGTTATTTGAGTTTTGCGCATGATTACCTGTAGCCTAGTATTTCTTCTTCAAATCTTTGGTTTAGTTAGGCCAACTAGATCATTTTTTCTTGCCATGGAAGAGGTTCTTTGAGATGGATTCGGTCGTGCGGTGTTCTTTCCCAGTGATAGAAGGGGCAGCAAGACACGTATTGATCGTTGCCATTAAGGATAAGAAGATGGGGTATATTCCTACATGAATAGATCTTGTCTACATCATGTCATTGTTCTTATTGCATTACTCCGTTTTCCCATGAACTTAATACACTAGATGCATGCTGGATAGCGGTCGATGTGTGGAGTAATAGTAGTAGATGAAGGCAGGAGTTGGTCTACTAATCTTGGACGTGATGCCTATATAATGATCATCGCCTAGATATCGTCATAATTATTCGAAGTTCTATCAATTGCCCAACAGTAATTTGTTTACCCACCATATGCTATTTTTCTCCAGAAAAGCCACTAGTGAAATCTACAGCCCCGGGTCTATTCTTTATCATCTTTGCTTTCCAATCTATTATTTGCCACATTTATTTTCAGATCTGTTATTCCAAAAACCCAAAAATACCTTGCTACATTTTTTTGTTATTTATTTTATTTCGCGTTTCCGCGAGATCTATTTATCCAATCTATCTTTTACCCGAGAGGGATTGACCACCCCTCTTACGCGTCGGGTTGCAAGTATTTGTTGTTTATGTGCAGGTACTGTTTACGTAATGTTGCTTGGTTCTCCTACTGGTTCGATAACCTTGGTCTCATATCGGAGGGAAATACCTACCTAGCTGGCTGCATCATCCTTTCCTTTTCGAGGAAAATACTGATGCGGACACGAGCCATCAACAAAGGATTTCTGGCGCCGTTGTCGGGGAGACATCATCAACATCTATCAGGTTCCTAATCACAAATCTCATCTCCTTGGATTTTACATTAGTTGCCATTTGCCTCTCATTTTCATCTCCCCCACTTCACAAATTTGCCGTTTTATTCGCCCTCTTTTCCGTTCGCCGTTTCCTTGTTTGTTCTATTTTTTGTTTGCATTCTTGTTTGCATAGTTGCGATGTCTCAAGAAAATACCAAATTGTGTGATTTTTCTACTACCAATAATAATGATTTTATTAGCACTTCGATTGCTCCTCCCGCCATTAGTGCGGAATCTTGTGATATCAATGCCGCTTTGTTGAACCTTGTTATGAAAGGTCAATTTTCCGGTACTCCTAATGAGGATGTCGCGTCCCATCTTAACATATTTGTAGAATTATGCGATATGCAAAAGAAAAAAAGATGTGGACAATGATATTGTGAAGTTGAACTTATTTTTGATTTCTTTGCGAGATCGTGCAAAAATTTGGTTTTCTTCTTTGCCTCGCAATAGTATCGATTCTTGGGATAAGTGCAAAGATGCTTCTATTACTAAGTATCTTCCGCTCGCGAAAATTATTTCCCTTAGGACACAAATCATGAGTTTTAAGCAAATTGAGCATGAACATGTTGCGCAATCTTGGGAAAGAATGAATTTGATGCTAAGAAATTGTCCTACTCATGGTTTAACTCTTTGGATGATCATACAAATTTTTTATGCGGGATTGAATTTTGTTTCTAGAAATCTTTTAGATTCCGCAGCGGGTGGTACTTTTATGGAAATTACTTTGGGAGAAGCTACTAATTTACTAGATAAAATTATGGAAAATTATTCACAATGGCATACCGAAAGAGCACCTACCAGTAAAAAAGTTAATTCAGTTGAAAAAATAAATTCTCTGAGTGAAAAAGTTGATGCTCTTATGAAATTGGTTTCTATTAAAAATGCTCCTATTAATCTTAATGATTTTCCTATGTCTACTTTGATCGAGCAAAATAGTGATGTCGTAGATGTGAATTTTGTCTCGCGAAACAATTTTAATAACAATGCTTATAGATGTAATTTTAATCCTAGGCCTTTTTCGGGAAATTCTTCTAATAATTATGGCAATTTCTATGGTAATCCTTCTTACAATAATAATACGAACACCTCTGATCTTGAAAATAATATTAAAGAATTTATCAATGCTCAAAAGGTTTTCAACAATACGATAGAAGAAAAGTTCAATAAGATTGATGATATGTCTAGAAGCATTGATAGAATTTCTCACGACATAGAAAATCTCAACTTGAAATTTTTTGTGCCTAAGGTTGAAGAATCAATTAAAGCTCTATATGTTTCTATGGATGAAAGTATGAAAAGAACAGCTATGCTTTGAGCTAAAAGGGAATTTTTAGAAAGAGCGTTTTCTAGCTATTGCTTTCATAAAATGATGAAGATCTTAAAGTGATTGGTGTTTCTTCTATTGGTTCTTTGTTTAGTAAGATTAAAATTAATGATAAAGGGACTGAAGAAGAGTCAACTTTAGCTAGAAGGCGTGCCAATAATTCAGAGGGTGAAAATCTTGTTGAAAAAATTGATAAAAGTGGGTTTGGAGAGGTCAAAAACTTTAACTAGTGATGTGTCCACTCTTTTGGATTACAAAGACTTTAATTATGACAATTGATCTTTGATTGATTGTATTTCTTTGTTGCAATCCATGATAAATTCACCCCATGCTTATGAACAAAATGAAGCTTTTACTAAACATATCGTAGATGCCATGATGAAAGCTTTTGAAGAAAAGTTGGAATTAGAGATTTCAATTCCTAGAAAATTGCATGATGAATGGGAACCTACTATCAAAGTCAAGATTAAAAATTATGAGTGTTTTGCTTTATGTGATTTGGGTGCTAGTGTTTCCACACTTCCGAAATCTTTATGTGATGTGCTTCGTCTTACCAATATTGAAGAGTGTTCTTTAAATTTGCACTTGGCGGATTCTACTATTAAAAAGCCTTTCGGAAGGGTTAATGATGTTCTTATTCTTGCAAATAGGAATTATGTGCCCATAGATTTTATTGTTCTTGATATTGATTGCAATCTGTCTTGTCCAATTATACTTGGTATACCGTTTCTACGTAGTATTGGTGCCGTGGTTGATATGAGAGAAGGCAATATTAAATTTCAATTTCCACTAAGAAAGGGTATGGAACAATTCAATAGAACAAGAATCAAGCCACCATATGAATCAATCATGAGGGCATCCTATGGATCTAGAAATAAATATGACAATACTTAGATCTATGCATTATGCCTGGCTAGGGGCGTAAAATGACAGCGCTTGTTGGGAGGCAACCCAATGAATAAATTTTTTATTTTTGCCTTTTCTTCCCGTCCTTGAGTATTTTCACAATTATGCCTCTGTTATGATTGCATTTTTATATTTTAGTTAGTGTTTGGGCTAAGCAAAGCCTTTGGGATCATGTTGGGTGATAGTTGATTTGATCTTGTTGGAAAATAGAAACTTTCGTGTGTAGTAAAATAATTTTAATAAATCACAGAGATGACGAAAAATTCTGACTTTTACACAGGATTGATATACAAATTGCCTACATCTTCCTAATTGCTTAGAATTTTTGGAGTTACAGAAGTATACAAGGTTTTCAGATTGCTACACTGTTCTGTTTTTGATAGATTCTGTTTTCTTTGCATTGTGTGCTTATTTTGATGAATCTATGGACTTTACCCGGGGGTATAAGCCATAGCAAAGTTGGAATAGAGTAGATATAATGCAAAAATAAAATATGAATGGGTTTGCAACAGTACTTAGAGTAGTGATTTGGTTTCTTATACTAACGGGTCTCAGGAAGGTTTTGTTGAGTTTTGTGTGATTGAAGTTTACAAGTTTTGGGTGAGATCACGATGGATGAAGGAATAAGGAGTAAGAACAGCCCAAGCATGGGGATGCCCCATGGCACCCCAAGTTATTATCCAAAGAGAAACAAGCAACTAAGCTTGGGGATGCCCCCGAGTGGCATCCCCTCTTTCTTCTAATGACCATCGGTATTTTACTTGGAGCTATATTTTTATTCGTCACATATCATGATTTTTGCTTGGGGCGTCTTGTATTTTATGAGTTTTTGCTTATTTTGCTTTTTAGTTTGTGTCATCTATCCTTACCTGACACACCTATTTGAGAGCGCCAAAATTATACCATAATTTTTTAGCTATGGAATTGCTCTAATGCTTCACTTATATCTTTTTGAGCACCGTGTGCTTTAATATTTTTGAAGAAATGCTCCTATGCTTCACTTATATTTATTTGAGAGCAGTAATTTTTTTTGAAGAAATTCTCTCATGCTTCACTTATATTATTTTGAGAGATGAATTTTTTTTATGCTCATGTTCTTCACTTAGATTTGTTTGAGCTATCAAAAGCAACATATGAAACTAGTCCCAAAGTGATAGATATTCAAAAGGGATATAATACAAACTTTGATGAAGATCATTGGACAAAATAAACTTGATTCTTTGTAATAGTTTTGTGATATGATGATAATAGTATGTGAGTCATGCTGGTGAGTAATTATGATTTAGTAAGAATATTGGTTAAGGTTTGTGATTCCCTATGCAAGCACGAAAGTCAATAGTTATGCAATGAAATTACATCCAACTTGTGGTGCATTATTCGGTGTTAGTTATGCTTAATGCTCGCTTATGTGATTTTTCATTTCTTGGTTGGATGCTTCTCAATCTTTTTGCTAGCCTTCCCTTGTACTAATTAGGAATACTACTTGTGCATCCAAAATCCTTAAACCCAGTTTTGCCATATGAGTCCACCATACCTACCTATACGCGGTATTCCCTTGCCGTTCTAAGCAAATTTTTGTACGTGTCATCTTCAATTTTCAAAATAATTTCCTTTTTGTGTGCTCGTACCGCTCATGAAACGACAAGGGGTGGCTGATATTTTTCCATGCTAGATGTGTTATTCTCAAGATGAGTGTTTATTCACTTGTAATAGCACGAGAGTACGACAAAGGTATCAGGGATGCCCAGCCCTGAAATGAAAAAATGAATTTACTTTATGTTGTCAAATAATAAATTCCTTGGAAAGTGTTGGTATGGGCTGCACCCGTGGACACGGCTAGCCGTGCTAAAGTATGGTGGAAAAAGGAATAAACTTTATTTCTATTTGGGAACCACCTATGATATATCTAGCTTGGAAAGTATTGGGAACTACTCGATCATTTTCGTTGACAGCAAAAACATGCCACCCAAAATGTTTTATCTCTATCTTTTTCACTTTGAGCTCTGGCACCTCTACAAATCCCTACCTCCCTCTGCGAAGGGCCTTTCTATTTACTTTATGCAAATTTTATTTTTACTTGAGTCTCCATCTTCTCTTATAAAGCACCAAATAAGGGGCACTATGATCGTACTTGAGCATTGGGTGTAGCTAATATGCGAGTGTGTTTCACGAATGGATCAATGATTGAGCATGATGAGCTAGGGATAACTTTATTTAGTGTTGATATTTTGAAAGACATGGTTGCTTGTTGATATGCTTGAGTATTGAAATCTTCATGTCAAAACTAGACTATTGCTTTGAACCCTATAAAAGTCCATATGTCCATGCTACAAAAGAAAAGAATATGTGATGAACATGTTAGGCAACATTCCACATCAAAATTTTTGTTTTTATCATTTACCTACCCGAGGACGAGTAGGAATTAAGCTTGGGGATGGTGATACGTCTCCAATGTATCTATAATTTTTGCTTGTTCCATGCTGTTATATTATCATTCTTGGACGTTTTACAATTATTTTATAGCAACTTTATATCATTTTTTGGGACTAACCTATTGACATAGTGCCCAGTGCCAGTTGTTGTTTTTTGCTTGTTTTTTACTTCACAGAATATCAGTACCAAACGGTGTCCAAACGTAGTGAAACTTTTTGGAGAATTTTGCTAGACCAGAAGACACCCGTTGGGCCAAAGAAGTACCAGAGGGGGGCTCTGAGGGGAGAAAAACCCACCTGGGTGCGATTGGGGGCCCAGGCACGCCTTAGTGGATTGTGCCCACCTCGGCCGCCTCCCGCACTGCCTCTTTGGTCTATAAATACCCCAAAAATCCAAAAACCCTAGGGGAGTCGACGAAGCACAATTCCAGCCGCCACAAGATCCCGAACCACCAGATCCAATCTAGACACCATCACGGAGGGGTTCATCATCCTCATTGGTGCCTCTCCGATGATGCGTGAGTAGTTCATTGTAGACCTACGGGTCCGTAGGCAGTAGCTAGATGGCTTCCTCTCTCTCTTTTGATTCTCAATAGAATGGTCTCTTGGAGATATATTTGATGTAACTCTTTTTGCGGTGTGTTTGTTGGGATCCGTTGACCTTTGAGTTTATGATCAGATCTATTTTATCCATGAAAATTATTTGAGTTTTGATCTCTTTGTCGGTGTTTTGGGAACCATGGTACCCAGACCTGCCTGCCCACGGCCCACGGCGTGGCTCAATCGGTGGCCTGGTACAACCCATCTTCAGCATCGACAAGACAAGACCCTCGCGAGGGGCCAAGCCTCGCGAGGCGGACGACGCCAAGACCTCCGGCGGGAGCGGCCTCCTCAGGCTAACTCCTGAGGAGCAAAGATTCCTATGCAAGCACCCACCTCCTGAGGCTCGGGTGACGCAAACCATGACGATGAAGGCCAGGCGGGTGCCAGCAAGCGCAGTACAACATGTTTCCTCTTTGGTTCTAAGAAGGAAAGCGCAGGCGCGGGGTCCCGAGGAATCACCCAAAGGTGTCCATTCCCGTGCTACAAGACCAAGACCCCCAGAACGGCAGGACGGATGTCATCTCTGAGCCCAGCACAACGTCATGACCAGGAGCTTTGCCGGTGAAGACCACCTTTCGTTAGGATAAGATGTACTTCTTCTCCCCCTTCAAACTTGGCCAATGTGGGATCCCTTCCTGCCTTCGTTTTGGAGGAAGAAGACCGAGGCCACTATAAATATAGGCTAGCCACTACCATGGGGAAGGGAGATCCTAAGATGACACCCACACGAGAACACCTGATGTTTTTCTTGCCCTGTACTAGTTCATCTTCAGTCCCCCGCGAGGCTAATCCACTCGAAAGCAGGAGTAGGGTCTTACACCACAAGGTGGCACGAACCTGGGTAAACTACTATGTCCCTCTTCTTCCTGTTCATCGAGCTAGTCTATGAGAGTGACGAGTTGGTAGGCTGGAGAGATTGAGTTCTTCGCACACGCCCCAGAGTTCGAACCTTTCTTGGGTCTACGGAGCCCTGAATCCGACATTTGGCGCGCCAGGTAGGGGCGCGTCGAAGCCTTTTCTCCACCATTCGCTCCATCTCCACCATGGCGGGAGATCACGAGCTCACGCTGAGCGTTGGGCCGCTCAGCCTGCCTGGGCGGCACCCCCGGCCATGAAGCTCTCCACTCCACGCTCCTCGCAGCCCGCACGGCCATCGGCGTTGACGACCATCAGCGGCATGGGCCACCCCTGTTGGGGAACGTAGCATGCAATTTCAAAATTTTCCTACGCTCACGCAAGATCTAGCTAGGAGATGCATAACAACGAGAGCGGAAGCGTTTGACAACGCGGTTGATGTAGTCGTACACGTTCACGATCCGTCTCGATCAAGTACCGAACGTACGGCAACTCTACGTTCAGCACACGTTTAGCTCGATGACGTCCTCGCCTTCTTGTTCCCGCAAGACGGGCGAAGTAGTAGATGAGTTCCGGCAGCACGACAGTGTGGTGACGGTGTTGGTGAAGAACAATCTCCGCAGGGCTTCGCCAAGCACAACGGAAACTATGACGGAGGATAAACTAGAGGGGACGGGGTTGCCGGCACACGGCTTGGTGATTCTTGATCTGTCTTGGGTGCTAGCCCTGCCCCTCTATTTATATGTTGAGCCCTGGGGTAGAAACTTGGAGTAAAAGCCTCCTCAAAGTCGGTTTTGCCTGAAAGGCAAGAGTCCTTCTCGGACTCCAGGGCTAGACGCCAGGGTTCCCGGCGTCTACCCCCTAGACGCCAGGGTTCCTGGCGTCTAGCCTCTGGTCTCCGCAAAACTCCCTTTTGCACTTTCCAAAAGCCTCGTGGGCTTTCCCCTTTGGCCCAAATAAAGTGTTCTCGTACCCAAACATTTCGGGAAACATCCGGAACCCCTTCCGGTGAACTCCAGAACCCTTCCGGAGACCAAACACTATTATCCCATATATCAATCTTAACCTCCGGACCATTCCGGAGCTCCTCGTCATGTCCGTGATCACATCCGGGATTCCGAACAACATTCGGTTATCAACATACATAACTCATATAGTACTATATCGTCAACGAACGTTAAGCGTGCAGAACCTACGGGTTCGAGACTATGTAGACATGACCGAGACACTTCTCCAGTCAATAACCAATAGCGGAACCTAGATGCCCATATTGGCTCCTACATATTCTACGAAGATCTTTATCGGTCGAACCTTATGACAACATACGTAATTCCCTTTATCATCGGTATGTTACTTACCCGAGATTCGATCATCGGTATCATCATACCTAGTTCAATCTCGTTACCGGCAAGTCTCTTTACTCGTTCTGTAATGCATCATCCCGCAACTAACTCATTAGTCACATTGCTTGCAAGGCTTATAGTGATGTGCTTTACCGAGAGGGCCCAGAGATACCTCTCCGATACTCGGAGTGACAAATCCTAATATCGATCTATGCCAACCCAACAAACACCTTCGGAGACACCTGTAGAGCATCTTTATAATCACCCAGTTACATTGTGACGTTTGATAGCACACAAGGTGTTCCTCCGGTATTAGGGAGTTGCATAATCTCATAGTCAGAGGAATATGTATAAGTCATGAATAAAGCAATAGAAATAAAACTTAATGATCATTATTCTAAGCTAACAGATGGGTCTTGTCCATCACATCATTCTCTAATGATGTGATCACGTTCATCAAATGACAACACATGTCTATGGTCAGGAAATATAACCATCTTTGATCAACGAGCTAGTCAAGTAGAGGCATACTAGGGACACTCTATTTTGTCTATGTATTCACACATGTACTAAGTTTCCGGTTAATACAATTCTAGCAAATTTATTATTGCCTCTAGGGCATATTTCCTTCAGTCTCCCACTTGCACTAGAGTCAATAATCTAGATTACATAGTAATGATTCAAACACCCATGGAGTCTTGGTGCTGATCATGTTTTGCTCGTGGAAGAGGCTTAGTCAACGGGTCTGCAACATTCAGATCCGTATGTATTTTGCAAATCTCTATGTCTCCCTCCTTGACTTGATCGCAGATGGAATTGAAGCGTCTCTTGATGTGTTTGGCTCTCTTGTGAAATCTGGATTCCTTCGCCAAGGCAATTGCTCCAGTATTGTCCAAATTTTTTTCATTGGAGCCGATGCATTAGGTATTACACCTAGATCGGATATGAACTCCTTCATTTACTGCTTCCGAAGCAGCTATGTACTCCGCTTCACACTTAGATCCCACCACGACGCTCTGCTTGGAACTGCACCAACTGATAGCTCCACCATTCAATATAAATACGTATCCGGTTTGTGACTTAGAGTCATCCGGATCAGTGTCAAAGCTTGCATCGATGTAACCATTTGCGACAAGCTCTTTGTCACCTCCATAAATGAGAAACATATCCTTAGTCCTTTTCAGGTATTTCAGGATGTTCTTGACAGTTGTCCAGTGGTCCACTCCTGGATTACTTTGGTACCTCCCTGCTAAACTTATAGCAAGGCACACATCAGGTCTGGTACACAGCATTGCATACATGGTAGAACCTATGGCTGAGGCATAGGGAATGACTTTCATTTTCTCTCTATCTTCTGGAGTGGTCGGTGTCGGTGTCAAAACCGGCCGATCTCGGGTAGGGGGTCCCGAACTGTGCGTCTGAGGATGGAAGGTAACAGGAGACAAAGGGCACACGATGTTTACCCAGGTTCGGGCCCTCTCGATGGAGGTAATACCCTACTTCCTGCTTGATTGACTTTGATGAGTATAGGGGGTACAAGAGTCGATCTACCTCGAGATCATAATGGCTAAACCCTAGATGTCTAGCCTATATGATTTGTGTTGTTCTCAATGGACTAACCCTTCTGGTTTATATAGACACCGGAAGGGCCTAGGGTTATACAAAGTCGGTTTACAGAGAAAGGAAACTACACATCCGGACAGCAAGCTTGCCATCCATGCAAAGGAAAGTCCCAACCGGACACGGGGGAAGGCCTTCTATCTTGTATCTTCATGGCCCATCAGTCCTGCCCATGCTACACAGTTCGGACGCCCGAGGACCCCATAATCCAGGACTCCTCGGTAGCCCCTGAACTTGCCTTTAGTGACGATGTAGTATTCGGCTCATGTCTTCGGCCTTGCAAGGCGGGTTCTTCACTATAATCTGGACCGATGACAATCTTGTGATAATCTTGACGCCTTTTACGATTCCCCCCTATCGACGCATCGAATTCCGCGCGTTGAGTGAATATGAACGACCCATGCTTTTTTTTTTGCAAATAAGTCCTTCACCATGCTCGGGTGGCTTCTATATTAGGGGATACAGATCTCCGAATGGCATCTCATATCACGCAGAAAGAAAATTGCCAAGTCTAGCCACGAGCAAAGCCTTCCATCATGACCAGCGCCCCAGGCTCTTCTTCGCGCCCCCATGGCCCTCAAGAGGGCGATTGGCAGAGTTGCTCCGCGCCTCATCTTCAGTTAAGCCGGCTCCAGACGCAAGACTACCTCCCCCTCCCCCCCCCCCCCCCCCCCCGCGGATCTAGTCTCTGTTCGAGCGGGATTGTATTCAGCAGGCAACGACGCGATGGCTGAGAATTTCCCCAACCCCAATAAGGAGGAGAGGGTGTGCTTCGTCCCATTCCTGTTGCGGGGCCTAGGATTTCCAATCCATCCCTTTCTCAGGGGGTTATTGGAATTTTACGGCATCCAACTACACAACCTCACCCCAGGTTCGATTTTGCACATCTCAGGCTTTGTCGCCCTCTACGAGCTATTTTTGGGTATTGAGGCCCATTTTGAATTATGGAGGAAGTTCTTCTGTCTCGTTCCCCACCACCGAGGAGGTTCTATTTTTGAGATGGGTGGTGACGAAGTATGGCGTATAGCCGGATCCGGATACCTCGTAGGAACACATAAAGAAGTATACCCGCAGTGGTCTTCGGAGTGGTTCTATATGGATGATGTTCCGCTGCCAGATCTAGTCAGGCGCGGTCTTCCTGAATTTTCCAGCGCTCCTCTAAAGAAGTGCCTCAACTGGCGTCCCCGAAGTCCCAACGAAGAGGACAGTGCGGATATACAGAGGTTGGTTAGCAAGGTCAGGCTGTTGGCCAACTCCGAACTCTCAATAGTTGAAGTCATGGCGATCGCAATAAAGAGGTGTGTACAGCCTCTTCAATCCAGAGTAACTCCTTTATGGTGCTACAACGGAGAAGACGACACGTCCCGTTACAGACCGCAGGGTCAGGAGACCCCAGCCAAACTGGCCTCCATTTTGGCCGATCTGTATAAGGGAGAAAAAGAAGTTTTTCTCCGGTTAAACTGCCGGGAGGCCTATTCCATGTAGACCCCTATTGAGTGGGTAAGATCTCGATTCGTCTGTGCTTATTTTACTGCATTGCAGATACTAATTGAATGTACCTTTTATTTCCACCAACTTAGTCATGGAGGAGGATGATCGAGGACGTCCATTGTCCGGCTCCTCAGCGGGAGGATCATAATCGTGACAAAGATCCTGTCTTTTGCGAGGATCCGGATATATATATATATAGAATTCGACGATGGGGTATTCTATCAAGCAAGCCTTGACGGTTCGGAAGTGGCCATCATCGCCGACTACCCTCGCCTTTACCCATTCTGCATCGTGAGTATCCAGAGGCTTCCTAAGAAGAGATCCTCATTTGTATCCTTTCCTATTGTACTAATCCAGATTTTATTAGGATCGGCGCTCCAGGGACCGTAACTCCTCGAGGGCGGCCCCCACGCAAGGCCGTCGTTCAAAACAAAAAGGGACCGGGAGTACTACGGAGACCTCACAGTCTTCCAAGAGGTATATATACTTAATGCATGCCTAGGCATGAGTCTGGATTGTTTAAGAGTCTCCCCTTTTTTATTCTTAGGAGGAGTACGCGGCAAATGGTGGGAAAATGCCCGATTAGCCAAATGTCTGCTATTCCGGTGCCGGGCTCGTCAGCTAGGACGCAAGCAAATACCGCGCCCATTCCGACTCCTCAAGAGGATTCAGATGACACGTTGGTCTCGAATTCTGAAGTGGAAAGCGTGATGAATCACCGTCGCTTGAAGGATGTTATACGTGCTCTGGCCTTGTCCGAACAAGAATTCACCGCACTGAGTTCGACAGATGCCCATATCTGAGCCGCTCGAGACGGCCTTGCTGGAGTTATTCAGCTGTTCTCAAAGAAAATACAGGTAAAATTTGACACAATTTTACATGGTCATATGCCAGGTAAAACGATTTAAGGATCGATAATTTGTGCAGGTTCTGCAAGAAAAGAACAATATGCTGGCTCAGGAGCTGAGCACAAACCAGACGCGGCTGAGTGCAGTTACTGCCGAACTAGCGGCTTTGAAAGAGATCACAAAAAGTGCGTCTAGGGAGAGAAAACTTGTGGAGGAAAAGGACAAACAGTCCGAAGAGATAAAGAGCTTGAAGGCTCGGCTTTCGGCCGCTAAAAAGGAAAATGAAAAGCTGAAGGGTGGCATGTTTGGTATGTCTTCCCGTCATGTTTAGAACCACCATAGGTATTTCACGTCTAATCCATAATGCGGAATATCATGAATTTGTTGTGGCAGGTCTGTTAACTGGTCGACCAGAGGAGGAAGTGTCCGGGTTTCAAGGAGACGTGCTAAAGGAGTTATCCGTCGTGCATGCTCGAGCCCGGAAGGCTATGAGGAGTATGGTGAAGGCGTTATGGCCATCTGATACCCCTCCAAAAAGTATGGAAGCCCTGGCAAACCTGTTCAAAGGTGCTCGGCGCCGGTTCAAGCTATGGAAGACGTATGCCTGCCGTGAACACTACAAAAAAATACACTTCCGTGATGATACGTGTTTGTCACAGTAGGTCGCGTTTGTCATGCATGTACGTCCATGACAAATTTATGACAGAATCAAGATAGTCATACCTGTGCTGTCGTAGAAGTGTTCCATGACATTACCAAAATTATCATCACGGAAGTGTCCACTTCCATGACGATAAATCGCGCGTCACAGAAGTGCTTTCGTCAAGGGTGACCGACACGTGGCATCCACCGTAACGGAACACCGTTAAGCTATCGGGTCGGGTTTTGGATCCGATAACCCGTTAACAGCCCCGACCAATGGGGATTTTCCATGTGTAAAATCATCATTGGCTAGAGGAGACACGTGTCAGGTCCGCGTTGGCATAGGTGTCACTCATCCAATGGGCGAGACGCGCCTATGATATGTTGACACGTGGACCGGCCCATCAAGTTTAAATGGGCCGGCCCAACTGAAGGCCCACAAGATTTTGCGGACCATAATGGGCCGGCCCAGCTAAAGGCCCACGAGATTTTGCGGACCATAATGGGCTGACCCAGCTAAAGGCCCACAAGATTTTGCGGGCCATAATGGGCCGGCCCAGGTAAAGGCCCACAAGATTTTTGTGTGCCATAATGGGCCGGCCCAGGTAAAGGCCCACAAGATTCTTGTGGATCATAATGGGCCGGCCCAGCTAAAGGCCCACGAGATTTCACCGACATTAAGGGGCCGGCCCAGCTGTAGGCCCACAAGATTTTGAGGACCCTAGTAGGCCGGCCCATTAACTGGCTGCCATGTTTTGGGCCAAATGCCGGCCCATATTTGATCCGGTCCATTAATGGCCTGCCACGCTCCGGGCCTAATAGTGGCCCATATGAGATCCGGCCCGTTAAAAGCCTACCACGTTCTGGGCCAAATTACGGCCCAGATCAGGTCCGGCCCTTTAAGAGGCTTTGGGCTCAATTATGGCCCATATCAGATTCGGCCCGTCAACTGGACACTATGCTTTTGGCCCACTTGCTAAAGGCCCACTTAGTAATTCGGCTTGATATTAGTTTTGGCCTGTTAAAGGCCCGTTTAACATTTCGGCCCTATATTAATTTCGGCCTGTTAAAAGCCCGTCATATAGTTGGGCCTAACTACGGCCCGGTTTGCATCCGGCCTGCTCGCAGCCGATATCTGATTGGGCCAAACAAGGACCCAGACAATTTTGGCCTCTTAAAAGCCCGTGATTTGATTCGCACAATCATGGGCCGGGGTTCATTTCGGGCTGCTGCCGGCCCGTGAGCTGTTCGGCATGTTTCAGGCCCAACCTACATCGTGATTGCATGACGGCCCGATTATGTACCGTAATTTTACGGTTTGGCCGGTTTACTGCGAAGACAGGATATATACAGTAAAATAACTGCAGCATCGTGAATAAGAAAAAACCTAGACTATACAATAAAGAAATTACGGCATATTACATCCACTGGGCATCAAAGTTCGCCACTATGATAATAAAGCACAAGCAGACAGCAGATTACATACACTGGGCATCAAAGGTCGCCACCAGTGCAAATAAACACGCCGACAAAATAATATACAAAACCGACAGCACTTCAATAGAGTTCAAGAAAGGTTAGCCCTGCTGGGGAGCTGCAGCGCAAGCAGCTGAGCAAGATGATGAGACTGCGCTTGTTCAACACTTATATCTTCCTCACTCTGAAAGATAAACAAGCAGACAGATGACAGGTATTGCACATAAAAGTATCAGTGCTGACAATTCATCACATTTCTTACTGACGAATAAAGTGACACAGTTTAAAATTGCATTAACACAATATGGTATTGTTCAGGTCAAGACATGGCAGGAAATGACATTGTGAAGGAGTTGGCAGCTTCACGACACCACTGGATTACAGATCAAGAACTCATAAGTATCAATGGTTAGTGTGCTGTCAATTTATACCATTTCAGATTGGCAAATAAAGAGATGGTTTAAATAATAGTAGAATGATATGACACTGTTCATAGTTAAGACATTGCAGAATATGACATTGTGCTGTAGTGGGTAGGTTCACCACACCACTGGATTACGGATGAAGAACAGAAGCATAGATGCAGTGCAAAAGAAGATCACTTGCTCTGTATAGTTTAATTTACATGGTATGAAGAAGGAACTTGGTTGTACAACTGAAAACTTAAATTGAGAAAGGACAAACTTTTGTTTATGAACTACATAATAAACTTTAAACAAGCAATTTGATGCAAACACCAAAAATAAACAGCTGTTGCAGTCATGCCTAACCAAATATATACAACAAAGTTTGAAGGCTTGAGATGGACAAACTTACATTATTGGTGAAGACAGGCTCTATAAAGGCCTTGTCCATGCTGATGGGGGGGGGCAATTCAAGAAGTTTACCACAGAATCTTCTTCAAAAGCATTGCCTTTATTCTACATTTTGTTAAGAGTAAATATAGATGTGATAATATACGAAAAAATGGAGAATATTTAAGATAAGATGAAGAGTGATGCTACATAACCAAGTAGCTATAAATGTAAGTGCAGCGATACAGGAAAAAGGTACATCCAAGAGCAATGCACAGCTAAACTTCTTCAGTACCAACCTTATGGTAAGAGTAAATATAGATCTGATGTGTAGAAAATGGAGGGCAAAGGAAAATAAGCTCCAGAGTGATGGTACATGAACAACTACCTGTCATTATAAGTACACTGATAAAGGACAACATGTACTTACAAGAACAATGCAGAGCTAAAAAAAACATTGGCATTGGATATATTCTACACTAATGTAACCATTCATACAGATCAGATAATTTGGAGCGAACAATTGATAAGCAAGCTATCATGCATACTGCTGTCACATAATGAACCAGGTATGTATGCAAGTACAGTGATACAGGACAACAGGTACTAACAAGAGCAAAGCAGCGGGCAGCATATTTGCGATATCCTGTCGTTCTTGTCAAACCGGAATTCTTTTTCGAGCAGATTTCCTGCAAAAAAGATCCGTAAGGCACATGCGGAAAAGTAGAAGTTCAAATTGTCATGTGATTTCATAGACAGTACCTCATCCTGGGAACGAGACCAGTGCATAACATGGTTTTTCCATTCAATGTCTTCTAAATTTAGCACAGGAGACTTCACCGGAAATTCGTTTATAGACTTGCCATCAAAGTGTGATTTCCTCAGGTAACATCGATACTGCTGCAATGCTTCCTTGAAAAGCACAAGCAAGCTTTGCTCGTCATGACTATCCAGATTGACCCTCGCCTAGTTACAACAATGTAATGTAAATCATTGATGTGTTCAATCAGCAGAAAACAGGAAAATAATAACCATGAATAATAGCACTTACACGTAAGTTGGACAGGAAGATGTGAAAATGGTGTTTGTCTTCACAATAATCTTCCCATGATGGGAATATATGCACGTAGTCCCTAACAACATTGAAAGCATTGTCTTTTAAACTGGGAATAAATGGAATGGGGTTCCAATCTGCAGGAATTGGCCGTCTCTGCAGTTGGGATAGGTCTTCGGCCGGTGGACTTGCTGTACTTTTTGCTGGAGTGGGATTTTTCTGTGGTACAGCTGGTGCTATGGCAAATGAAATCGGTATACCTTTTGCTGGAGTGCAGGTCCTGTGTGGTGAGGCTAGTGGTGTGGCCAGTGAAGTATGGGTACAGTCTGCTCGAGTCGGTCCTACGTTTTGTGTCACTGGTTGTACAGCCAATATAAGTGGCGTGATGTCTAATTTCTCCGGCACCACCACATTTTTCAAGGACTTTGCTGGTGCTCCTTCAGGTTCGGCAATCACCCTCTTCCCTTTTTATGTCTGATGCACAAGAACAACATTTGAGTGGAAAAACATGGTATGATGACAGATGGAATATGTATTGATAATGGATGGGCATGGCATCTCGACATATATGATGAGTAAACTAAGCAGATGGCGGTGCAACAAAGTAGAAGAAATGCAAGACAACATACGCAAGATACCCGCAATCAATAAAACATTGCCAAATTAGAACAGGCACCTTGATGGGTGAACAGGACATGCCATCTGCCTTTGACTCCTCGAGGTTAGAATAGTCATTAGGATCATATTCTGAACAAGAATCAACAGGTGGGGAGCGTATGAGTTTCATTGCATCCAGAATGGCACTCAATGCCTTGGTGCCAATTTTGTAAGTCATTGCAGTGTTTAGCTTCAAGAGTGGAATGCTGCTAGTGCGACACAAAGCAGCTACATAGATCATAGTGTAGATATAACGGGAAAACCTTAAGCATCAGAGTAAAATCAGCAAAGTGGAACTTGCTGGAATATATGTGCTAGTATTGCCGGTACGGCTAGAAAGGCTTCGGATACCAGCTCTCTTCAAGTGAAGGTGCGGTACTGTTAATATCAGTGTAACTCTCAAAGGCGACACAGCTCCCCGCATTTCCTTGCTATTCTTATAGGATTCAAGTGGGCAGGCCACTACAAATCCTATACCTATGTTTACAAGATCCTACGAATCAAAGAGGCTCAAAGTGTCCATCACAACCGACCGTATAGACCTCTACACTGCAAATGTCCCTGCTCATCGTCAGTACAAGGAACATACTGTACTACTATCATACTCCCTCCGTTCCAAAATATAAGTCTTGGTAGAGATTTCCACTATGGATCACATACAGATGTATCCAGATACATTTTAGAGTGTAGATTCACTCATTTTGCTCCATATGTAGTCCATGGTGGAATCTATACAAAGACTTGTATTTAGGAAACGGAGAGAGTACATATATTAAAGAAGAACAGAAGAGGAACATGGTAAAGAAGAGCAAGCAGATTTTGGATAATAAAATGTTGGTTGCGCAGTGCCCACACATAATGAACCAGAGCGCATTAAGAATGCAACTCCCATCTGTCTCTCGACCATTTCAAGCGGTTGGATGAAGATCCTACGTCTCCTAACCCTTCTTCTTCCTTGTCTCTGATTCTTCCCATACAGAACACCGCACGGGCCGCCGGCCGGACCACCGGCCCCCACCGCCTGTGTTCCTCCGCCACCCCACCCCCACCCCCGCCCCAACCCCCACCCGCGTCGAGTTTTCTTTGTTCGGCGAGGCCCCACAACCACCCGAGCCCCTTCGATCGCACCGGCGAACTCCGGCGAGCTCTGAAAAATCGACTGACCCAATTTTGAAATTTAGTCTACTGTGATTTAACTAGTGTGGAATATAGAAGGGGAAAACCATAAGCATTGGGAGTATAGTGTTGAGCGTGCCATGGCGGATCTGAAGGTGCAAAACGGACAAAGGCAACTTCGCAACTAAGACAACAAATCAGAGTAAAGCAGTGGCGATCTATTTTCTTGCTGCGATAAATAAGTTGAGCAGATACGAAAGAGTACCGCCTCTGGTGCGGCGCCGTGTACGCATCTGCTGAGAATTTGACGGTGCTGTGGTAGCAATGGCTGTCGGCGGCGTGGAAGCAGATCTAGGAGGGTAGACGGTGGCGGCGGGGCGCGGTGGACGAGACGGTCGTAGGAGCGGCGCCGGCAAGGTGGACGACGGCGGGGATGAAGCGAGAGGACGGGATGCAAGGATCTCGGTCCGAAGCCGTGGATGAGAGAGGTCAATCTCTTGTAATGGACGGCGGCGTCGGGGTATCAGCTCCAGCATGGTGGAGGAGGACGGCGGTGGATGGGGTGGCGGACGGCGACGGACGGAGGAGGGTGGGGTGGAGAGGGTGTTTTGGCGCCCACGGAGTACGAATGGGGAAAAGGGAGGTAGAGAGGAAGGGGGGAACCATGTATTCAGGGCGCGCTTGTCTCAAATGCGAGGAAATTTACAAACTTAGCCCCCGTTTCAAATTTCTACTACATCACAGCAACATTAGTCGGTTGGGGATAGGACGGTAATCTCGCATACACCAAATATTTGCCGACGAGAGTTTGTTTTTGGCGCCCACCGTGTATGAATATGAATCGGGGAGGGAGTCGATTTCGGCCGAGGACACACTGTGTTTTGGCGCCCACCGTGTATGAATCCGGGTGAGAGGCGGTTACGTCACGTTTGGGTGAAATTACAAACCTACCCCTATCGAAACCTATAGAAATCCAGCAGATAGGCTTTGCGTGGCAGGGATAGGCAGTAGTGATTTCCATCTCGCAGATTTTGGTTTCGGGCGGTTACTGCAACTTTCCCCGCTTCGTTCAAATTTTGCAGAGTGCACGTTTACCGTGCCAACTCAATTCGAATCCCGTTTGTATTCTATTTTTTTTGGGCGGGATCCATTTTCAATTGGAATTACATTCTATATACATCATTTTTTATATATACTTTCAAAAGCATAACACCATTTATACATAAATATGGTTTACAAATGGCATGATCTCAGATTCATAAGGTTGTATCCATCAATTTGGATTTTCAAATATTTGAAACCACTTTATGTTGAAATCCAATGTATGCATTCCTCGCTAACTGTATCCAATTAATGTGTGTTTCACGGGTCTTCTCAAACATGTATAATGTGTTTCACACACGCAACATATAGTGTAATCCCGTTTAGACATTAATTGCATATAAACCATGCATTGTTTGTAATTGAAGAATCTATGGATCACCAATACTGATAAACTATATAACATTACACTTGTGCCCAAATTCAAATGAATATGCATGTTTTATACACCAATTTGCGTTATGATATAATCGATGTCGTGATCTCCAGTTTAAACATTTGAATCCCCTTTAATCCAGATATTCGTCTCATATAGCTATCACTCATGCTTATATAGGACTATATCTCTGGACCTATACGCGTTCATCGTCTCTCAGGTATCTCTCGTGCTACCTGTTGTCGACAATGATCTTTTATCTTCGTAACACACTGACGGTACTCTCTCCCTCGACCTTCATCACTCTATCTCTCTCTAAGTATATCTCGCTCCCTGCTATGTGTCTCTAACTATGATTCTCCATGTGGAATCTCTTTCTCTCACACAAACACAAAACTTTGTCTCCCGGGGTCTCATTTCTCTCTACTATTCCCATGTGTGCCACTCGCACACCCCTCATACAGAGATGTCTTTCGCTCCTTAGATATGAGAACCTACGACTCTTCCTCTTCAATATCTCTTTCTCACACACAAACACAAACTCTGTCTCCCAGGGTCTCATATTTCTCCATTGTTCTCTTGTATGTCGCTCACACACACCCTCTCTCCCTAGAGATATCTTGCGTTCCCTCGTATGTCTCTCTAGCTATCACTCTCGTTGTGAAATATCTTTCTCTCTCGCAGACACAAAACTCCGTCTCTCTGGACCTCATTTCTCTCTGATATCTGTTTGTATGTGACTCACATGCACCCTCTCTCTATCTCTCTCACACCCACACACATAACCCAGCCTTCTGATCCACTCGACTCCTATCTCTAATGCACACTAGCTAGCATCTTTATCTTCCTATTTATCTGTTTCTCCATCAACCTTCTTTCTCGTCCTCACTCTTGATTCCTATCACGCACACTACATATGTTTCTCTCTACATGCAGTCAAGTGCCCTCTCACACACATATATAACTTCACCCTTTGAACCACCCGATGGTCATCTCCAACACCCAAACTAGCGGATGTCCCTCTAGCTAGCATCTCCATCTCTGTATCTATCTGTAGTTTCTCCGTCAACATTTCTTTCTCGCACGGAGTCTTGCTTCCTATCACCCACACTATATATATGTCTCTCCATACATATGCATTTATAGGTTGGTCTCTTTTGCACAATCGTTGCGCCTCACTCCCTCTGCTCGCCATAGATGCATGCTCCAGCCCACGCCACTATCTCTTAAAGACAAAAACACATGCTCAATTGTCGGGCCTTCTTCCCTGCATTCTCACATGCATGCATATTGTCATACCGATCCGTCTCTCCCATGTCGTTGATCTTATGGCTTATGTCTTATTTCTTTTATCCCGATCATGCGCGCGCGCACACACACACATCCCACGTATACATGTATACCTCTCACACATGCACGTTCAAGGTCTCTATGTCTCCATACGTTTAATTACCCTCAATCCTAATGCCACATCAAATTGTTCTCCTCTTTTGTGCACATAACTTCCGCCTGGATGGGTAAAACACACACTCACACTTAACAATCTCCTTCTAGCTACCCCCCGCCTCTCACTCTTCCCCTATATCCCCGAAACCAATAAGACCATCCCTTTGTTTAATTCCCGCCTACATGCACCATCGATATATAGTAGTCTTCCTCGGTGTCTCTCGAACAAACACGTTCTCTCGATGTCGACTCCTCTCACGCGCACACACCTTCTCTTCCCTCTCTACGGGCATTTTCTCTCTCGCACCCCATCGTTGGTGGCCTCTGCCATACACATCACCTCTCTATGATGAAGCCATGCACACTTAAATTACATCCTCCATAGAGGACCCCGCGACACACACACACACACATGCACGCACGCACCCCCCCACACACACGCACACTAAGACTCCATCTCTCTCTCTCTCACACACACACACAAACACACACACACACACACGCACGCACGCAACCCCCCCACACACACTAAGACTCCATCTCTCTCTCTCTCACACACACACACAAACTAAGACTCCATCTCTCTCTCTCTCACACACACACACCCCACACACACACTAAGACTCCATCTCACACACACATGCTCTAGGTGGAGAATTTGTTCCTACCACCCTTCATCCAACCTTACCCGTATGATAAACAATCACCTTTATTTACTTGCATAACATGGACAAATTCCACTTTACTTTAGTAGTCAGCAAACTTATCATCTGTACCCTTATAAAAAAACGAGTTGGCAGTGATGGTGTGCCTGCCATCTTGTAATACAGACCGCATGATCTATATCTGAGGATAGAAAGCAAACTATGATAATTTTACAAAAGATACCCGCACCTCTCTCCACATCATTATCTCCCGCAACCTCATTGCTCAGCAATTAAAAAAGGAATAAGTCTCTGGAACAATCTAGCATGCATGGTGGCCGCTGCCGCCTACCGGCGCCGTCCATCCCCATGCCTCTGCCCATTCCGACCACCAGTCACCACCACGCTCCACTCCTCCTCGCCTTATCTCTCATCTTTCATTTTTTTCGATGACATTCTCGAGATACCAGTTTTCCGATAAAATTCTCGAGATATCATTAGTTTTTACACATGGGATTACTCCTGCATGGGTCAATCACAACAGGTGTTCTGTAAAAAAATGCATATTGATGTTCCGTGCAATGCACGAGAATCTTGCTTGTAATTATATAACGCAAATCACGAGCAGGATGTGACATTTTTTTGACACAACCACGTTAACATGGGCACGTAAATCACTAGCTAAAGTAAATACCATTATACTTATATCCCGATGCAAAAGGTTGAGTACATGTCCGAAGAGTAGAGTCGCATACACGCACTCTGTCTCTCAGAATCTCTCTCTCACACACACACCAGTTACGTGACGCCCACTTAAGCAGACACGTATGTTACAATTTGTGCACCCACGGGTACACGTGATGTTGCGCATTTATTTAAGCCGGAAGGCGAACCCAAACAGTAGCTGCATTCATTCCCCTCCCGCCGCCTCTTCTCTGGTCGCCGTCGCCCGGTAGCCATGGGCCGGCCGAACGTAACAACATACGCCATACTCCCGCCGGAGCGGCGCTTTAATATGGAAATTTTAGTGGTCATGCATGCATCTTTTTGTGCTAGCACTCCTATATAAGGGTTGACCGGTCGCTTCCCGCGGACGTGCGCGGGCGGTGGAAGAGGAAGGAGAAGGGAAGCAGGCTGTGGAGTAACTTTTTTACCACAATTTCTTAGGAAACTGAGTGCAATAATTGAGTAGTTTTGCAAACTACCAGTACTACACCTGAAACGGTTCAAAACCTATACTCCCATGCCAGCGCGCGCTTCCCGCGTGAAACGGTCAGCGTCACCCTGGAGCGTCAGTGCCGCATTAATGCCCAGCCAGAGCGGAGGCAACCTCTCACTGGCGCCAGCTTTGAAGTGGCGCGACGGCCGAGAGAGCGCTGCTTCCCGGTGCACGCGACTGCTCCGCGTCGAGACTGGCCATAGGCCCTATTTGGATCCATGGGTTAGAGTTAGTTTGAGCTAGTTGGGGCTCAAATAGCCCTAAAGTATCCAAGCATGAGGGTTTAAATTGGAGCAAGTTGCACCGAACCCACCAAAAAAACTATCCCACCCAAGAGGTGCTAACTGGAGATAGTTCTCATTGGGACCACTGAAAAATCACTTTTCTCTCTCGATGAAGTGCATTTATTGTCAATCTAACCCTGTCACCCAAACACCTCTTTGGCTACAGTTAGTTCAGGGTTAGTCATGAGTTAGTCTAACCTCTAGCTAAGTTAGAGTATCAAACAGGAGCAGTATAGGACATGCAAGTTGCTCAAAGCATACAGGCAAATTCGTACGTGAAAGGATTTTTTTCTTTTTGAAAATGGAATATGAAAGGAATTTTTTTAGAATGCTCTTGGCATGTCGCTAACATGTGATAGTTAACCGACCTCAATAGACGGCAGAAACGCCAGCCCGCTGCACTTTGATAGAGACGAGGAGGGAGAAGCGATACAGGCTGCTGGATTACTAGGGATAGGTGTTGCACGGAAGCCAAGAAATATGGTGATAGCGTGGGTTAGCCATGTACTAGTATGATGTAACTACACTGGGCTGCCGTGTTTCGTACTCTTCCAGTCCACTGTGGAGATGATTGGTTAATTTTATATCGCTGAATAATATTAAATATTATGAGTGCAGACGCTCCACCACGAGGTTCCTTGCTCCTTCTCGGTCGTCCGGAATCTATGTTCTTCCACTCTATTTTTTTACATGAGCTTTGTTCATCCTTTTGCCAACACGCGAGACATCTAGCATCAAGGTGCACGTGTTATGCAAGGATCGTTCCATCTATATGAAGAACACATGGGACTGGAACTACGAGACGGACATGTACCCAGGAGTGGACATACGAACCTGAGTAATGTAGCGCAGTAAGTGAAGTAGAAAGGCACAAATGGTATGAACATGCGTGGCATATAGGGTGTGTTTGGTTGCGTTCTCATCTCAGCATAGTTGTTCCCTCTTCATGCATGCAAAACTCAACACCCCTCTTCATGCATGCTCTCTTCATGCATGCTTCTAGTGTATTTGTGCTAAACTAGTGTGGACTCATGCACCCTCCATACACTCTACCAAACACCCAAAAGTAGGTCGAGAAGGGAACTCTTGGACGGCATTTGTCTCTTACTACGTACTACCACTAAATGTTGTACGTGCAATGCACGGTGATGTTATGGAGTACGTGCCTAAGTACTCTACTACTACTATATTAGTTGGAGGCACATATTAACTTTTATATTTGTTTACGTGTATGCCCCGAGACCTTCCAACTAGACGTGTCTTTCTCTCCAGGTCGCACTTTGTATCGTTCATACCACTAAGTACTACTACGTGTGGTCTCCGACCCAGAAGTGGAAGAAGTGGAGACGCTCTACCACGCTGTTTTTTTACGCTGGGCTCTACCACGCTGTTCATGTCTCACTCCTTTCGCTGACGTGTGGGACATCCAGCACGTGCCGTGTTTGGCACCCTTCGTTGTAAGAGTTGAAACGCTAGCATTCATCAGAAATAAAAAATAATTATAAATCGGCAGTGATACTATTTTTTGCGAACCAATCAGCAGTGATACTATACCACGCGGTTTCCTTGCTCCTCGATATCGGAAAGAATACTTCCGTTCGCCAACATGTGGGACGTCGACCATCCTGGTCCACTTGCCATGCACGCAGAACTCCAAGGGAGAGTCACCCAGGTCGTCGCGCCGCAGTAACAATGAGTAATGAGCCGTCAAATCACAGGCCCACTTCCCACTTTGAAGTTGCTCGGACGAAGGAACCATCATGACTTCGTTGAATTCCGCTTCTTGAAGAAAACTACTGTACCAGCAGTACTGCTAGCTACAGTAGTTACTCCAACAGAGGCCTCCTTTCGTTCATAGGATAGGAATATGAAAATCATAGGAAGTGAGATGACATGCATCTCAATTCCTATAGAGAAAGAGATGCCATTTGATGCTTAGGATAGGAATTTTTCCATTTAGTCTAGGCTAATGTACTGGTAATTTGCTCTAAAAACTACAATAGTAACTAGTAGTATTGGTACATGCTCATACTCAGACACAGACACACACACTAACTACTAGTACTACTACTTCTCACATGCTAGCCAGACGCCGTCGTTCTCCTTCCCGGATTTGTCGGCGACACCCCACCGTGCTTGGATCTCCGCCGACCTCTCCGCAGCAGCGCATGCGTCCTTTTCTTTCTTGCGGCGGCGGGCCTCTCTTTTCTTGAGTGCTTTCTGACTTTTCCGCTCCCTCTGTGCGGCTTTGGCTGCCTCTTGCTCTACCGCCCATTCGGCCTTGGCATCTTCAAATTCCCCCCACATAGTTGTGAGGTCGCGAGCGGCGATGAACTCGGCACGGCGGGATGCCATCGCTTCCCTACCATTTTGTGTGCGGTCGTGGGCGGCGAGGAACTCGGCGCGGCGGGATGCCATCGCTGCCTTACCTGTTAGTGTGCGGCGCAGTGGCATGAACGACGCTTGGTGAGAGCTCTGGGGTGGAGTGGCCGGACAACTGTATAGTGCATTGGTTTGTCAAGAGCTCAAGGACAGAAGACGAAGCAAATTTGGATCCCCCTTCAATCCTGGTCATTTATTACCGAGTAAAATGCATTGGCGGTCATCGAACTTGTCTTGATAGCTCACTTTGATCATTGTATACGAGATATGGTGATTATACAGTCACTGGCTCAGCGTATAGCTCCGTATTTGTCTGGTTGACCAGTCAAACAGTCCGCATGCGCCTCATCAGCTCTTGTTCTTTATCTATCTACGCGGGCCTACCTGTCAATGGAGAAAGAAATACTGTAAAAACCAAAATTATGCGTATGTGGGGAATCAAACCACGGACTCGTTGCTGCAACGCACCCTTGTCAGCCAAATGAAAATGAAATACTTCGCGTCAGACACTCACGCTCACGCTGTCAAAGCATGCTAATGCATGCACGTCGCCCTCTAAATCAAAGTCCTGCTCATGGCGCAACGCAAACGGCGAGCCCATCACCTGCGCGCCCCGACGGTGCCTGACATTACTGTTTAGACGTTTGATGGAGGCCTACGCGAACGCCGAGCATGTATTCACCTGGCTCAACACCAACGGTCATACTCGGACCGCCTTGCTCATGTATATCGTCCATCACAACGACAATCTATAAAACAGCCTAAGCTAGAGAGGGTACTATGGTAGTATGGTACGGAGTATGTACTATCATGAGCGACCGATCTTAGTGCCACTGCACACCGAAACCCCTTCCATCGCTAGCGCGCGCTTCCCACCTGAAACGGTCACCGTCTCTCCAGAATGTCAATGCCGCATTCACCGGACTTAACTGCAGGTGCAATTGGTGTGTCACTGACATGCGGGCCAGATGCCCGTTGGGCCCACATGTCAGTAACCCAAACGCATCTGCAGTTAAGTCACTGAAGCAGCGTCCGCATTCACGCCCGACGAACCTACTCCGGCGCCAGTTGTCCATCCGTCTGCCGCGGCTCATTGCCATTCGCCCGCTATATTAACTTGAGCCCCAGCTCCCAGCCATAGCCAAAGACCCACACTTATTCTCCTCCGGTCCCTTCCTTCTGTCGGCACCACTTCAAACATGGCCTCCTGGCGCTCCGAAGCTCTCTTGGACGTACTGTCGCTGGAGAAGACGAGGGACATCGGCGGCTCCGCTCCGGCCGCGCTCCAAAGCTCTCTCCGACGTACTGTCGCAGGACCAAACGAAGGAGATCACCGGCACCCCCCCGGCCGCCCTCCGCCGCCACGACCACGAAGCCGGCGCACGTGCGCGGGCGCAACCGGCAGCGAGGAAGAGTAGTACACGGTAGGTCGCCGCCGCTACTCCACTCAGTCGACGCCAAGCTTGGTGGGGTAAACATCGGCGGCCGATTAGCCGCTTGACGGCGACGTGGAGGCGGAAATCTTCAGAACCTTGTGCTCCGGAGGAGGAGGTTATCGAGGCGGATGAGGAGGAGGCAAAGGCAATGGCCGGCTTTCTCTGGTTCATGGCCGGACATGGTGGTCGGGCGCCGGTGATCGTTTATATTAGGTTTATAGTAGGTTTTAGTACGGTTTGTGCGAAATATGTAATGAATTTCGTCCAGTTTGTAGGAAAAGTTTTCGAAATGTAATGAATTTCATCCGGTTAATTTGAAATTTGCTTTGTTTGCACGAATTTCGTCCGGTTAGTTCATATAGTTGTCGAAAGGTATGCGGGAAGCATCGGATGGCATCCATCAGTGTCCACGGACAGATGCCGTTGTAAATTTGTGGGCCAGCGCTGGAGATTCCCTAACTACCATGCTATAATCGCTAACAATCCTCCATTATTTGGCAGGGAACAGTTATCCCTCGATCAAAATCAGATCCGCGGTGTTTCGCACTCCTCCTGCGTAAGAGTGTAAACTCTTGCTTACATAAAAATGGAGCAAGTGGACGGCACTGTAGCACGTCATATCACTCGAACTAGCCCGCCTAACGAGCGGGAAAGCACCGCCCTCGTCATTTTGTTCTGGATTTCTATCGATCGATCGCACGAAAATGTTACGCTTTGCAAGTTCTAAAGGAAAAGGCGGCACACTTACGACTCGTACGCGTCGCAACCCCGACAGTCCGGCTCGCACGCCGCTCACTAGAGGGGACACGCGTTGTCTTGCAATTTCACTGACATGTGGGACCGTAATTGAATAAACCGTCGATAGCCGAAATCTAATCGCTCGGCGGGTGTTGGCTGAGAAGAGAGAAACGGGGGAGGGAGAGGAGATCGCCCGCCCGCCGCGCACGGACTCCAAGAAATATATGGTGATAATGTGAGGTGGGCCATGCTAGAGTCCGGACCGCTTACGGAGCCCGCTCTCACCGCCCTGGCCCCTCAAGACGCCAGCTGCCCGCCGCATGCATGCATATCAAGTAGTACTCCTTATGTGGAGGAGAGAGAGGCATTGACAAAGTCAAGGAGTGGGCTCTGCAAGAGCCCGTCTCTACATGTGCTCCTAGGTATAAAAATAATAATTCTAAAAAAAGGCATAAAAAACAATTGTGTCTTAAAAAAAGAAAGGTAAAAAACATTTGAGAGGAAATAGATAGAGAGAAAGTGAGAAAAAGCTGTAACCTGGGCATTACATGAGGAAGGAGGGAGTGGTGCACACGCCAAGTTCACTGGGCTACCGTGTTTCACACTCCTCCGTTGTAATAGTGGAGACAATAGCTTTCATCAAAAATAAACAATGAATACTCGTTGCTCGTCCTCTATATCGGAAAGAATACTTTCATTTGCCGACATGTGGGACGTCGACCATCCTGGTCCACCTGCCATGCACAAAATTATCCTGGTCTACCCCGGTCGTATCGCAGGCCCAACCTTTCCCACTGTAAGTTGTTTGGACGAAGGAACCATCATGACTTCGTTGAATTCCGCTTCTTCAAGAAAACTTACTGTACCCACAATACTGCTACCACACGTGAAGACTGGACGGCACTGTACCACGTCATATCACTGAAACCCACTAGGCCAAACTAGCCCGCCTAGGTCATCTATTTTGGAATGGAGGGAGTACGTCTCTGCACTGCTATGATTTTGTGTTGCACGTTCTCTGTACTTTTGCTACGATTTTCCTACCCTATGAACCAAATGAGGCCTGAATGTATGTCAACTATTGTCTGATCGATCGCTAAGCCTACAATTTTAGGAGCTAGGGCTATTGGTCGATCGACGAGGGATAAGTATAAGCGTACCACAAGCTCATCAGCCCAACGTTTCTCTTCGGTGAGTGCTTTGCAAGTACTATAGCTCGCACAGTAGCTAGCCTACTAACACCAAGAATCATCAAACAAGCCCTGCTGATATGATAAACAGTTCAAACTTACATCTAAGCATGCCATATATTACATCAAAAGCTGGTGAGGATACATCTGTTTCCATAACTCGGAGAGGGTTCGCATGATTCATCGCATGATTCACTATCAAACAAAAGTAGCAAGATCCGCCCACACAAGATAGTGCACTAGCCCTAAGATGGTTTGATAACACGCATCGTTCTGGTAATTAAACACAGGGCAATGCAAACTACCCTAAAGTATTAGCGCGACCAACTATTTCTTGTCATCGATCTCTCGGGCAATGACCACAGCAAGGACAGCGGCATGAGAATCGATTTCTGGGGCGATGTCCACAAGACTGACCGCGACATCGGAATCGATCTCTGGGGCGATGTCCACAGGATGGACAGCGGCATCAGAATCGATCTCCGGGGCGATGCCAACAGGACGGGCCACGACATCGGAATCATCAAGGACATCCACCGGCACCTGCACAACCCTAACATATTAGCAAGCACATTGCAAATAATCAAAAACCACAACTATGGTAATAAGCCATTATTTTTTACCTTGTGCAGCTCACCGGGGGATCTTCAAGAAAGGGAAGAAAGGGCTTGAACGAGCGTTCCAGTGAAATGATGGTTGCTTCGTCCAGTCCAACTTGGAGGCCACCTTACCACTGCTGGTAAAGGTGTGGGTCTTGTGATATGATGGGTCATGACGGCCACACCGGGGTGACAGGTGAGTCTCGACTGTAGCACCTCGCATGATTTGGTGGATGGCACGCGGGCCCGGATGCTTTGAAATGTCCCGCATGTAGATAGAGCGGCTAGTCATATAGGAGTGCTCAATATTGTGCACCGCGACCAAGGCGGAGAGGAAAACAAGAGAACTACGTAATTAATGCATGAATTTAATTAGGGTAGTTTTGTAAAGTACGAGATACATTCCTCCAATCGCAAAATGCCTTGGTTCATGAGATTTGAGATTTGAGCCCTATAAACCGGAAGGGAGGGAGTACTGCACACGGTGTAGTCTAGTCACTTGTTGAAATCTCTAGAAAGGCAAATACTCCTTTCCGGTTTACAGGGCTATACTAGTCCCTCCGTCTAGGTGTGTAAGTCATCTTACGAAAACCAAATAGTCCCAAAACAC
Source organism: Aegilops tauschii subsp. strangulata (assembly GCF_002575655.3). Classification (NCBI taxonomy): domain Eukaryota; kingdom Viridiplantae; phylum Streptophyta; class Magnoliopsida; order Poales; family Poaceae; genus Aegilops; species Aegilops tauschii. The sequence continues at coordinate 119,778,082 of NC_053040.3, forward strand.
TTAGGCGCGGTGCATTAACTTCTACCTTGTTTCTTGTTTCTTGACATATCAACCAATAAGAGATGAGAGGTGTGCATGCTTTTAATGACTTGCAATGGCTAGTTCATTGCATGCAATGCTATTAATTAGCAAATAAACATTGGTGACCCTAGGAGGAAATGGTGCTAAGCGTGTGGACCTATGCAGAATGAGTATCAACCAATGGATAATGGAGTTTAATTGTTAAACAATAGCAATTTTGTCTCATGCAAGAGCCTGGCTAGTACTCCAAGGAACCGCACCACGCGAGCGTTCGCAACTGCCATGTTCGGGTTGCGCTTGGCTCTTCGCCTCTTCGAGAAGATGAACAATGATGTTACTCCTACTTCTATAGTATCAAATCCACTGCTGCATGTCCGTCCACCTCGCGCAGGAGGGATAGCGTGTAGCGAAAGCTTCTACTTACTGCTCCTGCCTTTGCGTCTATGACAGGTGGGCCCAACAGGTGGTTGGCCTTCCTGTCATGCAGCCAAAGGCAGGTGCTGTTAAGGCACCGGAGCTCAGCCCGCGAGGGAGAGGGCATTGTAGTAATCAAATTTCTCGGTCTTGTACGAGTTGACGCGACACATCAAAGCACTGCACTCGATATAAGTCTTTTTACACATTTCAAATGGGCTACTTCGTATGTAGGAGTAGACATATTCTGCTTCGTATGTAGTCACTTGTTGCAATCTCTAAAAAGACTTATATTTGGAAACGGAGGGATTACAACACATGCATGCATGCTGTGACTTTCCTTGTGATACTTGCATGTGTTGATTTGATGCACCTTGCCAAATTTTGACTATAAATTTAACTAACCAAATTTTCATGCATGTCACAAAAAATTACGGGGCTGTTTGGATTGTGACTATGTTTGTCTTATGTTGCCACATTATTTTTCCCACACTTGCCACACTTGCCTAACCTGAGTTGCTCAAATTGTTAGACACACTTTGGCTTGCCTAAGGGAATCTTGCCACAATTTTTGTGTCTATGACATGTGGGGTTCACTGCTAATAAAAAAAATTCTTGTCTTAGGTGTGGCTTATAAAAAAGACTTATATTTAGGAATGGAGGGAGTAGAAAATATAAATAATAATGCATGTTGGGGCAACCCACGTTTCCGCTAATTTTAGCCGTGGGCTTGCTCACAATTTTTACGAGGGGGTGGTTGTTCATTTAATGGAGGGACTTGTAGTACCAGACTTGAACGATACAAAGTGTGACCTGGCACACTGTAACACCACTTGGAACAAGCGGGTAGCTATCTAAAAAAACAATCAACAACTAAAAAAACCGCGACCTGGCATGTAGTAGTACACAATTTTAAACGATGGTTTTGATGGAGTGAAAAAGGAAAACTACCCCACTACTTATATATAGGCCGGAGCCTCCGCGCTTGCTTGCTAGGGTTGCTCTATTCACACACTCTCATCCTCTCCAGATCTAAACAAGATAGGAGTAGTAACACTGTCTTTCTCCCTTCAAAAAACACTGGCTTTCTATCCTCACCGTTGGTTACAGATCCGGACGTATCCCCCTCCGCCGGTGAAGGGGAGGAGGGGCAGCGTTTAGGCCGTCATCGACAGCGAGGGAGGAGACCCACTGCCGGCCGCACCGTTATCTCTGGCCGAGCGCTGGCGTGGGAGGTCCTCCGATCCCTTCGTCGTTGCCTGTGGGCGGATCCGGCCTCCCGCCGCCCACCTATCCACATCCCGACGACCTTCAGGTATATCTTCGTTCGAAACCGCCTTAGCTCTACTTCCCCAGCTCGCTACATCGCTGCATGTGCATCATTTTCTACCTCTCAGCCCCTCTCGATCGGATGGTCCAACGTCACATATTTTTTCTTCTATTGTTAGAGGTAAAGCTACTTCATGGAGTCGAATCTTGTACTCCCTCCGTCCGAAAATACTTGTCATTGAAATGGATGTATCTAGATGTATTTTAGTTCTAGACACAACCATTTTGATGACAAGTAATTCCGGACGGAGGGAGTACTTGGTTGAAACAAGAAATAAAGTGGGGGTGGGGGAATTTAGTATGTACATCGGACTTGGTACAAACAGGAAGGAAAGGGGGTGAAAGTAGTACAGACTGGTCATCCAACCGGTCTCTTGGCCGAAAAGGGAAATATAGGGGTAACACTGTACACAATGGTATGACCAGGACTAGATTTGCTATCCACACATAGGAGTAGGTGGCTAGAGTGAACAAAAATGGGACTAACCCAGATATGTTTCTTGGATGTTTGTTTCTCGGGGCAACAAACTATGAATCACCACTTTATGCCCCTGTTTACGTACATGGTGCTGGACTGCTGGTGCACCCACTGTCCCATGCCCTTATACCAAATATTTAGGCTCCGTTCGGAATAAAGGGGCAGAAAACATAGGTCTTGATGAAAATAGAGGAATAGGAAAGGAATGTAGGTATAAAACTATGGAACAGCAAACCGGAGGAAACTCTCAAGAGAATGTGTTCGGATGGACTACGAAATGTACATATTTGTTTTTTAGAGTAGCATGCTTGGCAGTATGAGATGATATTTGTTTATTCAGCTGCACAATGACTACTCTTGTCCTCACCTCACGTACCACACATAGGTTGATTTTTTTATTCCGGCAACATAGCACAGCAACCTGTCTAACGCATGGCAGCGAGCGTCTGCCTCGGGCTTCCGCCCAAAAAATGAGCAGCGCGTGGATGTTTCTAATCCTATGGAATCAGTACTACCAGACCAGCTTTCCTATGAAACACTATTCACCTTTCCCGTGTTCCGAACGGTTGGAAGGGAAAGAATACCGTAGGAATTGTGTTCCTACGAAAATCCTACACCAAACCTGTGAACCGAACGCAGCCTTAGCTGTTCTTAATCTAATGTCCCTGGTAAAAATGAAGCCATGCCACTGTTATAAGCCATGACAAGTTTAGCCAAATGTTTTTGCCTGTAATTGTTTGAGACTCTGACTATTTCCTCTGTGCCTTTTTGTGCAAACAGGGATATCCAATTCACCTGGTTGCTGTTGTGACCTTTTGGTGCACTGCACAAAACTCTTCTTAAAAGAAGTGACTTTTGTGCTGTTTAACTGGAATGTCAGAATGGAACAGTTGGTTCATTTTGGTGGAACTGCACAAAGGGAGATCTGTGTTCCAATCCTCATCATCCATATTGGCGCCATAACCTTCCTTTAGGTAAGAATGATATTTAATGCATGTGTTCATCTCTATTTTCTGACTGCCATGAGAAAATAATGCTGTTTTTTACTAGTACACTTGTACTCCCTCACTAACAAAACCAATTCTGAATTAGAAGGCCAATCATGTACTTGGTTTCACCAACTGGTGAGGAGAAAGAGAAACAGAGCATGAAGAGGAGGAAGAAGAAGAATAAACAGTGCCAAGGCGAACTTGCTGAAGCCAGAGGCCTCAGTCGAGGCCATTCAAGGGCTCCGGCAACGACTACCTTACATGTGAGACGATCCTCCAGGGAGCCCTTCCACTTCTGCTGTCTCAGTTAATTAATTAGGAGTACTTAAGTACCACTAATTTATTACTGCCTAATTTTCCTGTTGGAGTTAAACAAATCTCTAGTAGGACCCTATGTTGAATCATGTACGTGTGTATGTTTGTCTATGGAGGTGAATCATGTGGTGGAGCAGGGAGGGAATATTATTAGTGTCATGACATAATAGTGCTATTGTTTTGCATGTCAATTTATTGCCATTGGTTTAATGAGGCAATGTTTTGCGTATTGTCCATCATGAATTTGATGCTACTGTCTGAGTAATATGCTAATGTCTTCCTATCCTTTCTCACTAAGCTAATGAAGGTTTCACCTTGTTCCTACTTGTGCAAACAGGGATCATGTTGTGCCAATCATACATTTTAGTGGAACTACACAAGACAATACAATGAACTGTATCCCAGCCAGTGCTTTAACTCTGCTGGAAGTTCTTGATAATCTTTCGATATAATCTCAGCACTGGTAAACAAGAGTGATTTCAACCATACATTTGAAGTGCACAAAAATATATACTATTGTGTGATTCCAATGAGTGCTTTATCATCTCTTATGGGACTACATGAATAAGCTTTTTTTCTCAGGTTGGTACGGGCCTAAGGCCTTCATCCATATTAGTTTGCTGTCATCTCTATTTGTATCGTGCTACTGTCATGAGAAACTCCTTTATCTTTGCACGTTAAAGTTTTGCAACCTATGATAAATGGCAATGCTTTGAGTGTTAAGTTGAGCTAATTGGCACTGATTAAATAAACTAATACCTCTCTTTAAGCAAGACTACTATGTTGCTAACTTTACCCATTAAGATAATGAGGGTGCTTCTATTTGTTAGTGTATGTTTCATCAACTAGTCCCACTATTACAGTAATCTCACTCTCTCAATATATGTGCCAACAGGGATGCTCGATTTTGGTGGAACTGACAAAAACTTTGGGTGCTTCATTGCCTCGACAGCTTCCGTCCTTTCCTGTCAGTCGCTAATCTCCGCTTGCTTTCTTCCTTTGCTGTCAGTCGCTTGGCTTATCTCGGCTTCCAGTCAAAGGAAATAGTAATTGATATGCTACCTCACACAGGTTGGTACTGGTCTTTATCCTGATTATTGTGCCTGTCATATGTATTGGTAATTTGGTATTGTGCTACTGTTTTCCGATTTCATAACGGAGTAATTTGGAGCCTGAACTCGCAGGCAAATCATTACATCGGGTGATTTCAGTAGAACTGCACAAAATGATCAGATGGACAGGTACTTATGCTGCTGCTATGTACTCCAAAGTTCACTCAGACAAGCATCGATGTTGACAAGAAGTGCCTATATTCATTAGAGTATCAAGCGGCGTCAACCAATTGTCAAACTCCAAGTATTAGGAGAGTGAACGCCAAAAATATTGCTTGGTGCATAGCCCAGAAAAACGCAGTCCAGTCTTTGGTCCCAACTTGTGCCTTTTGGTTATTGGCACATATGGTAGCGAACTATATGGCATGGAGTCTAAAGATTCCAGACAAGTTGGTTGACGCGTATATTCATCTGGCACTTAATCAGTCTGCACGCCAAGGATGCTCCATTTTAGTTAAACTGCACAAAAAATTTGGGTGGTTCATTTTCTCAACCGCCTCCTTTCTCGTCTGCAATGTAGAATTTTGGCGAGATACAGGACCAAGATGAGCCAGTAAACTAGTTGGATGAAAGTAGTGGCCAAGTTGCTCAAACCTCCCTCGGCACGAGGCCACTATTTGAGGATAAACCTACAAGCAAAGTTCAGATTGTCTATGCTGCCTTTTATGTACTCGAAAGTTTACTCGTACAAGAACTAACTTTAGCAAGAAGTACCTCCGATTGAACACCATTTACCAGTCTGTACCCTAGGTAATTAAAGTTTGTCCATGGATCATATTGGCTGTGATCTCAATCATTTGGATGCATAAACATACTGAACATGTGTATATCTGAATCTTTTTGTGAATTATGTATGAATATTGTTGTGTGATCTATCAATCATTTGGATGCATAGATATGCTGAGCTTGTGTATATATGAATCTTTTGAGTTGTTGATAGTGAATGTTGGCTATGAATATTTACGTGTCTTGTGAACCTGAGTTTGATATGAATGTTTACCTTTTCTGTTGTATTTGTGTGTGAACTTGTTAGTATGCCTACTGTGGGGTATAAAACGCAGGTCTCTTATAAAAGTAATACTGTGTCCAATTTATGTTTTCCCTTCTAACCACATTATATATATTCATATTATTACTATTATCGTATATTTTATAGAGACTTATATATACATTATAAAAACATCCCACGTGTTATTAACTTATAAACGTAAATGTTTAACGGAAGTTGGCAAGGAAAATCCTGTTTGTTTTTGACTCACAGGCAAGGAAAATCCTGGTGATTGCGTACAAAAGCTTGCGAAGATTTTAAGGACCAATTTAATAATAACGCGCTCATTTTTATTTTGAGCAATAACTCGCTAATTTCTTAATTATATATATATAATGTGCCTCTCCGGTTTATTCTTTGATATTAATTGCTCCTTCTAACATAACATTATATATATAACGAGCCCACCTAATACGTGTATTTCAAGGAAGTGCAAATGGGCTGGGATTTCTTAGAAAATATAAATGGGCCTGATTGACGCGAAATTATTTGTTCACCTAGCCCAGCAAATGGACTGTACATTCTAGAAAACATGGGTTAAATATATGCCACATTTTTGCAGGCTGACATGTGGGCCAATAGGTCGAAGCCTACGCAGGGTGTTGTCAACTTGGTCAACAAATGATTGTGTCATCCACAGTCATTGGATTTATATTTAACGGCCGGCATGCACCTTCAATCTCTCGTCTTCTTCCTCCAGCGTCGCCGGGACCGCCTGGTCCGGCCTCCGGCGGCTAGCGGCTCTGCTTAGCACGCATCGCTGCGAAGCGCTACCCCACCCCGGCCAGGCTATCCCTCCACCCCTCGACACCTCCTGTTATTCTCCACAGACTACAGCCCCACGCCGCAACAGAACCAGTTATAACCCTTCTCCTCCTCTCAATCTGCGACTCCACTGCCGTGTTTTCCCATCTCCGAGTCGTTCCCGTCCGGGGCCTTGCCGTCGTCCACCGCCTCGCTGCGTTCGGTGCGACGTGGTCAACAAACGAGAGTCATCGGAAGAGGACTGTACGTGGAGAGCCTGACGGCTGGGACCCACGAGGTCCATGGTCGCTCGCAAGGAAAGTTCCTCCTTATTAAGCTGAAAAAAATGTTTCCTCCACCTGACAGCTGGGACCCACCGGCTGTATCTTCGCATGAAAGGAAGTGCCTCCTTGTTTTGCGAAAAAAATTATTCATCGCGTTGACAGCTGGGACCCGTCAGATTTGGTGACTGACTTGTGGGCCTACTAAGCGGACATGTACGCACAGCTTTGTCAACTTAATCAACAAATGATTCTAGCAGCTGGACCGTTGGATGTTAATCCAACAGCCGTGCTCCTTCTTCAACCTCTGGTCTTGCTCCTGTCTCCCGTGGGCGGCACCGCGGCTGTGCTGCCGCGCACCCGAACCAGTGAAGTTTCCCACTCCTCTCCATCTGCGACTCCACTGCCCCGTCTTCCCCATCTCCGGGTCGTTCCAGTCTGGGTGCGCTCGGCACGGTGTGGTCAACATGGTCAACAACCGAGAGTCATCGGAAGATGACTGTACGTGAGAGGCTGACAGTGGGGACGCACCACGCCCATGGACGCATGCATGCAACAGAACGCGGCAAGCTCAACGTGGTCAAGGAACGACTTCCATCGGAAGTATACTGTACGTGGAGAGTCTCAGCTGGGTCCACGGCCGCAGCAACTAAGTGCCTCCTTATTACGCAGAAAATAATGATTCCTCCAACTGACAGCAGGGACCCACTGGACGGGCCACCGTATTTTGCAAAAAAAAACATTTGCACCCTGACTGCTGGGACCCACCTGACGGGCCACCGTATTTCGCGAAAAAAACGTTCCCCCCGCTGTCAGCTCGGACCATCGGAAGTGCCTCCTTATTACGCACAAAAAATGAATACTCCCCCGGCTAGCTGGGACCCACCTTGGTGGGAGGCTGACTTGTGGGCCTACTAAGTTGACGGGGACGAAGGGCTTTGTCAACTTAGTCAATATGAACGATTCTAGCTCCAGTGACCGTACGATGTCCATCCAACGGCCGTAGTGCTTCTTCAACCTTTTATCTTCTTGCTCTAGCCGCCCAAAGCAGCGCTGGTCGTGCCGCATGCTCCTGCCTCCCGTGGCCGGCTGTGCTGCCGCGGAGGCCTCACCGCCCCCTACTATTCCCACCACTGGCCAGGCCCTGCGGCGACGGCAGCCTCACACCGCAGCCGAACCAGTGAACCCTCGTACTCCTCTCCGCGCGGGCTTCCACTGCCGCGGCTTCCCCGGCTCCGCTTTGTCCCCTTCCTAGGCCTCGCCGTCGTGCACCGCCGTGGTGCTCTCCGCGCGGCGTGGTCAACGTGGTCAAGGAACGACTTCCATCGGAAGACTACTGTACGTGGAGAGGCTGACAGCTGGGTCCATGGCCACAGCCCAGTTTTTTTGTGATTTGCCAAGTAAGTCGCTTTGTCAGGCCTGTTGGGCTACAAATCTTTCAAGACGAGGAGAGCTTTCATTCGGCTGGCCGAGAAAATGGCCCATCAGTAATGAGAAATGGCTGTACATTTTTAAAACACATCAAACCGGCTATTAGTTTCAAATATCTTTTTTTATTTCGAGATTTTAAATTACATTAATTTTTATGTGTGGAGAATTTGTTGGATTTTATATTGATATACATTTATTTTTAAAATCAGTTTGAATATGAGTCAAAATTTCGACATTAAAAACAGTTCGGACCGCACCGAAATATGCAAAATTTCGTATAATTTTTTAACCGTGGCCACAATATGGGCTGTAATGCTAAGAAAAAGAACATGGGCTCCAAAAAAAACCTTAATAATTAGCAAATGGGCTGTAAATTATTAGAAATAATGGTAGATGGGCTGTATGCTGTTTTCCACAGATTTGAGGCTTTCCTAAAATAAAGGTTGACGCACAAGCAGTGACTGTTGGATGGCCATCCAACGGCCGTCGTGCTTCTTCAATCTCTGCTCTTCCTGCTCCAGCTGCTCAAACAAGCGCCGGCGGGACTGCCTGCTCCCTCCTCCCCGCGGCCGGTTCTGCTGCCGCGCAGGCCTCACCGCCCCACCGTACTCCCATCGCTGGCCTAGCCATCCCTCTACCCACCCACACCTGCTGTTATTCTCCGGCGACGGCAGACGAACCAGTAAACCCTCGTACAGTCGTACTCCCCTCCGCGTGGGAAACAACTGCCGAGTCTTCCCTGCCTCCGTGTCATTCCCTTCCTAGGCCTCGTCGTCGTCCACCGCCCTGGTGCTCTCGGCGCAGCCTGGTCAATGTGATCAACGACCGACATGCATCTGAAGTGGACTGTACGTGGAGAGGCCGACAGCTGGGTCCACGGCCGCACGCAAGGAAATGCCTCCTTATTACGCGCAAAATAATGATTCCTCCACCTGACATCAGGGACCCACTGAAAGGGCCTCTGTATTTTGCGAAAAAAATATTACCGCCGCTGACAGCTCGGACCCACCAGCTATATCTTCGCACGCAAGTGCCTCCTTATTACGCACAAAAAAATGAATACTCCCCCTGTTAGCTGGGATCCAGTATTGTGGCAGGCTGACTTGTGGGCCTACTAAGTTGACGGGGACGGAGGGCTTTGTCAACTTAGTCAATATGCACGATTCTAGCTCCAGTGACCGTACGATGTCCATCCAACGGCCGTAGTGCTTCTTCAACCTCTGGTCTTCTTGCTCCAGCTGCCCAAACCAGCGCCGGTCGTGCCTCGTGCTCCTGCCTCCCATGGCCGGCTGCGATGTGGCGGAGGCCTCACCGCCCCCTACTACTCCCACCGCTGGCCAGGCCATCTCTCTACTCACCCACACCCCATGTTATTCTGCGGCGACGGGAGCCTCACACCGCAGCGAACCAGTGAACCCTCGTACTCCTCTATGCGTGGGCATCCACTGCCGCGTCTTCCCCGGCTCCGCGTCGTCCCCTTCCTAGGCCTCGCCGTCGTCCATCGCCCTGGTGCTCTCGGCGCGGCGTGGTCAACGTGGTCAAGGAACAGCTTCCATCGGACGTGGACTGTACGTGGAGAGGCTGACAGCTGGGTCCACGGCCGCAGCAAGGAAGTGCCTCCTTATTACGTGCAAAATAATTATTCCTCCATCTGACAGCGGGGACCCACCGGACGGGCCACCGTATTTCACGAAAAAAACGTTTGCCCCTGACTGCTGGGACCCACCAGCTAAATCTTCGCACGCAAGGAAGTGCGTCCGGGCAAAAAAAATGATTCGCCCCCCTGACTGCTGGAACCCACCAGCTACATCTTCGCAGGCAAGGAAGTGCCTGACAGTCGGGACCCGCCTGGTCGAAGCGTACGTAGCGTTGTCATTCTGGTCGCGAACGTGTACGTACATATATATTGGTGGCTGTAGAGGCGCGCACGTGTCGTAGTAGAGGCGCGCATGTAGCAGGTACACGTACGTACAGCGGCCAGGGTGCAAGAAAGAAAATACGGCCACGTATGTGTACATACGGGTGGGGTCTCGAACGCCTACTCGCGCATACGTACGGCCAGGGCTCGTGTACATGGCTGGGTCGGAACGGAGAAACAACGTCGTCGTCGTGTTCATGGGGAGGCGACAGAATGCGTCGTGTTCATGGGGAGGCAACGGAATGCACCGTGTTCATCGGGAGGCAACGGAACGCGTGGGAGCCAACCGGCTGGGTCAGAACGGAATGCGTGGTCATGTTCATCTGGAGGGCTTGGACGGAACAGGCGATGGAAACGAGGCCTGGCGTACCGCACAACGGAGGAAACGGACCTCCTACGTTCGGAACGGGGTCCTGTTGATCGGGAGGGGTCTGGCGTACCGCAAAACGGAGGAAACGGACCTCCTACGGTCGAAACGGGGGTCCTGTTGATCGGGAGGGGTGTGGCGTACCGCAAAACGGATGAAACGGACCTCCTACGGTCGAAACGGGGGTCCTGTTGATCGGGAGGGGTGTGGCGTACCGCAAAACGGACGAAACGGACCTCCTACGGTCGAAACGGGGGTCCTGTTCATCGGGAGGGGTGTGGCATACCGCAAAACGGGACTCCACGAGATAATGTTCATCTCCACCGTCGACCTCCTCCAGCCTCCACGGGTTACCGTCGACCTCCTCCAGCCTCCACGGGCTCGTGTTCATCTAGCCTCCACCGCGCGCTACTCCACCGGCTACTGTTCAACCACCCCTCCACGGGCACCCCTCCACCGTCTACTGTTCACCCAACCCTCAACACCACGGGGTCCTATTCAACCACGCCTCCACGGGCACCCCTCCACCGTCTACTGTTCATCCAGCCCTCCACCACACCACGGGGTCCTGTTCATCCAGAGGCAACGCCACCGCTCACTGTTCATCCAAACCCCCCCGCAACACACTGTTCATCCTAGAGGCAGCATCGATCGGCTTCAGTTAGTAGCAGTAGCGAAGGAATCGCTCGATCGGGTTCAGTTAACAGCCATCGATCGATCGCTCGGGTTCAGTAACGTGTAGCCTGCAGTGCAATCGCTCGGGTTCAGTTAGAGCCCAACGCCTCGCTCGGGTTCAGTTAGAGCCAACGCCTCGCACACACGCGCGTACGTGTACGAGAGAAACGCGCATCGCCCGGCCCCCGACCTCCCACCGTAACCGGGAACTCCCCAAAATTTTCCTCGCCCTCGCTTCTACCATGGTTTTTTCCGTCATGGACGGCCCAAAGAATGTCATGCAGCTACGTATCCGGCCCGCCCAGGACGAAAAGCCCATTTTCTGTCATGATTTTTTGTCATAGAAGTAGGAGCCCACCACATCTATGATGATACCGGGTTTTGTCACAATTATCATCATAGAAGTGTCATATGTATGACAGAAAAAAAATTCGTTCGGCCCAAAATGTCACGGATGTGTCTTTTTTTTGTAGTGGAAGGCACAGAGAAGCCTGGGACATGGTGAAGACACGCTTTTCAAAACTGGATCCGAATCATATGGCCCGAGTAGGACCACAGGGACCAGATGGGAAGGAAATCCCGTTAAATTTAGTCTATGATCAAGTAATGCTTGCTGCGAAATATTCATAGGAAGACTGTAGATTAGACAGCCTTATAGACGGCATAGAGAAGTAATAGTTTTTAAGCTAAATGTATCAATGCACATTTATGGTAAACCTATGGTTTGATCCAAACATGTGAAATGATTTTGTCATCACAGACTTGTGGCTTTAACCTCCAGACCAATAATGGTGAAGTGTTTCCGGATACGTAGGACAAGAGGTAGTATCCTTCCGGAAGCCAGGCAACCCAGTCATAGTGCTCAAACAGACAAAAAATTCGAGTTCGGGATGTATGTTATATTACGTATGTAAGAAACATCTTCCAAGGAAAATAGTTCCGTTAAAGGTTCCTTTCCTTGGGTCGGCATATTATGATTATATGTGCCGAGGCGTGTGGTTCGTAGTACGGAAAAACATCTCAAAATGCTTTAAAGACGATTGCAATACAACGACAATCTGCCGACCAATTATTCCCTTAAGAATGCTAGCTTTCGGCTTCACCCATCTGAGGTACATGTTCGGATGACCCGGTTGTAACAATCGCAGAGGTGCTCCCTTTATGCCCTAGCCGAACAATCGAGAACGTAGGGCATTAGCACAGGAGCGAGGCAACCCAGCTTGGCAAAAAAATTAAGTCATAGAGGTGCATATAATAGCAAGAAAGGATGTATATCCGCAAATGGCACATGTATTTTGAGCTCTAGGCTTCATATAATAATAAGCTTCTATTTACATAAGCCCCCAGTCATGGCAGAGTGTATACATTTAAGGATATGTACCCCTCGAGTGTTCGGCCTATCCGAACACACCATGGGAAACATATATATAGAAAAAATAAAAAATTGAAAAGGAGACAGAAGAACGAATAAGAAGCATGACCGTACTTATGCCTAGAATCTTCGGAGCCGAGCAACATTCCAAGGGTTCAGTTCCAAGCGATTATCCAATGCATTGCCAAGGCGGTAGGCTCCTCCCCTCAGAACTTCATCTATAATGAAGGGACCTTCCCATTTTGGTTTGAGCTTGTCCTTTTTTTCTCTGGGAGGCGTAAAACGAGCTCACCGACGTTATAAGTCTTTGCCAGCACTTCTCTGCTTTGGTATCTTCGAGCTTGTTGTTGATAAAATGTGGAACGGGCTTTGGAGACATCGCACTCCTCCTCTAGGCCATCTAAGTCATCCTGCCGATCGAGCTCGGCCTCTCTCTCTTCATACATGCGCACTCGAGGTGAATCATGAATAATTTCGCAGGGTAAGACAGCCTCTACGCCGTACACCATGAAGAAAGGTGTATATCTGGTTGTGCGGTTGGGCGTGGTCTGCAGCCCCCAGAGTACGGAATCGAGTTCCTCGACCCGGTGTTTATCCGACTCCTTTAGGGATCGCACTAGTCTGGGTTTGATGCTGCTCATTATCAGTCCATCGACCCGCTCGACGTGACCGTTTGTTTGAGGATGATATACGGAGGCGTAGCCGAGCTTGATGCCCAGGTTAGCGCACCATTTTTTACCTCATCGGCTGTGAAATTAGAGTCGTTGTCAGTGATAATGCTGTGCGATACACCATAATGGTGTACGACGCCGGATATGAAATCTATCACTGGTCTGGCTTCAGTTGCTTTTACTGGTTTGGCCTCTATCCATTTAGTGAATTTATCCACCATGACCAGTAGGTATTTCTTCTTATGGCTGCCCCCTTTAAGGGGTCCGACCATATCTAGCCCCCAAACCAAGAAAGGCCAGGTAATGGGGATAGTTCTTAGGGCAGTGGGCGGCATATGGCTTTGATTGGCAAAGAGCTGGCATCCGACATAGCGCTGTACAAGGGCCTGTGCATCTGCTCGGGCCGTGGGCCTGAAGAATCATGTACAAAAGGCTTTGCTTACAAGGGCCCGAGCTGCGGCATGATGGCCGCCGAGGCCAGCGTGTATTTCGGCTAAGAGCTGCCGCCCCTCCTCTTCGGAGATACATCTTTGAAGGACTCCAGTAGTGCTCTTCTTATAGAGCTCTCCTTCCTGAACTTTGTAGGCTTTGGAGCGTCGAACTATGCGACGGGCCTCGTTCTGGTCACCAGGGAGCTCCTGCATATTAAGGTAGGCTAAGAAGGGTTCAGTCCATGGAGCAATAACCGCCATGATTACATGGGCGGAAGGCATTGGTTCAGTGCCCGAGCCCCCGATGATATCAGAATCGTGTTCGGCCTCCGGGGGTGTGATCGACGTCGGACTGGTATTTCCGCTCTCGTCATGCCATACCACGGATGGTTTGAAAAGCCTTTCCACAAAGGTGTTAGGCGGGACGGGGTCGCGTTTATCGCCCATTCGAGCAAGGATGTCCGCTGCCTGATTACTGTCTCGAGCCACATGGTGAAATTCAAGCCCCTCGAACCGAGCCGATATTTTGAGTACGGCGTTGCGGTAGGCCGCCATCTTCAGATCTTTTGCATCGAATTCTCCATTGATTTGAGATATCGCGAGGTTCGAATCCCCACGCACCTCAAGGCGTTGTATGCCCATAGAAACGGCCATCCGCGGTCCATGCACTCGTGCTTCATATTCCGCTATGTTATTGGAGTCCGTATACATGATTTCTAATACATAACAGACTATGTCCCCTGTAGGGGACGTTAGGATGACACCAGCCCCCAATCCAGCTAACATTAGAGCCGTTGAAGTACATCACCCAGTTGGAGTATGTGCTATACTCTTTAGGGAGTTCGACTTCTGTCCATTCGGCGACGAAGTCAGCCAACACCTGAGATTTAATAGCTCGGCATGGCTTGTATGTTATTTCAAATGGTAAGAGTTCGACAGCCCATTTGGCAATGCGGCCGGTGGCGTCTCGATTGTTTATGATGTCGTTGAGTGTAACTTCGGAAGCCACCGTGATCGAGCACTCTTGAAAGTAGTGCCGCAGCTTCCGAGATGCCATGAAGACCGAATAGGCTATCTTTTGATAGTGTGGGTATCAGGATGTGCATGGTGTAAGGACCACCGATACATAGTACACTGGTTTTTGGAGTAGGAATTTCTGTCCCTCTTCCTCTCGTTCGACAACGAGCACAACGCTCACCACCTGGTGAGTTGTGGATATGTAGAGCAACATAGGGTCGCCGATGTTTGGTGCGGCAAGGATTGGGTTTCTTGCTAACAAGGTTTTTATTTCCTCCAATCCGGCTGTTGCCGCATCCGTCCACTCAAAGTGGTCGGTGCGTTGGAGCAGGCGATAAAGTGGCAGTGCCTTTTCTCCTAGTCTGGAGATGAAGCGGCTCAATGCTGCCACACACCCCACTAGTTTTTGGACTTTCTTTAAGTCTGTCGGCGTTGCCAATTGCGACAAGGCTCGGATTTTTTCTGGGTTTGCTTCAATTCCTCTATTGGACACGATGAACCCGAGCAGTTTTCCGGCTGGGACACCGAAGACACATTTTTTTGGATTGAGTCAGATATCATATGTCCGGAGGTTGTCAAATGTGATTCGTAGATCGTCCACCAATGATTCGACATGTTTAGTCTTGATGACGATGTCGTCTACATAGGCTTCCACCGTCTTGCCAATTTTTTTTCTAGACATGTTTGAATCATGCGTTGGTAAGTGGCCCCAACGTTTTTGAGCCCAAAGGACATAGTGTTGAAGCAGAAAGGCCCATAGGGAGTAATGAATGCTGTGGCAGCTTGGTTGGACTCCTTCATCTTGATTTGATGATATCCGGAGTATGCGTCGAGGAAACACAATGAGTCGTGTCCTGCGGTTGCGTCAATGATTTGGTCGATGCGAGGTAGTGGGAAGGGGTCCTTAGGGCTAGCCTTATTGAGGTCTTTGAAATCAACACAAAGGCGCCATGATTTGTCCTTCTTTGGTACCATGACTAGGTTTGCCAGCCGATCCGGGTGTTTGATTTCTCTAATGAACCTGGCTTTGAGTAGCTTGGCAAGCTCCCCCCCCATAGCTTGTCGTTTGGGTTCGGAGAATCGTCGCAGCGTTTGCTTGACAGGTTTGAACCCCTTTATTATGTTGAGGCTGTGTTCGGCTAGTCTGCACGGGATTCCTGGCATGTCCGAAGGATGCCAAGCAAAGATGTCCCAGTTTTCGCGCAAGAATGCTCGCAAAGCAACGTTGACCGCTGGATCCAGCTGTGCTCCGATGGAGGCTGTCTTGTTAGGATCCGTCGGGTGCACTTGAAATTTAACTATTTCGTCTGCTGGCTTGATAGAGGTGGACTTGGATCTCTTATCGAGGATTACATTGTCCTTGTCCACCGTTGTCCGCAGAGTGGTTAACTCCTCGGTCGAGAGGGCCTCGGATAGTGCCTCGAGGGCCAGGGATGCGGTTTTGTTTTCAACACGGAGTGCTATATCAGGATCACTTGTGATCGTGATGATTCCGTTGGGCCCTGGCATTTTGAGCTTCATGTACCCATAGTGGGGTATTGCTTGGAAGCGTGTGAAAGCGTCTCATCCCAGCAAGGTGTGGTATCCGCTGTTGAAAGGTGCCACATGGAAGAGTAACTCTTCAGACCCGTAGTTCTCCGGCGTGCCGAATACTACATCAAGTTTATTTTTTCCCGAGCATCGCGCTTCTCGGCTGGGGATAATACCTCGAAAGGTTGTATTGCTCTGCTCGATGCGGCTCTTGTCCATCTGCATTTTGTGAAGTGTGTCTTCGTAGATGAGGTTTAGTCCGCTGCCACCATCCATGAGCACTTTAGTGAGTCTGAAGCCATCTACAATTGGGTTTAAGACCAAGGTGGCAGGTGCTCGGACCAATCTAGATCTTGGTTTGTCATCGGCATTAAAAGTTATTGCCATGTCATTCCAAGGATTTATTGCGGCTACTTGGTTGACTTCAGCGAGGTTGCGGACCACCCTTTTGCGCTGATTGTTTGAAGAAAAGGTCTCGAAGACCGTAAAGACGTTGAGGTCATCGTCCTCCGGAGATTACACCTCCGGGGTAATATTTGAGAGGATGGCTTCGCCGCTCTTAGCCACCTGCCGGACTACCCAACATGCTTGAAGGCTATGTGTTGGTTCCGTATTCGGCGTAGTGTGTATTGGACAGGGCCTGTCGAGTAATGCGTCCAGGACGGTTCTATGACCTATGGATTTTTTTTTATTTTGTCAATGAGGTGATGATCAGGTGGCCCGTGAGGGTGCATCCTTTTTGCCTGTCCGGCGGGTTGCTTGAAGGCAGGAGGATCCCATCGGGCTGTCTGAACTTTCCAAGCGCTTTCCATTGCGCAGTACTTCTGTACTATGTGTGCCAAATCTGCAAAGTGCAGTATGCGACGGCGGTTGAGGGCATTGACTATTCCCTCGTCCATACAGTTGCGGTAGAAAACTGAAACCGCGTCGCCGTTGTAGCAATCTTTAATCTTGTTTTTGACAAGGAGGAACCTGGCCCAGAAGTGATAGACCATTTCCTGAGGTTGCTGTCGTACGTACATTAGGTCACATACATCTGGAGGACCTGAATTGCTTGGATAATATTTCTTGTGGTGGGTAGGCGGGTTAAAATCCGATCCCTGACCCATTATTGCATCCAGAGTTTGAAGAGTTTGCAAGGTCACCGGCCCAGGGTCCGGAGTGTCCTTGCGGCCATTGGGTTCAACGCTCGATGCTGTGTTCGGAGGACATGAGGGCGCAGGACTCGGATATCTGAACTTAGCTTGGTTGTAACTTAGGGGGAGACGTATTCTCGACTTGTTCTTCCACGACCGCTACTAGATGGGTGATCGGCGGGGACCTGATTTCCCTCTGATCGGGTTTAAGCCCAATCCGATCGTAGTTCGTTGCAACTCCTAGGGCAGCGATGCGATCTAGTAGCTCGTTTAAGGATGAGACATCTGCTGGATCCATCTTTTCGGGGTGTTGAAGGCCGATGTGAAGATGATGTTTAGCGATCTCTAGGGCTGCCTTTGGCTTAACGGCCATGCGAGCGCTCATGGTGAAACCGCCGAGCTGGAGGACCTGCCCTGGAGCTAGGGCCCCTCCAGAAGTAATGCTGTCGTTGATGATAAGGTGAGCCATCGATCCCGCCGTCGACGACACAGTGGAACTCTCAATGAAAGCACCAATGTCGGTGTCAAAACTGGCCGATCTCGGGTTGGGGGTCCCGAACTGTGCGTCTGAGGATCGAAGGTAACAGGAGACAAAGGGGACACGATATTTACCCAGGTTCGGGCCCTCTCGATGGAGGTAATACCTTACTTCCTGCTTGATTGACTTTGATGAGTATAGGGGTTACAAGAGTCGATCTAACTCGAGATCATAATGGCTAAACCCTAGATGTCTAGCCTATATGATTTGTGTTGTTCTCAATGGACTAACACTTCTGGTTTATATAGACACCGGAAGGGTGATATGTCTCCAACGTATCTATAATTTTTTATTGTTCCATGCTATTATATTATCTGTTTCGGATGTTTAATGGGCTTTACTATGCACTTTTATATTATTTTTGGGACTAACCTATTCACCGAAGGCCCAGTGCAAATTGCTGTTTTTTTGCCTATTTCAGTGTTTCGCAGAAAAGGAATATCAAACGGAATCCAAACGGAATGAAACCTTCGCGAGGATCGTTTTTGGAACAAACGCAATCTAGGAGACTTGGACTGGACGTTAAGGAAGCAACGAGGCGGCCACGAGGTAGGGAGGCGCGCCCCCTCCCTCGTGGGCCCCTCATGGCTCCACCGACCTACTTCCTTCGCCTATATATACTCATATACCCTGAAAATATCCGAGAGCACCACGAAACACTATTTCCACTGCCGCAACCTTCTGTACCCATGAGATCCCATCTTGGGGCCTTTTTCGGCGCTCCGCCGGAGGGGGAATCGATCACGAAGGGCTTCTACATCAACACCATGGCCTCTCTGATGATGTGTGAGTAGTTTACCACAGACCTTCGGGACCATAGTTATTAGCTAGATGGCTTCTTCTCTCTCTTTGGATCTCAATACAAAGTTCTCCTCGATTCTCTTGGAGATCTATTTGATGTAATTCTTTTTGTGGTGTGTTTGTCGAGATTCGATGAATTGTGGGTTTATGATCAAGATTATCTATGAAAAATATTTGATTCTTCTCTGAATTCTTATATGCATGATTTGATATCTTTGCAAGTCTCTTCGAATTATCAGTTTGGTTTGGCCTACTAGATTGATCTTTCTTGCAATGGGAGAAGTGCTTAGCTTTGGGTTCAGTCTTGCGGTGTCCTTTCCCAGTGATAGCAGGGGCAGCAAGGCACATATTGTATTGTTGCCATCGAGGATAAAAAGATGGGTTTATATCATATTGCTTGAGTTTATCCCTCTACATCATGTCATCTTGCCTAATGCGTTACTATGTTCTTATGAACTTAATACTCTAGATGCATGCTGGATAGCGGTCTTGACAGTAATTTGTTCACCCACCATAGATTATGCTATCTTGAGAGAAGCCACTAGTGAAACCTATGGCCCCCGGGTCTATTTTCCAGCATATTAATCTCCCGTCAACTAGCTATTTCTGTCGCCATTTATTTTGCGATCTTTACTTTTCAATCTATACAACAAAAATACCAAAAATATTTATCTTATTATCTTTATCAGATCTCACTTTTGCAAGTGGCCGTGAAGGGATTGACAACCCCTTTATCGCGTTGGTTGCAAGGTTCTTATTTGTTTGTGCAGGTATGAGGGACTTGCGTGTAGTCTCCTACTGGATTGATACCTTGGTTCTCAAAAACTGAGGTAAATACTTACACTAGTTTGCGTTATCACCCTTTCCTCTTCAAGGTAAAACCAACGCATGCTCAAGAGGTAGCAAAGGGCCTAGGGTTATAAAAAGTCGGTTTACAAATAAAGGAAACTACACATCCGGACGTCAAGCTTGCCATCCACGCAAAGGAAGTCCCAACCGGACACGGGGGAATGCCTTCTATGTTGTATCTTCATGGCCCATCAGTCCGGCCCATGCTACACAGTCCGGACACCCGAGGACCCCATAATCCATGACTCCCTTAGTCGGGCATTGAGTCTGACTCAACTTCACACCTTGTAACACAGGTAAGAACCCTTTCTTTGACTGATCCATTTTGAACTTCTTCAAAACTTTATCAAGGTATGTGCTTTGTGAAAGTCCAATTAAGCGTCTTGATCTATCTCTACACATCTTGATGCCCAATATATAAGCAGCTTCACCGAGGTCTTTCATTGAAAAATTCTTATTCAAGTATCCTTTTATGCTATCCAGAAATTCCGTATTATTTCCAATCAACAATATGTCATCCACATATAATATTAGAAATTCTACAGAGCTCCCACTCACTTTCTTGTAAATACAGGCTTCTCCAAAAGTCTGTATAAAACCGTATGCTTTGATCACACTATCAAAGCGTATATTCCAACTTCGAGAGGCTTGCACAGTCCATAAATGGATCGCTGGAGCTTGCATACTTTGTTAGCACCTTTAGGGTCGACAAAACCTTCTGGTTGCATCATATACAACTCTTCTTTAAAATATCCATTAAGGAATGCAGTTTTGACATCCATTTGCCAAATTTCATAATCATAAAATGCGACAATTGCTAACATGATTCGGACAGACTTAAGCATCGCTACGGGTGAGAAGGTCTCATCGCAGTCAACTCCTTGAACTTGTCGAAAACCTTTCGCAACAAGTCGAGCTTTGTAGACAATAACATTACTGTCAGCGTCAGTCTTCTTCTTGAAGATCCATTTATTCTCTATGGCTTGCCGATCATCGGGCAAGTCAACCAAAGTCCACACTTTGTTCTCATACATGGATCCCATCTCAGATTTCATGGCCTCAAGCCATTTTATGGAATCTAGGCTCATCATCGCTCCTCATAGTTCGTAGGTTCATCATGGTCTAGTAACATGACTTCCAAAAAAGGATTACCATACCACTCTGGTGCGGACCGTACTCTGGTTGACCTACGAGGTTCCCTAGTAACTTGATCTGAATTTCATGATCATCATCATTAGCTTCCTCACTAATTGGTGTAGAAATCACTGGAACTGATTTCTGTGATGGACTACTTTCCAATTCGGGAGAAGGTAAAATTACCTCATCAAGTTCTACTTTCCTCCCACTCACTTCTTTTGAGAGAAACTCCTTCTCTAGAAAGGATCCATTCTTAGCAACAAATATCTTGCCTTCGGATTTGTGATAGAAGGTGTACCCAACAGTTTCCTCTGGGTATCCTATGAAGATGCATTTCTCCGATTTGGGTTTGAGCGTATTAGGTTGAAGCTTTTTCACATAGGCATCGCAGCCCCAAACTTTAAGAAATGACAGCTTAGGTTTCTTGCCAAACCACAGTTCATATGGTGTCGTCTCAACGGATTTAGATGGTGCCCTATTTAATGTGAATGCAGCTGTCTCTAAAGCATAACCCCAAAACGATAGCGGTAAATCAGTAAGAGACATCATAGATCGCACCATATCTAATAAAGTAGGTTACGATGTCCGGACACACCATTACGCTGTGGTGTTCCAGGTGCGTGAGTTGCGAAACTATTCCACATTGTTTCAAATGAAGACCAAACTCATAACTCAAATAATCACCTCCACGATCAGATCGTAAAAACTTTATTTTCTTGTTACGATGATTTTCCACTTCACTCTGAAAATCTTTGAACCTTTCAAATGTTTCAGACTTATGTTTCATTAAGTAGATATAACCATATCTTCTCAAATCATCTATGAAGGTCAGAAAATAACGATACCCGCCGCGAGCCTCAACACTCATCGGACCGCATACATCAGTATGTATTATTTCCAATAAGTCAGTAGCTCGCTACATTGTTCCGGAGAACGGAGTCTTAGTCATCTTGCCCATGAGGCATGGTTCGCAAGCATCAAGTGGTTCCAAAAGCCCATCAACATGGAGTTCCTTCATGCGCTTTACACCAATATGACCTAAACGGCAGTGCCACAAATAAGTTGCACTATCATTATTAACTTTGCATCTTTTGGCTTCAATATTATGAATATGTGTATTACTGCGATCGAGATTCAACAAAAATAGACCACTCATCAAGGGTGCATGACCATAAAAGATATTACTCATATAAATAGAACAACAATTATTCTCTGATTTAAATGAATAACCGTCTTGCATCAAACAAGATCCAGATATAATGTTCATGCTTAACGCTGGCACCAAATAACAATTATTCAGGTCTAAAACTAATCCCGAAGGTAGATGTAGAGGTAGCGTGCCGACGGTGATCACATCCACCTTGGAACCATTTCCGACGTGCATCGTCACCTCGTCGTTAGGCAATCTTTGTTTAATCCGTAGCCCCTGTTTCGAGTTGCAAATATGAGCAACAGAACCAGTATCAAATAACCAGTATCAAATACGAGCATTAGTAAGGTACACATCAATAACATGTATATCAAATATACCTTTCACTTTGCCATCCTTCTTATCCGCCAAATACTTGGGGCAGTTCCGCTTCGAGTGACCAATCCCTTTGCAGTAGAAGCACTCAGTTTCAGGCTTAGGTCCAGACTTGGGCTTCTTCCCTTGAGCAGCAACTTGCTTGCTATTCTTCTTGAAGTTCCCCTTCTTCCCTTTGCCCTTTTTCTTGAAACTACTGGTCTTGTTAACCATCAACACTTGATGCTCCTTCCTGATTTCTACCTCCGCAACCTTTAACATTGCGAAGAGCTCGGGAATTGTCTTTTCTATCCCTTGCATGTTATAGTTCATCACGAAGCCTTTATAGCTTGGTGGCAGTGATTGAAGAACTCTGTCAATGACACTATCATCAGGAAGATTAACTCCCAGTTGAGTCAAGTGGTTATGGTACCCAGATATTCTGAGTATGTGTTCACTGACAGAACTATTCTCCTCCATCTTGCAGCTATAGAACTTGGTGGAGACTTCATATCTCTCAACTCGGGCATTTGCTTGTAATATTAACTTCAACTCCTGGAACATCTCATATGCTCCATGACATTCAAAACATCTTTGAAGTCTCGATTCTAAGCCGTAAATCATGGCACACTGAACTATCGAGTAGTCATCAGCTTTAGTCTGCCAGGCGTTCATAACGTCCGGAGTTGCTCCTGCAGCGGGTCTTGCACCTAGCGGTGCTTCCAGGACGTAATTCTTCTGTGCAGCAATGAGGATAATCCTCAAGTTACGAACCCAGTCCGTGTAGTTGCTACCATCATCTTTCAACTTAGCTTTCTCTAGGAATGCATTAAAATTCAAGGGAATGGTAGCACGGGCCATTGATCTACAACAACATAGATATGCAAAAACTATCAGGACTAAGTTCATGATAAATTAAAGTTCAATTAATCATATTACTTAAAAACTCCCACTTAGATAGATATCCCTCTAGTCATCTAAATGATCACGTGATCCATATCAACTAAACCATGTCCGATCATCACATGAGATGGAGTAGTTTCAATGGTGAACATCTCTATGTTGATCATATCTACTATATGATTCACGTTCGACCTTTCGGTCTCAGTGTTCCGAGGCCATATCTGCATATGCTAGGCTCATCAAGTTTAACCCGAGTATTCTGCATGCGCAAAACTGGCTTGCACCCAATGTATGTGAACGTAGAGCTTATCACACCCGACCATCACGTGGTGTCTTGGCACGATGAACTGTAGCAACGGTGCATACTCAGGGAGAACACTTATACCTTGAAATTTAGTGAGGGTTCATCTTATAATGCTACCGCCGTACTAAGCAAAATAAGATGCATAAAAGATAAACATCACATGCAATCAAAATATGTGACATGATATGGCCATCATCATCTTGTGCCTTTGATCTCCATCTCCAAAGCACCATCATTATCTCCATCGTCACCGGCTTGACACCTTGATCTCCATCGCAGTGTCGTTGTCGTCTCACCAACTATTGCTTCTACAACTATCGCTATCGCATAGTGATAAAGTAAAGCAATTACATGGCGATTGCATTTCGTACAATGAAGCGACAACCATAAGGCTCCTGCCAGTTGCCGATAACTTTTACAAAACATGATCATCTCATACAATAACTTATATCTCATCATGTCTTGACCATATCACATCACAACATGCCCTGCAAAAACAAGTTAGACGTCCTCTACTTTGTTGTTGCAAGTTTTACGTGGCTACTACGGGCTTCTAGCAAGAACCGTTGTTACCTACGCATCAAAACCACAACGATTTTTTGTCAAGTGTGCTATTTTAACCTTCAACAAGGACCGGCCGTAGTCAAATTTGATTCAACTAAAGTTGGAGAAACAGACACCCACCAGCCACCTGTGTGCAAAGAACGTCGGTAGAACCGGTCTCATGAACGTGGTCATGTAATGTTGGTCCGGGCCGCTTCATCCAACAATACCGCCGAATCAAAATAAGACATCGGTGGTAAGCAGTATGACTATTATCGCCCACAACTCTTTGTGTTCTACTCGTGCATTTCATCTACGCATAGACCTCGCTCTGATACCACTGTTGGGGAACATAGCAAGCAATTTCAAATATTTCCTACGCTCACGCAAGATCTATCTAGGAGGTGCACGGCAACGAGAGGGGGAGAGTGTGTCTACGTACCCTTGTAGACCGAAAGCGGAAGCGTTTGACAACGCGGTTCATGTAGTCGTACACATTCACGATTGATCCTGATCAAGTGCCGAACGCACGACACCTCCGCGTTCAGCACACGTTCGCCTTCTTGATCCAGCAAGATGGGCGAAGTAGTAGATGAGTTCCGGTAGCACGACGGCGTGGTGACGGTGTTGGTAAAGAACAATCTCCGCAGGGCTTCACCATGCACAACGGAAACTATGACGGAGGATAAACTAGAGGGGACGGGGTTGCCGGCACATGGCTTGGTGATTCTTGAACTGTCTTGGGTGCTAGCCCTGCCCCTCTATTTATATGCTGAGCCCCGGGGTCAAAACTTGGAGTGAAAGCCTCCTCAAAGTCGGTTTTGCCCGAAAGGCAAGAGTCCTTCTTGGACTCCAGGGCTAGACGAATGGGTTCCCAGCGTCTACCCCCTAGACACTAGGGTTCCTGGCGTCTAGCCTGTGGTCTCCGCAGAACTCCCTTTTGCACTTTGCAAAAGCCTCGTGGGCTTTCCCCTTTGGCCCAAATAAAGTGTTCTCGTACCCAAACATTTCGGGAAACATCCGGAACCCCTTCCAGTGAACTCCGGAGACCGAACACTATTATCCCATATATCAATCTTTACCTTCGGACCATTCCGGAGCTCATCGTCATGTCCGTGATCACATATGGGATTCCGAACAACATTCAGTTACCAACATACGTAACTCATATAGTACTATATCGTCAACGAACGTTAAGCGTGCGGACCCTACGGGTTCGAGAACTATGTAGATACCTCTCCGATACTCGGAGTGACAAATCATAATCTCGATCTATGCCAACCCAACAAACACCTTCGGAGACACCTGTAGAGCATCTTTATAATCACCCAGTTATGTTGTGACGTTTGATAGCACACAAGGTTTTCCTCCTGTATTCGGGAGTTGCATAATCTCATAGTCAGAGGAATATGTATAAGTCATGAAGAAAGAAATAGCAATAAAACTTAACGATCATTATGCTAAGCTGACAGATGGGTCTTGTCCATCACATCATTCTCTAATGTTCTGATCCTATTCATCAAATGACAAGACATGTCTATGGTCGGGAAATATAACCTTCTTTGATCAACCAGCTAGTCAAGTAGAGGCATACTAGGTACACTCTGTTTTGTCTATGTATTCACACATGTACTATGTTTCCAGTTAATACAATTCTAGCATGAATAATAAGCATTTATCATGATATAAGGAAATATAAATAAGAAGTTTATTATTGCCTCTAGGGCATATTTCCTTCAACCCCCACCCTCTCCCGCACGGCGCCATAACCATGCCACAATGTGGTCTTCAGGCTACGTCGTGGCGTCGACGCAACGCGCTCGTCGGGAGGAGGTGAACCCACAAGCTGCACTCATCGTGGCACGAGAGCTGCTGCGATGCAGGCTGGCAGAAGGCGGCCACGACGCCTTGCTTGGACAGGTCACCGAGCTACTCAACGCCGCCTGCAAGGGCGCAACACCCTTCTGCACCCTGCCTATGCCACGCACGCTGCGAGGGGCACGCACTCGCCCCTGCTGCGTCCGCATGCCCTTCCTTGGGGGTCCGAGGGATCTCGTAGTGGCAACCTGGCCAACGACACCGCTCGCCGGACTCAAGATGTGTTCCCCCGTACGGGCGGATTAGGCGGCCCCTCGCGGGGTCGCGCCGAAATGCCACCCCCGGTCGTCGTGACCTGGTATCAGTGATGGCGGGCAATGGAGCAGGGGGACCAGTTGCCGATCTCGAGATGACGGATCCCGGTGCCCCCGCACCCCCGCTGATGGGATCGCTTTGCGCGCAAGGAAGAAGCCTGCACTCGTTCCCCTCGTCGGCCAGGACATCAGGACCGCCTGGGTCGCACGAGGCCGAGACCCTTGGCGAGCAACCCCGATGCCTTGTCGGCGCCTTCGACAACAACAGCCACCGGGTACCACCAATATCTTTGGGACACAATTACACTAACTTTGGATAGCAGGTGAACCAAGCCATACCCGCGGCCGTGCATCTCAGGGCGTCGGCCCTGCCCCTGGCAGGTGCCACGCACTAGGGGCTTCACAGGGGGAGCCCGGCTCCAGAGATCGCCCCGCGCCACGCAGCGCAGGGCGCCACCATGATGGTGGCGCGCGCCGCCCGGAGGTAGGTCCTCTGCTGGGGAGGCGCCGGCGAGCCCTTCCCCCGGTAGAGGGCCTGCGAGTGCCTCACCACCGCCAGCTTATCCCCTAGCTCCTTGGTCTCTTCCTTGGTTTTCAGACGCCCCAATGGTGGTCGATGGATGTGCCAGGCGGGGTCCTCGCCAGGAGCAAGGAGTGCCCGTGAAGATCTCCGCTCGTGACACTCTCACGTAATAATGAGTCGGGGTTGTACACGCCCCGGAGTCCCCTACGCGTCGCCCTCGGGCCTCACGGGGGCTCCCACCCATGTCCAAGTGGAATCACCATGCTCCGCGCTGGCAGTCGACACTGTCCCCCAATGACTATGCCCACGCCCAGAGGAAGCACCGAGCTCCGCATTGGTGAGAAGACTAGTGTAGGCGCCGGACGCGGCTGTCTCTTTTCGCCCCTTTTTTGCAGCACAATTTGGTGTCTTTGGAATGAAATTTGGAGTTTCGTGTGCTTATTAAAAGAAAAAGGTGGGGATTTTTGATTCGCAGTGTTTTGTTGCTCTTTGGTTTCTATTAAGAAGCATGGCTCATGCCTGCTACTCCCCCCAGCGCCTCGCGAGAGGGGGCGAGTGTGGTGTGCACACTCGGGCTAGCCCGAGCAGCGTCACAGCCCCTCGGGGCCAAGGGCGCAACCCCCATGGGTCACCGCGCACACCTTGCCAATTGACTCCTTGCGCGGCACTCTCGAAGGGCCCAGCAGGCATGTCATGGGACTTAAGCCCCCGCGGGCCCCCAAAGGGCCCGCCTCAGGAGAGGGGCGTCTCTGCAATGCAAGGACCCGCTCAAGACCACCATCACCAAAGATAAATCACGACAACTACTCTAGTCGGGAGCCTTCCGGTTCACTGCAGCACGTTCGAAATCAATCTTGAGAGCATATCATCATTTCATACATTATAGGGCAACCCCCTCCAAAGATGCTTTCACGCCCCGTAGGGCCATACCCAAAATTTTGGCATATAGGTTAGGACGGGAAAGGAAATGCAGGCCCAGCGAGACGCGCTACCGTCAGCGTCACCGTCTTCATCTTCACCATCGGCACCGCCCTCTTCAGCTGCGAGCGCATCCACGCCGTCTTCAAGGGCGAAATCTGCGATCAGGTTGTCCACATGGACATTCACCCAGCTCGCCAGGTCGCCCTGGGTGACCCTGGGCACGGGGGCTATTGCAGCATTCAAGTCGAAGTCGGGGTCAAGGCTAATATGGTGGCTGAAGTCACGCGAGAGTGCACGCCCAAGAAGGCCCCGGCTTCTCTCTTCGACGAGCTGGCGCCCCCTCGTGGCCCGGCCTTCCAAATAGGTCACGACTTGGGTGAAGAAGTGGAGGTAGCCGACATCATCAGCTTCGTGCGGGCGGGAGATGCTCTCTTCCCAGATGGTGCGTCTTCATCATCACCATTGGCACCGCCCTCTTCAGCTGCGAGCGCATCCACGCCGTCTTCAAGGGAGAACTCCAAGATCAGGTCGTCCACATGGTCATTCACCCAGCTCGCCAGGTCACCCTGGGTGACCCTGGGCATGGGGGCTATCGCAGCATTGATGTCGAAGTTGGGGTCAAGGCTAAGAAGGTGGCTGAAGACACGCAAGAACGCGCGCCCAAGAAGGCCCTGGCTTCTCTCTTCGATGAGCTGGCACGCCCTCATGGCCCGGCCTTCCAGGCAGGTCACGACTTGGGTGAAGAAGTGGAGGTAGCCGGCATCATCAGCTTCATGCGGGCGGGAGATGCTCTCTTCACAGATGGTGTCTAAGGCCCGGTTGGCCCTGACCCTGAGGTCCTCAAGCATCAAGGAGCGCTCGCGCTGCATCGTCCGGCGGCGGCTTGCTTCGTCTGTAGCCTTCTCCACAAGGGACGTGATGTCCGCGACCTACTGCTGAAGTGAGGACAACTCGGCTTGGCTGGAGGCCCAAGCCTCCTCGGCGGCTTTCTCGCGCCGCTCTGCTGCGGCCAGCTTCACCCTGAGGGTGTCGGTCTTGCCCTGCAGCTCGACCTGTCGCGGTTGGAAGCGGGTCTCCTGGAGCCCCAATTTCCAGCGGTATTCATCAACATAAGCCCCACGGATCACCCCCACCTTTTGGTCAATCTCCTGCTGGACCCTAGCCTCCCGAGAGGCAAGGGCGTCCTCAGCTGTGGCTACTTGGCGCTCCCTCACCTCCAGTTGCTCGAGCTAAAGGCTGTGCTCCAAGGCCTCAACCGCCAGCGCGTCCTCACGCGCCTGGACCCCCATCTCGTCTGTGGGGGCCCTGCTTGGCGACGCCGCTAGGGCGGCCCTACGCGCCTGGATTTGCCGCTCAAGGGCGGCGTTCGAAGCTCCCTCTCTCGCTCCTCGGCCGCCTCACGTCGATGGTCGGCGGCCCTGGCCTCCTCCAAAGCACGGGCGCAAGCCTCAGGAGAAGCTGCGAGGGACTCCGCGGCCTCCGTGCTGGCGCGCTCATGCTGCAGAAGCCCGAGGTTGATGGCGACCTTCAGTTGATGCCACTCACGCAGCAGGTGGAGGCCCTCCGCCTCGAGGCGTGTGTCAAAATCGGCAAGTTCTCCTCCAAGCCGACCCAGCGCGCTCACTTCTTCCTGGAAAAGGTCATTACGGATGACGCTGCACCCGCGTGCGAGTTCCAGCGCACAACCAATCCCTTCTTCCACGCCAGGGGCTGTCGGAGAGGCGCGGGATGACTCGCCCATCTCCGGCAGGGGGCTGGTGGCTGAAGCTCCTTCGATCGCTTCCCGGACCTCGGTGGAGGCGTTGCGCTGCCTCGCTCTGCCGCTCAAAGATGAAGTCGACGCTCGGGTCGCCCAGCCACTTGCAAGAACCAATGGAGGAGCTCTCGGCATGCCCCCTGTACCCCAGAAATGGCCTTGGAGGAAGGACGCTGGGAGAAAAGGCTCCCGGCCTTCCAGCAGCACCTCCGCTTCGCGGACCGGCACCATGTCCCGCGTGGGTGCTCGACGCGAGGGGCCTGGAGTTGCGGGCGGACTGTCGGTGTTCTGGGAATGGGGGTACCCAGACTTGCCTGCCTGCAGCCCACGGCGTGGCTTGATCGACGGCCTGGTACGGCCCACCTTCAGCATCAACAACTCAAGAACCTCGTGAGGGGCCAAGCTTCGCGAGGCGGATGACACCAAGACCTCCAAGAGGAGCGGCCTCCTCGGGCTGGCTCCTGAGGAGCGGAGACCTCTATGCAAGGCTCACCTCGCGAGGATCGGATGACGTGAGCCATGACGTACACCACTTTCCACTTTGGTGCTAAAGAGGCAAGCGCAGGCGCGGAGTCCCGAGGAATCAGCAAAAGGTTTCCATTCTCGTGCAACAAGACCAAGACCGCCAGGACGGCGGGACAGAGGTCATCACCAAGCCCACCATGGTGTCACGACCAAAGGCTTTTGCAGGCGAAGACTACTTTTGTCAGGATAGCATGTACTAGTTGTCTCCCTTCGTATTTGGCCGTTGTGGGATCCCTTCCTGCCTTTCTTTGGGAAGAGGACCAAGGCCGCTATAAGTAGAGCAGCACCACCACCGTAGAAGGGGATACCGGATCAGATCCATACCATCCTCACACTCACCAGCTCACTCGAGCACAAGAACACTCCTCCTCCTGAGGTTGTTCTCCCATTGTACTAGTTCATCCTCAGCCCCTCGAGGCCAATCCACCACAAAGCAGGAGTAGGGTTTTACACCGCAAGGTGGCCCGAACCTGGGTAAACTGATGTGTCCCATTTCCTTCCTGTTCATCGAGCTAGGCCGTGAGATTGGCGAGTAGGCAGACTAGGGAGGTTGAGTTCTTCGCACGCACCCCAGAGTTCGAACCTCTCAAGGGTCTGCGGAACCTGAAATCTAACATTTGGCGTGCTAGGTAGGGGTGCGTCGGAGCTCTCTTCCTCCAGTCGATTCGCCACTGTTTTGACATCCCCATGGCTGATGCTCGTCGAGTTCGTGCTGAGCGTCGGGCCGCTCTTGCAGCCCGCATCTCCCAGACGGCACCCGCTGGCGACGGTGCTCTCCGTCGTTCCCCGTCGCCCACGACCAACGCTGCCACCGGCCCCACGGCACACAAGCAGCAGGCTTCATCGATGCAGCCCTCCGTGCGGCGGGATGGGCGCACCTCCACCCCGTCGCTGACCCTGACGGCCACTTCGTTGTCTCATGCTCGTCGCGGCCCGGCAAACTCGCAGGCTGCGTTGCTCATGGCACGCGAGCTCCTACGCTACCGCCCCATCGACGACCTCTACGAGGACTGGCTGGATCACATCGCTGAGCTCGTCAGCACCGCCGGAGAGTCTCCTGCACCATCTCACTCGCTGCCTCACCCGCCGCCTGCCACGGGTGACGTGGCTCACAGAGCACCGCCTCCACCCCCCAGGCAGGACGCCATCATCAAGCCAAGGCGCAAGGCTCCACGGCGCGACCTGCCGCGCAAGGAGCCGGCGTGCGACGAGGAAAGCTGCCAGGTGGTGCAGCGACCGCAAGGATAGGCGCGTGCGCTCCCAGCACTGCCACGTCAAAACCGCGCGCCGCCTACGGTGGTGGCGCGCAAGTGCCAAGATCAGGCTCCACCTCCACGGCGGGCTCCCGTGACCACAGCTGGATGCCGCGCGTTCACCCCGGAGTTGCGCAGCGTCGTCTGGCCAGGGAAGTTCAAGCCCGACCTGCCCCCACAATACGATTGCACCCCCGACCCTGCCGAGTTCCTGCAGCCCTATGAGCTGAGCATCGAGGCGGCCAACGGCGACGAGAAGGTTATGGCGAACTGGTTTCCCATGGCCCTCAAGGACAGTGCGCGCTCGTGGCTCCTGAACCTCCCCGCGGGATTGATCTCCTCCGGGGACGAGATGCGAGAGCGTTTCGTCGCTAACTTCCAGGGCACTCGCGACCGCCCGTCAGCTGCGGGTGACCTGCGGCACATCAAGCAGCAGCCAGGAAAGACCTTGCACAAGTACATCCAGCGCTTCAACATTGTTCGCCTCAAAATCCCAAAGGTGTCAGATGAGGCTATCATCACGATGTTCACTGATGGCGTCCACGACGTCAAGATGAAGGAGGAGCTCACCATACACGAGGACCTATGCATGGCTCTGGAGATGTTCAACATCGCAACCAAGTGCATGAGAGCTGAGGAAGGCCGCCTCTCCCTCCTGGAACTTTTGGAGGCTGACCCAGAAGACAAGAAGACCAAGGCCAAGGATGTGAAGCGCAAGGGATCGGCCGTGCTCGCGGCCGAACCGGAGATGAAGCTCGGCTGCGACCACCCATAGTCATCCAAGGGCAGCCACCCGGTCTGCGTCTTCCACAACATGCACAGCCACAACACTAACGACTGCCAGGAGCTCAGGGACATCCTCGACGGGCGCCTCGGTCATCGCCCCGAGAGCAACGATCGAGGCTATAGCCGCGGAGGAGGCCGAGGCGGAGGATGCTAGGATGGCCCCGATCCTCGCCAGGAATGGCGCGACCAGCCTTGTGAGGACCGCTGGCAGCGCCAGCCTCGTGAGGGCGCCTGGAGGGATCAGCCTCGCGAGGGTCGTCCTCAGGGCAACGTTGGCCTTCCTCTGTTGCCTCCACCACCAAGAAGGAATGACGACCACCACCAGGACGAGGGGGTTGGGGGCTTCCAGGAGCCTCGAGCCATTGCTTGCATCCTGGGTGGCGCTCAGGCCCCAGCCTCTCATCGCATCTTCAAGCAGTTCGCGCATGAGGTGAACGCAACCCTCCCCAATCTCGAGGCAACACGTCCACTCAGGTGGTGCAAGTACACCATCACCTTCAACTCTTCCGACCATCTCAAGTGTGTGGCAACTGTCGGTGCCCTCCCCATGCTCTGCTCGCCTACCATCAACAACGTGCTCGTCACCAAGACACTCATCGATGGTGGTGCGGGGCTCAATGTTCTCTCCATCGAGACGTTCGATTGACTCCAGGTGCCCTATGACCAGCTGCAGCCTACCAAGCCTTTCTTGGGAGTGACCGATGGCTCCACCATCCCGATAGGGCAGATCCGCCTCCCTGTCACTTTCGGCAAGTGCGACAACTACCGCAACGAGCTCATCAACTTCGACGTCGCCCACATTCGCCTCCCGTACAACGCTGTGACAGCCTGGACTTTGCCTTCTCTCTTTTTCCGCACTTGCTTTTGCCTTTGCCTTGGATTTGGGATTTGGAATCAATTCAAATGGACTTATCACTTGGGAATGCCCTTGACTTTCACCCAAGTGACCTATCTACTTCTCATTCAATCTTATTTCTCTGAAAAATCCCCAAAATGGTCAAATGAATATTTTTCATAAAAGAAAAATATTCATTTTCTCTTCTAAAACTCATTTCAGAAACTAGTCCTCCAAAGCAACCCTCATTTTCATTGCTCCCAAAATTCTGAAATAATTCCTGAATATTCTTTGAACCATGGCCCACCTCCCCAAGCAAAAATATTGCATGACTTTTGTAATATTTGTGCTACAGAAAATAATTTCTCTTCTGGCCCAAACATGCACATTGTACAGCAAGTGTATTTTTCCTTGATCCTTTGGCCCTGATTTTTCTTGAGCCTCTTCGCCCTCCTAAGTAACCCTTAGCCCCAGGAGATCATCCCTAATGGCCATCTAGAAGCTATCCAAACGTAGCAGCCAAGTTTCTGTCCAGAAACTTGCCAAGATGGTTGAGTCACATCTGGTCGGCCTGGCGATGAGTCCTCAGCTTCCCTAGACCTATCACTGCATGGACTTTAGCCCAGACAAGGTTTGTCCGATCGTGGGCACTTTTTTGACCATGCCAGGGCGGTGACTGCGTGTGGACACGGGGTCTAGCATGTGCTCGATGCGCTCTGCGTCGCGCCAATGCCTCTGTTCGGCGCGTGCTCGAGCCAGAGCTCGCCGACGACTGCCGCGGCGCCACCAGCCTCGACTCATCACCATTGACCCCTCCTTGGCGCTCGTCGATGCCGCAGACGCCGCAGCAAGCATGGGCACGTCGCGGCCAAAAGCCACAATGCGCTCGTGCCCTTGTCTTCTTCTCCCCTACCTCCTGTGCTCGTTCGCGAGCATGGACAGCTTCCGCCTACACACTGAGCCCTTGCCCCCTCTCACTGGTGCCTTTCGTCGCCGTTCGCCGGTCCCCAGAGAACTCCGGCGATGCCACGTACCCCCCACTCGCTCCGGCTATATAAAGAGCCGCTCCCTCCGCTTCGTGGCCTCACACCGCAACTCACAACCACCACGACCACGTAGAAGA
This sequence comes from Aegilops tauschii subsp. strangulata, assembly GCF_002575655.3. Taxonomy (NCBI): domain Eukaryota; kingdom Viridiplantae; phylum Streptophyta; class Magnoliopsida; order Poales; family Poaceae; genus Aegilops; species Aegilops tauschii. The sequence continues at coordinate 119,811,794 of NC_053040.3, forward strand.
GCCGTAGCCCGGTCGGGCAGGCCTCTGGCTGTCGACCTCGACCAGAGATCATCGGCGATCCCTGCAGCCCAACCACCTTGCTCTAGAGCCTCTCGAGCTCAATCAACCTCTCAGGCGCGTCGTTGGGGATCCACTGGTGTCGCCTGGACGCAGCTGGGCCCCTAGAGTCGCCTCTCGCCGTCGCCTTCTTCCTCTCCGGCAAGCCCCGACCGCCACCGCCACTTGCGAGCTTGGTTGTAAGCAACTCTGGCCATCCCCCGGCAAGCCACAGGTACGGGCAGGTGCGCCGTGACCCCCTCTCCACTTTTATCCCTCTGGTTTTGCCCAGGACCCACTCATCGCCGGTGTAAGCTCTGCCGGAGCGCCGCCTCGCTCTGTTTCCTCTCTCCCCCTCTCTCTCCTGACCAGTGGGGCCCAGTGTCAGCCTCTCCACTCACACCCGAAGCGGTACGAGTGGAGGCATATTCTGTCTTTACGCCATCGACGTCACCCCCCCCCAGATTTTCTTTTTAATTCAATTTAAATTCAAATATTTGACCACAACTTTGACCAGTGATAACTCCTAGCCCATAAGTCCAAATGAGTTGATTCTTTTTGCATTGTGTTTGTTTCAAAAAGCTCTAGCAGCACACCAAAATGTGGAATTTTCCTTGCTGTCTAGAATTTCTAGTGATTTTCATATTTGTTTTTAATATTTTGTTTTGCGGTTTTTAAATATTTTCAGAGGGAGAGACTTGTCTTGAAGATAACCAGGAGGAGTGTGACCCTCCTCTGCACTAAGGCAAGCCACACTAGCATTTGGATGGTGTCATTTCAATATCTATGATTTTCCTACTTAAATATGAGTTCTTATATGCATTTAAAAAATTAGTTAAATAAATATGGTTGCTTGCTAGTTACTTTGTCATGCTTGAAATGTTTGTTTAAGTTACTGGCTGAATGCATGGACTAGTTTGGTCTAGTAGAATAAAATTTTGCCTTAGTTATATTGCTATGATAAATATTGATAGTTCCTTCTGTTAAGTGATATTTTCATATAAATTATGAGTTAATCAAAATATTGCATGATAATAAAAATGAGGTAGAACCAGTAAAGTTTAATCATGAGTAGTGCAAGAAAGTTATGTTGATAAGTTTGATCCGTTCATGGGAGTTGCATTCTTTGCATGTCGATTAGTTGCATGATCATGGCATCGTATGACTTGGTAGATCAATTTTTATTTTCAAGTTAAACCTGTTAATAGTCCAACTTGAATATAACGTTGATCAAGTCATGGTGCCACTGAATCGGGTTTTTCTCAGTGCGACCACATTTACCTTGTGGGAGGTCTTGATTCGGTCCTTTGTTGTGCCTCTCGCCGGTGCCTCCAACGAGGGAAGGTTATGGGCGTGCATACCCTGGCCCGGTAAGCAGACATAGCCTTGTGTGCCCGTTAGTTTTTATGGTACCTTGTCCCTGTTTGGGACCATTTTGCCACGACAGTGGCCGTTGGTGCCTTTGGTTGGCACGGGGCCACCCAGGACATAGCCCTGAGAGGGAGTTTGTCGGAGTGGCCGGGAGAGTGTCATGACAAGGGGAGGGTTTGATACGTCTCCGTCGTATCTATAATTTTTGATTGTTCCATGCCAATATTCTACAACTTTCATATACTTTTGGCAACTTTTTATACTATTTTTGGGACTAACATATTGATCCAGTGCCCAGTGCCAGTTTCTGTTTGTTGCATGTTTCTTGTTTCGTAGAAAATCCATATCAAACGGAGTCCAAACGGAATAAAAACTGACGGAGATTTTTTTGGAATATTTGTGATTTTTGGGAAGAAGAATCAACGCGATACGATGCCCGAGGGGGGCACGAGGCAGGTGGGCGCGCCCCAGGGGGTCAGGCGCGCCCTGGACCCTCGTGGCCACCCCGTTAGGCGGTTGGAGACCTTCTTTCGCCGCAAGAAAGCTAATTTCCGGATAGAGATCGTGTCCAAAATTCAGCCCAATTGGAGTTTCGGATCTCCGGTTATAAAAGAAACGGTGAAAGGCCAGATCTGAGAACACAGAAACAAAGAGAGACAGAGAGACAGATCCAATCTCGGAGGGGCTCTCGCCCCTCCCATGCCATGGAGACCAAGGACCAGAGGGGAAACCCTTCTCCCATCTAGGGAGGGGGTCAAGGAAGAATGATAAGGAGGGGGGCTCTCTCCCCCTCGCTTCCGGTGGCACTGGAATGCCACTGGGGGCCATCATCATCACCGCAATCTTCACCAACAACTTCACCGCCATCATCACCAACTCTTCCTCCCTCTATGCAGCGGTGTATTCCCTCTTTTACCCGCTGTAATCTCTACTTAAACATGGTGCTCAACGCTATATATTATTTCCCAATGATGTATGGCTATCCTATGATGTTTGAGTAGATCCGTTTTGTCGTGTGGGTTAATTGATGATCGTGATTGGTTTGAGTTGCATGTTTTATTATTGGTGCTGTCCTATGGTGCTCTCCATGTCGCGCAAGCGTGAGGGATCCCCGCTGTAGGGTTTGCAATATATGCATGATTTGCTTATGGTGGGTGGCGTGAGTGACAGAAGCATATACCCGAGTAAGTAGGTTGTTTGCATATGGGAATAAAGAGGACTTGATACTTTAATGCTATGGTTGGGTTTTACCTTAATGATCTTTAGTAGTTGCGGATGCTTGGTAGAGTTCCAATCATAAGTGCATATGATCCAAGTAGAGAAAGTATGTTAGTTTATGCCTCTCCCTCAAATAAAATTGCAATAATGATTACCGGTCTAGTTATCGATTGCCTAGGGACAAATAACTTTCTCGTGACAAAAAGCTCTCTACTAAAACTAATTTAGTTGTGTCTTTATCTAAACAGCCCCTACTTTTTATTTACGCGCTCTTTATTATCTTGCAAACCTATCCAAAAACACCTACAAAGTACTTCTAGTTTCATACTTGTTCTAGGTAAAGTGAACGTTAAGCGTGCGTAGAGTTGTATCGGTGGTCGATAGAACTTGAGGGAATATTTGTTCTACCTTCAGCTCCTCGTTGGGTTCGACACTATTACTTATCAAAAGAGGCTACAATTGATCCCCTATACTTGTGGGTTATCAGGGTTTCATCGGAATGCCGTTGGTCCACCCGAATGGGAGGGCGAGGCCTTGGGTTCCATGGTGTGGGTAAAGTGCGCTACCTCTGCAGAGTGTATTAAATCTATCGATAGCCGCGTCCTCGGTTATGGGCACAACTCGGGAGTAAGTCACACCATGGATCAACTTTTATAATTAATCTTGCACACTAAATAACTGTTGTTGGCACTGACTTCGTGAAGATTCTGGAGATCATGAGCTGATCATGAGTGATTGGTTTCAGTTGTGATCCGGGTACGATCACCGTTTGGTTACGAGGTAACCCGTCTGGTAAGCGAGTCCGTGGGGCTCGGTGCACATGTTGGTTTCACCACATTAGTAGCATTACTTGCATTGCATTAACCTGAATAATTGTCATGATATTGTTTGTCGTTGTTCTTATGTTTGTTGTGAGCTTGCAAGTACATTCAATGTACTGACCTGGCGTGTCATGCCAGCTTTCAGGCAAGTCATTTCGCATCGGAGAGCTTCCAGCGTCTTGGCCATGTCCATGTCGGTGTCCCTGTGCTATGGAGTTCCACTTCGTCGTTCTTCCGCTGCTGCGTAGTTCGTGTGATCGAGGCCCCTTCATGTTCATTGAATAATGTACATATTGTCCAGCCGCACCGTGTGTGCCGCTTGGCCTCTTAGCTCGATGTAATATCAGACCTATGTAATCCGCTAGCATCAATAAAGCGGTTGTTTTTATACCATGTTGTTGTGTGTTGCCAGAAGACTTGATCTCTGGGCTGGCAATGCAAGGTAAACCGGTTGCTCTGAGCCGGGGTACCACAGCGCTTGGTATTAGAGCCGCGCTGATTGTAGGACATGCTAGACCGTTAGTGCGTTAGTGGAAGGGTAGATAGCTTCGTCTGAGTGCCGGTAGTCATAGAAACTGGTTGCTGCATTGCACGCATGTTTATCTATTGTTATTACTAACCGTATGATGGTTGTGAGTGTAGATGGCTCCAGTTCCGATCTTGTACCATCCTGAGCCAGCTCCGTACACATCACCGCACCTGCTTCAGAACGTGTGGCGACGACTCTACCCAGAGGGTGCTGATCCAGTGTATCAGGTGTATCGGGAGCATCTGGCCGGTTCATTGTATGAGTATTGTGCTGAGGTCACTCTACACCACAGATCCCCTTCCGGCGCTTACATTCGTTCTTCTCAGGGTGGTCTCGCTTCTACGCCATCTCAGGCGGTCCAGTTTGCTGCAATCGAAGCTCTTGTAGACTTGCGCTACAATGAGGTTCGCATGCACACCCACCCAGGTTTCTTTTACTACCCATCTCTGCATGAGAATGGGCGTATCTGCTTTCCTTTGATTAATCCGGCGTGCGATCGTCCTACTAGCCACCTTTCCTGTTATATCACTGCCAGTTATCTCTTGATCTACGAGTTAGCTCGGGAGCTAACCCGCTCCCGGATAGCTCTCGCCGCTGCTCGTAATAGGAACCCTCTCCCTACTGTCAGTTTCACTCCTCGAGTTTCTCCAGCCTCTGTTACCCCGATGACTTCTCAGGGTACCATTAACCCTTTGGCAGTGACCCCTCGCAGTGCTCCTGCTGCGTGGGCTTCCCTTGTCGCTACTCCTGCAGCTCCTATGCTTAGATCCCATCCCGCACCTGCCCCTGAGGGAGAGTCCTCGAGGCAGCGCCGTCGCGCCTCTCTTAACCCAGAGGTCACTACTATCAGTTCAGGATCTGGGTCCGGCTCAGGAGAGGAGCCCGCAGCAGCACCATCCGAGCAGTAGACCGCTAGGGTATCACTTTCGTCATGAGTATGATGTATGGATGTAGTCGCACGTGTTATGATGCTTAGTTTCATGTATGAGGGTAGTGACCCTGTCATGATGTTAATTTTCATGTTGAGTCTATGTAAAATTATGTTGGAACTCTCTTTTTATTCGCCTTGGTTTCTTTTGTTGTTTTCTTCTGGATTTGTCACTAGCTTTCCACCCATTTTTGGATATTTCTCATCGCGGTTGCTTTGCATTGGGAAACTAAATAATAGGATGACGCGGGGAGGCAGCAGCAGCCAAGCTTGTGAGGATGTCCCTGTTTGCCGCTCCGCAAGACAGGCCGGACATTCCCCTGAGCCGTATCAACCACCTCCGCCTTCTACTGAGCAAATCATGCGAATGTTTGAAGAAAGAAGGAACAACGATCTGCTTGAACTACTAAAAAGTGTGCAAGTTTTGGTTGGGCAGAATGGACATCAGAATGGTCATTACTCCAAGCTGTCAGATATTCAGCGAACCAAGCCTCCCAGTTTCAGTCAAGTTATTGATCCATTGGACGCTGATGATTGGTTAAGGACTATTGAGAAGAAACTGGAAATTTCTCGCACTGAAGAAGGAGACAAGGTTCCTTTCGCAACACATTATCTTGAAGGAGCTGCCGCGATATGGTGGGATAATGCTAAGGCCATGTGGCCCGCGGACGAGGAAATTACTTGGACTAAATTCAAGGATCATTTCCGCAAGTATCATATTCCCTCCGGAATTATGAAAATTAAGCAGAGCAAATTCCTATCTCTCACTCAGGGAAGCATGTCAGTCAGCGAGGACCTGAATAAATTCAACCATCTGGCCCGCTATTCTCTCTATGATGTGGCCACCGAAGAACGGAAGATCGACAAATTTCTTGGAGGACTGAATCAGCATCTCAGGTGCACTCTCAGTATGTTTGATTTTCTGGACTTCCAAACTCTGGTGAACAAGGCTCTCATCGCAGAAAGGGAACACAAGCTCATGCACGACAACAGGCCAGCTAATAATGACCACAAGCGCAAATTCGAGCCTAAGAAGGACATGCAACCCGTGCAGAAGGCTCGTACTTGGCAACAGACTCAGGTTGAGTACAAACCCAACTGGCGGCAAAATGTCAACAAGACCACCACTCAAGTCAAGAATGTCGTGGCCAGCCCGGTATGTGAAGATTGTCAGCGCAACAATTCCTATTTTAGTTGTGGGCAAACCGGACATTACGCCAGACAGTGCCCCAAGAACGGCAAGCCAACAGCTCCATTCCGACCGCAAGTCTACTATCTGGAGCCATATTGCGGCCCAAGTGCCATCCAAGGGCAAATCCATCATATCTCCGCCGATGAAGCCCAAGAGGACCCGGAAGTCGTCATTGGTATGTTTCCTGTTAATAACATACCTGCCATAATTTTATTTGACTCTAGGGCTTCCCACTCTTTTATTTCGCGGAGTTTTGCTACCCAAAACAAATTTCCTTGCTTGATTTTGGGAAAACATATGCTGGTACAATCCCAGGGATCCTTGCTCAGAAGCAATCTGGTCTGCCGTAATCTGGAAATTGATATCAAGGGAGTCAAGTTTCCAACGTCTCTGATAATCATCGATTCTGACAAATTGGATATTATTCTGGGAATGAATTGGTTGACCCAATACCAAGTATGCATCAACTGTGCGACCAGAGAAGTTACCATGGCAAATCAGGAGGGTCGCACCGCAAGTTTTTTTGCCCGCAAAAGCATACCCAAGAAGGATATGGTTTTCACAGCCGTGGCTGAAGAGGTGGAATTGATTCCGGTGGTCAGTGAGTATCCCGATGTATTTCCTGAGGAATTACCAGGAATGCCGCCAGACAGAGAACTGGAGTGTGCAATTGACTTGGTGCCTGGAACCACACCGATGCACAAGAAATATTATCGGATGCCTTCATCAGAATTGGTGGAATTAAAGAAACAGCTGGATGAGATGCTGCAGAAAGGATACATCCGCCCAAGCTCTTCACCGTGGGGATCACCCACGATATTCGGGGATAAAAAGGATGGCAGTCTTTGGATGTGCGTACACTACCGACAGCTGAATGACGTCACCATCAAAAATAAGTATCCACTACCAACGATTGATGATTTGTTTGATCAACTCAGTGGGGCCAAAGTATTCTCCAAAATTGATTTGAGGACCAGATATCATCAACTCAAAATCAAGAAGGAAGATATTCCCAAGACCGCATTCACCACTCGGTATGGTATCTATGAGTATACCGTTATGTCATTCGGCCTCACCAACGCCCCCGCCTTCTTTATGCACATGATGAATGAGGTGTTTATGGACTTCTTGGACAAATTTGTGGTGGTGTTCATCGATGACATCCTCATTTACTCAAAAAGCGAAGACGAACACAAGGACCACCTCCGAGCAGTTTTGCAGAGGCTCCACGATCATCAGCTTTACTCCAAGTTCAGCAAATGTGAGTTTTGGCTCAAGCAAGTTGGATTTTTAGGGCATGTTCTCTCGGCAGAAGGAATAGCCGTGGATCCAAGCAAGGTGAAAGATGTGCTTAATTGGTCTGCATCCACAACAGTCTCAGAAATCCGGAGTTTCCTTGGACTAGCCGTTTTACTGAAGGATTTTCCAAGATTGCCAAGCCAATGATAGAGCTTCTAAAGAAGGATAAGAAGTTTGAATGGACTAAGGACTGCGAATTGAGTTTCAATGAGCTAAAAATCAGACTGATGTCAGACCAAGTACTGACTCTTCCCGACATCTACCGCAGTTTTGATGTCTACTGTGATGCCTCCAAAAAAGGCCTTGGATGCGTACTTATGCAAGATGACATGGTTGTGGCTTATGCATCCCGACAACTACGGCCACACGAGGGAAATTATCCCACTCATGATTTGGAATTGGCTGCGGTGGTGCATGCTTTGAAGATTTGGAGACACTATCTTATTAGGAAGAGGTGCCAGATATTTACCGACCACAAGAGTCTCAAGTATATATTCACTCAGCCTGATTTGAACCTTTGTCAGCGAAGATGGCTCGAGTTGCTTAAGGATTACGACCTCGGTATAAATTATCACCCGGGCAAAGCTAATGTGGTTGCTGACGCCCTAAGCCGCAAACCGGCCAACCTGAATGCTCTAATGGAATCTTTGCCTCCTGAGCTTTACAAAGAAATCGCTCAGCTCAATTTGGTAATCATGGATGGCAGTCTCACCAGCATATTGAAAGTTGCTCCTACCCTCGAAGAAGAAATTCGCAGCACTCAAGCAGATGACAAATCGTTGCAATTATATGCCAAGCGTATGCAAGAGGGACAGACACAGGATTTCTATAGAGATGAACAAGGTACGCTAAGGTTCCGAGGAAGGATTTGAGTACCCAGCCAAGAAGGTCTGAGGAAGAAGATATTGGCAGAAGCACATGAATCGCCGTACTCAATTCACCCAGGTGGCACCAAAATGTACGAAGACCTTCGTCAGGTATTCTAGTGGAATGGAATGAAGAACGACATCGCTTACTTTGTGGCTTGTTGTGATATATGCAACAAGGTAAAGGCGGAACACCAAAAACCCGTCGGACTCCTTCAACCTTTACCCGTATCACAATGGAAATGGGATGATGTCTACATGGATTTCATCACCGGTTTACTAAGGACTCACCGAGGAAATGACGCAATATGGGTCGTAGTGGACACCTTAACAAAGGTGGCACATTTCCTTCCCATTCGGACCACCTACCGTGATGATCAACTTGCACAATTGTATGTGTCCCGAATCGTCAGTCTGCATGGAGTACCAAAGACTATCACTTCGGATAGAGGATCTCTCTTCACTTCAGCATTTTGGTCCCGACTACATCAAGCCTTGGGGACTGCTCTGAAATACAGCACGGCTTATCATCCCCAGACAGATCGACAAACTGAGCGAGTAAACCAAATACTTGAAGATATGCTCCGGGCATGTGCATTGGCCCAAGGATCCAAGTGGGAAGATTGTCTGCCCTACGCTGAGTTTTCCTACAACAACAGTTTCCAGACCAGCTTAAAGATGTCACCCTATGACGCTCTGTATGGCCGTAAGTGCTGCACTCCATTGAACTGGTCTCAAACCGGAGACAGCCGTATTTTCAGGACTGATTTGATGATCAAAGCTGAGAAGCAAGTCAAGGAAATCCGAGACAGACTGCAGTTGGCCAAAATCTTGACAGAAAAGTTATTATGATGCCAAACACAGTTAGATCAGCTTCGAACCCGGAGAACACGTATATCTCCGAGTCACCCCTATGAAAGGTTAAGAGGTTTCAGACCCGAGAATAATTGGCACCCAAGTACATCGGTCCGTTTCCAGTCATGGCCAGAGTCGGAATAGTTGCCTATCAGTTGGAGTTGCCACCCGAACTGTCAGAAGTACACATTGTGTTTCATGTCTCACAGCTAAGGAGATGTATCTTGCCACCAGAGAAAAGGACTGATATGGCAAAGATAGAACTGGCTAAGGATTTGACGTATGAGGAAAAGCCAATCAGAATATTGGATGAGACAGAAAGACTCACTCGCAGCAAAGTGATAAGGTTTTACAAAGTTCAGTGGGAGCATCACACCAAGGAGGAAGCAACCTGGGAAAGAGAGGAATATTTAAGGACTGCCTACCCAGAATTGTTTTCCCAAGCAACCGAATCTCGAGGACGAGATTCATCCTAAGTGGGGGAGGATTGTGACAGCCTGGATTTTTCCTTCTCTCTTTTTCCGGACTTGCTTTTGCCTTAGCCTTGGATTTGGGTTTTGGAATCAATTCAAATGGACTTATCACTTGCGAATGCCCTTGAATTTCACCCAAGTGACCTATCTACTTCTCATTCAATCTTATTTCTCTGAAAAATCCCCAAAATGGTCAAATGAATATTTTTCATAAAAGAAAAATATTCATTTTCTCTTCTGAAACTCATTTCAGAAACTAGTGCTCCAAAGCAACCCTCATTTTATTGCTCCCAAAATTCTGAAATAATTCCTGAATATTCTTTGAACCATGGCCCACCTCCCCAAGCAAAACTATTGCATGACTTTTGTAATATTTGTGCTACAGAAAATAATTTCTCTTCTGGCCCAAACATGCACATTGTACAGCAAGTGTATTTTTCCTTGATCCTTTAGCGCTGATTTTTCTTGAACCTCTTCACCCTCCTAAGTAACCCTTAATTAACCCCAGGAGATCAGCCCTAATGGCCATCTAGAAGTTATCCAAACGTAGCAGCCAAGTTTCTGTCCAGAAACATGCCAAGATAGTTGAGTCACATCTGGTCGGCCTAGCGATCAGTCCTCAGCTTCCCTAGACCTATCACTGCATGGACTTTAGCCCAGACAAGGTTTGACCGATCGTGGGCACCGTTTTGACCATGCCAGGGCGGTGACCGCGTGTGGATACGGGGTCTGGCATGTGCTCGACGCGCTCTGCGTCGCGCCAACGCCTCTGTTCGGTGCGTGCTCAAGCCAGAGCTTGCCGACGACTGCCGCGCCGTGCCACCAGCCTCGACTCATCACCATTGACCCCTCCCTGGCGCTCGCCGACGCCAGAGATGCCGCAGCGAGCACGGGCACGTCACAGCCAAAAGCCACAGTGCGCTCGTGCCCTTGTCTTCTTCTCCCCTGCCTCATGTGCTCATCCACGAGCGTGGATAGCTTCCACCTACACACTAAGCCCTTGCCCCCTCTCACTGGTGCCTTTCGTCGCCGTTCGCCAGTCTCCAGAGAACTCCGGCGGCACCATGTACCCTCACTCGCTCCAGCTATATAAAGAGCCGCTCCCTCCGCTTCGTAGCCTCACACTGCACCTCACAACCACCACCACCACGTAGAAGAGCCGTAGCCCGGTCGGGCAGGCCTCTGGCCGTCGACCTCGACCAGAGATCGCCGGCGATCCCCGCAGCCCAACCACCCTGCTCCAGAGCCTCTCGAGGTCAATCAACCTCTCAGGCGCGTCGTTGGGGATCCACTGGTGTCGCCTGGACGCGGCTGAGCCCCTAGAGTCGCCGCTCGTCGTCGCCTTCTTCCTCTCCGGAAACCCCGTCCGCCACCGCCGCTTCCGAGCTTGGTTGCGAGCAACTTCGACCATCCCCCGGCAAGCCACGGGTACGGGCAGGTGCGCCGCGACCCCCTCTCCACTTCTATCCCTCTAGTTTGGCCCAAGACCACTCATCACCGGCGTAAGCTCCGGCGGAGCGCCGCCTCGCTCTGTTTCCTCTCTCCCCCTCTCTCTCCTGACCAGTGGGGCCCAGTGTCAGCCTCTCCACTCGAAGTCACCCCCCAGATTTTCTGTTTAATTCAATTTAAATTCAAATATTTGACCACAACTTTGACCAGTGATAACTCCTAGCCCATAAGTCCAAATGAGTTGATTCTTTTTGCATTGTGTTTGTTTCAAAAAGCTCTAGCAGCACACCAAAATGTGGAATTTTCCTTGCTGTCTAGAATTTCTGGTGATTTTCAGATTTTTTTTTTTGATAATTTTTTTGTGGTTTTTAAATATTTTTAGAGGGAGACACTTGTCTTGAAGATAACCAGGAGGAGTGTGACCCTCCTCTGCACTAAGGCAAGCCACACCAACATTTGGATGGTGTCATTTCAATATCTATGATTTTTCTACTTAAATATGAGTTCTTATATGCATTTAAAAAATTAGTTAAATAAATATGGTTGCTTGCTAGTTACTTTATCATGCTTGAAATGTTTGTTAGCTGAATGCATGGACTAGTTTGGTCTAGTAGAATAAAATTTTGCCTTAGTTATATTGCTATGATAAATATTGATAGTTCTTTTTGTTAAGTGATATTTTCACATAAATTAGGAGTTAATCAAAATATTGCATGATAATAAAAATGAGGTAGAACCAGTAAAGTTTAATCATGAGTAGTGCAAGAAAGTTATGTATATAAGTTTGATCCGTTCATGGGAGTTGCATGCTTTGCATGTCGATTAGTTGCATGATCATGGCATCGTATGGCTTGGTAGATCAATTCTTATTTTCAAGTTAAACCTGTTAATAGTCCAACTTGAATATAACGTTGATCAAGTCATGGTGCCACTGAATCGGGTTTTTCTCAGTGCGACCACACTTACCTTGTGGGAGGTCTTGATTCGGTCCTTTGTTGTGCCTCTCGCCGATGCCTCCAACGAGGGAAGGTTATAGGCGTGCATACCCTGGCCCGGTAAGTAGACATAGCCTTGTGTGCCCGTTTGTTTTTATGGTACCTTGTCCCCGTTTGGGACCGTTTTGCCACGACGGTGGCCGTTGGTGCCTTTGGTAGGCACGGGGCCACCCAGGACATAGCCCTGAGAGGGAGTTTGTTGGAGTGGCCGGGAGAGTGTCATGACAAGGGGAGGGTTTCGTCGGAATTCCGTTGGTCCACCCGAATGGGAGTGCGAGGCCTTGGGTTCCGTGGTGTGGGTAAAGTGCGCTACCTCTGTAGAGTGTATTAAATCTATCGATAGCCGCGTCCTCGGATATGGGAATAACTCGGGAGTAAGTCACACAATGGATCAACTTTTATAATTAATCTTGCACACTAAATTACTGTTGTTGGCACTGACTTCGTGAAGATTCTGGAGATCATAAGCTGATCATGAGTGATTGGTTTCAGTTGTGATCCGGGTACGATCATCGTTTGGCTACGAGGTAACCCGTCTGGTAAGCGAGTCCGTGGGACTCGGTGCACATGTTGGTTTCACCACATTAGTAGCATTACTTGCATTGCATTAACCTGAATAATTGTCATGATATTGTTTGTCATTGTGCTTATGTTTGTTGTGAGCTTGCAAGTACATTTAATGTACTGACCTGGTTTGTCATGCCAGATTTCAGGCAAGTCGTTTCGCATCGGAGAGCTTCCAGCGTCTAGGCCGTGTCCACATCGGTGTCCCTGTGCTATGGAGTTCCACTTCGTCGTTCTTCCGCTGCCGCGTAGTTTGTGTGATCGAGGCCCCTTCATGTTCATTGAATAATGTACATACTGTTCAGCCGCACTGTGTGTGCCGCTTGGCCTCTTAACTCGATGTTATATCAGACCTGTGTTATCCGCTAGCATCAATAAAGCGGTTGTTTCTGTACCATGTTGTTGTGTGTTGCCAGAAGACTTGATCTCTAGGCTGTCAATGCAAGGTAAACCTATTGCTCTGAGTCGGGGTGCCACAAACGCCATCCTCGGCTACCCGGCCCTGGCCAAGTTCATGGCTATGACCCACCATGGCTACAATGTCCTCAAGATGCCAGGAAGCTGTGGCATCATTAAGGTCGCTTGCGAGGAGAAGGACACGGTGTGCTCTCTCGAGCGCGCCTACCAGGCTGCGGCGGTCGAGGACCCAAATGACGAGGGCGCTGTCTACCCTCATGAGGCTATCCCCAAGAAGAAGAAGAAGCTGCTCCACCAAGGACCTCAGGAGGGTGGGGTGTCCGGCGGCGCTGCATCAAGCCCTGCGCCCACTGACGGGGCGCCTCCCTCTCTCGCATAGGAAGGCACGCCCGGCGCCCCTCTCAGTCTAGGCTCGGGGGCTCTCCTCTGGAGGGCCTCTAACCTGGCCAGCGTCACGAGGGAGGCGATCGGGCACCATGTGGAGGCGTGCTTCAACGCGCGCTTCTGTGAGGAGAGCGCAAGGCGCGAGGTGCCAGGCGCTCAGGAGTTCATCACCAAGGCAACCAAGGAGCTTCAGGAGGCAAGAGCTATGCGAGACGACCGTCTCCCACCACCCGGCACAGCTCCCTGCCCCGACGAGGACAACGAGCTCCACGCCTGCATCAACATTCCTGGGCTCAACAGGGCCGCGTCTTAGGAGCTCTTCTAGCCGTCCCGCGTTGGGCGGTGCGAGGGCCCCCCTCACAGCTATGTTCGCATGCCTTTCGGTTTGCTGAACAGGGCTGTTGTGCATCAGCGTCACATGCGGGGTGTCCTGGTGGCTCAGGAGGCCAGGCACCGGGCGGTCCTGTCGGAGGTGGTGATGGATCCTCGGGAGCCCCCCGGGCGTCCAAAGCCTCCCGAGGTTCAGGACCTGGGCGGCTCATGAGGAGCGAATTCTGCAGCATGCGTCTTCGGCTACCCCAACACCTCTTCAGCAACGGTGCGAGGTGACTTTTTTGGTTCGTTCAGTTGGGGGCACCCCTCGGGCTGCATTATCCCCAAGCCGTGTGGGTCCGTCCCTGCGGCATGTATCCTTCTTGCATCTATCAGAACTTGCTCTACCTTGATCATGAGTTGCTTTATGATTATCATCTTTCTGTCCGGTGCTTCGTCGCCATGAACATTGTACGCCCTTGCAGGCCCAGCCGCGACCGCCTCATGATTAAGGACTGGCACGACGTCTATCCTCGGGTCTGTCCTTGCAGCGTCGCTAAACCCAAGTGGCTGAGCTCTGGCTCGGGGGCCAGCTCCTGTGCACGTCACCTCCCATGGTCCTTGGTGCCTTGTTCTCGCATGAGCTAATCGTGGACGGATGAGTAAGGGCACGCGACCCGGTGCCTCGCCACCACGGGAGCCGCACGCCGGTTCTCTTTCTTCAGGACTTTCACGTGAGAAGACTGGGCACGATGTCTGTGTTCGGGTCCATCCCTGCAGCGTCAATAAACCCAACGGTTGAGCTCTGTCTAGCGGGCCAGCCCCGTTCACGTCACCTCCTGGGGTCTGATGTCTACTACGCAACTTAATCTTGTAGACTCGTGTTGGGCCTCCAAGCGTAGAGTTCTGTAGGACAGTAGCAATTTTCCCTCAAGTGGATGACCTAAGGTTTATCAATCCGTGGGAGGTGTAGGATGAAGATGGTCTCTCTCAAACAACCCTGCAACCAAATACAAGAAATCTCTTGTGTCCCTAACACACCCAATACAATGGCAAATTGTATAGGTGCACTACTTTGGCGAAGAGATGGTAATAAAAGTGTAATATTGATGGTAGAAACATATTTTTATAATCTGAATAAATAAAAACAGCAAGGTAGCAAATAGTAAACAGGCACAAAAACGGTATTGCAATGCTTGAAAATGAGGCCTAGGGTTCGTACTTTCACTAGTGCAACCTCTCAACAATGCTAATATAATTGGATCATATAACCATCCCTCAAAGTGCGATGAAGAACCACTCCAAAGTTCTTATCTAGAGGAGAACATAAGAATAAATTGGTTGTAGGGTATGAAACCACCTCAAAGCTATTCTTTCCGTTCGATCTATTCAAGAGTTTGTACTGAAATAACACAAAGCTATTCTTTCCGTTCGATCTATCCTAGAGTTTGTACTAAAATAACACCAAAGCAAATTCATATTCATAATACTCAATCCAACACAAAGAACTTCAAAGAACGCCCCAAGATTTCTACTGTAGAAACAAAGACAAGAACGTGCATCAACCACTATGCATAGATTACCCCAATGTCACCTCGGGAATCCGCGAGTTGAGTGCCAAAACATATATCAAGTGAATCAATACGATACCCCATTGTCACCGCGAGTATTCAATTGCAAGACATATATCAAGTGTTCTCAAATCCATAAAAGTATTCAATCCGATAACAATGAAATCTCAAAGGGAAAAACTCAATTCATCACAACAAGATAGAGAGGGGAAAATACCATATGATCCGGCTATATTAACAAAGCCCGCGATACATCAAGATCGTGACATCTCAAGAACACGAGAGAGAGAGAGATTAAACACATAGCTACTGGTACAAACCCTCAGCCCCGAGGGTGGACTACTCCATCCTCATCGTGGTGGCCACCGGGATGATGAAGATGGCCACCGGAGATGATTCCCCCCTCCGGCAGGGTGCCAGAACGGGGTCTAGATTGGTTTTCGGTGGCTACAGAGGCCTGCGGCGACGGAACTTCTGATCTAGGTGAACCCTGAGGGTTTTTGGAATATTTGTGAATTTATAGGGTAAAGAGGGGGTGCGGGAGGCCACCGAGGTGGGCACAACCCACCTGGGCGCGCCTGGGGGGTGGGTTGTGCCCCCCTCGGGGCACCCCCCAGGTGCTGCTCTGGCCCATTGGTGGTCGTCTAGTCCATGAAAAATCCACAAATAGTTTCGCGGTGTTTGGACTCTGTTTGATATTGATTTCCTGCAATGTAAAAAACATGTAAAAATAGCAACTGGCACTTGGCACTATGTCAATAGGTTAGTCCCAAAAAATGATATAAAATGATTATAAAACATCCAAGAATGATAATATAACACCATGGAAAAATAAAAAATTATAGATACGTTGGAGACGTATCAGCATCCCCAAGCTTAATTCTTGCTCGTCCTCAAGTAGGTAAATGATAAAAACAGAATTTTTGATGTGGAATGCTGCCTAACATGTCATCTCATATTCTTTTCTTTATAGCATGGACATTTGGACTTTTATATGGTTCTAAGCAATAGTCTAGTTTTGACATGAGACTTAAATACTCAAGCATATCAACAAGCAACCATGTCTTTCCAAATATCAACGCTAAAAATAAGTTATCCCTACTGATCATGCTCAGTCATTGATCCATTTATGAAACACACTCGCATATTAGCTACACCCAATGCTCAAGTACGATCATAGTGCCTCCTAGTTGGTGCTTTATAAGAGAAGATGGAGACTCAAATTAAAAATAAAAATTGCATAAAGTAAAAGAAAGGCCCTTCGTAGAGGGAAGTAGGGATTTGTAGAGGTGCCAGAGCTCAAAGCAAAAATTGAGAGATAAAAACATTTGAGAGGCATACTTTTCCCACCAACGAAAATGACTTAGAGCTCCCAACACTTTCCATGATAGATATATCATACGCGGTTCCCAAACAGAAACTAAAGTTTATTCCTTTTTCCATCATACTTTCACTTTCCATGGCTAACCGTATCCACAGGTGCCCTCCATACCAACACTTTCCAAGGAATTTATTACTTGACAACATAAAGTAAATTCATTTTTCATTTCAGGACTGGGCATCCCTAATACCTTTGCCTTACTCTCGTGCAATGACAAGTGAATAAATACTCATCGTGAGAATAGCACATCTAGCATGGAAAATATTGGCCACCCCTCACCGCCTCGCGAGCGGTACGAGCACACAAAAGAGAAATTTATTTTGAAAATTAGACATGGCACATACAAATCTGCTTAGAACGGCAAAAGAATACCGCATATAGGTAGGTATAGTGGACACATGTGGCAAAACTGGTTTAGAGGACTTTGGATGCACAAGTAGTGATCATACTTAGTGCAAAATGAAGGCTAGCAAAAGATTGAGTAGCGACCAACCAAGAAACGAATAATCTCATAAGCGAGCATTGAGCATAATTAACACTGAATAATGCACCGCAAGTAGGATGTAATTTCATTGCATAACTATTGACTTTCGTGCTTGCATAGGGAATCACAACCCTTAACACCAATATTCTTACTAAAGCATAATTACTCATCAACATGACTCACATATCACATCATCATATCTCAAAACTATTACGAGGAATCAAGTTTATTTTGTCCAATGATCTTCGATATCTATAACTTTGGAACTAATTTTCATGTGTTGCTTTTGATAAGCTCAAACAAATATAAGTGAAGATCATGAGCATAATATTTCTTTCTCTCAAATTAATTTAAGGGAAGCAAGAGAGAATTTCTTCAAAAATACTAAAGCACACCGTGCTATAAAAGATATAAGTGAAGCACTAGAGCAATTCCATAGAAAAGAGCTTCATTGACGGGATGTGCGTGCCGCTTTCCTAGCTTCCCTGGCAACTATTTGAGGACTCTATTTTATTTAAAAACTTTCAGATCTAAGTACTTTATTAAAACAGCAAGCAAAACAAAATAAAACGACATTCCAAGGATAGCACACATCATGTGAAGAAGCAAAAACTTGGGATCAACCGATACTAACCGATAATTGATGATGAAGAAAGGTGGGATGCCTACCCGGGCATCCCCAAGCTTAGATGCTTGAGACTTCTTGAAATATTATATTGGGGTGCCTTGGGCATCTCCAAGATTGAGCTTTTGTGTCTCCTTAATTCCTCTCACATCACGGTTTTCCTAAATCTCAAAAGCCTCATCGACACAAAACTCAACAAGAACTCGTGAGATAAGTTAGTATAAACCAATGCAAAAACTTTATCATTCTCTACTATAGCAAATCACTAAAATTATTATTCAACATTGCATACTAAATGCCTCTGCATATTTAATAATCCTATCCTCAAATAGAATCATTAAACAAGCAAGCATATGCAAACAATGCAACCATAACAGCAATCTGCCAAAATAGTACAGTCTGTAAAGAATGCAAGAGTATAAATACTTCTTAAACTCCAAAGTTTATGAAAATCTACCACACTGTAGAAAATTTATCAGAGCTTATTTTGAAAAAGGTTTCAACATTTTATCACATTCTTACTTTTCTAAGCGGTAAACTTTCTGTTTTCAAACAGCAACATGTAGACTTGTAAAATAAGCATGGTAAAGGCTATCCTTGGCATTTTTATTGAAATAAAAGATGCAAAAAATTATTCTAAATAACAGAAAGCAAATCCTAAAAAACTAAATTGATGCTCCAAGCAAAAAACATATCATGTGACGAATGAAAACATAGCTCCACGTGAGGTTACCGATAATGTTGAAGACAAAAGAGGGGATGCCTTCCGGGGCATCCCCAAGCATAGTTGCTTGGATATTAACTTGGGGTGCCTTGGGAATCCCCAAGATTAGGATCTTGTCACTCCTTATTCTCCTCTATCGACATCTCACCCAAAACTTGAAAACTTCAATCACACAAAACTTAACGAAACTTCGTGAGATAGGTTAGTATGATAAAGAGCAAACCATTTCACTTTGGTACTGTCAAAGACAAGATTCATAATTGTTTCCACACAATGCCTACTTTAGCATATCATTTCTACAATTTATATTGAGCAATATAAGCCACAGAAACTAGAAAGCAAGCAAACTATGCATTGAAAACAGAATCTGTCGAAAACAGAACAGTCTGTAATGATCTGGATAACTACCATACTTCTGCTACCCCAAAAATTATGAAACAATTATGACCGCATGAGAATTTGTATATTAAACTTCTTCAAAATGAATCAACTCAAAAGCACTCTTCTGTTAAAAGTGAGACATATTTTCGTGAGCGCAAAAGTTTCTATTTTTCAGCAAGATCAAATCAACTATCACCCAACATGATCCCAAAGGCTTTACTTGGCACTTTATTGAAACAAAAGAAATAAAACATGATTACTATAGTATCTTCATCATGTTAACACATAAATACAGTAGGTAAAAGTGTTGGGTTGTCTCCCAACAAGCACTTTTCTTTAATGCCTTTTTAGCTAGGCAAGATGATTTCAATGACGTTCGCATAAAAGATAAGAATTGAAACATGAAGAGAGCATCATGAAGCATATGACTAGCACATTTAGGTCTAACCCACTTGCTATGCATAGGGATTTTGTGAGAAAACAACTTATGGGAACAAAAATCAACTAGCATAGGAAGGCAAAACAAGTGCAACTTCAAAGCAATCAACACATAGAGAAGAAACTTGATATTATTGAGATATGTAAGAGCATAAGTTCCTTCCTCATAATAATTTTTGGAAACATGATGAATGGATTCAAAAATATAACTATCACATACATCACTCTTTTCATGATGCACAAGCATAGAATATTTATCACTTTTTATGGCATACATGGCATCATAATAATCATCATAGATAGCAACTTTATTGTCATAGCCAATTGAAACCACCTCCAAAATAGTGGATGTATCACTAAACTCCAAATCCACTTTCATCAATATTGTAATAAGACTCAACACCCTCCAAAATAGTGGGATCACTACTACCTAGAGTTAACACTCTTCCAAACCCACTTTTATCAATGTAATCATCATAAATAGGAGGCATGCTATCATCATAATAAATTTTCTTATCGAAAGTAGAAGGAATCAAAGGATCATATTCATTAAGAAAAGCATCCCCAAGCTTAGGACAAGCATTATTTCCAGGAAATAAATCTTCAAACACATCATACTCAATAAACATAGCATCCCCAAGCTTGTGGTTTTGCATATCATCACAATCATTTTTATAAATAGCATAAATGGCACCAATAGTATAGCAAACATTATTATCATATTATTCCAAGCAAGTGCTAAAAGGATTTTCAAGATCATAAGGGATATCGTTGTCTTCCCAATCATAATCATTACAACAAGTAGTAGGTATCACAAAATCATACTCAATATCATCATCCCCCATCGACATATTTGATTCACTTTCATGAGGCACAATGGTGATAGGAGCAACCTTATTTGGGAGAGATACCTTTTTAACTTTATTCTTTCTTCTCTTCTTCTTCACCACATCATGTGTGGGTTTAATTAATTTTTTCAAGCTTCTTGTTGAAGAGATTGATTGGATAGGAAGCGCCTCCTCGTTACCTGATTCATCATAATAAACACTAGTAGGGTAATGGGAAACACTTTCCCTTTCATTAGTACTCTCTTCATATTTCATTTGTTTTCTTGTCTTTAGGTAGTTGGCAATATAAGGATTCTCAATGCAATTTATCGCACAAAACATATAAATTTCCTCTAGATCAAAATCAAGAAATCTCTCGAGATTAAATTTTGGAAAACCCTTAGTTATACGTTTAATTTCTTCATACCCCAAAAGAAGGCTAAGCTCTTTATGATTCTCAAGGGTAATCAAGTTATCACAATTTTTTGACACGATTTGATCATGAAAGAATTTGCATTGGAGATTTAAATGACCCAGGTCATTGCAAAGTTCACAAGGATGGCAAAAAAATTATATCTTTCAGCACAATCATCTAGCCTCTCTTGCAACTTTTTTGTTTCTAAATATTTATGCTCCTTACATAATCTATCTTCCCTTTTTGGTGTGCAAATGCACTCCCAATTCACTCCGCAAAAATTGACATGCTGATAAGAAACATTTTTGTCATGACTTGTGCAATCATCATTAGCATTTTGGATATTCAAAGAATTCATACTAACAACAGTGCAATCATGCTCATCATTCAAAAAATTTGTGCTAAACATTTTATTGGCATCTTCTTCTAACAATTGAGCACAATTTTCCGAACCATCATTTTCAAGAAAGATATTATAAAGATGATCAATAATATGATGCATCCTCAATTCCATTTTTTTATGTAGTTTTATTTTATAAACCAAACTAGTGATAAAACAAGAAACTAAAATATTCAATTGCAAGATCTAAAGATATACCTTCAAGCACTCACCTCCCCGGCAACGGCACTAGAAAAGAGCTTGATGTCTACTACGCAACTTTATTATTGTAGACTCGTGTTGGGCCTCCAAGCGCGGAGTTTTGTAGGACAGTAGCAATTTTCCCTCAAGTGAATGACCTAAGGTTTAACAATCCGTGGGAGGTGTAGGATGAAGATGGTCTCTTTCAAACAACCCTGCAAAACAAATACAAGAAATCTCTTGTGTCCCCAACACACCCAATACAATGGCAAATTGTATAGGTGCACTAGTTCGGCGAAGAGATGGTAATAAAACTGTAATATTGATGGTATAAATATATTTTTATAATCTGAATAAATAAAAACGGCAAGGTAGCAAATAGTAAATGGGCACAAAAACGGTATTGCAATGCTTGAAAATGAGGCCTAGGGTCCGTACTTTAACTAGTGCAACCTCTCAACAATGCTAATATAATTGGATCATATAACCACCCCTCAGAGTGTGATGAAGAACCACTCCAAAGTTCCCATCTAGCGGAGAACATAAGAATAAATTGTTTGTAGGGTACGAAACCACCTCAAAGCTATTCTTTCCGTTCGATCTATTCAAGAGTTCGTACTAAAATGACACAAATCTATTCTTTCCGTTCGATCTATCCTAGAGTTCGTACTAAAATAACACCAAAGCAAATTCATAATCATAATACTCAATCCAACACAAAGAACTTGAAAGAGTGCCCCAAGATTTCTACCAGAGAAACAAAGACAAGAACGTGCATCAACCCCTATGCATAGATTACCCCAATGTCACCTCGGGAATCCGCGAGTTGAGTGCCAAAATATATATCAAGTGAGTCAATACGATATCCCATTGTCACCACGAGTATTCAATTGCAAGACATATATCAAGTGTTCTCAAATCCATAGAAGTATTCAATCCGATAACAATGAAATCTCATAGGGAAAAACTCAATTCATCACAACAAGATAGAGAGGGGAAAATACCATATGATCCGACTATATTAACGAAGCCCGCAATACATCAAGATCGTGACATCTCAAGAACACGAGAGAGAGAGAGATTAAACACATAGCTACTGGTACAAACCCTCAGCCCCGAGGGTGGACTACTCCCTCCTTATCGTGGTGGCCGCCGGGATGATGAAGATGCCCACCGGAGATGATTCCCCCTCCAGCAGGGTGCCGGAATGGGGTCTAGATTGGTTTTCGGTGGCTACAGAGGCCTACGGCGGCGGATCTTCTGATCTAGGTTAACCCAGAGGGTTTTTGGAATATTTGTGAATTTATAGGGTAAAGTGGGGGTGCGGGAGGCCACTGAGGTGGGCACAACCCACCTGGGCGCGTCTGGGCCCCCAGGCGCGCCCTGGTGGGTTTTGCCCCCCTCGGGGCACCCCCAGGTGTTGCTCTGGCCCATTGGTGGTCTTCTGGTCCATAAAAAGTCCACAAAAAGTTTCGCGGTGTTTGGACTCTGTTTGATATTGATTTCATGTGATGTAAAAAACATGCAAAAAACAACAACTGGCACTTGGCACTATGTCAATAGGTTAGTCCCAAAAAATGATATACAATGACTATAAAATTATTATAGAACGTCCAAGAATGATAATATAATAGCATGGAACAATCAAAAATTATAGATACGTTGGAGACGTATCAGGGTCGTTGGTGTTTGGCCTTCTCAAGTGATAACCTCCGGAGATTCACTCGGCGCAGGTTGCCTAACCATCTCGCAGGACTATCACAAGTGTTCCAAGTCAAATTCAGGCGCAACCTGCCTTGACGTAGGGCCTCGTGAGTCCCGCGCTGGCTCATGAGTGCCCATACACACCTCCTCTAGCCCCGCCGTGCAAGCCACGTGTCAGGGCGGGGTTGTACACGCCCCAGAGTCTCCCCTCAGAGGGAGCTCCCACCCACGTACCACTGGAAGCACCATGCTCCGCGCTGGCAGTCGACACGGTCGAGGAGCGGCTATGCCCGTGCAGGAGTGGAAGCGCCATGCTCCGCACAGGTGATAAACAACTGAGGGTGGCCTCACGGGCACATTAACCTCAGGCGAGCCACCAGGCCCGGTGCTCAGCCTCACCGCGCCGCTTTCCCCTCGGGAGAGTTGCACGAGGGGGCTGGGCATGGGGACTACTCTCATGTCACGCCTGGCGTACGCCACCTCGCCAGGTCCCATGGACCTGGTCTTCGCACACCCCTCCCGAGCGAGAGCACGGCGAGGAAAGGTATGGAGGTTTGTTCATACGTCAAGGGGGACTCCTGAGCATCGCGACTCAGGAGCTTAACTGTTCATGTAGCCCCTTACCCCTTGGTCTCGTCCTGGTGATCCGGACGCCCCAACGGCGGCTGAGGTATGCGCGGGGCCGGGCCCTGCCGATGCAGAGCGCTAAGACCTACTCTCGCATCTCCTTCCCAGGGGCTGTTTGTACGTCAAGGGGGACTCTTGAGCATCGTGGCTCAGGAGCCTAACTGGTCACGTGGCCCCTCACCCCTTGGTCTCGTCCTGGTGATCCGGACGCCCCAACGGCGGCTGAGGTATGGGCGGGGCCGGGCCCTGCCGGCAGAGAACGCTCAGACCTACTCTCGCATCTCCTTCCCGGGGGCTGTTTGTATGTCAAGGGGGACTCCTGAGCATCGCAACTTAGGGGCCTAACTGGTCACGTAGCTCCTCACCCCTTGGCCTCGTCCTGGTGATCCGAACGACCCAACGGCGGCTGAGGTATGTGCGGGGCCGGGTGTCGGTGTCAAAACCGGCGGATCTCGGGTAGGGGGTCCCGAACTGTGCGTCTAAGGCAGATGGTAACAGGAGGCGGGGGACACAATGTTTACCCAAGTTCGGCCCCTCTTGATGGAGGTAATACCCTACTTCCTGCTTGATTGATCTTGATGATATGAGTATTACAAGAGTTGATCTACCACGAGATCGTAGAGGCTAAACCCTAGAGGCTAGCCTATGATTATGATTGTTGTTGTCCTATGGACTAAACCCTCCGGTTTATATAGACACCGGAGGGGGCTAGGGTTACACAGAGTCGGTTACAAGGGAGGAGATCTACATATCTGAATTGCCAAGCTTGCCTTCCACACCAAGGAGAGTCCCATCTGGACACGGGACAAAGTCTTCAATCTTGTATCTTCATAGTCCAACAGTTCGACCAAAGTATATAGTCCAGCAGTCCAAGGACCCCCTAATCCAGGACTCCCTCAGTAGCCCCTGAACCAGGCTTCAATGACGATGAGTCCGGCGTGCAGATTGTCTTCGGCATTGCAAGGCGGGTTCTTCTCCAAACTCTGAGTACCTGTCGAGTAGTGCATTTTTACACTTGCCACCCTAACCATGTGAGTAAATCGTCTATTTAAGGGACTGGGGATCCTCAGATCCAGATCACACCATCCTCCCTCACCGAGTATCCATCGGAGCGCGCCCGGAAAAATCCATCCCATCATGGCCGGCCATCGCAGCTCCTCCTCTCGCTCCCGTAGCCCTAAGCCAGGCAATTGGAAGAAGTGTTCCGTCTCCCACAGATGGTTAGTAGAGTTACAGACCCAGGGGTTTCTCCCTCCTGCGTATATGGTCCCCGTCCGGGCCGGACTAGCCACTTACAATGGCGGGGAGCAAGCAGAGAGCTTTCCCAATCCATCTATGGGGGAGCGGGTATGCCTTGTCCCTTACTTATTAAGGGGACTTGGATTTCCAATCCATCCGTTCCTCCGCGGGCTCCTGGAGTTCTACGGCCTCCAGCTGCATAATTTTACTCTCGCCTCCATATTACACATCGCTGGCTATGTCGCCCTTTGCGAGCTGTTTTTGGGCTGTGAAGCTCATTTCGAGCTATGGAAGAGGCTATTCCGCCTCGTACCCCATACACAGGAGGGGTCAATATATCAAGTGGGCGGAGCCGAGATATGGCGCATCGCCGGGACCGGATACTTGTCCGGTACTCCGAAGAAGACATCCGAAGACTGGCCTTCGGAGTGGTTTTATATGGAGGACGTGCCCCTTCCCGACCCTGTTCGGATGGGCCTTCCTAAGTTTAATAACGCCCCTTTGAAGAAACGCCGCAGCTGACGCCCTCAGAGCCCCCAGGAGGAAGATAACAGAGAGGTCCTTTACCTGATGGGCCGGATACAAACGCTGGCCAAATCAGGATTGACAATAATCGAGGTTATGTCAATATGTATAATGCAGGGGGGTGCAGCCACTTCAATATCGGGGACAACCCATGTGACACCTCAATGGAGAAGACAATGCCACCCGCTGCGGTCGTAAAGGTCCAAACTCCGTCGCTGCTCTAGCGAAAATACTGTCCGATTTATATAAAGGAGAGGAAGAGGAGTTCATCTGCATCAAGCCACGGGATGGATTCTCCATGTACAACCCCCCAAACTGGGTGAGCTGCTACTTTTTACTCCAGACCTTCCCGCATTCTTTGTCATATATATTTACCTTGCTATTTCATAGCAGGAACTACGAAAAGCTGTGAGAGAGGTCCACAGCCCGTCTCCACAACCAGAGGACCCTGACCGGGCCCTCGACCCCGGACTCGAAGAAGATCCGGACACATTTGTGGAGCTCATCGACAGGACGTTCTATCAGTTAAGCTGCGACGGTGTCTTGGTGGCCATCATAGCCGATTATCCCGGACTGCTCCCTGCATCGCATGTAAGTAAAACCGGAGTCCCAACTTCCAAGAGGATCCCGTTTTTAGCACTTCACCTACCACACACATTTGGTGTCTTACAGGGAAGGCCCTCGGGACGCCTTGCCGAACCCGCAGTGACTCACCAACAAGGGGCACCGAAACCGGGTAGGCTTAAAAGGAAGGCGGTCAGGACTGAGACGCCGTCGCAGAGGTATAAAAAGGACCCTGCTCCGTGGTTGTCGTCTTTAAAATATAATAACGTCCATGGTTCCTGGCAGAAAAAATGCTCGCCGGACTATATCCGGAGAGCCTGCCGGCCACGCCTCCACTAGCCGGGCTTCAGAGCCAGACCCAGAGGCAGATGGTAACGCGAGGACAACGCCGGATGTTCCTCCTATAGAGGATGCGGATAGGCTGTCTGCTACAAATTCCGAAGTGGAGAGTGCCATGAATCACAGGCGTCGCCGGGCCATACTTCGCGACCCTGGTTTCTCTGAAGAGGCGTTCGATGCCTTCAACTCAGGAGATGCGTACATCCGAGCTGCTCAAAATGGTCTTGCCAGAGCCACGGACCAGTATGTAAAGGATATACGGGTAAGAAAATCTGATAATTATGTATATTAGTAGCCCCTGAGACTTGAAACAGTTGACAGAACTGATTTAAGGATCATTATTTGTGTAGGTTCTTACGGAGAAGAATACCCAGTTGTCTCAAAAAGAGCTGGAGGAGTGCAAAGCCTAGCTATGGGCCGCAGTTGCCGTAATGAAGGAGTCCGAGAAGGCCCCCTCTAGTAACACTTGTCTCTATCAAAAAGAATGACATGTACCGATTAGTATGCGGCATGTATGCAAATCTAACAATAGATTCTGTAGGTGATCCCGAAATGAATCCGGAGGTCGTGCGAGGGGATGAGCAACATGCTCAACGACAGTTAAAGGCTGGCGAGCGCGTGCTTAAGCAGGTTAGGAGGGAGAAAAACGATCTCCAGGATGCCAATATCCGACTGAGTGTTGAACTGAAAGATGTTCGGGCCCAGCTTGCTGACTCCGTAAAGGAGAATAAGAGGCTTCGACGCGGCATTTTTAGTAAGTGCTTGAACGAACTTTTATAGAGTTCGGCGAAGAAACCGGCTAACAGAGTTATATCTGTAGGTATGCTGACGGGTCGTCCCGCAGAAGAGATGCCCGGGTCTGCAGGTGATCTTCTGCCCGAGCTCTCACAACTGCACGAACAAGTTCGGCAGGTGATGCAGGGCATTGCCCAGGCCTTGTGTCCGCCTCCCTGCCAGGAGGCATGGGGGATCTCGTAGTGATGCTCAAGGGAGCGCGACGGCGCTTCCGATTATGGAAGATATCTGCCTGCCGACAAGGTGCGAGGGAAGCCTGGGCCATGGTGAAGACTCGATATACCAAGGCTGACCCGAACCACATGGCCGAAGTCGGACCTGTGGGGTCTGATGGGAAAGAAATCCCCGTCAGTTTGGTGTATGACCAGGTGAAATTAGCCGCAAAGTATTCCCAACAGGATTGTAGGCTAGACAGCCTGTTGGATGGTATAGAAGAAGAATTTAGTCAGTCTAAGTGAATGTGTACTTCAATTGACATATATTGTCCCTAGCCGGATTGTAAATAATTTGTCATGGCGGACCTTTTCGCTTCGACCTCAGGACCCAACAGTCCGGAGTGTATCCGAATACCCGCTCAGTTATGTAAAAACCGGGGTACGTGTGGAAACCAGGCGTAGGGGTCATAAGTGCTTGAACAGACAAGTACCCAACTAGCTATGATATATTACATGGATAGTACGAAACATCTTCCAGGGAGAATAGTTCTGTTAAGGGTTCCTTTCCCTGGGTACGCATGCATTAATGTGCATGTCCGAACTGCGAGAAGAGACGCAGGATATAAACATCTGGGGGCATGTATTACAATAAGTAAAAGTCATCTTTTGTTCGCCGACCGAATATTCCCTTAAGAACGCTAGCTTTTGGCTTCACCCAGTCTGAGGTACACATCCGGCTGACCCGGCAGTAGCAATCGCAGAGGTGCTCCCCTTATGCCCTAGCCGAATTAACGAGAACGTAGGGCATAAACACAAGAGCCAGTCAACCCAGCTTGGCCAAAACTTAAGTCATATCGATGCATATAATGGCGAAGAAAAGGTACATGTGGAAAAGTAACACATGTGCGGGGGGCATAGAGCCCGGAACATAGTTATATTAAGCTTCTGTATAAGAAGCCCCCAGGTATAATGAGCACGCCTAGCGCGTCAAGATTGTGTAGTCAAGACACATTTTAACCTTTTAAGGCCGTGAAAAAAAGGAGAAAAGAAAGAAAGAAAAGACAGATAACGGAATATATAAAAATTTGACAGAGGTAAGGAGACGAACCGAGGGTCCGGCACTAGGCGTAAAACCTTCGGAGTCTGGTCGCATTCCATGGGTTTGGCTCGAGTCGATTGTCCGATGCATCCTGCAGACGGTACGCTCCACTGGTCAGAACTTTGTCAATAATGAAGGGACCTTCCCATTTGGGCTCGAGTTTGTTCTTTTTCTTCTCTGGTAGGCGTAGAACTAGTTCGCCAACATTATAAGTTTTGGCCCGTACTTCTCTGCTTTGATACCGTCGAGCCTGTTGCTGATAGAATGCGGAGCGGGCTTTTGCCATGTCACGCTCCTCTTCCAGGTCGTCCAAACTGTCCTGCCGATCGAGCTCGGCTTCTTTCTCTTCGTACATGTGCACTCGAGGTGAGTCATGAATTATGTCGCAGGGCAGTACCGCCTCTGCGCCGTACACCATGAAAAACGGTGTGTATCCGGTAGTGCGATTCGGCGTGGTCCGCAGCCCCCATAGTACGGAGTCGAGCTCCTCTACCCAGTGCGTATCTAATTCCTTTAAGGATCGCACTAATCTGGGTTTAATGCCGCTCATGATAAGACCATTTGCCCGTTCGACCTGACCGTTTGTTTGGGGGTGATAGGCGGAGGCATAATCGAGCTTAGTGCCCATGTTGCCGCACCAAGTTCTTACCTCGTCGGCTGTAAAGTTTGAGCCATTATCGGTGATGATGCTATGGGGGACATCGTAACGGTGTACAACCCCGGATATGAAGTCTATCACCGGTCCGGATTCGGCCGTTTTAACTGGTTTGGCTTCTATCCATTTGGTGAATTTATCCACCATGACCAATAGGTACTTTTTCTTATGGCTTCCTCCTTTAAGGGGTCCGACCATATCCAGCCCCCAGACCGCGAAGGGCCAAGTAATGGGGATTGTTTGGAGAGCGGTAGGTGGCATATGGCTTTGGTTTGCAAAAAGCTGGCAACCGACGCAACGTTGGACGAGGTCCTGTGCGTCTGCTCGGGCCGTCGGCCAGTAAAAGCCTGTACGGAAGGCCTTACTTACAAGGGCCCGTGCTGCGGCGTGATGGCCGCCAAGTCCAGCATGAATTTCTGCCAATAGTTGTCGTCCTTCCTCTTCGAAGATGCACCTTTGAAGTACTCCGGTAGCGCTTTTCTTATAAAGCTCTCCCTCGTGGACCTTGTAGGCTTTAGACCGCCGCACAATGCAACGTGCCTCGTTTGGGTCCTCGGGGAGTTCTTGCCTAGTTAGGTAAGCCAAGAAGGGTTCTGTCCACGAGGCGATGACGGCCATAATCACGTGGGCCGAAGGTGTTATCTTGGTGGCAGAGCCTCCGATTACGTCATAGTGTTCGGGATCTAGCGTTGTGGCCGGATCCGGACTATTGTTGCTGGTCTCTCCTTCCCATACCACGGATGGCTTCAACAGCCTTTCCAAGAAGATATTAGGTGGGACAGGGTCGTGCCTAGCACCGATGCGGGCGAGGATATCCGCCGCTTGGTTGTTTTCCCGGACCACATGGTGGAATTCGAGCCCCTCGAACCGAGCTGACATCTTGAGGACGGCGTTGCGGTAAGCTGCCATTTTCGGATCCTTGGCGTCGAAGTCTCCATTTATTTGAGATATTGCGAGGTTCGAATCCCCACGCACCTCAAGGCGTTGAATGCCCATGGAGACTGCCATCCGGAGACCATGTAACAGGGCCTCATATTCTGCTGCGTTGTTGGAGTCTGTGTATAGTATTTGGAGTACGTATTGGAATGTATCTCCGGTGGGGGATGTCAGGACGACACCAGCCCCCAGACTAGCCAGCATTTTAGAGCTGTCAAAGTGCATGATCCAATTGGAGTACGCGCCGTACTCTTTAGGGAGTTCGGCTTCTGTCCATTCGGCGACAAAATCAGCCAGTACTTGTGATTTAATGGTTCGTCATGGTTTGTATATTATGTCGAACGGGAGGAGCTCAATAGCCCATTTATCAATCCGGCCCGTGGCATCACGGTTGTTTATTATGTCGTTGAGTGGTACTTCAGAGGCCACCGTAATTAAACACTCTTGAAAGTAGTGTCATAGTTTCCGGGATGCCATGAAGACCGCGTATGCTATCTTTTGATAATGTGGGTACCGTGATTTGCATGGGGTGAGGACAGTGGATACATAGTATACCGGCTTTTGAAGCGGGAACTTATGTCCGTTCGTCTCTCGTTCGACGACGAGCACTGCGCTTACAACTTGGTGTGTTGCCGCTATATATAACAGCATTGGTTCGCCGACATTTGGCGCGGCCAAGATTGGGTTGGTGGCCAAAACGGCTTTTATTTCTTCCAATCCGGCCGCGGCTGCATCCGTCCACTCGAAGTGTTCGGTGCGTCGAAGAAGGCGATAAAGAGGTAGTGCCTTTTCTCCTAATCAGGAGATAAAGCGGCTTAAGGCAGCCACGCATCCAGTTAGTTTCTGGATTTGTTGAGGTCTGTTGGGATAGCCAACTGTGACAGAGCTCGGATTTTAGCCGGATTTGCTTCAATTCCTCTATTGGAGACGATGAAGCCTAAGAGCTTTCCGGCAGGCACGCCAAAGACGCATTTTTCCGGATTGAGCTTGATGTTGTATGTTCGGAGATTGTCGAACGTGAGCCTCAAGTCGTCTATTAAGGATTTGACGTGTCTGGTTTTAATGACCACATCGTCTACGTATGCCTCCACTGTTTTGCCGATCTGTGTTTCCAAGCATGTCTGAATCATGCGTTGATAGGTTGCACCGGCGTTTTTGAGCCCGAAAGGCATGGTGTTAAAACAGAAGGGGCCGTATGGGGTGATAAATTCCGTTGCGGCTTGATCGGACTCCGCCATCTTAATTTGATGGTATCCGGAGTATGCGTCAAGGAAACACAATGAATCGTGTCCTGCGGTAGCATCGATAATTTGGTCGATGCGGGGGAGGGGGAAGGGATCCTTGGGGCAAGCCTTGTTAAGGTCCTTGAAATCGACACATAGGCGCCAGGATTTTTCCTTCTTTGGTACCATCACCAGGTTTGCTAGCCAGTCCGGATGTTTTATTTCTCTGATAAATCTGGCCTCAAGTAACTTGGCTAGCTCTTCTCCCATGGCTTGTCGCTTAGGCTCAGAGAAATGCCGGAGTGTCTGCTTGACCGGCTTGAACCCCTTTAGAATGTTAAGGCTGTGCTCGGCCAGCCTGCGTGGGATTCTTGGCATGTCTGAAGGATGCCAGGCGAATATGTCCCAATTTTCGCGCAAGAACTCCCGCAATGCGGCGTCTGTTGTGGGGTCCAGCTGTGCCCCGATGGATGCTTTTTTTGTAGGGTCCGTTGGGTGGACCTGGAATTTGACTATTTCATCCGCTGGTTTAAAAGAGGTGGACTTGGGTCTTTTGTCGAGTATCACGTCGTCCCTGTCCACTGTGGAGCGCAGCGCGGTTAGTTCTTCGGCCGCAAGGGCTTCGGATAACGTCTCGAGGGCTAGTGCGGCGGTTTTATTTTCGGCGCGGAGTGCAATGTCCGGATCACTAGCTAGAGTGATGATTCCCTTGGGCCCGGGCATTTTGAGCTTCATGTACCCGTAATGGGGTATAGCTTGGAAGATCGTGAATGCCTCCCGCCCTAAAAGGGCGTGATATCCGCTACTTAACGAGGCCACTTGGAATGTGATTTCTTCGGACCTATAGTTCTCCGGCGTGCCGAATACCACATCTAGTGTGATTTTTCCCGCACATCGTGCCTCCCGACTAGGGATGATTCCTCTAAAGGTCGTGCTGCTTTGCTCAATGCGGCTCTTGTCTATTTCCATTTTGTTAAGAGTCTCCTCGTAGATGAGGTTTAATCCGCTGCCACCGTCCATGAGCACTTTAGTAAGCCGGAAGCCGTCCACAATTGGACTAAGGACCAAGGCGGCTGGTGCTCGGGCTGTTCGGAATTGAGGCTCGTCACTGGCACTGAAGGTTATAGCCGTGTCGTTCCATGGATTTATTGCTGCGACGTGGCAGACTTCGACAAGGCTGCGGAGTGCTCGCTTGCGCCTATTGTTTGAGGCGAAGGTCTCGAAGACTGTCAATACTGTATTGTTATTTTCCACGGGATGGTGCTTTGTGGTATTGTTGATGAGGAGATCCTTACCGCTCTTGGCCACCTGCCGGAGTATCCAACATGCTCTAAGGCTGTGTGTTGGTATGGTATCCGGTGTACTGTGAATTTTGCATGGCCCATTGAGCCATCCCTCCAATATAGTTCCACGCCCCGTAGTGGGCTTTGGTTTCTTTGTAATTGGATCAGGTGACTTACGAGAGTACACCCTTTTAATTCGGACGGGGTTTCTAGTGAGAGCCGGGGGATCCCAGAATTTTTCTTGGGTTTTCCAGGCGCTTTCCATCGCACAGTACTTCCGTACTATGGCCGCCAAGTCAGCGAAGTGTGCTATGTCACGGCGACTTATGGCGTTGAGAATTCCCTTGTCCATGCAATTTTGCAAAAGAATGAAATTGTGTCTTCCTCGCGACAGTCCTTGACCTTGTTCATTACAAGGAGTAATCTGGCCCAATAGTGATGTATTGTCACTTGGGGCTCTTGTCTAATGTGGGAAAGATCACTTATGTCTGGGTGGGTGGGTAGATTTAGGTCCAAACCCTGACCCGATCTGGAACCCAGGGGCGGAGGAGTTTCCGAGCTTGGAAGTTTGGGCTCCGGGATGTTGCCCAATTGTTCTGGCCCCATGCCTGATTCTAAGTTCGGAGCTTGGGCCATGTCCTCCCGTAGATGGGTATCCGGCTCGGAGAGCTCAGGAATCCGTACATAGTTCGTCCTCAAAATAGAGGAAGAATCGCTACATTGCTCCTCCACCACCGCTATCTGATGGGTGACCGGCGGAGAGTTAATTTCCCTTTGGTCGGGTTTGAGCCCGATCTGATCATAGTCCGTAGCGACTTCCAGAGCGGCGATGCGATCCAAGTGCTCGTTCAAAGAAGAGAGCTCCATTGGGTCCATCTGCTCGGCGAATTCCGAGCCGACGTGGAGGCTGTTTTTGATGACCTGAGAAGTCATCGTCGGCGCGACGGCCGAACGGGCGGTCATGACGAAGCCGCCTAGTGGAGAGTTTGGCCTACAGCCAGGGCTCCCCCAGAGGTAATGCTGTCCTTGACGACAAGGCGAGCCATCAAGCCTTATCATGACGGCACAGTGGAACTCTCAATGAAAGCACCAATGTCGGTGTCAAAACCGGCGGATCTCGGGTAGGGGGTCCTGAACTGTGCGTCTAAGGCGGATGGTAATAGGAGGTGGGGGACACAATGTTTACCCAGGTTCGGGCCCTCTCGATGGAGGTAATACCCTACTTCCTGCTTGATTGATCTTGATGATATGAGTATTACAAGAGTTGATCTACCACGAGATCGTAGAGGCTAAACCCTACAAGCTAGCCTATGATTATGATTGTTGTTGTCCTACGGACTAAACCCTCCGGTTTATATAGACACCGGAGGGGGCTAGGGTTACACAGAGTCGGTTACAAGGGAGGAGATCTACATATCCAAATTGCCAAGCTTGCCTTCCACGCCAAGGAGAGTCCCATCCGGACACGGGACGAAGTCTTCAATCTTGTATCTTCATAGTCCAACAGTCCGGCCAAAGTATATAGTCCGACAGTCCGAGGACCCCCTAATCCAGGACTCCCTCACCGGGCCCTACCGACGTAGAACACTAAAGCAAATGGAAAGGAAATCGCGGAACCCTAGCAAATTATTACAAAACATACTGTCTCTTAAAAGTACCAAGCACAAGTTCTTACGCCTACACGAGGCACGATACATGCTGCAGGACTTAAACAGGGGGAAGCGCCGCCATCGAGCCTCTTCTTCAGCCATGGACGCCACCGTCGCCCGCTTGGGGAGCCCCGTCGTCGACGATGTCACCACCGTCCTTGCCGTTAGCCGCAGTCATGGGGTCGACGGCGAGGAACTTCCGCAGGAGGGCCTCCACCTCATCCTTCACGGCTTCAGCAGCAGCGGTGTAGAGCTCAGGATCCACGGGCTCAAGCATGGCGCCTAGGTTGAAGCTTGGGTCCCGAAGATAGAGGTTGCTGAAGACGTGCGTCACGGACGAGCTAGAAAGCGCGCGGGCCTCTCCCTCCACTATGGGGCACACTTCGACAATGATGCCCTCGAGCGCCACAACAAGCTTAAGGAGCAACTCGGCGGGGCCTTCCTCTGGTGTCACCAGAGGCTTCTTGTACCCGCTCCCGTGGAGATCCTGCAGCGCCTTGCGGGACCTTAGCTCGAGGGAGTCGAAGGCGGCGGCCGCAGCAAGGAGCTTCTCCCTGGCCTCCAGCCGAGCTTTCTCCTCGGAGACGGGCTTAGTGTGGGACGCCTGGGCCGCCTCCACCTCCTCCCTCAGCTTCTCCAAGTGGCCGTGCTCCATGGCCTATTCCCGGGCTGCCTGCTCCAGCTCAGCGTCACGTTCGGTGACCGCTGCCTCCCGGTCTTTCTTCTTCTCCTCCTGCTCCTCGAGCTGGCGGGCGCGGGTGGCCTGCTCATCACGGAGGGCTTGCAGCTCGGCTTCCGCCGCACGGCAGCGCTTCTTGGCATCCTTCGCGTCCTTCAACGCCACGTCGCGGGCAGCAGCGGCTATGTCGGCCACCTTCCGGCCCTCCTCTGCGGCCGCGTCGGCCTGGCCCCAGGCTTCCCTAACGGATGAATCGGCCTGGAGCCACCCCGAGACCAGCTCCAGGCGCACCGACGCCCTGCACCGTTCGAGGCCCTGAAGATCGTCCCGGAGCTGGTCTAGCGCGGAGAAGGCCTCCTTCAGAGCACCTCGCGCGGCAGAAGAACCACGGCCCACCGGCGCGATGGCTGGGGGAGGAGACGACACTGGCGCCAGGACTGGAGAAGCAGTAGCAACAAGGATGGCCAGGGGCTCCGGAGCCATCGTGTCGTCAACAGGCGCGCTGAAGGCGAGCGCCTCCGGAGTCGGCTCGGACGCAGGGGCTGTCTTCTCTTGAGGCTGGCCCCCCGAGCCTCAGGAGGACAACCCTGCCGCGGGAGCACGTGAGGCAGCCTTGCCCTTCTGCACCGGAGTCATTGCAGCCACAGCAGGCCACTTGGCCTCGGCACCTCCGGCGTCCTCCTTCTTCCTCTTCGTCGCTGACATCAGCCTGGCCAACAAGATGAAGGTATTGAGCACGGCGTCAAGGTCAAAGAGCGAAGGCAAGAAGCTACACTTACTGGTCCTCGGTGACGTAGTCCCTCTTCCTTCCCAGGAGCGCGACGCCCACAAACTTCCTAGGCACGGGCGTCGCCACGCTCTCAAGGGCGGACGAGCGCGTGGCTGGCTCCGCGACGGTGGCGGCTGGCGACGAGGTGGAGCCGCTGCCCTAGGGAAGCAAGATTGGTCTGTCGCGGGGGGGGGAGGGGAGGGAGGTCTCCCCCACCCCTTCATAGGTCGCCTCCGAGTTCGCCTTCTCCTCCTCATCAGACTCGCCGGAGGACATCGTCACCAGGGAGCCCGGGGGCTAGGAAGGCTTCAGCGGCACGAGCCCATGCTCGTTGAACACAGGCATGGTGGCGGCCACCTTCCCCCCGTCGTCGCGGCGATACAGCGGGAGATGGGCTTCAGCGGGGGCCACCCTGGTCCTTCTCCAGCAAGGTTCGCATGGCCTTGCTCAGCTCCTCATCGGACAGGACGCCCGGGCGCAATCGGAGGTCGTCTTCCACAACCTTGAAGCTCCACAGGGGGCGTGAGTGCACTTGGAGTGGGGCCAGGCACTGGGTCAGGAACTCCTTGACGATCATGGCCCCCGTCAGCTCCTCCGCCTTCAGGTCTGCCTTGATCTTCTCCAGCAGCTGCTCCGCCCGGGGGTCGGTGAGCTTCTCATGAGCCCACCGGTCCAGCTTCACCAGCATCGCGGTCGGCGGCTCCAGCAGAGCGTGGGGGCGCTTGGCATCCATGAAGACCCACTTGTTCTGGTAGTCCTCCACCCCTGCCCTCAAAATCGCATTGCTGCCATTGGCGGCGATGAAGCTGGCACACCCGAAGCACAGGGAGCCACACAGCTGGAGGTAGAAGAAGTGGCGGAAGAGCGCGACGGAGGGCATCACCCCCACAAATGCCTCGCAATAGAAGGCGAAGATTGATAGGAGGAGGATGGAGTTGGGATGAAGATGGAGGGCGTGGAGCCCGTAATGGTTGAGGATGTCATAGAAGAAACTGGAGAAGGCGGGAACAAGCCCAGCGAAGACGCTGTGCAGGAACAAGGGGTAGAAGTTCTCCCCCAGGGTTTTCGGATCAGCAGAGCCGACCCAGAGCACCGTCTCCCCACCATCATCAGAGCCGCCCGCCGTCAGCGGGAGCGCAACAGCGAGATGCTTCTCCTTGGCGACGGAGGACGCGCCAAGGGCCGGCTCGAACAAGGGGGCCTGGCATGCAGAAGGAGCGGCAGGCTTTGCCTTGCGAGAGGCCATCGGTGGCGAGCTTGGGGAAGAGATTCGGCAGATCTTGAGGTTTTCTGAGCAGAGGGAGAAGAGGATCTGGAGCAAGATGAAGGAAGGGCAATGAAGGCTCAGCACCAGACGCCAGCCTTTTTGTCAGCTCGGCACAGTTGCCGAGGCCACGTGGGGAAGCGGAGACGCCCACGTCCCATCAAAGCCACGCGTCGACCAAGGCCGCGGGTGGTTAGGGCCCGCGGCGCTCCGCACTTGCCCTTTGGCTTCGCCTCGAAGCCAAGTTCGAGCGCGCCTTGGGCCCGGGGGCTACTGTCGGCGTTCTGTGAACGGAGGTACCCAGACTTGCCTGCCTGCGGCCCATGGCGTGGCTTCATCGATGGCCTGGTATGGCCCACCTTCAGCATCAACAACTCAAGACCCTCGTGAGGGGCCAAGCCTCGCGAGGTGGACGACACCAAGACCTCCAAGAGGAGCGGCCTCCTCAGGCTGGCTCCTGAGGAGCGGAGATCTCTATGCAAGGCTCACCTCGCGAGGATCGGATGACGTGAGCCATGACGACCAAGGCCAGGCGGGCGCAGTACACCAGTTTCCTCTTTGGTGCTAAAGAGACAAGCGCATGCGCAAAGTCCCGAGGAATCAGCTAAAGGTTTCCATTCTCGTGCAACAAGACCAAGACCGCCAGGACGGCAGGACGGAGGTCATCACCGAGCCCACCACGGCGTCACAACCAGAGGCTTTTCCAGCCGAAGACTACTTTTGTCAGGATAGCATGTACTACTTGTCTCCCTTCAAATTTGGCCGTTGTGGGATCCCTTCCCTCCTTTCTTTCGGAAGAGGACCAAGGCCGCTATAAGTAGGGCAACACCGCCACCACAGAAGGGGAGACCGGATCGGATCCATTCCATCCTCACACTCACCAGCTCACTCGAGCAGAAGAACACTCCTCCTCCTGAGGTTGTTCTCCCACTGTACTAGTTCACCCTCGGCCCCTCGAGGCCAATCCACCACAAAGTAGGAGTAGGGTTTTACACTGCAAGGTGGCCCGAACCTGGGTAAACTGTTGTGTCATGTTTCCTTCCTGTTCATCGAGCTAGGCCGTGAGATTGGCGAGTAGGCAGACTGGGGAGGTTGACTTCTTCGCACGCTCCCAGAGTTCAAACCTCTCAAGGGTCTGCGGAGCCCGAAATCCGACACGGACCAATGGCCTCCGAAGGTCGAACCCCAGGCGGCCTCGCCGTCGCAACCAAAGGGATCCTGAGGAGCCAGCGTCAGAAAAGGACACGACACACGAAGATCCATGAGGATAAGGTACTTACTCGTCCACAGCTATTCACTTCCTCTATTTCAGGGCCTGGGGGGTGCCGCCACAGCAGCTCCAGAGCCCCTTCCTCTTGTAGAGTGCCCCGAGATTCGGAAGGGTTACGCCAAGGGTTGGTACATTGCCCTTCGCAGCTGGGGTGTGGACCGCCACCTCAGGAGCACGTAGTGACGCCTGCTCCCCAGCAGTCACCTCAGGAGCACCTGACGGCACCTGCTCCCCATCAGTCACCTCAGGAGCACCTGACGGCACATGCTCTCCATCGGTCACCTTAGGAGCACTCAACGGCACTCGCCCCCTCCAACCACCTCAGGGGCGCACGCCACAGGATCGACAAGCATGGGAGCCACCAAGACGGGGTTCTCACGAGGCCCCTCGAGATCCTTTGGGTGCAGCCCCCACTCGTCGAAGCGGGGCATCTACTTCGCGAAGGCCTCCGCGTTCGAGCAGTTGTACAAGAGGCACCCCTCTGCCGGGAGCGATGTAGGCGCTAGGCCGTCCGTCAGGAGCTGGAGCACCGCATGCAGCGTCTTGGAAGGAAGCGAGGGCACCTGGAGCCTCATGGGGTCATTGGGGCCGATGAAGGCCCGCATTGGGCGAGAGTGGCACTAGAGCAGGGCGATGCGCCGCCAGATGAACTCCCTCACCACCATCGACACTGCCACCCCTGCCTCCTTCAGCTTGGCCAGCCTGGACCAGACACAAGCGAGCCGCCGTTCGACGAGCTTGACATGTCCCTAGCCGGGGCTTGGTTCCGTCGATGCTCGCTGGAGCAGGAGCAGGGGGCTGAGCGTGGTGGCATCAATGTACGCCCACTACTTCCAGAATCCCTTTACATCCGGGCGGAGCGTGAAGTCGATGCCGGAGCCAGCTGTCGTCGCCATAGCCTGGAATGCCACGCATCCCGAGCATTGTCTGCCGTCGACCCGATGGAGCAAGAAGAAGTGGCAGAACAGGGCCACAGACGGAGCAACACCCATGATAGCCTCGCACAAAAAGGCAAAGGCGGTGAGGAGGATGATGGACCAGGGGTCCAGATGCAGCGCTTGGATCTGATAATGCGAGAGCACGGCGCTGAAGAAATCAGAGAAAGGGGGGACCAAGCCGGCCAAGAGAGCGTGAAGTTGAATGGGGATCTCGGTGGCCTCCATGTCGACTAAGGCCGGGGAGGCAGGCCAGACCGTCATCGCCTTCCACTCGTTAGAATCAACGGCGAGGGCCGGCCAGATCTTGTCCAGTCCCTCCTGGTTGATCACCGTCGACCGGCCAAGCGCGGGTTCCAACCCTGGCAGGAACTCCGCGGACGCGCGAGCCTTCCCTTTCTTCTTCAACCTTGGAGCCATGGCGGCGGAAGTGGATTGGTGCTGGCGCAGAGTCTGAAGGAGGAGGTACAAGCTCACAGGAAAGGGGGGAAGCAGAGGGCGAGCACGGCGGGCAATGATGGCTGGGTCGCGTTTGCAACAGGCAGTCGTCAAGTCTGACAGTTGCTGAGGCTGCGTGGGGAAGTGGAGACGCCCACGTCCCATCAAGCGCCACACGTCGACTCGGTCCAGAGGCGATTGGGGCCCATGGCGCTTCTCCCTTGCCCTTTGGCTTCGCTCCGAAGCCAAGTCCGAGCGCGCCTTGGGCCCGTGGGCTACTATCGGCGTTCTGTGAACTAGGGTACCCAGACCTGCCTGCGGCCCGCGGTGTGGCTCCATCGGCAGCCTGGTACAGCCCATCTTCAGCATCGACAAGACAAGACAAGACCCTCGCGAGGGGCCAAGCCTCGTGAGGCGGAGGACGACAAGATCTCCGGAGGGAGCAGCCTCCTCAGGCTAGCTCCCGAGGAGCGGCGATTCCTATGCAAGCACCCACCTCTCCTAAGGCTTAGGTGACACAAGCCATGACAACGAAGGCCAGGCGGGCGCCAGCAAGCGTAGTATGGCAGGTTTCCTCTTTGGTGCTAAGAAGGCAAGCGCAGGCGCGGGGTCATGAGAAATCACCCAAAGGTTTCCATTCCCGTGCTACAAGGACAAGACCGCCAAAACGGCGGGAAGGATGTCATCTCCAAGCCCACCACAACGTCACGACCAGGAGCTTTGCAGGCGAAGACCACCTTTCGTCAGGATAAGATGGAATTCTTGTCCCCCTTCAAACTTGGCCAATGTGGGATCCCTTCCTACCTTCGTTTTGGAGAAAGAGGACCAAGGCCACTATAAATATAGGCTAGCCATTGTTGGGGAATGCAGTATTTCAAAAAAATTCCTACGATCACGCAAGATATATCTAGGAGAGCATAGCAACGAGCGGGGAAAGTGTGTCCACGTACCCTCGTAGACCGAAAGCAGAAGCGTTAAGTAACACGGTTGATGTAGTCGAACGTCTTCGCGATCCAACCGATCAAGTACTGAACGCACGACACCTCCGCGATCTACACACCTTCAGCTCGGTGACATCCCACGAACTCTAGATCCAGCTGAGGTCGAGGGAGAGTTTTGTCAGCATGACGGCGTGGTGACGACGATGATGAAGTTACCGACGCAGGGCTTCGCCTAAGCACCGCGACAATATGACCGAGGTGGAAATATGTGGAGGGGGGCACCGCACACGGCTAAGAATCAACTTGTGTGTCTATGGGGTGCCCCCTCCCCCGTATATAAAGGAGTGGAGGAGGGGGAGGGCCGGCCTCCTATGGCGCGCCCCAAGGGGGATTCCTACTCCTACTAGGAGTAGGTTTCCCCCCTTTCCTAGTCCAACTAGGAGGGGGAAGGAAGGGAAGAGGGAGAGGAAGGAAAGGGGGGCCGACCCCCCTCCCCAATTCGGATTGGGCTTGGGGGGGCGCGCCCCACCACTTGGCCGCCTCCTACTCTCTTCCTCATGGCCCATCAAGGCCCATTAACTCCCCGGGGGGTTCCGGTAACCCCCGGTACTCTGGTAAATGCCTGAACTTATCCGAAACCATTCCGGTGTCCAAACATAACCTTCCAATATATTAATCTTCATGTCTCGACCATTTCGAGACTCCTCGTCATGTCCGTGATCACATCCGGGACTCCGAACTACCTTCGGTACATCAAAACACTTAACTCATAATACTGATCGTCATCGAACGTTAAGCGTGCGGACCCTACGGGTTCGAGAACTATGTAGACATGAGCAAGACTCGCTTCCGGTCAATAACCAATAGCGGAACCTGGATGCTCATATTGGTTCGTACATATTCTACGAAAATATTTATCGGTCAAACCGCATAACAACATACGTTGTTCCCTTTGTCATTGGTATGTTACTTGCCCGAGATTTGATCGTCGGTATCATCATACCTAGTTCAATCTCGTTACCGACAAGTCTCTTTACTCGTTCCATAATGCATCATCCCGCAACTAACTCATTAGTCACATTGCTTGCAAGGCTTATAGTGATGTGCATTACCGAGAGGGCCTAGAGATACCTCTCCGACAATCGGAGTGACAAATCCTAATCTCGATCTATGCCAACTCAACAAACACCATCGGAGACACCTTTAGAGCATCTTTATAATCACCCAGTTAAGTTGTGATGTTTGATAGCACACTAAGTGTTCCTCCGGTATTCGGGAGTTGCATAATATCATAGTCATAGGAACATGTATA
This sequence comes from Aegilops tauschii subsp. strangulata, assembly GCF_002575655.3. Taxonomy (NCBI): domain Eukaryota; kingdom Viridiplantae; phylum Streptophyta; class Magnoliopsida; order Poales; family Poaceae; genus Aegilops; species Aegilops tauschii. Next base: position 119,853,330 of record NC_053040.3, read on the forward strand.
AGTCATGAAGAAAGCAATAGCAACAAACAAAATGATCATGGTGCTAAGCTAACGGATGGGTCTTGTCAATCACATCATTCTCTAATGATGTGATTCCGTTCATCAAATGACAACTCATGTTTATGGCTAGGAAACTTAACCATCTTTGATTAACGGGCTAGTCAAGTAGAGGCATACTAGTGACACTCTGTTTGTCTATGTATTCACACATGTACTGAGTTTCCGGTTAATACAATTCTAGCATGAATAATAAACATTTATCATGACATAAGGAAATATAAGTAACAACTTTATTATTGCCTCTAGGGCATATTTCCTTCAGTCTCCCACTTGCACTAGAGTCAATAATCTAGTTCACATCGTCATGTGATTTCACACCAATAGTTCACATCTTTATGTGATTAGTTCACATCTTCATGTGACTAATACCCAAAGGGTTTACTAGAGTCAATAATCTAGTTCACATCGCTATGTGATTAACACCCAAAGAGTGATCATGTTTTGCTTGTGAGAGAAGTTTAGTCTACGGGTATGCAACATTCAGATCCGTATGTATTTTGCAAATTTCTATGTCTACAATACTCTGCACGGAGCTACTCTAGCTAATTCCTCCCACTTTCAAAAATATGTATCTAGATCGAGACTTTAGAGTCATCTAGATCGGTGTCAAAAGCTTGCATCGACGTAACTCATTACGACGAACTCTTTTATCACCTCCATAACCGAGAAATATTTCCTTAGTCCTCTAAGGATAATTTTGACCGCTGTCCAGTGATCCACTCCTGGATCACTATTGTACCCTCTTGCCAAACTCATGGTGAGTGCTACCTCTTGAGCATGCGTTGGTTTTCCCTTCAAGAGGAAAGGGTGATGCAACAAAGTAGCGTAAGTATTTCCCTCAGTTTTTGAGAACCAAGGTATCAATCTAGTAGGAGGCCACACGCAAGTCCCTCGTACCTACACAAACAAATAAGAACCTTGCAACCAACATGATAAAGGGGTTGTCAATCCCTTCACAGCCACTTGCAAAAGTGAGATCTGATAGAGATGATAAGATAACATTTTTGGTATTTTTATGACAAAGATTGAAAGTAAAGAAAGCAAAATAAACGGCGACAGAAATGGCTCGTTGTCGGGAGATTAATATGATGGAAAATAGACCCGGGGGCCATAGGTTTCACTAGTGGCTTCTCTCAAGATAGCATAAGTATTACGGTGGGTGAACAAATTACTGTCGAGCAATTGATAGAAAAGTGCATAATTATGAGAATATCTAGGCATGATCATGTATATAGGCATCACGTCCGTGACAAGTAGACCGACTCCTGCCTGCATCTACTACTATTACTCCACACATCGACCGCTATCCAGCATGCATCTAGAGTATTAAGTTCATAAGAACAGAGTAACGCATTAGGCAAGATGACATGATGTAGAGGGATAAACTCAAGCAATATGATATAAACCCCATCTTTTTATCCTCGATGGCAACAATACAATACATGTCGTTTCCCCTTCTGTCACTGGGATCGAGAAACGCAAGATTGAACCCAAAGCTAAGCACTTCTCCCATTGCAAGAAAGATCAATCTAGTAGGCCAAACCAAACTGATAATCTGAAGAGACTTGCAAAGATAACCAATCATACATAAAAAATTCAGAGAAGGTTCAAATATTGTGCATGGATAATCTTGATCATAAACCCACAATTCATCAGATCTCGACAAACACACCGCAAAAAGAGTTACCTCGAATAGATCTCCAAGAAGATCGAGGACAACTTTGTATTGAGATCCAAAGAGAGAGAAGAAGCCATCTAGCTAATAACTATGGACCCGAAGGTCTGTGGTAAACTACTCACAGATCATCGGAGAGGCTATTGTGTTGATGTAGAAGCCCTCCGTGATCGATTCCCCCTCCGGCGGAGCGCCGGAAAAGGCCCCAAGATGGGATCTCACGGGTGCAGAAGGTTGCGGCGGTGGAAATAGGGTTTCGTGGTGCTCTTGGATAGTTTTGGGGTACGTAGGTATATATAGGAGGAAGAAGTAGGTTGGTGGAGCCACGAGGGGCCCACGAGGGTGGGGGCGCGCCTAGGGGCAGACGCGCCTCCCTGCCTCGTGGCCTCCTCGGTTGTTTCTTGACGTCCACTCCAAGTCCTCTGGATCATGTTTGTTCCAAAAATCACGCTCCCGAAGGTTTCATTCCGTTTGATATTCCTTTTCTGTGAAACACTGAAATAGGCAAAAAAAATATCAATTTGCACTGGGCCTTGGGTTAATAGGTTAGTCCCAAAAATAATATAAAAGTGTATAAATAAGCCCATTAAACATCCAAAACAGAATATATAATAGCATGGAACAATCAAAATTATAGATACGTTGGAGACGTATCAAGCATCCCCAAGCTTAATTCCTGCTTGTCCTCGAGTAGGTAAATGATAAAAAATAGAATTTCTGATGTGGAATGCTACCTAGCATAATTCTCAATGTAATTTTCTTTATTGTGGCATGAATGTTCAGATCCGAAAGATTCAAGATAAAAGTTTAATATTAACATAAAAATAATAATACTTCAAGCATACTAACCAAGCAATTATGTCTTCTCAAAATAACATAGCCAAAGAAAGCTCATCCCTACAAAATCATATAGTTTGGCCATGCTTCATTTCCCTCACACAAGATGCTCTCATCTTGCACAACCCCGATGACAAGCCAAGCAATTGTTTCATACTTTAGTAATCTCAAACTTTTTTCAACTTTCACGCAATACATGAGCGTGAGCCATGGATATAGCACTATGGGTGGAATAGAATATAATGATGGGGGTTGTGTGGAGAAGACAAAAAAAGAGAGTCTCAAATTGACGCGGCTAATCAACGGGCTAGGGAGATGCCCATCAATTGATGTCGATGCAAGGAGTAGGGATTGCCATGCAACGGATGCACTCGAGCTATAAATGTATGAAAGCTCAACAAAAGAAACTAAGCGGGTGTGCATCCAACTTGCTTGCTCATGAAGACCTAGGGCATTTGAGGAAGCCCATCGTTGGAATATACAAGCCAAGTTCTATAATTAAAAATTCCCACTAGTATATGAAAGTGACAAAACAAGAGACTCTCTATCATAAAGATCATGGTGCTACTTTGAAGCACAAGTGTGGAAAAAGGATAGTAGCATTGTCCTTTTTTATTTCTCTTTTATTTCTTTTGGGCCTTTCTTTTTTTGGCCTTTCTCTTTTTTTTGGGACAATGCTCTATTAATGACGTTCATCACACTTCTATTTATTTACAACTCAACGATTACAACTCGATACTTAGAACAAAATATGACTCTATATGAATGCCTCCGGCGGTGTACCGGGATGGGCAATGAATCAAGAGTGACATCTATGAAATAATATGCATGGTGGCTTTGCCACAAATACGATGTCAACTACATGATCATGCAAGGCAATATGACAATGATGAAGCGTGTCATAATAAATGGAACGGTGGAAAGTTGCATGGCAATATATCTCGGAATGGCTATGGAAATGCCATAATAGGTAGGTATGGTGGCTGTTTTGAGGAAGATATAAGGAGGTTTATGTGTGCTAGAGCGTATCGTATCACGGGGTTTGGATGCACCGGCGAAGTTTGCACCAACTCTCAAGGTGAGAAAGGGCAATGCACGGTACCGAAGAGGCTAGCAATGATGGAAGGTTGAGAGTGCGTATAATCCATGGACTCAAATTAGTCATAAAGAACTCACATACTTATTGCAAAAACTACAAGTCATCAAAAACCAAGCACTACGCGCATGCTCCTAGGGGGATAGATTGGTAGGAAAAGACCATCGCTCGTCCCCGACCGCCCCTCATAAGGATGACAATCAAAGAACACCTCATGTTTCAAATTTGTTACACAACGTTTACCATATGTGCATGCTAGGGACTTGCAAACTTCAACACAAGTATTTCTCAAATTCACAACTACTCAACTAGCACAACTTTAATATCACTATCTCCATATCTCAAAACAATCATCAAGTATCAAACTTGTCCTAGTATTCAATGCACTTATATGGAAGTTTTTATTATATGCATCTTGGATGCCTATCATATTAGGACTAATTTTATAACCAAAGCAAATTACCATGCTGTTCTAAAGGACTCTCAAAATAATATAAGTTAAGCATGAGAGATCAATTATTTCTATAAAATAAAACCACCACCGTGCTCTAAAAGATATAAGTGAAGCACTAGAGCAAAATTGTTTAGCTCAAAAGATATAAGTGAAGCACATAGATTATTCTAATAAATTCCGATTAATGTGTGTCTCTCCCAAAAGGTGTGTACAGCAAATATGATTGTGGTGAACTAAAAAGCAAAGACTCAAATCATACAATACGCTCCAAGCAAAACACATATCATGTGGTGAATAAAAATATAGCTCCAAGTAAAGTTACTGATGGACGAAGACAAAAGAGGGGATGCCTTCCGGGGCATCCCCAAGCTTAGGATTTTTGGTTGTCCTTGGATTTTACCTTGGGGTGCCTTGGGAATCCCCAAGCTTAGGCTCTTGCCATTCCTTGTTCCATAATCCATCAAATCTTTACCCAAAACTTGAAAACTTCACAACACAAAACTTAACAGAAAATCTCGTGAGCTCCGTTAGCGAAAGAAAACAAAATACCACTTCAACGTACTGTAATGAACTCATTCTTTGTTTATATTGGTGTTAAACCTACTGTATTCCAACTTCTCTATGGTTCGTAACCTCCGATACTAGCCATAGATTCATCAAAATAAGCAAACAACACACGAAAAACAGAATCTGTCAAAAACAGAACAGTCTGTAGTAATCTGTATCAAATGCATACTTCTGGAACTCCAAAAATTCTAAAATAAATTTCTGGACGTGAGGAATTTATCTATTAATCATCTGCAAAAAGAATCAACTAAATAGTACTCTCCAGTAAAAAGTTGTAGCTAATCTCGTGAGCGCTAAAGTTTCTGTTTTTTACAGCAAGATCAAAAAGACTTCACCCAAGTCTTCCCAAAGGTTCTACTTGGCACAAACAGTAATTAAAACATAAAACCACATCTAAACAGAATCTAGATGGATTATTTATTCCTAAACAGAATTGTCGTGGAATTGTCACGACAGATGTCCTAGTGTGAGGACTTAGTCGTGAGGCCAACGCATCTATGTGGTAGCTTGAGAGGGGTTTAGCGGAATCAAGAGACGCAACACAAGACAAGGACTTAGACAGCTTCCGGCCCCGGGAAACATCATCCAGTAATAACCCTACATGCTGTTTGTGGCTAGGTCTCATTATCATCACGAAGGAGTCGCCGTAAACCGGCTCTCCCAGTTATGTCTAGCCCTAAGATTATTTCTCCCCCCTCTTGGGGTGCCCTGCCCCTCCTTATATAAGTTGAAGGGGCGGGTTACATGTAGAGTCCATCTCGGACTAAGACTTAAAACTATTCTAACTCCTCTTCATGGGCTTCATAACGTCTTGGGCTTCATAACGTCTCAGGCTTCATAATGTCTCGGTTTTCATAACTCCAGGCGACTCTATCTGCCGAGTTATGACTGTCAACCAGTTATCACTGTCTGTCGGGTTATAACTGTCAACCAGTTATCACTGTCTGCTGGTTTATGATGGTCTGCCGGTTTATGATGGTATGCCGGTTTATGATGGTATGCCGAGTTATCATCTGACTTAACTCCTGCCGGGTTATCATCTGACTTAACTCCTGCCGGGTTATCAAGTACCGGCCGGGTTATAACTCCGGCCGGGTCATACCGCGGGGTATATCCCCGACATTAGCCCCCAGTTTAATTTGGATGTATCCATGTTAAACTGATCATGAGCATCCTTAAATCCTTTTCATCTCCTTCTAGAAAATCCGCGTAAATAGGCCAGCTTCATAATCAATTTGCTGACATTGGTTTGTCATAGAAAAATATTATGAAGAATAATTCATTTGACTTAGCTCCCAATGCTTAACAGAAATATTGGTCCTTGAAATCCTCATCTGATCTTCAGCCGGCTTAAGGATATAGAACTCGCCAGTTTATCATCGCCAAAAACTGCCGGTTTATAAATATTGATGGCACCGAGTCATAATTGTAGTTAACATCATGCTTGAAAATATACCTCTTATATGCCTATCACTTGTAGCCCCAAGTCTTAAGAAGATAGAATAGCAACAAATTAAGACTTGCTTCAAATATAAATGTCACAAGCTTGAAGAAATCCAGTTTGTTCATCCCAATCACCAGTCAGAACTGAATATTCCACATATGTAGCCCCCCAGTGCCGGGTTGTCATGCTTGCAGCAACCTGGGACTTGTAATTGCCTTATGCTCATAAAAAATTCAACCAGTGTAGCCCCCAAGGGCCGGGTCATTTATGCAAATAATGAGCAGGGACTTTGAAAATATATGATCACGTAGACTTTTTCAGCATCGTGTAGCCCCCAAGGGCCGGCTTAGTAAGATAACACTGAGCTGGGACTTGATGTATACTTCATTGAAATAACATCATATGATGTAACTCTCATCACGGGGCTTGAACCCACGTCCACAAGGTTAAGAGCTTTGTGCTTTACCAAATGAGCAATGAATCTTTCGATATAATGGATTAAAACTTGTGTACCTTGAATTTTGACAGGAGCAATTGGTAGCCCCCAAGGGCCGGCTCATTATGATGTGATGAGTCGGGTCTTTGATGAGGTGAACAAAAATGACTTTGCATTAGCCCCCAAGTGTCATGGTGCATGCTGGCAGTGACATGGGACTTGCATATTTGATGTAATTCTCAACTTGAATAATGTAGCCCCCAAGTGCCGGGTCGTAAGCCTGCAGCGACTCGGGACTATTCCTTCCATTGTAGAATAAATCATACCCATTGATAAAATAATATCCATTGCGTTGAAGCGACTTTGAAAACCTCAACCATAATATTGGTTATTGATAACCATAATAAAAAGGGAAAATTACATTTTTACCCCTAGTTGGTTCCTACCCACGGGTTTTGCCCTTACTTTTCGAGCTTGCTCAGTTTTGCCCTTACTTTTTATGTCGAGGTCCCTCAAATGCCCTTTGACCGTTTGACCAAAACTTTGAAAATTCATAACTAATTCATATGAACACAGAAAAATGCAAATAAGATATCAAAATGTTCAGATAAACATTACCTTTATGTGCATATCATTTGCATTCAGGACAAAAGCATCGTTTAAACTACATGAGGTAGTTAATGTTATTAACATTATTAAAAATAAAAAGGTATAAACAATATTTTTTTCATGAATAAAAATTACATGCAAATGTAGGTGATGTTTTCTGAACATCCTGATATCTTATTTGCATTTTTCTGAGTTCGTATCAACTTGTTATGAAGTTTCCAAATAATGGTCAAAGTCTTTAGAACATTCATAACAAGATGATATGAACTCAGAAAATGGAAATAAGATATCTGGATGTTCAGAAAACATCACTTACATTTGCATGTAATTTTTATTCATGAAAAAGTATTGTTTATACCTTTTTATTTTTAATAATGTTAATAACATTAATTACCTTAGGTAGTTTAAAGGGTGCTTTTGTCCTGAATGCAAATGATATGCACATAAAGGTAATGTTTATCTGAACATTTTGATATCTTATTTGCATTTTTCTGAGTTCATATGAATTAGTTATGAATTTTCAAAGTTTTGGTCAAAGGGTCAAATGGCATTCGAGGGACCACGATGGAAAAAGTAAGGGCAAAACTAAGCAAGCTCAAAAAGTAAGGGCAAAACCCGTGGGTAGGAACCAACTAGGGGTAAAAATGCAATTGTCCCTAATAAAAATACAGCCATGTTGGCTATTTAAAGACTTGAATAATATACCCAATGATTTATAAGCGCATGATTCCAATGGCGCAATCCAAATATATATACTGGCGACTTATAGTCCAAAGCCAGGCTGGGTTAATAAACACCGGATAATTTATCATCATATACTGGCGACTTAGAGTCGAAAACCAGGCCGGGTTAATAAACGCCGATGATTTATAATCATGCTTTATTCAACCTGTTTCTGTGACATGGAATCACATCGTTGGTTTACCAACTTTTTGTAGTAAGGGTGATAACCCCAGTCTTGAGTACTGATAACTCCTTCCATATTATACCGATTTATGATAAAACCGTACCGGGTTGTAATAAACACCGGATTATCCATATATAACACTGGTGACTTATAGTCGAAACCAGACCGGGTTAATAAGCGCCGAATTATAACTGATCATGTACTGACAACTTGTAGTTGAAAGCCAAGCCGGGTCAATAAACGCCGGTCTATTATAAAATTTTATAAACCTCATCAAAAGAGTAAAAACTTGGCAAATAAAGCAAAAAAGAACATGCGAGGCTTTTCACGGGCTGCGAGGCCCCAAATCGAGGCTTTTCATGGGCTGCCAGGCCACTGAGTTAAACCATTTTGCAAAGCCTTTTAAGATGGACCTCAATCTTTAACCAATCGTCGTTTTAACTTTGACAAGTTCAGGGTCTATGAGATTGACTTGTCAAAAGTTCGGCGGGTCATACCAGGTTTACCTGGACGGAGTGGCTTACTTAAAAAGGCAGGATAACCCGGGGTTTTAGGTGAATACACCTGGCTTCCAAGCCGTGGCTTGATAGCCTATTACAAGTGTAGATTCTTTGTTCATTGCGAAGCAAAGAATCCCCAAGCAATATTTTGAGCCGTGCTCAGTGGGTGCCTATGTTTGAGTTGTGCTTTTGCAGCACTCTCTTTTGCCCCTAAGTAATTTCCCTGGTGGCCTTGCACCGATCAAGAGGTGTAGCTATGGTTCGAATATGACCAAGCCCCCAAGTGATCAATAATATGATAAGCCAATAAGGCAGGATACCCATGTTTGAACCGCGCATCCTGGCAGCAGGTCCTCTTCAGCAACCTTTAACTTTTTGCAAGAGATAAATTCTTCTTGAACCGGGATTTTGAACCGGATATTGAGAGCGTCAGAGCTTTGCAAGAGATAGTTTCCTTCTTAAACCGGATTTGAACCAGATACTAAGGGCTTCTGCGTTGTGTGGGAAACGGGATTTCCCTTAAACCGGACTATAAACCGGAAGCATCATTGTGAGCCGGAATATTTCTGACGGCCTTCAAATTTTTCATCAATATAACAGTAGCCTCAGGGACCGGGTTATCTTTTCCTTCAACGTCCTGGGCACTTGAATTTTCTAAAACTGGCAAGACTTGCTGAATCATATCATCGTAGCCCCCGAGTCTTAAGATGACTCAAGGAGTTGTCTTAAGATTCTTCGTACTTGACCATAGCAGAAGGTATATATCATTGGTGTTGATAATGCGATGTGAATCCACAGAAGGTTGGGGTGACTGCGACGGGTTATAGATGATCCCGTATGAACCGTGTCAGCAACTCGGCCAATGGTTCCTTCCAACTGGCTGTTTGAAGTTAACCAAACTGTAGTGGCAGCGATTTGTGTGCATGTCCATTGAGCCATCCAGCGTAGATAGCGGCTGATGATAACTTGCCTCCAATTTGTTGGAAGAAAACCGGGCTACCCAAGCAGTGACTTGCTCATACTCAATAGACTGCTCATGCAGATAGGTGCGGCCCGGTGTGTTGACGTAGACCAGACCGCAAGGGTGGCAGCGTAAGCACTGCCGTTGAGCAGGGCAGCACGGATAAATGTTAGTGCAAAATGACGATGCTATGCACTCCATATCCGCGATATAACTCCACTTCGGCAGTGAATAATTGTCCTGATGTATTTGGATGACAGATGATCTTATCGTCTCTGCCATGAACATGGAACCATTTGTCCTGCGCATAAAAACATTGAAGGCAGAATAATGTTTCTCGGAGAGAATTAAAGTATAATGATGAAATAAATAGGGCAGATAGCACGGGAGCGTCGTTTTGGTGGCCGAGCACCCTGCAGGCCGTAATCTCGTGCCGTGCATGTATCGCCGTGATGTGTGCTCCCTTTTTCTCGATTGCTATATACGGTGCCTGATGAGTTGGAATACAGCCGTGCTATGGGCTGGTGTGCCACCGTTGTACGTGGGCATGGACGGCACGCGGTGTGTACGCGGGCACCTCATGCGCCTGCTGAGCTCATTTAAAGATTGGCCCATGTAGCTGCAACGGTGGCTGGTACAATATTATCCCCGCTTTAATGGGCCGATCTGGCGCTACAGCTGCTTAACCACATGATCGGTTTCTTTTTCTTTCCTTGGTCGTCTCTTGCTGTGCGGAGCGGCGATTCGCCATGGATGGCCTCGAGTTCTTCTTTGAGGAAGAAGAATCTGGGTGAGAGCCACCTGCCATATTGACTCTCTTGCTGTTACTTCTTTCGATTTGGGATTTATTTGTTATTCTGCTGCTTCATTTTCGGTACTTGTTCTTGATTTCTTCTCCCCTTGTTTCGTTGGATCTGACTTGGTCGGTAACTTCTGTGTCCTGCAGATTGGTTCCTAGGCTAGATGCGGGAGATATTTTGGGTGGTGGGATAGATGTTGTGGAGTCTGTGGTTGCTTCTATCCATGAAGCTCACGGCCCCTTGGCTGATCTGATATGTTCTGAGCCCATGGACAGCAGCGGCGACGAAGGGCATGCTGGAGATATGGAAGAGGATGTTGTCTTATTCTGCAACTGAACAGAAGTGAGGTCGTTGGTGACTCAAACGACATGCCCCCTGATTGCGAGAAAGCTGCATCTGTGAGAGAAGATGGAGATGCAGATGGTGTCATCGTCAACAATTCAAAGGGCTCCTGCTGGAGTCGACGGTAATAGACACACGCTTGATTTTGCCCTTATCTTTCATCTGTACCACTGGTTCTAGCTTTCTGCATAGCCTGTAGCAAAAGAACACACACCCGTGGGGGTGTTTTTCCACCATGGACAAACCAAAAAATGTTTCGTTCTTATATATAGTTCTGATGCTAGCTTGATAACCACAAACTTTAATCCTAGGTGTCATCCTTGTAGAACGTAAATACATGATTCTGCATCAATGTTCAGTACTGAAATTTTAGGGATTACTCTTCCTATCTAGGTTTGGACTACTAGAAAATACAGTTAACAACAGTTTTGGAAAAAAAATGCAGTATTAGGATTGGCAAGGCGTCAGAAGAAAGGGATGCCAACCCAAGCAGAGTTCCTGCGCTTGAGGCTTCAATGAGGGCTTACGCGGAGAACAAGGCTGATAGTGTTGTCAATCCGGCGGTCGGAACTAGCTTTAACACAGTTGAGGAAGCGTACGAGTTTTACAACCTATACTCCCGGGAGACTGGCTTTGGCGTCAGGTATGCCAAAAGCAGACTGAATGTTCATCGGACAAAGTGTATGCAAGAGTTTGTGTGCGCATGTGCGGTAAGCATAATTCACCGCTTCAGGAATGAAAAAAAATGTTTCCGTGCGAGCACTTCTTTCCATATTTATCTTGTTGTGTGTTGATCTGTAAAACTCTGCAGGGTAAGCCATTGCAATCCAACAGCTGATCGACAAGGTCCGGGTGCGGTGCGTTGATGTGGGTGCCTAGATCTGAAGATAAAGGATGGTACATATGTGAACACAAATCAGAGCACAACCATGCACTCTTAGGTAATTGTATGGAGAAGCTACACTGGAAGTCTCACCGACACATAGATAGATATACCAGAGACTTGGTGAAACAGCTAGGAGAAAACAATATAAGCTTAAGCAAGGTTTACAGTGTAGTTGGCAGTTTTTTTGGAACGGTGAAGGAGGTGTCATTCACAAAGAGATCTCTAAAAACTCTATGTGGAAAACTTAATAAAGAGCAATCGGAAAATGATGCCACGAAGACAATACAGGTTTTCAACGCAATGCAGGCTGAGGATCCTGAGTTTAAATACAGTGTACAACTTGATCTTGAAGGTAGAGTTAAGACTTTGATGTGGACAATAGGAAGAAGCATTGAGCAGTTTAAGTGCTTTGGCGACGCTGTCACATTTGATACCACATATGAGACAAATCTATATGACATGCCGTTCGGTCTTCTTGTTGGTGTCAACAATCACTTCCAAAGCATTTTTTTTGGTGGTGTGCTGATGAGCGATGAGAAAATCGACACTTTCAGATGGATATTTACAGAGTTCTTCCATATAATAGGTGCTCCTCTGCCGCGCACTATCCTCACGGGTATGAACGATTGATCTCGATTAAACGTGACCAACATCTTGATCTTCATTGTGTGTTCTGAAAAAGTATTTCATTCTATAAATGATCACAAAAAAACTGTTAGTTTCAGATCAAGCTCGTGCGATGGAAGTTGCCATAAAAGATGTCATGCCACATACAGTGCATCGACAGTGCAAATGGCATGTCCTGAAGAAAGCAAAAGAGAGCCTTGGATCATTGATGGCCAAGGGCGCTGAGTTCAAACAAGAGTTCAACAAGATGGTGCATCACATCGTTTGTGAGAAGGAATTTGAGGATGGCTGGGCGTGTATGCTTGATAAGCATGGGTTGCAAAAAAAACACATTTCTCACCCAGATTTATGAGACCAGGATGAAACGGGCTAAACCTTACTTCATGAATTTTTTCTGTGCCAAGATGACTAGCACGCAGCGGAGCGAGAGTGCAAACCATTTGCTCAAAGGGTACGTGCCGTCAGGATCCCCGATGCACTTCTTTGTTAGGCAATATGAGAAGATGCAATTTGATAGAGATTCAGAGGAGAGTTACCAGGAGAAAAGAACCAAGCTGGTAAGAGTACAATGTTTGTATGTTCTCCCACGTGTATTTTTCTATCTTATAATGGATCGTGCCCTGCTGACGAGTTACATCATGTGCCGCACATGCTAATTGTATTTCTCCACATGCAGGGTGGTGTTGTGCTGGCTCAGAACCTCCCCATCGAGATTCATGCATCGAAAATTTACACACGGGCTATGTTTGAAAATTTTGGCGAGATGCTATATGAGGGTGGGTCATATGTTCTGGTCGAAGTTGTCCCTTGTCGTGAATACATAGCAAGGCATGTAAAAAAAGATTCCCGAGACAAGTGGTGCAAAAATGAATTCCTCGTCCAGGTCAACGAGCTTGCTGATGAATTGAAATGCGAATGCGGGATGTTTGAGCATTTTGGCATGGTCTGTAGTCATGCACTAAAGGTGTGTTGGTTGTTGTTGATGATATTGTTCTTTCTTTGTGACCGGAAGACGACTTATTATTGAGATCAGAGAAAAATGGTACATTTTGACACTGGCCCTTTTTTTCACAGGTGATGATCCAGCTTGGTCTGCAAGAGGTTCCGGCAAAACATGTGCTGAAGCGTTGGACAAGGGATGCAAGGGATATACTGCCTCCAGAATTTATCCGTTCCCAGAAAGACCAAGGTCCTCTCAAGTACTCCTCGCGGCGACATAACAATCCGCATCTACTTTGCCTTGAAATTGTTAGACTTGGTGATAGCAATGTCGATGCATATACTCTTGCCATGGAGCAGCTAAGAAATGCAAAGGCATTGCTTGAACCGGTAGCCGATGTACGTGATGGCATGGGATTATCCAACAGAGAAATGGCGGGTGATTCTGCAGGCTCGTCTATAGCGCACAAACAACAATCAGGTGCAGAGTGTCTCGCAATGTTCAGACAGCTTTGGGGCACCATCCAAGAAGAGACCAGCGGGGCGGCCTACAACAAGCCGCGACAAAGCGCCATATGAACAACCGGCTAAAAGGAGTCGGTTTTGTTCAATCTGCCGTGGTCAGGGGCACAAGACCACTACATGTCCGCAGCGCGGTGATCTTCCGAAGGCGCCAAGGAAGTCGCCTCGCTGCTCCAGGTGCAGTCTGACAGGAAACAGGAGGAACACTTGCACCAACACGCCTTGGGCGGATTTCTACGAGTGATGTTGTTATGTTTTTGTGGTTGAAGTGTAGCAGTTCATTGAACTGTGCTTCTGTCGGATGTTAGGCTGCTAGCAACTCTGCACTATGATAGTGAGAATCTGTATCTGTAGTTTGCTTGTTGTGTTCGATAATTGCTTGGGAACTCCGTGATTTCAGTTTTATTCCTCTTGTTCAGACATTTCCCTGGAACGAACTGAGGATGAAGATGAAGCCATGACGATTGTGTTTGAGGAGGAAAACGAGTCCATCACTGCTATAAATAGCCGGTGAGACCATGGCAACGGCTGGATTCCTCAACGTTCGACCTCATAACGGCTCCCTGCCGTGGAACATTTTGACAGGGTCGATCCCGTGCCGAGTACAGGTGCCGCAAGAGCCGATGCACGCTGTGACAGTGACATGCATCTGTGCAGCGCTCCTGTGCCTGCTAGTATACATGAGCCCGCACTTTTTACTAATTGGCAAATACGAGCACTATGTATCGTCCGCTTCTACGAATACATGCAGAATACAGTAGAGTCGTACCTCCTTGGCACCGATCGCAACGGGTGCTGACGGAGCTGATTACGGCCTGCATGGTGCTCGGCCACCAAAAGCCATTTTCGAGATAGCACCTGATATTTTTGCCGAATGAACATAGACTGAACAAATAATCCCTTGTTCTCCTGGTGTCCATGCCCGTAGATTTATTCCAGATGGATGTAATAGTTGTACTGACATCGGACTAGTACCGATAATAATTTTACCAAGTGATGCCTTCTGGATAGAATCAAATGTTACCTTAGAACCAGTCAAACCAATGAATTTTCTCAGTAACTTTTCTTCTAGCCCCGTGCGCAGACACACTGTTCATCAATTAGCCTTCCATATTTGTACTTAAACTCTCCACTCCGGAGACCACGAGGACGTTGATGTCATATCAGTTTGATCCATGCTCGAAGTAGCAGTTGATGCAAGCATACGGGCGCAAGTAAATCTGCCCATCCATCGTGTACACTCCGCCATGAATTGTTTCTTTTTATAAAAAATTGCTTCGGCGGACAGATAACAATCTCTTGCAGTACTTTGGCAAATAAGTCTGTTCCTGTTTTAACAGCCAGTCTTGCCCAAAATCTTGAGAGCCACTGGGTCATTAAATCTCAACTTTGAAGGCACAATAAAATCACATACCCATATTAGCGATCTTTGAGCAAATGTAGCAGCTTGATTAGTTGTACTCGTTGATTGATGGTCTTTACGTAAGGTGTAAATAACATAGCACCAAATGTTGGCTTAGATCTTCTTGGGGAAGTAGATCACGGGTGGAGGAGCAGTAACAGCCACGCGGTCAGGCACCCGCGTGACACTGCGTACGCCCGCAACCACTTTAGGAAAAAGAAACAAGGCAGCTCAGGGACACCCATGTCGAGGCGGAGCAGTGCGAGAGGCGGCGGTTTATGGAAGTGGAGCAGAGCGGCAACTCGGGGGCGCCGGTTTAAAGCAGCGAGGCCGGGTCGTGGAGGCGAAGCGGCGACTGGCCGGATTGATGCGCAGGCTTTGCAACGAGGCAAGACGACAAATGTCTTAGTAGCTTGAAGGCGACGGCGAGCGTCGGTAGTGGCAAAGCGGCGAAGGCGACCCGGACCGTTTTGTGGGGGCTACGACTGACATGGTGCGCCAGAACCGGCCAAACCGGCGACTCGTCAAAAGGTTGTAGGGGTTTCCGATTCAGAGACGAGGCGCGGCGCGGGCAGAAGGTGCAGTAGTGGCGGTTTAGACAAACGGCAGCTTGTAACCGCAGAGACAGCAGCGGCGGGTGATGGTTCAGAATGACCACGACGGCTCGACCGGTGGAGGTGTACTCGGTGGCGACTCAGAAGCGTTTTGTTGATCCGGATGCTGCAACAAGGGCACTTCGGCTGGTCATCGAGGTGCGTCCGCGGCATCGGCGGGTTGGAGAGGCACGGCCGTGGCCGGTTCAGCGCGAGCGCGTATAGCAGGAAGAGGTGAGGGTGGTCCGGCGCAGCTATGGCGACGAAGTCAGCAGCGAGTCAAAGCAGTAACCCGGCGGTGCAAAAGCAAAACAGTGGCGCTACAGAGGCGGAGGATGACAGCGGCTCAGTTGCGGCTGGCCTCAGAGAGGGGCCGTGAAGCCAACAGCAGCTGAGGGAGGCACGGGCTGAACCGGCACAGAACAGGAAAGCTCAGCGAGTCAAGGCATGCCCTGGCCAAGTGGCGGGTCGATGGCCCTCCGGCGGTTCATGGATGAGAGACAGCGACGAATTAGCACAGTCGACTAGGACGAAGCGACCCGCAGCTGGAGCTGAGGTAGGGGGTGGCTTGACGATGCGGCGGTTCAGAGCCGAGGGGATAGACCGGCGAGGCGGCTGCGGCTCGACCGGGACGGCCTGAGGACGACGATGAAGTGGGCGAAGGCGACGGCCACCCGGAGCGGCGACTCAGAGGTGGTGGTGACTCACAGGCGTCTCGGGCCGCGACCTAAACCGGCAGCTCGGCGCAAAAAACGAGCAAGGGACGGCCTGAGGACGGCGATGACTTGTGGCGCTAGGGCCGGCTCAACCCGGCAGCGGAGGCGGATAAGCGAGGCCACGGCTGAGAAGCGAGGCGGTTCAAGCCGGCAAGGTCCGATGGTGACTCGGACGGGAGGCGGCTCGCGACCCATAGTGGCAGAGGAATCCGGGGCGGTTTCTTGCAGGGGAGCCCCGACAAAGGCAGCTTGATGCGGCCAGCGACTCGCCATGATGGTAGCTTGATGCAGCGGTCGGAGGAGGTGAAGTAGAGCGGGGCCAGGGCAGCTCAGGGCCAGGCCGGCTCAACGTCAGGGCCTGCCCGCTGCAGCTCGAGGTGAGGGGAGGCCCTGGCGATGGTTGAGACCGCGCGGCAGCTGCTCACCGCCACCACGGCGCTGCGGCTGCTTGATGCAGAGACGAGTCAAAGGCAGAGTTTGAGTCCGTGACTTAGGCCGGGTCGTAGTACCCTTTATTTTTTAGCAGCATAGAGGCGGGTCGACTCGGAGGTAGCTTAACACGCTGGAATCTTCCCTTAATTCTTCAGATGCCTTCACATGATGAATAGGAGTTGATCTTGTTCTGATTAGAGCTCACGTTCTAGTAGTAGCAGTAGCACTACTTGTCGTGGATTTGTCACGGCAGATGTCCTGATGTGAGGACTTAGTCGTGAGGCCAACGCATCTATGTGGTAGCTTGAGAGGGATTGAGCGGAATCGAGAGACGCAACACAAGACAAGGATTTAGACAGCTTCGGGCCCCGGGAAACATCATCCGGTAATAACCCTACATGTTGTTTGTGGCTAGGTCTCATTATCATCATGAGAGAGTCGTCGGTAAACCGGCTCTTCGTGTCTAGCCCTAGAGATTGTTTCTTCTTGCTTGTCCCTCTTTGGGGAGTTCTGCCCCTCCTTATATAAGTTGAAGGGGCGGGTTACATGTAGAGTCCAACTCGGACTTAAGACTTAACTATTCTGACTTCTCTTTATGGGCTTCTTAACATCTTGGGCTTCATAACGTCTCGGGCTTCATAACCCCTGGCAACCCAGTTATCACTGTTTGCCGGTTTATGATGGTCTGTCGGTTTACGATGATCTGCCGGTTTATGATGGTCTGCCGGTTTATGACTTCCTGCCGGTTTACCGTCTGTCTTAGCCATCTGTCTTAACTATCTGTCTTAACTGTCCGCCGGTTTACCAAGTCCCAGCCGGTTTACAACTCCGGCCGGGTCATACCGTGGGGTATATCCCCGACATTAGCCCCAGTTTAATTTGGATTTATCCATGTTAAACTGATCCTGGGCATCTTTAAATCCTTGTCATTTCCTTCTAGAAAATCCGGGTCAATAGGCCAGCTTCATAATCAATTTGCTGACATTGGTTTGTCACAGAGAAATATTGTGAAGAATAACTTCTTTGACTCAGCTCCCAATGCTTAACAAAAATATTGGTCTTTGAAATACTCATCTGATCTTCAGCCGGTTTAAGAATGTAGAACTTGCCGGTTTAAGAATGTAGAACTTTGCCGGTTTACAAATATTGATGACACCGGATCATAACTGTTTGTTAACATCAGCTTTTGAAAATATACCTCTTATATGCCTATCACTTGTAGCCCTCAAATCTTAAGAAGGTAACGTAGTAACAGCTTAAGGTTTGCTTCAATATGAATGTCACAAGCTTGAAGAAATCCAGGTTATTCATCTCAATCACTAGCTAGTCAGAACTGAGTATTCCACATATGTAGCCCCCAAGGGCCGGGTCATTATGCAATAATGAGCAGTGACTTTATAAATATGATCATGTAGATTTGAACAATAACGTGTAGCCCCCAAGGGCCGGCTCAGTAAGATAATATTGAGCTGATACTTTATATATACTTCTTTGAAAAGAACATCATAAAATGTAACCCCCATGGGGCTTGAACCCACGTCCAGAAGGTTAAGAGCTTTGTGCTTTACCAACTGAGCAATGGACCTTTCAATATAATGGTTTTAAGTCTTGTGTACCTTGAATTGTTGACAGGAGCAATTGATAGCCCCCAAGGGCCGGCTCATTATGATGTGATGAGTCGAGTCTTCAATAAGGCCAATTAAAATGACTTTGCATTAGCCCCCAAGTGTCATGGTGCATGCTTGCAGTGACATGAGACTTGCATATTTGATATAATCTCAATTTGAATAATGTAGCCCCCAAGTGCCGGGTCGTAATATAAGCCTGCAGCGACTCGGGACTATTCCTTCCATTGTGGAATAAATCATATCCATCGATAAAATAATATCCATTGCGCTAAAGCGACTTTGAAAACCTCAGTCATAATATTGGTTATTGATAAAAATCCAGCCATGTTGGCTATTTGAATAATATAACCCAATGATTTATAAGCGCATGATTTTGATGGCGCAATCCAAATATATACTGGCGACTTATAGTCGAAAGCCAGGCCGGGTTAACAAACACCGGATAATTTCTCATCATATACTGGCGACTTATCGTCTTAAAGCCAGACCGGTTTAATAAACACCGGATAATTTATCATCATACTGGCGACTTATATTCGGAAGCCAGGCCGGGTTAATAAACGCCGGTGATTTATAATCATGCTTTATTCAACCTGTTTCTGCATACAACAAGTTTAAAGTGTCCTGGCGGTGTACCGCCGGACGGGTCATAATGCCCAACATATAACCCGGGTTTAAAACCAAGGCTGCACTTAAGAATAATCAAATATGAAATATATCATACCTGTGACATTGAATCACATCGTTGGTTTACCAACTTTTTGTAGTAAGGGTGATAACCCAAATTTTGAGTACTGATAACTCCTTCCATATTATGCCGGTTTATGATAAAACCGTACCGGGTTGTAATAAACACCGAATTAACCATATATAATACTGACGACTTATAGTCGAAACCAGACCGGGTTAGTAATCTCCAAATTATAACTGATCATATACTGACAACTTGGAGTTGACAGCCTAACCGGGTTGATGAACACCGGTTTAAAAACATCACAAATCTTGTCAAAAGAGAGAAAACTTAGCAAAAAGCGAATAAAAACCCTTGTAGTCGAGGCTTTTCACGGGCTGCCAGGCCTCAAATTCGAGGCTTTTCATGGGCTGCCAGGCCACTGAGTTAAACCATTTCACAAAGCCTTTTAAGATGGTCCTCAATCCTTAACCAATCATCGTTTTAACTTGACAAGTTCAGGGTCTTTATTTTAGAGTAACTTGTCAAAGTTCGAAGGGTCATACCAGGTTTACCTGGGCGGAGTGACTTACTTAAATAGGCAGGTTAACCCGGGGTTTTAGGTGTATACACCAGGCTTCCAAGCCATGGCTTGATAGCCTATTACAAGTGTAGATTCTTTGTTCATTTCGACAGCAAAGAATCCCCAAGTAACATTTTGAGCTGTGCTCAGTGGGTGCCTATGTTTGAGTTGTTGTTTTACAACACTCTCTTTGGCCCCGGAGTAATTTGGCTTTGAGCTGATCAAGAGGTGTGACTATGGTTCGGATACGACCAAGCCCCCAAGTGATGTTGTGGCATTGCGCCGATCAAGAGGTGTAGCTATGGTTCGGATACGACCAAGCCCCAAGTGATATTGTATAAAGCTTTGATAAGCTGAATCAAGGGTAAACCGGACGCCGCTTTATGAAATAGAAACCCCCACGTGATCAATAATATGATAAGACAATAAGGCAGGATACCCATGTTTGAACCGCGCATCATGGCAGCAGGTCCTCTTCGGCAACCTTTAACTTTTTGCAAAAGATAAATTCTTCTTGAACCGGGATTTTGAACCGGATACTGAGAGCTTCAAAGCTTGTGGGAGACATCTTTCCCTTGAACCGGATTTTAAACCGGAATCTTCATTTTTAGCCGGAAATTTTCTGACGGCCTTTAAACTCGAACTTGCGAGAAGTTAATTCCTTTTTGAACCGGACATTTTTAAACCGGATTTGAGCGCTTCAGAGCTTTGTGGGAGAATAGATTTCCCTTGAACCGGATTGTAAACCGGATATTGAGAGCTTCAGTGAGACTGACTTTCCTTGAGCCGGTTTTTAAACCGGAATCCTTTCTGATGACCCGAAACTTCTTCATTGAGCCGGGATTTCGTAACTGTCATATACTTTCTAAGCCGGAAATTTTCTGACGGCCTTTAAATTTTCATCAATATAACAGTAGCCTCTGGTTCCGGGTTATCTTTCCCTCCATCGTCCTGGGGTTCTTAAATTTGCTGAAACTTGTATATCATTGGTGTTGATAGCACGATGTGAATCCACAGAAGGTTGAGGTGACTACGGCGGGTTACAAATGATCCCGTACGATCCGTGTCAGCAAGTCGGCCAATGGTTGCTTCCAACTGGTGATTTGTAGTTAACCAAACTGTAGTGGCGGCGACTTGTGCGCCTGCCCATTGAACCACCCAGTGCAGACGGCGGTTGATAGTATATGATAATTTGCCTCCATTTTGTTGAAAGAAAACCGGGCTACCCAAGCTGTGACTTGCTCATACTCAATAAACAGCTCATGCAGACAGGTGCGGCCCGGTATGTTGATGTAGACCAGGCCGCGAGAAACGGACGACAAAGACGACCGCGGCTTCAGAGGCGGCACAGACAGATGAGTCAACCGCGGCATTATAAACCGGCGCGGACGGGCGAGTTAACCACATCATATTGATGTAAACCGGTCTGCAGAATGGCGGCTTGCACATATGTTCATCGAGCTTGATGGCATGGTAAGATACTAGCGCCTTATGGTGGTGCGAGTTATTCATCCATAATATAGCCATAGTTTTTGCAGTGAATAATTGTCCTGCATAAACAATATTGCAGACCAAGGCAAAGATAAATGGTGAATCGGCCGCAGGAGCGGACAGATGAATCGGCCGCGGTGTTATAAGCCAGCGCCGAGGAGCAAGTTGCCCTCCGCATTGTAAACCGGTGTGGATGCGTGAACCGGCCGCGAAAGCGGACGGGCGAGTCGTCCGTGGCGTTGCAAGCCGGTGCGGACGCGCGAGTCAATCACAGGCGCAGTCCCGGCTAGTGGATGTAGTCCGGGGCGGTGACTTGCTCACGTATCCGTCTAGAAACACGACACGGACAAGCGCTAATGCAAAAATAATATTGGCGCACCTCCCTTGCGACACCCTTTTTAACAAATAATGGTCCTGCGAAAAAATACCACAGACCAGAGTAATTGTTCTCAAATAATTTAATATGTGCTGATAAAATACACAGAAAGGATTGCACCTGGTTTTTATTTGGCGAACGCGGATGTTGGGACTGCACATACTCAGATCAAAAGATAGCCGGACAGGTACATGTCTGATGTAGCACTAAGCACTCATGTGGGTCTTCGTTTGTCTTTTCCTCAAAGTGTTGAGAAAATTCCTTTGAAGTAAACACCATCAACACGTACCAGGTTAGCATCAACCTGTTGGAGCTCATCCTCATTGTCAAATTTTGTCTGCACCTCTGTTCCTTTTAACAGCACATGATTGATCTGCCTGTCCTCCCACCAAGCAGGTGCAACAAGGCGGAGGTGGCGGCTCACGGCAAGCGCGGGTCAGCAGTGACCAGGAGCAGAGGCGGTCGGTGGCGTCCGGTGACTCAGCGTGCGGCAGCTGAGGTGGTCTGCGGCAGCGAGACCCGGCAGGGCCACCGCCACGTGACGAAGCCAGCTCAACCCAGCAAGTAGGCGACTCAGCAGGGCCGAAGCAGTGCATTTGAAAATTTCTAACTGACATGGTTTGATGTCCACGGGCTAGATTCCATCGTCTGTCTTTGCTAATCCCTGTCTTTTTCCTTTTGACCACTTGCGTACTAGCCATCACATCTAGTACCAAGATGGACTTTTTGACCACGTGAGATCTTTCAGTCTTCCTGGTAGTATATACTCTGTGTAGCAGCCTTGAGGCTGATGTAGCAGCCCCCAAGTTGTAACCTGTTGAACAGACCGGGCCGTGGCCTTTTTTCCCTTATAGCGCCACGGTGGTTTTCTAGATTTGACTCGGTCATCAGGCTAGAAAAAGTAGTGGCAATGATAACTCGGTGATTTCACGCGTACCCTGCTAGCCTTGCCTCTACTGCCATGATTTATCCTTGGGAGCAACAACCATCAGGGTCACTCGTACTGCGTCAGTATGTCTCGATTTAAACACCACAGAGGAAAATAGACCTCCGAATTGGATTTAGATACGGACATGGAGCCGTCAAACCTGTCGGACTCGGCGGGACTTCGGTGACTTGTATCTCGTATCGATTGTTTTCGGATACGAGACTTCGACTTGCAGCGGCAGCGAAAATTAACCTGGCCTCGACGGATCATCTGGTCGTGTGCGCTAGCACCTAGACGCAACCCTAATTTTCTCTTGATCTTAAATCTTGTATATGTCGCTTTGATTGTTTGTCGGACGTCTTCTGCGCCGGCTCTTTTTTCATCTAACATAGTGCGAACTTCTCAATCCCTGAGATAGATCCCTCCAAAAACTCAAGACCACCGTGCGCAAGCCCCGCGGTGGGCGCCAACTGTCGTGGATTTGTCACGGCAGATGTCCTGGTGTGAGGACTTAGTCGTGAGGCCAACACATCTATGTGGTAGCTTGAGAGGGATTGAGCGGAATCGAGAGACGCAACCCAAGACAAGGATTTAGACAGCTTCGGGCCTCGGGAAACATCATCCGGTAATAACCCTACATGCTGTTTGTGGCTAGGTCTCATTATCATCACGAGAGGGTCGCCGGTAAACCGGCTCTTTGTGTCTAGCCCTAGGGATTGTTTCTTCTTGCTTGTCCCTCTTTGGGGAGCCCTGCCCCTCCTTATATAAGTTGAAGGGGCGGGTTACATGTAGAGTCCAACTCGGACTTAAGACTTAACTATTCTGACTTCTCTTTATGGGCTTCTTAACATCTTGGGCTTCATAATGTCTCGGGCTTCATAACGTCTCGGGCTTCATAACCCCTGGCAACCCAGTTATCACTGTTTGCCGGTTTATGATGGTCTGCCGGTTTATGATGGTTTGCCGGTTTATGATGATCTGCTGGTTTATGATGGTCTGCCGGTTTATGACTTCCTGCCGGTTTACCACCAGCCAGTTTACCGTCTGTCTTAACTGTCCGCCGGTTTACCAAGTCCCAGCCGGTTTACAACTCCGGCCGGGTCATACCGTGGGGTATATCCCCGACACTACTACTCCAAAATCAAAACATATCTCGTAAACCATGCAACTATTACTCCTAATACTTGGCCATGACATTCCGTGAGTGCAGCAACAGCAATGATCAACTCAATCTTCTTGGGAGCCGCTCTTGTCGCTCTTTGTTGCTTTTGTTTATCCGGCGAGTAGCAAAGAGTCCGACCAGGACACGGCTAACTTGCTAAATCAGATATCATCTTGGTTTGTATGGCGGCCGCGGCAACAAATGTCGATCTATCTTCAGATTTAACGGATCGTGATACTTCGTCGCACATCACGCAACCCTAATTTCTTTGATATGAATCTTGTATACGCTGGCTGGAAAGTTAACCATGTTCCAGATCACAAAACAACGAACTTGTCAGCTTTTCTTCATCCGATGAAATCGTGAGCTTCTCGAACCCTAGGAGAGATCCCTCCAACAACTCAACACCACCGTGCGCGGGCCCCACGGTGGGCGCCAACTGTCCTAGTGTGAGGACTTAGTCGTGAGGCCAACGCATCTATGTGGTAGCTTGAGATGGGTTGAGCGGAATTGAGAGACGCAACACAAGACAAGGATTTAGACAGCTTCGGGCCCCAGGAAACATCATCCGGTAATAACCCTACATGATGTTTGTGGCTAGGTCTCATTATCATCACGAAGGAGTCGCCGTAAACCGGCTCTCCCAGTTATGTCTAGCCCTAAGATTATTTCTCCCCCCTCTTGGGGTGCCCTGCCCCTCCTTATATAAGTTGAAGGGGCGGGTTACATGTAGAGTCCATCTCGGAATAAGACTTAAAACTATTCTGACTCCTCTTCATGGGCTTCATAATGTCTTGGGCTTCATAACGTCTCGGTCTTCATAACTCCAGGCGACTCTATCTGCCGAGTTATGACTGTCAACCAGTTATCACTGTCTGTCGGGTTATAACTGTCAACCAGTTATCACTGTCTGCCGGTTTATGATGGTCTGCCGGTTTATGATGGTATGTCGGTTTATTATGGTCTGCCGAGTTATCATCTGACTTAACTCCTGTCGGGTTATCATCTGACTTAACTCCTGCCGGGTTATCATCTGACTTAACTCCTGCCGGGTTATCATCTGACTTAACTCCTCCGGGTTATAACTCCGGCCGGGTCATACCGCGGGGTATATCCCCGACAAGAACCAAAAAGCAAGAAACAAAAATAAAATCGGGTTGCCTCCCAACAAGCGCTATCGTTTAACGCCCCTAGCTAGGCATAAAGGCAAGGATAGATATAGGTATTGCCATCTTTGGGATGCAATCCATAAGTGGCTCTCATAATAGACTCATAAGGTAATTTAATTTAATTTCTAGGAAAGTGTTCCATGCCTTTCCTTAATGGAAATTGGAATCTAATATTCCCTTTTTCATATCAATAAGTGCACCACTCGTTCTAAGGAAAGGTCTACCAAGAATAATAGGACATGAAGGATTGCAATCTATATCAAGGACAATGAAATCTATGGGCACATAGTTCCTATTTGCAACAATAAGAACATCATTAATTCTTCCCATAGGTTTCTTAATGGTGGAATCCGCAAGGTGCAAGTTTAAAGAACAATCATCAAATTCACGGAAACCCAACATATCACACAAAGTTTTTGGAATCGTGGAAACACTAGCACCCAAATCACACAAAGCATAGCATTCATAATCTTTAATTTTAATTTTAATAGTAGGTTCCCACTCTTCATAAGATTACATTAAAGCATCAACGATATGTTTAGTAAAAGCCTTATTTTGACTATAAGCATGCGGAGAATTTAGCACGGATTGCAACAAGGAAATACAATCTATTAAAGAACAATTATCATAATTAAATTCCTTGAAATCAAAGATAGTGGGTTCATTGCTATCTAAAGTTTTGACCTCTTACATCCCACTTTTACCAAATTTTGCATCAAGAGCTAAAAACTCTGAATCATTGGGACGCCTTTTAACTAAAGTTGACTCATCTCCAGTTCCATCATTATCAAGATTCATATTGCAAAACAAATATTTAATAGGGGACACATCAATCACTTTTAGATCTTCATCCTTATTATCATGAAAACTAGAAGAACACGCTTTCACAAAGCAATCTTTTTTTGCACGCATCCTAGCGGTTCTTTCTTTGCACTCATCAATGGAAATTATCATAGCCTTGAGAGACTCATTGATATCATGCTTAGGTGGAATAGATCTAAGTTTCAAAGAATCAACATCAAGAGAAATTCTATCCACGTTCCTAGCCAACCCATCAATCTTGGGCAATTTTTCTTCAAGCAAAGCATTGAAATTATTTTGAGAAATCATAAATTCTTTAACACTAGTCTCAAAATCAGAGGGCATCTTATTAAAATTTCCATAAGAGTTGTTGTAGGAATTACCATAATTATTAGAGGAATTACTAGGATACGGCCTAGGATTAAAATTTCCTCTATAAGCGTTGTTACCAAAATTGTTCCTACCAACAAAATTCACATCCATAGATTCATTATTGTTCTCAATCAAAGTAGACAAAGGCATATCATTGGGATCATAAGAAACATTCTTATTAGCAAACAATTTCATAAGTTCATCCATCTTTCCACTCAAAACATTAATCTCTTCAATTGCATGCACCTTTTTACTAGTAGATCTTTCAGTGTGCCATTGAGAATAATTAACCATAATATTATCTAGGAGTTTAGTAGCTTCTCCTAAAGTGATTTCCATAAAAGTGCCTCCCGCGGCCGAATCTAAAAGATTTCTAGAGGCAAAATTCAATCCGGCATAAAAAAATTGTATAATCATCCATAAATTCAAACCATGTGTAGGGAAATTACGTATCATTAATTTCATCCTCTCCCAAGATTGTGCAACATGTTCATGATCAAGTTGCTTAAAATTCATAATATCGTTTCTAAGAGAGATGATCTTAGCGGGAGGAAAATACTTAGAGATAAAAGCATCTTTGCACTTATTCCAATAATCAATACTATTTTTAGGCAAAGACGAAAACCAAGTTTTAGCACGATCTCTAAGCAAAAACGGAAATAGCTTCAGTTTAACAATATCATTGTCCACATCTTCCTTCTTTTGCATATCACACAAATCAACAAAGCTATTTAGATGGGTAGCGACATCGTCACTGGGAAGGCCGGCGAATTGATCTTTCATGACAAGATTCAGCAAAGTAGCATTAATTTCACAAGATTCAGCATCGGTAAGAGGAGCAATCGGAGTGCTAAGAAAATCATTGTTGTTGGTATTGGCAAAGTCACACAATTTAGTATTATCTTGAGCCATCATGACAAGCAAGCAAACCAACACACAAACAAACAATAAGCAAGCGAAAAAGAGGCGAACAGGAAAAGAGGGCGAATAAAACGGCAAGGGTGAAGTGGGGGAGAGGAAAACGAGAGGCAAATGGCAATAATGTAATGCGAGGGATACGAGTTTGTGATGGGTACTTGGTATGTCTTGACTTGTGCGTAGACTCCCCGGCAACGGCGCCAGAAATCCTTCTTGCTACCTCTTGAGCATGCGTTGGTTTTTCCCTTGAAGAGGAAAGGGTGATGCAGCAAAGTAGGAGGCCACACGCAAGTCCCTCGTACCTACACAAACAAATAAGAACCTTGCAACCAACGCGATAAAGGGGTTGTCAATCCCTTCACGGCCACTTGCAAAAGTGAGATTTGATAGAGATGATAAGATAATATTTTTGGTATTTTTATGATAAAGATTGAAAGTAAAGAAAGCAAAATAAACGGCGACAGAAATGGCTCGTTGTCGGGAGACTAATATGATGGAAAATAGAACAGGGGGCCATAGGTTTCACTAGTGGCTTCTCTCAAGATAGCATAAGTATTACGGTGGGTGAATAAATTACTATCGAGCAATTGATAGAAAAGTCCATAATTATGAGAATATCTAGGCATGATCATGTATATAGGCATCACGTCCGTGACAAGTAGACCGACTCCTGCCTGCATCTACTACTATTACTCCACACATCGACCGCTATCCAGCATGCATCTAGAGTATTAAGTTCATAAGAACAGAGTAACGCATTAGGCAAGATGACATGATGTAGAGGGATAAACTCAAGCAATATGGTATAAACCCCATCTTTTTATCCTCGATGGCAACAATACAATACGTGTCGTTTCCCCTTCTGTCACTGAGATCGAGCAACGCAAGATTGAACCCAAAGCTAAGCACTTCTCCCATTGCAAGAAAGATCAATCTAGCAGGCCAAACCAAACTGATAATTCGAAGAGACTTGCAAAGATAACCAATCATACATAAAAGAATTCAGAGAAGTTTCAAATATTGTTCATAGATAATCTTGATCATAAACCCACAATTCATCGGATCTCGACAAACACACCGCAAAAAGAGTTACATCGAATAGGTCTCCAAGAAGATCGAGGAGAACTTTGTATTGAGATCCAAAGAGAGAGAAGAAGCCATCTAGCTAATAACTATGGACCTGAAGGTCTGTGGTAAACTACTCACACATCATCGGAGAGGCTATGGTGTTGATGTAGAAGCCCTCCGTGATCGATTCCCCCTCCGGCGGTGCACCGGAAAAGGCCCCAAGATGGGATCTCATGGGTACAGAAGGTTGCGGCGGTGGAAATAGGGTTTCGTGGTGCTCCTGGATGGTTTCGGGGTACGTAGGTATATATAGGAGGAAGAAGTAGGTCGGTGGAGCCACGAGGGGCCCACAAGGGTGGGGGCGCGCTCAGGGGGCAGACGCGCCTCCCTGCCTCGTGGCCTCCTCGGTTGTTTCTTGACGTCCACTCCAAGTCTTCTGGATCACGTTTGTTCCAAAAATCACGCTCCCGAAGGTTTCATTCCGTTTGGACTCCGTTTGATATTCCTTTTCTGCAAAACACTGAAATAGGCAAAAAAATCAATTTGCACTGGGCCTTGGGTTAATAGGTTAGTCCCAAAAATAATATAAAAGTGTATAAATAAGCCCATTAAACATCCAAAACAGAATATATAATAGCATGGAACAATCAAAAATTATAGATACGTTGGAGACGTATCAGTGAGGTACACAATGGGTCTGGTACATAGCATAGCATACTCTATAGAACCTATGACTGAGGCATAGGGAATGACTTTCATTCTCTTTATATTTTCTGCTGTGGTCGGGTTTTGAGTCTTACTCAACTTTACACCTTGCAACACAGGCAAGAACTCCTTCTTTGACTGTTCCATTTTGAACTATTTCAAAATCTTGTCAAGGTATGTACTCATTGAAAAATCTTATCAAGCGTCTTGATCTATCTCTAGATCTTGATGCTCAATGTGTAAGCAGCTTCACCGAGGTCTTTCTTTGAAAAACTCCTTTCAAACACTCCTTTATGCTTTCCAGAAAATTCTACATCATTTCCGATCAACAATATGTCATTCACATATACTTATGAGAAAGGTTGTAGTGCTCCCACTCACTTTCTTGTAAATACAGGCTTCACCGCAAGTCTGTATAAAACTATATGCTTTGATCACACTAGCAAAGCGTATATTCCAACTCCGAGATGCTTGCACCAGTCCATAAATGGATCATTGGAGCTTGCACACTTTGTTAGCACCTTTTGGATCGAGAAACCTTCTTGTTGCATCATATACAACTCTTCTTTAAGAAATCCATTAAGTAATGTAGTTTTGACATCCATTTGCCAGATTTCATAAAATGTGGCAATTGCTGACATGATTCGGACAGACTTCAGCATCGCTACGAGTGAGAAAATCTTATCGTAGTCAACACCTTGGACTTGTCGAAAACTTTTTGCGACAATTCGAGCTATGTAGATAGTAACACTACTATCAGCGTCGGTCTTCCTCTTGAAGATCCATTTATTCTCAATGGTTCGCCGATCATCGGGCAAGTCAATCAAAGTCCATACTTTGTTCTCATACATGGGTCCTATCTCAGATTTTATGGCCTCAAGCGATTTTGCGGAATGTGGGCTCATCATTGCTTCCTCATAGTTCATAAGTTCGTCATGGTCTAGTAACATGACTTCCAGAATAGGATTACCATACCACTCTGGTGCGGATCTTACTCTGGTTGACCTACGAGGTTCGGTAGTAACTTGATCAGAAGTTTCATGATCATCATCATTAGCTTCCTCACTTACTGGTGTAGGAATCACTGGAACTGATTTCTGTGATGAACTACTTTCCAATAAGGGAACATGTACCGTTACCTCATCAAGTTCTACTTTCCTCCCACTCACTTCTTTTGAGAGAAACTCCTTCTCTAGAAAGGATCCATTCCTAGCAACGAATATCTTGCCTTCGGATTTGTGATAGAAGGTGTACCCAACAGTCTCCTTTGGGTATCCTATGAAGACACATTTCTCCGATTTGGGTTCGAGCTTATCAGGTTGAAGCTTTTTCACATAAGCATCACAGCCCCAAACTTTAAGAAACGAAAACTTGGGTTTCTTGCCAAACTACAGTTCATATGTTGTCGCCTGAACGGATTTAGATGGTGCCCTATTTAACGTGAATGCAGCCGTCTCTAAAGCATAACCCCAAAATGATAGCGGTAAATCAGTAAGAGACATCATAGATCGCACCATATCTAATAAAGTACGGTTATGACATTCGGACACACCATTACGCTGTGGTGTTCCAGGTGGCATGAGTTGCGAAACTATTCCACATTGTTCCAAATGAAGACCAAACTCATAACTCAAATATTCACCTCCACGATCAGATCGTAGAAACCTTATTTTCTTGTGATGATGATTTTCCACTTCACTCTGAAATTCTTTGAACTTTTCAAATGTTTTAGACTTATGTTTCATCAAGCAGATATACCCATATCAACTCAAATCATCTGTGAAGGTCAGAAAATAACGATACTTGCCGCGAGCCTCAACACTTATCGGATCGCATACATCAGTATGTATTATTTCCAATAGGTCGGTTGCTCGCTCCATTGTTCCGGAGAACGGAGGCTTAGTCATCTTTCCCATGAGGCATGGTTCACAAGCATCAAGTGGTTCATAATCAAGTGATTCCAAAAGTCCATCAGCATGGAGTTACTTCATGCGCTTTACACCAATATGACCTAAACGGAAGTGCCACATATAAGTTGCACTATCATTATTAACTTTGCATCTTTTGGCTTTAATATTATGAATATGTGTATCACTACGATCGAGATTCAATAAACCATTTATATTGAGTGTATGACCATAAAAGGTTTTGTTCATGTAAATAGAACAACCATTATTCTTTGACTTAAATGAATAACTGTATTGCAATAAACATGATCCAATCATATTTATGCTCAACGCAAACACCAAATAACATTTACTTTAGGTTCAACACTAATCCCGAATGTACAGGGAGTGTGCGATGGTGATCTTATCAACCTTGGAATCACTTCCAACACACATCGTCACTTTGCCCTCAACTAGTCTTTGTTCATTTTGTAACTCCTGTTTCGAGTTACTAATCATAGCAACTGAACCAGTATCAAATACCCAGGGGCTACCATGAACACTAGTAAAGTACACATCAATAACATGTATATCATATATACTTTTGTTCACTTTGCCATCCTTCTTATCTGCCAAGTATTTGGGGCAGTTCCGCTTCCACTGACCATTTCCTTCACAGTAGAAGCACTCAGTTTCAGGCTTGGGTCTAGCTTTGGGCTTCTTCATGGGAGTGGCAACTTGCTTGCCATTCTTCTTGAAGTTTCCTTTCTTTCCCTTGCCCTTTTACTTGAAACTAGCGGTCTTGTCAACCATCAACATTTGATGCTTTTCTTGATTTCTACCTTCGTCGATTTCAGCATCACGAAGAGCTCGGGAACCGTTTTCGTCATCCCTTGCATATTATAGTTCATCACGAAGTTCCAGTAACTTGGTGATAGTGACTAGAGAACTCTGTCAATCACTATTTTATCAAGCGATTCTAGTACTCAGACAATCTAAGCACATGCTCACTGGTTGAGCTATTCTCCTCCATCTTGTAGGCAAAGTACTTGTCAGAGGTCTCATACCTCTCGACTCGGGCATGAGTCTGAAATACCAATTTCAGCTCTTGGAACATCTTATATGCTCCGTGCCGTTCAAAACGTTTTTGAAGTCCCGGTTCTAAGCCGTAAAGCATGGCACACTAAACTATCAAGTAGTTATCATACAGAGCTTGCCAAACGTTCATAACGTCTGCATCTGCTCCTGCAATAGGTCTGTCGCCTAGCGGTGCATCAAGCACATAATTCTTCTGTGCAGCAATGAGGATAATCCTCAGATCACGGACCTAGTCCGCATCATTGTTACTATCATCTTTCAACATAGTTTTTCTCTAGGAACATATCGAAAATAAACGGGGAGCTACATCGCGAGCTATTGATCTACAACATAGTTATGCAAATACTACGAGGACTAAGTTCATGATAAATTAAAGTTCAATTAATCATATTACTTAAAAACTCCCACTTAGATAGACATCCCTCTAATCATCTAAGTGATCACGTGATCCATATCAACTAAACCATGTCCGATCATCACGTGAGATGGAGTAGTTTTCAATGGTGAACATCACTATTTTGATCATATCTACTATATGATTCACGTTCGACCTTTTGGTCTCTGTGTTCCGAGGCCATATCTGCATATGCTAGGCTCGTCAAGTTTAACCCGAGTATTCTACGTGTGCAAAACTGGCTTGCACCCATTGTATGTGAATGTAGAGCTTATCACACCCGATTATCACGTGGTGTCTCAGCACGAAGAACTGTCGCAATGGTGCATACTCAGGGAGAACACTTATACCTTGAAATTTTAGTAAGGGATCATCTCATAATTCTACCGTCGTACTAAGCAAAATAAGATGCATAAAAGATAAACATCACATGCAATCAAAATATGTGACATGATATGACCATCATCATCTTGTGCCTTTGATCTCCATCTCCAAAGTACCGTCATGATCTCCGTCGTCACCGGCATGACACCATGATCTCCATCATCTTGATCTTTATCAACGTGTCGTCACATGGTTGTATCGCCAACTATTGCTATCGCATAGCGATAAAGTATAGCAATTATATGGCGCTTGCATCTTATGCAATAAAGAGACAACCATAAGGCTCCTGCCAGTCGTCGATAACTTCAACAAAACATGATCATCTCATACAACAATTTATATCTCATCACGTTTGACCATATGACATCACAACGTGCCCTGCAAAAACAAGTTAGGCGTCCTCTACTTTGTTGTTGCAAGTTTTACGTAGCTGCTACGGGCTTAGCAAGAACCGTTCTTACCTACGCATCAAAACCACAACGATTTTTTCGTCAAGTTTGCTGTTTTAACCTTCAACAAGGACCGGGCGTAGTCACACTCGATTCAACTAAAGTTGGAGAAAGATACACCCACTATCCACCTGTGTGCGAAGCACGTCGGTACAACCAGTCTCGCGTAAGCGTACGCGTAATGTCGGTCTGAGCCGCTTCATCCAACAATACCGCCGAATCAAAGTATGACATGCTGGTAAGCAGTATGACTATTATCGCCCACAACTCTTTGTGTTCTACTCGTGCATATAACATCTACGCATAGACCTGGCTTGGATGCCACTGTTGGGGAACGCAGTATTTCAAAAAAAAAATCCTATGATCATGGAAGATCTATCTGGGAGAGCATAGCAACGAGCGGGGAGAGTGTGTCCACGTATCCTCATAGACCGAAAGCGGAAGCGTTAAGTAACGCGGTTGATGTAGTCGAACGTCTTCGCTATCCAACCGATCAAGTACCGAACGCACGGCACCTCCGCGATCTGCACAAGTTCAGCTCGGTGACGTCCCATGAACTCTAGATCCAGTTGAGGTCGAGGGAGAGTTTCGTCAGCACGACGGCATGGTGACGGTGATGATGAAGTTACCACCGCAGGGCTTCGCCTAAGCACCGCGACAATATGACCGAGGTGGAAATATGTGGAGGGGGCACCGCACACGGCTAAGAATCAACTTGTGTGTCTATGGGGGGCCCCCTCCCCCGTATATAAAGGAGTGGAGGAGGGGGAGGGCCGACCTCCAATTGCGTGCCCCAAGGGGGGATTCCTACTCCTACTAGGAGTAGGTTTCCCCCCTTTCCTAGTCCAACTAGGAGGGGGAAGGAAGGGAAGAGGGAGAGGAAGGAAAGGGGGGCCGGCCTCCCTCCCCAATTCGGATTGGGCTTGGGGGGGGGCACGCCCCACCACTTGGCCGCCTCCTCCTCTCTTCCTCACAGCCCATCAAGGCCCATTAACTACCTGGGGGGTTCCGGTAACCCCCGGTACTCCAGTAAATGCCCGAACTTATCTGAAACCATTCCGGTGTCCAAACATAACCTTCCAATATATCAATCTTCATGTCTCGACCATTTCGAGACTCCTCGTCATGTCCATGATCACATCTGGGACTTCGAACTACCTTCGGTACATCAAAACACATAAACTCATAATACCGATCGTCATCGAACGTTAAGCGTGCGGACCCTACGGGTTCGAGAACTATGTAGACATGACCGAGACTCGCTTCCGGTCAATAACCAATAGCGGAACCTGGATGCTCATATTGGTTCCTACATATTCTACGAAGATCTTTATTGGTCAAACCGCATAACAACATACGTTGTTCCCTTTGTCATCGGTATGTTACTTTCCCGAGATTTGATCGTCGGTATCATCATACCTAGTTCAATCTCGTTACCGGCAAGTCTCTTTACTCGTTCCGTAATGCATCATCCCGCAACAAACTCATTAGTCACATTGCTTGCAAGGCTTATAGTGATGTGCATTACCGAGAGGGCCCAGAGAAACCTCCCGACAATCGGAGTGACAAATCCTAATCTCGATCTATGCCAACTCAACAAACACCATCGGAGACACCTGTAGAGCATCTTTATAATCACCCAGTTACGTTGTGACGTTTGATAGCACACTAAGTGTTACCTTCGGTATTCGGGAGTTGCATAATCTCATAGTCATAGGAACATGTATAAGTCATGAAGAAAGCAATAGCAAGAAACTAAACGATCATGGTGCCAAGCTAACGGATGGGTCTTGTCAATCACATAATTCTCTAATGATGTGATCCCGTTCATCAATTGACAACTCATGTCTATGGCTAGGAAACTTAACCATCTTTGGTTAACGGGCTAGTCAAGTAGAGGCATACTAGCACTACAAAAAAAAGACACATCCGTGACATTTTGGGCCGAACGAATTTTTTTTCTGTCATACATATGACACTTCTATGACGATAATTGTGACAAAACTGGGTATCATCATAGATGTGGTGGGCTCCTACTTCTATGACAAAAAATCATGACAGAAAATGGGCTTTTCGTCCTGGGCGAGCCGGAGACGCAGCTGCATGACATTCTTTGGGCCGTCCATGACGGAAAAAACAGTGGTAGAAGCGAGGGCGAGGAAAATTTTGGGGAGTTCCTGGTTACGGTGGGCGGTCGGGGGCCGAGCGATGCGAGTTTCTCTCGTACACGTACGCGCGTGTGTGCGAGGCGTTGGCTCTAACTGAACCCGAGCGAGGCGTTGGGCTCTAACTGAACCCGAGCGATTGCACTGCAGGCTACGCGTTACTGAACCCGAGCGATCGATCGATGGCTGTTAACTGAACCTGATCGAGCGATTCCTTCGCTACTGCTGCTAATTGAAGCCGATCGATGCTGCCTCTGGGATGAACAGTGCATTGCGGGGGGGGGGGGGGTTGGATGAACAGTGAGCGGTGGCGTTGCCTCTGGATGAACAGAACCCCGTGGTGTGGTGGAGGGTTGGATGAACAGTAGACGGTGGAGGGGTGCCCGTGGAGGGGTGGTTGAACAGGACCCCGTGGTGTGGAGGGCTGGATGAACAGTAGACGGTGGAGGGGTCCTCGTGGAGGGGTGGTTGAACAGTAGCCGGTGGAGTAGCGCGCGGTGGAGGCTGGATGAATAGGAGCCCGTGGTGGCTGGAGGAGGTCGACGGTAGCCCGTGGAGGCTGGAGGAGGTCGACGGTGGAGATGAACAGTATCCCGTGGAGTCCCGTTTTGCGGTACGCCACACCCCTCCCAATGAACAGGACCCCCGTTTCGACCGTAGGAGGTCCGTTTCGTCCGTTTTGCGATACGCCACACCCCTCCCGATCAACAGGACCCCCGTTTCGACCGTAGGAGGTCCGTTTCGTCCATTTTGCGGTACGCCACACCCCTCCCGATCAACAGGACCCCTGTTTCGACCGTAGGAGGTCCGTTTCGTTCGTTTTGCGGTACGCCACGCCCTCCCGATCAACAGGACCCCGTTCCGAACGTAGGAGGTCTGTTTCCTCCGTTGTGCGGTACGCCAGGCCTCGTTTCCATGACCTGTTCCGTCCAAGCCCTCCCGATGAACACGACCACGCATTCCGTTCCGACCCAGCCGGTTGGCTCCCACGCGTTCCGTTACCTCCCGATGAACAAGACGCATTTCGTTGCCTCCCCATAACACGACGCATTCCGTTGCCTCCCATGAACACGACGACGACGTTGTTTCTCCGTTCTGATCCAGCCATGTACACGAGCCCTGGCCGTACGTATGCGCGAGTAGGCGTTCGAGACCCCGCCTGTTTGTACACATATGTGGCCGTATTTTCTTTCTTGCACCCTGGCCGTTGTACGTACGTGTACATGCTACGTGCGCGCCTCTACTACGACACGTACGCGCCTCTACTACGACACATGCGCGCCTCTACATCCACCAGTATATATGTACGAACACGTTCGCGACCAGAATGACAACGCTACGTACGCTTCGACCAGGTGGGTCCCGACTGTCAAGCACTTCCTTGCCTGCGAAGATGTAGCTGGTGGGTCCCAGCAGTCAGGGGGCGAATCATTTTTTTGCACGGACGCACTTCATTGCGTGCGAAGATGTAGCTGGTGGGTCCCAGTAGTCAGGGGGAAACATTTTTTTCGTGAAATACAGTGGCCCGTCCGGTGGGTCCCAGCTGTCAGGTGGAGGAATCATTATTTTCCGCGTAATAAGGAGGCACTTCCTTGCTGCGGCCGTGGACCCAGCTGTCAGCCTCTCCACGTACAGTCCATGTCCGATGGAAGTCGTTCCTTGACCACGTTGACCACGCCGCGCCGAGAGCACCAGGGTGGTGGACGACGGCGAGTCCTAGGAAGGGGGCGACGGGGAGCCGGGGAAGACGCGGCAGTGGAAGCCCGCGCGGAGAGGAGTACGAGGGTTCACTGGTTCGGCTGCGGTGTGAGGCTGCCGTCGCCGCAGGGCCTGGCCAGCGGCGGGAATAGTACGGGGCGGTGAGGCCTCCGCGGCAGCACAGCCGGCCACGGGAGGCAGGAGCATGCGGCACGACCGGCGCTGCTTTGGGCGGCTGGAGCAAGAAGACCAGAGGTTGAAGAAGCACTACGGCCGTTGGATGGACATCGTACGGTCACTGGAGCTAGAATCGTTCATATTGACTAAAGTTGAAAAAAGGCCCCCGTCCCAGTCAACTTAGTAGGCCCACAAGTCAGCCTCCCACCATGGTGGTTCCCAGCTAGTAGGGGGAGTATTCATTTTTTTGTGCGTAATAAGGAGGCACTTCCTTGCGTGCGAAGATATAGCTGGTGGGTCCGAGCTGTCAGCGGCGGTAACGTTTTTTTCGCGAAATATAGAGGCCCTTTCGATGGGTCCCTGATGTCAGGTGAAGGAATCATTATTTTGCGCGTAATAAGGAGGCATTTCCTTGCGTGCGGCCGTGGACCCAGTTGTCGGCCTCTCCACGTACAGTCCACTTCAGATGCATGTCGGTCGTTGACCACGTTGAACAGGCCGCGCCGAGAGCACCAGGGCGGTGGACGACGGCGAGGCCTAGGAAGGGAACGACACGGAGGCAGGGAAGACTCGGCAGTTGTTTCCCACGCGGAGGGGAGTATGACTGTACGAGGGTTTACTGGTTCGTCTGCCGTCGCCGGAGAATAACAGCAGGTGTGGGTGAGTAGAGGGATGGCTAGGCCAGCGATGGGAGTACGATGGGGCGGTGAGGCCTGCGCAGCAGCAGAGCCGGCCGCGGGGAGGAGGGAGCAGGCAGTCTCGCCGGCGCTTGTTTGAGCGGCTGGAGCAGGAAGAGCAGAGATTGAAGAAGCACAACGGCTGTTGGATGGCCATCCAACAGTCACTGCTTGTGCGTCAACCTTTTTTTAGGAAAGCCTCAAATCTGTGGAAAACAGCATGAAGCCCATCTGCCATTATTTCTAATAATTTACAACCCATTTGATAATTATTAAGGTTTTTTTGGAGCCCATATTCTTTTTGTTAGCATTACAGCCCATATTGTGGCCACGGTTAAAAAATTATACGAAATTTTGCATATTTCGGTGCGGTTCGAACTGTTTTTAATCCCGAAATTTCGACTCACATTGAAACTGATTTTAAAAATAAATGTATATCAATATAAAATCTAACAAATTCTCCACGCATAAAAATTAATGTAATTTAAAATCTCGAAATGGAAAAAAAGATATTTGAAACTAATTGCCGGTTTGATGTGTTTTAAAAATGTACAGCCCATTTCTCAATTCTGATGGGCCATTTTCTCGGCCAGCCAAATGAAAGCTCTCCTCGTCCTGAAAGATTTGCAGCCCAACAGGCCTGACAAAGCGACTTACTTGGCAAATCACAAAAAAACTGGGCTGTGGCCGTGGACCCAGCTGTCAGCCTCTCCACCTACAGTACTCTTCCGATGGAAGTCGTTCCTTGACCACGTTGACCACGCCACGCGGAGAGCACCACGGCGGTGGACGACGGCGAGGCCTAGGAAGGGGACGACGTAGAGTCGGGGAAGACGCGGCAGTGGAAGCCCGCGCAGAGAGGAGTACGAGGGTTCACTGGTTCGGCTGCGGTGTGAGGCTGCCGTCGCCGCAGGGCCTGGCCAGCGGTGGGAATAGTACGGGGAGGTGAGGCCTCCGCGGCAGCACAGCCGGCCACGGGAGGCAGGAGCATGCGGCACGACCGGCGCTGCTTTGGGCGGCTGGAGCAAGAAGACCAGAGGTTGAAGAAGCACTACGGCCGTTGGATGGACATCGTACGTTCACTGGAGCTAGAATCGTTCATATTGACTAAAGTTGACAAAGGCCCCCGTCCCAGTCAACTTAGTAGGCCCACAAGTCAGCCTCCCACCATGGTGGGTCCCAGCTAGCAGGGGGAGTATTCATTTTTTTGTGCGTAATAAGGAGGCACTTCCTTGCGTGCGAAGATATAGCTGGTGGGTCCGAGCTGTCAGCGGCGGTAACATTTTTTTCGCGAAATACAGAGGCCCTTTCGGTGGGTCCCTGATGTCAGGTGGAGGAATCATTATTTTGCGCGTAATAAGGAGGCATTTCCTTGCGTGTGGCCGTGGACCCAGCTGTCGGCCTCTCCACGTACAGTCCACTTCAGATGCATGTCGGTCATTGACCAAGTTGACCAGGCCGCGCCGAGAGCACCACGGTGGTGGACGACGGCGAGGCTTAGGAAGGGAACGACACGGAGGCAGGGAAGACTCGGCAGTTGTTTCCCACGCGGAGGGGAGTACGACTGTACGAGGGTTTTCTGGTTCGTCTGCCGTCGCCGGAGAATAACAGCAGGTGTGGGTGAGTAGAGGGATGGCTAGGCCAGCGATGGGAGTACGGTGGGGCGGTGAGTCCTGCACGGCAGCAGAGCCGGCCGCGGGGAGGAGGGAGCAGGCCTAGACGGGGCAGCCCAAAACCACGTCCAACACTTGCCAAAACTTCGTCCCTCGTTTTCTCTGTGTTTCGCACACTCGACATTGTGTGGGCATTTTGACTATGCATCATATGAAGATGTTCTATGCATGAATGTTGATCAGCATGATGTTAACTGGCTGGTAGTTCCATTTTAGACCATGAATAAAACTTCCAACATGATGTTAACCCTGTTTGAAAAGGCCGTGTTAATATAAATGCTCTGCCTCTGAAAGTTGCAGTTTCTTATCTGAAACTGAACTTGCAGTTTCTTATCTGAAACTGAAACTTGCAGTTTCTTCTCTGAGAATCACATTGTCTACAGTTTTATACTCCTATGAAACTACATTTTTTAAGTGCTAAAAATATATCTCTAGAATTCATAAAATACTTCATATGCTCAATACTGCAAATCTGAAATTCAAAAGGCATTCATATCTGAAAGTACTCTCAAAATACACAACACAAAACATAATTCACAACTTGCAAATACTGACAACCCTAAGCTCCTCCTGACAATTCACAACCTACCCGACTATTGGGCTGGGGGGGGGGGGAAGCCCCCTCCTATTCCTCGGCGGCAGACAGCCGCCCCGTGAGACGATGTGAACAACGAGGGAGACGATGGCGGGGAAGCGTCGTCGGGCCAACTGCTTTTCTCCTCTTGCAGTTGGGTTCGGTCGATGAAGACTCCACCGGCTCGCTCTGGCAGGACACCCTCACAAATGGCACCCTGTAGATGCTCGATCCTTCAATCTCTGGTGGATGCTCCATCTGGGATCGATACTCCCACCACCGCTCCCTCACGATCGGATTCGGTGAATCTGTTTGCTCCATGGCCCAGAGGAGCAGCTCTATGTACTCCGGCGCGACTCCCTGCGGGAGTATCGCTGCCTTTTCGCTCTGTTGCAGATATTTGGCCATGGATGTCGCCGTCGCCGCTAGTTGGTCCTTGTTGTCAAACCAAGACTGTAGCTCCAACATCCTAGCTAGCTTCATAGGGTCGCCGTCTGCGATCCTCACGTATCGGTTGTACTCCTCCATCGATCTACTTCTCCACAGCACCTTCACTCGCCGGCGGTGGTTTTTGAATGGAAGAGGAGAGGAGCAACGCTGGTTTTGGATTAGAACGAGAGAGGAGCGACGCTGGTTTTGGACTGGAACATGAGAGGAGGGGCGGTGGTTTTGAAATGGAAGAGGAGAGGAGCGGCGCTGCATTTAGATTGGAACAGGAGAGGAGCGACAGTGGTTTAAGAGGAGAAGAGCAGAAGAGCGGCGCTGGTCTTGGAAGTATTTTTTTGTTGTTTGCGTATTTTGGGTCAAAGTTTGACCACGTACTGTGTTTGACAAGCAAAATGTGAATGCATGTCACCAAAAATTGTATCGTTTGGTTCGTATCTGAATGTACTTTCAAATTATATTATTTTTGCAACGTATAACATATATTTTATGTGCGAAAATCATGGTCAATTATGACCCAGAATAAAAGGGAGACTAGTTAATGTGGGGTCGCTTTCTTAATTGAAGGGTAAATTGATTTTGATTTTGATCCAGTCACAGCGCGCCGGCCCTCTCGTCCAATCCTAAATCGCTGTCGCACGCTCCTCTCCCTCTTCTCCATTGCAAAACCACCTCCTCTCCTCTCCATCATCTCCATTCCAAAACCACCGTCTCGCCTCTCCCTCTTCTGATCTTCTCCATTGCAAAACCACCTCCTCTCCTCTCCATCATCTCCATTCCAAAACCACTGTCTCGCCTCTCCCTCTTCTGATCTTCTCCATTGCAAAACCACCTCCTCTCCTCTCCATCATCTCCATTCCAAAACCACCGTCTCGCCTCTCCCTCTTCTCTATTGCAAGACCACCGTCTCTCCTCCCATCTTCCAAAGCTAGCACCGGACCACTCAGAAGGACATCTATGGAGAGGATGCAGCAGCGAATCAGGCAGATCGCCGGCGGCGACCAGGAAAAGTTAGCCAGGTTGAAGGAGATACTTAGTTGGTTTGACAATGAGTGGGAGATTTCGAGGATGGTGCGGGCCATGTGGCAATGTATGTGAAAGAGCGAGACGGCGGCGATGAGGGCGGCGATGTATATGTACTCCTCGGTGGCAGTCACGCCGCAGTCCTCCGAGTTCATCGAGTATCTCCTCTGGGTGATGGAGCAGATAGATTCGCCCGAGGCAACAGTCAGGCGGAGGTGGTGGGCGTACAGGTCGAAGGTCGAGCACCCAGAGGATAACGAATCGATCGAGTATGGTGTGCCGTTCGTGAGGGTGCAGAGCCAGCCGGAGCCAAAGGAGTATTCGTTCTCCCACCGCAAGAGGAGGCCGGATGGCGCGACATCGCTTCCCCGCCATTCTCCATGGTTCCCTCGACGCTCGCCTCGTTTCAACGGCGGCGGTAGGGTTTAAGGTAAGCTTCGCACTAACCTAATCTTCCACCTGCTCACGCTTACAATCAGTGTGACAGCTAATGAAAATCATGCTTACAATCAGTCTCCGAGTACTACGCCAATCACCCTAAAATAGCTCTGGACCTTTGGGTCAAAGTTGTGACACAGTGTACAAATAAAGAAAAATAGATTGGTGCTTCTTTCAGAAAAGAGTACTCCCTAGAAAACTGCCAATATAAGCTACTAGTATTTGTTAGATGATTTGCTGCCGAGAAAGATCCATCCACAGAGAGCGCCACACATCCCACTGGTGGTGGTGGATGCCAATGCGTGCATGCAGCATGGTTGGTGTCGGTAATTTTTACTTGGCACACCTCGCACTCTGCATATATGCCGGTTCCATACGTACATTTGTGCAGTTCCACCAAAATGCAGCTGAATAACCCTGTTTGCATAGATAATGAAAAAGCGTGATTACATTATAGTGGCACTAGTTGATGAAACACACAAAATAAATAGAAGAAAATATTGCAATAGTATCATAGTATGCCATGCTGCGAGGGCGAGATGGGCCCTGCGACGCCTCATACGGTACGCCTCATACTGGACATTGTCCCAAGTCTCCCAGATACACCTTCTGCCAGTGATGAACATCAGTGTACAGCGGTAGTACAAGGAGGCGCCTTGAGACATTCAAATCTCTATTTTTGTACATATCAACTAAAATTAAGCACCCCAGTTTGCAGAAACGCTTAAACATTAACAATGGGACTAGTTGATGAAACATACATTAACAAAGAGAAGCATTTTGTTTATCTACATTGGAAATGAAATAATAGAGATGACACTCGCTCTATT
Organism: Aegilops tauschii subsp. strangulata; assembly: GCF_002575655.3. Taxonomy (NCBI): domain Eukaryota; kingdom Viridiplantae; phylum Streptophyta; class Magnoliopsida; order Poales; family Poaceae; genus Aegilops; species Aegilops tauschii. Next base: position 119,895,916 of record NC_053040.3, read on the forward strand.
TTAACTGTATTATTACTTCATTTTATCAGTGACACTAGGGTCGAGCAGGTGGCAAACGAGGTGTACCGTGCGTTGCAAGGATGGAGGCCGGGGGTGCTTAGACTGGGATGCTGAAGCTGGCTCTTTCAGTCACCAACATGGATGATTCAATTCATGGGACCTTTTGGTGCAGTTCACCTAAAATGAAGCAATGTCCCGTGAGCTAGCAACTTCTTCTTCAAAAAAATTTAAGAAAAGGGCTCCAGCCCTGGTTCCATTTCCATCAGAAAACGAAACCCACAGAGCTACTTCTTCATTAGTTGCAATAAAATTGAGCAACATCAAGGTTGGTTGTGAAGCTCCTGGAATGCTCAACTATAATTTGGATATCATTTGTGCAGTTCAACTAAGATCGAGCATGAAATGTATATCTCTGTTTGCACAAAAAAGGTGGAAAGGAGGGTGACTAACAAGTGATGGAACATGCATCAAATGAAAAGAAGCATGTTCCTTATCTGAATGGAAATCCTACAAGGACAGTAGCAATTTCTAAAGCACTGGCATTGCTAGATATTAGTGTGGGCATTAGGATTAACTATGACAACCGTTAAATACGACATTACTTCGGGCATGGGAGAGTAGGCGGACCAGGACAGTTGCATTTCTAACGAAAAGAACCAACTTATCTTAATGGGAAATTTTAGCAGGACATGTAAAGAAGTGCCATTGATTCATATTACTGGAGGCATTGCATTGAAAACAACATTGGTTTAACGTGTCCTTACTTTTAACAGTGCGACTGCTACATTTTACCAGTGGAATTACATAAGAGTGGCTCGGGGCAACAAACATCAGAACAGGATATCTGGGTTGGTCCCATTTTTGTTCGGTATAGCCACCTTATACTGTGTGAGGCTAGAAAATCTAGTGCTGGACTTACTCTATTGACTTGTCCCCCAGTCCCCACTTTCTTTCCTTTTTCAACCAATAAAGCGGGTTTATATTGAGTTTTTACTGTGTTTCCCTTTATTTCCCTATTAGACCTAGAGACCAGTTGGATAGCCAGTCTCTGCTACTTTTCGCCCCCATTATTTCCTCTTTCGACCAAGTCCTAGATTCAGGTAACAAATCCTCCCCCACCCCCACCCCCTTTCTTCCTTGTTTGAACCAAGTAGTACTAGATTCGAGTGCATAAACTAGTTTTACCTCTTAAACGTAAAAAAATAGGTGGTTTTCGAACAGCCGATCGATCCTATCTATGAGGGGGCCTGAGAAATAGTAAAAGATACAAATGCAGCGACGTCAGGAGATCGGGAAGTAGAGCAAGGCCGGTTTCGAAGGAAGTTATACCTGATGGTCGCCGGGATGTCACTAGGTGGGCGGCGGGAGGCCGGATCTGCCCACACTACGGCAGCGAGGAAGAAGGGGTCGGAGGCCCTCCCTCGCCAGCGGTGCTTGGGAGAGAACGGCAAGGCAGGCTGATCGGGACGCGCCCAGCAGTGGGTAAGAGCCATCGCCGAGGACGACCGCGTGAACGTTGCACCTTCTCACCTTCCCCGGCGGAGAGGATCCGGCTGGATTTGTGACCAGCGGTGAGCAGAGAGAGAGAGAGAGTGTGGCCACCGCTGTCGTGTTTAGATCTGGATAGGCCGAGACAGTGTGAAGAGAGCAACACTGGCAAGCAAGCGCGGAGGCTCCTGCCTATATAGTGGAGTAGTGCTAGTTTTCTTTTGTCTACCGGAGCCGGCTTGACCTCGTAATGACTGTCGAGAAGTCTTCATGCACGTGGCCCGGAGGCGCAGTTGTCGTCATTTTGATCTGAAGCGCCGGATTATAACATATAACACGAAAAAATGCCACATGACAAGAAATCATAACCTCACTGCCCAAAGGAGACAACATGAATTCCGACGGACAAACTAGACGAGGAACAAAGCTCAAATTAAAGATAAACTCGTAGAAAAGGGGTCCGTCGATAGATGTCCTAATTAACATAGCCGGCTTGACCTAGATGGCAGCCGAGTAGTCACTGTTCGTGCATGTGCCCCCAATGACTAGCCCAACTTAGTTGTCGCTGTTTAACCCTCACAGTGATCCGAAGCACATGACACCTAATTTTGCGAGATGACAAGAAACCTTTTTTAGATTTCTCACCACAACTACAGCCATGTACAACACAGCCTGCACAATATGTAGACGATAGCCAATCCAGGCGTGTCTGCTGGAGTCTGGTCACATGCATGGACGAACTGATCTTCCGTGTCTTGCAGGGATCGTCCAGGCACCAACGTAGTACAACACTTCTCTAGTACTATCGCTCGTCTCCCTCTTCTATTAAGTCACCCGACTTGCGGGGCCGGGGAGTGTGCCTATGGTCGGTTCTCAATTGTCGTTCCACATGTGTGTGCAAACGCAATATGACGCGCGTTCCATTCGGAGAGCAGCGTGCCAGACCGACCGACCGTCTGGGGTGCGACGCGAACGCGACGGGCGTGCTGTATACTCCGTACATGTGTACCGCCGTTTTCTAGACGCTTTGCTCCATGGCGCGGGTGCAATCCATGGATACAAAATTAGTATACTGTATACTATTTAAAAGTCGAGGGCGGGACTTTTCCTGCGCGGTAGGCGGGGCAGTTCCGCCTAGTCGGTTCGATAGAGACGCGAGAAGATGAGGGAGTAGGCTGCTGCAAACGTAGGGCTGTGTGATTTGACAGCGAGTTACTGCTGGACAGGTGGGGCCTCGTGATTTGACTTGCTATTATCATTATAACTGCAGCGCTACGACCGGCGTGAGTCTCCCGATTCCTGACCACCTCCATACAGGTGCCTCTCCCAATGCTCCACCATGTAGTAGAGGCTAGCTCTTGCATGAGAGCCCACTTCTCCACTTTTTCCTTGCCTCTCTTTCCTCCAGATATGCAAAAATGCCATGTGAAGCGCACTATTGTACTTACTTTTACTTGCTCCAACAGGTGCATAAGCTTGCCACATAGGCATAAAGTCTGATGTGGCAAGTTAATCAAGAAGAGAGAGACTAGTTTGGTGACCCAAGGAAGAAACGGTGCTAAGCGCGTGTACCTAGATGAAAAGACAATTTTGAGTCTATAGCTAATTAAATGAAGCAAACTTAGCAACACCATTTCATTGGAAGAGGTCACTCCTTGAAAAATGCAATAAATACTAGTACTCCCTGTGTCCCATAATATAAGAACGTTTTTGGCACTACACTAGTGTCAAAAACGTTCTTATATTATGGGACGGAGGGAGTACGAAGAAAGAGATAGAGAGGAGTAAAAAAATTACACTTATAGCCAACCTTATAGCCAACCTTGTTGTAGTATGAGTGACTAAGTGATGACTATGTATGACATGCCAACACCAGATAGCCTAACGCACCGTGTTAAATCTCCAAGGGCGCGACCGCGCGAGCGACGCGACGGTCGTGGTAGGCGCGACCATGATACGGGCTGCTGGCAGCCCTTGGATCTGAGATCAAACGGTCGCATGCTAAGTTGCTGAAAATTTGCAGAATAACCCTCCAGGATAGGATATTCACCCATAGGTCTAGAATCACGCCATGCAACCGTTCGATCTCAGATCCAAGGGCTCTCGGAAGCCCGTATCATGGGAGAATGGAAAGCCACTACCCTACCGTTCGCACGCTGGCAGTTCGCTCCTACTCGTCCCCGCACGTCCTTCAATACTACGGCGGTTCGCTCCTAGTTGTCCCGTCCATTCACATTACGGCAGTTCCACTAATCCTAACCCTCCTCCCAAATCCATGGCGTCCCAAATCTCCACGATCGGCGGCGAGTACAAGGTTAGAACCATCACCGGCGATGAGTTCGACGTCATCTACACCCGTTCTTCCGCGACGGTGAAAGGATGCCTTTCTCGCTTCAGACACATGTTCGAAGACTCAGATGATGAGTGGGTCGCTGGGCTAGATGTTGAGTACACCACAGTCCTGGGACGAGAGAAGGATCTAAAGGACGAAGAGAGGAAGAAGCCCGCCGTGATCCAGGTTTGCATGCATGACTTATGCTTGGTCTACCACATATGCCATGCCGACGTTGAGTGCCAGGATTTTAAGGACTTCCTCGAGAGAAACCTAGTCAAATTCGTTACTGTAGACTTTGGTAACGACAAAGAAGTCCTGCGTCGGATAGGCCTCGTTGTAGGCAACACCTTCGACCTCCAGAAGAATCGGCTGGTGTCCTCTCGTCAGCCTTCAATGCTGACCCTGGCAGGAGCCATGGTTCATCCTTCGTACGGTAAACTGGAGAAACCTCCATACACGTTTCATCGTCATGCATGGCAGCGGAATGTACTAGATATAGACCACATCCACTACACTGCAATGGATGGATACCTTTGCTTCAATATCTACAAGGGTTGGATGAAGACCAACAGCCAAGTGTGCGGTTCAAGCAAAGAAGTATCGGCCAAGAGGAAGAGGGACAAGGACGAAGTCGAGGACGTGGACGAGGACTCCGAGTAAGGTGGCAGTGTCGTTGCTCATGGTGGTTCTAATGCAGTGTCTACCGGAATAGTTGCAAAGTTTAATTTCAGGTGTGCTTAATTTAATTTGAGGGGTGTGTTGTGCTGAGCCCCCAGCAGAACTATGTTATGTTTCTTCTCGTTACTTTAACTCTTCAGTACATACATACTAGTATTTCTTACATTTCATCTTTTAGTTGGTATAGTACTACCACTCGTTTCTTCACATTATGTACGTACAATATATATGGCCAACATCATATAGCCAGCAGTTTAGTTGTCAAAGAATTTCAGGGTGCTTAGTTTTGTCAAAGAATTCCAGGATGCTTAGAGGGTGCTTGGATCCAAGGGACTTATTTTAGTCTGACTAAAAATAGTCTCTTTAAGAGGCTAAAGTTCCAAGCACCCCTGACTAAAGAGGGGCTAAAACTAGTCTTGAGACTAAATATTTTTAGTCAGGGGTACCCCTACTAAAATGTGGATTAGTCCTCTCTCTACTCATTTAACTCCTCTCCTTTAACACAGGCGAGTTCTGGATTGGAGGGTTTGGAGGATAATGAATGCTCATTAACTTGATTTTAGCCTTTTTAGTATTTGGATCCAAGCATGGGTGAGGATAGCATGTTTTAGTCCCACTACTTTTAGTCATGGGACTAAAACGTATCCAATCACCCTCTTAGTTTTATTTGAGGGGTGGGTTATGCTAGACACCATTATTGTGACTAGCCTTTTTAATAGTACTATATGAAAAATTTGGCGACGAGCGCTCTCTATATGTACCACCTTTTTTTTAATTTCAAGTTTTGCTCCATGGAGCAATCCATAGATACTACTGCTATACAAAAGTATACATTTTTTAAAAGGCTAGAGGGTGGGGCAGTCTAGCTTGGTCGGTTTCACGAGAGGCGAGGGCCTTTGTGATTTGACGGCTCATTACTGCTGGAAGGCGGGGCCTTGTGATTTGACTGCTCGTATAAATGCGCCGACGACCTGATCGAGGAGGAGCAAAGAGCCGTGCGGTATACTCATGTTTTCCACTGGAGTAGTACTGCGACGGAGGAGCACGAAACACGGCAGCCCAGTGCCATATGGCGATAAAAAATGATCTAATTTGCTAGTCATCTCATTGTTAGCATTGTTCTATTCATTCCCTAAAAAAACATTGTTCTATTCATGCCTCGCAGAGAACGTGTCACGTGCGGCGAAACACCCGAAGCAAAAGATGAAACACATGAGCAAAGGAAGAAGGAAGATTATCACCCCAAATGATATAATTCGCCGCGGAGTCGTAACTGCTTCTTCATCGCCTCCATGACCTCCATCTCCTTGCGCGTCTCCTCCGCCATCTTCTTCATTCTGTCCATGATGCGGGATTTCTCGATGCGAGCCTTCATCATCTGTTCCACAGCCGCATTACGTACCTTGACATCAGCCGGGTGCTCGATGCGAAGCTTCGCCAACTCCTCCTTCTGTTCCATGACGAGGGCCTGCAGCATCTTCATCGAGGAACTACTATTCTCATGCAGCTTCTTCCAGCCGGCGTTCTTCTCCTTCAACAGGTCGATCTCGTGGCAGAGCTTCGCCTTGTCCTCCTGAAGTCGCAGGATTTCGCCGGTCGCCTTCTTCTCCGAGGCAATGCTCTTCTTCAGCAGCATCACCAAGCCGGCGGTCAACTCCCCCTGCTGATTGAGCTCAGCGGGCATGTCGTCGAGGCTCTCCTTCAGCAACTCCATCAAGCCTTGGATGAACTCCTTCTGCTTATTGAGCTGATCGGGCATGCCGTCGAGGGATAATGACTCCAGCTCCGCCGGCTCGGCATGTTCGCCTCCGCGGCTAGGGCGCTCCTGGGAGCCATCGCCTGCCCGTGAGAGATCTTTCGAGGTCTCTGTGTGGCGGTGAGCCCTCTCTTTTTTTCCCGCAGCCTTGGTTGCCGCTCCCTTGTTACGAGTAGTTCTCGACCTAGAGCTCTGCTCACCGGCCATGGCAACGACGGACGAAGAAGAAGCACTTATGAGGAGGAAAGGTAGAGTAATTTTCGGTTAGGTAGTTCCCCGTTTTATAGCCTAAGTACTAGCACTAGTACTAATACCTGCACAGTGGGAACACGTTCAGGTTTGGTACGTACTAGTAGGTGTGAGCAGGCTTTCGAATGTGATGGGAACAAGGTAAAGATTAATTGATGGTTTTGGTTTCGAGGCCTGTCGTGGATTGTCACGGCAGATGTCCTTAGTGTCAGGACTTAGTCGCGAGGCCAGCGCATCTATGTGGTAGCTTGAGAGGGTTTGGGCGGAATCGAGAGACGCCACACAAGACAAGGATTTAGACAGCTTCGGGCCCCGGGAAACATCATCCGGTAATAGCCCTACATGCTATTTCTGGCTAGGTCTCATTATGCTCATGAGAGAGTCGCCGGTAAGCCGGCTCTTTGTGTCTAGCCCTAGATATTGTTTCTTGTTGCTTGTTCCTTCTTTGGGGAGCCCTGCCCCTCCTTATATAACTTGAAGGGGCGGCTTACATGTAGAGTCCTAGTAGGATTAGAACTAACTTATTCTCTATTACAAGTCGGATACAAGTACGGGTCTTGCTTCCCTGTAAAGGAAATATTCCTCATGCCTTCCATCTTAAGCCGACCCATAATAACATGAGCCGGCCTTCTGGGCCTTGGGCCTAGTCTTCTGTCTGACCCGCCGTTAGGGCCATCCATGAGTCGTCAGGCTCGTGAGCCGCCGCTCTGGCTGGTTACCAAGGAAAACGCCAAGCCCGGCCAGGTCATACTTCCGACCGGGTCATACCGCGGGGTATATCCCCGACATTAGCCCCCAGTTTAATTTGGATTTATCCATGTTAAACTAATCTGCAATATAAACACAAGAACAAATTTGACAAGTTGTGCTCCGGGTTAAATATGTAAGCCGGCACCTGATCATCTTTAAATCCTTGTCATTTCTTTCTTGATACATGCCCATGAACTCATAGCAAATCTCCTTTAGTAGATATGTTCAAAGTTTGTGAATGCAAAAAATCCAGATACTTCTTTTGAGAAATCCGGGTCAATAGGCCAGCTTCAGAGTCAATTTGCTGGCATTGGTCTCTTGTAGAGAAATATTGTAAGAAACAATCCACTTGAATCGGTTTCCAAAGCACCGGCTTTAAAAGATATTGGTCTTGAAATACTCATCTGACTTTCAACCGGCTTGAAGAGGTAAAACTTGCCGGTTTATCATAACCAAAATTGCCGGTTTGTAAATATTGATAGCACCGGGTCATAACTGTTACTGACGCCGGGTCATAATTATTTGGTGACACCGGATCATGATTGTTGCAAACACCGGGTCAACTTGATCTTCTCCAAACTGAGAATTTTGAAGATTTTTCCCCCTTATATATATATATCACTTGTAGCTCCCAAGTGCGGGGTTGTCATGCTTGCAGCAACCCGGGACTTGTAATTGCCTTATGCTCATAAAAACTTGAACCAGTGTAGCCCCCAAGGGCCGGGTCATTCTGCAATGGTGAGCAGGGACTTTGTAGATATGACCATGTAAACTTGAACAGCAACGTGTAGCCCCCAAGGGCCGGCTTAGTAAGATAATATTGAGCTGGGACTTTGTATATAATTTATGGATAATATCATCATATAACATAATCTCCACCATGGGGCTTGAACCCACGTCCACAAGGTTAAGAGCTTTGTACTCTACCAACTGAATAGTAGACCGTTCAATATAATGGATTAATGCTTGTGTACCTTGAATTTTTGACAGGAGCAATTGGTAGCCCCCAAGGGTCGGCTCATTACAATGTGATGAGTCGGGTCTTCAATAAGTTGAACAAAAAGTGACTTTACATTAGCCCCCAAGTGCCATGGTGCATGCTGGCAGTGTCACAGGACTTGCATATTTGATGTGATCTCAATTTAAATAATGTAGCCCCCAAGTGCCGGGTCGTAATCCTGCAGCGACTCGGGACTATTCTTTCCATTGCAGAATAAATCATATCCATTGATAAAATAATAGCCATTGCGCCAAAGCGACTTTGAATACCTCATCTGCTGATAAGTCAATCCAGAGTTTAAATACCCGGCGGCTCTTGGCCGATGGCGATTTAATACGCCTCCATTGTAAGCCGGAATTTGTACAACCCGGCGGCTTATAGCCTTTGAGAAAATCAAGAATTGATAACCCTTTTGAGACACCAATTTCAATCTATGATGATGGGCTTGAATTTAATCATTTATGTAAGTCATACCTCTGTAAATCCTGCGGAATTTAAACAACATATGCCCTGGCGACTTAACGTCTAAAACCAGGGCGGGTAACCACCCAAATGTAGTCTTATCCTGCACATAATTAGATCACAAGATCCCTTGGCGGTTTACCGCAGGGCGGGTCATAATATCTCACATATAACCATTGATGTGTAACAAGGAGTCACAGATAAGCCTGTTATGAATCATAACTTTGAAACATAACTACAATAATAATATTATACCTGTGATATTGAATTTTCACTGCCGGTTTATGTGACCTGTGCAGTAAGGGTGATAACCCAATCTTTAGAAATCAAGACTTCCAAATGTTTATGATTGTCATATGATGGCGACTTATCATCCAAAGTCAAACCGGGTTAAATAGCAATCACTCATATACACTTTAGATATGATCAAAAGAGCTTAAAATAAAATCCAAAAATTGTTTGCAAAAAGAGACTTCAAAAAATTTGAGGCTTCTGATTCGAATACGATCAGAAAACCGTCCCAAAGGGGTTAAGCTAAGATTCGAATACGATCATATAGCCCCTAGTGGCTTTGGCGTTGCCGATCAAGAGGGTACCGACAGCTATGTTCTCTTTGGTTCGAATACGACCTATCTTTGAACAGGAAGCCCCCAAATGACCTTGAGAGCTGTTTAACGACGCTGATTCGAATACGATCCACGTTGGACCCAAAGGGGTTGACCTATGATTCGAATACGATCAAGAAGCCCCCTAGTGAGTTTGGCAGTGTGTCGATCAAAAGGGTACCGACAGCTATGTTCTCTTTGGTTCGAATACGACCTATGTTTGAACAGGAAGCCCCCAAGTGACCATATAAGTTTTGGCATTGCGCCGATCAAGAGGGTACCGACAGCTATGCTCGATGAGCAGGAAGCCCCCGAGTGACCATAATAAGATAAGCCGTAAGGCAGGATACCCATGTTTGAACCGTGCATCATGGCAGCAGGCTCTTTTTGGCACCCTTTAATCTTTCTTGAACCGGATTTGAGAGCTTCAAAGCTTTGTGGTAAATAAATTTCCCTTGAACCGTATTTTGAACCGGAATCCTCCTTTTTAAGCCGGAAATTTTCTGACGGCCTTTAAATATTTGCCAATAAGGCAGTAGCCTCCGGGGCCGGGTTATTTTTCCCTCCAATGATCCGGAGTTCTTGAATCTGCTTTAAATTGGCCATCATTTACTGAGTCATGTCATCGTAGCCCCCGAGTCTCAAGGCGACTCAAGGAGCTGTCTTGAGATTCTCCATATTTGACTGATATGTCAGGCAGTAATTATCCACCGCGGAGTTGATCACCATGGTGAAGCTGAAATCAATCACGGACGAGCCGGCCGCGAGAGTAGACAGATGTGTCGGTCGCGGCGTTGTAAGCCAGCGCGGACGGGCAAGTTGTCCTCCTCGTTGTAAGCCGGCGCGGACGCGTGAACCGGCCACAAGAGCGGACATGCGAGTCGTCTGTGGCATTGTAAGCCGGTGCGATCACGAGAGACAGCCACAACGTTGGAAACGGCCCGGACCCGGGTGAGACAAACGTGGACACGGACGATGAGTCAGTTACACATGTGGATGTAACGGGGACGGCGACTTGCACAAATAATGCTGGCGCGCACCCTTTATGCGACACCTTTGTAAGAAATAGTCGTCCTGCGAAAAAATAGCATAGACCAGAGTAATTGATCTCAGACGAATTAGTATGCTGATATAATGCAGAGGAAAGATATCACCTGATGTTATGTTGGGTGAGCGCTGAAGGAAATATGCCCTAGAGGCAATAATAAAGTTATTATTTATTTCCTTATATCATGATAAATGTTTATTATTCATGCTAGAATTGTATTAGCCGGAAACATAATACATGTGTGAATACATAGACAAACAGAGTGTCACTAGTATGCCTCTACTTGACTAGCTCGTTGATCAAAGATGGTTATATTTCCTAGCCATAGACATGAGTTGTCATTTGATTAACGGGATCACATCATTAGGAGAATGATGTGATTGACTTGACCCATTTCGTTAGCTTAGCACTCGATCGTTTAGTATGTTGCTATTGCTTTCTTCATGACTTATACATGTTCCTATGACTATGAGATTATGCAACTCCCGTTTACCAGAGGAACACTTTGTGTGCTACCAAACGTCACAACGTAACTGGGTGATTATAAAGGTGCTCTAGAGGTGTGTCCGAAGGTACTTGTTGGGTTGGCGTATTTCGAGATTAGGATTTGTCACTCCAATTGTCGGAGAGGTATCTCTGGGCCCACTCGGTAATGCACATCACTATAAGCCTTGCAAGCATTGCAACTAATGAGCTAGTTGCGGGATGATGTATTACGGAACGAGTAAAGAGACTTGCCGGTAATGAGATTGAACTAGGTATTGAGATACCGACGATCGAATCTCGGGCAAGTAACATACCGATGACAAAGGGAACAACGTATGTTGTTATGCGGTTTGACCGATAAAGATCTTCGTAGAATATGTGGGAACCAATATGAGCATCCAGGTTCCGCTATTGGTTATTGACCGGAGAGGTGTCTCGGTCATGTCTACATAGTTCTCGAACCCGTAGGGTCCGCACGCTTAACGTTACGATGACAGTTATATTATGAGTTTATATGTTTTGATGTACCGAAGGTTGTTCGGAGTCCCGGATGTGATCATGGACATGACGAGGAATCTCGAAATGATCGAGACATAAAGATTGATATATTGGACGACTATATTCAGACACCGGAAGTGTTCCGGGTGATTTCGGAGAAAACCGGAGTGCCGGAGGGTTACCGGAACCCCCCCGGGAGAAGTAATGGGCCTTATGGGCCTTAGTGGAGAGAGAGAGGGGCAGCCAGGAGGGGCCACGCGCCCCCTTCCCCTCTGGTCCGAATTGGACTGGGAGAGGGGGGGCGCCCCCCTTCCCTTCTCCCTCTCCCCCTTCCTTTCCCCCTCCTAGTAGGAGTAGGAAAGAGGGGAGTCCTACTCCTACTAGGAGGAGGACTCCTCCTCCTGGCGCGCCAAACAAGGGTCGGTCGGCCTCCCCCTTGCTCCTTTATATACGGGGGCAGGGGGGCACCCCAGAGACACAACAATTGATCTATTGATCTCTTAGCCGTGTGCGGTGCCCCCCTCCACCATATTACACCTCGATAATATCGTAGCAGTGCTTAGGCGAAGCCCTGCGTCGGTAGAACATCATCATCGTCACCACGCCGTCGTGCTGACGAAACTCTCCCTCAACACTCGGCTGGATCGGAGTTCGAGGGACGTCATCGAGCTGAACGTGTGCTGAACTCGGAGGTGCCATATGTTCGGTACTTGATCGGTCGGATCGTGAAGACGTACGACTACATCAACCGCGTTGTGTTAACGCTTCTGCTATCGGTCTACGAGGGTACGTGGACAACACTCTCCCCTCTCGTTGCTATGCATCACCATGATCTTGCGTGTTCGTAGGAAATTTTTTGAAATTACTACGTTCCCCAACAGTGGCATCCGAGCCTGGTTTTATGCGTTGATGTTACACACGAGTAGAAGACAAGTGACTTGTGGGCGATATAAGTCATACTGCTTACCAGCATGTCATACTTTGGTTCAGCGGTATTGTGAGATGAAGCGGCCCGTACCGACATTACGCGTACGCTTACGCGAGACTGGTTTCACTGTTGCGAGCACTCGTTGCTTAAAGGTGACTGGCGGGTGTCTGTCTCTCTTACTTTAGTTGAACCAAGTGTGGCTACGCCCGGTCCTTGCGAAGGTTAAAACAGCACCAACTTGACAAACTATTGTTGTGGTTTTGATGCGTAGGTAAGAACGGTTCTTGCTAAGCCCGTAGCAGCCACGTAAAAACTTGCAACAACAAAGTAGAGGACGTCTAACTTGTTTTTGCAGGGCATGTTGTGATGTGATATGGTCAAGACATGATGCTATATTTTATTGTATGAGATGATCATGTTTTGTAACCGAGTTATCGGCAACTGGCAGGAGCCATATGGTTGTCGCTTTATTGTATGAAATGCAATCGCCATGTAATTGTTTTACTTTATCACTAAGCGGTAGCGATAGTCGTAAAAGCAATAGTTGGCGAGATGACAACGATGCTACGATGGAGATCAAGGTGTCGTGCCGGTGACGATGGTGATCATGATGGTGCTTCGGAGATGGAGATCACAAGCACAAGATGATGATGGCCATATCATATCACTTATATTGATTGCATCTGATGTTTATCTTTTATGCATCTTATCTTGCTTTGATTGACGGTAGCATTATAAGATGATCTCTCACTAAAATTTCAAGATAAAAGTGTTCTCCCTGAGTATGCACCGTTGCGAAAGTTCTTCGTGCTGAGACACCACGTGATGATCGGGTGTGATAGGCTCTACGTTCAAATACAACGGGTGCAAAACAGTTGCACACGCGGAATACTCAGGTTAAACTTGACGAGCCTAGCATATGCGGATATGGCCTCGGAACACGGAGACCGAAAGGTCGAGCGTGAATCATATAGTAGATATGATCAACATAGTGATGTTCACCATTGAAACTACTCCATCTCACGTGATGATCGGACATGGTTTAGTTGATATGGATCACGTAATCACTTAGAGGATTAGAGGGATGTCTATCTAAGTGGGAGTTCTTAAGTAATATGATTAATTGAACTTGAATTTATCATGAACTTAGTACCTGATAGTATCTTGCTTGTCTATGTTAATTGTAGATAGATGGCCCGTGCTGTTGTTCCGTTGAATTTTAATGCGTTCCTTGAGAAAGCAAAGTTGAAAGATGATGGTAGCAATTACACGGACTGGGTCCGTAACTTGAGGATTATCCTCATTGCTGCACAGAAGAATTACATCCTGGAAGCACCGCTGGGTGCCAGGCCTGCTGCAAGAGCAACACCGGAAGTTATGAACGTCTGGCAGAGCAAAGCTGATGACTACTCGATAGTTCAGTGTGCCATGCTTTACGGCTTAGAACCGGGTCTTCAACGACGTTTTGAACGTCATGGAGCATATGAGATGTTCCAGGAGTTGAAGTTAATATTTCAAGCAAATGCCCGGATTGAGAGATATGAAGTCTCCAATAAGTTCTACAGCTGCAAGATGGAAGAGAATAGTTCTGTCAGTGAGCATATACTCAAAATGTCTGGGTATAATAATCACTTGATTCAACTGGGAGTTAATCTTCCGGATGATAGCGTCATTGACAAAATTCTTCAATCACTGCCACCAAGCTACAAGAGCTTCGTGATGAACTATAACATGCAAGGGATGAATAAGACAATTCCCGAGCTCTTCGCAATGCTAAAGGCAGCGGAGGTAGAAATCAAAATGGAGCATCAAGTGTTGATGGTCAATAAGACCACTAGTTTCAAGAAAAAGGGCAAAGGGAAGAAGAAGGGGGACTTCAAGAAGAACAACAAGCAAGTTGCTGTTCAGGAGAAGAAACCCAAGTCTGGACCTAAGCCTGAGACTGAGTGCTTCTACTGCAAGCAGACTGGTCACTGGAAGCGGAACTGCCCCAAGTATTTGGCGGATAAGAAGGATGGCAAGGTTAACAAAGGTATATGTGATATACATGTTATTGAAGTGTACCTTACTAATGCTCGCAGTAGCACCTGGGTATTTGATACTGGTTCTGTTGCTAATATTTGCAACTCGAAACAGGGGCTACGGATTAAGCGAAGATTGGCTAAGGACGAGGTGACGATGCGCGTGGGAAATGGTTCCAAAGTCGATGTGATCGCGGTCGGCACGCTACCTCTACATCTACCTTCGGGATTAGTTTTAGACCTAAATAATTGTTATTTGGTGCCAGCGTTAAGCATGAACATTATATCTGGATCTTGTTTGATGCGAGACGGTTGTTCATTTAAATCAGAGAATAATGGTTGTTCTATTTATATGAGTAATATCTTTTATGGTCATGCACCCTTGAAGAGTGGTCTATTTTTGTTGAATCTAGATAGTAGTGATACACATATTCATAATATTGAAGCCAAAAGATGCAGAGTTGATAATGATAGTGCAACTTATTTGTGGCACTGCCGTTTAGGTCATATCGGTGTAAAGCGCATGAAGAAACTCCATAATGATGGACTTTTGGAATCACTTGATTATGAATCACTTGGTACTTGCGAACCGTGTCTCATGGGCAAGATGACTAAAACACCGTTCTCCGGTACTATGGAGAGAGCAACAAATTTGTTGGAAATCATACATACAGATGTATGTGGTCCGATGAATATTGAGGCTCGTGGCGGATATCGTTATTTTCTGACCTTCACAGATGATTTTAGCAGATATGGGTATATATACTTAATGAAACATAAGTCTGAAACATTTGAAAAGTTCAAAGAATTTCAGAGTGAAGTTGAAAATCATCGTAACAAGAAAATAAAGTTTCTACGATCAGATCGTGGAGGAGAATATTTAAGTTACGAGTTTGGCCTACATTTGAAACAATGCGGAATAGTTTCGCAACTCACGCCACCCGGAACACCACAGCGTAATGGTGTGTCCGAACGTCGTAATCGTACTTTACTAGATATGGTGCGATCTATGATGTCTCTTACTGATTTACCGCTATCGTTTTGGGGTTATGCTTTAGAGACAGCTGCATACACTCTAAATAGGGCACCATCGAAATCCGTTGAGACGACGCCTTATGAACTATGGTTTGGCAAGAAACCAAAGTTGTCGTTTCTTAAAGTTTGGGGTTGCGATGCTTATGTGAAGAAACTTCAACCTGATAAGCTCGAACCTAAATCGGAGAAATGTGTCTTCATAGGTTACCCAAAGGAGACTGTTGGGTACACCTTCTATCACAGATCCGAAGGCAAGACATTCGTTGCTAATAATGGATCCTTTCTAGATAAGGAGTTTCTCTCGAAAGAAGTGAGTGGGAGGAAAGTAGAACTTGATGAGGTAACTATACCTGCTCCCTTATTGGAAAGTAGATCATCACAGAAACCAGTTTCTGCGACACCTACACCAATTAGTGAGGAAGTTAATGATAATGATCATGAAACATCAGATCAAGTTATTACTGAACCTCGTAGGTCAACCAGATCAAGATCCGCACCAGAGTGGTACGGTAATCCTGTTCTGGAGGTTATGTTACTAGACCATGATGAACCTACGAACTATGAAGAAGCGATGGTGAGCCCAGATTCCGCAAAATGGCTTGAGGCCATGAAATCCGAGATGGGATCCATGTATGAGAACAAAGTATGGACTTTGGTTGACTTGCCCGATGATCGGCAAGCCATTGAAAATAAATGGATCTTCAAGAAGAAGACTGACGCTGACGGTAATGTTACTGTCTATAAAGCTCGACTTGTTGCGAAAGGTTTTCGACAAGTTCAAGGGATTGACTACGATGAGACCTTCTCACCCGTAGCGATGCTTAAGTCTGTCCGAATCATGTTAGCAATTGCCGCATTTTATGATTATGAAATTTGGCAAATGGATGTCAAAACTGCATTCCTGAATGGATTTCTGGAAGAAGAATTGTATATGATGCAACCGGAAGGTTTTGTCGATCCAAAGGGAGCTAACAAAGTGTGCAAGCTCCAGCGATCCATTTAATGACTGGTGCAAGCCTCTCGGAGTTGGAATAAACGCTTTGATAGTGTGATCAAAGCATTTGGTTTTGTACAGACTTTTGGAGAAGCCTGTATTTACAAGAAAGTGAGTGGGAGCTCTGTAGCATTTCTGATATTATATGTGGATGACATATTGCTAATTGGAAATGATATAGAATTTCTGGATAGCATAAAGGGATACTTGAATAAGAGTTTTTCAATGAAAGACCTCGGTGAAGCTGCATATATATTGGGCATCAAGATCTATAGAGATAGATCAAGACGCTTAATTGGACTTTCACAAAGCACATACCTTGACAAAGTTTTGAAGAAGTTCAAAATGGATCGAGCAAAGAAAGGGTTCTTGCCTGTATTACAAGGTGTGAGATTGAGTAAGACTCAATGCCCGACCACTGCAGAAGATAGAGAGAAGATGAAAGATGTTCCCTATGCTTCAGCCATAGGCTCTATCATGTATGCAATGCTGTGTACCAGACCTGATGTGTGCCTTGCTATAAGTTTAGCAGGGAGGTACCAAAGTAATCCAGGAGTGGATCACTGGACAGCGGTCAAGAACATCCTGAAATACCTGAAAAGGACTAAGGATATGTTTCTCGTTTATGGAGGTGACAAAGAGCTCATCGTAAATGGTTACGTTGATGCAAGCTTTGACACTGATCCGGACGATTCTAAATCGCAAACCGGATATGTGTTTACATTGAACGGTGGAGCTGTCAGTTGGTGCAGTTCTAAGCAAAGTGTCGTGGCGGGATCTACGTGTGAAGCGTAGTACATAGCTGCTTCGGAAGCAGCAAATGAAGGAGTCTGGATGAAGGAGTTCATATCCGATCTAGGTGTCATACCTAGTGCATCGGGTCCAATGAAAATCTTTTGTGACAATACTGGTGCAATTGCCTTAGGAAAGGAATCCAGATTTCACAAGAGAACCAAGCACATCAAAAGACGCTTCAATTCCATCCGGGATTTAGTCCAGGTGGGAGACATAGAAATTTGCAACATACATACGGATCTGAATGTTGCAGACCCGTTGACTAAGCCTCTTCCACGAGCAAAACATGATCAGCACCAAGACTCCATGGGTGTAAGAATCATTACTGTGTAATCTAGATTATTGACTCTAGTGCAAGTGGGAGACTGAAGGAAATATGCCCTAGAGGCAATAATAAATTTATTATTTATTTCCTTATATCATGATAAATGTTTATTATTCATGCTAGAATTGTATTAAACGGAAACATAATACATGTGTGAATACATAGACAAACAGAGTGTCACTAGTATGCCTCTACTTGACTAGCTCGTTGATCAAAGATGGTTATATTTCCTAGCCATAGACATGAGTTGTCATTTGATTAACGGGATCACATCATTAGGAGAATGATGTGATTGACTTGACCCATTTCGTTAGCTTAGCACTCGATCGTTTAGTATGTTGCTATTGCTTTCTTCATGACTTATACATGTTCCTATGACTATGAGATTATGCAACTCCCGTTTACCAGAGGAACACTTTGTGTGCTACCAAACGTCACAACGTAACTGGGTGATTATAAAGGTGCTCTAGAGGTGTGTCCGAAGGTACTTGTTGGGTTGGCGTATTTCGAGATTAGGATTTGTCACTCCGATTGTCGGAGAGGTATCTCTGGGCCCACTCGGTAATGCACATCACTATAAGCCTTGCAAGCATTGCAACTAATGAGCTAGTTGCGGGATGATGTATTACGGAACGAGTAAAGAGACTTGCCGGTAACGAGATTGAACTAGGTATTGAGATACCGACGATCGAATCTCGGGCAAGTAACATACCGATGACAAAGGGAACAACGTATGTTGTTATGCGGTTTGACCGATAAAGATCTTCGTAGAATATGTGGGAACCGATATGAGAATCCAGGTTCCGCTATTGATTATTGACCGGAGAGATGCTCGGTCATGTTTACATAGTTCTCGAACCCGTAGGGTCCGCACGCTTAACGTTACGATGACAGTTATATTATGAGTTTATATGTTTTGATGTACCGAAGGTTGTTCGGAGTCCCGGATGTGATCACGGACATGATGAGGAGTCTCGAAATGGTCGAGACATAAAGATTGATATATTGGACGACTTTCGGACACCGAAAGTGTTCCGGGTGATTTTGGAGAAAACCGGAGTGCCGGAGGGTTTACCGGAACCCCCCCCCCCGGAGAAGTAATGGGCCTTATGGGCCTTAGTGGAGAGACAGAGGGGCAGCCAGGAGGGGCCGCGCGCCCCCTTCCCCTCTGGTCCGAATTGGACTAGGAGAGGGGGGGGGGCGGCGCCCCCCTTCCCTTGTCCCTCTCCCCCTTCCTTTCCCCCTCCTAGTAGGAGTAGGAAAGAGGGGAGTCCTACTCCTACTAGGAGGAGGACTCCTCCTCCTGGCGCGCCAAACAAGGGCCGGCCGGCCTCCCCCTTGCTCCTTTATATACGGGGGCAGGGGGCACCCCAGAGACACAACAATTGATCTATTGATCTCTTAGCCGTGTGCGGTGCCCCCCTCCACCATATTACACCTCGATAATATCGTAGCAGTGCTTAGGCGAAGCCCTGCGTCGGTAGAACATCATCATCGTCACCACGCCGCCGTGCTGACGAAACTCTCCCTCAACACTCGGCTGGACCGGAGTTCGAGGGACGTCATCGAGCTGAACGTGTGCTGTACTCGGAGGTGTCGTATGTTCGGTACTTGATCGGTCGGATCGTGAAGACGTACGACTACATCAACCGCGTTGTGTTAACGCTTCCGCTATCGGTCTACGAGGGTACATGGACAACACTCTCCCCTCTCGTTGCTATGCATCACCATGATCTTGCGTGTTCGTAGGAAATTTTTTGAAATTACTACGTTCCCCAACAAACGCGATATTCCAACAATTATAGACTTGCAGTCTCGTTTCTTTGTTTGATGTGACAGCCATAGGAATAATATGTGTATATACTGGTAGTGCACTAGTACGTAGTTGGTCTCTTTGCTGCCTTCTCCAATCCATGATGTCAAAGGGTCTTGTATATTTCATATCTATTGATAACTCAGCTGGCAAATTCAACCAGCTCCTCGTACTTGTCCAATCTATGATGTCATGTTCAGCGGGTTTCATGGCAATACTGCTGTAGTCTAGCCGAAAGGAGGTGCTCGGGTTCTCCCGTGGCTGCAGGCACTCTCTTTCCCACATTGCCAGTGTTTGATTCAGTCTATTGTTTGCATCTCTTTGACAGTATGATTGACTGGTGCTTTTGACGTTGACATTGGAGTGGAAGGTGTTGACATCTTAAAAGAAAATACTGAAACTGCAGCTCGCCCTTGCTGGTGCGACGGCTCAAAGGCGAAGCTTGCAGAGGTGAACCGGTACGGGAGCAGCCAGCGGAAGCGGCAGCAGTGAGCCGGCGCTGGCCGGAGCAAGCCAGATCACGACTGCGGCGGCTCAAAGGCGTAGCTGCAGCTAAGGAGGCCTGTAGACGTGCAGCTGACGATAGTAGAGGTGCAATCGACCCGCAGCACCGCAGGGCAAAAGACGACGACCCGTGGCGACGCCGGTGAATCGGCAGGAGGAGCATGGACACCCGAGCCGCTCGGACGTGTGGAGGCAACTCGCAAACGGACGGCGGCTCGAGGTGTGGTGAAACCAGTGGAGCCCGGCGTTGTAAACGGGGCGACCCGGCGCGGCGGGTTCAAGAGTTGTGTCCGAGTCAGCGGTTTGAAGATTCACGGCCGCGCAGGTCGGACCGGCGAAGCCAAGCAGAACCATAGCAGAAGTCGTGCTGCGTCAGCAGCCATGCAGAGTCCGGGTCGTAGAAACGGCGGCTCCGACGGCAGAAACGAGCCAGCGCCGGAGTACAGCAGCAAAGGCGCACCGGCGGGTCGACAGCCGAGGCAAACCGGGCGGCCCAGCAGTAGATGGGAAGCCGGGTCAGGTGAGGCTTGATTAACCGTAAACAAGATCGCCACCGCGGTAGGCGGGCGGCTGCGGCCAAAATAGTGGAGGCGAATCCAGCAGCGGTGGAGCAAGATGAAGCAGGCAGCTCCGAACGACGACCGAGGCCGAGTCCTAATCTGCGTCTCTCTCTTTTTCTTCGAAGGCAACAACGTCAGCCGGCTGCTAGTTTGCCTCTGATCTCCTTTCCCTTGGTATTCACGTGCTAAACCCACCTAGTAACTTTTCCTTCCTTAATTCTTAAATTAACCTCCTAGTAGATTCCTTGTATGCATGTAGCAATCGGAGTTGACTAAAGAAAAACCGATTTGGCTTCTGGTGATGTACTAGTCGAAGATATACTAGTACTATATTTGAAACCATTGGGCTTGATGCTTGATGTGATGGAAACAATGCCATTGTCTGTACTTTTCACTTGATCCGCAGCTTCCGCCGCTGTTGCCTTTGGTTTCCGCGCTGGGAGTAGCAGTAATAGCACCGGTTGATTCGTTCAGGTATTGGAACTGTGTCTAATCAACAAAAAAGACTTCGGGAAAATTGATGGTCTTGGCAGCACGCGACTGCGGCCGTAAATAATTCATCCTCTATTCGGATTCGACGGATCGCATTGCATCGGTGACTTCCAGAAGAACGCCAAACCCTAAATTCCCTTGACTCAATCTTACATATGCCACTGCTGAATACTTCTTCAATCTTGACCGATGAACTCATAGTAGATGTGAATTTTTTCCACGCCGGCTCTTGTTCAGCCAGAAAATTGCGAACTCCTTGATCCCTGGGAGAGATCCCTCCAAGAACTCAACACCACCGTGCGCGAGCCCCACGATGGGCGCCAACTGTCATGGATTGTCACGGCAGATGTCCTTAGTGTCAGGACTTCGTCGCGAGGCCAGCGCATCTGTGTGGTAGCTTGAGAGGGGTTGGGCGGAATCGAGAGACGCAAAACAAGAAATTTAGACAGCTTCGGGCCCCGGGAAACATCATCCGGTAATAGCCCTACATGCTGTTTCTGGCTAGGTCTCATTATGCTCATGAGAGAGTCGCCGGTAAGCCGGCTCTTTGTGTCTAGCCCTAGATATTGTTTCCTGTTGCTTGTTCCTTCTTTGGGGAGCCCTGTCCTCCTTATATAACTTGAAGGGGCGGCTTACATGTAGAGTCCTAGTAGGATTATAACTAACTTATTCTCTATTACAAGTCAGATACAAGTACGGGTCTTGCTTCCCTGTAAAGGAAATATTCCTCATGCCTTCCGTCTTAAGCCGGCCTACAATAACACGAGCCGACCTTCTGGGCCTTGGGCCTAGTCTTCTGCCTGACCCGCCGTTAGGGCCATCCGTGAGTCGCCAGGCTCGTGAGTTGCCGCTCCGGCTGGTTACCAATGAAAACGCCAAGCCCGGCCAGGTCATACTTCCGACCGGGTCATACCGCGGGGTATATCCCCGACAAGGCCCGAAACGGCTCCCGATGAGTTTAGCGGAACATAAATTTCAAGTACTGCACTGCTCAAATGCGTAAATATTATGTTACTGTCAAAAATTGGCACAAAATACGAAGGAGACCAATGGAAGTACTACTAGCAACCCACGATTTAACTACTCGCATGCGCGCAGTGGAGTAATAATGTCTTTCTTCCGCCCTCACGTCCACTCAATTTGCATGCGCTGTATTAATTGACCATCAATGAAGTGAACGACTTTACACACGTCAAATTATCACATGGGGTGGATCTTGGTACAAAATTGCGTCCGCCCGTGTACCCGAGTGTGCGTCCGAGGGAATGCATGGCGTGCGTGCACATCTTCGCTTCGTGCATGTACCGCCAGTATGGCTCAGGGAGGACGAGTACATTCTTCTGGAACCAGCAGCACGTCACTGTGATCAATCCACGCAAGGAGGTCGCGACAACGCCTCCACATGTGCCACGTGGCTTCATGAACTATAAGAGAGACACTGTGTAGCGTGCCATTGGTATTCTAATTTACGTGTTTTGCACATACTCGAAGTACTAGTAAGGTACACGTACATTGCACGCATCAGATTTTGCAACCAAATTATGAATAAATACCACACTTTAGCATGTAAGCTCTGAGTCATATATGCCTGATGTAGCCCTTCATTTAATTCTTATAGTTCATCTCATTCAAAATCAATTAGTTTTTATAAAAAAGCTAAGAACGCAGGAATAGGAAAAACATGGGATTATAGTGGAATGTCGTCTTGAATCCTACAGGATTGTACGAGGGTTTGATTGTGCATAGAAAAAACGCATAATTCTTTCAAAGAGGTTTGAGTGGATGGGATGTTTCCTATGAAATCTAGTGCAAATGAATCATATGGAAAAATTCCTATGGTTTACAATCCTACGAATCAAACAACCAAGATAGGAAAAATTCCTAATGATTAGAATCCTCCAAAATTCCTTTGAGAATCCTTTGAATCAAAGAAGCCCTTAATCTATTTTATGATTCATGGAATTGTGCGTTGTAAAGCATAAAGTAAAAAAAATAATGGCAATTCAACAAGAAAAAAAGTTTGGGCAGTTATGATACGAAAGATTCTAGAACAAAAGAGAACCACTGTTGTTTTGAGGTTTGTGCATTATGCTTAAGTTCAACCATGGAGTTTGCTAGATTGTACATGTGGCAAAATCCGGTGGGGGGCTAGAAGATGGTGCGAGGGGCCGAGTGGAGGGAGACTATGAAGGAATGCACAAGTGCGAGATCGATATTTAGAGAGAGGGGGCGAACACGTGCGCTGTTGCGCGCAGTGGCGGAGCCATGAACAATAAATGAGCTAGGGGGCCAAGCATTGCTAATCCTTTACGAGGAGGGTCAATTCATGAACTTAAACCATTTTTAGCAGCAATTGTCTAATGATCGCATTCATATTAGCCTCGATATATAGTGATGTTGGGGGGAGGGGGGCAGGGCCCTTACTGCCCCTGTCTTCGCCAATGTGCACACGTCTGAGAGATGAAGCGGAAGGCATGGATGATGAGAGGGGGACGTTGGATATATAATTAATGTGGGTGTATTAGCTATATATGTTAATCCTATATAGAGAGGTATAGATTGATCGATGTGGATGTGGGAAAGAGGGTGAGACCTCACTGGATATATCGATTGATCGGTTTGTGTGGAAAACTATGAAAGACCTAGCTATATACACACATACATAGAGGAACATATATCGTTGCGCATGCACGCGTGAGAGATAAAGAATGCCCGATATGATGGAGAGGGGGATGTGTGTGGGTGTGTGCCTTCATGGGAGACCGACCTGAAGAAAAAGATTGTATGCGTGCGATGGATAATGCCGACTGGTAGTGTGTGGATATGCATGCACGAGAGAAAGTTAGTGGTACAATTATAAAGAGAAGACTACTGTGTGGGTGTAAAAGAATAGGTGAGGTCATAATCAATGTAAAGTTGAATTCAAATATTTGAATAAGAGATCCTGATGTTTGAAACCCATGCATGCATGAATATAACGGAGATCTGCGGTGTGGTTTGGAAACGAGCATGTTGTAATGTATACACATTGAACAAGGTAAAACTGATTTGAATTTGAGATACCGATGGCAGACATCATTTGGCCACGTCGCATCCGTGCATGGACACACTATTCTAATTGGAGATGATGGGCGGCTTTCGCATCACATATCTATATCTATACCCCTATATATATATTGTATTTTATATTTTTTATATATTGTGTGCGGGTAACTTTAACTTTGAAAGATGGTCGATGGATGAGGCGAATACGATGGTCCAAATATGGCAAATTTGAGCACTACTGGCCGTTGGATATCATCTAGATTCCACCAGATTTCGCCACATGTATAATCCAGAACACTCCATGGTTGAACTTAAGCATAATGCACAAACATCAAAACACAAGCACTTCTTATTTGTTCTAGAATCTTCCATATCAGAATTGCCCAAATATTTTTCTACATGATTTGCCATTATTTGTTTTTACTTTATGTCTTACGACGCACAATTCCATGAATCTTAAAATAGATTAGCTTTCTTATAAAAACTAGATGATTTTGAATGAAATGAACTATAAGAATTAAACGAACATCTACATCATGCATATATGACTCAAAGCTTGCATGCTATAATGTGGTATTTATTCATAATTTGGTTGCCAAATCTCATGCGTGCAATGCACGTGTACCTTACTCTAGTCTAAATGGTGTTTGTGTGTGTGTGTTGTGCGTGTTGAGGTGCAAATTGTCTTTTTTTGGGTACACGTTAAGCTTGTTCTTCCGAAATTTCAAGCTGCGCCTTGTTATGCCGAAAATTCAAGCTAGCGTCTCTGTCTATCGTGCTGCGAAACTCCCGCCTCTTCAACCCGCGCCTTGTTAGCCCAAAATATTTAAGATATATCTTTGTCTCGTTGTGCTCCGACAACTCCCTCCATCTCAACCCGCGCCTTACTATTCCGAAATTACAACGCGCGCGAAAACTCCCACCTCCTGTGAAATCCTGACACGCGAAATGCCCGTGGTACCCCTGAACCGAAAGAACCGCCTCAAATCGGTGGGGGAACTTTCGTAACTTACCCCACATTTCGGACAAGCGCGTCTCTAAGACATGGTTCCCCACTGCCATCCCATCCGCCCACCCATTCGTACACCGAGGCCGCAAAAACCCGCGACGAAACCCCACACCCTGCTCCGTCCGCCACCCAGCCGGAGCCTCTTCCCCGACGACGTCGTCCACAGCAACACCTCGATGCCCCTCATCCACCGTACCGGATGAGGATCCGTCGTCGATCTCATCGTCCCGCCGGTTCAGCCACCCCGTCCTCCACCTCCAAGGAGCTGCCCCGACGTTCCCCTCGTATTTCGCGTCACCACCATTCCCACACCGCCTCTTCACCTGCACCACCGGAAGAGCATCATCATCATCGTTTCCTCGGATGAAGCTGCGGCCTAATCGGCGCCACCAAAGAGGTTGTACACTAATCGCTGCATTTTCTTCTTGATTCAATATCACGGTGCTGCCGGCGCTCGGTCCCGAGCCGACACGGCGTGGCTCCATCCACGGCGGCGTCGCCGGCCACTTCCTCCAGGGTGTCGCTCCCTCGGCGACGACGTCCACATCAGTAGGAGCTGCTGCTGCTTTAGCTCTCGCTCGCGCTGCTGCTTTGCTCTTGCTCTCGGTCCCCTGCCTGGTCTGCTCTTGCTATTGATCTTGCTCGTGCTGCTGCTCTCACTCTTGCTCTTGCTTGCGATGCTGCTCCGATTTAGCTACACTTCAGTCGACTGAATCGACTTTTGGGTCAGTCGATTTTCAGGGGGTGGGGGGGCTCGCCGGGGTGAAGGAAGAACCAGCCGCAGAGGGGAGGGGGGCTCGCCGGAGAGGTACCCCACTATCTATCTTAGGGTTCAAGATGGGGGCGGTGGTCGCCGGCGGTGGCGGGGCGTTGGCGGGGCGGTGGCGTGGGGATCGCCGGAGAAAAAGCTCGGCACGGGGGGGCCTAGAGGGATGGCCAGGGCGGCGGCGGACCGGCGGTGGGGAGTGTTTTCGGGGAGGGCGGGGCGGCGCACCGCCGGTCGCGGGCGGCGGGGGGCTGCTGTTTGGCCGGTGGTGGCTGGCGGCTCAGGGGGGTGGAGGTTGAAGATGAACCGCAGGCCCTTGATTTCGTATCCAAGGGCTGCAAAATCGACTGACCAGAGATGAAAAAGTCAGTCGACCGACGTGTAGCCTCACCTTGCTAGTGCGTTCAGTTTCGACAGCAAAATTCAGTTTCGACAGCAAAATTCAGTTTCGACAGTTAAGTTCAGTTTCGACAGTTAAGTTCAGTTTCGACAGTTAAATTCAGTTTCGACGGTTAGGTTGAGAGATGAGCGGCTGATGTATTTTACATCTAGCACTTTGTGGTTATGTATTTTACATCATGTATTGGAGATGCTATTAGAATTCCACTCAGGTTAACGTTGTTCGTTGTCTCTCTTGTCCTGCTTCAGCCTCGGTGTCGTACAACTCACCGGAGCTGCTCCAACGACGAAACCCTCCATCACAGCGGAGCAGTACCTCGGGCTCCATCTCCAGACGCCTAAGATCTTCTTCCCCTCCTCCGACAGCCAAGTTAGCCGGAGCATCCTCACCGGCCAACCCAATCACGCTGAGATCGACATGGCTTCGCCAAAGAGGTTGTACACTTGTTGCATCTCTTTTTTACTCTACATGTTATATATATTGTCCACTGAGCACTCGTAGTAACGGGAAATACGATTATTTTATCCTACTATATGACAAGCAGTGAGGTACCAGGCAACTTAGCTATCCGTGATGGACTCTCTTGAACGCCATCATTATTTATCTCTGCGCGTTTGAGATGTGCATTTGTCGATGGGCCTGGGAGTTGAGCTAGGATGGCAGTGGCCTGGGTCCAAAGTAATAGAAGTAGCACAAATACATTTTTTTAGTGTAGGATTTTCCTTGCTCAAGCCTGCCTACTAGAATCGCCAGTGCTTGAAAGGAAAAGTGAATGAAAAACATCGGAATTGGAAAGTTTCCTATGGTACTACTTTTCATGAATTTGGTTCAAAGGAATGGAGCAAAGGAAAACTGTAGGATTTGTTCCTTTAGTGTCTCCTTGAAAGAAAAACCGTAGGAATTCTAATTTCTACTTCTCCTCCTTTTCATATTCCTATTCATCAAGCACAAGACTAAGAGATAGTAGCATAATAACATTATAAGCGTACATTTTCTTGTGGGTTGACTTAATCTCACCATGCTTTTTTGCATCCTGTGATCTTCCAATTGTTGTGAATCAAACACCCAGATTGGCAGAAATCCTGTGTTTTTAAATTCTCTGTTTTGCACGTGCATTCCTATCCTATTCCTGTCTATTTCCTATCCCTGCATTGTTAGAATCCTCAAATTCAAACAAGCCCTTACTCAATTACTTCTGTTACAGATATGTGTCAAAGAAAACCTTGTGTGGTTTGTCCCGCTCCTGCGGCGCTGTGTTCCACCCCAGCTCAGCTGCTCCAACGATGGAAGGGTTCACCACAGCAGGGATTCGCTCTCCAGAATGTCTTTCGCCGCCTCAGATCTTCTTCCCCGCCGCCGGCAGCCACGGCAACTGCATTACCATCATCAACTGAGCAGATGACCTTGAGGACTACACGGGTCCACAAGAGAGGTCGCACTCTTCCGTGTCTTCTTACGTTATGCGTCGCTTAATATGATGACATGCTACATTATCATCGTGTTCACCTATTAGACTCCGAGTCAGGTCCAAACTAATGCTGAAACTTGAGTTTTTAAATGGTTGTGGGGTACATATTGGGGCAGCAATCAGTACTATCTGTCTACTATCTGGTTAATCTCTGGTGTCTACTATGAGTTTCATGTTGGGTGCAAACAAACATTAAAGGAGCCATTATCTGTATTTTTTAACTAAAGCTATTATCTTCCTGCTATCATTGGTTTTGGGTCTATCCACAGTTTGCTACCATCACTCTGGATTTGTGCATGCACTCCTTACATAATCTCACTATGTTTTATTCCTATGCATGCCAGTTATTGTACACAATGGAACTGATCATGTAGAGCAAAAGAGACGAGCCTTGCGTGGCAATAAAATTTCATGCAGACGTTGTTCCATGGTGGGCGCAAAGGCAGCCCCCCCTCCACCCATTTCGGATCGTAATCAAGAGGAAGATAACTGTTCTGAGGGGGATTCAGAAGGAGAAGATCACTCCTATTTACCCCATGAGGTCTTCGCTCTAACTTGGCATGCTGATGTTGGTAATATCATGCATATGGTGCCTTGCATTGCTTACTGTATACATCAAAGATGTCATCTGCCTAGTTTAGACATGCTTTGTGTCAATGTCATATGTTTAGTTTCTTTATCGTATATGTGAATCATGCAATGCCATCTTGTCTAGCCAGGCATCATATATGTGAATTTTGCAATGCCACCCTGGTTAGCCAGTCATCTTATATTGAATTCTATCATGCCATCATTTTTTATTACATGTTAAATTTGTCGACAATTTTAGTACATTCGATTACTCTACCTGTGCATCAGCCATTTGGCACGGTCATGGAAAAATCTGGAGTGGAAACAAGGTCTTCAGAGCAGACAATGCTATCTGACGAAGCGCATGTCTTGCTGGTTACCGATAGCTCCTCAGAGGAGGATTCAGAGACAGATGACCAGTCATATTCCCCCCCCCCCCGAGGTGCATGCCCTAACTTGGCAGGGTTATGTTGCTCATATCGTGTGTTGCATTGCTATGTCATTTGCTTAGTTTAGACATGCTTTGTGTGAATGCCACCTGTTTAGTGTCTAATTACCATATATGTGAATTATGCAATGCCATCTTGTTGCAAGACATTATATATGTGAATTATGCAATGTTATCTTGTTGCAAGGCATTATTTATGTGAATTATGCAATGCCATGCTGTTTAGGCAAGCGTCATATATGCGAATTATATCATGCCGTCCTTTTTTTTGTATTTCTCACTGCTTTTGCCGACAATGTTTGTATATTCAACTGCTCTTCCTGTGCATCAGCCATTTGAATTGGTGATGGAGAAATCTGGAGTGAAAACAAGGTCTTCAGAGCAGACAATGCTACCTGCTGAAGCAGATATCTTGCTGGTTACAGATAGCTCTTCAGAGGAGGATTCAGATGCAGATGACCATTCCTATTATCCCCCTGAGGTGTATGCTCAAACTTGGCAGGGTTATATTACTCATATAATGCATATGTTGTATTGCAATGCTTAGTTTTTACATCATATACACAATATTGAATGCCATCTCCTTAGTTGACACATCATATATGTGATTGCCCTCTGCTCACTTCCTTAGTATATAAATCATATATTTGAATTATGTCATGCCATGATGTTTACATAGACAGCATGTATCTGAATTATGGCATGCCAACCCATTTTCTAAAGACATAATATAGTTATATCATCTCATCCTGTTTACATAGTCATCATATTTTAAATTATGTCATTCTATCCGTGAATTATATCATGCCATCATGTTTCCATCGACGGCATGTTTGTGATTTATGGCATGCCAACCACTTTAATAGACACATCATATAGTTATATCATGTCATCCTGTTTACATAGTAATCATATTTTGAAGTATGTCATTCTATCCTGTTTAGTTAGCCATCATACATGTGAAATTGTGTCATGCTATCCTGTTTAATTAGCCATCATATATGTGAAATTATGTCCTGCTATTCTGTTTGCTTAGACAACATAAATGTGAATTATTTCATGCCCTGTTTTCTTCCCTACTATCCATTGCACATGTCTATCTTACAATGTCTGTACATTCAATTACTTTTCTTGTTTATCAGCAATTTCAATTGGAGGGAGTGATGGCAGTATCTGTGGGAGTAAAAACACGGTCTTCAGAAAAGATCGTGCTACATGTCGATGCAGATAGAACCACGGTTGTACTTGCCCAAGAACCAGCCCCACCACACATAACCCACACTCATGCAGATTGTACCCCTACCCAGTTGGACAGAGAACCAGCTACACCCCTTCTAACCCCAACCCCAGCAGATAGACACCCAGTTCCCGTTGACACAGCACCGTCTCCACCACAGAGCACCCAAACACGAGCAGTTAGTAAGGCAACTGCAGTGCCCAAATCACGAGGACCACCACTCCGAACCCGAAGTCAACGCTTAAAGCAGAAGAAGAATTGTTCTCAGGTCAGGTTCCGTAGCTATGGTTCATACTACTTTGCTCTTGCATCACTGTATTTACTGATACCAACTAATTTTAAATTTAAAGGATGCAATTGAAACTCCAATGGCGCAACAGGTATGTTTTAAACCTGTTTCTTCAATGTGTTCGGCTGTTTGCTGTTGTAACTTGCTCTATGTTGATTTCAGTTTCAATTGGATAAACAGTTATGTTCTCATGCCATGCACATTACAAGTGTTGTTATTGCTGTGTAGTTTCCCACACTTATATTCTGTCTATGCTGCTTTGTCTTAAATAGATATGATTCGAACTGTATCTATCTTGATTTGGCAACATAAACTAGAATGATATAGACCATACAGTGACCATACTACATAGATATATGTTTGTTTCATGGTGTTATCCTGTCCACCTTAGTACTGAACTGGTTTACCAAAATGAGTTTCATATACTACATTGTAAACCTGAGATGTGTTTGTTTGTTTCTCTTTTAGAACGCGGATAAAATATTGGAGAAGAGTACCATGTTATGCAATGGTAAAGGAAGTAATGCAGATAAGGTTCAAGATAGTGAGACATCCCTGTTGATCTCCAAGAAAGCTGATAAAAACTATATTGAAGACACTGAGACAACCCCAAAGTCCTGTCTTGATGTAGTGTTCGAGTTACTGGCTACCACTGCTGGCACCAGCTCTTCGAACTCGTTGCCTGAATCAGTTTGGCTTCTTGAGTCTCAACTTAAAGTTGAAAGACATCGATCAGATGTTATGCGACAGGAAGCCGAAGGACTGAGGAAGTCCCTGCAGAATTTAGATGCATACTTTCTGGTGCAACAACAAGCGCTGGAGGACTTAAGCGCCAAACAAGAGAAAGTTAATAAGCTTGCTAAGCATCTTGCCAGCATTATGGGTACCCAGGATATTGTTTCTTGAGCTCTTCTGAAGTGGTTTCAGTTCTGGACTTGTTTTGCTGCGGCGTTTATATGCTGCTGTGTTCCCTATATTTGCTCTGGTGGCGAACTTTGACGCCTAGTGGATGTAATATGTGTAATAGCCGTGATAGCCTAGTGTAAGTTGCTTGCTTATTTATTTCCTTGTTGTTTTGTTTATTTTTTTGCTTGTAGTCAGTGCAGTTCTTTTTCTGCGGTTTGCTAGTGGCTGCAATAACCTTTTTTTTAAACTAGGCCACAATAACCATGGGCTAATATTTACTGTAGTGACACTGGGCCTCCTACGGGTCGTAGAAACAGTGGGCCTTCTACGGGCCGTAGAAACAGTGGGCCTTCTACGGGCCGTAGAAACAATGGGCCTTCTATGGGCCGTATCATCAATGGGCCTTATACGGGCCGTATGATCGATTGGCCAAACATGGGGCAAACAGACCGCATTCTGGCCGTAAACGGGCTAGAGTTGGAATCGTCCGTTCATGGGCCGACCATAACGGGCCATCGTTAATAGGCCATATTTGATGACGCTATGAAAACGGCCCAACGTATTAACGGACCACAAACGGGCCGACTGTAACCACGGGCTGAATTTGGCCCACAAGCAGAAAATGACAGTAACGGGCCGTAAGTAAACGAATGCTGGAAATGAGCCCAAGAATAAATGGGCTCTGAGAAGGCCGAAAGATAACATGGGCTGGAAACGGCCCAATGAAATAACGGGCCGTTAATGGGTATAAAGTGATACACTGTTCATTATGGGCCAGTTTCACCACGGGCCGTTAATGGGTGTAAAGTGATACACTGTTCATTACGGGCCAGTTTCACCATGGGCCGTTAATAGGCCAAGAGTTACATAGGGCCTCATATGGGCCGAAAGACGTCATGGGCCATACATGGGCCAGAAGTGAAAACGGGTTGGAATCATATTGGATGGCCCAGATGACGCTACTGGGCCTAATTCGGATAGGGCGTAACGGGCCTTGGGTTAGCGGGCTGTAAATGGGCTATATTGGAACAAGCCGTTAACAGGCTTTCCATGGGCCGGCCCGCCACCTTTTGACCAAGTCAAACGGGCCGGCCTTTTCACAGGAATGGGCCTCTGTTGGGCCGTGCCACGTGTTTACTCCAGCCAATGATGATTTTACACGTGGAAAATCCCCATTGGTCGGGGCTGTTAACGGGTTATCGGATCCAAATTCTGACCAGATAGCTTAACGGTGTTCCATTACGGTGATGCCACGTGTCAGTCACCCTTGACGAAAGCACTTCTGTGACGTGCGATTTATCGTCATGGAAGTGGACACTTCCGTGATGATAATTTTGGTAATGTCATGGAACACTTCTACGACAGCACAGGTAAGACTATCTTGATTCTTTCATAAATTTGTCATGGATTTACATGCATGACAAAAAACGCGACCTACTGTGACAAACACGTATCATCACGGAACTGTATTTTTTGTAGTGTAGTGACACTCTGTTTGTCTATGTATTCACACATGTACTAAGTTTCCGGTTAATACAATTCTAGCATGAATAATAAACATTTATCATGATATAAGGAAATATAAATAACAACTTTATTATTACCTCTAGGGCATATTTCCTTCAGCCACTACCATGGGGAAGGGAGATCCTAAGATGACACCCACATGAGAACAGACTTCCTGAGGTTGTCCTTGTTGGGGAATGTTGCAATTTCAAAAAAATTCCTACGCACACGCAAGATCATGGTGATGCATAGCAACAAGAGGGGAGAGTGTTGTCCACGTACCCTCGTAGACCACAAGCGGAAGCGTTAAGACAACGCGGTTGATGTAGTCGTACGTCTTCACGATCGACCGATCCTAGTACCGAAAGTACGGCACCTCCGCAATCTGCACACGTTCAGCTCGGTGACGTCCCACGAACTCATGATCCAGCAGAGTGTCGAGGGAGACCTTCGTTAGCACGACGGCGTGATGACGGTGATGATGACGCTACTGGCGCAGGGCTTCGCCTAAGCACTACGACGATATGACCGAGGTGGATTATGGTGGAGGGGGGCACCGCACACGGCTGGAAACAATCAACTTGTGTGTTCTAGGGTGCCCCCTGCCCCCGTATATAAATGAGCAAGGGGGAGGCAGGCCGGCCCTTGGGGCGCGCCGGGAGAGGAGGAGCCCTCCTCCTAGTAGGAGTAGGACTCCCCTTTCCTACTCCTAATAGGAGGGGAAGAGGAAGGGGGAGAGGGAGAAGGAAAGGGGGGAGCCGCCCCCCTTCCCTAGTCCAATTCGGACCAGAGGGGGAGGGGGCGCGCGGCCTGCCCTGGCCGGCCCTCTCTCTCTTCACTGAGCCCATGTGGCCCATTAGTTCTCCCGGGGGGTTCCGGTAACCCTCCGGCACTCCGGCTTTCTCCGAAATCACCTGGAACACTTCCGGTGTCCGAATATAGCCGTCCAATATATCAATCTTTATGTCTCGACCATTTCGAGACTCCTCGTCATGTCCGTGATCACATCCGGGACTCCGAACTATCTTCGGTACATCAAAACACATAAACTCATAATACCGATCGTCACCGAACGTTAAGCGTGCGGACCCTACGGGTTCGAGAACTATGTAGACATGACCGAGACACGTCTCTAGTCAATAACCAATAGCGGAACCTGGATGTTCATATTGGCTCCCACATATTCTATGAAGATCTTTATCGGTCAAACCGCATAACAACCTACGTTGTTCCTTTTGTCATCGTTATGTTACTTGCCCGAGATTCGATCGTCGGTATGTCAATACCTAGTTCAATCTCGTTACCGGCAAGTCTCTTTACTCGTTCTGTAATGCATCATCCCGCAACTAACTCATTAGTCACATTGCTTGCAAGGCTTATAGTGATGTGCATTACCGAGAGGGCCCAGAGATACTTCTCGGACAATCGGAGTGACAAATCCTAATCTTGATCTATGCCAACCCAACAAGTACCATCGGAGACACCTGTAGAGCACCTTTATAATCACCCAGTTACGTTGTGACGTTTGGTAGCACACAAAGTGTTCCTCCAGTATTCGGGAGTTGCATAATCTCATAGTCATAGGAACATGTATAAGTCATGAAGAAAGCAATAGAAATATACTAAACGATCAAGTGCTAAGCTAACGGAATGGGTCAAGTCAATCACATCAATCTCTAATGATGTGATCCCGTTAATCAAATGACAGCTCATGTCTATGGTTAGGAAACTTAACCATCTTTGATTCAACGAGCTAGTCAAGTAGAGGCATACTAGTGACACTCTGTTTGTCTATGTATTCACACATGTACTAAGTTTCCGGTTAATACAATTCTAGCATGAATAATAAACATTTATCATGATATAAGGAAATATAAATAAAAACTTTATTATTGCCTCTAGGGCATATTTCCTTCAGTCTCCCACTTGCACTAGAGTCAATAATCTAGATTACACAGTAATGATTCTAACACCCATGGAGTCTTGGTGTTGATCATGTTTTGCTCGTGAGAGAGGCTTAGTCAACGGGTCTGCAACATTCAGATCCGTATGTATCTTGCAAATCTCTATGTCTCCCTCCTTGACTTGATCGCGGATGGAATTGAAGCGTCTCTTGATGTGTTCGGTTCTCTTGTGAAATCTAGATTCCTTTGCCAAGGCAATTGCACCAGTATTGTCACAAAGGATTTTCATTGGACCCGATGCACTAGGTATGACACCTAGATCGGATATGAACTCCTTCATCCAGGCTCCCTCATTTGCTGCTTCTGAAGCAGCTATGTACTCTACTTCACACGTAGATCCCGCCATGACGCTTTGCTAAGAACTGCACCAACTGACAGCTCCACCGTTCAATATAAACACGTATCCGATTTGTGACTTAGAGTCATCCGGATCAGTGTCAAAGCTTGCATTGACGTAATCATTTACGACGAGCTCTTTGTCACCTCCAAAAACGAGAAACGTATCCTTAGTCCTTTTCAGGTATTTCAGGATGTTCTTGACCGCTGTCCAGTGATCCACTCCTGGATTACTTTGGTACCTCCCTGCTAAACTGATAGCGAGGCACACATCAGGTCTGGTACATAGCATTGCATACATGATAGAGCCTATGGCTGAAGCATAGGGGACACATTTCATTTTCTCTCTATCTTCTGCAGTGGTCGGGCATTGAGTCTGACTCAACTTCACACCTTGTAACACAGGCAAGAACCCTTTCTTTGCTTGATCCATTTTGAACTTCTTCAAAACTTTGTCAAGGTATGTGCTTTGCGAAAGTCCAATTAAGCAACTTCATCTATCTCTATATATCTTAATACCCAATATATAAGCAGCTTCACCGAGGTCTTTCATTGAAAAACTCTTATTCAAGTATCCTTTTATGCTATCCAGAAATTCTATATCATTTCCAATCAACAATATGTCATCCACATATAATATTACAAATGCTACAGAGCTCCCACTCACTTTCTTGTAAATACAGGCTTCTCCAAAAGTCTGTATAAAACCATATGCTTTGATCACACTATCAAAACGTTTATTCCAACTCCGAGATGCTTGCACCAGTCCATAAATGGATCGCTGGAGCTTGCACACTTTGTTAGCATCCTTTGGATCGATAAAACCTTCAGGTTGCATCATATACAACTCTTCTTCCAGAAATCCATTCAGGAATGCAGTATTTACATCCATTTGCCAAACTTCATAATCATAAAACGCAGCAATTGCTAACATGATTCGGACGGACTTAAGTATCGCTACGGGTGAGAATGTCTCATCATAGTCAACTCCTTGAACTTGTCGAAAACCTTTCGCAACAAGTCGAGCTTTGTAGACAATAGCATTATCGTCAGGGCCAGTCTTCTTCTTGAAGATCCATTTATTCTCAATGGCTTACCGATCATCGGGCAAGTCAACCAAAGTCCACACTTTGTTCTCATACAAGGATCCCATCTCAAATTTCATGGCCTCAAGCCATTTTGCGGAATCTGGGCTCATCATCGCTTTCTCATAGTTCGTAGGTTCGTCATGGTCAAGTAACATGACCTCCAGAACAGGATTACAGTACCACTCTGGTGCGGATCTTACTCTGGTTGACCTACGAGGTTCGGTAGTAACTTGATCTGAAGTTACATGATCATCATCATTAGCTTCCTCACTAATTGGTGTAGGAGTCACAGGAATAGATTTCTGTGATGAACTACTTTCCAATAAGGGAGCAGGTATAGTTACCTCATCAAGTTCTACTTTCCTCCCACTCACTTCTTTCGAGAGAAACTCCTTCTCTAGAAAGGATCCATTCTTAGCAACGAATGTCTTGCCTTCGGATCTGTGATAGAAGGTGTACCCAACAGTCTCCTTTGGGTATCCTATGAAGACACATTTCTCCGATTTGGGTTTGAGCTTATCAGGTTGCTTTTTCACATAAGCATCGCAGCCCCAAACTTTAAGAAACGACAACTTTGGTTTCTTGCCAAACCATAGTTCATAAGGTGTCATCTCAACGGATTTAGATGGTGCCCTATTTAACGTGAATGCAGCCGTCTCTAAAGCATAACCCCAAAACAATACCGGTAAATCAGTAAGAGACATCATAGATCGCACAATATCTAGTAAAGTACGATTACGACGTTTGGACACACCATTACGCTATGGTGTTCTGGGTGGCGTGAGTTGTGAAACTATTCCGCATTGTTTCAAATGAAGACCAAACTCATAACTCAAATATTCTCCTCCACGATCAGATCGTAGAAACTTTATTTTCTTGTTACGATGATTTTCCACTTCACTCTGAAATTCTTTGAACTTTTCAAATGGTTCAGACTTATGCTTCATCAAGTAGATATACCCATACCTGCTCAAATCATCTTTGAAGGTGAGAAAATAACGATACCCGCCGCGAGCCTCAACATTCATCGGACCACATACATCAGTATGTATGATTTCCAACAAATCTGTTGCTCGCTCCATTCGGAGAACGAAGTTTCAGTCGTCTTGCCCATGAGGCATGGTTCGCAAGTACCAAGTGATTCATAATCAAGTGATTCCAAAAGTCCATCAGAATGGAGTTTCTTCATGCGCTTTACACCAATATGACCCAAACGGCAGTGCCACAAATAAGTTGCACTATCGTTATCAACTCTGCATCTTTTGGCTTCAATATTATGAATATGTGTATCACTACTATCGAGATTCAATAAAAATAGACCACTCTTCAAGGGTGGATGACCATAAAAGATATTACTCATATAAATAGAACAACCATTATTCTCTAATTTAAATGAATAACCGTCTCACATCAAAGAAGATCCAGATATAATGTTCATGCTTAACGCTGGCACCAAATAACAATTATTCAGGTCTAAAACTAATCCCGAAGGTAGATGTAGACGTAGCGTACCGACCGCGATCACATCGACTTTGGAACCATTTCCCACGCGCGTCGTCACCTCGTCCTTAGCCAATCTTCGCTTAATATGTAGTCCCTGTTTCGAGTTGCAAATATTAGCAACGGAACAAGTATCAAATACCCAGATGCTACTGCGAGCATTAGTAAGGTACACATCAATAACATGTATATCACATATACCTTTGTTCACCTTGCCATCCTTTTTATCCGCCAAATACTTGGGGCAGTTCCGCTTCCAGTGACCAGTCCCTTTGCAGTAGAAGCACTCAGTCTCAGGCTTAGGTCCAGACTTGGGCTTCTTCACTTGAGCAGCAACTTGCTTGCCGTTCTTCTTGAAGTTCCCCTTCTTCCCTTTACCCTTTTTCTTGAAACTGGTGTTCTTGTTGACCATCAACACTTGATGCTCCTTCTTGATTTCTACCTCTGCAGCCTTTAGCATTGTGAAGAGCTCGGGAATTGTCTTATCCATCCCTTGCATATTATAGTTCATCACGAAGCTCTTGTAGCTTGGTGGCAGTGATTGAAGAATTCTGTCAATGACACTATCATCAGGAAGATTAACTCCCGGTTGAATCAAGTGATTGTTATACCCAGACATTTTGAGTATATGCTCACTGACAGAACTATTCTCCTCCATTTTGCAGCTGTAGAACTTATTGGAGACTTCATATCTCTCAATCCGGGCATTTGCTTGAAATATTAACTTCAACTCCTGGAACATCTCATATGCTCCATGACTTTAAAAACGTCGTTGAAGTCCCGGTTCTAAGCCGTAAAGCATGGCACACTGAACTATCGAGTAGTCATCAGCTTTGCTCTGCCAGACGTTCATAACATCTAGCGTTGCTCCTGCAGCGGGTTTGGCACCTAGCGGTGCTTCCAGGACGTAATTCTTCTGTGCAGCAATGAGGATAATCCTCAAGTTACGGACCCAGTCCGCGTAGTTGCTACCATCATCTTTCAACTTAGATTTCTCTAGGAACGCATTAAAATTCAACGGAACAACAGCATAGGCCATCTATGTACAACAACATAGACATGCAAAATACTATCAGGTACTAAGTTCATGATAAATTGAAGTTCAATTTAATCATATTACTAAAGAACTCCCACTTAGATAGACATCCCTCTAATCATCTAAGTGATCACGTGATCCATATCAACTAAACCATGTCCGATCATCACGTGAGATGGAGTAGTTTTCAATGGTGAACATCACTATGTTGATCATATCTACTATATGATTCACGCTCGACCTTTCGGTCTCAGTGTTCCGAGGCCATATCTGCATATGCTAGGCTCGTCAAGTTTAACCCGAGTATTCTGCGTATGCAAAACTGGCTTGCACCCGTTGTATGTGAACGTTGAGCTTATCACACCCGATCATCACGTGGTGTCTCGGCACGATGAACTTTTGCAACGGTGCATACTCAGGGAGAACACTTGTACCTTGAAATTTAGTGAGAGATCATCTTATATGCTACCGTCGAACTAAGCAAAATAAGATGCATAAAGGATAAACATCGCATGCAATCAATATAAGTGATATGATATGGCCATCATCATCTTGTGCCTTTGATCTCCATCTCCAAAGCACCGTCATGATCACCATCGTCACCGGCGCGACACCTTGATTCCCAACGTAGCATCGTTGTCATCTCGCCAACTATTGCTTCTACGACTATCGCTACCGCTTAGTGATAAAGTAAAGCAATTACATGGCAATTGCATTACATACAATAAAACGACAACCATATGGCTCCTGCCAGTTGCCGATAACTCCGTTACAAAACATGATCATTTGATACAATAAAATTTAGCATCATGTCTTGACCATATCACATCACAACATGCCCTGCAAAAACAAGTTAGACGTCCTCTACTTTGTTGTTGCAAGTTTTACGTGGCTGCTACGGACTGAGCAAGAACCGTTCTTACCTACACATCAAAACCACAACGATTGTTCATCAAGTATGTGCTGTTTTAACCTTCAACAAGGACCGGGCGTAGCCACACTCGATTCAACTAAAGTTGGAGAAACTGACACCCGCCAGCCACCTGTGTGCGAAGCACATCGGTAGAACCAGTCTCCCGTAAGCGTACGCGTAATGTCGGTCTGGGCCGCTTCATCCAACAATACCGCCGAATCAAAGTATGACATGCTGGTAAGCAGTATGACTATTATCGCCCACAACTCACTTGCGTTCTACTCGTGCATATAACATATACGCATAAACCTGGCTCGGATGCCACTAGTGGGGAACGTAGCAATTTCAAAAAAATTCCTACGCACACGCAAGATCATGGTGATGCATAGCAACAAGAGGGGAGAGTGTTGTCCACGTACCCTCGTGGACCGTAAGCGGAAGCGTTATGACAACGCAGTTCATGTAGTCGGACGTCTTCATGGTCGACCGATCCTAGTATCGAAAGTACGACACCTCCGCGTTCTGCACACGTTCGGCTCGGTGACGTCCCAGGAACTCACGATCCAGCAGAGTGTCGAGGGAGAGCTTCGTCAGCCCGACGGCGTGATGACGGTGATGATGAAGCTACTGGCGTAGGGCTTCGCCTAAGCACTACGGCGATATGACCGAGGTAGATTATGGTGGAGGGGGGCACCGCACAAGGGTGGAAACATTCAACTTGTGTGTTCTAGGGTGCCCCCCTGCCCCCGTATATAAAGGAGCAAGGGGGGAGGCCGGCCGGCCCTTGGGGCGCGCCAGGAGAGGAGGAGTCCTCCTCCTAGTAGGAGTAGGACTCCCCTTTCCTACTCCTACTAGGAGGGGAAGAGGAAGGAGGAGAGGGAGAAGGAAAGGGCGGCGCCGCCCCCCCTTCCCTAGTCCAATTCGGACCAGAGATGAAGGGGGCGCGCAGCCTGCCCTGGCCGGCCCTCTCTCTCCACTAAGGCCCATGTGGCCCATTAGTTCTCCCGGGGGTACCGGTAACCCTCCGGCAATCCGGTTTTCTCCGAAATCACCTGGAACACTTCCGGTGTCCGAATATAGCCGTCCAATATATCAATCTTTATTTCTCGACCATTTCGAGACTCCTCGTCATGTCCGTGATCACATCCGGGACTCCGAACTATCTTCGGTACATCAAAACACTTAAACTCATAATACCGATCGTCACCGAACGTTAAGCGTGCGGACCCTACGGGTTCGAGAACTATGTAGACATGACCAAGACACGTCTCCGGTCAATAACCAATAGCGGAACCTGGATGTTCATATTGGCTCCCACATATTCTACGAAGATCTTTATCGGTCAAACCGCATAACAACATACGTTGTTCCCTTTGTCATCGGTATGTTACTTGCCCGAGATTCGATCGTCGGTATGTCAATACCTAGTTCAATCTCGTTACCGGCAAGTCTCTTTACTCGTTCCATAAGGCAACATCCCGCAACTAACTCATTAGTCACATTGCTTGCAAGGATTATAGTGATGTGCATTACCGAGAGGGCCCAGAGATACCTCTCTGACAATCGGAGTGACAAATCCTAATCTTGATCTATGCCAACTCAACAAGTACCTTCGGAGACACCTGTAGAGCACCTTTATAATCACCCAGTTACGTTGTGACGTTTGGTAGCACACAAAGTGTTCCTCCG
The DNA here is from genome assembly GCF_002575655.3 of Aegilops tauschii subsp. strangulata. Lineage (NCBI taxonomy): Eukaryota > Viridiplantae > Streptophyta > Magnoliopsida > Poales > Poaceae > Aegilops > Aegilops tauschii. The sequence continues at coordinate 119,936,908 of NC_053040.3, forward strand.
GTATTCGGGAGTTGCATAATCTCATAGTCATAGGAACATGTATAAGTCAGGAAGAAAGCAATAGCAATATACTAAACGATCAAGTGCTAAGCTAACGGAATGGGTCAAGTCAATCACATCATTCTCTAATGATGTGATCTAGTTAATAAAATGACAACTCATGTCTATGGTTAGGAAACTTAACCATCTTTGATTCAACGAGCTAATCAAGTAGAGGCATACTAGTGACACTCTGTTTGTCTATGTATTCACACATGTACTAAGTTTCCGGTTAATACAATTCTAGCATGAATAATAAACATTTATCATGATATCAGGAAATATAAATAACAACTTTATTATTGCGTCTAGGGCATATTTCCTTCAGTTCTTCCCTAGTACTAGTTCATCTTCAGCCCCCCGCGAGGCTAACCCACCCGAAAGCAGGAGCAAGGTCTTACACCGCAAGGTGTCCCGAACCTGGGTAAACTGTTGTGTCCCTCTTCTTCCCGTTCATCGAGCTAGGCTGTGAGAGCGATGAGTTGGTAGGCTGGAGAGATTGAGTTCTTCGCACACGCCCCAGAGTTCGAACCTTTTTTGGGTCTGCGGAGCTCTGAATCTGACACTCTTATATGCATGATTACCTATAGCCTCGTATTTCTTCTTCGAATCTTTGGTTTAGTTATCCCAACTAGATCGTTTTTTCTTGCCATGGGAAGAGGTGCTTTGTGATGGGTTCGGTCATGCGGTGTTCTTTCCCAGTGGCAGAAGGGGCGGCAAGACACGTATTGATCGTTGCCATTAAGGATAACAAGATGGGGTATATTCCTACATGAATAGATCTTGTCTACATCATGTCATCGTTCTTATTGCATTACTCCGTTTTTCCATGAACTTAATACACTAAATGCATGCTGGATAGCGGTCGATGTGTGGAGTAATAGTAGTAGATGCAGGTTGGAGTCGGTCTACTAATCTTGGGCATGATGCCTATATAATGATCATTGCCTCGATATCATCATAATTATTCGAAGTTCTATCAATTGACCAAGAGTAATTTGTTTACCCGCCGTATGTTATTTTTCTCCAGAGAAGCCACTAGTGAAATCTACGGCCCCGGGTCTATTCTTTATCATATTTGCTTTCCGATCTATTATTTGCCACTTTTATTTTCAGATCTATTATTCCAAAAACCCAAAATACCTTGCTGCAATTTTTTATTATTTATTTTATTTCGCGTTTCCGCGAGATCTATTTATCCAATCTACTACAAACCAATCTATCTATTACCCTAGAGGGATTGACAACCCCTCTTAAGCGTCGGGTTGCAATTATTTGTTCTTTGTGTGCAGGTACCATTTACATAGTGTTGCTTGGTTCTCCTGCTAGTTCGATAATCTTGGTCTCATCACTAAGAAAAATACCTACCGTAGTTGTGCTGCATCATGCCTTCCTCTTCGGGGAAAAATACTGACGCGGACACGAGCCATCAATGTGCATCTCCTAGATTGATCTTGGTGAGCGTAGGATTTTTTTGTTTCCCATGCAACGTTTCCCAACACTTCCTCATCCAGCAGCGCCGTGAACGCCTCCTCGTCGTCAAAGTCCATCGCCGAGCAGACAAATCACCGAACACCTGGAGGGCGTGGTAGGCGCGCAGCCGCCCGTATCCCCGCTTGTGTGGCCGGAGCGCCCGGAAAAGCTCGCCCAGGAGCGGGGTGGAAGCTCCCGCGGCGAACCCTCTCTTTCTCGGCGGGGAAATGGCCTTTCTAGCGTGGTGGGCAGGTGGGCAGCGCCAGGATCAGCACGGCGGCGGCAGGTGTAGTGCGCGCGGCAGGCGAATCTGGAGGTGAAAAAAAACGTTGTTCGCCTGACAGTGGTGGCCCATGCGCCGTTTCCCCTTCCGCCGGAGCCCCCAAGCGCCCCCACTGCACTGGGTTCAGCCTGGGATTGCCGCCGAACCGGCGGAAACCGGCGCCCTCGATTGGGGGAATTTTTTGGTGTCGGCAGAAAAAACACGCCCTGGGGCTGCTGGGGACACGCCTGAAGATGCTCTTAGAGCGGGTGGGCGGGATTGTTCCGACGGGAGCCATTCCAGCTCCCCCATCAGGCTCTCCTTCGTTCAGCGGTCCATAGTCCAGCAAGTGCCCGATGAGTAATCTCTCATCCCCCCGCTTCGCTTTTCTCCTCGCCACGCTCCTCCGTAAGGAGCTAGAACAATATCATACTACCGGGAAATGACGATGCGTCCACATGCCTCGGTGTCGAGATCCTAGGACATGGGTTCACGTCCATTTCCCTCCTTGTCTCCCCTGCTTCCACAAGCTTGCCTCAATGGTCTGTCCCTGGTACCACAAAGGCCAAAGAGCGCCCACCATCCTCGGTGACTTTAGATGTCGTAGGGCCTAGTTAGGAGCTATAGGTTGTTCCCAATATCTTCCTCGCTTGTGTAGAGGAGGGAGTTGGGGAACGAGAGGGGCTGAAGTGTTGGACGGCTGGAGGTAGAGAGGAAGCAATCGATTCGGGAGGTGTAGAAGAAGTGGTAGGAGGTGATGTTTTTCCTTCCCTTATTTTGCAGTTGCTCCTCTCCCATCCCTCAAATATTTAATGATGTTTTCTATTACTATTAATTTTCTCCATTTATATCTAGCATGGCGTCAAAACTTGTTTTCAGTTCAATTATCATTGTAATTGAACAAGAAGATTTACAGGAACATTTGGTCCCAGTGCTGGTGGTGAATGATGATATAAAGTATACACATTCCTCTCACAATGTATCCCTGAAAAAATCAGTAAAAATGGGTGTTTTCCCGACTACCGATTGACATATACTCTGTCTTCAGACTTCAGTATACATGGTTGTTCTGACAATGGCCATTTGTCGTTATATTGTGTGATTTTCCATGAACTATCCTATTAAGGTACTCCCTCCGTTCCAAATTGAACTAAAACCAAGACGAGTAATTTGGAATGGAGGGAGTACATAATTTAAATACTTGAATTATCTGGTAATGGCCATTCTGGATAAGCCTCGCTAAAATTATTATTTCAGTAACATACCTAGCTATATAATTGCTTTCCTTTTGAGCTCATAATTGTTTGGTGGAGTAAGAGACTTCACTTTGTGCAGTGTAAGTCTTTATTGTATAAAAATGTAATTTGGCTTCCAATATATTCACAACTGAATAGTTGCATGGATTGTTTGATATACTCAGGTTTATCTTAGATAGTGTTAACAAGCCAGAGAAAACAGTATTTGTGTCAAATAAAAAGAGTCAAGAGCAGAGGTGAACAAATTGGTCTCGACATTAAAATTAAAAATCCAAGCCATGATTCTTTGGGGAGAAGTAGGATATGTTTCTAAGTCACGCTAGAATTAGTAAATTTGTTTACTTTGGAGGACTTGGAGAAAAACAAGGCAACCTATAAGGAAGTAGGATAACCGTGCATGTACGCCTTGGCAAAATCTTGCATGAAAAAAGCAGATTTCTCATCTTATGCCGAGAGAGAGAGAGAGAGAGAGAGAGAGAGGGGGGGAGAGGGAGGGAGGGAGAGAGAGATGGCTCGGCAATACCTATTGGGGTCTTAGTCATGGTTAATGGGTTAGGACCGTGCAGTATTTTCTTCTCCCGTTGCAACGCATGGGCTCTTTTGCTTATATTATACTATGTACTCATGCACGTTCTAATGAAACCAGACAATTCATATTCCCTCTAATATTAGTTTTGTTTATGTTTTCACAAAACAGAGAAGAGAGTCTACATATTCTTGCAAGATGCAGTGGTGTTGCCCCCCCCCCAGGCGTCTTTAAGGCTTCCATCAGGAATCGAACCCTAGACCCAGGATGCTATTATGGTCACAACCACTAGACTACAGGCTTGTTTGCGACTGTTCACTAACTTAAAAAATGTCCTCAGTTTTTTTAAATGAAAATTAAAAAATGTTGTAAATTTAAAAAAGATATCAAATTTAGAAAAATTCTGAATTGAAAAATGTTCTTGGATTCCAACAATGTTCAAATATTTGGAAACGAATCCAAATTTGAAAAATGTTCGCAAATTTAAAAATCAATAATTTGGCAATATTCTGAATTAATGTTCACAAATTACAAAAACTATTTCTCAAATTCAAAAATGTTCATTGATTCAAAAAATGTTCACCAATTCATAATATGTTCACAAATTCAAGAAATATTCATGAATTTCAAAAACTTCTGTCAAATTTCAAAAATATTCTCGGATTTCAAAAAACTTCAGTAATTTCAATATTGTTCTCGTATTTTAGGAAATGTTCATGAATTAGAAAATTGTTCTCGGATCTAAAAAAATGTTCAGGAATTTGAATATTTCCCCCTATTTTTGAATATGTTGGCGTATTTCTAAAAATCTTTTTGAATTTGAAAAATTGTGTGTGGTTTTCTAAAAAATCACAAATTTAAAAACATTCATGGATTTGAAAAAAACTCCATGAGTTTTGGAAATAAGTTTGCGGATTTGAAAAAGGAAAATAACATACAAGAAAAATGAAATATAAAAAGAAAGAGAAACCAGAAGAAGAAACCGGTTCAGGGAAGGCCACAGAAAAATCGAAATAGGCCGACCAGAGAAAGGATAGCGCGCGTGGGAGCATACACGATAGGTCGCTAGGAAGCGCATCAGCAGTTTGCTGCTTCTCAAGCTTATTGTAGCGGTCAACAAAGCTCAGCCCAGGCGAGAGAGCGGTGCGCAAGTGACCATTACTACTTCTCATTCCTCCTCTAACCCTAGGCGGCTAAGGCAAGCTTTACCCTCCAAAATTCACCGGTGAGGCCATGGATTCGCCTCCTCTTTGCTTTCCACTTCGGCGGCCGGTGGTGGGGAGAGAAATCTTGATGCCTCCGCTCCGTTTAGTAGTTTAGGTTAGGTTTTTTTAGTCCTTGTAGGTGCGGCACTCGGTTGGAGGGCAGTGCTTTTTCTCCGAGTTTGTCTTGCGGGCTTTGACCCTCCCCCCCCTCCCCCCTCAGGTTTGTCTGTTTGGACGTAGTCAACGGAGCTCCCGCAGATTCCTATCGTCTCCTTGGGGCGGTGAGGCTAAAGTTTCTCGTCATTTGGCAAGATTTGGTGTGATGTGCTTCAGACTTGTGCAAGGGTTCAATGGCGACACTGCGGTTCTAGGGCACTGGTACTTAGGACACGTGCATGAAGACTTCCTGGCCGTCATCGACAAGGTCAAACCGACTCCGGTATACGGGAGCAGCGACGACGGCGCGTCGGCGGCTTGTTCTGGCAACAATGGTGCTCTTTCGGCGGTCCTGGAACCTCCATGTAATTTTTATTACGTTTGAGATACTTTGTACTCCCGGTGAACTTTTATAATAGATATGATTCTTTTCACAAAACAAAACAAAGCTCAGCCCAAGAAGCCTTTTATTTTCTCATCGATGAGGGGGGACAACATCACTGTTTTGACACTTTTGCAAAAGTTTAGCACGATTTGATCCTCCATTAAAAAATTAGGACGACCTAACTTTACTGTGACGCTATTCACCATGGCGAATGGGTTGCATGAAAGACGCCACGATCCATAGCGTTTTCTTTCTTGCGTTTTCCCGTGTCCGTTCCGTCCAAGAGTCAAAATGCCTAGGACCATGGCGTCTCCTATACCGTCCGAACGCCACTGTGGATGGCGTAACCTAAAATGATTCGATCATGCTAAATTTTCAAAGAGGGTTAACCCGTGCTAAACTTTAGCAAAAGGGTCAAAACCGACGACGGGTGATAACACGTAGTACTACTAAACATGAGAACAAAGCACGGATGTACAAGAAAATGTCACACTAGAAATACGGGAGTACATGTCAAGGCGTAAGGAGGCAGGCACCCGTGAAGAGGGCTCGCGACATGACGAGACGTGCAGCCCGCCATGTAGATGAAGCAACCAGCTAGGACTAGGACATGTAGCATACCGGGCGGAAGGACGCGCTAGGCCGTTTTGTCCGGCACGCGCGAATACGGTACATAGACGCGCGTCATCCCATCAGTGCCCGCGGACGGCGCTGGCAAAGGCCGTAAACGTGTGCTGCTGTAGCCGCGCGCGCTGCAGTGCTGCAACCGGGCCGACGGCCAGGTAGATACGGCGTAGTGGGAAAAGACATGACCTTTTCGTTCGTCGGGACTAGATGGACGCGACACTGTTCAACACTTGTAACTTCTTCGGAGAAGGCACCGTAATCTCTAGCCAATACTAAAAGGGTCAAACCCGTATAATTTCTGTGAGTATACAGGTTCAGAATAAACTCCGTATCGCGGTCCGGTCCGTAAAAAATTTACCATAGCCTGTAAAAATTATCTCCCCACCGCATATATGCGGTTTCACCGCTCGGATACGGGTCAAACCCTATATGCATCCGCCGAAGCTCCGCCATGATTCCCTTCCTTCTCCGCTTAATTTCTCGCCGTTGCCGAGCCTGAAAAGGCCATGGATGGCTATGGGAGCTTTGGGGTGACGTGGAGCCCCGCCGCCGCGCTAGATCCAACGCCGCACGCAAGCGGGGCGCTCGGAGGTGGCTCAACCACGGTTGCCGGCCGTTGCCGGCGTTCGAACGCCGCGAGCTGGTCGAGTTCGACCGCGAGCTTGCCCGCTGCCGCCACGCCTCCTCCGGCCTCTCTGCCGCGGGGAGCTCAACCGCGGGCACCCCGAGCTCGCAGCTCACTCCGGTGAAGAGAAAGTCGGAGGAACTCGGGCCGCTCGCCATCAAGCTCGAGGCCGACGCGCCGCCGCGTCGAGGAATGATCAGCCCCGAGGACTACCTCCCCCGCGAACTGTGAACACATTTTGTGGGTCGACATTATACAGTGTCTGCTAGAGTTGCTCTAAGTCCGCGAGAGCACAAAGACACCAAACGTAAGATCGATCCATAATTTTAGGCCATGTTTGGTTTAGAAGCCATATTTTTGCCAAATGTCCAAGTGTTTAGTTGTGACGGAGGGGGGTGTCTTAGATTCGGCTAGTGGTTTATGTTAGGATTTTTAGAGTTAAATCCATCATATGGGTGCCTCAACTTTTGTCCGATGTGGTCATTTTTGTGTCTAAATTTGTAAAATACATGAAACTAATGCCGTAACTTGTGTAAGCATTCAAATACGGTGCCTCCATCCGTATCCGGGCATATGCACTACCCACATGGCGTCGGCCCATGTGTCAATGGATGCGAGAGAAGTGTGCAGTTTGTTTTACAGAAAACTCCTTGTACTTTTAATATTTTTTGTAAAAGATCTTGACATTTTGTTTAGATATGCCAAATGGCATTGATCCGACCTGTCAGATCTAGGTCCCGCATGTTAGCACGTGAGATAAAATAGTACTCCTTTTGTTCTTTAATATATGTGTACGGAACTACGGATGTATATAGACGTATTTTAGAGTATAGTTTCACTCATTTTACCCTATATGTAGTTTATATTGAAATCTCTATAAAAAGACTTATATTTAGGAACGAAGAGAATAATAGTAACAAATAAAGAGCGTGCCGGCAATATTCGAACTCGGTTCCTACGCACACAGCCTGCACAAATGTGCTAATTAACCACTAGGCCATGAAAAGTTGTGTGTGCAATAACCAGATACACTTCTATTTATCATAGTGGGCGAAATAACAAAGAGAAATAAGAAAGAAAAGGTTAACTCGCGAGAAATTGAAAAAAAAATATTAAGAAATTCTCATGTTTGAAAAAAGAGAACTATTCAACATATTACCTGCCATGCATTTTTTTAAAGTCAACCCATTTTTGGAAAATTCTCACGTGTATTGAGAAATTGTAAACGTGTTTTTGGAAAATGTCCACCATGCATTCAAAATATTTACAACATCTATTTCATAAAATGTTCAATGTGTATTAAAAAATTATTGTGTAAAATTATTCTTACATTTCTACAAACGCGTTTAACATGTTTTAACACATATATAGAATTTTTTTTTACATGATGATTGTTAATACATGTTGAAGATACAAAATAATTATGGGTGCTTGTGATCCTGAATGAAGATACAACAAATTTACGCAATATTTTATAATATACTCCCTTCATTTCAGAATATAAGGTGTATTGGTTTCCGTGCAAGTCAAGCATGTGAATGTTTGACCAAGATTATAGAATAAAATAACAATATCTGCAATGCCTTGTAGATAAAATATGAAACTACTTCTCATAATGGATGAAATGATATAAATTCGTCTTGTGAATGTTGGTATATTTTTCAACTCGCTCAAACTTGCACTCGTTTGACTTTTCAAAAAACAAATACACCTTATATAAAGGAACGGAGGGAGTACGTTGTACTGTCCAAATCAATATTTTTTTAGAAAAAGTTCATGTTTACCTGTTCGAACTACAAATAATAAAAATAGAATAAAGATTTAAAATAGACAACAATCGCATATTGATAATTATTTTATTTTATATTTTTTTTTACATATATCATAAAAACCAAACAATAACTTGAAAGAAAAACAGAATCTAAATTGCAGAGCGATAGATAGACTATATAAGTTTCCAGCTAACTATTGTACGCAAAGTACTATTAGTCTTGGTGGCTAGTGTGGGTGCTATTTAACCTGGAGGTCCCATGGTTGAAACCAATTCAAATAAATTGTTTTTTTCTTTGTTATTAGCATACATAGCAAGGGCTTATTTGTGACTTTGATTAAATTGCAGGGGGTTTATGCAAACAAAACTCGTACGCATTTCACCCAGCGCATGCAACACTCACACTCACTGGCATGTGGGCCAACTGTCGCGCCACGCGGACAACACGTATGGTGGCATACTGGCGAAGGCACCGTGTATGCACTGTGCACAAGTTATAGCACCAATAATGCATTTAACTCGATTTGTTAGACCTCGTAAGTGCGGCACTCGGGCGGATAGTGACGTTCTTCTTTGGGTTTGTCTTTCAGGCTTCAATCCTCCTTGATTCCGTCCATGTCAATGGAGCTTCTGCTAGATTCATGTCCTCTCCTCATGGTGGTGAGGTTAGGAATTCTCGTCGGGCGTGTGCAATGGAAAGATTTGGTGTGAAGTGCTTCAGATATTCAAGAGTTTAACGCCGATGATTGTGGCTTCAGGGCGCTGGTCCTTAGGGGGCCTGCAGGGCGACTTTTCGACAGTTATCGACGAGGTCAAACAGGCTCTGATAGGGAGCAACGACGATGATGCATTGACGACTCATTCTGACAGCGATAGTGATCGTTCGATGTCGAGGGACTTCGATGTACTTTTTTATTTATGTTTGAGGTACTTTCTAATTTTGATGAACTTTTCTATTTTCAAAAAAAATACTGAAGGAAATATGCCCCAGAGGCAATAATAAAGTTGTTATTTTATATTTCCTTATTCATGATAAATGTTTAATATTCATGCTAGAATTGTATTGATCGGAAACCTTAATACATGTGTGAATACATAGATAAACACTGTGTCCCTAGTGAGCCTCTACTTGACTAGCTCGTTGATCAAAGATGGTTAAGGTTTCCTGACCATGGACATGAGTTGTCATTTGATAATGGGATCACATCATTAGGAGAATAATGTGATGGACATGTCCCATCCGTTAGCTTAGCATATTGACCGTTCAATTTCATTACTATTGCTTTCTTCATATCATATACATATTCCTTTGACTATGAGATTATGCAACTCCCGGATACCGGAGGAATACCTTGTGTGCTATCAAACGTCACAACGTAACTCGGTGATTATAAAGATGCTCTACAGGTAACTCCGAAGGTGTTTGTTGGGTTGGCATAGATCGAGATTAGGAATTGTCACTCCGAGTACCAGAGAGGTATCTCTTGGCCCTCTCGGTAATACACATCATAAGAAGTCTTGCAAGCAAAGTGACTAATGAGTTAGTTGCGGGATGATGTATTACCACTACAAAAAATACGCTTCCGTGATGATACGTGTTTGTCATAGTAGGTCACGTTTTTTGTCATGCATGTACATCCATGATGATTTTATGACAGAATGAAGATAGTCATACAAGTGCTGTCGTAGAAGTGTTCCATGACATTACCAACATTATCATCAGGAAGTGTCCACTTCCATGACGTTAAATACCGCGTCATGGAAGTGCTTTCGTCAAGGGTGACCGACACGTGGCATCCACCGTAACGGGTCACCGTTAAGCTATCGGGTCCGGTTTTGGATCCGATAACCCGCTAACAGCCACGACCAATGCCGATTTTCCATGTGTAAAATTCTCATTGGCCGACGGAACCACGTGTCAGCTCCGCGTTGGCATAGGTGTCACTCATCCAATGGACGAGATGCGCCTATGATATGTTGACACGTGGACCGGCCCAAAAGTGGCCCATAAAGATTAAATGAGCCGGCCCAACTAAAGGCCCACAAGATTTTGCGGACCATAATGGGCCGGCCTAGCAAAAGGCCCATGAGATTTTGCAGACCATAATGGGCTGGCCCAGCTAAAGGCCCACAAGATTTTGAGGACACTAGTGGGCCGTCTCGTTAACAGGCTGCCATGTTTTTGGCCAAATGCCAGCCCATATTTGATTCGGTCCATTAACAGCCTGCCATGTTCCGGGCCTAATAAAGGCCCATATGAGATCCGGCCCGTGAATTGCTTACCACGTTCTGGGCCATATTACGGCCCAAATCAAATCCATCCCTTTAAGAGGTTTTGGGCTAAATTATGGCCCATACCAAATTCGGCCCGTCAACTAGACGATGTGCTTTTGGGCCCACACTTCAGGCCCTGTCAGGATTTCTGTTTGCTAAAGGCCCATTTAGTAATCCGGCCTGATATTAGTTTCGGCCTGTTAAGGACCCGTTTAACATTTTGGCCTGTTAAATGCCCGCCATATAGTTGGGCCTAACTACGGCCCGCTTTGCATCCGGCCTGCTCACAACCGATAATTGTGATTGGGCCAAATAAGGACCGAGACAATTTTGGCCTGTTAAGGGCCCTTGATGTGATTGGCACAATCATGGGCCGGGGTCTATTTTGGTCTGCTGTCGGCCCGTGAGCTGTTCGACACGTTTCAGGCCCAACCTACTTTTCAGCCTACTAAAAGCCCATTGAATTTTCTTGCGAAAATAGGGCCGACGGTTTACTCGGCCTATTAATGAAGGAAATATGCCCTAGAGGCAATAATAAAGTTGTTATTTATATTTCCTTATATCATGATAAATGTTTATTATTCATGCTAGAATTGTATTAACCGGAAACTTAGTACATGTGTGAATACATAGACAAACAGAGTGTCCTTAGTATGCCTCTACTAGACTAGCTCGTTACTCAAAGATGGTTAAGTTTCCTAGCCATAGACATGTGTTGTCATTTGATGAACGGGATCACATCATTAGAGAATGATGTGATGGACAAGACCCATCCGTTAGCTTAGCACTATGATCGTTTAGTTTATTGCTATTGTTTTCTTCATGACTTATACATGTTCCTATGACTATGAGATTATGCAACTCCGGAATAACGGAGGAACACTTAGTGTTCTATCAAACGTCACAATGTAATTGAGTGATTATAAAGATGCTCTACAGGTGTCTCCGATGGTGTTTGTTGAGGTGGCATAGATCGAGATTAGGATTTGTCACTCCGATTGTCGGAGAGGTACCTCTGGGCCCTCTCGGTAATGCTCATCACTATAAGCCTTGCAAGCAATGTAACAAATGAGTTAGTTGCGGGATGATGCATTATGGAACGAGTAAAGAGACTTACCGATAACGAGATTGAACTAGGTATGGTGATACCGATGATCAAATCTCGGACAACACGTATGGTGGCATACTGGCGAAGGCACCGTGTATGCACTGTGCACAAGTTATAGCACCAATAATGCATTTAACTCGATTTCTTAGACCTCGTAAGTGCGGCACTCGGGCGGATAGCAACGTTTCTTCTTTGGGTTTGTCTTTCAGGCTTCAATCCTCCTTGATTCCGTCCATGTCGATGGAGCTTCTGCTAGATTCATGTCCTCTCCTCAGGGTGGCGAGGTTAGGAATTCTCGTCGGGCGTGTGCAATGGAAAGATTTGGTGTGAAGTGCTTCAGATATTCAAGAGTTTAACGCCGATGATTGTGGCTTCAGGGCGCTGGTCCTTAGGGGGCATCCAGGGCGACTTTTCGATAATTATCGACGAGGTCAAATAGGCTCCGATAGGGAGCAACGACGATGATGCATTGACGAACAATTCTGACAGCGATAGTGATCGTTCGATGTCCAGAGACTTCGATGTACTTTTTTATTTATGTTTGAGGTACTTTCTAATTTTGATGAACTTTTCTATTTTCGAAAAAAATACTGAAGGAAATATGCCCTAGAGGCAATAATAAAGTTGTTATTTTATATTTCCTTATTCATGATAAATGTTTATTATTCATGCTAGAATTGTATTGATCGGAAACCTTAATACATGTGTGAATACATAGATAAACACCGTGTCCCTAGTGAGCCTCTACTTGACTAGCTCGTTGATCAAAGATGGTTAAGGTTTCCTGACCATGGACATGAGTTGTCATTTGATAATGGGATCACATCATTAGGAGAATAATGTGATGGACATGTCCCATCCGTTAGCTTAGCATATTGACCGTTCAATTTCATTACTATTGCTTTCTTCATATCATATACATATTCCTTTGACTATGAGATTATGCAACTCCCGGATACCGGAGGAATACCTTGTGTGCTATCAAACGTCACAACGTAACTCGGTGATTATAAAGATGCTCTACAGGTAACTCCGAAGGTGTTTGTTGGGTTGGCATAGATCGAGATTAGGAATTGTCACTCCGAGTACCAGAGAGGTATCTCTCGGCCCTCTCGGTAATACACATCATAAGAAGTCTTGCAAGCAAAGTGACTAATGAGTTAGTTGCGGGATGATGTATTACCACTACAAAAAAATACACTTCCGCGATGATACGTGTTTGTCATAGTAGGTCACGTTTTTTGTCATGCATGTACATCCATGACGATTTTCTCACAGAATGAAGATAGTCATACATGTGCTGTCGTAGAAGTGTTCCATGACATTACCAAAATTATCATCAGGAAGTGTCCACTTCCATGACGTTAAATGCCGCTTCATGGAAGTGCTTTCGTCAAGGGTGACCGACACGTGGCATCCACCGTAACGGATCGCCGTTAAGCTATCGGGTCCAGTTTTGGATCCGATAACCCGCTAACAGCCACGACCAATGCCGATTTTCCACGTGTAAAATTCTCATTGGCCGACGGAACCACGTGTCAGCTCCGCGTTGGCACAGGTGTCACTCATCCAATGGCGAGATGCGCCTATGATATGTTGACACGTGGACCGGCCCAAAAGTGGCCCATAAAGATTAAATGAGCCGGCCCAACTAAAGGCCCACAAGATTTTGCGGACCATAATGGGCCGGCCCAGCAAAAGGCCCATGAGATTTTGCAGACCATAATGGGCTGGCCCAGCTAAAGGCCCACAAGATTTTGAGGACACTAGTGGGCCGGCTCGTTAATAGGCTGCCATGTTTTGGGCCAAATGCCAGCGCATATTTGATTCGGTCCATTAACAGCCTGCCATGTTCCGGGCCTAATAAAGGCCCATATGAGATCCGACCCGTTAATAGCCTACCATGTTCTGGACCATATTACGGCCCAAATCAGATCCAGCCCTTTAAGAGGTTTTGGGCTAAATTATGGCCCATACCAAATTTGGCCCATCAACTAGACGATGTGCTTTTGGGCCCACTTGAGGCCCGGTCAGGATTTCTGTTTGCTAAAGGCCCATTAAGTAATCCGTCCTGATATTAGTTTCGGCCTGTTAAAGACCCGTTTAACATTTCGGCCTGTTAAAAGCCCGCCATATAGTTGGGCCTAACTACGGCCCGCTTTGCATCCGGCCTGCTCACAACCGATAATCGTGATTGGGCCAAATAAGGACCGAGACAATTTTGGCCTGTTAAGGGCCCTTGATGTGATTGGCACAATCATGGGCCGGGGTCTATTTTGGCCTGCTGTCGGCCCGTGAGCTGTTCGGCACGTTTCAGGCCCAACCTACTTTTCAGCCTACTAAAAGCCCATTGAATTTTCTTGCAAAAATAGGGCCGGCGGTTTACTCGGCCTATTAATGAAGGAAATATGCCCTAGAGGCAATAATAAAGTTGTTATTTATATTTTCTTATATCATGATAAATGTTTATTATTCATGCTAGAATTGTATTAACCGGAAACTTAGTACATGTGTGAATACATAGACAAACAGAGTGTCCCTAGTATGCCTCTACTAGACTAGCTCGTTAATCAAAGATGGTTAAGTTTCCTAGCCATAGATATGTGTTGTCATTTGATGAACGAGATCACATCATTAGAGAATGATGTGATGGACAAGACCCATCTGTTAGCTTAGCACTATGATCGTTTAGTTTATTGCTATTGCTTTCTTCATGACTTATACATGTTCCTATGACTATGAGATTATGCAACTCCCGAATACCGGAGGAACACTTAGTGTGCTATCAATCGTCACAACGTAATTGGGTGATTATAAAGATGCTCTACAGGTGTCTCCGATGGTGTTTGTTGAGTTGGCATAGATCGAGATTAGGATTTGTCACTCCGATTGTCGGAGAGGTATCTCTGGGCCCTCTCGGTAATGCTCATTACTATAAGCCTTGCAAGCAATGTAACTAATGAGTTAGTTGCGGGATGATGCATCACGGAACGAGTAAAGAGACTTACCGGTAACGAGATTGAACTAGGTATGGTGATACCGATGATCAAATCTCGGGCAAGTAACATACCGAAAACAAAGGGAACAACGTATGTTGTTATGCGGTTTGACCGATAAAGATCTTCGTAGAATATGTAGGAGCCAATATGAGCATCCAGGTTCCGCTATTGGTTGTCTCGGTCATGTCTACATAGTTCTCGAACCCGTAGCGTCTGCACGCTTAACGTTCGATGACGATTTGTATTATGAGTTATGTGATTTGATGTAACGAAGGTTGTTCAGAGTCCCAGATGAGATCTCGGACATGACGAGGAGTGTCGAAATGGTCGAGACATAAAGATTGATATATTGGAATGTTATATTCGGACACCGGAATGGTTCCGAAGTGTATCGGGTATTTTTCGGAGTACGGGGGGTTACCGGAACTCCCCGGGGGGTTATTGGGCCTTCATGGGCCCTAGTGGAAGAGAGGATGCAGCAGCCAGGTGGAGGCATGTGCCCCCAAGCCCAAACCGAATTGGACTTGGGGTTGGGGGCGGCCCCCCTTTCCTTTCTCTCCTCCTCCTCTTTCCCCCCTTCTCCTTGTAGGAATAGGAAAGGGGGGCGAATCCTACTTGGAGTAGGACTCCCCCCTTGGGCGCGCCACCCTTGGCAGGCCTTCGCCTCCCTCCCTCCTTTATATACATGGGGAGGGGGGAACCCTAGAACACACAAGTTAACCTTTTAGCTGTGTGTGGTGCCCCCCTCCACAGAAACACACCTCGGTCATATCGTCGTAGTTCTTAGGCGAAGCCCTGCGCCGGTAACTTCATCATCACCGTCACCACGCCGTCGTGCTGACGAAACTCTCCCTCGGTCTCAACTAGATCAAGAGTTCGAGGGACGTCACCGAGCTGAACGTGTGCAGATCGCGGAGGTGCCAAGCGTTCGGTACTTGGATCAGTTGGATCGCGAAGACGTTCGACTACATCAACTACGTTACTAAACGCTTCCGCTTTCGGTCTATGAGGGTACGTGGACACACTCTTCCCTCTCGTTGCTATGCTTCTCCTAGATAGATCTTGCATGATTGTAGGCAATTTTTTTGAAATACTACGTTCCCCAACAGTGGCATCCGAGCCAGGTCTATGCGTATGTCGGGGCTTTGGTGCGACATATGCCAAAGGATGGCTTATCATGATGGGGGCTAGTAAGACGTCGCCGGTGCCACAAAGCGGGATGAGGCGAAGACATCCACGCCGGCTAATCTTACCCAGGTTCGGGGCTCTCCGTGGAGATAACACCCCTAGTCCTGATCACTCAAGCAACAGTAGTGGCTACAAGCTTGCTCCTTGAGCTGTTTCTCTAGAGGGGGAAGGAGAGCGAGTCTAGCCCTAGTTTCCTCTCTCTCTCTACATGGGTGTGTGGGTGAACAAGAGGCTGAACCCTTTGCATGGGTGCCATGGGGATTTATATAGGCCTACCCCCAGGGGTACAATGGTAATCCGGCCGGGTGTAGGCCCGAACCGTCAGTATCTCTAGTCGCCGGCTTCTCCGCTGGCCGGCGGGGCCCGCCGCCTGGTGGGTCCCGCGTCCGTCCGGTACTTGGCCGACAGGCCGTACTCGCCGGTTGCGGGTACTGCCGGCTGCCCGATACTGTAGTGATGCGGCTAATGACGCGTGCTTTGTCGGGGGAGGCGTGGCTACAGTGCCGTCGCCTGGCGGGCGTTCACTGTAGCCATTCCCCGTCTCGTCTTGTTAATGGCACACCGGTCCCCAAGATGGGGAGGCCGCCTGGTCATCTGACGGCTTCTACTGAGCCGACTGGCCAGGGACGGCCGCCTTCCGGCCTTCTCGTTGTCAAGTGGGGCCTGCCGCCTGCGGGCCGTACCGACATCCCGTCGTGGGGGCATAGCCCCCTCTAACAGGGGTGACATCAGGGTCAGCGTGGCAATAGTGCTGCGCTGAACGGAGGAGCCCGCTTGGTACGACGCACTGTGGCCTTGCTATGCCCTAGGCTAGGGGCGGCGAGGCGTACTGTAGCCACGCCCTGTCTCGTCGTGTTTATGAGGGTGCAGACTCTGAGAGCGCTTGGGGCCGCCTGCTGGGAGCCGACCTCTCTAGAGGCCGCCTGCCAGGAGTCGGCTCATCTTGAGGCCGCCTTCTGGACCAGCCGGCGGCGAGAAGGTGGTGCTTTGGTCTTGGATTCTTGAGGGGCGCAGTCAGCCCCGATGTCTTGCAACGCCATGGGGAGCTGATGAGGCTACCCGTGGCTAATTACTCCGACGATAGTCCCCGAAGCTGGTGGGGCGCCGCGGCTGAAAGTGACATGGGCCGCAGCAGCTTCCTACCATGAGTATTCCATTGATCTTTCTTCATCCGTCTTCCGGAACACCGACTGCCAGAAATCGGACATGACCAGGCGGCCGCCTGGTGGTTTTCGAAACGCCGAGGCGGGAACCAAGCGGCGCGCTAGCCTAGCCCTAGGCCAGCCGCCAGCTATCCGCGCGCCATGTGGCGCAAGTAGGCCAGGGGTCCTGCCAGCCCATGCGCGCGATGGGATGTGGCCGCAGGCCAGGGCCTGCCACTACCGGGCCTTGCTACCTCTTGAGCACAGCGTTGGTTTTCCCTTGAAGAGGAAAGGGCGATGCAGCAAAGTAGCATAAGTATTTCCCTCAGTTTTTTAGAACCAAGGTATCAATCCAGTAGGAGGCCACGCACGAGTCCCTCACACCTACACAAACAAATAAATCCTCGCAACCAACGCAATAAAGGGGTTGTCAATCCCTTCACGGTCACTTACGAGAGTGAGATCTGATAGATATGATAAGATAATATTTTTGGTATTTTTATGATAAAGATCAAAGTAAAATAAAAGGTAATAAAAATAGCTAAGTGTTGGAAGATTAATATGATGGAAAATAGACCTGGGGGCCATAGGTTTCACTAGAGGCTTCTCTCGAGAGCATAAGTATTACGGTGGGTGAACAAATACTGTTGAGCAATTGACAGAATTGAGCATAGTTATGAGAATATCTAGGTATGATCATGTATATAGGCATCACGTCTGAGACAAGTAGACCGACTCCTGCCTGCATCTACTACTATTACTCCACACATCGACCGCTATCCAGCATGCATCTAGAGTATTAAGTTCATAAGAACAGAGTAACGCTTTAAGTAAGATGACATGATGTAGAGGGATAAACTCATGCAATATGATATAAACCCCATCTTGTTATCCTCAATGGCAACAATACAATACGTGCCTTGCTGCCCCTACTGTCACTGGGAAAGGACACCGCAAGATTGAACCCAAAGCTAAGCACTTCTCCCATTGCAAGAAAGATCAATCTAGTAGGCCAAACCAAACTGATAATTCGAAGAGACTTGCAAAGATAACCAATCATACATAAAAGAATTCAGAGAAGATTCAAATATTGTTCATAGATAAACTTGATCATAAACTCACAATTCATTGGTCTCAACAAACACACCGCAAAAGAAGATTACATCGAATAGATCTCCACAAGAGAGGGGGAGAACATTGTATTGAGATCCAAAAAGAGAGAAGAAGCCATCTAGCTAATAACTATGGACCCGAAGGTCTGAGGTAAACTACTCACACATCATCGGAGAGGCTATGGTGTTGATGTAGAAGCCCTCCGTGATCGATGCCCCCTCCGGCGGAGCTCCGGAAAAGGCCCCAAGATGGGATCTCACGGGTACAGAAGGTTGCGGCGGTGGAATTAGGTTTTTGGCTCCGTATCTGGTAGTTTGGGGGTACGTAGGTATATATAGGAGGAAGAAGTACGTCGGTGGAGCAACATGGGGCCCACGAAGGTGGAGGGCGCCCCCAGAGGGGTAGGCGCGCCCCCTACCTCGTGCCCTCCTGGTTGATGTCTTGACGTAGGGTCCAACTCCTCTGGACCACGTTCGTTCCGAAAATCATGTTCCCGAAGGTTTCATTCCGTTTGGACTCCGTTTGATATTCTTTTTCTGCGAAACTCTGAAATAGGCAAAAAAACATCAATTCTGGGCTGGGCCTTCAGTTAATAGGTTAGTCCCAAAAATAATATAAAAGTGTATAATAAAGCCCATTAATGTCCAAAACAGAATATAATATAGCATGGAACAATAAAAAATTATAGATACGCTGGAGACGTATCAAACATCCCCAAGCTTAATTCCTGCTCGTCCTCGAGTAGGTAAATGATAAAAACAGAATTTTTGATGTGGAATGCTACTTGGCATAATTTCAATGTAATTCTCTTAATTGTGGTATGAATATTCAGATCCGAAAGATTCAAGACAAAAGTTTAATATTGACATAAAAATAATAATACTTCAAGCATACTAACTAAGCAATTATGTCTTCTCAAAATAACATGGCCAAAGAAAGTTATACCTACAAAATCATATAGTCTGGCTATGCTCTATCTTCGCCACACAAAATATTTAAATCATGCACAGCCCCGATGACAAGCCAAGCAATTGTTTCATACTTTTAGTTTTGTCAAACTTTTTCAATCTTCACGCAATACATGAGCGTGAGCCATGGACATAGCACTATATGTGGAATAGAATGGTGGTTGTGGAGAAGACAAAAAAGGAGAAGATAGTCTCACATCAACTAGGCGTATCAACGGGCTATGGAGATGCCCATTAATAGATATCAATGTGAGTGAGTAGGGATTGCCATGCAACGGATGCACTTAGAGCTATAAGTATATGAAAGCTCAACAAAAGGAACTAAGTGGGTGTGCATCCAACTCGCTTGCTCACGAAGACCTAGGGCATTTTGAGGAAGCTCATCATTGGAATATACAAGACAAGTTCTATAATGAAAAATTTCCCACTAGTATATGAAAGTGATATCATAGGAGACTTTCTATCATGAAGATCATGGTGCTACTTTGAAGCACAAGTGTGGTAAAAGGATAATAACATTGTCCCTTCTCTCTTTTTCTCTCATTTTTTTATTTCGTCCGGAGTCTCATCCTGACTTGTGGGGGAATCATAGTCTCCATCATCCTTTCCTCACTTGGGACAATGCTCTAAAAATGATGATCATCACACTTTTATTTACTTACAACTCAATACTTAGAACAAAATATGACTCTATGTGAATGCCTCCGGCGGTGTACTGGGATATGCAATGAATCAAGAGTGACATGTATGAAAGAATTATGAACGGTGGCTTTGCCACAAATACGATGTCAACTACATGATCATGCGGAGCAATATGACAATGATGGAGCATGTCATAATAAACGAAACGGTGGTAAGTTGCATGGCAATATATCTCGGAATGGCTATGGAAATGCCATGATAGGTAGGTATGGTGGCTGTTTTGAGGAAGGTATATGGTGGGTGTATGATACCGGCGGAACGTGCGTGGTATTAGAGAGGCTAGCAATGGTGGAAGGAGGAAAAGTGCGTATAATCCATGGACTCAACATTAGTCATATAGAACTCATATAGTTATTGCAAAAATCTACAAGTTATCAAAGCAAAGTATTACGCGCATGCTCCTAGGGGGATAGATTGGTAGGAAAAGACCATCACTCATCCCCGACCGCCACTCATAAGGAAGACAATCAATAAATAAATCATGCTCCCACTTCATCACATAACGGTTCACCATACGTGCATGCTACGGGAATCACAAACTTTAACACAAGTATTTCTCAAATTCAAAACTACTCAACTAGCATGACTCTAATACCACCATCTTCATATCTCAAAACAATTATCTAGTATCAAACTTGTCATAATATTCAACACACTCATAAGAATTTTTTTCTTACTAATCTTGAATGCCTATCATTGTCAAAGCAAACTACCATGCTGTTTTGTAGGACTCTCAAAATAATCTAAGTGAAGCATGAGAGAACAATAGTTTCTATAAAACAAAATCACCACCGTGCTCTAAAAGATATAAGTGAAGCACTAGAGCAAAAACTATATAACTCAAAAGATATAAGTGAAGCACATAGAGTATTCTAATAATTTCCGAATCAAGTGTGTCTCTCTCAAAAGGTGTGTACATAAAAGATGATTGTGGTAAACTAAAAAGCAAAGACTCAAATAATACAAGACTCTCCAAGCAAAACACATATCATGTGGTGAATAAAAATATAGCTCCAAGTAAAGTTACCGATGGAAGTAGACGAAAGAGGGGATGCCTTCCGGGGCATCCCCAAGCTTTGGCTTTTTGGTGTCCTTAGATTATCTTGGGGTGCCATGGGCATCCCCAAGCTTAGGCTCTTGCCACTCCTTGTTCCATAATCCATCAAATCTTTCACCCAAAACTTGAAAACTTCACAACACAAAACTTAACAGAAAATCTCACAAGCTCCGTTAGCGAAAGAAAACAAAACACCACTTCAAGGTACTGTAATGAAATCATTATTTATTTATATCGGTGTTAAACCTACTGTATTCCAACTTCTCTATGGTTTATAAACTATTTTACTAGCCATAGATTCATCAAAATAAGCAAACAACACACAAAAAACAGAATCTGTCAAAAACAGAACAGTCTGTAGTAATCTGTAACTAACGCAAACTTCTGGAACTCCAAAAATTCTGCCAAATAAGTAAGACCTAGACAATTTGTTTATTGATCAGCATCAATTGGAATCAATATTTTATCACGTTCTGGTGATTTTTAACAATTATTTTCGTGAACAGAAAGTTTCTGCAATTTTCAGCAAGATCAAATAACTATCATCCAAGAAGATCCTATAGGTTAAACTTGGTACAAACACAAATTAAAACATAAAAACACATCTAACCAGAGGCTAGATCAAATATTTATTCCTAAACAGAAGCAAAAAGCAAAAACTAAAAATAAAATTGGGTTGCCCCCCAACAAGCGCTATCGTTTAACGCCCCTAGTTAGGCATAATAGCAAGGATAGATCTAGGTATTGCCATCTTTGGTAGGCAATCCATCTATGAGACATCTCTCATCCTTAGGAGTTTCTTTCTTTTTATTAATTATCAAACTTCTAGGCACATAACCAAAAAATTCGTTTGTAGCAAATGGTTCCTTAATGATAGCAAAAAGATTGGGATGAATACTTATAGATTTGAGATCCACAGTTTCCTTACTAGAGGATTCACCCTTATTTTAAGGAACATACATAAGCTTGGAAATTTTAGTTGGAGGACTTGGAGTATTCTTTACGGAAGAAAAAGCGATTCCCAAGTTGGTAATACTACCCTCTAGTTTATCAATTCTAGTGGAGTTCTGATTTATTCTTTCATTAACTATGGGTTCCTTCTCCTTAGTATTTTTCAAAGTGACTCCTACCTTAGATCCATATTGGGTAATTTGGTTGTGGATCTTTTTATCCAAATTTTCAATTAACTCTACGGTAGCAACTTTATTTTCAATAATTTCAAGTCTTTGCATTACATGCTCCAAAGTTAACATAGTTCCATTAACCAAAAGAGGTGGTGAGCCAAACAAATCTATCATAGCATTATAAGAATCAAAAGTATGGCTACCCAAGAAATTCCCTCCGGTAATGGTATCAAGGATATATCTGACCAAGGAGTAGCGCCTACATAAAAATTGCGGAGAAGAACGGAAGTAATTTGCTTCCTGGTAGATCTATTTTGAGCATTGCAAATTCTATACCAAGCGTCTTTTAGATTTTATCCCTCCCTTTGCTTAAAATTAAGAACTTCATTCTTGGGAGACAACGGAGAAGATAGAGGACTAGCCATAATGACAAGCAAGTGAAAAAGAGGCGAACGAAAAAGAGAGGGCGAATAAAATGGCAAGGGTGAGGTGGGGGAGAGGAAAACGAGAGGCAAATGGCAAATAATGTAATGCGGGAGATAAGGGTTTGTGATGGGTACTTGGTATGTTGACTTTTGCGTAGAATCCCCGGCAACGGCGCCATAAATCCTTCTTGCTACCTCTTGAGCACTGCGTTGGTTTTCCCTTGAAGAGGAAAGGGTGATGCAGCAAAGTAGCGTAAGTATTTCCATCAGTTTTTGAGAACCAAGGTATCAATCTAGTAGGAGGCCACGCACGAGTCCCTCGCACCTACACAAACAAATAAATTCTCGCAACCAACGCAATAAAGGGGTTGTCAATCCCTTCACGGTCACTTATGAGAGGGAGATCTGATAGATATGATAAGATAATATTTTTGGTATTTTTATGATAAAGATGCAAAGTAAAATAAAAGGTAATAAAAATAGCTAAGTGTTGGAAGATTAATATGATGGAAAATAGACCCGGGGGCCATAGGTTTCACTAGAGGCTTCTCTCGAGAGCATAAGTATTACGGTGGCTGAACAAATTACTGTTGAGCAATTGACAGAATTGAGCATAGTTATGAGAATATCTAGGTATGATCATGTATATAGGCATCACGTCCGAGACAAGTAGACCGACTCCTGCCCGCATCTACTACTATTACTCCACACATCGACCGCTATCCAGCATGCATCTAGAGTATTAAGTTCATAAGAACAGAGTAACGCTTTAAGTAAGATGACATGATGTAGAGGGATAAACTCATGCAATATGATATAAACCCCATCTTGTTATCCTCGATGGCAACAATACAATACGTGCCTTGCTGCCCCTACTGTCACTGGGAAAGGACACCGCAAGATTGAACCCAAAGCTAAGCACTTCTCCCATTGCAAGAAAGATCAATCTAGTAGGCCAAACCAAACTGATAATTTGAAGAGACTTGCAAAGATAACCAATCATACATAAAAGAATTCGGAGAAGATTCAAATATTGTTCATAGATAAACTTGATCATAAACCCACAATTCATCGGTCTCAACAAACACACCACAAAAGAAGATTACATCGAATAGATCTCCACAAAAGAGGGGGAGAACATTGTATTGAGATCCAAAAAGAGAGAAGAAGCCATCTAGCTAATAACTATGGACCCGAAGGTCTGAGGTAAATTACTCACACATCATCGGAGAGGCTATGGTGTTGATGTAGAAGCCCTCCGTTATCGATGCCCCCTCCGGCGGAGCTCCGGAAAAGGCCCCAAGATGGGATCTCATGGGTACAGAAGGTTGCGGCGGTGGAATTAGGTTTTTGGCTCCGTATCTGGTAGTTTGGCGGTACGTAGGTATATATAGGAGGAAGAAGTACGCCGGTGGAGCAAGTGGGGCCCACGAGGGTGGAGGGCGCGCCCAGGGGGTAGGCGCGCCCCCTACCTCGTGCCCTCCTGGTTGATGTCTTGACGTAGGGTCCAAGTCCTCTGGATCACGTTCGTTCCGAAAATCACGTTCCCGAAGGTTTCATTCCGTTTGGACTCCGTTTGATATTCTTTTTTTGCGAAACTCTGAAATAGGCAAAAATAACAATTCTGGGCTGGGCCTCCGGTTAATAGGTTAGTCCCAAAAATAATATAAAAGTGTATAATAAAGCCCATTAATGTCCAAAACAGAATATAATATAGCATGGAACAATAAAAAATTATAGATACGTTGGAGACGTATCAGGCCTCGGCTCGCGTGCGGATCCGCTGTGGCCGAGGCGGACGGTTGGGCTTCTGGAGCGCATTTACCCCGCACTCTTTACTGCGCGGTTAGTGCGGGGACGTGGGGTGGTGGGCGCAGTTAATCCCACGAACCCCACGCTCCGCCTCCTCGGCTTCATAGCCCGGGGCTACAAATAGGGCGAGGAGGGGGGGGGGGCGGCATTAGCACTCGCGCCCACCTCCTCCTTCTCCTTGCTCTTCTTCTTCTTTCTCTCCGCCGCCACCGCACCCCCGTAGTCTCGCCGGAGTGCCGTCACGGCTTCCCGTGGCCAAGCCTTTCTCCCCCGCGGCGCTGCTGTTCCGCCGCGGATCCGCTCCTCCTCCACCGTGTCACGCCTCCATCGAGCCTTCAACATCCATTGCGCGCGACAAGGCGAACTCCGGTGCCTGGGACGGCTCCAACGTCTATTAGGACCACCTCGACTTCTTGCGTGACACAAGGCGGTTGTCCGGCGCGGGCTATGTTGAGGCTCGCGTCCCGCCGGTGAAAGAAATCACGCCGGCGCCGAGAGACGGCGAGCGCGTCGTGTTCCGGACGCATTTCCTCCATGGCTTCAGCTTGCCGGTCAGCAGTTTTCTTCGCTCCTTCCTTGAGTTCTACAACCTCCAGCCGCACCACCTCACGCCCAACATGGTGTGCTGCTGTCGTCCTTTGTCACGATGTGCGAAGGCTACCTCGGCGTTCTCCCCACACTCGAGCTGTGGGGGGAGTGTTTCTACACCAAGCTCGGCGTTGCTGTCAAGGACGAGCCGGCCGAGTGTGGCGCCTTCATCGTGGTGCGGCGCCCAGGAGCTGACAACCGCTTTCCACCCATCACTCTGATCCAATCTATCAAGCTGTGGCAGAAATCGTACTTCTATGTGAAGAACGCTGGCCCAGCGGTGGACTTCCTCAACTTGCCACCCTACGAAGCCGGCCCGCTGGCTGAACCGCGCTCCAGCTGGACATACAAGCCGAAGCACCTGTCGGCCGCCGGTGCTGCTGCTGTCGCCAGGCTCGAGGAGATGACGGACCTGGAGGGCCTCCAGGCGGCCGACTTGCTGACAGCTTTTATGACGCGCCGGGTTCTCCCCCTCCAGGGCCGGCCTCACATGATTTGTCAGATGAGTGGTCACCGGGACCCATGCCGTCTGTCCACCCGTGAGATGCTGGTCGCGGAGGTGGCCCACATGGTGAATGAGTACTCCCACGCTAATCCGCCTCCTGCCGTAAGTTCCCGATTCTTCTCTCATTTTTGGTCTTCATTTCTTCTGCCGAGTTCTGGCTTGCCGACTGAACAGTCGGACGTATCACAGCTCCTTCCAACCGAGCAGCCGACCAACGCTCTGGCGCACAGCCAGGTCTTCCTGCCAGACCGGGCGGTCAGTGACGCGAACGACCCTGATACGTCCATTTTGCATCATGCTTTTATATCGATATTTATTGCATTATGGGCTGTTATGACACGTTATGTCACAATACTTATGCCTATTCTCTCTTATTTTACAAGGTTTACATGAAGAGGGAGAATGCCGGCAGCTGGGATTCTGGGCTGGAAAAGGAGCAAATAAGAGACCTATTCTGCACAGCTCCAAAAGTCCTGAAACTTCACGCAAGTCATTTTTGGAATTAATAAAAAATACTAAGCGAAGAAACTACCAGAGGGGGGCCACACCATGGCCACGAGGGTGGGAGGCGTGCCCTACCCCCTGGGCGCGCCCCCTGCCTCGTGGGCCCCCTGGCAGGCCTCCGGTGCCCATCTTCTGCTATATGAAGTCTTTCATCCGAGAAAAAAAATCATAAGAAAGCTTTCGAGAAGAAACTCCGCCGCCACAAGGCGGAACCTTGGCGGAACCAATCTAGGGCTCCGGCGGAGCTGTTCTGCCGAGGAAACTTCCCTCCGGGAGGGGGAAATCATCGCCATCGTCATCGCCAACGATCCTCTCATCGGGAGGGGGTCAATCTCCATCAACATCTTCACCAGCACCATCTCCTCTCAAACCCTAGTTCATCTCTTGTATCCAATCTTTGTCCCAAAGCCTCAGATTGGTACCTGTGGGTTGCTAGTAGTGTTGATTACTCCTTGTAGTTGATGCTAGTCGGTTTATTTGGTGGAAGATCATATGTTCTGATCCATTATGCATATTAATACCCCTCTGATTATGAACATGAATATGATTTGTGAGTAGTTACGTTTGTTCATGAGGACAAGGGAGAAGTCTTGCTATTAGTAGTCATGTGAATTTGGTATTCGTTCGATATTTTGATGAGATGTATGTTGTCTTTCCTCTAGTGGTGTTATGTGAATGTCGACTACATGACACTTCACCATTATTTGGGCCTAGAGGAAGGCATTGGGAAGTAATAACTAGATGATGGGTTGCTAGAGTGACAGAAGCTTAAACCCTAGTGTATGCGTTGCTTCGTAAGGGGCTGATTTGGATCCATATGTTTCATGCTATGGTTAGGTTCACCTTAATACTTCTTTTGTAGTTGCGGATGCTTGCAATAGGAGTTAATCATAAGTGGGATGCTTGTCCAAGTAAGGAAAGCACCCAAGCACCGGTCCACCCACATATCAAATTATCAAAGTACCTAATGCGAATCATATGAGTGTGACGAAAACTAGCTTCACGATAATTCCCATGTGTCCTCGGGAGCGCTTTTCTCTATATAAGAGTTTGTCCAGGCTTATCCTTTGCTACAAAAAGGATTGGGACATCTTGCTACACTTTATTACACTCGTTACTTGCTACTCATTACAAATTACCTTATCACAAAACTATCTGTTACCTATAATTTCAGTGCTTGCAGAGAATACCTTGCTGAAAACCGCTTGTCATTTCTTTCTGCTCCTCGTTGGGTTTGCCACTCTTACTTATCGAAAGGACTACGATAGATCCCCTATACTTGTGGGTCATCAAGACTCTTTTCTGGCGCCGTTGCCGGGGAGCGAAGCGCCTTTGGTAAGGAAAATTTTATATAGTGTGCTGCAATTTACTGTCACTTGCTACTATGGAAAGTAATCCTTTGAGGGGCTTGTTCGGGGTATCTTCACCCCGACCAGTAGAGCAAATAGTTGCTCCTCAATCTACTGAACCTACTGAAAATGTTTACTTTGAAATTCCTTCGGGTATGATAGAGAAACTGCTAGCTAATCCTGTTGTAGGAGATGGAACATTGCATCCCGATTTACACTTAATATATGTGGATGAAGTTTGTGGATTATTTAAGTTTGCAGGTATGCCCGATGATGTTATCAAGAAGAAGGTCTTCCCTTTATCTTTGAAGGGAGAGGCATTGACATGGTATAGGCTATGCGATGATATGGGATCATGGAACTACAAACGATTGAAATTGGAATTTCATCAGAAGTTTTATCCAATGCATCTTGTTCATCGTGATCATAATTATATATATAATTTTTGGCCTCGCGAAGGAGAAAGCATCACTCAAGCTTGGGGGAGGCTTAAGTCAATGTTATATTCATGCCCCAATCATGAGCTCTCAAGAGAAATGATTATTCAAAATTTGTATGCTCGGCTTTCTCATAATAATCAATCCATGCTCGATACTTCTTGTACCGGCTCTTTTCTGATGAAGACTATTGAATTCAAATGGTATTTATTGGAAAGAATTAAACGCAACTCTGAAGATTGGGACCTCGACGAAGGTAAGGAGTCAGGTATAACACCTAAGTTTGATTGTGTTAAATCTTTTATGGATACCGATGTTTTCCATGAATTTAGCACTAAATATGGACTTGACTCTGAGATAGTAGCTTCTTTCTGTGAATCCTTTGCTACTCATGTTGATCTCCCTAAGGAGAAGTGGTTTACATATAATCCTCCCATAAAAGTAAAATTAGTTGCACCTATTAAAGTTGAAGAAAAGACTATCACTTATAATGATCACGTTGTTCCTACTGCTTATGTTGATAAACCACCTTTCCCTGTTAGAATAAAGGATCATGCTAAAGTTTCAACCGTAGTCAACAAAAGTAATATTAGGACACACAAACCCCCTGAGCAAGTTAAAGTTGAACCTAATATTGCTATGGTTAAAGATCTCTTGGCTGATAATATTGATGGGCATGTTATTTATTTCTATGAAGAAACTGCTAGAATTGCTAAGCCTGGTGCTAAAGATAAACATAGACCTGTGGTAGGCATGCATGTTATTTCTGTTAAAATAGGAGATCATTGTTAGCATGGCTTCTGTGATATGGGTGCTAGTGCTAGTGCAATACCTCATTCCTTATACAAAGAAATTATGCATGATATTGCACCTGCTGAGATAGAAGAAATTGATGTCACAATTAAGCTTGCCAATAGAGATACTATATCACCGATTGGGATTGTTAGAGATGTTGAAGTCTTGTGTGGGAAGGTTAAATATCCTGCTGATTTTCTTGTTCTTGGTTCCCCACAAGATAGCTTTTGTCCCATTAGATTTGGTAGACCCTTCTTGAACACTGTTAATGCTAGGATAGACTGCGAAAAGGATGTTGGTACTATTGGTTTGGGTGATATGTCTCATGAGTTTAATTTTGCTAAATTTCGTAGACAACCCCGTGATGAGGAATTGCCTAATAAGGATGAAATTATTGGTCTTGCTTCTATTGTTGTACCTCCTAATGATCCTTTAGAACAATATTTCCTAGACCATGAAAATGATATGTTTATGAATGAAAGAAGGGAAATAGATGAAGTATTCTTTAAACAGGGACCTATTCTGAAACACAACTTGCCTGTTGAAATCCTAGGGGATCCTCCTCCACCCAAGGGTGATCCCGTGTTTGAGCTTAAACCATTGCCTGATACTCTTAAATATGCTTATCTTGATGAAAAGAAGATATATCCTGTTATTATTAGTGCTAACCTTTCAGAGCATGAAGAAGAGAAATTATTGAAAACTCTCAAGAAGCACTGTGCTGCTATTGGATATACTCTTGATAATCTTAAGGGCATTAGTCCCACTCTATGTCAACACAAAATAAATTTGGAGAAAGACGCCAAACCAGTTATTGATCATCAACGACGGCTAAACCCTAAGATGAAAGAAGTGGTAAGAAAGGAAATATTAAAGCTCCTTCAAGTAGGTATAATTCATCCCGTTGCTGATAGTCAGTGGGTAAGTCCTGTCCATTGTGTCCCTAAGAAGGGAGGTATTACTGTCGTTCCTAATGATAAAGATGAATTGATTTCACGTAATTGATTTCCGCAAATTAAATAAAGCTACTAAAAAATATCATTACCCTTTGCCTTTCATTGATCAAATGCTAGAAAGATTATCCAAACATACACATTTTTGCTTTCTAGATGGTTACTCTGGTTTCTCTCAAATACCTGTGTCAGCTGATGATCAAGAAAAGACTACTTTTACTTGCCCTTTCGGTACCTTTGCTCATAGACGTATGCCTTTTGGTTTATGTAATGCACCTGCTACCTTTCAAAGATGCATGATGGCTATATTCTCTGACTTTGGTGAAAAGATTTGTGAGGTTCTCATGGACGATTTCTCTGTTTATGATTGCTTGAGAAACCTTGATCGAGTTTTGCAGAGATGTGAAGAAACTAATCTTGTTTTGAATTGGGAGAAATGCCACTTTATGGTTAATGAAGGTATTGTCTTGGGGCATAAAATTTCTGAAAGAGGTATTGAAGTTGATAAAGCTAAAGTTGATGCTATTGAAAAGATGCCGTGTCCCAAGGACATCAAAGGTATAAGAAGTTTCCTTGGCCAGGCCGGTTTTTATAGGAGCTTCATTAAGGACTTATTAAAAATTTCTCGGCCTCTGACTAATCTATTACAAAAAGATATACCTTTTGTCTTTGATGATGATTGTGTAGAAGCATTTTAAATACTTAAGAAAGCATTGATTTCTGCACCTATTGTTCAGCCACCTGATTGGAATTTACCCTTTGAAATTATGTGTGATGCTAGTGATTATGCTGTAGGTGCTGTTCTACGGCAAAGAGTTGATAAGAAATTAAATGTTTTTCAATATGCTAGTAAAACTCTAGACAGTGCCCAGAGAAATTATGCTACTATTGAAAAAGAATTCTTAGCAGTTGTATTTGCTTGTGATAAGTTCAGACCTTATATTGTTGATTCTAAAGTAACTATTCACACTAATCATGCTGCTATCAAATATCTTATGGAAAAGAAAGATGCTAAACCTAGACTTATTAGATGGGTTCTCTTGCTACAAGAATTTGATTTGCATATTATTGATAGAAAGGGAGCTGAGAACCCCGTTGCAGACAACTTGTCTAGGTTAGAGAATGTTCTTGATGACCCACTACCTATTGATGATAGCTTTCCTGATGAACAATTGGCTGTCATAAATGCTTCTCGAACTGGTATGCTGATTATGCTAATTACATTGTTGCTAAATTTAAACCACCTAGTTTCACATACCAGCAAAAGATTTTTTTTCTATGATTTAAGACATTACTTCTGGGATGACCCGCACCTTTATTAAGAAGGAGTAGATGGTGTTATTAGGCATTGTATACCTGAGCATGAACAGGAATAGATCCTACGCAAGTGTCACTCCGAGGCCTATGGAGGGCACCACGCTAGAGATAGAACTGCACATAAGGTATTGCAATCCGGTTTTTATTGGCCTACTCTCTTCAAGGATGCTCGTAAGTTTGTCTTATCTTGTGATGAATGCCAAAGGATTGGTAATATTAGTAGACGTCAGGAAATGCCTATGAATTATTCACTTGTTATTGAACCATTTGATGTTTGGGGCTTTGATTATATGGGACCGTTTCCTTCCTCTAATGGGTATACACATATTTTAGTTGCTGTTGATTACGTTACTAAGTGGGTAGAAGCTATTCAACTAGTAGTGCTGATTATAACATTTCTATTAAGATGCTTAAAGAAGTTATTTTTCCAAGGTTTGGAGTCCCTAGATATTTAATGACTGATGGTGGTTCACATTTTATTCATGGTGCTTTTCGTAAAAAGCTTGCTAAGTATGATGTTAATCATAGAATTGCATCTCCTTATCACCCACAGTCTAGTGGTCAAGTAGAATTGAGTAATAGAGAGCTCAAATTAATTTTGCAAAAGACTATTAATAGATCTAGGAAGAATTGGTCCAAAAAACTTGATGATGCATTATGGGCCTATAGAATTGCCTATAAAAATCCTATGGGTATGTCTCTGTATAAAATGGTTTATGGAAAAGCATGCCACTTACCTCTCGAACTAGAACATAAGGCATATTGGGCTATTAAAGAGCTCAATTATGATTTCAAACTTGCCAGTGAGAAGAGGTTATTTGACATTAGCTCACTTGATGAATGGAGAACCCAGGCCTATGAGAATGCCAAACTATTTAAAGAAAAAGTTAAAAGATGGCATGACAAAAGGATACAAAAGCATGAGTTTAATGTAGGTGATTATGTGTTGCTATTCAACTCTCGTTTAAGATTTTTTGCAGGAAAACTTCTCTCTAAATGGGAAGGTCCTTACGTTATCGAGGAGGTCTATCGTTCCGGTGCTATAAAAATCAACAACTTCGAAGGCACAAGTCCGAAGGTGGTGAACGGTCAAAGAATTAAACATTATATCTCAGGTAATTCTATAAATGTTGAAACTAATGTTATTGAAACTGTAACCCCGGAGGAATACATAAGGGACACATTCCAGAACGTTTCAGATTCCGAAAAGGAATAGATATGTGGTACGGTAAGTAAACCGACTCCAAAACAGTTCTAATGGCAATTTTTCTCTGTTTTGGAATATTTAAGAAAATAGGAAAATAAGAAGCAGTCCGGGAAGGACACGAGGCTTCCACGAGGGTGGGAGGCGCGCCCTACCCCCCTGGGCGTGCCCCCCGCCTCGTGGGCACCTCGTGCGCTCTCCAGACTCCGTTTTCTTCCACGATACTTCTTTTGGTCGGTAAAAATTCATTATATAAACTCCCAAAGGTTTTGACCACTGTATCACGCAAATATCCTCTATTTTTGTTTCGAGCTGTTTCGGCCGCAGATTAGAGCAAGATGTCTTCTCAAGAGTCAGTCGGGGAGAGTCGGGTGTCTCATTCGACACCAGGTCCAGGGGCAAACAGCGATGCCTATCACTTTGGGCCCTCAACGGAGGAAGAGATGGAAGATGACTTGAAAAGGATAGATGCCATCGAGGAGGATCAAGAAGTTACTTCTCGTTTCCGGGCAGGCTTCACGATGGGGGAACTACAGAGCTCAGCTATCCCAAACTCGGTCATCCCCTCCAATGTTAACTTTCTCTCTTATGAAAATATGAAAAGGAGTGTTACTTGTCCCCCGCAGCTATGCAGCATCCATGGGTGCAAGGAGCTTTAACCGTCACGGGTAAGCTCCGTAAGGAAATAATGGATCTTAAGCGGCAAGTCAACATGCTCGAGGAGGAGAATTGTATCCTGAGGGGTATCATAGCCAAGAATATCACATCACCACCCCCGAAGAAGGATATATAATCACATGGGTATGGGCACTCCCCTTGGCAACTGCCAAGCTTGGGGGAGGTGCCCCGGTATCGTATCACCATCACACTCCTATCTTTACCGTTTTTCTTAGTTCGATCCTTTTGGTAATATCTTGATCTAGTAGAATAAATTTTTAGTGTGATCTAGTTTTGATTTTTGCTTTATGATCCTTCTATGTAATCGAGTCCGTCAGCTATATAATAAAGATTAGTGTTGAGTCAAGGGCTTGATTATTTTGCTATGATCTTGAGGGAATAAAAGAAAAGAGAAAGAATGAAAAGAATAAAGAGATCATATTGAAATTATGGAGATTAATGACTTCTCATATAGAGAGTATGACGATTAAAAGTTGTTGAGAGTTGACAAACATAGTTTTGGTCATCGTTGCAATTAATAGGAAGTAATAAAGAAAGAGAGGTTTCACATATAAATATACTATCTTGGACATCTTTTATGATTGTGAGCACTCATTAAAATATGACATGCTAAAGAGTTGATGTTGGACAAGGAAGACAATGTAATGGGTTATGTTTCCTTATATCCGAAATAAAGTATATTGTCATGGATCATCCAACATGTTGAGCTTGCCCTTCTTCCTCATGCTAGCCAATTCTTTGCACCAAGTAGAGATACTAATTGTGCTTCCAATACCGTTAAACCCAATTTTGCCATGAGAGTACACAATATCTAAATATGGATTGAGTAAGATCCTTCAAGTAAGTTGTCATTGTTGCATGCAATAAAAATTGCTCTCTAAATATGTGACTTATTAGTGTGGAGAAAATAAGCTTTATACGATCTTGTGATGTGGAAGAAATAAAAGCGACGGACTGCATAATAAAGGTCCACATCACAAGTGGCAATATAAAGTGACGTTCTTTTGCATTAAGATTTCGTGCATCCAACCAAAAGCACATGACAACCGCTGCTTCCCTCTGCGAAGGGCCTATCTTTTACTTTTATCTTCTACCCTTATGCAAGAGTCATGGTGATCTTCACCTTTCCTTTTTTACATTTTATCTTTTGGCAAGCACACTGTGTTGGAAAGATCCTGATATATATATATATCTAATTGGATGTAAGTTAGCATGAGCTATTATTGTTGACATTAACCTTGAGGTAAAAGGTTGGGAGGCAAAACTATAAGCCCCTATCTTTCTCTGTGTCCGATTAAAACTCCGTAACCACAAGTATTGCGTGAGTGTTAGCAATTGTGAAAGACTAAATGATAGCTGAGTATGTGGACTTGCTGAAAAGCTATTATATTGACTCTTTCTCATGTTATGACAAATTGCAATTGCCTCAATGACTGAGATTATAGTTTGTTGGTTCTCAATGAAGTTTCTGATTCATACTTGACGTTGTGAATAGATTATTACTTGAGCATAAGAAATCATATGACAATATTCAAATATGTTGCTGTTAAAAGAATGATCATGATGCCCTCATGTCCGTATTTTATTTTATCGACACCTCTATCTCTAAACATGTGGACATATTTATCGTTATCGGCTTCCGTTTGAGGACAAGCGAGGTCTAAGCTTGGGGGAGTTGATACGTCCATTTTGCATCATGCTTTTATATCGATATTAATTGCATTATGGGCTGTTATTACACGTTATGTCACAATACTTATGCCTATTCTCTCTTATTTTACAAGGTTTACATGAAGAGGGAGAATGCCGGCAGCTGGGATTCTGGGCTGGAAAAGGAGCAAATATTAGAGACCTATTCTGCACAGCTCCAAAAGTCCTGAAACTTCACGGAAGTCATTTTTGGAATTAATAAAAAATACTAAGCGAAGAAACTACCAGAGGGGGGCCACACCCTGGCCACGAGGGTGGGAGGCGCGCCCTACCCCCTGGGCCCGCCCCCTGCCTCGTGGGCCCCCTGGCAGGCCTCCGGTGCCCATCTTCTGCTATATGAAGTCTTTCGTCCGAGAAAAAAAAATCAGAAGAAAGCTTTCGGGAAGAAACTCCGCCGCCACGAGGCAGAATCTTGGCGGAACCAATCTAGGGCTCCGGCGGAGCTGTTCTGCCAGGGAAACTTCCCTCCGGGAGGGGGAAATCATCGCCATCGTCATCGCCAACGATCCTCTCATCGGGAGGGGGTCAATCTCCATCAAAATCTTCACCAGCACCATCTCCTCTCAAACCCTAGTTCATCTCTTGTATCCAATCTTTGTCCCAAAGCCTCAGATTGGTACCTGTGGGTTGCTAGTAGTGTTGATTACTCCTTGTAGTCGATGCTAGTCGGTTTATTTGGTGGAGGATCATATGTTCAGATCCATTATGCATATTAATACCTCTCTGATTATGAACATGAATATGATTTGTGAGTAGTTACGTTTGTTCCTGAGGACATGGGAGAAGTCTTGCTATTAGTAGTCATGTGAATTTGGTATTCATTCGATATTTTGATGAGATGTATGTTGTCTTTCGTCTAGTGGTGTTATGTGAACGTCGACTACATGACACTTCACCATTATTTGGGCCTAGAGGAAGGCATTGGGAAGTAATAAGTAGATGATGGGTTGCTAGAGTGACAGAAGCTTAAACCCTAGTTTATGCGTTGCTTCGTAAGGGGCTGATTTGGATCCATATGTTTCATGCTATGGTTAGGTTCACCTTAATACTTCTTTTGTAGTTGCGGATGCTTGCAATAGGAGTTAATCATAAGTGGGATGCTTGTCCAAGTAAGGACAACACCCAAGCACCGGTCCACCCACATATCAAATTATCAAAGTACCGAACGCGAATCATATGAGCGTGATGAAAACTAGCTTGACGTTAATTCCCATGTGTCCTCGGGGGCGCTTTTCTCTATATAAGAGTTTGTCCAGGCTTATCGTTTGCTACAAAAAGGATTGGGCCATCTTGCTGCACTTTATTTACACTTGTTACTTGCTACTCGTTACAAATTACCTTATCACAAAACTATCTGTTACCTATAATTTCAGTGCTTGCAGAGAATACCTTGCGCCGCTTGTCATTTCCCTCTACTCCTCATTGGGTTCGACACTCTTACTTATCGACAGGACTACGATAGATCCCCTATACTTGTGGGTCATCAGACCCCGACTTGGGGGCGACCGCCTTGGAAGATGACGCCACGGGTGGTGGCAACGGAGCAGGCGGCTCTGGTGGAGGAGGCGGCATCGAGGCGTGGTCGGACAACGACGCAGAGGAGGCCGGGCAGCGCCGCCAGCCGGCCGGCAACAGGGCGAGGGCGAGCTCCTCAGCGGCGCCATCCGCACCAGGCGGCGCGCCTAAGCGCCGAGCTGGCACGCAGCTGCATGGCGCCCGGCCAAAGAAACCCAAGGGCTCGGCTACGGCGACCAGACGGGAGGAGGCCGCCGTGAAGGCCGTCCGGTTCCAGAGGGCCACGAAGCAGCCGCCGACAGTGCATTCGTGAGTGCTTAATCCTCTTCATGTTTTCTCTTGTTTTTTGTAAACTTCTGCTGAATTTTCTTCGACTCGTGCGAATCAGGGCACTGCTCTCCCTTGAGCGGTCGACCTCCGCCTGCATCGTCGGAGGGCTCTACCAACACTCGCCGTGTGGACCCGCGCGCTGAGCTCCAGGCGGCGACGGAGCGGAACGCGCGGGAAGCGCGAGGAGAAGGAGAAGGGGGACGCTGCCAGGGCAGCGCAGGAGGAGGCGGACGCGGCGGCCAGGGCCCTGGCCGATGCCTCAGCAAAGGCCCAGGCGGAGAAGGCGGCCAAGACCCAGGCGGAGAAGGCCGTCGGGGCGCAAGTGGGGGCGGCCACAGATGGCCAGGCCCCACTGCTGATCATTCCGCTGCACTCCATGCCGCCAGCGATGGAGGTCTTGGCGCCGACTGGAGGGGCCGGCATCGACCAACCGACCATGGAGAGGGAGGAGGGAGAATCCATCGTCCCAAGACCGCAGGCGCCCCAGCAGATGCCGGCTGCCGAGGCCCAAGACAGTCGGCCAACGCGCCGCCAGCGTCTCAAGGCGGTGGCGAGCTGGTGGTAGGGGCGACTTCCGTCGTTGGGACCCCGACACGCCGGCGCGCAGCAAAGGCGACCTCGGCTCCGCGGCCCTAAGAGATTGGAGCCTCGAGCTCGTCGGTCCCTGACGCTGAAGCCACCAGCTCCGCGCCTACGGAGTGGTTGCACGGGGGCGGGATGGGCACCCTGATCAAGGCGGCGCAGGACATCCAAGCCGACTTCAGGGCCGAAGCCGCCACCCTTTAGCAATGTATGAAGGTGTTCGTGAAGACGCGGGCCACCGTTCGGGTATGTAACTTGCTTCTTGTTTTTGATTTTTGGAATCTTTGGCGGGGGCGGGCCAGCGGACCCGCTGGGTGTAGCCCCCGAGTTCCGGTCCGACTGCTGAGCAGTCGGGCGGGAACTTCTCAGTGGGCTCTGAGCTCTGACTCCCCTTTCTTTCTGTTGCTTCGTTGTAGGACTACCACAACGTCCGTCCAGCCACCTTCAACGCCCAGATCAAGGAGCTGGACAAGCGGACCGCAGACCTAGTTGAGAGCCGGAGTAAGCACTCCATCCTCTTGCTTCTCGCGGGGGCGTGGCAGCGCACCCGCTGGGTGTAGTCTCCGAGATTCGGGCCGACTGCTGAGCAGTCGGGCCGGATCTTCCGGCGACCACCTTTTCTTGCTTCTTTGTTGAATTGTTCAATCCATCGCGGGGGCGTGTCAGCGCACCCGCGGGGTGTAGTCCCCGAGATTCGGGTCGACTGCTGAGTAGTCGGGCCGGATCTCTCCGGCGTTTGCTTTGTCTTTGTTGATCATTGATTGTTTTTTCTTCTTTGCCTTCGTAGGCGCCAATGCCACCTTGCAGCAGCAACTCGGCGAGGCTCAAACCGCGCTACACGCCAAGGAGGCGGCGTGCCTTGAGGCGGAGCAGGAGCGTGACCGCCTGGCCAAGCAGCTGGCTGACCAGGCGGACACCCACAAGGCAGAGTTGCAGAAGCTCAAGGACGCGGAGGAGGCTCTCCAGGCCGAGTTCGAGGGCAGCGCTCGAACTGGGTTGACACGCAGAAAGCCCTGGAAGCGGGCTATGTCAAGATCGAGGATCTGCTCGACGGTACGTTGCTCTTTCCTTGTTCTGCCTGCCGACTTGTCCTGCATGCGTGCCTCCGCCTTCTCATTTCTTTCTTCTTTTCCTGGGCAGAGTACTTCCCCAGCTACTCCGTCGCTACCAACCAGGCCATCGAGGCCCACCGCGATGAGCGGAGGCGGGCTAGCGTGACGGTTGCACCCAATGCCCTTCGAACTCTTGCCGAGGAGATGGTCGCCATAGAGGCTCGCCTCCAGCCGGCGCATCGGGCTCTATGCCGTCTTCAGCGTGTTGGAGCTCGAGTGATCTCCGCCCTTTGGCCGGGCACTCCTATTCTGCGCACCGCCAGCCGGACCTCCGACTGGTTGGAGGTGGCCATCGGCCGCATCGAGGCGTGGAAGGGCTCCTCCGCTCAGGTGGGTGCGCACCGAGATTTGGAGTTTTTCAAGGGGTGGTACCCTGGGCTGAATTTGAACCAGCTCACCACCCTTTGTGCCGAAGCCGGCGCGGAGCTGGAGGCGGTGGCGCCTCAGCTTCGTCATCGCGCCGCGGCGATCGCCGAGTATACGGATACCAGCGTCTTCCTCCCTGAGCTGGACGAAGCGGGCGCCGAAGTGCCGCCCAGCTGGTTCAGGCTGAACCGAGAAGGCGGCAAAGACTTGGTGGAGGAGATCGCCTCCAGCGATGAAGGCGAAGAGGAGGAGGATGAGGACGAGGGCGGCGAAGACGACGCACCGGGTGGTGAAGATGACGGCTGGCCTAAGCCTGACCAGGTCTCGACCAACGGGCGAGACGTCGGCGAGCCGACTGCTACCGGTGCTGACTAGACCGAGACCCACCAGGCGGCCAGTCCACCACCCGAAGCCTCTACCTCCTTCGGCCTCTCCGATCCGGCTGCTGCTCCTTTGGCCTAGGTGGCCAAGTTATCTTTCTTTTCCCTGTTTTGTAATTCTCGAACAAAATTTGTTAAGTTCGCGCAATTCCACCCGCTGGGGGTGTATTCAAACTCTGTTGAATGCTAGCCAAGGGCCTTTTGCTGTAAAAAGTAATCTTTTGCCGATTTCTGACTTGTCTTGCTCTTCTACTTCTTTAGCTTTTTTCCTTTCCGCCTTCCCTTGGCTGTTGTCTTGCCAGCCGGACAGCCGCTCTGCAGTCTGTGACAGGATCAAGTACTTGGCCGTTTGGGAAGAACAAGTACTTCAGTCGTTCGGTAGAATGTAGCAATTTAAGTTTGGAATCGGCCGGCCGGCTGCTCAGCAGCCGGTCGGCGAGGGAGGAGCCGACTCAGCCTATGCAAAAAAAATTAGTCCTTAGCCATTTTTCGTGTTGGCACTGTTTCCTGCCTTCATCTATTGCCGGCCGGACAGCCGCTCTGCGAGCTGCGGCTTGGGGCAATAGAGGGCTTAGGTGCCAGCATACTACTTGTCTGACTGCAGGTAACATTGGCATAGTACAAGGCGGCAATCCCCCGGGCCGACTGGTCGAACCCGGTGCAAGGAAGAATAGTGAAATAACACATCCATAGGCATAGAACTTATCATATAGATAAAAGGGGGTAGCCCTTGAGTGCTCTCAAGGGCCCCGATGTCTTAGTGCTTTAATACAAAAGGCAGCGTATTACATACTGAATTAACTGTAAAATCTTCGGAGGAGGTTTGCATTCCACGGGTGCTCCAATTCCTTGCCCGAGTCATCTCTCTTGCGTGCTTTGGGCTTCTGTGCATCGATGAGGTAGTAGGAGTCGTTTCCCAAAGCCTTGATGATGATAAAGGGGCCTTCCCAAGGGGCCGAGAGCTTGTGCTGGCCGGCTGTTCGCTGGATCAGCCGGAGCACAAGGTCTCCCTCCTGGAAGGATCTTGGCTTGACCTTCCGATTGTGGTAGCGGCGCAGACTTTGCTGGTAGATGGCGGACCGGCTGAGTGCTAATAGCCGGCCCTCTTCCAGCAGATCGACGCCGTCTTCTCGTGCTTCCTCCGCTTCCGCCTCAGTGTACATGGTGACGCGAGGTGAGTCAAACTCAATGTCGGTTGGGATGACGACCTCGGCACCGTACACGAGGAAGAATGGGGTGAAGCGGTTGACTTGTTCGGAGTGGTGCGGAGGCTCCAAAGGATGGCCCGCAGCTCATCGATCCAGCAGCCGGCCGGCCGCTCCAAAGGCTCGACCAGTCGGGGCTTGATGCCGGAAAGGATGAGGCCATTTGCTCGCTCAACTTGGCCGTTTGACCGCGGATGGGCAATGGACGCTAGGTCCAGTCGGATGTCCTGCGTCGCGCAGAAACAGATCAAGGCTCCATTGGCAAAATTTGTGCCATTATCAGTGATGATGCTGTGCGGTACTCCGTACCGAGTGGTGATGTCTGCAATGGAAGTCACGGCAGTTGGCCCATTCAACTTCTTGATTGGTTTTGCTTCAATCCACTTGGTGAACTTGTGCATGGCGACGAGCAGATGGGTCATGCCGCTGCGTGCTGTCTTGAATGGTCCCACCATATCCAAGCCCCAGACGGCAAAGGGCCATGCTAGGGGAATGGTCTTGAGTGCAGAAGCCGGTAGATGTTGCTGCGAGCTGAACTTCTGACACCCTTTGCAATGCTTGACTAGATCCTTGGCATCCTCCAAGGCAGTCGGCCAGAAGAAACCATGGCGGAAAGCTTTGTCCACGAGTGATCTAGAAGCCACGTGGTGGCCGCACTCGCCTTGGTGGATTTCTTTGAGGATTGCTTGGCCCTTCTCTGCTTCTACGCAGCACTGGAAAACTCCAGTCACGCTGCGCCTGACGAGCTCTCTGTTCACTATTGTGTAGGCTCCTGCTCGGCGCTGTACTTGCCGGGCCGAGATCTCATCAGCTGGCAGCTCTCTATTCACTAGAAACTTGAGGATGAGCTTTGCCCATGATGGTGCTTGAATCTCTTCTCCTGTCACTACAGCCACTTGCACGAGGGCGGTTGGGCCAGGAGGCGGCGGGTCGGCGTTGATTGCCGCTTGCTGCGTGGCTGACGTCCCCGGGCTGACAGCTGCAGCCCTCGGGCCGGGTGCGACTGCTGCAGTCCCTGAACTGCTTGGTGAAGTCCCCGGGCCGACTGTTGCAGTCCCCGGTCCCGGTTGTGAAGTCCCCGGGCCGGGTGCGACCGCCACAGTCCCCGTGCCGCCTGCTGAAGTCCCCGAGCCGGCTGCAGCAGTCCTCAAGTCGGATCCGACTGCTTCGGGAGGAGCCGGCACGAAGATGGACTCAGATTCTGGGGAAGGCTTGATCGACGGCTTGAGGAGGCGCTGAAGGGAGACACCGGCTGGTATTGCTTGCCGGGTGGATCCGATTCGTGCCAAGGTATCTGCTTGCTCATTGTCGGCTCTTGGCACATGAAGGAACTCGCACCCCTCGAAGTATCCACTAAGTTGCTGGACGAAGAAGCGGTAGCTTTCCATATTTGCATCCTTGGCGTCCCATTCACCAGAAGACTGCTGGACCACCAAGTCGGAGTTGCCGTAGCACAGGATCCGGCGGATGCCGATCTCTTTGGCCAACCGGAGGCCGTGTATTAGTGCTGCATACTCGGCCACATTGTTGGAGGCGGCAAAGTGGATTTGCAATGTGTATCTGAGCTTGTCGCCTTTGGGAGAGGTGAGGACCATGCCGGCTCCCAAACCGTTGCACATCTTCGAACCATCAAAGTGCATCTGCCAATGGGTGGAGTCTGGCGCTGGCGGCAGGTACTGGGTCTCGGCCCAGTCGAGGAGGAAGTCGGCCAGTGCTTGGGACTTGATGGCGGTGCGGGGCTGGTAGAAGATGGTGTAGGGGGCCAACTCGATGGCCCATTTGGCCACTCGGCCAGATGCATCTCTGTTGCCAATGATCTAAGGGAGTGGGGCAGTGCAGATAACCGTGATTGGGTGCTCTTGAAAGTATGGCTTCAGCTTCTTGGCGGCAAAGTGCACGCCGTAGCACATCTTCTGATAGTGAGGGTAGTTCTGCTTTGAAGTTCACAGCACCTCGCTCAAATAGTACACCGGCCTCTGGACCGGCTATGCCTTGCCATCCTCCAGGCACTCCACCACCATGACTGTGCTGACCACCCGGCTGGTGGCAGCGATGTAGAGGTACATGGGCTCTTTAGCAGTCGAAGCCGCTAGGACAGGCGGCGTGGTGAACATCTTTTTCAGCTGGAGAAAAGCTTCATCCGCCTTGTCATTCCACTCGAAATGAGTGGTCTTGTTCATGAGCTGGTACAGGGGAAGAGCCTTCTCGCCTAGCCGACTGATGAACCGGCTGATGGATGCCAAGCAGTCGGTGAACTTCTGGACGTCTCGCAGTCGGGTAGGCTTCTCCATCCTCTCGATGGCTTTGATCTTCACAGGGTTTCACTCAATGTCGCGTTCTGAGACCAGGAAGCCAAGGAGCTGGCTGGCTGGTACTCCGAACACACACTTTTCTGGGTTGAGCTTGATTTGAAATCGGCGCAGATTTTCAAAGGTTTCCTTGAGGTCTTCGAGGAGTGTATTGCGCTTCTCCGTCTTCACCATAATATCGTCTACGTAGACGTGGGCATTTCTGCCGAGTTGCTTGAGGAGGCATTTCTGCATGCAACACTGAAATGTGGCACCGGCATTTCTCAGGCCGAATGTCATGGTCAGGTAGCAGAAGGCTCCGAATAGTGTGATGAAGGCGGTCTTCAGGCGGTCTGTCGGGTTCAACTTGATCTGGTGGTATCCTGAGTAGGCATCCAAAGAATTCAATAGCTTGCATCCGGCTGTGGAGTCTATCACTTGGCCTCTCCGTGGCAGAGCAAACGGATCTTTCGGGCAGGCCTTGTTGAGGCTGGTGTAATCAATGCACATGCGCTACTTGTTATTCTTCTTCAGTACAAGGACTGGGTTGGCAAGCCATTCTGGGAAGAAAACTTCCATGATAAAATCGGCTGCCAACAGACGGGCGATCTCTTCTCCAACGATTCTTCTCTTCACCTCCGACAGTCGGTGGAGGGGTTGCTTGACTGGCTTGGCATCTTCTCTGACATGTACCTTGTGCTCAGCGAAATCCGTGGGAACACCCGGCATGTCCTTGGGAGACCATGCGAAGATGTCCCGATTCTCACGGAGGAAATAGACGAGCTCGCCATCCTATTTGCTGTCAAGGTTTGCACCTATGACAGCGTACCTCTCCGGGTGCTCTGGGTCCAGCGGTATCTTCTTTGTCTCCTTGGCCGGCTTGAAGGATCCTTCGGCTTCCGACTCCTTGGGATCGTGGGACATGTCCGGCTGCTTGCCGGCCATGGCCACAACCCGGTCAAGGAGCCGCTTCTCGGCAGCAATCACAAGGGACTCGGCCAGCCGGCTGCTAGCGGCTGCACAGTTGAACGACTTCTGGTAATCTCCGGAGACGGTAATGACTCCCTTGGCGCTTGGCATCTTCATCTTGAGGTAGGCATAGTGTGGCACCGCCATGAAGTTGGCTAAGGCAGATCGGCCAAGCAGTGTGTGGTACGGGCTTTCCAGGTCAACTACCTCAAGCTAGATGGGCTCTCGGCGGAAATGGTCTTTGTCTCCAAAGAGGACATCTATCTTGATCTTGCCGATTGGTGAGTGATAAAGGCCAGGAACTATGCCATGGAAGACAGTCCGACTGGGCAGGAGGTGCTTGGGTTTGATCTTCAATTTCTCCATGGTGTCGCGGTACAGGATGTTGATGCTGCTGCCGCCATCTATCAGGATTCGGGAGAAACGAGCCTCTCCGTAGCAAAGGTTGCTTCCAACACCATAGCGTAAGAACCCAGAGAAGGCATTACTTCCGGGTGGTCAGCTCGGCTCCAACTGATTGGCTTCTCTGACCAGTGCATGAACTCTGGGGCTTCAATGGCTACGGCATTCACCTCTCGGGACTATTGGCACCGGCTGTGCCTGTCATCGGCCACACTAGTGAAAACAACATATGCTCCTTGCTCTTCTGGGTACTCGTCTTGGATGGCGGCTACTGGCCGGGCCGCCTGCTGCTGCGGAGGAGGTGGCGGCGGCTGGCAAACACGTGGAGGAGGCAGCAACCCCTCGCCCTTAGAGATCCGGGTGAGCCAATGACACTTCCGGCTGATGTGCTTGGACGGCTTCGCGCCACTGTGAAACTTGCAGGGGGCATCGAGGGTTTGCTCATAGGAGAAGGCGGGCAGCCAATTCAACTTGCCGCCTCTCTAACGCTTGGGAGCGGGCTGCCCCTCCGGCTGCTGGTCTTCGACTGTCGCCACTTGCCGGCTGGTGGAGGCTGGCAGTGGCGCCTTGCGCTTGTTGTCGCTTTGCTGCTGACGCCGACTGGTATCACCAGCCGGAGTCCGAGGAGCCTGAGGAGCCACCTTGCCGGATGCATCAACTTGAATATCTGTCTTCATGGAGGAGTCGGCCGTGGCGTACTTGTCTTCTATGATCAGCAGCTCGTCGAGGGTCGTCGGTTCGTCGCAGAGGAGCTTGTGCTTGAGCAGAGTGCCTTCTCTGCACCCGGCTGTGAAGTACTCAATAGCCTGC
The DNA here is from genome assembly GCF_002575655.3 of Aegilops tauschii subsp. strangulata. Classification (NCBI taxonomy): domain Eukaryota; kingdom Viridiplantae; phylum Streptophyta; class Magnoliopsida; order Poales; family Poaceae; genus Aegilops; species Aegilops tauschii. The sequence continues at coordinate 119,981,144 of NC_053040.3, forward strand.
ACCTCGTGCACGCCTTCGCAAGAGTTGTGCAGCTCGGCCCAATGCGTGAGGTAGTCGCGAGTCGATTCAGTGGGACCTTGAACACACAAAGAGAGTTGACGTGGCTTGGGAGGTCGCTTGTACGTGCTGGTGAAGTTGCGGACGAAGGCTTCAGTGAAATCTACCCAGCTATTGATGCTGCGAGGTTCAGGCTGTTCAGCCATGTCTGGGCGGTACCCTGGAGCATGAGTGGAACATACTTCACGGCAACGCGCTTGTTGCCGTTTGCAATGCTGACGGCTCTGGAGTAGTCGACCAGCCAGTCTTCCGGCTTCACGGAGCCGGTGTACTTGGGCGTATCTCTTGGGAGCGTGAACCCTTTGGGGAAGGGCTCGTCACGGATGCGGGGGCCGAAACAGGGCGGGCCCAGCGCGTCTTCTTCTTCTAGCGCCAGGGATCGGTTGAGGCGATCGATCCGGTGGCGGGCATCATTTTCTCCGATTCCTTCTCGAGGGCCAAGGCGGTCGCCGAGTGTCGGGTGGTCAACAGGCGGCGGGGAGACGCGTCTTTCTCTGCGCGGGGGAGGCTGGTAGTCGCCTGGTTGTTCCACCGCTCGTGGGCGGCCGTCTCGCTCGCGCTCGATGGTGATGTACGTCTGGCTGCGGCTGGCAGCCGGCTCCTTGTCTCGTCGTCCGCGGGCGCCACCAGTCGGTGTTTGGGACGTCGCGCCATGCTCCCGGCGGGGAGGCGGGTTGTCGTTCCGCCGGTTAGGCTCCTCGACGCGGCAGCCGGCTTCTTGCTGCTCGGTAGCCGCGTCAATGAGTCGTTGGACGCGCTCTGTCATATGGCGATGCTCGTCACCCTCGAGGTTGTCCAGCTCGTCTGCTGCCGCCTGGGCAACTCGTATGTTCTCCCTGGGTGTGGCGTAGACGGGGCGATCTGCCCCAAACATGCTGGCAATGGCCACGCCGCGCTGCTGGACCGTGCTAAGGCGGCTGGGCCCGCCAGGAGCCGGCGTGCCGCCAACGGCGTGGTCCATCTCGCGCTGGTAAGCCTCTGAAAGGCCTCTCATGCTGGCTAGCTTCTTGGCGCTTTCGACGAGCTGGACGCGGCGGGCTTCCAGCATCTCGGCGTCGGCATCTTCTGCGATGGGTGCAGATAGGTCTTGCAGCGCTGCCTCGAGCGGGTCTCGGGCACGGTCACCAGAAACTCCATCATGGCTGATGACGAGCACCTCCGTGACGATGCTGCTGCTGCTGTTGGCACGGGGGAGAGGATCATCAACGACCACCACGTTGGTGGGGAATGCGTCGAGCGACGCCGTGTCGGAGTCGACGAGCATCGGGTCGATGGAGCCAACCAACTCTAAGTCGACGGCCGGCTCGTCGACGACGTGGAGCTGGTCGAGGAGGTCGACGAGGCGGCTCTCGGGGCCGCCAGTGCCTGCGCCGGACGCAGGCTCATCGGAGAGGCGGATCTCGCCAACAAGGTCGGCGAGGCAGCTTGCCACACAGGCGACCTCCGCGCCAAGCAACGTGTTAGCGCAAATGCCATCCGGCGTGCCTGGATGGCTGCGCTCGCTAGGGAGGAAGAGGGTTCCCGTCCAGAACAGATCTCCGGACGACGGTGCACCTAGCCCCATGGTGGGCGCCAAATGTCGGGGGTTTGGTGCGACATATGCCAAAGGATGGCTTATCATGATAGGGGCTAGTAAGACGTCGCCGGTGCCAGGAAGCGGGATGAGGCGAAGACATGCACGCCGGCGAATCTTACCCAGGTTCGGGGCTCTCCGTGGAGATAACACCCCTAGTCCTGCTCTGCGGGGTCTCCGCATGATCACTCAAGCAACAATAGTGGCTACAAGCTTGCTCCTTGAGCTGTTTCTCTAGAGGGGGAAGGAGAGCGAGTCTAGCCCTAGTTTCCTCTCTCTCTACATGGGTGTGTGGGTGAACAAGAGGCTGAACCCTTTGCATGGGTGCCTTGGGGGGTTTATATAGGCCTACCCGCCAGGGGTACAATGGTAATCCGGCCGGGTGTATGCCCGAACCGCCAGTGTCTCTAGTCGCCGGGTTCTCCGCTGGCCGGCGGGGCCCGCCGCCTGGTGGGTCCCGCTGTCTGTCCGGTAATTGGCCGACAAGCCGTACCCGCCGCTTGCGGGTCCTGCCGGCTGCTCGATACTGTAGCGACGCGGCTAATGACGCGTGCTTTGTCGGGGGAGGCGTGGCTACAGTGTCGCCGCCTTCCGGTCTTCTCGTTGCCAAGTGGGGCCTGCTGCCCGCAGGCTGTACCGACATCCTGTCGTGGGGGCATAGCCCCCTCTGACAGGGGTGACATCAGGTCAGCATGGCAACAGTGCTGCGCCGAACGGAGGAGCCCGCTTGGTACGGCGCACTGTGGCCTTGCTATGCCTTAGGCTAGGGGCGGCGAGGCGTGCTGTAGCCACGCCTTGTCTCGTCGTGTTTATGAGGGTGCAGACTCTGAGAGCGCTTGGGGCCGCCTGCTGGGAGCCGGCCTCTCTAGAGGCCGCCTGCCAGGAGTCGGCTCATCTTGAGGCCACCTTCTGGGCCATGCCGCCTTCTAGCAGCCGGCCGCCTAGACCAGCTGGCGGCGAGAAGGCGGTGCTTTGGGGATTCTTGAGGGGCGCAGTCGGCCCCGATGTCTTGAAATGCCATGGGAGGCTGATGAGGCTACCCGTGGCTAATTACTCCGACAGCGTAGATGTTATTTGCACGAGTAGAACACAAAGAGTTGAGGGCGATAATAGTCATACTGCTTACCAGCATGTCATACTTTGATTCGGCGGTATTGTTGGGTGAAGCGGCCGAGACCGACATTACATGACCGTGTTCATGAGACTGGTTCTACCACCGTGCTTCGCACACAGGTGGCTAGTGGGTGTCTGTTTCTCCAACTTTAGTTGAATCGAGTTTGACTACGCCCGGTCCTTGTTGAAGGTTAAAATAGCACACTTGACGAAAAATCGTTGTGGTTTTGATGCCTAGGTAAGAACGGTTCTTGCTAGAAGCCCATAGCAGCGACGTAAAACTTGCAACGACAAAGTAGAGGACGTCTAACTTGTTTTTGCAGGGATTGTTGTGATGTGTTATGGTCAAGACGTCATGATATATAAATTGTTGTATGAGATGATCATGTTTGGTAACAGTTATCGGCAACTGGCAGGAGCCATATGGTTGTCGCTTATTGTATGAATGCAATCGCCATGTAATTGCTTTACTTTATCACTAAGCAGTAGCGATAGTTGTAGAAGCAATAGTTGGCGAGACGACAACGATGCTACGATGGAGATCAAGGTGTCAAGCCGGTGACGATGGTGATCATGACGGTGCTTTGGAGATGGAGATCAAAGGCACAAGATGATGATGACCATATCATATCACTTATTTTGATTGCATGTGATGTTTATCCTTTATGCATCTTATTTTGCTTAGTACGGCGGTAGCATTATAAGATGATCTCTAACTAAATTTCAAGGTACAAGTGTTCTCCCTGAGTATGCACCGTTGCTACAGTTCGTCGTGCTGAGACACCACGTGATGATCGGGTGTGATAAGCTCTACGTTCACATACAACGGGTGCAAGCCAGTTTTGCACACGCAGAATACTCGGGTTAAACTTGACGAGCCTAGGAAATGCAGATATGGCCTCGGAACACTGAGACCGAAAGGTCGAGCGTGAATCATAGAGTAGATATGATCAACATAGTGATGTTCACCATTGAAAACTACTCCATCTCACGTGATGATCGGACATGGTTTAGTTGATATGGATCACGTGATCACTTAGATGATTAGAGGGATGTCTATCTAAGTGGTAGTTCTTAAGTAATATGATTAATTGAACTTTCATTTATCATGAACTTAGTACCTGATAGTATTTTGCATGTCTATGTTGTTGTAGATAAATGGCCCGTGCTACTGTTCCATTGAATTTTAATGCGTTCCTAGAGATAGCTAAGTTGAAAGATGATGGTAGCAACTACACGGACTGGGTCCGTAACTTGAGGATTATCCTCATTGCTGCACAGAAGAATTACGTCCTGGAAGCACCGCTAGGTGCAAGACCCACTGCAGGAGTAACACCAGACGTGGTGAAACGCCTGGCAGAGCAAAGCTGATGACTACTCAATAGTTCAGTGTGCCATGCTTTATGGCTTAGAACCGGGACTTCAACGTCGTTTTGAACGTCATGTAGCATATGAGATGTTCCAGGAGTTGAAGTTAATATTTTAGGCAAATGCCCGGATTGAGAGATATGAAGTCTCCAATAAGTTCTATAGCTGCAAAATGGTGGAGAATAGTTCTGTGAGTGAGCATATACTCAGAATGTCTGGGTACCACAATCACTTGACTCAACTGGGAGTTAATCTTCCGGTTGATAGTGTCATTGACAGAGTTCTTCAATCACTGCCACCAAGCTACAAAAGCTTCGTGATGAACTATAATATGCAAGGGATGGATAAGATAATTCCTGAGCTTCACGATGCTAAAGGCTGCGGAGGTAGAAATCAAGAAGGAGCATCAAGTGTTGACGGTTAACAAGACCACTAGTTTCAAGAAGAAGGGCAAAGGGAAGAAGGGGAACTTCAAGAAGAACGGCAAGCAAGTTGTTGCTCAAGTGAAGAATCCCAAGTCTGGTCCTAAGCCTGATATTGAGTGCTTCTACTGCAAAGGGACTGGTCACTGGAAGCGGAACTACCCCAAGTAGTTGGCGGATAAGAAGGATGGCAAAGTGAAAGGTATATTTGATATACATGTTATTGATGTGTACCTTACTAATGCTCGTAGTAGCGCCTGGGTATTTGATACTGGTTATGTTGCTCATATTTGTAACTCGAAACAGGGGCTACGGATTAAGCGAAGATTGGCTAAGGATAGGGTGACGATGCGCGTGGGAAATGGTTCCAAAGTCGATGTGATCGCCGTCGGCATGCTACCTCTACATCTACCTTCGGGATTAGTTTTAGACCTGAATAATTGTTATTTGGTGCCAGCGTTAAGCATGAACATTATATCTGGATCTTGTTTTATGCGAGCGGTTATTCATTTAAATCAGAGAATAATGGTTGTTCTATTTATATGAGTAATATCTTTTATTGTCATGCACCGTTGATGAGTGGTCTATTTTTATTGAATCTCGATAGTAGTGATACACGTATTCATAGTATTGAAGCAAAAAGATATAAGTTTAATAATGATAGTGCACCTTATTTGTGGCACTGCCGTTTAGGTCATATTGGTGTAAGGCGCATGAAGAAACTCCATGCTGATGGGCTTTTGGAATCACTTGATGCTTGCGAACCATACCTCATGGGCAAGATGACTAAGACTCCGTTCTCCGGAACAATGGGGCGAGCAACAGACTTGTTGGAAATAATACATACTGATGTATGCGGTCCGCTGAGTGTTGAGGCTCGCAGCGGGTATCGTTATTTTCTGACCTTCACAGATGATTTGAACAGATATGGGTATCTCTACTTGATGAAACATAAGTATGAAACATTTGAAAAGTTCAAAGAATTTCAGAGTGAAGTGGAAAATCCTCGTAACAAGAAAATAAAGTTACTACGATCTGATCGTGGAGGTGAATATTTGAGTTACGAGTTTGGTCTTCATTCGAAACAATGTGGAATAGTTCGCAACTCACGCCACCTAGAACACCACAGCATAATGGTGTGTCCGAACGTCGTAACCACACTTTATTAGATATGGTGCGATCTATAATGTCTCTTACTGATTTACCGCTATCATTTTGGGGTTATGCTTTAGAGACGGCTGCATTCACGTTAAATAGGGCACCATCTAAATCCGTTGAGACGACACCATATGAATTGTGGTTTGGCAAGAAACCCAAATTGTCGTTTCTGAAAGTTTGGGGCTGCGATGCTTATGTGAAAATGCTTCAACCTGATAAGCTCGAACCCAAATCGGAGAAATGTGTCTTCATAGGATACCCAAAGGAGACTGTTGGGTACACCTTCTATCACAGATCCAAAGGGAAGATATTCGTTGCTAAGAAAGGATCCTTTCTAGAGAAGGAGTTTCTCTCGAAAGAAATGAGTGGGAGGAAAGTAGAACTTGATGAGGTAATTGTACCTGCTCCCTTATTGGAAAGTAGTTCATCACAGAAATCAGTTCCAGTGATTCCTACACCAATTAGTGAGGAAGCTAATGATGATGATCATGAAACTTCTGATCAAGGTAGTACCGAACCTCGTAGGTCAACTAGAGTAAGATCCGCACCAGAGTGGTACGGTAATCCTGTTCTGGAAGTCATGTTACTTGAGCATGACGAACCTACGAACTATGAGGAAGTGATGATGAGCCCAGATTCCGTGAAATGGCTTGAGGCCATGAAATCTGAGATGGGATCCATGTATGAGAACAAAGTGTGGACTTTGGTTGACTTGCCCGATGATCGGCAAGCCATAGAGAATAAATGGATCTTCAAGAAGAAGACTGACGCTGACGGTAATGTTACTGTCTACAAAGCATGACTTGTTGCGAAGGATTTTCGACAAGTTCAAGGTGTTCACTACGGTGAGACCTTCTCACCCGTAGCGATGCTTAAGTCCGTCTGAATCATCTTAGCAATTGCCGCATTTTATGATTATGAAATTTGGCAAATGGATGTCAAAACTGCATTCCTTAATGGATATCTTAAAAAAGAGTTGTATATGATGCAACTAGAAGGTTTTCTCGATCCAAAAGGTGCTAACTAAGTGTGCAAGCTCCAGCGATCCATTTATGGACTGGTGCAAGCCTCTCGGAGTTGGAATATACGCTTTGATAGTGTGATCAAAGCATATGGTTTGATACGGACTTTTGGAGAAGCCTGTATTTACAAGAAAGTGAGTGGGAGCTCTGTAGCATTTCTGATATTATATGTGGATGACATATTATTGATCGGAAATGACACTGAATTTCTGGATAGCATAAAGGGATACTTGAATAAGAATTTTTCAATGAAAGACCTCGGTGAAGCTGCTTATATATTGGGCATCAAGATCTATAGAGATAGATCAAGACACTTAATTAGACTTTCACAAAGCACATACCTTGATAAAGTTTTGAAGAAGTTAAAAGTTTATCAAGCAAAGAAAGGGTTCTTGCCTGTGTTACAAGGTGTGAACTTGAGTCAGACTCAATGCCCGACCACTGCAGAAGATAGAGAGAAAATGGAAGTCATTCCCTATGCTTCAGCCATAGGTTCTATCATGTATGTAATGTTGTGTACCAGACCTGATGTGTGCCTTGCTATTAGTTTAGCAGGGAGGTACCAAAGTAATCCAAGGGTGGATCACTGGATAGCGGTCAAGAACATCCTGAAATACTTGAAAAGGACTAAGGATATGTTTCTCGTTTATGGAGGTGATAAAGAGCTCATCGTAAATGGTTATGTTGATGCAAGCTTTGACACTGATCCAGATGACTCTAAGTCACAAACCGGATACATATTTATATTGAATGGTGGAGCTGTCAGTAGCTGCAGTTCTAAACAGAGCGTCGTGGCGGAATCTACGTGTGGAGCGGAGTACATAGTTGCTTCGGAAGCAGCAAATGAAGGAGTCTGGATGAAGGAGTTCAGATCCGATCTAGGTGTCATACCTAGTGCATCGGGTCCAATGAAAATCTTTTGTGACAATACTGGTGCAATTGCCTTGGCAAAGGAATCCAGATTTCACAAGAGAACCAAGCACATCAAGAGACGCTTCAATTCCATCCGTGATCAAGTCAAGGAGGGAGACATAGAGATTTGCAAGATACATACGGATCTGAATGTTGTAGACCCATTGACTAAGCCTCTCTCACGAGCAAAACATGATCAGCACCAAGACTCCATCGGTGTTAGAATCATTACTATGAAATCAAGATTATTGACTCTAGTGCAAGTGGGAGACTGAAGGAAATATGCCCTAGAGGCAATAATAAAGTTGTTATTTATATTTCCTTATATCATGATAGATGTTTATTATTCATGCTAGAATTGTATTAACCGGAAACTTAGTACATTTGTGAATACATAGACAAACAGAGTGTCTCTAGTATGCCTCTACTAGACTAACTCGTTAATCAAAGATGGTTAAGTTTCCTAGCCATAGACATGTGTTTTCATTTGATGAACGGGAGCACATCATTAGAGAATGATGTGATGGACAAGACCCATCCGTTAGCTTAGCACTATGATCGTTTAGTTTATTGCTATTGCTTTCTTCATGACTTATACATGTTCCTATGACTATGAGATTATGCAACTCCCGAATACCGGAGGAACACTTAGTGTGGTATCAAACGTCACAACGTAATTGGGTGATTACAAAGATGCTCTACAGGTGTCTCCGATGGTGTTTGTTGAGTTGGCATAGATCGAGATTAGGATTTGTCACTCTGATTGTCGGAGAGGTATCTCTGGGCCCTCTCGGTAATGCTCATCACTATAAGCCTTGCAAGCAATGTAACTAATGAGTTAGTTGCAGGATGATGCATTACGGAACGAGTAAAGAGACTTGCCGGTAACGAGATTGAACTAGGTATGGTGATACCGACGATCGAATCTCGGGCAAGTAACATACCAATGACAAAGGGAACAACGTAAGTTGTTATGCGGTTTGACCGATAAAGATCTTCGTAGAATATGTAGGAGCCAATATGAGCAGCCAGGTTCCGCTATTGGTTATTGACCAGAGATGTGTCTCGGTCATGGCTACATAGTTCTCGAACCCGTAGGGTCCGCACGCTTAACGTTTGATGATGATTTTTATTATGAGTTATGTGATTTGATGTACCGAAGGTTGTTCGGAGTCCCGGATGAGATCTCGGACATGACGAGGAGTCTCGAAATGGTCGAGACATAAAGATTGATATAATGGAAGGTTATATTCGGACACCAGAATGGTTCCGAAGTGTATCAGGTATTTTTCCGGAGTATCGAGGAGTTACCGGAATCCCCCGGGGGGTTAATGGGCCTTCATGGGCCCTATTGGAAGACAGGAGGCAGCAGCCAGGTGGAGGCGCACGCCCCCCAAGCCCAAACCGAATTGGACTAGGGGTTGGGGACGGCCCCCCTTCCCTTTCTCTCCTCCTCCTCTTTCCCCCCTTCTCCTTGTAGGAATAGGAAGGGGGGGCGAATCCTACTTGGAGTAGGACTCCCCCCTTGGGCGTGCCACCCTTGGCCGGACTCCTCCTCCCTCCCTTCTTTATATACGTGGGGAGGGGGGCACCCTAGAACACACAAGTTGATCTTTTAGCCGTGTGCGGTGCCCCCTCCATAGAAACATACCTCGGTCATATCATCGTAGTGCTATGGCGAAGCCCTGCATCGGTAACTTCATCATCACCATCACCACGCCGTCGTGCTGACGAAACTCTCCCTCTGCCTCAACTTGATCAAGAGTTCCATGGACGTCACCAAGCTCAACGTGTGCAGATTGCGGAGGTGCCGTGCGTTCGGTACTTGGATCGGTTGGATCGCGAAGACATTCGACTACATCAGCCGCGTTACTAAATGCTTCCGCTTTCGGTCCACGAGGGTACGTGGACACACTCTTCCCGCTCGTTGCTATGCTTCTCCTAGATAGATCTTGTGCGATCGTAGGCAATTTTTTTGAAATACTACGTTCCCCAACAATTAAAGGCCTGAAACTACTAGTGGGCCAGTTTACATTTAGGCCTCTTAACGGACCAAGATGACCGGGCCCATGATGCGGATCATACATAGTGATTTGCATGACGGCCCTATTATGTACCTTAATTTTACGGTTTGGACGGTTTAGTGCGAAGACAGGATATATATGCAGTAAAATAACTGCAGCATCGTGAATAAGAAAAAACCTAGACAATACAATAAATAAATTATGGCATATTGCAACCACTCGGCATCAAAGTTCGCCACTATGATAATAAAGCACAACCAGACAGCAGATTACATACACTGGGCATCAAAGATCGCCACCAGTGCAAATAAACACGCCGACAAAATAATATACAAAACCGACAGCACTTCAATAGAGTTCAAGAAAGGTTAGCCCTGCTCGGGTGCTGCAGCGCAAGCAGCTGAGCAAGCTGATGAGACTGCGCCTGTTTGACACTTATATCCTCCTCACTCTAAAAGAGAAACAAGCAGACAGATGACCGGTTTTGCACATAAGTATCAGTGCTGACAATTCATCACATTTCTTATTGACGAATAAAGTGACAGAATTTAAAATAGCATTTACACAATATGGTATTGTTCAGGTCAAGACATGCCAGGAAATGACATTGTGAAGGAGTTGGCAGCTTCACGAACCACTGGATTACAGATCGAGAACTCATAAGTATCAATGGTTAGTGTGCTGTCAATTTATCCCATTTCATATTGGCAAATAAAGAGATGGTTTAAATAATAGTAGAATGATATGACATTGTTCATAGTTAAGACATTGCAGAATATGACATTGTGCTGTAGTGGGTAGGTTCACCACACCACTGGATTACGGATCAAGAACAGAAGCATACATGCAGTGCAAAAGAATATCACTTCCTCTTTATAGTTTAATTTACATGGTATGAAGAAGGAAGTTGGTTGTACAACTGAAAACATAAATTGAGAAGGACAAACTTTTGTTTATGAACTACATAATAAACTTTAAACATGCAATTCTGCAAACACCAAAAATAAATAGCTATTGCAGTCATGCCTAACCAAATATACACAACAAAGTTTGAAGGCTTGAGAAGGACAAACTTACATTATTGGTGAAGACAGGCTCTATAAAGCCCTTGTCCATGCTGATGGGGGGCAATTCAAGAAGTTTACCACAGAATCTTCTTCATAAGCATTGCCTTTATTCTACATTTTGTTAAGAGTAAATATAGATGTGATAATATAAGAAAAAATGGAGAATATTTAAGATAAGATGAAGAGTGATGCTACATAACCAAGTAGCTATAAATGTAAGCACATCGATACAGGCAAAAGGTACAACCAAGAGCAATGCAGAGCTAAACTTCTTCAGTACCATCGGTGTTATCCAACCTTATGGTAATAGTAAATATAGATCTGATGTGTAGAAAATGGAGGGCAAAGGAAAATAAGTTGCAGAGCAATGGTACATGAACAACTAGCTGTCAATATAAGTACACTGATAAAGGACAACAGGTACTTACAAGAACAACGCAGAGCTAAAAAAATTCATTGGCGTTGGATATATTCTACACTAATGTAACCATTCATACAGATCAGATAATTTGGAGCGAACAATTGAGAAGCAAGCTATCATGCATAATGCTGTCACAGAATGAACCAGGTATGAATGCAAGTACAGTGATACAGGACAACAGGTACTAACAAGAGCAAAGCAGCGGGCATCATATTTGCGATATCCGGTCGTCCTTTTCAAACTGGAATTCTTCTTTGAGCAGATTTGCTGCAAAAGAGATCCGTAAGGCACATGCGGAAAAGTAGAAGTTCAAATTGTCATGTGATATCATAGACAATACCTCATCCTGGGAATGAGACCAGTGCATAACAAGGTTTTTCCATTCAATGTCTTCTAAATTTAGCACAGGAGACTTCACCGAAAATAGACTTTCCATCAAAGTGTGATTTCCTAAGGTAACACCGATACTGCTACAATGCTTCCTTGAAAAGCGCAAGCAAGCTTTGCTCGTCATGACTATCCAGATTGACCCTCGCCTACTTACAACAATGTAATGTAAATCATTGATGTGTTCAATCAGCAGAAAACAGGAAAATAATCACCATGAATAATAGCACTTACACGTAAGTGGGACAGGAAGATGTGAAAATGGTGTTTGTCTTCACTATAATCTTCCCATGATGGGAATATACGCACGTAGTCCCTAACAACATCGAAAGCATTGTCTTTCAAACTGGGAATAACTGGAATGGGGTTCGAATCTGCAAGAATTGGCCATCTCTGCAGTTGGGATAGGTCTTCGGCCGGTGGACTTGCTGTACTTTTTGCTGGAGTGGGATTTTTCTGTGGTACGGCTGGTGCTATGGCAACTGAAATCGGCATACCTTTTGCTGGAGTGCAGGTCCTGTGTGGTGGGGCTAGTGGTGTGGCCGGTGAAGTATGGGTATAGTCTACTGGAGTCGGTCCTACGTTTTGTGTCACTGGATGTAGAGCCAATATAAGTGGGGTGCTGTCTGATTTCTCCGGCACCACCACGTTTTTCAAGGACTTTGCTGGTGCTCCTCCAGGTTCGGCAATCACCTTCTTCCTTTTTGATGTCTGATGCACAAGAACATCATTTGAGTGAAAAAACATGGTATGATGACAGATGTAATATGTATTGATAATGGATGGGCATGGCATCTTGACATATGTGATGAGTAAACTAAGCAGATGGCGGTGCAACAAAGTAGAAGAAATGCAAGATAACTTATGCAAGATATGCGCAATCAATAAAACCTTGCCAAATTAGAACAGGCACCTTGATGGGTGAATAGGACAGGCCATCTGCCTTTGACTCCTCGAGGTCAGAATAGTCATTAGGATCATATTCTGAACAAGAATCTACAGGTGGGGAGCGTATGAGTTTCATTGAATCCAGAATGGCACTCAATGCCAATTTTGTAAGTCGTTGCAGTGTTCCACAATATTCTTCTGATGCACGGATTCTGATATTCATTGTGATTACGTATAATATCTGAGAAGCATGAAAACATAAATAGTAGTGAGATTATCTTTGTAATGCAGAGGATATTCTAATATAGGGGCGCCCTATAAACCCTTGTGTGCTATCACTGGATTCTGATGAGAGAGCCCATGTGTGATGTAATATGGTGCGTGCATTAATATAATCTGGCACATGTACACACAAAAAATAGGCTCCAGAAGTAAGTATAGTTGACAGATGATAGGTTCATAATATACTATATAGAGAGTTTATTGCCAAACCATGATAAGAAGAGCACACAACAACTAGGCAGATCGTAGTGTACATAAAAGGGGTACACCATAACCAGGATATATAAATCGGGAAAGTGGAACTGGCTGGAAAATACGGTGTTGTATTGCTGCTACTAATTGAAATCCTATCAATCACGTACAGGCCAGCTCTATCAGCTGTTGACTGCAGATGTCCCTGCCACCCTTCCTGACAAGGAACATACCGTACGTACTAAATACAGAATAACAAAAGAGGAACATGTTAAAGAACAGAAGAGGAATCATATTCTTGAGGTTCCGCTTCATTGCATACAATGTTGGTTGCCCACTCATGATGAATCACAGCGCCCAAAGAAATGCAATTCATTCCATGTTGTCTATCTATATGTGGCCACATGCATTTGGAAAATCAAGTGGGAGCATTACCTGACCAATTAAATGTGTGTCTGTTAACTAATATCAGTATCATATCACAATTCGAATTTGAAGAAGTAAGCTTTGGACTTATGATTCGTGTGTTGTTTAGCTTCAAGACTGGACTGCTGCTAGTGCGACACAAAGTAGCTACATAGATCATAGCGTAGATATAATGGGAAAACCGTAAGCATCACAAGTAAAATCAGCAAAGTGGAACTTGCTGGAAAATATAGGCTAGTATTGCCGGTACGGCTAGAAAGGCTTTGGATACTAGCTCTCTTTAACTGAAGGTGCGGTGCTGTTAATATCAGTGTAACTCTCAAAGGCGACACAGCTCCTCGTATTTCCTTGCTAATCTTATAGGATTCAAGTGGGCAGGCCACTACAATTCCTATTCCTATGTTTACAAAATCCTACGAATCAAAGAGGCCCGAAGAGTTCAAAGTGTCCATCACAACCGACCGAATAGACCTCTACACTGCAAATGTCCCTGCTCCTCTTCACTTCAAGGAACATACTGTACTACTATCATACTCCCTCCATTCCAAAATATAAGTCTTTGTAGAGATTTCCACTATGGATCACATACAGATGTATACAGATACATTTTAGAGTGTAGATGCACTCTTTTTGCTCCATATGTAGTCCATGGTGGAATCTATACAAAGACTGATATTTAGGAACGGAGATAGTAATTATTAAAGAAGAACGGTAGAGGAACATGCTAAAGAAGAGCAAGCAGATTTTGGATAATAAAATGTTCGTTGCGCAGTGGTCACACATGATGAACCAGAGCGCATTAAGAATGCAACTCCCTGCTGTCTCTCTATATGTGGTGCACGTGCTTTCCGAAAGTAAAGTAGGAACATTAGCTGACCAATTAAACGTTATTTGTTTTAGTAATATCATCATCATATAGGATTCGTATTTGAGCAACAAGTTTTGAATTATGAGTGGCACGTTGTTTAGCTTGATGGATTCAGGAGCAGTGTTAAGCAGCTACGATGATGGTACTGAATATAAAGGCATGTCTGCATGCAAGTCGCGTGACTTTTGTCATTTGGGTCAGTCGACCATTTTAGGCGGTTGGATGAAGATCCTACGTCTCCTAGCCCTTCTTCTTCCTCATCTTTGATTCTTCCCATACAGAACACCCCACGGGCCGCCGGCCGAACCACTGGCCCCGACCCCCCCCCCCCCCCCCCCGCCCTCCCCTGAACCGCCTCCACCGCCTGTGTTCCTCCGGCACCCCCACCCCAGCCCCACCCGCGTCGAGTTTTCTTCATTCAGCGAGGCCCCACCATCGCCCCCCCACAATCACTGTCCCCACCCGAGCCCCTTCCTTCGCACCGGCGAACTCCCACGAGTTCTCAAAAATCGACTGACCCAATTTTGAAATTTAGTCTACTGTCATTTAACTAGTGTGGAATATAAAAGGGGAAAACCATACACATTGCGAGTATAGTGTTGAGCATGCCATGGCGGATCTGAAGGTGCAAACCGGACAAAGGCAACTTTGCAACCAATGTTTGCTTTCAACTAACAAGTAAGTGATGGACAAGAAATCAGAGTAAAGCAGTGGCGATCTATTTTCTTGCTGCGATAAATAAGTTGAGCAGATACGAAAGAGCATCGCCTCTAGTGCGGCGCCGTGTATGCATCTGCTGAGAATTTGACAATGTTGCGGTAGCGATGGCCGTCGGCGGCGTGGAAGTAGATCTAGGAGGGTAGACGGTGCCGGCGGGGCAAGGTGGACGACGGCGGGGATGAAGCGAGAGGACGAGATGGAAGGATCCCGGTCCGAAGCCGTGGATGAGAGAGGTCGATCTCTTGTAATGGACGACGGCGTCGGGGTATCAGCTCCGGCATGGTGGAGGAGGACGACGGTGGATGGGGTGGCGGACGGAGGAGGCTGGGGTGGAGAGGGCGTTTTGGCACCCAAGGAGTACGAACGGGGAAATGAAGGGAGAGAGGAAGGGGGAACCATGTTTTCAAGGCAGGCTTGTCTCAAATGCGAGGAAATTTACGAACTTAGCCCCCGTTTAGAATTTCCTACATCACAGCAATATTAGTCGGTTGGGGATAGGACGATAATCTCGCATACACCGAATATTTGCCGTCGAGAGTTTGTTTTCGTGCCCACCGTGTATGAATTAGGGAAGGGGGTCGATTTCGACCGAGGAAACACTGTGTTTTGGCGCCCACCATGTACGAATCCGGGTGAGAGGCGGCCATGTCATGTTTGAGTGAAATTACAAACCTACCCCTATCGAAACCTATAGAAATCGAGGCGATAGGCTTTAAGTGTCAGGGATAGGCAGCAATTTCCATCTCGCAGATTTTGGTTTCGGGTGGTTACTACGACTTTCCACACTTCGTTCAAATTTTTGTAGAGCGAGAGTGCATGTTTACCGTGCCAACTCAATTCGAATCCAGTTTGTATTCTTTTTTTTTCGGGCAGGATCCATTTTCGATTGGAATAAAATTCTATATACATCATTTTTTATATATACTTTCAAAAGCACAACAAAGAAATCTGCTTCTTTATATATGTCGGTGCATAGAGAAGGTTGACACCTATGGGATCACTTGGGTCCCTTCTACGGTTCAGCAAGGAGGAGGAGTGGTCCAAAGAGCGGGTCTAAAGGTCAACACGACAGATTTTTATCCAGGTTCGGGCCGCTGAGAAGCGTAAGACCCTAATCCTGCTTGATTGTGTATTCTGTGTTCTTGAACTCAGGCTAGCTGCCTGCATGCATGCTGGGCCGAGAGGTTCAAAAGTTCGAATCCTCCTCCAGTATGCCATGGGCCTCCATTTATATGTCCAAGGGGCTGCCGCAGTGACACACATGAGGTGTAAAGCTGCTACAGTACCTATGTTTATTGCCGCCATCTTAAGACAAACGCCATAAATGCATTACTTAAGTGCCCTCTAGCTTTATCGGGGACGGGAGGAGAGCCCGTCCCGTCCGTTGCCACCTCGCCCCGTCTTGACATGCGTCCACGTCGACGAGGCATGCAGTGCCAAGTTGGCTGGCCGACTGCTGCGCTAGAGAGGTGACAGGGTCTTCACGAAGAACTGCATGTCACGACGCAGGTGCTTGCCAGGCTGGCAGACTGGCCACTACGCTGGAGTGGTGACGGGGTGGCGGAGTCTTGCCGCGGTCTTGCCGATGACCCCGACAAGGATCCTGCCGAGGCTTCACGGACCGCGTAGGCCCTCGCAAAGATCTGCACACAACTACGTGCGCGCCCTTGGATCTTGGTTTTAACACTACCGATGGTGTCAGAGCTCTCGACCTCAAGGGTGCCTTTGTGAGTGATATGCAAATCGTCCCTGGCAAGGATCTTGCCGGGGTTTCGTGAGCCATCCCAGCAAGGTTCTTGCCGGGGGTCCAGCTCGTCCTCTGTCTTCTGGTCTCTGGCTTGGCTGCTTCTCCTCGCCTTGTATCTTGTTCTCGGTCGCCCCCCTTCAGGCCTCGCCGCGGGTGTGGCTACGACTGCCCGTGCACAAGTATGGGGTGCTAAGAGCCCAAACTTTAGCACACCGACAGGAGCCCCCGGGCCTGGGCCATACACGGGTGTGAGGCGTTGTTGGGCCAGGCCCAAATAGTGCGCGGACACGCGTGGCAGGGGAATAACTTCCATAATCTTCTCCTCTGTCATGCTTGCAGTGCCCCGTGAATAGCCTTTATTCACGGGGTGGTAATCGCCGTTCCATGCTTCCCACTACGCCCGCCTTTTTCGCCACGTACGCCGCATGCATGGCACGGGGTAGGTGGCGGACGCACGGGATATGGGAAGGCGCGCCATGGCAGATACACATGCGCCTTTGATTGGCGCGGGGAGGGCGGTCAACGACCCCGCTTGTTGCCAACGACTTTAATGAGCCAAATTCGAAAGAGCCCTTCTAGGAAGGCATAGCGCCACCCCCAGCTCTTCCTGCCTGGCTATAAAAGGGGAGTTGGGAGGAGGAAGGAGGGGCATCCCCTTGCGTCTTCTCTTCTTCTCTATCCTCCATCCACCATCATGCCGAGAGGGCACGTTCGTGGTCGTCCTTCTGCGGAGGCGACTAGATCTTACTCTCGCCAGAGAGCTGTGATAGTTAAGGAAGAGCCAGACGCTCAAGAGGGAGGCGCTGGGCGGGGTCACGGTCGGCGAGGCGGTCGAGGCGGAAGAGGGCGTAGAAGGGGAGCACCTGCAGCGCCGCCGTTTCCTCCCGCTTCGTCAAGCGGCCATGTCAGAGACACGGCGCTGGAGTTCATCCTGCAGCTGCGCGAGCCGCCGCGTAGCCTCCTTCGCCTTCCCGAGGCGTTCATGAGGGTGCTGGAGGTGGACCGGCCATCGAGTTTGAGGCTTCATATGAAGGGATGTTGCAATGGCGACATGTGGGCGAACACAAAGTTCCCCATCCCTCATGTAATGCTTCTTCATCGTGGTCGGAAAACATTCGAACGCGCCCACTTCATGATGAAGGGGCACGTCCTCCACTTCAAATTGGTGGAGGCTGACCTGCTCACCATCAAGGTTTTTGGGCACTCGGGAATCATAGGGTGCTGCGCGGAGAGCTCGACCGATGACGAGAGCTCCTCCTCGAGGGATAGCGACGAGGAGGAGACCGGTGGGGAGGACGACAGGGACAGGTCCGACTAAACGTCGGATGCACCATCCCCGAGCAACGCTGGCAGCACCATCACCTGCACCTGGTCTTCTCCTCGGCAGAGCGACTTGCCGGGGGATGGTTCTTGGCGGTGGCTTTTCAAGCCACCTCCTTGGACTTTTCGGGGCCGCCGCTTCTAGCGGCTGGCACTGGAAGGCCAGAGAAGACGAAGAAGGCGGGTGGCGGACCGTCAAGTCAGAGTACGATGGCATTGATGCCTTCATCACGTACTGCCGGCCCGCTGCCTCATCTTTCGGCTTCTCTCCCGGCACTGTCATCACCAGCCTTCTTCTGGACGGCCGCCGGGGGGTTCTCTTGGTGTCCTCTGCCGCGTGCACCTTGCCTAGGCACTCCTTTTGCCCTGCCGCCATCTTGATCCGCTTCTTGAGGAGAGGGACAAGAAAGGGATTACGGGCACCTTATCTTGTTTTTTAGATCTTAAGCCTCTGGGCACTTGCCAAATTTAAACTTTGTAACCCCTTGCTCGCGCTTATATTTCGTATGAATTCACTTGTTAATCAACGTATTAATGAAGACAAAGGGTGGTTGCCAGGTTCTTTTTTGTGTTAGCGAGGCCCACACCAAGGAGCGAGTCGTTGTTATGTTTTTATAAACAACGTTACCCGGCAGCAAGCCTTGCCGTCTTCCCGCTTCATACCACGACTACGCTTACGCCCTTGGCGGAGGTAGGGGTAAAGTAGGATTAGCCCGTTCGCCTATTCCCCTTCCATCGCAACTACAACCCAATTCTAGCCCAAAAAGGTGTTTTGGGCGTAGGAAAAAGGAGCACGGTGGGGTAGGGTCGAGCGAGGTTTCATACGTTCAAGCTTCATATGGAAGTACGCAGCAGGGAAAGGGAAAATACTTATCTAGATCTGCCACCCCCCAGCAGCCTCGGCTTGCCGGGTCGGGGGGTGTCAGTTCGTCTCCTTTCCTTCAAAAGGCTCCGCTAAAGCGCCCGTGTAGGCTGCGAACAAAAGAGGACTGGAATGGACGAAAAGACACGCCACTCGACCTCTAGGCTAGGGGTTAGTTGCCGCTAAGAACTATAAACCCTACCAGAGAGAAACTCAATCTAACATGCATGATGATTCTTAGGGCGCCAACGCTTCGTTTATTCATCTATTGCCCAGGGTCTGCGCCTGTCTTTGTACAAAGGGTCACATGCCTTGCCGACAAGGCTCGTACAAAAGGTGGTCTGCCGGGGGCCTGGCAGCCGCGCCTCACGGGTAAAACTTGCAAAGATGTTCGATGTTCCAGGAATTACTCACTGGGATACCATCTTCGGTCTCCAGGCGGACTGCACCAGGCCTGGTGACTCGCATTACCCGGTAAGGGTCTTCCCACTTTGGCATAAACTTGTTGGAATTCTTGGCCGACTGAACACGCCGAAGAACAAGGTCGCCTTCCTCAAAGCTTCAGGCATGAACCTTGCGGCTATGATAGCGGCCCAAGGCTTGCTGGTAGCGCGCGGCTCGCACAGCAACCCGAAGACGATCTTCCTCAAGGAGCGTAGTGTTGTCTTGCCGCAACTGCTCTTGCTCAAGCTTATCATGAGCGAGCACCCGAGGTGACCCGTATGTGAGTTCCATGGGGAGAACAGCTTCTGCTCCATACACGAGGGAGAAGGGTGTCTGGCTGGTGGCTTGATTCGGCATTGTCCTGATTGACGAAAGAACCGCCAGCAACTCGTCAATCCAGCGCCTTCCGCACTTGTGCAGCCTGTCAAAAGTCCTCGTCCTGAGGCTCCGTAACACTTTAGCATTTTCCCTTTCCGCCCGACCGTTGCTTCGTGGATGTGCAACAGAAGCAAAACATATCTTGCTGCCAAGGTCTTGGACGTGTTGCATGAAGGTGCGGCTTGTGAATTGCGTGCCATTGTCGGTGATGACTCTGTTTGGCACTCCAAAACAGCAAACTAGTCCCTTGAAGAACTTGACGGCTGATTGTGATGCCACCTTTCTCACCGCTTCCACTTCTGACCACTTTGTGAACTTGTCGATCGCAACATACAAGTACTCAAAGCCCCCCGACAGCACGGGGAAAGGGGCCCAGTATGTCGAGCCCCCAGACCAAAAATGGCCAGGAAAGAGGGATTGTCTGAAGAGCTTGAGCTGGTTGATGGAGTTTCTTCGAATGTAACTGACACGCCTCACACTTGGTCACTAGTGCAGTTGCATCTTCGAGAGCAGTGGGCCAAAAGAAACCTTGCCGGAATGCCTTGCCAGCAAGGGCTCTTGATCCTGTGTGAGAGCCACACACGCCCCCATGTATCTCTGCCAACAGATCCAGTCCGTCCTCCCGGGGAATGCACTTCAATTTCACACCGTTCGGTCTTTTCCTGTACAGGACGTTGTCCACAAACTAGTACATGGCAGACCGACAGGCTACTTTCTCCGCTTCTTCCTGTTCCTCAGGGAGTTCCCCTATTTGGAGGAAACGAACGGTGTGCCGCACCCATGCTGGAGCCTGAGGCTCGACGCCAAGGACTAGGGGCGTGTCTTCTGCCGCGGGAGCGGTTGTCTCTACGGAAAGGGCTTGAGGCCCTGCCGGAGCCTGTTGCTCCCTGGCAAGCTTGGCGTCCCCGGCAACATCCTCGCCGGTGGCTCTTGGGAGCTCTGCGGGAAAGTACTTGCCGGGGCCGGATTTCCTTCGCTTATTCTATTCTGCCGATGGTTCAACGGATGGCCGAGTCAATTGGAGCACAAAGGTCCCTGGTTCCACAGGTAACTTGAGGGCAGCGCATTTAGACAGGTCGTTAGCAATGTTGTTCTCTGCTCGAGGAACATGCTCTGCTTTTAGACCGTCAAAAAGCTCTTCCAACTTCCTCACTTCATCCCAATAAGCTTCCATCAGCAGGCTCTGATAATCCTTGTTCACTTGTTTCACCACGAGTTGCGAATCCCCACGGACGATCAGCTTTCTGATCCCAAGGTCTGCTGCGATCCTGAGACCGGCAAGTAGCCCCTCATACTCCACGGTGTTGTTCGTCGATCTCTCCCGGGGAAAATGCATTTGGACTACGTAGTTGAGGTGATCTCCGGTGGGTGCGACAAGCAGCACGCCGACACCGGTGCCTTGCAGCGAGAAAGCCCCATCAAAGTACATAGTCCAGTTGCAGCTTGTTTCCTTGTCGGGGAGAGTGGTCTCTTGAACTTCTTCGTCAGGCGCTGAGCTGCATTCTGGAATGAACTCTGCCAAAGCCCTGCTCTGGATTGTCGAAGTTCTTTCAAACCCGAGGCCAAAGCTTGACAGTTCCAACGCCCATTCCACAATCCTTCCGGTTGCATCTGGGTTGTGCAAGATCCGTTGCAACGGGAAGCGAGTGACGACGGTGATCTCATGTGCTTGAAAATAATGACGCAGCTTCCTTGAGGCCATAAGGAGGCCGAAGAGCAACTTCTGCACACCAGAGTACCTTGATCTAGCCCCCTGCAAGAGGGAGCTGGCGAAGTAAACTGGATGCTGCATCATCTTCTTCCTCTGTACCACTTCGTTTGCTTGTGCAGATTCTACCTTGCCGGCGCCAGACTCTGCCGAGGGTCCTGTCTTGCCGGTGCCAGACTCTGCCGGGAGTCCTGCCTTGCCGGCACTAGACCCTGCCAGGGGGAACTCTGGCTCGTCATCCGACAGTCTTGCCACCACTACCATTTCTTCGTCAACTTCCCTCTGCACCACTAGCGCAGCACTGACCACTTGATTCATCGCCACTAGATATAGCAGCGACGACTCTTGCAGTTTGGGCGCAACTAGTATTGGCGTAGAGGAGAGGTACCTCTTCAAATCCTGCGGCACTGCCTCGGCCTCCGGGGTCCATTTCATGGGCCCTGCATTCTTCAAAATCTTGAAGAAGGGAGGGCGCGCTCAATAGATTTGGAGATGAACCTACTTAAAGCAGCAACGCAGCCGGCAAGCCGACGCACATCTTTGACTCTCCCTGGTGCTTCAATCTGCTCAATTGCCTAGATCTTGTCGGGGTTCGCTTCAATCCTGTGCTGAGACACAAAGAAACTGAGAAGATTGCCGTATGGAACACCGAACACACACTTCTCAGGGTTAAGCTTGAGATTGATCTTGCGCAAATTTGCAAATGTTTCTTCCAAATCTTGCACAAGTGTTGCCCTGTCCTTGGTTTTGACCACTATGTCATCCATGTAAGCCTCCATATTTCTATGGAGCTAGGGCTCAAAACCAAGCTGAACTGCTCTTGCAAATGTCGAACCAACACTTTTCAACCCGAAAGGCATTCGTATAAAAAAATACATACCACATGGGGTGATGAAGGCGGTCTGCTCTTCGTCTTCCTTCAACATAAAGATTTGATGGTATCCCAAATAAGCGTCAAGGAACGACAGCAGGTCGCACCCGGCAGTGGACTCCACGATTTGGTCAATGCGCTGCAAAGGGAAATGATCCTTTGGGCAGGCTTTATTGATATCTGTATAATCAATGCACAAGCTCCATTTCCCATTTGCCTTGCGCACCACCACCGGGTTGGCCAACCATGTTGGGTGGAGCACCCCTCTGACCAAGCCTGCCGCCTCCAACTTCCTAATCTCCTCGATGATGAACACTTGCCACTCCAAAGCTTGCTTCCTGACCATCTGCTTGACGGGCCGCGCATGAGGAAAGACAGCAAGGTGGTGCTCAATCACCTCCCTGGGAACGCCGGGGATGTCGGATGCTTGCCATGCAAACACATCGACTTTCGCCCGAAGGAAGGCGACGAGCGCGCTTTCTTATTTGCTGTCGAGGGTGGAGCTTATAGTAAAAGCTCTGCCCGTGCCGTCCTCCTTGACGGACACCTTCTTGGTTTCCGGTGGTGCAGCCTTGGATTTCTTGCTCTTGCCGGTGGAGCTCTCTGGCACGTCCTCAACGGAAACGCAGCACCCCGAGGAGCCGCGCTTGCCGGAGTGGGTGCAAGAGGCTTGGCCTGGGCCAGAAACCTTGCCGGGGCCAGAAGCCTTGCCGGCGACTGAGGTCTTGCTGGTCTTCTTCCCCTCGGGGGTTCCAGTGGCAGGAGCAGGTGCCTTGGCGGCATGCGCTACCACTGCCTCCCGGTAGAGCTGGTCGACACAGATGAGTGTGTCCTTCTTGTCGGAGCCGACAGTGATGACGCTCATTGGGCCGAGCATCTTTAGCGTGTTGTAGGCATAGTGTGACGCTGCCATAAACTTGGCCAGTGCTGGATGGCCAAGGATCCCGTTATATGGCAACGGGATCTTGGCTAAATCAAAAAGATCTTCTCGGACCTGTAGTTCAGCTCGCCTCCAAACGTAACTGGTAGTGTGATCTTACCCTTGGGCTGACTTCTCCCTGGATTGATCCCTTGAAACGTGCCCGTCTCCTTGAGGTATTCCTTGGGGATTTGCAACTTCTTAATCACCTGCGGTGAGATCAAGTTCAGACCGGCCCCATTGTCCACTAGTATTTTCGTCACCTTGAGGTTGCGAATTGTTGGGGAAACCAACAATGGCAAGCACCCGACCGCGGTTGTGCGGTCAGGGTGGTCCTTGGCGTCGAAAATGATAGGCGTCTAGACCATTTCAGTGGCTTCTGGGCATCGATCGATGGCTCTGTCGCATTGATCTCACGCGCCCACTATTTAAGCTAGCAGTGAGAAGAATGCAACGAGGCACCACCATCGATGCACATTGCTTCTATGGCCCTTTGAAATTCTTGGTCACTGGATTCGTTGTCCTCTTCGTGGTCATCATCCCCTTTTTTCTTGTCGCGGCCTCGAGCAGGCCTCTCTTGCTGCTTCTCCTTGTCGCGGCGCCCCCCTCGGCCACCACGCTTCTTGCCGGACCCGTCAGCATCGTCTTGGCCCTTCTCCTTGTCCTGTCTTTCATACTCAGCTGTCTACCTCTCCACAAGTTGCTCAACTTGCCGGCAGTTTTGAAGGTCATGGCCCTTGGTGCGATGGATCTTGCAATATTGCTTGTCGGAGCCCTTCGGCTTGTCGGCAGCCACCAAGCCCTGGCAGGCGGCACACCCGGCAAGTTCCTTGCCGGGGTCGTCAACCCTGGGCTTCTTGGCGGTGTCGGGGTTGCCGGATTCCTCGACGGCAAGCACGGTCTTTCCCCTGCGCTTTCTATTGTGCCGTTGGCCTTTCTTTGCTGGGGTGACGGCGCCTTCGTCACCGGAATCGCTCCCCATGCTGGCGTCTTCGCTGGGGTACTTCCTTCCTTCTTCAGCGCGAGCACTTCTTTCGGCCAGAACATACAGTTCGGCAACATCCCTAACCTTGTTCATGGCCAGCTCTTCACCCATCTTTCAGTTGCGCATGTTCTAATGGAACGCGCTCATGTCAGTGGCAGGATGAACATCTGGGATGTTATACTGCACACGGCTGAATCTCTTTATGTACTTGCGCAAGGATTCGCCATCCTTCTGGGGGTGAGATGAAAATCACTCACCTGGCCAGGAGCTTGATGGCCTCCGGTAAAGGCGCCAACAAACTCGTGGCACAGGTCCGACCAAGAGGAGATGGAATCTACTGGTAGGTGCTGAGGGAGTCCTGGACTAAGGGGTCCTCAGGCGTCCGGCCTGTTATCCATGGGCCGGACTGATGGGCTGTGAAGACATGATGGCCGAAGACTGTACCCGTGTCCGGATTGGACTCTCCTTGGAGGGGAAGGCAAGCTTGGCGACCAACTATGAAGGTTCCTTCTTATGTAACCGACTCCATGTAACCCTAGATCGCCCCGGTGTCTATATAAACCGGAGGGTTTAGTCCGGAAAGGATATACTCATTACCATAGTCATACATGCTAGACTTCTAGGGTTTTAGCCATTAGATTCTCGTGGTAGATCAACTCTTGTAACACTCATATTCATCAAGATCAATCAAGCAGGAAGTAGGGTATTACCTCCATAGAGAAGGCCGGAACCTGGGTAAACATCGTGTCCCCCGTTTCCTGTTACCATCGACCTTAGACGCACAGTTTGGGACCCCCTACCTGAGATCCGCCGGTTTTGACACCGACATTGGTGCTTTCATTGAGAGTTCCACTGTGTCATCAATGAAAGGTTCGATGGCCCCTCCAATCATCGATAGTGACGCTGTCCAAGGAGAAACCTTCCTCCTCGGACAGATTTTTGTATTCGGCGGCTTCATACTACGGGCCAACTCACTTGGCCATCTGGAGCAGATCGATAGCTACGGCCCTGACCAGCAGGTCAGATTCGGAAGCTTGAACTACGTCGCGAATATCCGTGGAGACTTGATCTTCGACGGATTTGAGACCACGGCGATCGCTCCCCCTCGCTCCGACGAACATGACTTAAATCTGTCATCGGACCATATTCAGGAGATGGTTCCTATAACTGCCACGACCTTAGATCCGGAGCAGATCGCGCCATCCAAAACTGTTGAATCCGCGGCGCTAGAGCGGCACACGGACTCAGCACCTCGCAATGTTGGCATCAACGGAACTCTGGGCTCGCCTCCGGATATAAGTTCCGAACCACGAACGTCTGCGGACACCGAGCTGGATCGGTTATCGATTTTTGAATTCAGCACCGCAGACATCTTCCAGCACTCAGCTTTGGGCGATGTGCTAAACTCTTTAAAGAACCTGTTCTTGGCAGGGGACTCACAGCCGAACTATGCCCGATTCGAACCAGGGGCTGACTCCGAAGAATTTTGCTTCCCACCCACCACCCACTTCATAGCCACCGTCGAGGACTTAACCGACGTGCTGGATTATGGATCTGAAGACATCGACGGCATGGACGACGATGCCGATAAGGAGCAAGGCCAAGACCCGCCATTCACTGGACGTTGGACGGCCACCTCTTCGTACGATATGTACATGGTTGATACACCCAAAGAATCTAGCGGCGATGACAAAGAAGACCCAGATGCGAATAAACCTTCTGAGACACAGTCCAAGCGCCGACGCCCTAAACACCGTTCTAAGTCACGTCGCTCAAAGGACAGCAACACTGGCACAGGAGAAAATAGTACTCCAGACGACGTCGAAAACAATGAAGACTCTGTTGGAGCAACATCCGAACAGGAGGAACAAGACAACGAGCAAGCCAGCCCTGATAAACAGGCCATGCCCAGTAACCCGGATGACTACAGTTATCGTCCACCCTCCGAGGATGAGGAGAGCCTCGGCAACGAGGATTTCATCATGCCTGAGGCACCCCTCGAGCAGGAGCGCTTCAAGCGCCAGCTAATAGCCACTGCAAGAAGCCTGAAGAAGAAGCAGCAGCAGCTCCAAGCTGATCAATACCTGCTCATTGACAGGTGGTCTGACGTACTGGCAGCCGAAGAATACGGCCTCAAGTGCCCAGCTAAGAGTTACCCAAAACGTAGACTGCTACCTCAGTTCGATGAGGAGGCACCGGAGCCCATACATCCCTTGCACAATACAGAATGACCATTCCGCGGCCGGGACGGTGCGGCGGACCGACCACCCCGTGGTCGGGATAAAACGGCAACTCAGGCCGAACAGCAGCCCACCACACCGCCACGTAAAAGCAGAGACAAAACAGATCAGGATTATACATACGACCTTCAGCGGGACTTAGACAAGAGAGCAGGACACACCAGATCAATCTACGGATCGTGAGGACGGCTACCTATTCGGAAGTGACAAACCCAGTCACGCCCGGGCCGAGAACCGCAGGCGGACTCCATCGAAGGTGCACCGCGATGCGGCCCGATATAGAGGCACCGCACACCCTCTTTGCTTCACAGATGAAGTAATGGATCATGAATTCCCTGAGGGGTTCAAGCCTGTCAATATTGAATCATATGACGGAACAACCGATCTCGCGGTATCGATTGAGGACTTTATTCTCCACATTCATATGGCCCGTGGAGACGACCTCCATGCCATCAAATACCTCCCACTAAAGCTCAAAGGACCAGCTCGACACTGGTTAAATAGCCTGCCTGAAAATTCCATCGGCAGCTGGGAAGACTTGGAAGAAGCCTTCCTTGACAACTTCCAAGGTACATATGTCCGGCCGCCTGATGCCGATGACTTAAGCCACATAGTTCAACAACCTGGAGAATCAGATAGAAAATTCTGGACTAGATTCCTAACCAAAAAGAACCAAATCGTTGACTGTTCGGATGCCGAAGCCCTAGCAGCCTTTAAACACAGCATCCGTGATGAATTGCTAGCACGCCACCTCGGCCAAGAAAAGCCGAAGTCTATGGCAGCCCTTACGGCACTCATGACCCGCTTTTGCGCGGGCGAGGATAGCTGGCTGGCCCGCAGCAAACCACAGCCAGCGAGGGAGGCCCCTCCGAGGCCAAAAACAGCACCAGCAAGCTCCGGCGCAATAGACACGAACGCCGAAGCAATGGCGATAACACCGATGACACTACGGTTCACGCCGGATTCAGTGGCTCCAAGTCCAGCCAGCGGAAGAAGCCCTACAAAAGGAACAGCGAGGGACCATCCAGCTTGGACCGCATACTCGACCGTCCGTGCCAGATACATGGCACCCCAGACAAACAAGCCAATCATATCAATAGGGATTGCTGGGTTTTTAAACAAGCTGGTAAGTTAAATGCCGAGAATAAGGAAAAGGGATCACAAAGTGAGGACGATGACGAAGAGCCCCGGTAGCCGAACACTGGGGGCAGAAGAAATTTCCCCCTCAAGTCAAAACGGTGAACATGATATATGCTACACACATCCCCAAAAGGGAGCGCAAGCACGCACTGAGGGACGTCTACGCGGTAGAGCCAGTCGCCCCAAAATTCAATCCATGGTTGTCATTCCCGATCACCTTTGATCGTCGAGATCATCCAACTAGTATCCGTCATGGCGGTTCGGCCGCATTGGTCCTCGACCCAATCATTGACGGATTTCACCTGACGCGAGTCCTAATGGACGGTGGTAGCAGCCTCAACCTGCTCTATCAGGATACAGTACGTAAAATGGGCATTAATCCCTCACGAATCAAGCCCACGAAAACTACCTTTAAAGGAGTCATACCAGGCGTAGAGGCCCGTTGTACGGGCTCAATCACGCTGGAGGTGGTCTTCGGTTCCCCGGATAACTTCCGGAGCGAAGAGCTAATCTTCGATATCGTCCCCTTTCGCAGCGGCTACCACGCACTGCTCGGACGAACCGTGTTTGCTAGATTCAACGCGGTGCCACACTATGCTTATCGCAAGCTCAAGATGCCCGGTCCACGCGGCGTCATAACAGTCAACGGAAACACAGAATGCTCCCTCCGAACAGAGGAGCACACCACCCCCTAGCAGCAGAGGTACAGAGCGGCCTTCTCAAGCAGCACCATAATCCGGCTGCCGATCCCCTGGACACCATTAAAAGGGTCCGGACTACACTGCAATAGGACAGCGTGGCTCATCAAGAGATCGATTAGCAATTCGGCCTCCATCCCAGTCCCGATGAGGTAGTGGCATTCGTACCACGCGTACATAATTACGCACTCAAAATTCCATGGGCATCGACGGAGGCACACGCTAGCCTGGGATCTACAGTTCGGCTAGACCGACCCCGGACTCACATATAACTTTACTATTTCCTTTTCAGGTTTCTTTTATGCGGGCCTCCTTCGACGGCCTGATTACTGGTCTTGTCAAAGGATAAATACACTGGATTGGCATGGAGCACAGGCGTACAGGGGAAGCTCCAGAGGTCAATTCAACGATTACTCTACCCGTTTTGAGGACCCACACGCAGCTCGTCTTTGGTTGTGGCATGTCAAATAGCCGGTTGCTTATCGCACTATCTTGTATCAATGTGCTTTGACGCACTAACCCAACTATAATGGAAATAGTTCGTGGTCCAAGTTCAAGGGCCCCAGATACTATCTCTGTTCTCCTACTGTTTTCCCTTAATTACTTATCTTCTAGCACCCGTACACTCTGGTACGTTTCATATTTGCCAGGGGCTCCTCATCGCCCCATAACATGGCAACAAAGTCCGAACACTTCTTATAGAAAAGTTCGGCACCCCGAATTTAGCATTATATGCATTGGCTCCGAATCATGTCTTTGGTCAATAGTTGGGTTGCCCGGCTCCTGTGCTTGCTACCCTACGTTCCGCTACATCGGCTAGGGTAGTAAAGGGAGAGCTACTGCGATTGTGCCCTGGTCTAAACCGGACGAGCACCTCAGTAGAGAAAGCCAAAAACTGACTGTCATGATGCGGCAAGAGCCGGTCAACTGTTCAAGGGTTACAAATCGCTGGAGATTTCTTCCGCATTATGCGAAGGATCGGTACTTCCCGATCAGACGCTGACAGCACCCTGGTTCGTATACCAGGGGCTGCGCCCATGTTTTATTATAAAACTCCTATGGCTAAGTGAGGGCGTTTAAGCCGCATAGTCTGATTGCCTGGTTCGTTGCGCTAAACAACTCCTTCAAGGACCATATAATTGGATCAAGATTGTTTAGATTCCATCCCGAACACCTCCGTACTACCTACATGAGGGCAGAAGCCGACGACTGGCCAACCCTCAAATTCCATACACCACGGCCGCACAGGAGGAAACAATCAAAACATAACAAAATTATATTACAAACCAACTTTGTTTCTATCATACAAAGCAAAGACAACACGAATGTATTCATTCGAAAATAATGTCCTGCCCGCACTGCGCTGCTGCAAGTCGAGACCCCTCTAGAACATCCGCAAAATATCGCTCGGGTGTTCGGTACTCCTTGCCCTCTGGTGGCCCCTTGGCCACCTCAACGGCGTCCATCTTCGCCCACCACATCTTGCAACGGGCGAAGGCCATGCGTGCACCTTTGATGCAGACCGATCGCTTGACGATGTCTAGCCGCGGACAGGCCTCCACCACCCGCTTCACGAGGCCGAAATAACAGCTGGGTATAGCTTCGGCTGGCCACAGCCGGATTATTAAATCCTTCATGGCCAGTTCGGCCACCCTGTGCAGCTCGACCAGCTGCTTCAGCTGATCGGCAAAGGGCACCGGATGCTCTGGCGCAGCATACTGCGACCAGAACAGCTTCTCCGTAGAGTTCCCTTCTTTGGCCCGGAAGAACTCCGTAGCATCGGACACGCTGCGGGGTAGCCCCACAAAAGCACCTAGGCAACTCCGAATCCAGGTTAGTAAAAGGTACTTCCTCTCCGCATACTTGCTTTGCATGTTAAATGCCTTACCCGCAGCGATCTTCTTGGCCTCCTGGATCTCCTGGAGGGCATCCTGGGCCTCATTCCGTGCGGCCTCCACGCTCTGGCGAGCCTTGGCAAGCTCGGTCTCTCGAACCGATGCCTCGTGCTCCAAGGCTTCGCACTTCTTCACAGCGTCCTGGAGCTCCTGCTGGATCTCGTTGACCCGGGCCTTGAGCTTCTTACGGGTGGCTTGCTACTGGACAACCTTTCCCTCGGCTTCGCCCAGGGCCTTTTTCACGGCTCCTACACATATTATGACACAACGGTCAATATACACCATTTATTCTTCCCGAAATACACAGCAAGTCATTACTCACCTTGCTTCTCCTGGAGCTGAATCTTCACCTCGCCGAGCTCGTTCTCGGCCCGCTCCAACCTCTGCTTCATTTCAGAGACTTCAGCAGCATGCGAGGTCGCGGCCAACAGTGACGCCTGCTTATTCATACATACTAAGTTAGTCTCCTATAACAAAGGATTGATCCTCTGTCTGGTTCTTCTTGCCGAACACCGGATAGTGTCTCAGGGGCTACTGTCTACATGGGGTTTTTCTCTTTCTACATCACTTACCTCAAAACCTGTCAACGGGTTGCTGCAGGCTTCGTTCAGTCCACTCTTGGTGGACTAAACCTTCTCAATCACCGCACCCATAAGGACACGGTGCTCGTCCACAATGGAGGCGCCTCGTAGTGCCTCCATCAGGTTATCTTGTGCCCCTGGTTGGACAGGGGCCGCCGGTGGAATCGGCGCACCCCCCCTCTGTAACGCCCATGATGCGGCTATATCTCCCATGTGTCGAGGCACGACTTAGAGGCATAACCGCATAGTGGTTTTGTCGCAAGAAGGGTCATCTTCACACAATCCCATATAATGAACAAGAATGGGATAAAGAGTTGGCTTACAATCACCACTTCACACAATACATGAATATAATTCATACATCATCCAAAATACAAACATATAGACCGACTACGGCCAAAATCCAGATGAAAATAAGACAACCCCAAATGCTAGATCCCCGATCGTCCCAACTGGGCTCCACTACTGATCATCAGGAAAAGACACATAGTAACGACCACGCTCCTCGTCGAACTCCCACTTGAGATCGACCCCATCATCTGCACTGGCATCGTTGGCACCTGCAACTGTTTTGGTAGAATCTGTGAGTCACGAGGACTCAGCAATCTCACACCCGCGAGATCAAAACAATTTAAGCTTATAGGAAGGATGGTGTAATAAGGTGGAGCTGCAGCGGCAATAAGCATATGGTGGCTAACATACGCAAAAGAGAGCAAGAGAAGCAACGGAACGGACGTCATCTAGCAATGACCAAGAAGTGATCCTGAACTCCTACTTACGTCATACATAACTCAGACCGTGTTCACTTCCCGGACTCCGCCGAGAAGAGACCATCACGGCTACACACGCAGTTGATGTATATTAATTGGGTCAAGTGACAAGTTCTCTACAACCGGTCATTAACAAATTCCCATGTGCCTCATAACCGCGGGCACGACTTTCGAAAGATAATACCCTACAGGGGTGTCCCAACTTAGCCCATCATAAGCTCTCACGGTCAACGAAGGATAAACCTTCTCCCGGAAAAACCCGACCAGTCTCGGAATCCCGGTTTACAAGACATTTCGACAATGGTAAAACAAGACCAGCAAAGCCGCCCGATGCGCCGACAAATCCCGATAGGAGCTGCACATATCTCGTTCTCAGGGCACACCAGATGAGACATCCTACGAGTAAAACCAGACCTCGAGTTTCCAGGAGGGGGCCCCGTAGTCTACTCAGTTCGGACCAACACTCGAAGGAGCACTGGCCCGGGGGGGCGGGTTAAAATAAAGATGACCCTCGGGCTCGCGAAAACCCGGGGGAAAAAGGCTTAGGTGGCAAATGGTAAAACCAAGGTTGGGCCTTGCTGGAGGAGTTTTATTCAAGGCGAACTGTCAAGGGGGTCCCATAAATCACCCGACCGTGTAAGGAACGCAAACTCAAGGAACATAATCCCGGTATAACAGAAACTAGGGCGGCAAGAGTGGAACAAAACACCAGGCATAAGGCCGAGCCTTCCACCCTTTACCAAGTATATATAGATGCATTAATTAAATAAGAGATATTGTGATATCCCAACATATCCATGTTCCAACATGGAACAAACTTCAACTTCACCTGCAGCTAGCAACGCTATAAGAAGGGCTGAGCAAAAGCGGTAACTAAGCCAAACAACGGTTTGCTAGGAAAGGATGGTTAGAGGCTGACATGGCAAAATGGGAGACATGATATAGCAAGTGATAGGTAGCGCAGCATGGCAAAAGAACGAACAACTAGCAAATCAAAGATAGAAGTGATTTCGAGGGGTGGTCACTTGCCTGCAAGGTTCTCAGAGTTGTCGAAAGCTTGATCCTCGTAAGCGTACTCAACAGGTTCCTCGTTCACGAACTCGTCTCCCGGCTCTACCCAAGACAACAACACAAGCAACGGAACTACAATCAATCACGAGAAATGCACAAGCAACATGATGCAAAACATGTATGATATGCGAGATATGATATGCGATGCATATGCGTGCTCCGGAAGGAAAATGATGAACAAGGCAGTAACTTGGCAAACCAAGCATGCCACTGGAAAGATGAGATGATTTCGGTCGAAATCGATATAAACATCACCGGAAACGGATGCACGGTTTGCAAATGGCAAGTAAAACAAAATGACACGAATCTGCGATTAACAGCATGATAGCACTTAAAATGCAACAAACAACAATGCTACAGCACTCCAACATAGCAACAAAGCATATGGAAGTAATCTACAGGAGATGCTTGACAAAAGATAAACTCTGAGCTATGGCTAGATCACAATATATCAAGCTCAAACAAGCATGGCAAAAGTGCAAAAGATAACAGGATCACAGACTTGGTGAAAAACTGGACATGGCAGAAAACAGCATCAGGTAGCAATGTTCAGAGCACGAAAACAACATGCTACAGGAACTTAACATGGCAAAACGAGGCATGACAGTATTTTACTAAATGCATATGACAAAAGTCCCTTACTGACCATAAGCCAAAATGGACCAGAAGATATGATGGCAAGCATGTAAACACAGCAAATTTCGTTATCAGGTTTCAGACTTAACAGAAAACAGAGCATGGCAGAAATAATAATATGTAGGCATGTTGGTGAGCTTGATGCACTCACTACAAAGCAATGCATGACAAAACAAGCATACCTACGGCAATATGGCATGCTTGTGACGATATCCATGGCAAGAAAAAGAGCATAGCATGTATGGACCAACTACAATAAGCTTGGCAAAATTGCATATCATGTTAAGAATCTGCCAGAAATATTTTATAGCAAAAGTAGAGCAAGATTGAGTCATGCTATGGCACTCCATAATTGCAACCAAGGGCAGGAATGGATCAATTACAAGAATAGCTACAAAACATCCTTACTGAACATCTCCAAAATATGCATGGATCTCTCTGTAGCATCAAGTTTACATGGCAACAAAATAACAGCAGACAAGGACTTAGAGAAATCACTAAGTCCCTGAAATCAGAAACATTATGGAGCCTAGTTTGAATGCTTGTGCTAGTCACCACAGAGATCACAAAAATACATGGCATACACCACTGGAAAGATGGGATGGCATACAACAAAACACATGTAGATCTCATGCCCATAAGATGCACAGATTAAATGATACAAAAATGACAAATCTCCAAGTTCTGTTAAGAACCAGCAGGTAACAGCAACTAGCCCTCTTGCAACAGAGATTTGGGCATCAAGATGGACTGTAATGAACATGCTGCAATTCAACAAAATGTAGATCATCACGAGACGAACAATTTGACATATTACACGCGCGAAACGGAGCTATATGCAGAGAGTTATGCAATGATGAATATGGGTACTTGCTGTAACAGAAAAAGACTTGGAAGTTTAGGGCTCGGGGAAAAGTCAACCTGCTAGAGTATCCTCGATCGGATCTGGCTGGCTCGCACGGGCTCGGGCTCCCGAGCGGCGGCGCGGGCGGCCTTCGCCGGAGAGAGGAGGGAGAGGCCGGAGGTGACGGCGAGGGAGACCGGAGGGGCGCCGGAGGGAGGAGGACGCGGCGGGCCTCGGGGCCGGCGACGGCGGTGGCCGGCGGCGGCGGCGGCGAAGGCAAGGCGGCGGGCGCGCGGTGGCGGCGGCCGGTGTCGGCGAGGCGGCGGGGAGCCGCGGCGGCGCGCGGGCTCGCGGGGAAGGCGTCGGGCCGCGGGGGAAGGGGGCTGCTTGCCCGATTCCGGAGCCTTATGGGTCTCTGGAATCGTATTCAGCTGATGGCCGAACTGAATACGGCCCTCTTCGCTAGTCTCCATGGGGATCTGCTCCCCCATGTGTCCGGCAGCGGAGGTCTCGCCTTGTGGCGCCTCCCGGACAGCATCCTGGGCTCCTCCCCGGCTCGGAGCGGTCCTCCGGGACAACACTTCGGTGTCGTCCCTGGCCCCTGGGGAATAAGCGGGCGACGGCGACATGCTGGCCATTTCCGCCGGATCCAACGAACCTCCAGACGGGGATCGCTGGATGTGGTCACGGGTCGGACTGCAATAGTACAGTTAACCATATCAAGATGATGAAGAGAAAAGGCCGGATATATGGGCATGTACTAGTCATGACACTTACAATGCGGCCTGGGGCTTGGTGCGGGGGCGTCGTTCCGGACTGCTGTCAACGTCCCACGCGGTGTTGACCGCTGGGCCGCCCTTCCCCTTCTTGGGCGTTTCCGCCTCCAGATGCGCGGAAGCCGCCCTCTTCTTCTTTCTCTCCTCAGGGGGAGGGTTATTCTCCTCCTCCTCTTCCTCGTCGTCGTCCTCCTCAGGAACGGAGGAATGAATCTCTTCGTCTCCGGATGTCACGTCCGAAGTACCCTTGCGGCGGGGGCCTCTTTTGGCCCCCTTGGCCTTTTTCTTGTCTTTCTTCTCCGGCGCCTTATATGGTGCCGGTACTAGCATCATCGCCAGATGCGGGATGACCGGTTCTTCAGGCAGCGGAGCCAGACACTGGATCCGCTTCGCCCTCTCCATCCAATCCTTGAAAAGCAAATGCTAAAAGCTCAGACACTATCCTCGAAACAAACGAGTAGGGGATACGTTAAACACAGCATACCTCCACTACAAAAAAAGACACATCCGTGATATTTTGGGCCGAACGAATTTTTTTTCTGTCATACATATGACACTTCTATGACGATAATTGTGACAAAACCCGGTATCATCATAGATGTGGTGGGCTCCTACTTCTATGACAAAAAATTATGACAGAAAATGGGCTTTTCGTCCTGGGCGGGCCGGAGACGCAACTGCACGACATTCTTTGGGCCGTCCATGACGGAAAAAACCGTGGTAGAAGCGAGGGCGAGGAAAATTTCGGGGAGTTCCCGGTTACGGTGGGACGTCGGGGGCCGAGCGATGCACGTTTCTCTCATACACGTACGCGCGTGTGTGCGAGGCGTTGGCTCTAACTGAACCCGAGCGAGGCGTTGGGCTCTAACTGAACCCGAGCGATTGCACTGCAGGCTACGCGTCACTGAACCCGAGCGATCGATCGATGGCTGTTAACTGAACCCGATCAAGCGATTCCTTCGCTACTGCTGCTAACTAAAGCAGATCGATGCTGCCTCTGGGATGAACAGTGAGCGTTGCGGGGGGGGGGGGGGGGGGTTGGATGAACAGTGAGCGGTGGCGTTGCCTCTGGATGAACAGGACCCCGTGGTGTGGTGGAGGGCTGGATGAACAGTAGACGGTGGAGGGGTGCCCGTGGATGGGTGGTTGAACAGGACCCCGTGGTGTGGAGGGCTGGATGAACAGTAGACGGTGGAGGGGTGCCCGTGGAGGGGTGGTTGAACAGGACCCCGTGGTGTGGAGGGCTGGATGAACAGTAGACGGTGGAGGGGTGCCCGTGGAGGGGTGGTTGAATAGTAGCCGGTGGAGTAGTGCGCGGTGGAGGCTGGAGGAGGTCGACGGTGGAGATGAACAGTATCCCGTGGAGTCCCGTTTTGCGGTACGCCACACCCCTCCCGATCAACAGGACCCCCGTTTCGACCGTAGGAGGTCCGTTTCGTCCGTTTTGCGGTACGCCACACCCCTCCCGATCAACAGGACCCCCGTTTCGACCGTAGGAGGTCCGTTTCGTCCGTTTTGCGGTACGCCACACCCTTCCCGATCAACAGGACCCCCGTTTCAACCGTAGGAGGTCCGTTTCCTCCGTTTTGCGGTACGCCACACCCCTCCCGATCAACAGGACCCCGTTCCGAACGCAGGAGGTCCGTTTCCTCCGTTGTGCGGCACGCCAGGCCTCGTTTCCATCGCCTGTTCCGTCCAAGCCCTCCCGATGAACATGACCACGCATTCCGTTCCGACCCAGCCGGTTGGCTCCCACGCGTTCCGTTGCCTCCCGATGAACACAACGCATTCCGTTGCCTCCCCATGAACATGACGCATTCCATTGCCTCCCCATGAACACGACGACAACGCTGTTTCTCCATTCCGACCCAGCCATGTACACGAGCCCTGGCCGTACGTATGCGCGAGTAGCGTTCAAGACCCCGCCCGTATGTACACATACGTGGCCGTATTTTCTTTCTTGCACCCTGGCCGTTGTACGTACGTGTACATGCTACGTGCGCGCCTCTACTACGACACGTACGCGCCTCTACTACGACACGTGCGCGCCTCTACATCCACCAGTATATATGTACGTACACGTTCGCGACCAGAATTACAACGCTACGTACGCTTCGACCAGGTGGGTCCCGACTGTCAGGCACTTCCTTGCGTGCGAAGATGTAGCTGGTGGGTCCCAGCAGTCAGGCGGGCGAATCATTTTTTATTGCCCGGACGCACTTCCATGCGTGCGAAGGTCTAGCTGGTGGGTCCCAGCAGTCAGGGGGGAAACATTTTTTTCGTGAAATATGGTGGCCCGTCCGGTGGGTCCACGCTGTCAGGTGGAGGAATAATTATTTTGCGCGTAATAAGGAGGCACTTCCTTGCTGCGGCCGTGGACCCAGCTGTCAGCGTCTCCACGCACATTACTCTTCCGATGGAAGTCGGTTGTTGACCACATTGACCACGCCGCGCCGAGAGCACCACGACGGTGGACGACGGCGAGGCCTAGGAAGGGGACGACATGGAGGCAGGGAAGACTCGGCAGTTGTTTCCCACGCGGAGGGGAGTACGACTGTATGAGGGTTTACTGGTTCGTCTGCTGTCGCCGGAGAATAACGGCAGGTGTGGGTGAGTAGAGGGATGGCTAGGCCAGCGATGGGAGTACGGTGGGGCGGTGAGGCCTACGCGGCAGCACAGCCGGCCGCGGGGAGGAGGGAGCAGACAGTCCCGCAGGCGGCGCTTGTTTGAGCGGCTGCAGCAGGAAGAGCAGAGATTGAAGAAGCACGACAGCCGTTGGATGGACATCCAACAGCCAGTGCTTGTGCGTCAACCTTTTTTTTAGGAAAGCCTCAAATCTGTGGAAAACAGCATACATCCCATCTGCCATTATTTCTAATAATTTACAGCACATTTGCTAATTCTTGAGGTTTTTTTGGAGCCCATATTCTTTTTGTTAGCATTACAGCCCATATTGTGGCCAGAGTTAAAAAATTATACGAAATTTTGCATATTTCGGTGCGGTCCGAACTATTTTTAATGCCGAAATTTCGACTCACATTCAAACTGATTTTAAAAATAAATTTATATCAATATAAAATCCAACAAATTCTCCACGCATAAAAATTAATGTAATTTAAAATCTTGAAATAAACAAAAGATATTTGAAACTAATTGCCGGTTTGATGTGTTTTAAAAATGTACAGCCCATTTCTCATTACTGATGGGCCATTTTCTCGGCCAGCCGAATGAAAGCTCTCCTCGTCATGAAAGATTTACAGCCCAACAGGCCTGACAAAGCGACTTACTTGGCAAATCACAAAAAAACTAGGTTGTGGCCGTGGACCCAGCTGTCAGCCTCTCCACGTACAGTACTCTTCCGATGGAAGTTGTTCCTTGACCACGTTGACCTCGCCGCGCGGAGAGCACCACGGCGGTGGACGACGGCGAGGCCTAGGAAGGGGACGACGCGGAGCCGGGGAAGATGCGGCAGTGGAAGCCCGCGCGGAGAGGAGTACGAGGGTTCACTGGTTCGGCTGCGGTGTGAGGCTGCCTTCGCTGCAGGGCCTGGCCAGAAATGGGAATAGTAGGGGGCGGTGAGGCCTCTGCGGCAGCACAGCCGGCCACGGGAGGCAGGAGCATGCGGCACGACCGGCGCTGCTTTGGGCGGCTGGAGCAAGAAGACCAGAGGTTGAAGAAGCAGTACGGCCGTTGGATGGATATCGTACGGTCACTGGAGCTAGAATCGTTCATATTGACTAAGTTGACAAAGCCCTTCGTCCCCGTCAACTTAGTAGGCCCACAAGTCAGCCTCCCACCAAGGTTGGTCCCTGCTAGCCGGGGGAGTATTAATTTTTTTGTGCGTAATAAGGAGGCACTTCCGGTGGGTCCGACCTGACAGCGGGGGGAACGCTTTTTTCGCGAAATACGGTGGCCCGTCCGGTGGGTCCCAGCTGTCAGGGGGAAACGACTTTTTCGCAAAATACTGGTGGCCCATCCGGTGGGTCCCCGCTGAAAGGTGGAGGAATAATTATTTTCCGCGTAATAAGGACGCACTTCCTTACGGCTGCCGTGGACCCAGCTGTCAGCCTCTCCATGTACATTCCACGTCCGATGGAAGTCGTTCCTTGACCATGTTGACCACGCCGCGCCGAGAGCACCATGGCGGTGGACGACGGCAAGGCCTAGGAAGGGGATGACGCGGAGCCGGGGAAGTCGCGGCAGTGGATGCACACGCGGAGAGGAGTACGAGGGTTCACTGGTTCGG
Source organism: Aegilops tauschii subsp. strangulata (assembly GCF_002575655.3). Classification (NCBI taxonomy): domain Eukaryota; kingdom Viridiplantae; phylum Streptophyta; class Magnoliopsida; order Poales; family Poaceae; genus Aegilops; species Aegilops tauschii. Next base: position 120,020,175 of record NC_053040.3, read on the forward strand.
CTGCGCTGCCGTCGCCGCAGAATAACAGGGGGTGTGGGTGAGCGGAGGGATGCCTGGCCAGCGGTGGGAGTAGTAGGGGGTGGTGAGGCCTCCGCGGCAGCACAGCCGGCCACGGGAGGCAGGAGCAGGCGGCACGACCGGCGCTCCTTTGGGCGGCTGGAGCAAGAAGACCAGAGGTTGAAGAAGCACGACGACCGTTGGATGGACATCGTACGGTCACTGCAGCTAGAATCGTTTATATTGACTAAGTTGACAAAGCCCTGGGTACGTCAACTTAGTAGGCCCACAGGTCAGCTTCCGAAACGGTGCGCCCCAGATGTCAGGGGGAGGAATCATTTTTTGGGCGGGTGAAGCTAGAATATCCGAGATTGAAGAAGAAGCACGGCATCCATTGGATGGACATCCAACGGCCACTGCTGCTAGAACCGTGTGTTGACTATAAGTTGACAAAGCCTTGCATACGTGTCAACTCTGTTTTTTTAGGGGACGCGTCAACTTAGTAAGGCCAGAAGTGTGTGGCAGAGAACTTATAACCCATTTGAGATTTATAAGAATGTGTAGCCCATTTTTGAATTCTAATGGAATTTACTACAGCCCATGTACAGTTTGTTAAAAGTACAACCCATTTCAACCAACCGTTCAAAACAGAATTCAATAAAATTTCCCACATTTTGATGGGATCCGAAATATTTTTATCCCGAAATTTCTAGTCAGATTAAATACAATTTCAATATAAATTTATATTACGTAAAAATCCAACGAAACATTGCGCTCGCAACAATTAATGAAATTAAAATTTTCAATATCCAAAAATAATGTTTTATAAAGTAATCACGTGTTTGGTGCATTTTTTATAGTTACTGCCCAGTTTTTATAATTACAACCCATTTATTATTTCTTAAAGCCCATTTCTTGTTAAGCCTAATGCATCCCTCCTAGGAAAGATTTGCAGCCCAGCGGGGCGGAGAATAACAACTTGACCTTGCCTGGGTATTCCTAAAAAAAGTATAGCTGGGCTAGCCATTTTCAGCTTGACAAAAAATTATATCTGGGCTGGATATGTGGCCTGGGCTAGACGGGCCACAGCCCGCCCAGTTAATACCTGCAGCGATATTTTCGTTGTTGTTCAGAGGAGAAAAATTAATATCTGGGCTAAACATCGAAAAACTCTGCAGTGCTCACACCTCAAAAACACAAATACTGCTCGAGCTGCTTGGTCCCAGCTGTCGGCCGCTTCTTGTGCAATTCTCTCGTTTATTGACTACTACATAGGTTGACAATGGTGTGGGACCGTGATGTCAGGAAACCAGGAGGAAGCAAAATAAATTATAGTTATATATATATAAAATAAGGATGCACTTGCGTACGTGAGGCTATGGACCTGGTGGGTCCCCATTGTCGTCCTCTCCAAGTAAAGTCATCTCCTCGCCCGCGCGCGCTTTCCGCGCGAAACAGTCAGCGCCGCCCGCCCCGCTTCCCGGTGCAGGCGATTGCTCCGCCTTCAAACGACACAAGTGCCATCCGTCCGTCCATCTGCCGCCCACATTAATGATACGCGGTTGCCGAGGCGGCTACTCTGGCGCCACACGTCCGTCCCTCCGCCCGCCCACCATTGCTATATAAACTGCTGTGCCGGCCATAGCCGCAGTCATCCGCATCTGTTCCCTTTCTCCTGTCCACACCACTACTGCCCACCATGGCTTCCTCGCGCTCCAGCGCTCTTCGGGACGGGCGGAAGACGGACCACAAGGAGATGGCAGCCATTGCTGCCGACCGGCTGGCCGGCAGGCAGCCGGAGGACGACGACGTCCCAATGGAGAACATGGTAGTCGATGATCCGGCGCCAACCCCCTCCTCCGCGCCATCCTCGCCGGTGCATTGCACCATGACCATCGGCGAGGCCTGTGCCCAATATATGGACAGGGTGAGGCAGATGCGTGAGGAGTAGTTCCGGGAGGCGCAGGCCGACGCCGCCTACAACCACATCTCCAGGAGCACCTGCAGGCGCAGGAGCAAATCGCCGCGGAGCGGGCGGAGCAGGAGGCGCTGCTCGGCTCGTACCGCTCCGCCCGCAAGGGCCGCCTCGAGCGCTGGCGGTACCGCATGCGGGTGGCAGAGGCTGCGGCTGCCTACAAAGAGGCTAGCAAAGAGGGCGATGAAGCGGGTGAGGCGCTGTTTGGCGAGACTGAGGACGAGGTAGAGGACAATGCCGGCTCCGACGAGTCCCCGCTCCGCTGGCGTCGACGAGGCCCTGCTCCGCCGAGCCCCCGCGGAGCCAACAACGAGGCAGAGGACACCGCCGGTTCCGCCGGCTCCGCTGAGGCCCCGCCCCGCCAACAACGAGGAAGAGGACATCGCCGGCTCAGCCGAGGCCCCACCCTTCCGGCAACGTGGGGGAGGATTTCCACCGCTCCGCTGAGGCGCCGCCCGCCGGCAACGAGACAGAGGACATCGCCGGCTCCGCCGAGGCCCCGCCCCGTTGCCAACGAGACCGCGCCACACAGAAAACAAGGAAGAGTAGAACACGGTAGGTCGCCGCCGCTCGGGTCCAAGTAAGGCCACCGCTGCAACCCTCCGGTTGAAGCCAACCTAGGCGGGTTGCCATTGACGGCCGATTAGCTTCTTGGCGGCGACGTGGAGTCGGAGAGCTGCGCTAGAGAAGAACGCTGCTTCTACTTAACTGCTGGTGCAGTTGGCTGACTGACACGTGGGCCCAACAGGCCACATGTCAGTTACGCAACTGCACCTGCAGTTAAGTCACTGAAGCTTCTGTTCGGCTCAGCGGGACACATGTGGGTAGCTTCGGTTAATTAATTATACCTCCAGCGCACCCCTTTTTAGTTGAAGAATGTATGAAATGTAATGAAATCCGGCATGTTTATATGAAATCCGACCGTGTATGAATGAATTTATTTCGATTAGTTCGAATTCCTGTATCACTGGCATTGGATGAACATGCAAAACAATACGTACTAGCATTATTCCCAGGGTGATCACCTCGTTTGCTGCAGTTTCACATGTACTCCCTCCGGTCCTTTCTAGTCTGCATACAAGTTTTGTCTGCAGTCAAAGTATCTCTACTTTGACCAATCTTATACAAAAAAGTATGCACTTTCACAATGTGCGAAGTAAAAAGGAACAGAATGAGTACAAAGAGTTTGAGAAGCTTTTTAGCGTTTCTGTACATTGCAATCAAACACACAGGCCTGGCAATTCATAGAGAACATTCAAAACAATCGATGATTATGCATCTCAGCGGCTCACATGTCAGAGGCAATATTTACTTCACAACTAAAGAATGAAGAAAAAATTGATCGACGCTGCTGACAGCAAAGGGCGTCCCATTCGAAAATATCAAACGCATGTCTTGCTAAAATCAATGAGCAAAATTTGACAAGGTTGTCCCATTCCAAAATATCAAATGCCTACGATTGTGGAATGGGCAGGGTTTTCCATCAGTTCGGACATTGACATGGCACCTCGTGCTAAATAAACCAGCTGTTCTTTTTGTATGATTTCACCCTTATATGTTGCAACGCCTTAAACTTATCGGCGCCTCCTTTCTTGTGGTGGAAATGAATGATTCGATGTATTCATGAACATTTTGTGCAGTTCCCATTGAAATCAACTTGAGCACCCCTGTTTGCACAAATACAAAAAAGTGATTAGTATAAAGCAAACTGTACTATGAATTGACAGTTTCAATAGGCACATACCTGGTCCATGTAGAGCACACTTTTAGAAAAATGGAACTCACCAGAAAGAATCCTAGAACAACATTGTACTCGCGCATCACAGCAAAAAAATGGAGATTTGTCAGTCCTTCTGAGCTGAAGTCAGTTTGGTCTTGTGGGGAGTAATGTAACCATCCTTCAACTGGTCCTTCTGATGAGAAGATAGACAGGGCTTCTTCATCCTAGCATAATCGGAACTAGTCACTTCACGTACTCCATATTCTTCTTCAGAGGAAGATTATCCTGTTGTGCAAAGACAAGAGGACTATTAAATGCTAGCATCCCTGTTTGCTCGAAAAAAAAGGAAAGGAAATATTTAAAACAGCACAGATGAAGCACTTCTCAAGGACAATACCACTTTTTCATGATAGTATCTAAACAGTAGCACAACACCAATAGAGATGACAAAGCTCAATCATATGGATGAAATCAGTGGGCGAGTACCAACCTTTGTCAGGAGGCTTATTGTGTAGAGCATACAGATGAAGCACTTCTCCGGAACCATCTGTTGCTATCTACGGTGGTGGCCATGCTTACTATATACTCCTCGATTAATTTAATGTTTCCAACATCTTCTTGTGCAGTTCCACTAAAACATATGGTATCTTCAAAGAAGATCCCTGTTTGCACAAGTAGAGATAATTACATATTACATTAAGAGTGGCATCAAATCAGTGGCAAAACAATTACTCGTTCCAGCCATAGGAATAAATTAAGATGCAAAACTATATCATTACTTGTGTCATCACAGTTCCAGTGCTTCATTACCGCACCGGGAGTTGATTTTTGTTTTTCTTCCGCTTGTTCTTCCCCTTCATCACTTGGTTCAATAACAGACAAGCTTCGCCTTCAATGTAAGATTTGGCATGTCAATTAGGGAGCACAAGTATAGTACTAAACTTAATTTTCTGATGAAAGTGGCAAAATACAGGCCAGCAGTTGTGAAATATCCTTATCTTACCTCAATGGGATATTACGGTGCACATACAGATTGGAAGTCTTGTCTTCATTTGTGCAGTTCACTAAAATCAAGCAACATTATCGTACAAGTAGCACACCATATGAAAGCACACTGCAGAATCATGTGAAAGAAGGCTAGTACCGACCTCTCATGATGCGGAATTCAAACAACTCACAAGAAGAAGATCTGAACCAAATTCGCCTTAACGGATAGGTGCAACGGGACCAAGGTGCGTGCATGCGCGTGTGTGTGTGTGTGTGTTTAACTAAGATCTCCTCTTGTGCAGTTCCACTAAGATCAAGCAATCAAGCAACGTTGTCGATGTGACATTTTGGTTGAACTGCACAAAACACTCTTAAAACAAAAGTGTTTTGTGCAGTGCAACAAAAGGTCACAATGGCAACGAGGTGAAGTAGATAACCCTGTTTACACAGAGGTGCAAAGGAAACAATTAGTGGTCAATAACGGTGGATGACACAGAAGCCAACAAAAAGAAGCATCTACCTTATCTAAATGGGAAAGAAAGCAAGACAGTAGCATTTCTCAAACGGTAGCATTGATTAATATTAACATAGAGATTATATTAACAATAAAATTCGTTAAACATGTAATTTGCTTTTAACTGTGGCATTGCATCAATTTTCCAGCGGCATTATTAGAGGGTGTTTGTTTACAGGGACATTTTGGTCTAGGGACTAAAAAAACTCCGTGTCAGTCCCATCTAAACCAAACAGGAGGGACTTTTAGGGACTAAAAGTGGGCATTTGGGACTAAAGAAAGAAGACCCCGAGGGAGTCTTTTTGGGACTTTTTCCAACAGTTGCCCCTGCCACGCATCGCACCTTGTCTCTATTAGTTCATTACTAGGGGTAACATGGTCTTTTAGCATGTCATTTCATAACCTCTAGTCCATGTTTAGTCCCTGGAACCAAGCAGCTAGGGACTAGGGAGTTTTTAACCAAACAGGGCCTTAGATTAACAATAGCTAATGAGTTGCACGGGACAGTGGTCGCACCAGCACCATGTGCATCTACCGATGTACTGTGGTCATGCACAGTCTGTTGCAACAAAGAACAAACAACCAAGGAGCATATTTGTGTTGGTCCCAGTTTTGTTATCTTTAGACACCTTTCCCTATGTGAGCGCAGCAAATCTAGTCCTGCTCAAACTCTACAGCCTTGTCCCTTCCTTTCCTTTTTGAACTAGTACTTTCGCCCCTTCCTTTCCTCTTTGAACCACGTCCTAGATTTATGCGATACAACTTTCCCCACCACTTTCCCCCATTCGTTTCCTCTTTGAACCATGTCCTAGATTCATGCTATATACATCTTTTCCCACTACTTTCCCCCACTCCTTTCCTCTTTGAACCACGTCCTAGATTCATGGTATACATGCAGCTAGAGCAATGCATGTGGAGTAAGTAAATTAAACCTTAAGGTTCTTGGGGCGTGGTTCGGTGGGCGACGGTACGGCGACGAAGAAGAAGGGGTCGGAGGCCCTCCCGCGCCGCCGCTGGGTGGAAAGTGAACACCTGCGCCGGTAGTCCCTCGCCGACGGCGACAGCGTTAAGCCTCCTTCCCTTCCCGGCGGACGGATCCTGCCGGCTCTTTGAGCAGCAGTGAGGGGAGAGAGAGGCCAACGAAGTCTTGTTTAGATCTGCAGAGGGTGAGAGAGTGTGAAGAGAGCAACTACAAGCGCTGAGGCTCCAGCGAGAGAGGGTGAGAGAGTGTGAAGAGAGCAACTACAAGCGCTGAGGCTCCAGCGTGTATATATATACTGGAGAGAGAGTGTGAAGCTTGCAAACCCTAGAAAACATTTGGACCAGTCAAAGAATCCACCCGAGACCTCAAGTTTGATGAGCGAACAGGCTAACCAGCTACACAACCCTCCCGTTATGTTCAACGAGAGGGAAATAACCTTTTATACATTCCTGCATTCGTGTGACAAGCATATCGTGTTTTTTGTGTGTGGGGGAGTCATTGGGATTTCAATCATAATCGTGTCATGTGGCTTTGGTGGTAAGACTATCCACAGTGGTGCAGAAAAAATGCAGCCTTAGTCACCTTACCTCTCTCCACGTAGTACGTTGGGTCCCACCAGTCAGAGGGTGAAACAAACAAATTAATAAGAAAAAATAAAAGCGCCAGCGGTGTATCTTACCTCACACATCTCGCTACTGCTTGGGAACACTGTCCAATTGATCCCTCTGTTCGCTCACGTACTATTTTAAGTGAATCCTTATTATAACATGCACACAAATTTTGGGCACTTGTATTCGACTTAAGTCAGTGTGCCACCGTATCTCGTATACTTACTACTCCCTCCGTCTAGGTGTAATAAGTCATGTTAGAAGGTGCAACAGGACCAAGGTGCGTGCGTGTGTGTGTGTGTGTGTGTGTTTAACAGCATGTGTGTGTTAGAGAGAGCGACAGATCGACCTACTCCTACAGAGAGATGTTGTGTAGTGTAGTACGATTTTAGCCATGAGAGTCGGTGCATCCTCTCGTTTCCGGGCGTGTCCGGTAGGGACATGTGGACAGCTGCCACGCCCGCTCCTAACCAGCCTGGCCCACCCAATGCCCCTCCATCGCGCGCGCTTCCCGCCCGAAACGGTCAGCGCCGCTCCAAAGAATCGGTGCCGCATTCATGCCCGGGCAGAGCGGACGCGACCTCTCACTGGCGCAAGAGTGGTGGTTGCTTCGTCCGTCCAACTTACTGCTGGGTCTATGTGATTTGACGGCTCATTGGTCTTTATTACTTAGGTGGTAGGACTGCTGGATGTCCCACGCTTTCGGCGAAAGGAGGTACTACTACTAGATTACAATTTTCACCATTCTTACAGCGGAGGCGTGCAAGAGCAGTGAAAACACACAGGCTCAGTGATTACATGCCCCACCTCACACTATCACCGTGCGACACCTAACTCTTTACATAGTACTCCCATCGTTCCTAAATATTACTAGATGAGTCCCCGCGCGTTGCCGCGGAACAGCGGTATATCTCTCTGCGCAAAATTATCGATTTCATAGAACTAAAAAAACTCTATAACCGCATGACAAATGTGGTAGCCAAACTAAATAAACTCCCATCATCATTTAGATCATCCCACGTAAGGAAAAAAGATCAGCCAACTCCTACTGCATAATGGGATTATATTTTTCTTTTTGACATGTTAATGGGACTTAAAAGCTCACTTACATGCATGCTACCGGTGCATGCTTGCATGCAGACATGTTGATGTGATTTAAAACCCACTCACATGCATGTGCCACGGTATTTCTGCATGCTTGCATGTGGCTTAGTGTGGAGCCTCTCAACGTCTAGATCAGACGGCTATTATGGACTGATTTACTTCATCTAACTGCTACATCAATTTTGATGATGTGGCTCAAGGAGAAGATAGAGAATTCCTAGTAGTGGGAGCTAGCTATTACTAGTAGATAAGTCTTTGTAGAGATTCCACTACATACGGAACAAAATGAATGAATCTACACTTAAAATGCATCTACATACATCCGCATGTGGTTCATGGTGAAATCTCTACAAAGACTTATATTTAGGAATGGAGGAAGTACTAGTATAGTACGTACTGTAATTTATCAGCGAGATAAATTTGTACAATGCTATGAAGCTTCCAGCTTTTGTTACATGTATCTTGCGTCCAAGGTTGCCCGTTGCAACATTTCATCAAATACAAAGGAGACTAACATGCATGCTATGGCATCTCAATGATTGACAGATCATAGCAAATATGTACTCCCTCCGTTCCAAAATAAGTGTCTCAACTTTGTGCAAACTTTAGTACAAAGCTGTACTACTACTAAAGTTGACACTTATTTTGGAACAGAAGCAGCTAAAGAAAAAAACGTCCATGCAGTCCCTAGCCCTTGAACCGTGAACCCTGACCAGGCTTCAATTTGCTGGCAACGTTCGAGCTTCCTAATAAATGAAGTTTGCAACCTTTTGACCATTGGATCATTTTGTGCAGTTTCACCAAAATCGAGATGAGCATCCCTGTGGCAAAGAAATTGAAGAAGTGTGATTAGAATAAGATTGCTGGGACTAATTGATGAGACATAAACTCATCAATAATACAGTACGTAGAAGCCAGTAGAGGTATGTGCGGGGCAAAGAAGTAGAGAAATATCCACAGGGAGTGATGTGGGCAGCTGGAGCAGTGGTGCAAGCCGGCTGTAAAGGGAGTTGTACCTGAGGGACGTAGCTCAACCTTGAGGAGGGCGGCGGGAGGCGGCAACTGCCCACGTCGTGGCAGTGAGAAAGGGACGAAGGCAACCTCACCGGCTTTGTGAGAGAGAACGGCGGGGACCCCTGATCGGGACGTGCCGACAGTGGGTTTTCGCCGTCGGCGACGGCCACCGCATCTACACTAAGCATCCACCCCTTCCCCAAGCGGACGTGATCCGCCGGGATGTTAAAGATGTGGCCACAGTCGTTTTGTGCGAGAGAGTGTGAAGAGAGCAACCCCAGCAAGCAACCGTGTAGGCTGGCCCGTCCTAACTATGTATATAGTGGAGCGGTTTCCTTTTCTCTCCATATGAACCTATCATATTGCGTACGTGCCACTGAAGAAAAAAAACTTTATTTATAAATGACGCGGCACCTACTACTCGTTCTCCTATAACCTTGCGCTTGGAATCTCCAAAATATTAACCTTGCGATTGGCTCTTCGCCTCTTCGGGAAGTCGAGCAATAATGGTAGTGCATTATATATCGTTCTGGCTATATGAGACCGAATGAATTGTTGCGCGTCCACCACGTGGGCGAGGGTCGAGGGGCGAGGGAGAGTGCTACATACGGAGCAAAATGAGTGAATCTACACTCTAAAATACGTCTATATACATCAGTGTTTGGAGTATGTACTAGTAGTTCATATTGAAATCTACTAAAGGACATATATATTCCAAACAATATGATATAATCTCTATAACCAAGGTAGTAGGGACGAGGAGTAAGCGGAGGGAGCAGTAAATTTTTCTCCTCGTCCTGCGAGCCATCGCGCGCATGGGCGAGGGAGCGGGCGTAAGGCGGAGCAAGCTTCACCTCATCCTGCGAGCCACCGCGCCCGTGGGCGGGGGAGACGGCGTACTAAGCAAGCTTCTCCTCGTTCTGCGAGTTGACGGGACACATCAAAAGTACTCCAGTGTATAGATCCTTGCCTCTAAGATAGGCCCCACATTGTTTGCCTCTTTTTTTAACATAACACGTCAAGTCGCAATTTGTTTGTTCACCCATGGTAGACGATCCTCCCTCCACCAAGTGGAAAACCAGTACACGTGCCAAATTACCACGTGGGCTGCCTTTTTCGAACAGAAATGAGCTCCACCGTGTACCCGCGCGGGTGTGGTTGGGAAAGAGACGGGAGTACGTGCGCCATGCATGCACCTCTTCTCTTCGTGCACGTCCCCCACCTACGTGGGTGTGTGTGAGAGATACAAACCGCGTTCGTGAGTGTTTTTTGTTTTGGGGTGGGGGCGGGGTGGGGGGTTGATTTCGTGAATTATTTGTGGGAATATGTGTCGATGACATCTCAAACAAAATTTTGCATGCAATGTGTGTGAAATGGAGGCCTATCCATATCATACATGGAGGGTCGGGCAATCCACGAGAAGAGAGGGAGGTGTCATAGCTATCGATAGAGTCGAAGAGAGGATCAAGTGGGTGGGTGCGAGATCGATGAAGAGAGCCATCGAAATTGTGTGTGTGTGCAAGTCAAAGATATAGGGCGACTGGCCAACCGGAACGTTAGAGGGCACATGTCAAGTTTGTGTGTGGCAGGGAGACATGACTAGAGCGCTCGATGTATCGGTGTGTGTGGGGAGGAGGGGGGTGGGGGAGGGGTAGGCAGAGGCCTAACTATAGAGGTAGAATGACTCATATATGTGTTGAGAAGGAGAGACCTAGCTATGTCTTGAGGGAGATCGGTCGACATCCATATATAACTGAAGGACGGGAAATATGATGGGACAGAGAGAGAGAGGAGAGAGAGAGTGAGGGAGAGGGAGGGAGAGGGGTAGAGTGCTGGATGGGTGATGGAGTTGCTTCTCGAAGATGGTGGGAGAGGCCTACTAGACAAACTGAGGGTGGAACTGCAATGTTATCAATAAGAGTGGGGATGTGTTTCTGTGTGTGCCTGTGCGTGATAGATGTGTAGGGACGCATCCATGGATGATGAAGGGGAACCATGTGTTTGGTAAGCAAACCTAACTAGATCGGTAGATCAATTGTTGTTTGTCGGAGGAAGGGAGAGACACAACTAATGAGGTAGATCGATTGACGTGTGGGTAAAAAACGAGTTATAAGGACCTAGCTAGCTATATGTATAGCGAGAGATCGGTCGGTGTACGTCCATTTGTTAGAGGCAAATAAGGCCCAGCGAGACGGATAGACAGAGAGAATGGAGCTAGGAGGTGGTGCGAGAGGCCCAACTACTAGCTAGATTGGGGGAGGAGTGTGCGGTTGTGAGATCGATGAAAAGAGGGGCGAGAGTTTACATGTGTGTCTGACCGTATGAGAGACACGCGGCAAGGACACATAAAGGAGGAGATTGAAGGTGTGTGTGTATGTTGTAAGCAGGCATCGCTGGAGAGGTTTATCGATCGGTGTGTGTCGGAAAGGAGTTGTGGAGACTCTGGGAGAGCGACCTAAAGAGAAAAATCAATGTGCCCGGTGGATAGAATGCCGAGGGAGGGGGAGGGCGAGGAGGGCGTGTGCATGCACGAGAGAAAGTTAGTGGTAGCTACAAAGGTTAGAGGATTGTGTCGGTGTAAGAGACTAACAAAGATCATAATTTGATATGAAAGCGGATTCATATATTTGAATAGGAGATCATAGTGTTTTAATCACTGCATGCATGAATATAGCGGTGATACACGTGCTGTGCACATGTTATACCATAATGTGATAATGCATGGCATTTGCAACTCACAGCTAAATGCCGAACAATCTAAACCATACTATACATCAAACAATCTCACATTTTATTTGAATTTCTGATAATGTGTGGCGTTTGCAGCTTACAACTAAATATCGAACAATCTAAACAATACTATATATCGAACATTCTCACATTTTATTTGAATTTGTGGTAATGTGTGGTGTTTGCAACTCACATCTAAATACTTGTAGGCGTAGGGGGCGGGGCACCATACATAATGTGATAAACACATTATACATATGAGACATGGTTTAGATTATGAAGATCTAGCTAGAGCTAGAAATGTAATGTGATTTGAAATCAAAATAAAGTGGATTCAAAAAATCTAGTTCGAGTTCATATAGTACACATAGTTCATATGTAACTCGAGACTAATCATGTGGTGTGCTGTGAAGATAATACACAAACGATGGTTTAACTTGACAATAATGATGATTGTAGATCTTATTAAAACAGAGAAACGAATTCAAATGCTTTGACTTCACAACAATCATTATTGTAGATCTTATTCAAATAGAGAAACGAATTCAAATTTAGTTCGTATTCAAGCGGTAGTATATACGTTTGGAATGCACTAAAACGTTCATTTGAGTAGTGGTTGCATGCATTATACACGTAGCGAAATATTTTAATTGAACATAACATGAATTCAAAGTTTTGAATGACATTTGTAGTGCGCATTGATTTGGTACAGTACACGTTAGGCTTGTCCGGAAATTTCAACCCGCGCCTTGTTAGCCCAAAATATTTAAGATATATCTTTGTCTCGTTGTGCTCCGACAACTCCCTCCATCTCAACCCGCGCCTTGCTATTCCGAAATTACAACGCGCGCGAAAACTCCCACCTCCTGTGAAATCCCGACACGCGAAATGCCCGTGGTACCCTTGAACCGAAAGAACCGGTGGGGGTACTTCCGTAACTTACCGCACATTTCGGACAAGCGCGTCTCTAAGCCATGGTTCCCCACTGCCATCCCATCCGCCCACCCATTCGTACACCGAGGCCGCGAAAACCCGCGACGAAACCACACACCCTGCTCCGTCCGCCACCCAGCCGGAGCCTCCTCCCCGACGACGTTGTCCACAGCAACACCTCGACGTCCCTCATCCACCGTACCGGATTAGGATCCGTCGTCGATCTCATCGCCCCGCCGGCTCAGCCACCCCGTCCTCCACCTCCAAGGAGCTGCCCCGACGTTCCCCTCATCTGTCGCGCCACCTCCATTCCCACACCGCCGTCTTCACCTGCACCACCGGAAGAGCATCATCATCACAGTTTCCTCGGATGAAGCTGCGGCCTAATCGGTGCCACCAAAGAGGCTGTACACTAATCGCCGCATTTTCTTCTTGATTCGATCTCATGTTGATGCCGGCGCTCGGTCCCGAGCCGACACGGCGTGGCTCCATCCACGGCGGCGTCGCCGGCCACTTCCTCCATGGCGTCGCTCCCTCGGCGGCAACGTCCACATCAGTAGGAGCTGCTGCTGCTTTAGCTCTCGCTCGCGCTGCTGCTCTGCTCTTGCTCTCGGTCCCCTGCCTGGTCTGCTCTTGCTATTGCTCTTGCTCGCGCTGCTGCTCTCGCTCTTGCTCTTGCTTGCGATTCTTCTCCGATTTAGCTACACTTCAGTCGACTGAATCGACTTTTGGGTCAGTCGATTTTCAGGGGGTGGGGGGGGGGGGCTCGTCGGGGCGAAGGAAGAACTAGTCGCAGCGGGGAGGGGGGCTCGCCAGAGAGGTACCCCACTATCTATCTTAGGGTTCAGGATGGGGGCGGTGGTCGCCGGCGGTGGCGGGGCGTTGGCGGGGCGGTGGCGTGGGGATCGCCAGAGAAAAAGCTCGGCACGCGGGGGCCTAGAGGGATGGCCGGGGCGGCGGCGGCGGACTGGCGGTGGGGAGTGTTTTCGGGGCGGGCGGGGCGGTGCACCGCCGGCCGCGGGCGGCGGGGGGCTGCTGTTTGGAGATGCATGCAGGGCCGAGAGGTTCAAAAGTTCGAATCCTCCTCCAGTACGTCATGGGCCTCCTTTTATATGTCCAAGGGGCTGCCATAGGATGTGTAAAGCTTCTACAGTACCTATGCTTATCGCCGGTGTCTTATAACAAACGCCATAAATGCACTGCTTACGTGCCCTCTAGCTTTATCGGGGACGGGAGGAGAGCCCGTCCCGTCCGTTGCCGCCTCACCCCATCTTGACACCCGCCTACACCAATGAGGCATTAAGTGCCAAGTTGGCTGGTCGGCTGCTGCGCTGGAGAGGTAGCAGGGTCTTCACGAAGATCTGCATGTCACCACGTAGGTGCGTGCCAGGCTGGTAGGTTGGCCACTGCGCTGGAGTGGTGATGGGGTGGCGGAGTCTTGCCGCGGTCTTGCCGATACCCCCTGCAAGGATCCTGCCGGGGCTTCACGGACGTCCCCGGCAAGGATCTTCCCGGAGCCTCGTCTTCAGGCCCTCACAAAGATCTGCACGCCACTACGCGCACGCCCTTGGATCTTAGTTTTAACATTGTCGATGGTGTCAAAGCTCTCAACCTCAAGGGTGCCTTTGTGAGTGATCTGCAAATCGTCCCCGGCAAGGATCTTGCCGGGGTTCCGCGAGCCGTCCCGGCAAGGATCTTGTCGGGGGTCCAGCTTGTCCGTTGTCTTCTGGTCTCTAGCTTGGCTGCTTCTCCTCGCCTTGTATTTTGTTCTCGGTCGCCCCCCTTCAGGCCTCGCCACGGGTGTGGCTACGACTGCCCATGCACAAGTATGGGGTGCTAAAGAGCCCAAACTTTAGCACATCGACAATATATATAATATGATTTACAAATACAATGATCTCAAAATCATAAGGTCGAATTCAAAATTTTTAAACCAAATTATGTTCTACTAAAATGTATGGATCAGTAATATCTACATATTAAATAACATAGATGCGTGTGAATTCATATGAGTATGCATGTTTGATAGACCAATTTTGGTTCGAGTATGAATTACATGTATCATCATTTCGAATTCAAATATTTGAATCCCTTTTATGTTGACATTTTCTATACACACAACTAAATATTTGAATCTCCTTTCACACCCATCTCTCTTGCATGCTCCGTCATGTAGCTATCACTCTCTTTTCTCCAGCTCACCCGCACGCCCACTTCATGTTTCTCCTATTTTTTCAAACATGGTCTCTCGATGTCTCCCTTGAGAAGTGTCACACTCTCCCTATCATTATACATTACACGGTTTTCATTATCTCTCACGTCTCTACCGTTCTCTGGTATCACTAGGTACCTAAGCTTTCTTTTTCACCGCCACACACACACACTCCCCCTCGTCTTTCACTTTGTCTTTCTCTCTATGGGGTTCTCTCACACACCCTATATCTCTCTAAATATGACTCATACCACTAAAATTACTCTCTCCCGCATACACAACATTTGTTGCGGTCTCCTTTCCGTCTCCATCCCAGTTATAAAACTGACATTATTCATTTGTTTACCAGTCAGACAAACTCCCTGATACGTCTCCAACGTATCTATAATTTTTGATTGCTCCATGCTATTATATATTCTGTTTTGGATGTTTAATGAGCTTTATTATACACTTTTATATTATTTTTGGGCCTAACCTATTAACCCAAGGCCCAGTGCAAATTGTTGTTCTTTGCCTATTTCAGTGTTTCACAGAAAAAGAGTATCAAACGGAGTCCAAACGGAATCAAACCTTCGGGAGCGTGATTTTTGGAACAAACGTGATCCAGAGGACTTGGAGTGAACGTCAAGAAACATACGAGGAGGCCACGAGGTAGGGGGGCACGCGTACCCCACCTGGGCGCGCCCTCCACCCTCGTGGGCCCCTCGTGGCTCCACCGACCAACTTCTTCCTCCTATATATACCTACGTACCCCGAAACTATAGAGGAGCACCACGAAAACCTAATTCCACCGCCGCAACCTTCTATACCCGTGAGATCCCATCTTGGGGCCTTTTTCGGCGCTCCGCCGGAGGGGGCATCGATCACAGAGGGCTTCTACATCAACACCATAGCCTCTCCTATGATGTGTGAGCAGATTACCACAAACCTTCGGGTCCATAGTTATTAGCTAGATGGCTTCTTCTCTCTCTTTGGATCTCAATACAAAGTTCTCCTCGATCTTCTTGGAGATCTATTCGATGTAACTCTTTTCGCGGTGTGTTTGTCAAGATCCGATGAATTATGGGTTTATGATCAAGATTATCTATGAACAATATTTGAATCTTCTCTGAATTCTTTTATGTATGATTGGTTATCTTTGCATGTCTCTTCGGATTATCAGTTTGGTTTGGCCTACTAGATTGATCTTTCTTGCAATGGGACAAGTGCTTAGCTTTGGGTTCAATCATGCAGTGCTCGATCCCAGTGAGAGTAGTGGAAACGACACGTATTGTATTGTTGCCATCGAGGATAAAAAGATGGGGTTTATATCATATTGCTTGAGTTTATCCCTCTACATCATGTCATCTTACCTAATGTGTTACTCTGTTCTTATGAACTTAATACTCTAGATGCATGCTGGATAGCGGTCGATGTGTGGAGTAATAGTAGTAGATGCAGGTAGGAGTCGGTCTACTTGTCACGGACGTGATGCCTATATACATGATCATGCCTAGATATTCTCATAATTATGCACTTTTCTATCAATTGCTCGACAGTAATTTGTTCACCCACCGTAATACTTATGCTATCTTGAGAGATGCCACTAGTGAAACCTATGGCCCCCGGGTCCATTTTCCATCATATTAATCTCCCGTCAACAAGCTATTTCTATCGCCGTTTATTTTGCTTTCTTTACTTTTAGTCTTTATCATAAAAATACCAAAAATATTATCTTATCATCTCTATCAGATCTCACTTTTGCAAGTGGCCGTGAAGGGATTGACAGCCCCTTTATCACGTTGGTTGCAAGGTTCTTATTTGTTTGTATAGGTACGAGGGACTTGCATGTGGCCTCCTACTGGATTGATACCTTGGTTCTCAAAAACTAAGGGAAATACTTACGCTACTTTGCTGCATCACCCTTTCCTCTTCAAGGGAAAAACCAACGCATGCTCAAGAGGTAGCAAGAAGGATTTCTGGCGCCGTTGCCGGGGAGTCTACGCACAAGTCAAGACGTACCAAGTACCCATCACAAACTCTTATCCCTCGTATTACATTATTTGCCATTTGCCTCTCGTTTTCCTCTCCCCCACTTCACCCTTGCCGTTTTATTCGCCCCCTTTTTCCGTTCGACTTTCTTTGCTTGCCCCTTGTGTCCCATGTGCCGTTATGGCTAGTCCTTTATCTACTCCTTTGTCTCCCGAGAATGAAGTTCTTAATTTTAAACAAAGGGAGGGAGAAAATCTAAAAGATGCTTGGTACAGAATTTGCAATGCTCAAAATAGATCTACTAGGAAGCAGTCTACTTCCGTTCTTCTTCGCAATTTTTATGTAGGCATCACTCCTTGGAATAGATATATTCTTGATACCAATACCGGAAGAAATTTCTTGGGTAGCCATACTTTTGATTCTTATAATGCTATGATAGATTTTTTTGGCCCACCACCTCTTTTGGTTAATGGAACTATTTTAACTTTGGAACATGTGATGCAAAGGCTTGAAATTATTGAAAATAAAGTTGCCACCGTAGAGTTGATTGAAAATTTGGATAGAGAGATCCATAACCAAATTACCCAATACGGATCTAAGGTAGGAGTTGCTCTTAAATTTTTTAAAGAAAAGGAACCTATGGTTACGAAAAGATAGATAAAGATTCCACTAGAATTGATAAAATTGAGGATATTATTACGAACCTAGGGTCTGCCTTTTCTTCTGTGAAAAACACTCCAAAACCTTCTAATGCTAAGATTGCCAAATTGATGTATGTTCCTAAAAATAAGGGTGAAACTTCTAGTAACGGAAATGCGGATCTCAAATCCATAAGTGTTCACCCCAACTTTCTCGCTATCCTTAAGCAACCTTTTGCTACAAATGATTTTCTCGATTTTGTGCCTAGGAGTTTGATAATTAATAAAAAAGGAAACTCCTAAGGGTTATAGGTGTCTTATTGAGGAATTGCCTACCAAAGATGATAATATTAGATCTATCCTTGCCTTTATGCCTAGCTAGGGGCGTTAAACGATAGCGCTTGTTGGGAGGCAACCCAATTTTATATTAGTTTTTTGCTTTTTGCTTTTGTTTATTAATAAATAATCCATCTAGCTTCTGTTTAAATGTGGCTTTCTGTTTTAATTAGTGTTTGTGCCAAGTAGAACCTTTGGGAAGACATGGGGAAAGTCTTTGCGATCTTGCTGTAAAAGAAAAACAGAAACTTTAGCGCTCACGAGATTAGCTATAACTTTTTACTGGAGAGTGCTATTTAGTTGATTCTTTTTGACGATGATTAATAGATAAATTCCTCACGTCCATAAATTTATTTTAGATTTTTTGGAGTTCCAGAAGTTTGCGTTAGTTACAGATTACTACAGAGTGTTCTGTTTTTGACAGATTCTGTTTTTCGTTTGTTGTTTGCTTATTTTGATGAATCTATGGCTAGTAATGGATCTTATGGACCATAAAAAAGTTGGAATACAGTAGGTTTAACACCAATATAAATAAATAATGAGTTTATTACAGTACCTTGAAGTGGTGTTTTGTTTTCTCTCGCTAACGGAGCTCACGAGATTTTCTATTAAGTTTTGTGTTGTGAAGTTTTCAAGTTTTGGGTAAAGATTTGATGGATTATGGAACAAGGAGTGGCAAGAGCCTAAGCTTGGGGATGCCCAAGGCACCCCAAGGTAAAATCTAAGGACAACCCAAAAAGCCTAAGCTTGGGGATGCCCCGGAAGGCATCCCCTCTTTTGTCTTCGTCCATCGGAAACTTTACTTGGAGCTATATTTTTATTCACCACATGATATGTGTTTTTCTTGGAGCATCTTGTATGATTTGAGTCTTTGCTTTTTAGTTCACCACAATCATCATTTCTGTACACACCTTTTGAGAGAGACACACATTAATCGGAATTTATTAGAATACTCTATGTGCTTCACTTATATCTTTTGAGCTAAAATTTTTTGCTCTAGTGCTTCACTTATATCTTTTAGAGCACGGTGGTGGTTATATTTTATAGAAATTATTGATCTCTCATGCTTCACTTATATTATTTTGAGAGTCCTTTAGAACAACATGGTAGTTTACACAGTGCATTGAATACTAAGAGAAGTTTGATACTTGATAGTTGTTTTGAGATATAAAGGTGGTAATATTAGAGGTGTGCTAGTTGAGTAATTGTGAAATTGAGAAAATACTTGTGTTGAAGTTTGCAAGTCCCGTAGCATTGCACGATGGTAAACGTTGTGTGACAAATTTGAAGCATGAGGTGTTCTTTGATTGCTTTCCTTATGAGTGGCGGTCGGGGACGAGCGATGGTCTTTTCCTACCAATCTACCCCCTAGGAGCATGCGCGTAGTGCTTGGTTTTGATGACTTGTAGATTTTTGCAATAAGTATGTGAGTTCTTTATGACTAATGTTAAGTCCATGGATTATACGCACTCTCACCCTTCCATTACTGCTAGCATGTTCGATACCATGCATTGCCCTTTCTCACCTTGAGAGTTGGTGCAAACTTCGCCGGTGCATCCAAACCCCGTGATATGATACGCTCTATCACACATAAGCCTCGTTATATCTTACTCAAAACAGCCACCATACCTACCTATTATGGCATTTCCATAGCCATTCCGAGATATATTGCCATGTAACTTTCCACCGTTCCGTTTATTATGACACGCATCATCATTGTCATATTGCTTTGCATGATCATGTAGTTGACATCGTATTTGTGGCAAAGCCACCTTTATAATTCTTTCATACATGTCACTCTTGAGTCATAGCATATCCCGGTACACCGCCGGAGGCATTCACATAGAGTCATATTTTGTTCTAAGTATTGAGTTGTAATCTTTGAGTTGTAAGTAAATAAAAGTGTGATGATCATCATTATTAGAACATTGTCCCAAGTGAGGAAAGGATGATGGAGACTATGATTCCCCCATAAGTCGGGGTGAGACTCCGGACGAAAAAGAAAGAAAGAAAAGAGGCCAAAAGAAAAAAAAGGAGAAGAAGGCCCAAATAAAAAAAGGAGAAAAAAGGAAAAATGAGAGAAAAAGAGAGAAGGGACAATATTACTATCCTTTTACCACACTTGTGCTTCAAAATAGCACCATGATCTTCATGATAGAGAGTCTCCTATTTCGTCACTTTCATATACTAGTGGGAATTTTACATTATAGAACTTGGCTTGTATATTCCAACAATTGGCTTCCTCAAATGCCCTAGGTCTTCGTGACCAAGCAAGTTGGATGCATACCCACTTAGTTTATTTTGTTGAGCTTTCATACATTTATAGCTCTAGTGCATCCGTTGCATGGCAATCCCTACTCCTTGCATTGACATCAATGGATGGGAATCTCCATAGCCCGTTGATTAGCCACGTCAATGTGAGACTTTCTCCCTTTTTGTCTTCTAACACAACCTCAATCATTATATTCTATTCCACCCATAGTGCTATGTCCATGGCTCGCACTCATATATTGCGTAAAAGTTTAAAGAATTTGAAAAGGCTAAGTATGAAACAATTGCTTGGCTTGTCATCGGGGTTGTCCATGATGAGAGCATTTTGTGTGACGAAAATTAAGCATAGCCAAACTATATGATTTTGTAGGGATAAGCTATCTTTGGCTATGTTATTTTGATAAGACATAATTGCTTGTTTAGCATGCTTGAAGTATTATTATTTTTATGTCAATATTAAACTTTTATCTTGAATCTTTCGGATCTGAACATTCATGCCACAATAAAGAAAATTACATTGAGAAATATGATAGGTAGCATTCCACATCAAAAATTCTGTTTTTATCATTTACCTACTCAAGGACGAGCAGGAATTAAGCTTGGGGATGCTTGATACGTCTCCAACGTATCTATAATTTTTGATTGCTCCATGCTATTATATATTCTGTTTTGGATGTTTAATGGGCTTTATTATACACTTTTATATTATTTTTGGGACTAACCTATTAACCCAAGGCCCAATGCAAATTGCTGTTTTTTTGCCTATTTCAGTGTTCCGCAGAAAGAGAATATCAAACAGAGTCCAAACAGAAGGAAACCCTCGGGAGCATGATTTTTGGAACAAACGTGATCTAGAGGACTTGGAGTGGACGTCAAGAAACATACGAGGAGGCCACGAGGCAGGGGGCGCACCCTCCACCCTCGTGGGCCCCTCGTGGCTCCACCGACCTACTTCTTCCTCTTATATATACCTACGTACCCCGAAACCATCGAGGAGCACCACGAACACCTAATTCCACCGCCGCAACCTTCTATTCCCGTGAGATCCCATCTTGGGGCCTTTTCCGGCACTCTGCCGGAGGGGGCAGATCACGGAGGGCTTCTACATCAACACCATAGACTCTCCGATGATGTGTGAGTAGTTTACCACAGACCTTCGGGTCCATAGTTATTAGCTAGATGGCTTCTTCTCTCTCTTTGGATCTCAATACAAAGTTCTCCTCGATCTTCTTGGGGATCTATTCGATGTAACTATTTTTGCGGTGTGTTTGTCGAGATCTGATGAATTGTGGGTTTATGATCAAGATTATCTATGAACAATATTTGAATCTTCTCTGAATTATTTTATGTATGATTGGTTATCTTTGCATGTCTCTTCGAATTATCAGTTTGGTTTGGCCTACTAGATTGATCTTTCTTGCAATGGGAGAAGTGCTTAGCTTTGGGTTCAATCATGCGGTGCTCGATCCCAGTGACAGTAGGGGAAACGACACGTAATGTATTGTTGCCATCGAGGATAAAAAGATGGGGTTTATATAATATTGCTTGAGTTTATCCCTCTACATCATGTTATCTTACCTAATGTGTTACTCTGTTCTTATGAACTTAATACTCTAGATGCATGCTGGATAGTAGTCGATGTGTGGAGTAATAGTAGTAGATGCAGGTAGGAGTCGGTCTACTTGTCACGGACGTGATGCCTATATACATGATCATGCCTAGATATTCTCATAATTATGCACTTTTCTATCAATTGCTCGACAGTAATTTGTTCACCCACCGTAATACTTATGCTATCTTGAGAGAAGCCACTAGTGAAACCTATGGCCCCCGGGTCTATTTTCCATCATATTAATCTCCCGTCAACAAGCTATTGCTATCGTCGTTTATTTTGCTTTCTTTACTTTTAGTCTTTATCATAAAAATACCAAAAATATTATCTTATCATCTCTATCAGATCTCACTTTTGCAAGTGGCCGTGAAGGGATTGACAACCCCTTTATGGCGTTGGTTACAAGGTTCTTATTTGTTTGTGTAGGTACGAGGGACTTGCGTGTGGCCTCCTACTGGATTGATACCTTGGTTCTCAAAAACTGAGGGAAATACTTACGCTACTTTGCTGCATCACCCTTTCCTCTTCAAGGGAAAAACCAACGCATGCTCAAGAGGTAGCAAGAAGGATTTCTAGCGCCGTTGCCGGGGAGTCTACGCACAAGTCAAGACATACCAAGTACCCATCACAAACTCTTATCCCTCGTATTACATTATTTGCCATTTGCCTCTCATTTTCCTCTCCCCCACTTCACCCTTGTCGTTTTATTCGCCCCCTTTTTCTGTTCGCCTTTCTTTGCTTGCCCCTTGTGTCCCATGTGCCATTATGGCTAGTCCTTTATCTACTCCTTTGTCTCCCGAGAATGAAGTTATTAATTTTAATCAAAGGGAGGGAGAAAATCTAAAAGATGCTTGGTACAGAATTTGCAATGCTCAAAATAGATCTACTAGGAAGCAATCTACTTCCGTTCTTCTTCGCAATTTTTATGTAGGCATCACTCCTTGGAATAGATATATTCTTGATACCATTACCGGAAGAAATTTCTTGGGTAGCCATACTTTTGATTCTTATAATGCTATGATAGATTTTTTTGGCCCACCACCTCTTTTCGTTAATGGAACTATTTTAACTTTGGAACATGTGATGCAAAGGCTCGAAATTATTGAAAATAAAGTTGCCACCGTAGAGTTGATTGAAAATTTGGATAGAAAGATCCATAGCCAAATTACCCAATACGGATCTAAGGTAGGAGTTGCTCTTAATTTTTTTAAAGAAAAGGAACCTATGGTTACGAAAAGATAGATCAAGATTCCACTAGAATTGATAAAATTGGGGATATTATTACCAACCTAGCGTCTGCCTTTTCTTCCGTGAAAAACACTCCAAAACCTTCTAATGCTAAGATTGCCTAGATATTCTCACAATTATGCACTTTTCTATCAATTCCTCGATAGTAATTTGTTCACTCACCGTAATACTTATGCTATCTTGAGAGAAGCCACTAGTGAAACCTATGGCCCCTGGGTCTATTTTCTATCATATTAATCTCCCGCCAACAATCTATTTCTATCACCGTTTATTTTGCTTTCTTTACTTTTAGTCTTTATCATAAAAATACCAAAAATATTATCTTATCATCTCTATCAGATCTCACTTTTGCAAGTGGTCGTAAAGGGATTGACAACCCCTTTATCGCGTTGGTTGCAAGGTTCTTATTTGTTTGTGTAGGTATGAGGGACTTGCGTGTGGCCTCCTACTGGATTGATACCTTGGTTCTCAAAAACAGAGGGAAATACTTACGCTACTTTGCTGCATCACCCTTTCCTCTTCAAGGGAAAAACCAACGCATGCTCAAGAGGTAGCACCCCCCCCCTCTCTCTCTCACACACACACACACACAACTCTTGCTTCCACTCCCCTTCCCGACTACCGTTTTTCACACACACACACACACACACAACTCTCGCTTTCGCACCCCCGACTCGTATTTCTCTCACAAACATTGATCAACTAGCCTACAGATAGGTTTATACTCCCGCACACTCGTGCTTCCACTATCGCGTACATGTCTCTCTCGCGCTCCTTGTAGCTATGTAGATTTTTCGTCCCTTCTTAAGACACGCCCTCTCGATCGTGCACACACACACTATCACCTCATTTTAAGCTGATACCTCTCGCACACACACTCTTTGTGTCTTTGTCACACACGCACTCCGTCCTCCTCCTCTCTCCCTCTATCTCACACACACAACACACACACACACACACGGGCTCTTTGCAACAACTAGCAAGATGCCCATGTGTTGCACGGAACATCAAGATGCATTTGTATGAGTAGTTTGTCTTGTGGGAGAAAAATATGAACGAGGGAAGGCCTTATTTGCAAATGTGGAGAGGGGTGCGGGTATATTTTTGCAAAATTGCCATAGTTTCCTTCCTATCCTTCAGATACAAATCAGACGGCCTATATTGCAGGATGGCAGGCACACCATCCTGCAATATATGCCGTCAGATCTATATCTAATGGATAGGAAGGAAACTTTGACAATTTACCCGCACTCCTCTCCACATTTGCCGATAAGGCCTTCCCTCATTCATCCTTTTCTCCCACAAGATCTTGATGTTCCGTTCAACGCACGGGCATCTTGCTAGTAAGAGTATAAATTAGAGATATACCACTTCTCGAATCTTGAAACCAACCACATTCCTCCCTTATCTCATCAAAACTGCCAAAGGAATATATTTTGAGTGAAACATAACATATTTTTAGTGATATACGTATTTCAAAACTAGACTCTTTTTTCTATCAAATCGGTGAATATGTATTAATCTAATTTGATCATGTGGCAACGCATTGGCACATTGCTAGTAGTTATTACTACTGTATAATTTTTTGGACACCGGACAAATGGTGGAGTACATATACGAAGAGAAGAGGCGCATGCACGCAATAGGTCTCTCGCTGTCTCGCACACATGAGAGTTACGTAAAGGCACCATTAACAAATAAACCCTAAAACCCTAGGTGCACGATTGCTGCATGCGCAGGTACCTGGTACGTGGTGGAGCGCACCTTTGTAGGAATAGTCAGCTCGCATGATAATTTGATCCGTAGGAGTTGATGGTCGGAACCACAGGTGAACGCCCTGGAGGTGGTGGCTCGCCAGTCGCCACTGATCGAGTAGCCACGTTTAAAATTTCATTTTTAGCGGGGTAGGAGTTCCGATTTTCAATGGTGCATTATAAGTACTAAGTAGTTTTTAGAACGATTGGTATGGAGCGAAAATGGAATTCATAACTACTACCTCCTTGGCGTATGGTTGTGTGGGTTTATGTTGCAAGATGTTGAACCTGGTAGTTCTAGGGCAAATACTATGGTTTCGATGTTGGTTTTCAGTAATGAAAATCGGAAGGGGGAAGCCCTTCTTTGATAAAAAAAACTACTACCTTCGTCCTAGTTTACTAGTCCCCATCGTATTTTGGGTCAAAGTTTGTCCATGAATTTTACTTGTAAAATGTGAATGGAAAATGAGATTTTTTTATACCCAAACAAAAAAGGACTGGAGGGAGTGATTGCTCTGACACGGATGCGACCTCTCATAGCACAAGCATTGAACCGGCGCGCCGGCCAAGAGGGCCCCACTCGCTGCAGGCCAGGCTGAATACGCCTCCTCGCCGCATGCAACCGGCTTCAGACTGCCCTGCCTGCCTCCATTGAATCCGCGTGTGTGCCGGCAACACATCCCTCCGCGAGTCGGCCGGCATTTTAGAAAACAACGTCGGCTGGCTACTCTCGTCCGCTCGCTATTTAAACGAGGTTAGGCGCCTGGCAAGAACCGCACCACACTGCTGCTCCCCATATCCTCCTTGCACCATTTTCTCCACACTCTCCATAGAATCCGGTGAGCAGGAAGACGAGTTCTCCGGCATAAAAGCCAGCTGGGTGCCCTGACAAGCCAGGCAACCCGCTGCCCCACCTCCCTCCCCGCCCTAGGCCGTCAGTACAATGGGCGAGGCTGCAGGCGGGAAAGCAGAGGAGCAAGCCGCCGCTCCAAGCTGGCCCCTGGTGCATCAACTCGACGCTTGAAGCCTGCTCGCAGAGGAGGGGCCAGTTTCTGTAACGCCGCTACATGGGGGCACACGGCGTCCAATGCACCGTGGTTGGCCACGCCATCCGATGCAAACGTTGGCGGGACCGCGGCTTGCTGGCGGAGGTGGCCACCGCCGACACCGAGGAATAGTAGACCACGGTAGCCGACGCCGCTCTGAACCCACGAATGCTACAACCACTGCATCACCGGCATAGACACCCGGTGTGTTCCCCGGTTTGGCTCAAAACATCATGGACCCCAGCCGCGGCCAGCATTAGAAATTATACCCGCTTCCAGAAGTTATTCGCGATTAGTCAAAAAATGACAAAAATATAATTAATTACGCATGGTCTTGACTTGTTCTGCTCGCACTGGTAGTAGGAACTAGAGGTTTTTCTTTATTTATAACTCTCCTCACATTTTTTTGGCTTTGAAGTGAATCATGGTTGTGGACATTATCTATGAATGTGCAGATATCTGTGAACATGAGTTTGATGTGGAAGTTGAACTTGGAATGTTGGGCTCGCGCGTGAACTATACCATGTCCAATGCTTCATTTGTTATTGTTTGGAAAGTAATTGATGTTATTACATGACCCGAAAAACAATTATTTTGTGCGACATCAGTAGATGCACGAACATCACAACAGGCACGCTGACTGGATAAACATTTGAACCTAGCTATTATGACGGAAAATTTGTATTGACAACAATTTTAGATAGCAGGAGATGCCTAGCTTGCTCTGCCTCTGCTAGCTTCTTTCTGGCTTCTTCCATATCTTCTTTGGCTTGGGTGAAGAGAGCATCTGATTGCTCTTTTCGCTTCTTCAGGAACTCAGCAACATTCTCAAGGGCTGCTGCACGCTTTCTTTCCGCCTTTACTAGAGGCACGAGGACACGAACAGTTGATGACTCCACCTGGCTTGTGTGCAATCCAGCATCATCTGGGTATTTGCACCTTGTGTCTAATCTAGCATCATTAGGGAACAGGCACCTTGTGTGTAATCCAGCTTCATCTTGGAAACATGATCTCGAGGTTGACCATACTTCCCTCCTCGCAGGAACTGCATCCTGACATGAAGTTACTTCTTCTTTAGATCAATACTCAGAGCAACCCAGATCCATTTAGTAGAAGCCAGATAAACAGGACTCGGAGAAGTGAATTCAAAAGGAAAAATGTAAAAACAGACTCCAAGGTGAGAACACCCACTTCCTACATCAAGCTAAAAACGAAAGCATTAGGACGATTAAGACTCTTCTTATTACACATCGAAGAAAACGAGGCTAAGAGAAACAGAAACTACAACATATACACATCGAAGAACACGAGGCTAAACGAAAGTAATTGAAAGGGCATTACTCACCAAAGCTCGTTTTACAGGTTCAGTGCAGCTCCTCTTTAACTTGCCACGCTCCTTGAAGATGTCCCCAATATCCCGTGTTTGGTCTTCATTGCTCCTCTGCATGTTTGCACTCATGGTTTTAAAATCTCAACATGGTAAGAAAAATATACTAGTAATACTCACGCATCTTGTGGGCAACATTAAAGCACTCATCTGCCATGTTAGAGCATCCCCAACAGAAGTGCAACGTGCGGCGCGTTAAAAAAGCATTTACAGCGCCGGAATAGCCAGTTTTTGCGGGCCCGGAGTGCTGAGATAGAGAAGTAGAGATAGAGAGTAGATAGTACAGACATAGATAGTTCTCAGCAGAGATATAGCATAGATAGACAAAAAATAGATAGTTCAACTACTCCTCGTCGTCCGACTCCTCCTCGGTGATGTCCTCCTCCGACGTCTCAATGTAGGCGACAAGATACCGATCGTCGTCGGAGTCCCAGGGTGACGCTGCTCCTAGCCTCATGTTGAATTGAGCGGCCTCTTTCTGCGTATGCTTGTCCTCGCGATAGGCAGCTCGCTCTGCCCTCCTCTTCTCCCTCTGCGCCCTCCTTTGCGCGTAGAAATCGCGCTCGTTGATGATGTCCTGCGAGAAGCATTGGCGCCACAGTGCCAAGGCTTCCTCGTCCATCTCGGCGATGCCGAGACGGTGCTCCCGCCTCCGGTTGTCGCGATGATCTTCGTCGGTGAGAAGCCGCGGCGGAGGCGCGAGCTCCTGCGCCCGCTCCCGCGTCGGCACGTTGGGGAAGTTCAGTGTTCTATGAGGCCACCGGAGGTGCCACGCCACTGCGTCGTACGCGCGGGCGGCCTCGTGAGCAGTGTCGAAAGTGCCGAGGCCGAGGCGCATCCCGCGGAACCGGATCTCGGCGGCAAAGCCGTCGGAGGGGCGCGCGCGGACGCCGCGGTATCCCCAAGTTTCCCGGCGACGCGGCGGCGGCGAGGAGAGAAAGAGCAGGGATAGAGCGGTGGCGAGGCACAGAGCGGGGAGAGAGCGATAGCGAGGCACAGAGCGGGGAGAGAGTGGTGGCAAGGCACAGAGCGGTGGGAGGGCGTTTTATTTTATAAAGCGCGCCGGACGCCGCGCGCCAAAACTAGCGCGCGCCTGGCCGCTTTTTCCCGCACGCGCGATCCTTTCCCGACGTCCCTGCTATCTCTACTCTTATATTTATTTTATATTTATATTTATCTCTACTCTTCCAAAAAAACAGAGTTGGTGATGATGCTGTGCCTGCCATCCTGCAATATAGGCCGTCCAATTTATATCCGGCGGATAGGAAGGAAACTATGGCAATTTTGCAGAAAGATACCCACACCCCTCTCGACATTTGCAAATAAGGCCTTCCCTCGTTCATCCTTTTCTCCCAAGAGATAAACTACTCATAGAAATGCATCTTGATGTTCCGTGCAACGCATGGGCATCTGATGTCGCTTGAAGCTATGCCGGTATTTCCCCAAAGAGGAAGGGATGATGCAGCACAGCGGCGGTAGGTATTTCCCTCATATATGAAACCAAGGTTATCGAACCAGTAGGAGAACCAAGAAACATAATGTAAACAGCCCCTGCACACAAATAACAACCACTCGCAACCCGACGTGTTAAAGGGGTTGTCAATCCCTTTCGGGTAAGGGCACCAGAAATTGGTGCGTGGACGGGAGAAAATTGTAATAGATTGAATAGATCAAACACCAAATAAAATAAATAAGAATAAATTGCAGAAAGGTATTTTTGTATTTTTAGTTTAATAGATCTGAAAATAAATGCAAAGGAAAAGTAGATCGCAAAGGCAAATAATATGAGAAAGAGACCCGGGGGCCGTAGATTTCACTAGTGCCTTCTCTCGAGAAAAATAGCAAACGGTGGGTGAACAAATTACTATTGGGCAATTGATAGAACTTCAAATACTCATGATGATATCCAGGCAATGATCATTATATAGGCATCACGTCCAAGATTAGTAGACCGACTCCTGCCTGCATCTACTACTATTACTCCACACATCGATAGCTATCCAGCATGCATCTAGTGTATTAAGTTCATGGAAAACGGAGTAATGCAATAAGAACGATGACATGATGTAGACAAGATCTATCTATGTAGAGATAGACCCCATCGTTTAATCCTTAGTAGCAACGATACATACGTGTCGGTTCCCCTTCTGTCACTAGGATCAAGCACCGTAAGATCGAACCCACTACAAAGCTCCTCTTCCCATTGCAAGATAAATAGATCAAGTTGGCCAAACAAAACCCAAATATCGGAGAAGAAATACGAGGCTATAAGCAATCATGCATATAAGAGATCAAAGAAACTCAAATAACTTTCATGGATATAAAAAGATAGATCTGATCATAAACTCAAAGTTCATCGATCCCAACAAACACAGCGCGAAAGAGTTACATCATATGGATCTCCAAGAGACCATAGTATTGAGAATTCAGCGAGAGAGAGAGAGGAAGCCATCTAGCTACTAACTACGGACCCGAAGGTCTACAAAGAACTACTCATGCATCATCGGAGAGGCGCCAATGGAGGTGGTGAACCCCATCCGGGATGGTTTCTAGATAGGATCTGGTGGTTCTGGACTCTGCGGCGGCTAGATCAATATTTCGTCGACTCCCCTAGGGTTTTGGGAATATTGGGGTGTTTATAGAGCAAAGAGGCGGTCCGGGGGCACCCGAGGTGGGCACAACCACCAGGGCGCGCCTGGCTCTCCTGGCGTGCCCTGGTGGGTTGTGCTCTCCTCGGAGCACCCTCCCAGGCGTAGCCAGGGCCCATTATGTGTGTTGTGGTCCAAAAAATCTTCGTAAAGTTTCATTGCGTTTGGACTTCGTTTGGTATAGATTTCTTGCGATGTAAAAAAGATGCAGAAAACAACAACTGGCGCTTGGCACTATGTCAATAGGTTAGTACAAAAAATGATATAAAATGACTATAAGATTATTATAAAACATCTAAGATTAATAATTTAACAACATGGAACAATAAAAAATTATAGATACGTTGGAGACGTATTAGCATCTTGCTAATTCTAAAAAACTTTCCATCATTTGCCACACTACTGGTTGTAGATGAAGAACCTACCCAAGCATAGCGCGATACAGGAGCGACGCACAATTACAAGCTCATATTATGTTGGACAATGGAGGCTATAACCAATTACTTTTATGGGAACAATAGCAACCTGGAAAATTGAAGGGTAGGTATGAAAAAAATTGGAACTGCACATATACTGCTAAGAGATTCAATACACACATTACCAATCGAGGAGGAGTATGATGGTCGCGGCGGCTTCTGTGCATCATGGTTGGCAGCGGGAGTCGGTTCATTGTCCACGACGGCGGTGCTTCTGCGCTTGGCTTCGGCTTTCAGGAAGCAGATCAGAGACCGTGCAAGACGGCGCCGGGGCAGATGCTCCATGTACGACGATGGTGGACCGGCACAAGTGCGGCGTACAACGACGTCGATTAGGCAGATGCGCTGCGGTGGACGAGTGCGCCGATGTAGAAGGGGAGGAGCACGAAGGCCGCAGTGCCATGGAGAAGTCTATTTTGCGGTGGGGATAGAAAATAAGGAGTATTCAGGTGTACTATTCTGGGTGCCGGGTTGGGTTGGCTGGGTAGGGTGAACCTAAAGTTACCAAAACAGCCCCCTACCAAGCGTCATCCGTAGGCCTGTTCCGAAGGGTATGATGGTATCTTCACACTGCTCGAATCAGGGTCGCGGGAGATTTTCTCGCCGACCTCAAAATTTTGTGACACTGAACTCCCCGTGTGGCGTGTTGGGTGATTGGGCTAAGCAACTAGCGAGTAGTACTAGTAGTTAGTGGTACTAGTAACTACTAGTACTTTGTCTGTTTTTATTAACTCTGCATATTAGGTTCGACCGAAGTCAAACTTCCTAAAGTTTGACCAAGTTTATAGAAAAATATGAACATTTACCATAACAAATATGTATGATGTGAAAGTACATTCAATAATGAATCTAATGGTATTTATTTGTTATTGTATATGTTAATATTTTTTGTTATAAACTTTGTGAGAGTTTACAAAACTTGACTTTGACCAATGCTAATACGCGGACTTAAATAAAAATGGAGGGAGTACACATTTGTTTTCTTAGTTTGTAGTGAATTAATCATTTGTTTTAATTGTGAAATAAATATATTAGGCTACTGAGTTCGAATGTAATGGTCTATACAATTCAACAGTTAGAATCATTGTTGAATTCCAAGATGTATACAAGGTCTATAGTACTTCACAATATGCCCAAACTCACATAATCCCAGTCAAATGAAAATCTAAATGCATTTCACAGTTATTACTTTGTAGGATGCAACAAAACCAACCATAACTCTACATCATCCATTATAAAAGCAACATTTTGATCACATCCCAATGTGTGAATGAAATGTGTAGAGCGAGCTTGCGAGGATGGAGCAGATAGGGCGGGAAAGATTGTATGTATGTGGGCGAGAGAGTAGGAGACAAACCTAACGAGAGAGAGAGATAGAGAGAGGAAGAGAGAGGAAGAAGTTAGGTCTGTGAGAAAGATGGAGACATGTAATATACGTGAGATGTGTGTGCATCCAGATTTTGTACACGTGGAAGTAGAAGAAACAACAGGTTTGATGAGAGAGGTGGAAAAACATGGACGAGAGGGGAAGGATCTTGTGGGTTGAGGGATAGATAATTTTGTGCGGGAGAGAGAGCGATTGGTAACTTTGTGCGGGAGAGAGAGGGGGAGGAGTCAGTCAGCCGTCGTCACATCATCCTGCTTCCAAATGGCCCCGCATTCTCTAGTGCAGTGTGGTCGCCGTCTTCGATCTCCTCGATGCCCTCTTTGAAGATTGAGGTGGTGTGCATGCTGGGGTGCAGAGAAGCAGGAGCTAGAGTGGTCGCTATATAACCATGGATGGGGATGAATTGTGTGCTCGGGGGAGGGGGAGTGTGTGTGCGGTGTGTGTGTGTGTGTGTGTGTGTGTGTGTGTGTGTGTCAGATATTGAGATAAATCAAACCTATGGAGAGAATGTGTGTTTATGTGACGGAAAGCTACATGCTAAATAGGGTTTTCACGAAGAGATTGTGCGTGCGAGATAGAGAGCGATGTGCGGGCCTTGAGGTGGGCTGGGGTCGGGTGAGGGTGTCAAAATGTGTGCGTTGATGCATGTGTTACATGCAATCGTGCGAGAGGGACAGACGAATTGAGAGAGATGGTTGTTGTGTTACGGATGCTCCTCTCTCTCTCTATCTATCTATCTATCTCTCTCTCTCTCTCGCACGCACACAAGTACAAATAGAAGACCGTTCTCTCATGTATACACAACGTATCGGCATCTTTCTATGTCTCACTCATGCAGGATCATTTGCACATTCACACCTCTCTATGTCTCTATCACATGCACACCGTCTCCACATTGCCCTTCCGCCACAACACACATATGGACACATGCACACGTTCTCTCTCAATCACACACACAAAATCAGTATAAAAAAACTAGGGCGCACCTAAAATGTCCAAATCTAAATAAACACGAACTGAAGCTAAATTCAAATATATGGAAATATTGTAGCGTGAAGAACTTTTCCAGGAAAAAAAGTTGAGTAATATTCGGGGATTGTTTTCACACACACAAAAAGGTTCAGTGGATGTCCTTTGAGCGCGACATGGTGACGCACCGTTCGATCGACCGTGCGGCCGCGGTGCACGCGCTTGCACAGGACTCCATATCGTTGCTTTGGTAACTAATATAAGCGCTGCCTCGGTCTAATGTTTACGTGTACTAGTACGGTTTTCTTTTAAGTTTGACCAACCCTATATAAAACTAAACTAAGCTCCCATACGCGCACTCATCAATATGTTGCCGCCGCCGTCGCACATGCCGGCGCCCGCCTGCTCCGGCCAACCCTTTCTCGCCCATCACCGCCGTGTTGCC
Source organism: Aegilops tauschii subsp. strangulata (assembly GCF_002575655.3). Lineage (NCBI taxonomy): Eukaryota > Viridiplantae > Streptophyta > Magnoliopsida > Poales > Poaceae > Aegilops > Aegilops tauschii. Next base: position 120,053,139 of record NC_053040.3, read on the forward strand.
GCCATCCCTGTGCCATGAAGCCGAAGGCTCGCTCGCTCACGTCATCTGCAGTCCCTCCTCGCGATACCGCCGCGCTGCCAAGCACGCAAGCAGCTGGTGGAGCCACGTCTATGCATGCGGCGTACTAAGAGGAGGACGAGCGCGAGGAGGAGCTAGCGTGTCATTGTCGTCTCCGCCCGCGCGGAGGAGGCGCACATGGTGGTTGTCGCGGCGGAAGCCGGTCGCGCCCGCGCCGAGCCCGCAAACTGGGTGCGGATGCGGAATCTACCTTCAAGACCTTGAATGCCACATGGATCCTGCAATCTGAAGGAGCAATTTGGGTCAGTCGACCCTTGTGGGCCGTTGGATGCAACATGGATGGCTAGAAGGGCTTCTTCAACCTTCGAAATTGATGCACTGTTCATCTTCTCTCTCAGGCATCGAGCCGCCAGCCCGCCACATGCCTAACCGCCTGCCGCCGCTGCCCCGCCCTCCCCTGAACCTCCTGCCACCACCATGCTCCCCTCTCCCACCCCCGCCATCCGTTTAACCCCGGGCACGATCCATTTTTTCGGCGAACTGCATTCCACATCCAACACTCATAAGATAGATCATGGGCACCCTGCCACCCTAATATAGGTACTGGGGTAGCTTCTCTCCCGTCTTCTTCCTTCGCTCTGTCGAACTTCTTTCACAAATTGATTGATCCAAATTATACTGCTAGTACTAACGTATTAAGTACAGTAGTAACATGAAGATATAAGCAGTAGTACCAACTACAAGAAGAACAATAGTAAGACATACTAGTACTACTGTACGTACTAAAGAGTTCAAATAACGAGAAAGAACATAAACATAGTTCTGTTGGGGGCTCAGCACAACACACCCCTGAAATAAAACTAAGCAACTAGTCCGCTTGACACTATAGTAGAACCAGCATGAGCAACAGCACTGCGACCTTACTCGGAGTCCGAGTCCACATCCTCGACTTCGTCCTCGTCCCTCTTCCTCTTCCTCTTCGCCGACGCTTCTTTGCTTGAACCGGACAGTGGGCTCTGCTTCTTCATCCAAACCTTGTAGATATTTAAACAAAGGTAGGCATCCATTTCTGCGTATAGGATGTGATCTTCATCTATTGTCTTCGACTCCCATGCATGATGAAACTCGCAGTGAGGTTTCTTCAGTTGAGCGTACGAAGGATCAATCATGGCTGCTGCCAGGGTCAGCATTGAAGGCTCTGAGGAGGGCACCAGGCTTTCCTTCTGGACAGCGAAGGGCTGGCCTACAACGAGGCCTATCTTACCTAGGACAATCATGTCGTTCCTAAAGTCTACAGTAACGAATTTCACTCTTTCATCCTTGAGGAAGTTCTTAAAATCCTGGCACTCAATGTCGGCATGGCATATGTGGCAGACCAAGCACACGTTATATACGCAAACCTGGATCACGGCGGGCTTCTTCTTCTCTGCCTCCTGTAGAATCTTCTCGCTTTCCAGGATTGTGGTGTACTCAACATCAATCCCAGCGACCCACTCATCCTTTGAACTTTTGAACATGCGTAGGAAGCGAGCAAGGCATGCTTCCACCGTCGCGGATCTACGGATGTAGATGACTATGAACTCATCGTCGGTGATGGCTCTAACCTGGTACTCAGTGGCGATCATGGAGATTTGGGAGGCCATGGATTTTGGAGGCGGCTGATACGTCTCCGTCGTATCTACTTTTCCAAACACTTTTGCCCTTGTTTTGGACTCTAACTTGCATGATTTGAATGGAACTAACCCGGACTCATGCTGTTTTCAGCAGACTTTCCAGGGTGTTATTTATGTGCAGAAACAAAAGTTCTCGGAATGACCTAAAACTCCACGGAACATATTTTTGGAAAATATTAAAAATACTGGAAGAGGAATCCACGTCAGGGGGGCCTCCACCTGTCCACGAGGGTGGGGGGCGTACCTGCCCCCCTGGGCGCGCCCCCCTGCCTCGTGAGCCCCCTGACGCTCCACCGACCTCAACTCCAACTCCACATATTCGTGTTCGGGGAGAAAAAAATCAGAGAGAAGGATTCATCACGTTTTACGATACGGAGCCGCCACCAAGTCCTAAAACCTCTCGGGAGGGCTGATCTGGAATCCGTTCGGGGCTCCAGAGAGGGGAATCTGTCGCCATCGTCATCATCAACCATCCTCCATCACCAATTTCATGATGCTCACCGCCGTGCGTGAGTAATTCCATCGTAGGCTTGCTGGACGGTGATGGGTTGGATGAGATTTATCATGTAATCGAGTTAGTTTTGTTAGGGTTTGATCCCTAGTATCCACTATGTTCTGAGATTGATGTTGTTATGACTTTGCTATGCTTAATGCTTGTCCCTAGGGCCCGGGTGCCATGATTTCAGATCTGAACCTATTATGTTTTCATGAATATATGTGAGTTCTTGATCCTATCTTGCAAGTCTATAGTCACCTACTATGTGTTATGATCCGGCAACCCCGAAGTGACAATAATCGGGACCACTCCCGGTGAGGACCATAGTTTGAGGAGTTCATGTATTCACTATGTGTTAATGCTTTGGTCCGGTACTCTATTAAAAGGAGGCCTTAATATCCCTTAGTTTCCGCTAGGACCCCGCTGCCACGGGAGGGTAGGACAAAAGATGTCATGCAAGTTCTTTTCCATAAGCACGTATGACTATATTCGGAATACATGCCTACATTACATTGATGAATTGGAGCTAGTTCTGTGTCACCCTATGTTATGACTGTTACATGATGAACCGCATCCGGCATAATTCTCCATCACCTATCCAATGCCGACGAGCTTTCCACATATTGTTCTTCGCTTATTTACTTTTCCATTGCTACTGTTGCAATCACTACAAAACCCAAAAATATTACTTTTGCTACTGTTACCGTTACTTCCATACTACTTTGCTACTAAATACTTTGCTGCAGATATTAAGTTATCCAAGTGTGGTTGAATTGAAAACTCAACTGCTAATACTTGAGAATATTCTTTGGCTCCCCTTGTGTCGAATCAATAAATTTGGGTTGAACACTCTACCCTCGAAAACTGTTGCGATCCCCTATACTTGTGGGTTATCAAGACTATTTTCTGGCGCCGTTGCTGGGGAGCATAGCTCTATTCTTTGAGTCACTTGGGATTTATATCTGCTGGTCACTATGAAGAACTTGAAAGACGAGAAAACAAAATTTTATCCCTCAACTATGAGGGCAGGTAAGGAACTGCCATCTAGCTCTTCACTTGATTCACCTTCTGTTTTGAGTAAGCTTGCGACACCTAAACCTGCTTCTGCTATTCATTCTGATATGTCGCATGTTATTGATGATGCCACTTCTGCTATGCATGATACTTATGATGAAACTACTTCTATGCTTGATACTACTGTGCCACTTGGTGAATTTCTTGATGAACAACTTGCTAGGGCTAGAGAGAATGAAATTATTGAAACTGATAATTTTGAAGATAGTGATGATGAAGACTCTCCCCCTAATAAATATGAATTGCCTGTTGTGCCTGAGGGTTATGTTTTGGATGAAGAATCTGCTAGAGCTATCCTTGCTTGCAATGATAGAAGTGATCTTAAGAAGCTATTAGCTAAATGGAAGAAGCAATCTCTTAATGCTAGAATGAAACATGACCCTGCTTTTGCTACTTCACCTATCTATGTTACTGATAAGGATTATGAATTCTCTGTTGATCCTGATATAATTACTTTGGTTGAATCTGATCCTTTTTAAGGCTATGAATCTGAAACTATTGTGGCACATTTTACTAAATTAAATGATATAGCCACCATGTTCACTAATGATGAGAGAACTGAAGGAAATATGCCCTAGAGGCAATAATAAAGTTATTATTTATTTCCTTATATCATGATAAATGTTTATTATTCATGCTAGAATTGTATTAACCGGAAACATAATACATGTGTGAATACATAGACAAACAGAGTGTCACTAGTATGCCTCTACTTGACTAGCTCATTAATCAAAGATGGTTATGTTTCCTAGCCATAGACATGAGTTGTCATTTGATTAACGAGATCACCTCATTAGGAGAATGACGTGATTGACTTGACCCATTCCGTTAGCTTAGCACCCGATCGTTTAGTATGTTGCTATTGCTTTCTTCATGACTTATACATGTTCCTCTGACTATGAGATTATGCAACTCCCGTTTACCGGAGGAACACTTTGTGTGCTACCAAACGTCACAACGTAAATGGGTGATTATAAAGGTGCTCTACAGGTGTCTCCAAAGGTACTTGTTGGGTTGGCGTATTTCGAGATTAGGATTTGTCACTCCGATTGTCGGAGAGGTATCTCTGGGCCCACTCGGTAATGCACATCACTATAAGCCTTGCAAGCATTATGACTAATAAGTTAGTTGCGGGATGATGTGTTACGGAACGAGTAAAGAGACTTGCCGGTAACGAGATTGAACTAGGTATCGAGATACCGACGATCGAATCTCGGGCAAGTAACATACTGATGACAAAGGGAACAACGTATGTTGTTATGCGGTCTGACCGATAAAGATCTTCGTAGAATATGTGGGAGCCAATATGGGCATCCAGGTCCCGCTATTGGTTATTGACCGGAGACGTGTCTCGGTCATGTCTACATAGTTCTCGAACCCGTAGGGTCCGCACGCTTAAAGTTACGATGACAGTTTTATTATGAGTTTATGTATGTCGATGTACCGAAGGAGTTCGGAGTCCCGGATGAGATCGGGGACATGACGAGGAGTCTCGAAATGGTCGAGACGTAAAGATCGATATATTGGACGACTATATTCGGACTTCGGAAAGGTTCCGAGTGATTCGTGTATTTTTTGGAGTACCGGAGAGTTACGGGAATACGTATTGGGCCTTATTGGGCCATACGGGAAAGAAGAAAAAGGGCCTCAAGGGTGGCCGCACCCCTCCCCTTGGTCTGGTCCGAATTGGACTAGGGAAGGGGGGCGCCCCCTTCCTTCCTTCTCTTTTTCCCTTCCTCTTTTCCTATTCCATATGGGAGGTGGAATCCTACTAGGACTAGGGAGTCCTAGTAGGACTCCACACTTGGTGCACCCCCTCCTAGGGCCGGCCTCCTCCTCCCTTGCTCCTTTATATACGGGGGCAGGGGGGCACCCCAGAGACACAACAATTGATCCTTGAGATCTCTTAGCCGTGTGCGGTGCCCCCCTCCACCATATTACACCTCGATAATACCGTTGCGGAGCTTAGGCGAAGCCCTGCGCCGGTGGAACATCATCATCGTCACCACGCCGTCGTGCTAACGAAACTCTCCCTCAACACTCGGCTGGATCGGAGTTCGAGGGACGTCATCGAGCTGAACGTGTGTAGAACTCGGAGGTGCCGTGCGTTCGGTACTTGATCAGTCGGATCGTGAAGACGTACGACTACATCAACCGCGTTGTGATAACGCTTCCGCTGTCGGTCTACGAGGGTACGTGGACAACACTCTCCCCTCTCGTTGCTATGCATCACCATGATCTTGCGTGTGCGTAGGAAATTTTTTGAAATTACTACGATCCCCAACAGTGGCATCCGAGCCTGGTTTTATGCGTTGATGCTATGCACGAGTAGAACACAAGTCAGTTGTGGGCGATATAAGTCATACTGCTTACCAGCATGTCATACTTTGGTTCAGCGGTATTGTGAGATGAAGCGGCCCGGACCGACATTACGCGTACGCTTACGCGAGACTGGTTTCACCGTTCGGAGCACTCGTTGCTTAAAGGTGACTGGCGGGTGTCTGTCTCTCTCACTTTAGTTGAACCGAGTGTGGCTACGCCCGGTCCTTGCGAAGGTTAAAACAGCACCAACTTGACAAACTATCGTTGTGGTTTTGATGCGTAGGTAAGAACGGTTCTTGCTAAGCCCGTAGCAGCCACGTAAAACTTGCAACAACAAAGTAGAGGACGTCTAACTTGTTTTTGCAGGGCATGTTGTGATGTGATATGGTCAAGACATGATGTGATATAATGTGTTGTATGAGATGATCATGTTTTGTAACCGAGTTATCGGCAACTGGCAGGAGCCATATGGTTGTCGCTTTATTGTATGAGATGCAATCGCCATGTAATAGTTTTACTTTATCACTAAGCGGTAGCGATAGTCGTAAAAGCAATAAGTTGGCGAGACGACAACGATGCTACGATGGAGATCAAGGTGTCGCGCCGGTGACGATGGTGATCATGACGGTGCTTCGGAGATGGAGATCACAAGCACGGTGCTTCGGAGATGGAGATCACAAGCACAAGATGATGATGGCCATATCATATCACTTATATTGATTGCATGTGATGTTAATCCTTTATGCATCTTATCTTGCTTTGATTGACGGTAGCATTATAAGATGATCTCTCACTAAAATTTCAAGGTAAAAGTGTTCTCCCTGAGTATGCACCATTGCAAAAGTTCTTCGTGCTGAGACACCACGTGTTAATCGGGTGTGATAGGCTCTACGTTCAAATACAACGGGTGCAAAACAGTTGCACACGCGGAATACTCAGGTTAAACTTGATGAGCCTAGCATATACAGATATGGCCTCGGAACACAGAGACCGAAAGGTCGAGCGTGAATCATATAGTAGATATGATCAACATAGTGATGTTCACCATTGAAACTACTCCATCTCACATGTTAATCGGACATGGTTTAGTTGCTTTGGATCACGTAATCACTTAGATGATTAGAGAGATGTCTATCTAAGTGGGAGTTCTTAAGTAATATGATTAATTGAACTTAAATTTATCATGAACTTAGTCCTGATAGTATTTTGCAAATTATGTTGTAGATCAATAGCTCGCGTTGTTGCTTCCCTGTGTTTATTTTTGTTCCTAGAGAAAAATTATGTTGAAAGATGTTAGTAGCAAAGATGCGGATTGGATCCGTGATCTGAGGATTATCGTCATTGCTGCACAGAAAAATTATGTCCTTGATGCACCGCCAGGTGACAGACCTATTGCAGGAGCAGATGCAGACGTTATGAATGTTTGGCTAGCTCAATATGATGACTACTTGATACTTTAGTGCACCATGCTTAACGGCTTAGAATCGGGACCTCAAAGACGTTTTGAACGTCATGGACCATATGAGATGTTCCAGGAGTTGAAGTTAATATTTCAAGCAAATACCCGAGTTGAGAGATATGAAATCTCCAACAAGTTCTATAGCAAAAAGATGGAGGAGAATCGCTCAACTAGTGAGCATGTGCTCAGATTGTCTGGGTACTACAATCGCTTGAATCAAGTGGGAGTTTATCTTCCAGATAAAATAGTGATTGACAGAATTCTCTAGTCACCATCACCAAGTTAGTAGAACTTCGTGATGAACTATGGTATGCAAGGGATGACGAAAGTAATTCCCGAGCTCTTCGTGATGTTGAAATCGACGAAGGTAGAAATCAAGAAAAACATCAAGTGTTGATGGTTGACAAGACCACTTCAAGTGTTGATGGTTGACGAGACTGCTAGTTTCAAGAAAAGGGCAAAGGGAAAAAGGGGAACTTCAAAAAGAACGGCAAGCAAGTTGCTGCTCAAGTGAACAAGCCTAAGTCTGGTCCTAAGCCTGAGACTAAGTGCTTCTACTGCAAAGGGACTGGTCACTAGAAGCGGAACTACCCCAACTATTTGGTGGATAATTAGGATGGCAAAGTGAACAAAGGTATATTTGATATACATATTATTGGTGTGTACTTTACTAGTGTTTATAGCAATCCCTCGGTAATTGATACTGGTTCAGTTGCTAAGAGTACTAACTCGAAACGGGAGTTGCAAAATAAACAGAGACTAGTAAAAGTGAACAAAGGTATATTCGATATACAGATTATTGATGTGTACTTTACTAGTGTTTATAGCAACCCCTCGGTAATTGATACTGGTTCAGTTGCTAAAGAGTAGTAACTCGAAAATGGGAGTTGCAGAATAAACAGAGACTAGTAAAAGGCGAGGTGACGATGTGTGTTGGAAGTAGTTCCAAGATTGATATGATCATCATCGCACACTCCCTGTACTTTCGGGATTAGTGTTGAAACTAAATAAGTGTTATTTGGTGTTTGCGTTGAGCATGAATATGATCTGATCATGTTTATTGCAATACGGTTATTCATTTAAGTTAGAGAACAATTGTTGTTCTATTTACATGAATAAAACCTTTATGGTCATACACACCAACGAAAATGGTTTGTTGGATCTCGATCGTAGTGATACACACATTCATAATATTGAAGCCAAAAGATGCAAAGTTAATAATGATAGTGCAACTTATTTGTGGAACTGCCGTTTAGGTCATATTGGTGTAAAGCACATGAAGAAACTCCATACTGATGGGATTTTGGAATCACTTGATGCTTGCGAACCGTGCCTCATGGGCAAGATGACTAAAACGCCGTTCTCCAGAACTATGGAGATAGCAACAGATTTGTTGGAAATCATACATACAGATGTATGTGGTCCGATGAATATTGAGGCTCGTAGCAGGTATCATTATTTTCTGACCTTCACAGATGATTTGAGCAGATATGGGTATATCTATTTGATGAAACACAAAGTCTGAAACATTTGAAAAGTTCAAAGAATTTCTGAGTGAAGTGGAGAATCATCGTAACAAGAAAATAAAAGTTTCTACGATATGATCGCAGAGGTAAAATATTTGAGTTACGAGTTTGGCCTTTAGTTAAAACAATGTGAAATAGTTTCACTACTCACGCCACCTGGAACACCACAGTGTAATGGTGTGTCCGAACGTCATAACCGTACTTTATTGGATATAGTGCAATCTATGATGTCTCTTACCAATTTACCACTATCGTTTTGGGTTATGCATTAGAGACAGCTACATTCACGTTAAATAGGGCACCATCAAAATCCGTTGAGACGACGCCTTATGAACTGTGGTTTGGCAAGAAACCAAAGTTGTCGTTTCTTAAAATTTTGGGGTTGCGATGCTTAAGTGAAAAAAATTCATCCTGATAAGCTCAAACCCAAATCGGAGAAATGTGTCTTCATAGGATACCCAAAGGAGACAGTTGGGTACACCTTCTATCACAGATCCGAAGGCAAGACATTCGTTGCTAAGTATGGATCCTTTCTAGAGAAGGAGTTTCTCTCGAAAGATGTGAGTGGGAGGAAAGTAGAACTTGATGAGGTAACTGTACCTGCTCCCTTATTGGATCACAGAAATCTGTTCCTGTGACTTCTACACCAATTAGTGAGGAAGTAAATGATGATGATCATGTAACTTCAGATCAAGTTACTACCAAACCTCATAGGTAAACCAGAGTAAGATCCGCACCAGAGTGGTACGGTAATCCTGTTCTGGAGGTTATGTTACTAGACCATGACGAACCTACGAACTATGAAGAAGCGATGGTGAGCCCAGATTCCGCAAAATGGCTTGAGGCCAGGAAATCTGTGATGAGATACATGTATGAGAACAAAGTGTGGACTTTGGTTGACTTGCCCTATGATCGGCAAGCAATTGAGAATAAATGGATTGTCAAGAGGAAGACGGACGCTGACAGTAGTATCACTATCTACAAAGCTAGAATTGTCGCAAAAAGGTTTTCGACAAGTTCAAGATGTTGACTACGATGAGAGTTTCTCACTCGTATCTATGCTTAAGCCTGTCCGAATCATGTAGCAATTGCCGCATTTTATGAAATCTGGCAAAGGGATAAACAAAACTGCATTCCTTGAGGGGCTCCAGAGAGGGGAATCCGTCGCCATCGTCATCATCAACCATCCTCCATCACCAATTTCATGATGCTCACCGCCGTGCGTGAGTAATTCCATCGTAGGCTTGCTGGACGGTGATGGGTTGGATGAGATTTATCATGTAATCGAGTTAGTTTTGTTAGGGTTTGATCCCTAGTATCCACTATGTTCTGAGATTGATGTTGTTATGACTTTGCTATGCTTAATGCTTGTCCCTAGGGCCCGGGTGCCATGATTTCAGATCTGAACCTATTATGTTTTCATGAATATATGTGAGTTCTTGATCCTATCTTGCAAGTCTATAGTCACCTACTATGTGTTATGATCCGGCAACCCCGAAGTGACAATAATCGGGACCACTCCCGGTGAGGACCATAGTTTGAGGAGTTCATGTATTCACTATGTGTTAATGCTTTGGTCCGGTACTCTATTAAAAGGAGGCCTTAATATCCCTTAGTTTCCGCTAGGACCCCGCTGCCACGGGAGGGTAGGACAAAAGATGTCATGCAAGTTCTTTTCCATAAGCACGTATGACTATATTCGGAATACATGCCTACATTACATTGATGAATTGGAGCTAGTTCTGTGTCACCCTATGTTATGACTGTTACATGATGAACCGCATCCGGCATAATTCTCCATCACCTATCCAATGCCGACGAGCTTTCCACATATTGTTCTTCGCTTATTTACTTTTCCATTGCTACTGTTGCAATCACTACAAAACCCAAAAATATTACTTTTGCTACTGTTACCGTTACTTCCATACTACTTTGCTACTAAATACTTTGCTGCAGATATTAAGTTATCCAAGTGTGGTTGAATTGAAAACTCAACTGCTAATACTTGAGAATATTCTTTGGCTCCCCTTGTGTCGAATCAATAAATTTGGGTTGAACACTCTACCCTCGAAAACTGTTGCGATCCCCTATACTTGTGGGTTATCAAGACTATTTTCTGGCGCCGTTGCTGGGGAGCATAGCTCTATTCTTTGAGTCACTTGGGATTTATATCTGCTGGTCACTATGAAGAACTTGAAAGACGAGAAAACAAAATTTTATCCCTCAACTATGAGGGCAGGTAAGGAACTGCCATCTAGCTCTTCACTTGATTCACCTTCTGTTTTGAGTAAGCTTGCGACACCTAAACCTGCTTCTGCTATTCATTCTGATATGTCGCATGTTATTGATGATGCCACTTCTGCTATGCATGATACTTATGATGAAACTACTTCTATGCTTGATACTACTGTGCCACTTGGTGAATTTCTTGATGAACAACTTGCTAGGGCTAGAGAGAATGAAATTATTGAAACTGATAATTTTGAAGATAGTGATGATGAAGACTCTCCCCCTAATAAATATGAATTGCCTGTTGTGCCTGAGGGTTATGTTTTGGATGAAGAATCTGCTAGAGCTATCCTTGCTTGCAATGATAGAAGTGATCTTAAGAAGCTATTAGCTAAATGGAAGAAGCAATCTCTTAATGCTAGAATGAAACATGACCCTGCTTTTGCTACTTCACCTATCTATGTTACTGATAAGGATTATGAATTCTCTGTTGATCCTGATATAATTACTTTGGTTGAATCTGATCCTTTTTAAGGCTATGAATCTGAAACTATTGTGGCACATTTTACTAAATTAAATGATATAGCCACCATGTTCACTAATGATGAGAGAACTGAAGGAAATATGCCCTAGAGGCAATAATAAAGTTATTATTTATTTCCTTATATCATGATAAATGTTTATTATTCATGCTAGAATTGTATTAACCGGAAACATAATACATGTGTGAATACATAGACAAACAGAGTGTCACTAGTATGCCTCTACTTGACTAGCTCGTTAATCAAAGATGGTTATGTTTCCTAGCCATAGACATGAGTTGTCATTTGATTAACGAGATCACCTCATTAGGAGAATGACGTGATTGACTTGACCCATTCCGTTAGCTTAGCACCCGATCGTTTAGTATGTTGCTATTGCTTTCTTCATGACTTATACATGTTCCTCTGACTATGAGATTATGCAACTCCCGTTTACCGGATGAACACTTTGTGTGCTACCAAACGTCACAACGTAAATGGGTGATTATAAAGGTGCTCTACAGGTGTCTCCAAAGGTACTTGTTGGGTTGGCGTATTTCGAAATTAGGATTTGTCACTCCGATTGTCGGAGAGGTATCTCTGGGCCCACTCGGTAATGCACATCACTATAAGCCTTGCAAGCATTATGACTAATAAGTTAGTTGCGGGATGATGTGTTACGGAACGAGTAAAGAGACTTGCCGGTAACGAGATTGAACTAGGTATCGAGATACCGACGATCGAATCTCGGGCAAGTAACATACTGATGACAAAGGAACAACGTATGTTGTTATGCGGTCTGACCGATAAAGATCTTCGTAGAATATGTGGGAGCCAATATGGGCATCCAGGTCCCGCTATTGGTTATTGACCGGAGACGTGTCTCGGTCATGTCTACATAGTTCTCGAACCCGTAGGGTCCGCACGCTTAAAGTTACGATGACAGTTTTATTATGAGTTTATGTATGTTGATGTACCGAAGGAGTTCAGATTCCCGGATGAGATCGGGGACATGATGAGGAGTCTCGAAATGGTCGAGACGTAAAGATCGATATATTGGACGACTATATTCGGACTTCGGAAAGGTTCCGAGTGATTCGGGTATTTTTCGGAGTACCGGAGAGTTACGGGAATACGTATTGGGCCTTATTGGGCCATACGGGAAAGAAGAAAAAGGGCCTCAAGGGTGGCCGCACCCCTCCCCTTGGTCTGGTCCGAATTGGACTAGCGAAGGGGGGCGCCCCCTTCCTTCCTTCTCTTTTTCCCTTCCTCTTTTCCTATTCCATATGGGAGGTGGAATCCTACTAGGACTAGGGAGTCCTAGTAGGACTCCACACTTGGTGCGCCCCCTCCTAGGGCCGGCCTCCTCCTCCCTTGCTCCTTTATATACGGGGGCAGGGGGCACCCCAGAGACACAACAATTGATTCTTGAGATCTCTTAGCCGTGTGCGGTGCCCCCCTCCACCATATTACACCTCGATAATACCGTTGCGGAGCTTAGGCGAAGCCCTGCGCCGGTGGAACATCATCATCGTCACCACGCCGTCGTGCTGACGAAACTCTCCCTCAACACTCGGCTGGATCGGAGTGCGAGGGACGTCATCGAGCTGAACGTGTGTAGAACTCGGAGGTGCCGTGCGTTCGGTACTTGATCGGTCGGATCGTGAAGACGTACGACTACATCAACCGCGTTGTGATAACGCTTCCGCTGTCGGTCTACGAGGGTACGTGGACAACACTCTCCCCTCTCGTTGCTATGCATCACAATGATCTTGCGTGTGCGTAGGAAATTTTTTGAAATTACTACGTTCCCCAACAAGAACTCGCTACCTTTATATCCTTAAAATATTTCCGTTCTCATTAAAGGGTGATGCTAAGGTATGGTTTAATTCTCTTGATCCTGGTTGTGTGCGTAGTCCCCAGGATATGATTTATTACTTCTCTGCTAAATATTTCCCTACTCATAAGAAACAAGCTGCTTTAAGGGATATATACAATTTTGTGCAAATTGAAGAAGAGAGTGTCCCACAAGCTTGGGGGAGGCTTCTCCAATTACTTAATGCTTTGCCTGATTATCCTCTCAAGAAAAATGAAATACTTGATATCTTTTATAATGGACAAACCGATGCTTCCAGAGATTACCTGGATAGTTGTGCTGGTTCTGTTTTCAGGGAAAGAACACCGGATGAAGCTGAAATTTTATTGAATAATATGTTGACAAATGAAACTAATTGGACACTTCCTGAACCAACTCCTATGCCAACTCCGAAGAAGAGGGGTGTTTTATTTCTCAGTCCTGAAGATATGCAAGAGGCAAAGAAATCTATGAAAGAAAAGGGTATTAAAGCTGAAGATGTTAAGAATTTACCTCCTATTGAAGAAATACACTCTCTTAAATTACAGCCTGTTGAAGAAACATATGATCTTAATCCATCACCTATTGAAGAAACTCATGGTCTTGATAACCCGACACAGGTACTAAAGGTAAATTCTCTCTATAGATTTGATGAAGGTGATATTCCTCACTATAAGTCTGCTAGACAATGCTTAGAAGAGTTTGATAATTTTATTGTCAAACAAGAAACTTCAATGCTTATTTAGGTAGACAATTGAAATACAATTCCGATACGCTTGAACACTTGGGTGATTATATGTCTAGAGTTAAAGGTGAACTTAAACTCATTACTAAACATGCTTCTATGGTTACCACTCAAGGGAACAAGTACTTAAAGCTCAAAATGATTTTCTCAATGAATTAAATAGTAAGAATAATGATTATGCTGTTAGAGTGGCTACTAGAACTAGTAAAATGACTCAGGAACCTTTGTATCCTGAAGGCCACCCTAAGAGAATTGAGCAAGATTCTCAGAGAAATAATATAGATGCACCTAGTCCGTCCAAAAAGAAGAAAAAGAAAAATGATAGGACTTTGCATGCCTCTAGTGAACCTATTGCTGAACCACCTGAGAATCCAAATGATATTTCTATTTCTGATGCTGAAACACAATCTGGTAATGAACATGAACCTAATGAAAATGTTAATGATAATGTTCATGATGATGCTCAACCTAGCAACGATAATGATGTAGAAATTGAACCTGCAGTTGATCTTGATAACCCACAAGCAAAGAATCAACGTTATGATAAGAGAGACTTTGTTGCTAGGAAACATGGTAAAGAAAGAGAACCATGGGTTCAGAAACCCATGCCTTTTCCTCCCAAACCATCCAAGAAAAAGGATGATGAGGATTTTGAGCGCTTTGCTGAAATGATTAGACCTATCTTTTTGCGTATGCGTTTGACTGATATGCTCAAAATGAATCCTTATGCTAAGTATATGAAAGAAATTGTCACTAAAAAAAGAAAGATACCGGAAGCTGAAATTTCCACCATGCTTGCTAATTATACTTTTAAGGGTGGAATACCAAAGAAACTAGGAGATCCAGGGGTACCCACTATACCATGCTCCATTAAAAGAAACTATGTTAAAACTGCTTTATGTGATCTTGGAGCCGGTGTTAGTGTTATGCCTCTTTCTTTATATCGTAGACTTGATTTGAATAAGTTGCCACCTACTGAAATATCTTTGCAAATGGCTGATAAATTAAGTGCTATACCTGTTGGTATTTGTGAGGATGTGCCTGTTGTGGTTGCAAACGTTACTATTTTAACGGACTTTGTTATTATTGATATTCCTGAGGATGATAGTATGTCTATTATTCTGGGAAGACCCTTTTTGAATACTGCAGGGGCTGTTATTGATTGCAACAAAGGCAATGTCACTTTTCATGTTAATGGCAATGAGCATACGGTACACTTTCTGAGGAAACAACCTCAAGTCCACAGTATCAATTCTATTGGAAAAATTCCATCGATTATTTTTGGAGGTTTTGAATTTCCTCTTCCTACTGTTAAGAAGAAATATGATATTCTTATTATTGGGGATGTGCATATCCCCGTTGAGGTAACATAGTGTTATTCGAAATTTCTCCGGTTCCATGTTAGTCGGAATGAGTTTGTTAACAAGACTTGATCAACCTTGTTAGTGGATTCCTTTTGATGAGCATGAGATGGATGAAATTAGAAAGCACAACCTTCTGTACTCTCCTTTTACTTTCTGTTATTTAGTTGAAATAAAGTAAAAATAGCATTTTCCTGTCTGTTTCCTGAATTATCTGTGCAATATAAAATACCCCGAAAATAAAAGTTCTCCAAATGCCCTGAAAATGGAATATGATTTTTTCTGGAATATTTGAGAATATCTGGCACTGAGAACACAGCAGGGGGAGCAAGCACCTGGCCACGAGGGTCCAGGGCGCGCCCCCTGCCTCGTGGGCCCATGGTGGCTCCCCTCCACTTATTCCTGCACCCACACACTTCTTCTTCCTCCCAAAAAAATCACTATCCAGCTCAAGCACGAGTTCTAGCTCATTTTGCTGCGATTTTCGATCTCCTTGCTGAAAGCACCTCTCACAAAACTGCTTGGGGGATTGTTCCTTGGTATGTGACTCCTCCATTGGTCCAATTAGTTTTTTTTTCTATTGCTTTATTCATTGCAAATTTGTGCTGCCTAGGTGACCATGTTCTGGAGCTTGCATGTCAAATTCATATGGTTCCAAGTAGTTCTAATGCATGATATAGGCTCTAGGCACTTGTAGGAGTAGTTGCTATCAATTTTGTTGAGTTTGGTTCACTTTTCTTTGAAGTTACTAAAAATTTCAGAAATTTTTCAGAGGAAGAAATGTGCTTAGGAAAATATACCAAGGTGGTCCTTCAAGGAAGCAAGGACCCAGGCTCACAATGCGCGATGCTGATGATGAGCCACCAAGGAACGCTCCAGTGCGGCCTTGTGAATGGCCTTCAGAAGGCTTTATGGATCGAGCAGGAATCGAGGAAGAATTTAACGCATATTTGCGTAACGCTGATCTTGTAAGCTTCGAGGGAGAAAAGTGCTGCCAGTACCACTATCTCACTAGTTCCTTTGTGAGGAGGTTTGAATTTTCATCATCACGCAATTCTCAAACTGTCATGTTTTATCTCTATGAAAAATCTTAAACTATGGACTTAGAGGATTTTACCACTACTTGCAAACTTCCACAATGGGGTAGTACTAGTGAACCCCGCAAATCTGAATTTAGAGAATTTCTTGCTAGTATAACTGTGGGGGAATCTAGAGACATAACACAAGCTACCATAGGGAGCATTCATTTTCCTGCTATACATTATTTTGCTCTCTTCATAGGTAGGTGCATAAATGGTAAAGATGAAGCATGTCATATGTGTGTCCCTGACCTCGGTATTCTTAGGAGTGCTGTGTTAGAAGACAAATCTTATAATTGGGAGCCATTGTTGCACGTAGATTACATCATAGTAGATTTAATGGAAATTTCTTTGGTGGAATTTATGCAACCCGCTTAGCTGATTTTCTTGGTGAAACCATACGTGATGATGATATTGAACTGCCTCCTACTTATCTAGACTTTAATGCTATGGTTCACCATCAGGTTGTCGAGAGGAATGAACCACCTCTCCAGTACAGACTAATCTTTGACAAACGCCGTGCTGTCCATATTACTCTCCCTGCTCCTGCCTTCTTTGATTATCAGGCAAAAGGAAGACATTTTATTACCAGAGAGGAGGCAGATGAGTATGAGAGGAGGGCGGAGGCAGCTCGCCGTCACGCTGCAGCTCAGGAGGCAATAGCCGCTGCATCTCAGTACGACCCCGGTTACAATTATGGATATCCGCCAGGCCATCCGTGGCAATAAACCAACTTAGGCCAGAAGCCTAAGCTTGGGGGAGTATGTATTTCTCACCGACATTACATTTATGTTCACACACTCATTGCTAGTTGTCGGTGCTCATACTCTTTCATTGTAATATCCATGCTAGTTTATTTTCTATTTCTTGCTTTCTTCTTGTGTGTTTGATAAATCTTAAGAAAAAACAAAAAAAATTGTAATAGCTTTTAGCTAGTTTACTTTTCTTGCTGTAGTAGTAATAATTAAAAAGAAAACCCAAAAAGATTTCCCGTTCTTCTTTTGCTTGTTGGGACCTTTCCCGTGTAAATAGTTTTTATTTCTTTTCTTTTCTTTGGGGGTCGATAGGAGAGGACCATGATTAAATTGTTGAAGTGGCTCTTATATGCATTATTGTTGATTTAACCAAGAGCCCATATTGCCTTGTCTTCTCCTGTTTATTGAATGCTCGCAGATTCCAGCTTAGTCCAATGCACGTGCACTCTTATTATTTTCACATCGTTCGGTCGTGCAAGTGAAAGGCAATTATGACGATATATGATGGACTGATTGAGATGAGAGAAGCTGGTATGAACTCGACCTCTCTTGTTTTTGTAAATATGATTAGGTCATCGTTCCTGATTCAGCCTATTATGAATAAACATGTTTGCAATGACAATTAGAGATCATAGTTGCTCGTGTCGTGCTTGATTAGCTATGAATTATAATGGTTTACCTTGTGTGCCAACATGCTATTAAAATGGTTGTGATGTGGTATAGTGGGGTGGTATCCTCCTTTGAATGATTTAAGTGACTCGACATGGCACATGTTCACACATGTAGTTGAAACAAATCAACATAGCCTTCACGATATTTATGTTCATGGTGGATTATATCCTACTCATGCTTGCACTCCATGTTTATTAATTTTAATGCATGTTCGTCACTGTTGTCGCTCTCTAGTTGGTCGCTTCCTAGTCTTTTGCTAGCCTTCACTTGTACTAAGCGGGAATACTGCTTGTGCATCCAATTCCTTAAACCCCAAAGTTATGCCATATGAGTCCACTATACCTTCCTATATGCGGTATCTACCTGCCGTTCCAAGTAAATTTCTATGTGCCAAACTCTAAACCTTCAAATGAAATTCTGTTTTGTATGCTCGAATAGCTCATGTATCAACTAGGGTTGTCCGTATCTTCCATGCTAGGCGGGTTATTCTCAAGAGGAGTGGACTCCGCTCCTCACTCACGAGAAAATGGCTGGTCACTGGGATGCCCAGTCTCATGCTTTATGCAAATCAAATCAAAATAATTTCAAACAAAACTCCCCCGGGGCTGTTGCTAGTTGGAGGCACTCGTTGTTTCGAGCAAGCCATGCATTGATGCTTGTTGGTGGAGGGGGAATACAAACTTTACCATTCTATTTGGGAACCGCCTATAATGTGTGTAGCATGGAAGATATCGCCATCTCTTGGTTGTTATGTTGACAATGAAAGTATGCCGCTCAAAATATTATTTATCTTTATTTCAAAATCAAGCTCTAGCACCTCTACGAATCCTTGCTTCCCTCTGCGAAGGGCCTATCTATTTACTTTCATGTTGAGTCATCACCCTCCTATAAAAAAGCACCAGTTGGAGAGCACTGCTGTCATTTGCATTCATTACTGTTAATTTATATTGGGTATGACTATGACTGGATCTCTTATACCATGAATTATAATGTTTAGTCAATCCTTGATCTTTAAAGGTGCTCTGCATTTATGTTTTGCGGTCTCAGAAAGGGCTAGCGAGATACCATCTTATTATATCATATTATGATTGTTTTGAGAAAGTGTTGTCATCCGAGATTTATTATTATTGCTCGCTAGTTGATTATGCCATTGATATGAGTAAACATGAGACCTAAGAGTTATTGTGAATGTGGTTAGTCATAATCTTTGCTGAAAACTTGAATGCTGGCTTTACATATTTACAACAACAAGAGCAAACAGAGTTTGTAAAAGTTTTTCTTTAGCACTTTCAGTTTATCAACTAAATTGCTTGAGGACAGGCAAAGGTTTAAGCTTGGGGGAGTTGATACGTCTCCGTCGTATCTATGTTTCCAAACACTTTTGCCCTTGTTTTGGACTCTAACTTGCATGATTTGAATGGAACTAACCGGACTGATGCTGTTTTCAGTAGACTTTCCATGGTGTTATGTGCAGAAACAAAAGTTATTGGAATGACCTGAAACTCCACGGAACATATTTTTGGAAAATATTAAAAATACTGGAAGAAGAATCCAAGTCAGGCGGACCTCCACCTGTCCACGAGGGTGGGGGGCACGCCTGCCCCCCTGGGCGCGCCCACTGCCTCGTGGGCCCCCTGACGCTCCACCGACCTCAACTCCAACTCCATATATTCGTGTTCGCGGAGAAAAAAATCAGAGAGAAGAATTCTTTGCGTTTTACGATATGGAGCCGCCGCCAAGCCCTAAAACCTCTCGGGAGGGCTGATCTTGAGTCCGTTCGGGGCTCCGGAGAGGGGAATCCGTCGCCATCGTCATCATCAACCATCCTCCATCACCAATTTCATGATGCTCACCGCCGTGCATGAGTAATTCCATCGTAGGCTTGCTGGACGGTGATGGGTTGGATGAGATTTATCATGTAATCGAGTTAGTTTTGTTAGGGTTTGATCCCTAGTATCCACTATGTTCTGAGATTGATGTTGCTATGACTTTGCTATGCTTAATGCTTGTCACTAGGGCCCGAGTGCCATGATTTCAGATCTGAACCTATTATGTTTTCATCAATATATGTGAGTTTTTGATCCTATCTTGCAAGTCTATAGTCACCTACTATGTGTTATGATCCGGCAACCCCGAAGTGACAATAATCGGGACCACTCCCGGTGATGACCATAGTTTGAGGAGTTCATGTATTCACTATGTGTTAATGCTTTGGTCCGGTACTCTATTAAAAGGAGGCCTTAATATCCCTTAGTTTCCGCTAGGACCCCGCTGCCACGGGAGGTTAGGACAAAAGATGTCATGCAAGTTCTTTTCCATAAGCACGTATGACTATATTCGGAATACATGCCTACATTACATTGATGAATTGGAGCTAGTTCTGTGTCACCCTATGTTATGATTGTTACATGATGAACCGCATCTGACATAATTCTCCATCACCGATCCAATGCCTACGAGCTTTCCACATATTGTTCTTCGCTTATTTACTTTTCTGTTGCTACTATTAAAATCACTACAAAACCCAAAAATATTACTTTTGCTACTGTTATCGTTACTTCCATACTACTTTGCTACTAAATACTTTGCTGCAGATATTAAGTTATCCAGGTGTGGTTGAATTGACAACTCAACTGCTAATACTTGAGAATATTCTTTGGCTCCCCTTGTGTCGAATCAATAAATTTGGGTTGAATACTCTACCCTCGAAAACTGTTGCGATCCCCTATACTTGTGGGTTATCAGCGGTTTAGGAGAAGTTGAACTGGTGTAATGTGAAAGCACGGGACGACTGGGAGCGAACTGTTGTAAGGTAGAAGACGGGGACGAGTAGGGTGTGCGAACGGCGTGGGGTTGTTGGCTTACCCGGTGGATAAACGGCTGCATGCCCCCAAAGAGTTCTCGGGTACTATGCAGGACCCACTAGATGTCATGTCTACTAGACCCATATCGTAGGCCTGATGGTATAGCTTCTGCGTGTTCGCATGCCATGCCGGTGCGTGGATGTAACTTCACTTAATTCCGTCAACCGTCGCGCCTCCCACAACCTTCGCCTCCCTCGCGCGGTTGCGCCCTTTGAGACTTCGGACGGCTATAAATCAGAATTTTTTTGCCTATTCTGCATGCATGATACTCCCTCTGGTCCTTTTTACTCCGCGTAAGATTTGTGTCAAGTCAAGTTTGCAAAGTTTTTGACCAAATTTATACTAAAAATATCAATATCTACAATACCAAATCTATATTTTATGAAACTACGTTTTATGATGAGTATAAAAATATTGATTTTACATTGTGAATGTTGATACATTTTTTATAAGTTTGGTCAAAGTAGAGGTACATTGACTTCAGACAAAACTTTTTTTTTTGAACAAAAGACAAAACTTATACGCACAATGCAGACTAGTTCCTCCATCCAGATGCGTGCCATGTCATGTCTAGTGATCACAACAAGGTTAGCTATTAGAGTACTACTACCCCCCTTCTAGTTTAAAGGGCTCGATTCAAAAATTTCACCTACTCTTACCAAGATAGAGGCGGTGGAATAGTTTTTGTAGTCTGCAAAAGTACTCAATTAATGCTCTTGTTCTTCACAAAAAAATGTGTTTACCAACGCATTATCGCATTGCATGCATGCATGAACACTAGTAAATGACAAAGATTTTTACATGCACTAGCAAGATGCCCGTGCGTTGCACGGAAAATCAAGATCTTGTGGGAGAAAACGCTAGTACGCGTCGGTCATACGTCTCCAACGTATCTATAATTTTTTATTGTTCCATGCTATTATATTATCTGTTTTGGATGTTTAATGGGATTTATTATGCACTTTTATATTTTTTTGGGACTAACCTATTAACCGAAGGCCCAGTGCAAATTGTTGTTTTTTTCCTATTTCAGTGTTTCGCAGAAAAGGAATATCAAACGGAATCCAAACAGAACGAAACCTTCGCGAGGATCGTTTTTGGAACAAACGCAATCCAGGAGACTTGGAGTGCACGTCAAGGAAGCAACGAGGCGGCCACGACGTAGGGAGGCGCGCCCAGGGGTAGGCGCGCCCCCCACCCTCGTGGCTCCACCGACCTACTTCTTTCGCCTATATATACTCCTATACCCTGAAAACATCCAGGAGCACCATGAAACCCTATTTCCACCGCCGCAACCTTCTGTACCCGTGAGATCCCATCTTGGGGCCTTTTTCGGCGCTCCACCGGAGGGGGAATTGATCATGGAGGACTTCTACATCAACACCATAGCCTCTCCGATGATGTGTGAGTAGTTTACCACAGACCTTCGGTCCATAGTTATTAGCTAGATGGCTTCTTCTCTCTCTTTGGGTCTCAATACAAAGTTCTCCTCGATCTTTTTGGAGATCTATTCGATGTAATTCTTTTTGCGGTGAGTTTGTCGAGAACCGATGAATTGTGGGTTTATGATCAAGATTATCTATGAACAGTATTTGATTCTTCTCTGAAGTCTTATATACATGATTTAATATCTTTGCAAGTCTCTTCGAATTATCAGTTTGGTTTGGCCTACTAGATTGATATTTCTTGCAATGGGAGAAGTGCTTAGCTTTGGGTTCAATCTTGCGGTGTCCTTTCCCAGTGACAACAGGGGCAGCAAGGAACGTATTATATTGTTGCCATCGAGGATAAAAAGATGGGATTTATATCATATTGCTTGAGTTTATCCCTCTACATCATGTCATCTTGCCTAATGCGTTACTCTGTTCTTCTGAACTTAATACTCTAGATGCATGCTGGATAGTGGTCGATGTGTGGATTAATAGTACTAGATGCAGAATCGTTTCGGTCTACTTGTCACGGACGTGATGCCTATATACATGATCATGCCTAGATATTCTCATAACTATGCGCTTTTCTATCGACTGCTCGACAGTAATTTGTTCACCACCGTAATACATGCTATCTTGAGAGAAGCCACTAGTGAAACCTATGGCCCCCGGGTCTACCTTCCATCATATTAATCTCCCGTCAATTAGCTATTTCTGTCGCCGTTTATTTTGCAATCTTTACTTTCCAATCTATAAAACAAAAATACCAAAAATATTTATCTTATTTTCTTTATTAGATCTCACTTTTGCAAGTGGCCGTGAAGGGATTGACAACCCCTTTATTGCGTTGGTTGCAAGGTTCTTGATTTTTTGTGCAGGTACGAGGGACTTGCGTGTAGTCTCCTACTGGATTGATACCTTGGTTCTCAAAAACTCAGGGAAATACTTACCCTACTTTGCTGCATCACCCTTTCCTCTTCAAGGGAAAACCAACGCATGCTCAAGAGGTAGCAAGAAGGATTTCTGGCGCCGTTGCCGGGGAGATATATGCACAAGTCAAGACATACCAAGTACCCATCACAAACTCTTATCCCTCGCATTACATTATTTGCCATTTGCCTCTCATTTTCCTCTCCCCCACTTCACCTTTGCCGTTTTTTCTTCGCCCCTCTTCCGTTCGTCTTTTTCGTTGCTTGGGTTGCCATGTGCCTTCTATGTGCTTGCATCTTCGCTTGCTAAAAATCTATTGTTATGGATCCTCATCCCCTTGCTAATCTTTTTAAGAGATCCAATTGTGATGAACCAATTTCTAGTGATTTTAGTGCACTAGATTATCTTTATGAGGTTTTGCATGAAATTCGTGAATCTGAAAATTGTGATGATGAAATTTATGAAGAGATTCACGATAGCTCCTTGAATAAAAAGCATGATTGATTTTACTATAAATTCTCTTGATGTCAATTGTGCTAATAATATGCAAAACCCTAAGCTTGGGGATGCTAGTTTTGCTTTGCCCTCTACTTGTTGCAATGATCACGAGTGGGATGATTCTTCCTACAATCTTGAAAATTTATTTAAGCCCCATGATGATTATGAGATTGATAATAATGTTTGCAATAATACTGAAAGTGGGTTTGGAAGAGTGTCAACTTTAGATCCCACATATTTGGATAATGTTCGATCTTATGAAGTTTTTGATAAAAGTGGGTTTGGGGAGGTCACGACTTTAGTTAATGATATTCCCACTATTTTGGAAGAGTGTCAAATTTGCATGCATGTGGATCATGTGGAGAAAATTTTATGTGATAGCTATTTTGTTGAATTTGCTTATGATCCCACATGTAATTATTATGAGAGAGGAAAATATGGTTGTAGAAATTTTCGTGTCACTAAATTACCTCTCGTTATGTTGAGATTGTTGTTGTTTCTTTCTCCTTCCTTGCATATGCTAGTTTTTGCTTGTCTTGATAATTTGTTTGCTTATAAGATAAGTATGCATTGGAAGTATGTTAGACTTAAGTGTGTTTTTCACATGTTTTATGATGCTCTCTTTGTGCTTCAACTCTTGTCTTTCATGATAGCATCATTGAAATCTCAATGCCTAGCTAGGGGCGTTAAACAATAGCGCTTGTTGGGAGGCAACCCAATTTTATTTTATTTCTTTCTTTTTGTTTCTGTTTAGTAATAAATAATTCATCTAGCTTCTGTTTAGAGGTGTTTTAATGTTTTAATTAGTGTTTGTGCCAAGTAGAACCTTTGGGAAGACTTGGGTGAAGTCTTTATGATCTTGCTGTGAAAAACAGAAACTTTAGCGCTCACGAGATTAGATGCGATTTTTTACTGGAGAGTGCTTTTAGGTTGATTCGTTTTGCATATGATTTATTTCAGAATTTTTGGAGTTACATAAGTATACGTTTGATACAGATTACTACAGACTGTTCTGTTTTTGGCAGATTCTGTTTTTCATGTGTTCTTTGCTTATTTTAATGAATATTTGGCTAGTATCGGGGGATATGAACCATACAGAAGTTGGAATACAGTAGTTTTAACACCAATATAAATAAAGAATGAGTTCATTACAGTACCTTAAGGTGGTTATTTGTTTTCTTTTACTAACGGAGCTCATGAGATTTTCTGTTGAGTTTTGTGTTGTGAAGTTTTCAAGTTTTGGGTAAAGATTTGATGGATTTTGTAATAAGGAGTGGCAAGAGCCTAATCTTGGGGATCCCAAGGCACCCCAAGGTAAAATTGAAGGACAACCAAAAGCCGAAGCTTGGGGATGCCCTGGAAGGCATCCCCTCTTTCGTCTTCGTCCATCGGTAACTTTACTCGAGGCTATATTTTTATTCACCACATGATATGTGTTTTGCTTGGAGCGTCTTGTATGATTTGAGTCTTTGGTTTTTATTTTTCCACAATCATCCTTGCTGTACACACCTTTTGGAGCGACACACATTAATCGGAATTTATTAGAATACTCTATGTGCTTCACTTATATCTTTTGAGCTAAATAATTTTGTTCTAGTGCTTCGCTTATATCTTTTAGAGCACGGTGGTGGTTTTATTTTATAGAAATTATTGATCTATCATGCTTCACTTATATTATTTCGAGAGTCCTTTAGAACAGCATGGTAATTTGCTTTGGCTATAAAATTAGTCCTAATATGATATGCATCCAAGATGGGTATAATAAAAACTTTCATATAGAGTACATTGAATACTATGAGAAGTTTGATACTTGATGATTGTTTTGAGATATGAAGATGGTAATATTAAAGTTGTGCTAGTTGAGTAATTTTGAATTTGAGAAATACTTGTGTTGAAGTTTGCAAGTCCCGTAGCATGCACGTATGGTAACCGTTGTGTGACAAATTTGAAACATGAGGTGTTCTTTGATTGTCATCCTTATGGGTGGTAGTCGGGGACGAGCGATGGTCTTTTCCAACCAATCTATCCCCCTAGGAGCATGCGCGTAATGCTTGGTTTTTGATGACTTGTAGATTTTTGCAATAAGTATGTGAGTTCTTTATGACTAATGTTGAGTCCACGGATTATACGCACTCTCACCTTTCCATCATTGCTAGCCTCTTCGTTACCGTGCATTGCCCTTTCTCACCTTGAGAGTTGGTGCAAACTTCGCCGGTGCATCCAACCCCCGTGATATGATATGCTCTATCACACATAAACCTCCTTATATCTTCCTCAAAACAGCCACCATACCTACCTATTATGGCATTTCCATAGCCATTCCGAGATATATTGCCATGCAACTTTCCACCGTTTCATTTATTATGACACGCTTCATCATTGTCATATTGCCTTGCGTGATCATGTAGTTGACATCGTATTTGTGGCAAAGCCACCATGCATAATTTATCATACATGTCACTCTTGATTCATTGCCCATCCCGGTACACCGCCGGAGGCACTCATATAGAGTCATATTTTGTTCTAGTATCGAGTTGTAATCATTGAGTTGTAAATAAATAGAAGTGTGATGATCATCATTAATAGAGCATTGTCCCAAATAAAAAAAAAGAGAAAAAAGAGAAAGGCCAAATAAAAAAAGAAAGGCCCAAAAAAGAGAAAAGAAATAAAAGGGACAATGCTACTATCCTTTTTTCCACACTTGTGCTTCAAAGTACCACCATGATCTTTATGATAGAGAGTCTCTTATTTTGTCACTTTCATATACTAGTGGGAATTTTTCATATGGAACTTGGCTTGTATATTCCAACAATGGGCTTCCTTAAATGCCCTAGGTCTTCATGAGCAAGCAAGTTGGATACACACCCACTTAGTTTGTTTTTATGAGCTTTCATACATTTATAGCTCTAGTGCATCCGTTGCATGGCAATCCCTACTCCTTGCATTGACATCAATTGATGGGCATCTCTCTAGCTCGTTGATTAGCCGCGTCAATGTGAGATTTTCTCTTTTTTTGTCTTCACCACACAACCCCCATCATTATACTCTATTCCACCCATAGTGCTATGTCCATGGCTCACGCTCATGTATTGCGTGAAAGTTGAAAAAAGTTTGAGATTACTAAAGTATGAAACAATTACTTGGCTTGTCATCGGGGTTGTGCATGATGAGAGCATTTTTGTGTGATGAAAATGAAGCATAGCCAAACTATATGACTTTGTAGGGATAAGCTTTTTTGGCCATGTTATTTTGAGAAGACATAATTGCTTAGTTAGTATGCTTGAAGTATTATTATTTTTATGTCAATATTAAACTTTTGTCTTGAATCTTTCGGATCTGAACGTTCATGCCACAATAAAGAGAATTACTTTGAAAATTATGTTAGGTAGCATTCCACATCAAAAATTCTGTTTTTATCATTTACCTACTCGAGGACGAGCAGGAATTAAGCTTGGGGATGCTTGATACGTCTCCAACGTATCTATAATTTTTGATTGTTCCATGCTATTATATTATCTGTTTTGGATGTTTAATGGACTTTATTATGCCTTTTATATTATTTTTTGGGACTAACCTATTAACCGAAGGCCCAGTGCAAATTGGCGTTTTTTGCCTATTTCGTTGTTTCACGGAAAAGGAATATCAAACGGAATCCAAACGGAATGAAACCTTCACGAGGATCGTTTTTGGAACAAACACATTCCAGGAGACTTGGAGTGGACGTCAAGGAAGCAACAAGGTGGCCACGAGATAGGGAGGCGCGCACAGGGGGGTAGGCGCGCCCCCCACCCTCATGGGCCCCTCGTGGCTCCGCCGACCTACTTCTTTCGCCTATATATACTCATATACCCTGAAAACATCCAGGAGCACCACGAAACCCTATTTCCACCACCGCAACCTTTTGTACCCGTGAGATCCCATCTTGGGGCCTTTTCCGGTGCTCCGCCGGAGGGGGAATCGATCACGGAGGGCTTCTACATCAACATCATAGCCTCTCCGATGATGTGTGAGTAGTTTACCAGAGACCTTCGGATCCATAGTTATTAGCTAGATGGCTCTTCTCTCTCTTTGGATCTCAATACAAAGTACTCCTCGATCTTCTTCGAGATCTATTCGATGTAATTCTTTTTGCGATGTGTTTGTCAAGATCCGATGAATTGTGGGTTTATGATCAAGATTATCTATGAACAATATTTGATTCTTCTCTAAATTCTTATATGCATGATTTAATATCTTTGCAAGTCTCTTCGAATTATCAGTTTGGTTTGGCCTACTAGTTGATCTTTCTTGCAATGGGAGAAGTGCTTAGCTTTGTGTTCAATCATGCGGTGTCCTTTCCAAGTGACAGGAGGGGCAGCAAGGCACGTATTGTATTGTTGCCACCGATGATAAAAAGATGGGGTTTATATCATATTGCTTGAGTTTATCCCTCTACATCATGTCATCTTGCCTAATGCGTTACTCTGTTCTTATGAACTTAATACTCTAGATGCATGCTGATAGCGGTCGATGTGTGGAGTAATAGTAGTAGATGCAGAATCATTTCGGTCTACTTGTCACGGACGTGATGCCTATATACATGATCATGCCTAGATATTCTCATAACTATGCACTTTTCTATCAATTGCTCAACAGTAATTTGTTCACCACCGTAATACATGCTATCTTGAGAGAAGCCACTAGTGAAACCTATGGCCCCCGGGTCTATCTTCCATCATATTAATCTCCCGTCAATTAGCTATTTCTGTCGCTGTATATTTTGCAATCTTTACTTTTCAATCTATACAACAAAAATACCAAAAATATTTATCTTATTATCTTTATCAGATCTCACTTTTGCAAGTGGCCGTGAAGGGATTGGCAACCCCTTTATCGCGTTGGTTGCAAGGTTCTTGATTTCTATGCAGGTACGAGGGACTTGCGTGTAGTCTCCTACTGGATTGATACCTTGGTTCTCAAAAACTGAGGGAAATACTTACGCTACTTTGCTGCATCACCCTTACCTCTTCAAGGGAAAACCAACGCATGCTCAAGAGGTAGCAGTCGG
Organism: Aegilops tauschii subsp. strangulata; assembly: GCF_002575655.3. NCBI lineage: Eukaryota > Viridiplantae > Streptophyta > Magnoliopsida > Poales > Poaceae > Aegilops > Aegilops tauschii. Next base: position 120,081,693 of record NC_053040.3, read on the forward strand.
TGCTATACAAACGGTTCTTAACCCCTTTCCGCGACGGCATTTGGAACCGGCGCCAAGTGAGTGTGTGCGATAGGGGGATCCTTCCCACATGACCCAGAAATCGTCGGGGATAGGCCCTCCTGGGACACAGGCTGGGGCCGTGTGCGATCGGGCGAGGCATCGAGACCCAATCATTTCCGTAGGTATGTACATCCCACACGGTGAATCCCAGAAAAACATTTCCATAGGTATGTACATCCCACACGGAGAATCCCAGAAAAACATTTCCGTAGGTATGTACATCCCACACGGTGAATCCCGGAAAAACATATCCGTAGGTATGTACATCCCACACGGTGAATCCCAGAAAAACATTTCCGTTCGTATGTATATCACACACAGTCAATCCAAGGACTAGGTTTCCGTTCAAGTACATCCCACACAGTCAATCCAGGGAAAGCGTTTCCGTTCATATGTACATCCCACACAGTTTTATGTGTAGGCTCGTGTGTGAAAGGTGTAACTATCACACACGCTCTGACTTGGTTAACTGTTTGCTTTTATCAACTACATCACACACGATTTGATGAAGAAAACTGTGTGGCATTGGGCTATCCATCGCAAGCGCTTTTACTGCTCGAACCATTTGCAAAGGTCCATGACACATTTAGCAAGTTTATTAGTTTACAATTAATAATTACAGTATTACGCAAATTCACATTTCATATTGAACGGCTATTTACCAATTTCATATCAGGCACATAAATATATTATAACATCACAGTACGATAGCGACATGAAAACGGCACAGTACAACACATAGCTAGTTCAACTTCATAAGAACAATATATTCATTTCCCTAAACGAGGTCATCCAGGCTGGTCTTATCCACCTCTGCTTTAAGTTCAGTAAGAACCTGTTTTGCACAGGCCAATTGGGAAAGTGCCTCCTCCTTCACCAACACCATCTTTGCAAAGTCTGATTTAAAAAATCTGAGCTCATTCTCCACCCTCAACTTTTTATCCCGCATCTTCAAATATTCTTCAGCATTGACAACAGTTTCTCTAAGCCTACATCTCTTCTCTTCCTCATACATGCTCCAGAGCTTCGCTAGGCACATCTTCAAAGACTGTGGCCACTCTTGATCAACCCACTCCAAGTAAGAACACTTCCGTTCATCCTAAAATATTTAAAACTAGATCACTAACAATTGTAGGGGAAATGGGTTTATAGCAACATAGAAAATCACCAATGCTTATTTTGAAAAACTGAAGAAACATGTTAATTATGACATATCTTCTCAAAAAGATCAATGTGCAAATGAATTAATTGCTACTAAGACAACAACCAAATTCTGGAACATCAAAAGCTATAAGTAACTACAACAACGCTACAAGTTCTTACTCATGTACAATAACTAAATAATTGAACATTTTATGAGGAAGGTAAATATAACTACAATAGCATAGCGACAGTGTTTGGATGACAGCAAATTGATACTAACAGGTGTGTACATGCACAAATTTAGTAACATAGAACTAATAGCACTAAGGTCGTCCACTATGTATGCCAAAACTAGGGTAAAGACAATTGTTGCTACATCTCGCACCGGTGCCCTGCACTGGCGAGCCGATGTAGCGGAAAAAATCAGGGACTCAGACTCCGGAGCACGTAGTTGCATCGATGCCCAGTTCCTTCATGCCATAAAGATTTAGTATTTTCCTGCTTGGCTGCTCGGATGTGTGCACCAAAGTTGGCTGCACAAAATGCTGAAGCGGTGCCAAATAATTTTCTAATGGCACCGCTGCTGAGATGGCAACCATTTAAGATACTAGGTACAAACGTGACACTGTCACTACAAAAAAAGACACATCCGTGACATTTTGGGCCGAACGAAAAAAATTCGGTCATACATATGACACTTCTATGACGATAATTGTGACAAAACCCGGTATCATCATAGATGTGGTGGGCTCCTACTTCTATGACAAAAAATCATGACAGAAAATGGGCTTTTCGTTCTGGGCGGGCCGGAGACGCAGCTGCATGACATTCTTTGGGCCGTCCATGACGGAAAAATCCGTGGTAGAAGCGAGGGGGAGGAAAATTTCGGGGAGTTCCCGGTTACGGTGGGAGGTCGGGGCCGAGCGATGCGCGTATCTCTCGTACACGTACGCGTGTGTGTGCGAGGCGTTGGCTCTAACTAAACCCGAGCAAGGTGTTGGGCTCTAACTGAACTCAAGCGATTGCACTGCAGGCTATGCGTTACTGAACCCAAGCGATCGATCGATGGTTGTTAACTGAACCCGATCGAGCGATTCCTTCGCTACTGCTGCTAACTGAAGCCGATCGATTGGATGAACAGTGAGCGTTGCGGGGGGGGGGGGGGGGGGGTTGGATGAACAGTGAGCGGTGGTGTTGCCTCTGGATGAACATGACCCCGTGGTGTGGAGGGCTGGATGAACAGTAGATAGTGGAGGGGTGGTTGAACAGGACCCCGTGGTGTGGAGGGCTGGATGAACAGTAGACGGTGGAAGGGTGCCCGTGGAGGGGTGGTTGAACAGTAGCCGGTGGAGTAGCGCGTGGTGGAGGCTGGATGAACAGGAGCCCGTGGAGGCTGGAGGAGGTCGACGGTAGCCCGTGGAGGCTGGAGGAGGTCGATGGTGGAGATGAACAGTATCCCGTGGAGTCACGTTTTGCGGTACGCCACACCCCTCCCGATGAACAGGAACCCCGTTTCGACCGTAGGAGGTCCGTTTCGTCCGTTTTGCGGTACGCCACACCCCTCCCGATGAACAGGACCCCCGTTTCGACCGTAGGAGGTCCGTTTCGTCCGTTTTGCGGTACGCCACACCCCTCCTGATGAACAGGACCCCTGTTTCGATCGTAGGAGGTCCGTTTCGTCCGTTTTGCGGTACGCCACACCCCTCCCGATCAACAGGACCCCCGTTTCGACCGTAGGAGGTCCGTTTCCTCCGTTTTGCGGTACGCCACACCCCTCCCGATCAACAGGACCCCGTTCCGAACTTAGGAGGTCCGTTTCCTCCGTTTTGCGGTACGCCAGGCCTCGTTTCCATCGCCTGTTCCGTCCAAGCCCTCCCGATGAACACGACCACGCATTTCGTTCCGACCCAGCCGGTTGGCTCCCACGCGTTCCGTTGCCTCCCGATGAACACGACGCATTCCGTTGCCTCCCCATGAACACGACGCATTCCGTTGCCTCCCCATGAACATGACGACGACGTTGTTTCTCCGTTCCGACCCAGCCATGTACACGAGCCCTGGCCGTACGTATGCGCGAGTAGGCATTCGAGACCCCGCCCGTATGTACACATACGTGGCCGTATTTTCTTTCTTGCACCCTTGGCGCTGTACGTACGTGTACATGCTACGTGCGCGCCTCTACTACGACACATGCACACCTCTACATCCACCAGTATATATGTACGTACACGTTCGCGACCAGAATGACAACGCTACGTACGCTTGGACCAGGTGGGTCCCGACTGTCAGGCACTTCCTTGCGTGCGAAGATGTAGCTGGTGGGTCCCAGCAGTTAGGCGGGAAACGTTTTTTCGCGAAATACGGTGGCCCATCCGGTGGGCCCCTGCTGTCAGGTGGAGGAATAATTATTTTGCACGTATTAAGGAGGCACTTCCTTGCTGCGGCCGTGGACCCAGCTGTCAGCCTCTCCACGTACAGTCCACGTCCGATGGAAGCCGTTCCTTGACCACGTTGACCACGCCGCGCCGAGAGCACCAGGGCGGTGGACGACGGCGAGGCCTAGGAAGGGGACGACGCGGAGCCGGGGAAGACGCGGCAGTGGATGCCCATGTGTAGAGGAGTACGAGGGTTCACTGGTTCGCTATGGTGTGAGGCTGCCGTCGCCGCAGAATAAGAAGGGGTGTGGGTGAGTAGAGGGATAGCCTGGCCAGCGGTGGGAGTAGTAGGGGCGATGAGGCCTCCGCCGCATCGCAGCCGGCCATGGGAGGAAGGAGCACGAGGCACGACCGGCGCTGGTTTGGGCGGCTGGAGCAAGAAGACTAGAGGTTGAAAAGCACTACGGCCGTTGGATGGACATCGTACGGTCACTGGAGCTAGAATCGTGCATATTGACTTAGTTGATAAAGCCCTCCGTCCCCGTCAACTTAGTAGGCCCACAAGTCAGCCTGCCACTATACTGGGTCCCAGCTAACTGGGGGAGTATTCATTTTTTTGTGCGTAATAAGGAGGCACTTCCTTGCGTGCGAACATATAGCAGGTGGGTCCGAGCTGTCAGCGGCGGTAACGTTTTTTCGTGAAATACAGAGGCCCTTTCAACGGGTCCCTGATGTCAGGTGGAGGAATCATTATTTTGCGCGTAATAAGGAGGCATTTCCTTGCGTGCGGCCGTAGACCCAGTTGTCGGCCTCTCCACGTACAGTCCACTTCAGATGCATGTCGGTCGTTGACCACATTGACCAGGCCGCGCCGAGAGCACCAGGGCGGTGGACGACGGTGAAGCCTAGGAAGGGAATGACACGGAGGCACGGAAGACTCGGCAGTTGTTTCCCACGCGGAGGGGAGTACGACTGTACGAGGGTTTATTGGTTCGTCTGCCGTCGCCGGAGAATAACAGCAGGTGTGGGTGAGTAGAGGGACGGCTAGGCCAGCGATGGGAGTACGGTGGGGCGGTGAGGCCTGCGCGGCAGCAGAGCCGGCCATGGGGAGGAGGGAGCAGGCAGTCCCGCCGGCGCTTGTTTGAGCGGCTGGAGCAGGAAGAGCAGAGATTGAAGAAGCACGACGGCCGTTGGATGGCCATCCAACAGTCACTGCTTGTGCGTCAACCTTTTTTTAGGAAAGCCTCAAATCTGTGGAAAATAGCATACAGCCCATCTGCCATTATTTCTAATAATTTATAGCCCATTTGCTAATTATTAAGGTTTTTTTGGAGCCCATATTCTTTTTGTTAGCATTACAGCCCATATTGTGGCCACGGTTAAAAAATTATACGAAATTTTGCATATTTCGGTGCGGTCCGAACTGTTTTTAATCCTGAAATTTCGACTCACATTCAAACAGATTTTAAAAATAAATGTATATCAATATAAGATCCAACAAATTCTCCACGCATAAAAATTAATGTAATTTAAAATCTCAAAATGAAAAAAAAAAGATATTTGAAACTAATTGCCGGTTTGATGTGTTTTAAAAATGTACAGCCCATTTCTCATTACTGATGGGCCATTTTCTCGGCCAGCCGAATGAAAGCTCTCCTCGTCTTGAAAGATTTGCAGCCCAACAGGCCTGACAAAGCGACTTACTTGGCAAATCACAAAAAAACTGGGCTGTGGCCGTGGACCCAGCTGTCAGCCTCTCCACATACAGTACTCTTCCGATGGAATGTCGTTGACCACGTTGACCACGCCGCGCCGAGAGCACCAAGGTGGTGGACGACGGCGAGGCCTAGGAAGGGGACGACGCGGAGCCGGGGAAGACGCGGCAGTGGATGCCCACGCGGAGAGGAGTACGAGGGTTCACTGGTTCCGCTGCGGTGTGAGGCTGCCGTCGCCGCATGGCCTGGCTAGCGGTGGGAGTAGTAGGGGGCGATGAGGCCTCAACGGCAGCACAGCCGGCCACTGGAGGCAGGAGCAGGCGGTCTCCCCGGCGCTGGTTTGGGCGGCTGGTGCAAGAAGAGCAGCGATTGAAGAGGCAGCAGGACCGTTCGATTCAAATCCAATGGTTACTGCTGCTAGAATCGTTTGTTGACTAAGTTTACAAGCCCTGCATACGCGTCAACTTAGTAGGCCCATAGGTCAGCCTCCCAACCGGTGCGCCCCAGATGTCAGTGGGAGGAATCATTTTTTCGCGTAATAAGGAGGCAGTTGATTGCGTGCGGCCAGGCCAGCGGAGGGAGTAGGGTGGGCCGGGGAAGCTTGCGCGGCATCACAGCGGGCCACAAGAGGAGGGAGCAGGCAGTCCCGCCGGCACTAGTTTAGGCGGCTGGAGCGGGAAGATCAGAGATTGAAGAAGCACGTCGGCCGTTGGATGGACATCCAATAGTCACTGCTGCTAGAATCATGTGTTCACTGACAAAGCCTTGCGTAAACAAGTCAGCCTCGAAATCGGTGGCGTGTACAGCCCATTTGCTATTATTTTTATAATTTTTACTCATTTTCTAATTCATATGGAATTTATTGCAGCCCGTTTTCCATTTTTAGAATTGCTGGCCATTTTCTGGTCAGTATCAGGGTCAAAAAATTAACTAAATATGTGGGAAATTTTGAAAATCCGCAAATTTTTGCTGCGGAACGAAATATTCTTAATCCAAAAATTAATAGCCATACTAAAACAAATTTAAAAATAAATTAGTACTATGTCATGTTAAATCCAAAGAAATGCGTATAAGATATCAGTGAAGAACAAAAACAAAAAAAGAAACCTATATCCCATTTGCTATAATTTTTTTGGAATTTTCAACCCCTTTTGATATTACTTTTAACAGACATTGACCATACTCTGAAGCTAGGCCGGAATGCATCCCTCCTCGTCTTGGAAGATTTGCAGCCCGGTAATTCAGAGAAAACAAATAGGCCTAGCTTGGGTATTCTTCAAAAAGAAATACTGGGCTACCTATTTTCCCAAAGAACTGGTGCATGAGCATTTAGCTTTATTTATTTACTTATTTATGTTTAGGGGACCATGAGCATGTACCTGGGCCGGATTCATGTGAGAGCCTCCCTTCCAGTTAATTATGGGCTTCTCTATTGGGCCTTCATCAGTGGGCTGCATGTTATCAACAAGTGGAAAGTGTGTTCCGAACGAAAAATAGTATGCGCTACGTACGGTACGGGGCACTAAAGGATCGAACCGTGCAACGACTTCCAAAACATTGTGTTTTTCGTTCTAACAACACATTTATTCAACCAACAGACGAAATATACTACTGATTGTACATTGAAAACAGCAGCAGCAACCAGGGCTAGGGGTGCAACAGAAGCAGTAAGCAGGCCAGAAGAGTGAAGACGCAGCTCTCTCTTCCAAACCAAACATCAGCCATCATTACAAAAGGGCTACCAAAAAAGAACAAGTGTATGCATCAAACTAAATAAAGATCCTACTACACCAAGTGTACGCATCTAACTAACTGGCTCAGTTAGACGTTACTATTTATTAAGCAGTGGAGATTGGCTGACGGCTTGAACCAGATGGGTGCCTGACGGGGGAAACTCCAGCCAGCAGGTCGAAGTCTGATACTTGCGACCCTCTCTCCTACTTTGGGCTGCAAAGCGTGGCGGCACATATCAGGGTATGGTGCATGCAGAGACGCATGGTACGCTGTGTACACACAATTTTGCCTGATGAACGAAACCGCGCTGCCATCATGATCCTTGCCGTCGGTTATCTCCTGGTTAATCGGATAATTCAGTCCGACAAACAGAGAGCGTGTACCAAGGCTACTTGCCAGCCTCCATTCAAAAATTCCTGAAGGCCCAGAGAAGCTGGGATCCTGCTCAAAGACATTGCTGTGACTGTGATTGTATTCCGCGAAACACCACGTCCGGTACGTGCGAACGATCATCAATCTTTCGCCGTCGTCTGATCGAGCCAGGAACCACCTGCAACTGCCATGCTGGGATTAGGAAGGGTAGGGACACCAGGCGGCCCACAACATCATATCAAGTTGGAGTCAAATAAAAAAGGGCATGAATATTTTTTCAGCAAATGTTGACAGTAATATAAGCAAGCCATCATGATATCATAGGAAAGTAACATACTGCTGTAACAGCCGTTTGTAGTGATGACTGGAGTAGGCCAGCAATACGTCCAGCCAAAGAAGGAGTCGACAGCGTAAATGAAGCCCTTGTGTTCAACGGCATCAGAGAACCATGGAGGATGTATGATCCTGCGATGGACATGCAGATTTATCCACTTACTGCAGTGACCTGTCAGATAGGCGAGACCGCGGTTGAAGAACGCAATTAGCCTGAAGTCTTTATAATCCGCAGATCTTGTGGGCACTTGGCGGATTACAACCTTGAGCAAATCAAACTTGGTATCATGTTGGCTACTGTAAGATTCCGAGTATTCTGGGCCGCGGTGCCAAAGCAGTGCAGTGTTAATCGAAGGAAGGGGGATCAATCGCTGGGTGTAGACATCCACGAGCATCCAGCTACCGCGACCATCAACGAGCACCATCCAAGACGTGTTCATGCCGACCCAGTACATACCGTTAATGTAGTTGAGGCTGACAGGGATCGGATCGCAGCCAAGGGGGTTGATGCTCGCCATCCTACGATCGTTATGCTGCGTGACACGTCGTTTCTGAAGATCAGGCTGCATCAGCAAGCAAGGAGCTGGCTTAAAAAGCTCCGGCCTGAGGGCTTTGAGTAAACGGTACAGCCCCGACGAGCACGCGGCGAGCGGCATGGTACTGAGATTGTCCACACGCGAAACAATGATCTTGATTACCTCTGTGGGGAACGAATTCCAGCCACTCTTTCGGCGGACGCTGCTCGGTTCTGCCATTGTTAGTGCTTGGGTTTCGGACGAGGGGGAGACGCCTTAGCGGGGATGGAACATTGGACGAGATTATGTGCGGACAAAGATGGAGAAGTGAATATGTGCTGCGGGAAGTGGACAGGTGATGATGACTACAGCATGCCGCTTGACTTACGAGACACATACCAGCAGCGTAGGGTCATGTCGATGCCAGACAACTTGCTTGAGTGATCACAGTACTGGTACTCCCTACAATGCTATGCCCTAACTTGCTTGAGTAGAGTAGTAGAGTAGGACTCTGCTCTACTACTAGCACCGGAGGAGTAGTATATTCTAATCTACAATAGTTACAAACTTCAATGCCCGAGCGTGGAACGACTACGAACCATGCTCAAAGACCGTGTCTACGTGGTGTTTGGACATGGGCGACAACCTCAATGCCAACGGTGCTGCTCCCGTTGCACCGTATGTGTTTCTGTCCTTCCTGTTCGAAATCGTGGTAGAATTCATGTTTCTACTCTGTATCCTACTACTATGCTAGTCCACATGATTAGTTTCAGCTCTGTTATAGCCGTCATGATTTATTTTGGGCTTATTCGGATTAAATCTCGTAGTAACTTGCTCATATATTCAACTGGCGCAACGTCCCCTACAGCCACTCCCGTTTCATGGACGGTCTGGTCGATGCCTCCAAGGAGCCCTTCGTCCACTGCTATGAGTGCCCGATGAAGTTTTCTGGCTCGCCGGCGGACATGGTGCATCACCTCACGGATGCGTGCAGCGGTCACTGCTGGCCCTTGGCGGAGAACATCAAGTACGAGACGTGCTACCCGTTCACCATGCCGGAGTCGCTGGAGGATCACCGCCGCCTGCTAGTCTCGAAGGAGGACGGCAACGTCTTCCTCTTGATCGTGGGCACCGGCGAGGCCCGCGCAGGCCGCCGCCCCATCTCTGTAATGTGCATCAGGGGCGACGCCGCTGACGCTAACACTGACACGAGGCCGATGTACGGGTGCGTGGTCAGTGTTATTACCCCTCCGGGTCGCGTGGGCGGCGACACCGGCCTCATCGAACGGACTTGGACTCTGGGGAGCTGGGACTATCCCGCCAATGTGGACTTGGAAAACCCATGGCATCCTTTACCCGCCGACGCGGTGCACGGGGACTCCAAGGAGGTTCACCTGGACATACGCATTATCAAGTTAAATGTTGATCATTAGTCTTCGCTTAATGTAATCCGCTGTCTAAGCATGTGGAGACTTCCATGCAGGATCTTGCTCTATTGGAGTATCGCGCATGAATAAAAGTGTATCCGTTTATGGTTTAGTCTAGAATCTTCCATGTATGAATTTTTACTATAGTACTGGTGAAAGACTTACGATGAACCATTTCTTACATCTCCTCTGCCCGCTTGCAAGTCATCTTGATTTAATCCCTCTGTCTAGGTGTATAAGGGCATGGTTAATATTACTTAATAGTATAGCCAACTGTTGACTATAAGAAAGTGCCATGTCATCTGTAGCCAACATGTATAACAATCGATACTCAAAAACTAATTCTTAAAGATCATTTCTTGCAAAGCACAATAAGTGTTATTTCTTCACAAGTTTTGGATGCAGGTTGAACAGTTGAACGCTTTTGTTTGCAAAAGATACCTTTTTATCGATTTCACCCGGATGTTTGTGAGCTCTAGAGATGAAATAATATCCGAAGAAACCTATCGATACCCGTTACACATGAGATGACCCCCACATCCTTTGTCAAAATAAACAACTCCCCGATCAATGCATTTCACTCTTCGGTGCAACGCACGGGCACCTTACTACTATAGATTAGTACGACCAAAAATTGAACTAACATTATATATAGTACGATAAATGCTGATGCATGTCACCTAAAATTATATCATTCAAAACTATGTTCAAATACGAATCCAACGATATAGTTTTTGTTGACATGCACTAACATTTTGTCAGTTAAATCTTCAGTCAAATTCAATGGGGGACTAATAAACCACGACCGATGTAGTACAAGTGTAGAGGGCAGCGTTGCACGGGAGTCTCACCTCTCACCCCCGCTCGTGGTGCGGCAGTAAAGTCGTCATATGACAAAACCCAACCACTCCCAGTAATAAGTGGTCTGGTAAAATAAACGGACAAGCAACCATCACATCCCTCCGTCTTTTTTGCATTTCATCTCTCTGCATTTACTTTCTCCGGTTCATCTCGCACACTCGATCCCTAGCTACTACTGCTAGGGCCAGTTCTTTTGGCGGCTTCCCCAGCTTTTCCCACAAGACTAGTCATAGTGGACAGTAACAATAAGGCGCCTCACTCATTTATTTGGGCTTCTAAACTACTACTCCGTCCTGGTTTATTCCTCACCATTGTAATTTGTGCTAAATTTTGACCAAAGATTTAACTGGTTTATTCCTCACCATTGTAATCCCTCCGTCTAGGTGTGTAAGTCATCTTACGAAAACCAAATAATCCCAAAACACTTAGGCGCGGTGCATTAACTTCTACTCCGTACCTCATTTCTTGTTTCTTGACATATCAACCAATAAGAGATAAAGAGTGTGCATGCTTTTAATGACTTGAGATATCAAACACGACATGCAGTTGTTAGTTCATTGCATGCAATACTATTAATTAGCAAATAAACATAAACGTTTCTCGTTTTCTCCTCCTCCTCCTCCTTGGTCACGGTGCACAGCCTAAGATGACTTACTCACCTAGACGGATGGAGTAGTGCATGTGACATGCACTAACATTTCACTAGTTAAATTTATGATCAAAATTTGACACAGATTACAATGGGGACCAATAAACCAGGACGGAGGTAGTAGTTATGGGATTACTAATCTAGAAGCCTAAAAGAACTCGCCCCTGGTACTCCTACAAGTAGTAGTACTCAAGTTGGAATTCCAATTGCACGGCACAACTTGTTAGGCAAAAAAATTGATACAGGGTGTAGGAAGCGGTTTGGGAATTTGCATGCCTTTCCAACCAGTGAGATACTCCGTACAAAGTACGACAGAGAAATAACCACAGAGAAGGAAGCTAAAAGTAAACAATCAAACTAGCATTTTTGTATTTGTTTTGCATTGAATCGTTTCACAAGCTTGACTAGTGCTGTTTTTCTACTTTTACAAAAACCGCATCGTAATGTTAAAACGTGCATTTGCACGTACATAAGTAATAGTATTACTCCCTCCGTCTAGGTGTATAAGTCTTCCCTCCTTCTTGGTCACGGTGCACAACCAAAGATGACTTATTGACCTGGACGGAGGGAGTAGCACAGTCTGCAAGCATATATCGAGAGAGACGTGTAGTGCGATAGTATATAGTAAAGTTTGTGCTATATGCACGTACTTGCAAAATGCGTACGAATACACAAGTTTTCCAAACTTTCCCTTTAACATACTTAATTAAGGACGCTAAAAATTCCTGAACGTTCAGGATTTATCATTTGCGTCCCAAAACTAATGAGATCGCCTTACGAAACAAAAATTATACTCCTCCTAAAAGCCACGACGCTCGCAGGAGTGCTTGCGGCGCGCCACGAGTGCCCTGGTGCGCGGCCGTTTCCCAGCGCGCCGACACAACGCCTCTTCCTCAGCCTCGCAACTCGCGAGGTGCTGATTGGCGGCTTGCCGGCGGGCGATCGTGATCTCACCGGTGTGGTGATCCGGCGCCAACAGGTACTCCTCCTCGCTGGAAGCGTGCACCCGGTCCACGTACCGCCAAGCGTAGATGAGGTGCTTGGGCCCGACTGCACTCAGGGCATCGGCACGGGCGTCCTCCGCCACCCTCACGGCCCTCGCACGAGCCTTCTGCCAAAGAGCCAATTGCCTGACTCTCTCGGACGCGACATAGGCCTCCCAGGTAGCTTGTTCCGCGGTGCGCTTCTCTTCCTCGGCCTTCTTCTCCGCCTCTATTTTGCCGCGCTCTGCTGGAGGCAAAGCCTCCCACAAGGCGAAATCCATTTCTTTCCAAAGCTCCTCAAGGCTGGGGGGCTTGGCGGGCGGCACGGTGTTCTCCTCGTAGCGGGGAGCCGACTCGTCCTCCGGCGCGCGTGCTGGCGAGATTGGGAACGCCAACGCGTCCACCTCGACGCGTCGCGGCGAGGAGCGGAACGCCGACGCGTCCTCCTCGACTAGTGGCGGTGAGGAACGGAACGGCGACGCGTCGCGTCGCGGCGAGGAGCGGAACGCCGACGCGTCCTCATCGACTAGTGGCGGCGAGGAACGGAACGGCGACGCGTCGCGTAGCGGCGAGGAGCGGAACACCGACGCGTCCTCCTCGACTAGTGGCGGCGAGGAACGGAACGGTGACGCGTGACCGTCTGCGCGGTGCAGCGAGGGGCTCCTAGGGCTTGGGAGGGGCGATGCCATGATGGTCGACGTGAGAGGGAGGGGGAGGAGATAGCGATGAACGTGAACGTGAGGGGGAGGAGATAGCGATGTCGTGGGAGGCGCAGTATTTATAGCGAGCAATGGCACACCTACGTAAGATATGGACTGAGCTGCACTGACTTAACTGCAGGTCGAGTTGCGTCACTAACATGTGGGCCAGACCCCTGTTGGGCCCATATGTCAGTGACCCAATGCACCTGCAGTTAAGTAACAGCTACGTCGGCATATTTGTTGGAGCAAATTACGGGGGAGCGAAGGGGTGGAAATATTGCTGGTCACAACGGATTGGACGAGCGTGGGGGGAGGAGAGTCATGCATGCAGATTTTTTTCACACGGGGTGGAGTGGTGGGACCGCCGGAGGGAGAAGGAGAGTTTGGCAGGCATATTGTTTCCACACATGGAGAGGAAAAGATTTGGAGACAAACGGGCTTCCTGCAGGTATGGGGAACGGTGCATAATAAGTCATCTTGCATCCGGGCTAGGTATAGTCTCAAGTCATTAAAAACATACACGCCCCACACATGTTCATATTTCAAGGTGCACTAAATTATTGCATGCGATGATTAAGGCTGGCCATAATGGTGGTATCTTAGCTGGTATCATGCACACGGGAATAGCAAACATGCTGATGTGGCAAAGAATTAAAGAAGAGAGGGGGGGTTACAGTAACTAGTGTTCATGCATGCATTGGTAAACACATTTTTTTGTGAAGAATGACAACACTAGTTGATTTCTTTTGCAGACTTCAAAAACTATTCCACCGCCTCTACTATCTTGCTAAGAGTAGGTGAAATTTTTGAATCGAGCCCTTTAAACTAGAAGGGAGATAGTGGTACTCTAAGGCTGGTCATAGTGGGGAGTAACTTAGACTAGTAACATGCATATGTTACTAGTCTATGTTACTACCTCTATAGTGCATAGTATCATAGATTAGTATCATAGGTGGTCTCATTTATTGCCATGCATGACACATAGTAGCATCACATTTATTATGTTACGGTATCTACCTATGTTACTATAACCATCTCTCTCTCTTCTTTAATTGCCTACCACATTAGCATGTTTGCGAGTCCCAAGTGCATGATACTACTTATGTTACCCCCACTATGGCCAGCCTAATAGCTAACCTTGTTGTGATGACAAGATAGGACATGGCACGCACCTGGATGGAGGAACTAGTCTGCATTGTGCATTTAAGTTTTGTCTGAAGTCAATGTACCTCTACTTTCACCAGACTTATAGAAAAATGTGTCAACATTCACAATGTCAAATCAATATTTTTACACTCATTATAAAACGTAGTTCTTATACTCATTATAATCAGTATTGTAGATATTGATATTTTTAGTATAAATTTGGTCGTGGGATTTCATTGATGCCTGTCAAAGCGTGGAGGAAGCGGAGCTTAGGGCTTGCATTGCCGGTCTCTACATAGGTATTTCTCTTCATAATCCTGTAATTTTAGAGACTGATTGCGCTTTCGTGGTAGCGTCTCTTACATCGGGGGACTATGACAGGTCTGCTATGCGTGACCCGAAGATGAAACGTTGAGCATCTCGAAGTTGATCAACAATCTTCAATTGTCAAAGATTAGCCGTTCGGACAATAAGGTGGCACACTTAATCACTAAGTATAGCTTTGACAATAGATTAGATGGTATTCTTGTAAATAACGTACCGCCCTGTGTGGTGAATATTGTATCGAATGAGTGTACTGGTGTGGCTGGTTAATTAATATAAGGTGGTGTTCAAAAAAAGTATAAATTTGGTCAAACACTTTGCAAAAGGTTGACGGGAGTAAAAAGGACCAGAGGGAGTATCATGCATGCGGAGTAGGCAAAAAAATTGCTTGTCTAAAAAAAGGCAAAAAAATTGCTCATTTATAGCCGATCGAAGTCTCAAAGGGCGCGACCACGCGAGGGAGGCGAAGGTCGTGGGAAGCGCGATGTTTGACGGAATTAATTGAAGTTACATCCACGCGCCGGCATGGCGTGCGAACAGGCAGAAGCTATACCGTCAGGCCTACGATATGGGTCTAGTAGAAATGACATCTAGTGGGTCCCGCATAGTTCTCGAGAACTCTTTGGGGGCTTGCAGCCGTTTATCCACCGGGCAAGCCAGCAACCCCACGCCGTTCACACGCCCTACTCGTTCCCGTCATCTACCTTACAACAGTTCGCTCCCACTCATCCCGTCCTTTCACATTAGTTCGCTCCCAGTTTTTTTTGCGGGGTACAATAGTTCAACTTCTCCTAACCCTCCTCCAAAATCCATGGCCTCCCAAATCTCCATGGTCACCGCTGAGTACCAGGTTAGAGCCATCACCGGCGATCAGTTCATCGTCATCTACACACGTGGATCCGAGACGGTGAAAGCATGGCTTGCTCGCTTCCTACGCATGTTCAACAGTTCAACGGATGAGTGGGTCGCTGGGCTAGATGTTGAGTACACCACAGTCCTGGGACGAGAGAAGGATCTAAAGGACGAAGAGAGGAAGAAGCCCGCCGTGATCCAGGTTTGCGTACATAACGTTTGCTTGGTCTACCACATATGCCATGCCGACGTTGAGTGCCAGGATTTTAAGAACTTCCTCAAGGACAAAAGAGTGAAATTCGTTACTGTAGGCTTTAAGAACTACAGGGATGTCCTGCGTCGGATAGGTCTCGTTGTAGGCCAGCCCTTCGATCTCTAGAAGGCAAGCCTAGTGTCCTCCTCTCAACCTTCAATGCTGACCCTGGCAGCAGCCATGATTGATCCTTCATACGCTAAACTCAAGAAACCTCATCACGAGTTTCATCATGCATGGGAGTTGAAGACATTAGATGAAGATCACATCCTGTATGGAGCAATGGATGCCTACCTTTGTTTAAATATCTACAAGGGTTGGATGAAGAAGCAGAGCCCAGTGTCCGGTTCAAGCAAAGAAGCGTCAGCGAAGAGGAAGAGGAAGAGGGACGAGGACGTGGACTCGGACTCCGGGTAGGTGGCAGTGTCGTTGCTCCTGCCGGTTCTACTGCGTGTCAAGCGGACTAGTTGCTTAGTTTATTTTCAAGGGTGTGTTGTGCTGAGGCCCCAGCAGAACTATGTTTATGTTCTTTCTCATTATTTGAACTCTTTAGTACGTACAGTAGTACTAGTACTATGTCTTACTACTGTTCTTCTTGCAGTTGGAACTACTGCTCGTATCTTCGTGTTCCTACTATACTTAATACGTTTGTACTAGTAGTATAATTTGGGTCAGTCGATTTGTGAAAGAAGTTTGACGGAGCGAAGGAAGAAGACGGCAGAAGAGGTGGAAGAAGCTCTTCTAGCCATCCATGTTGCATCAAACGGCTCACATGAGTCGACTGACCCAAATTGCTCCTTCAGATTGCAGGATCCACGTGGCTTCAAGGTCTCCAAGGTAGATTCTGCGTCCGCACCCGGTTTGCGGGCTCAACGCACGCGCGACTGGCTTCCGTCGCGACAGCCACCATGCGCGCCTCCTCCGCGCGGGCGGAGACGACAATGACACGCTAGTTCCTCCTCGCCGGCGTGCTGGAGCACACGCTCGTCCTGCTCTTCGTACGCTGCGTGCATAGACGCGGCTCCACCAGCTGCTCGCATGCTTGGCATCGCGAGGAGGGACTGTAGACGACGTGATCGGGCTAGCCTTCGGCTTCATGGCACAGGGATGGCGGCGACACGGCGGTGATGGGCGAGAAATTGTTGGCCGGAGCAGGAGGGCGCCGGCATGCGCAACGGCGGCGGCGGCATATTGATGAGTGCGCGTGTGGGAGCTTACTTTAGTTTTATATATAAGGTTTGTCAAACTTAAAAGAAAACCGTACTAGTACACGTAATTATTAGACTTAGGCAGCGCTTTTATTAGTTAGTACCACAGCCACGATACGGAATCCTGTGCAAGCGCGTGAACCGCGGCCGCGTGGTCGATCGACCGGTGCGTCACTGTGTCGTGCTCGAAGGAGATCCACCGAACCTTTTTGTGTGTGTGAAAACAATCCTCGAATGTTACTCAACTTTTTTTCCTGTGAAGGTTCTTGACGCTGCAATATTTCCATATATTTGAATTTAGCTCCAGTTCGTGTTTATTTGGATTTGGACGTTTTAGGTGCGCCCTAGTTTTTTTAATACTGATTTTGTGTGTGTGACTGAGAGAGAACGTGTGTATGTGTCCATATGTGTGTTGTGGCGGAAGGGCAATGTGGAGACGGTGTGCGTGTGATACAGACATAGAGAGGTGTGAATGTGCAAATGATCATGCATGAGTGAGACATAGACAGATGCCGATACGTTGTGTATACATGAGAGAATGGTCTTCTAGTTTACTTGTGTGTGTGTGTGAGAGAGAGAGAGAGGGAGAGAGAGACAGAGAGAGGAGCATCCGTAACACAACAACCATCTCGCTCGATTCGTCCGTCCCTCGCACGGTCGCATGCAACACATGCATCAACGCGCACATTTTGACACCCTCACCCGGCCCCCGCCCACCTCAAGGCCCGCACAATCTCTTCGTGAATACCCATTTCTCTCCTTAGGTTTGTTTTCTCTCAATATCTGACACACACACACACACACACACAGAGAGACACACGCAGCACAACACACACACACACTCCCCCGAGCACACAATTCATCCCCATCCAAGGTTATACGGCGACCACTCTCGCTTGTGCTTCTTTGCACCCCAACATGCACAACACCTCAATCTTCAAAGAGGGCATCGAGCAGATCAAAGACGGCGACCACACCGCGCTAGAGAATGCGGGGTCATTTGGAAGCAGGGTGATGTTACGATGGCTGACTGACTCCTCCCCCCACCCTCTCTCTCTCTCTCTTGCACAAAATTACCAATCCCTCTCTCCCCCGCACAAAATTGTCAATCCCTCAACCCACGAGATCCTTCCCCTCTCGTCCATGTTTTCCAGCTCTCTCATCAAACATGTTGTCTCTTCTCCTTCCACGTATACAGAATCCAGATGCACACGCATCTCATGTATATTACATGTATCCATCTTTCTCACAGACCTAACTTCTTCCTCTCTCTTTCTCTCTCTATCTCTCTCTCTGTCTCGTTAGGTTTGTCTCCTACTCTCTCATCCACATACATACAATCTTTCCCGCCCTATTTTCTCCATCTTCAAAAGCTCTCTCTGCACGTTTCATTCACACATTGGGATATGTCAAAATGTTGCTTCTATAATGGCTGATGTAGAGTTATGGTTGTTTTTGTTGCATCCTACAAAGTAATAACTATGAAATGCATTTAGATTCTCATTTGACTGGGATTATGTGAGTTTGAGCATGTTGTGAAGTACTATAGACCTTGTATACATCTTGGGATTCGACAATGATTGTAACTATTGAATTGTATAGGCCATTACATTCGAAGTCAATAGCCTAATATATTTATTTCACAATTTCAACAAATGATTAGTTCACTACAAACTAAGAAAACAAATGTGTACTCCCTCCATTTTTATTTAAGTCCGCGTATTAGCATTGTCAAAGTCAAATTTTGTAAACTCTCAGAAAGCTCATAACAAAAAATATTAACATATACAATAACAAATAAATACCATTAGATTCATTATTGAATGTACTTTCACATCATACATATTTGTTATGGTAAATGTTTATATTTTTCTATAAACTTGGTCAAACTTTAGGAAGTTTGACTTCGGTCAAACCTAATATGCTGAGTTTACTACTAATACTCTCTAGTTGCTTAGACGAACCACTCAACACGCCACACGGGGAGTCCAGTGTCACAAAATTTTGAGGTCGGCGGGAAAATCTCCCGCGACACTGATTCGAGCAGTGGGAAGTTACCATCATAGCTTTCAGAATAGGCCTACGGATGATGCTTGGTAGGGGCTGTTTTCGTAACTTCAGGTTCACCCTACCCAGCCAACCCCACCCCGGCACCCAGAGTAGTACACCTGAATACTCCCCATTTTCTACCCCACCGCAAAATAGACTTCTCCACGGCACCGCCGCCTTCGTGCTCCTCCCATTTACATCGGCGCACTCGTCCACCGCAGCGCATCTGCCTCATCGACAACCTCGTATGCCGCACTGGAGCCGGTCCACCGTCGTCGTCGTACACGGAGCCTCTACCCCGGCATCGTCTTCCACGGTCTCGGATCTGCTTCCCGGAAGTCGATGCCAAGCGCAGAAGTACCACCGTCATGGACAATGAACTAACTCCCGTTGCCGACCATGACTCACAGAGGCCGCCACGACCATCGTTCTCCTCCTCGATTGGTAATGTGTGTATTGAATCACTTAGCAGTACATGTGCAGTTCCAATTTTGTTCATACCTACCCTTCAAATTTCCTGGGTGCTATTGTTCCCGTAAAAGTAATTGGTTATAGCCTCCATTGTCCAACAGAATATCAGCTTGTAATTGTGCGTCGCTCCTGTATCGCGCTAGTAGAGAAGAGAGTAGAGATAGCACAGACGTCGGGAAAGGATCGCGCGTGCGCGGGAAAAAGCGGCCGGGCGTGTGCTAGTTTTGGCGCGCAGCGTCCGGCGCGCTTTATAAAATCCAACGCCCTCCCACCGCTCTGTGCCTTGCCACCGCTCTCTCCCCGCTCTGTGCCTCGCCACCGCTCTCTCCCCGCTCTTTTTCGCCTCGTCGCCATGCCGCCGCGTCGTCGGGAAACTTGGGGATACCGCGGCGTCCGCGCACGCCCCTCCGGCGACTTCTCCGCCGAGATCCGGTTCCGCGGGATGCGCCTCGGCCTCGGCAATTTCGACACTGCCAACGAGGCCGCCCGCGCGTACGACGCGGCGGTGTGGCGCCTCCGATGGCCTCATAGAACATTGAACTTCCCCAACGTGCCGACGCGGGAGCGGGCGCAGGAGCTCGCGCCTCTGCCGCGGCTTAGGGCGCTTGGCGCCAACACTTCCCGCAGGACATCATCAACGAGCGCGAGTTCTACGCGCAAAGGAGGGCGGAGAGGGATAAGAGGAGGGCGGAGCGAGCCGCCTATCGCGAGGACAAGCGTAGGCGAAAAGCGGACGCTCAATTCAACATGAGGCTAGGAGCAGCGTCGCCCTGGGAATCCGACGATGATCGGTATCTTCACGCCTACAATCAGACGTCGGAGGAGGACATCATCGAGGAGGAGTCGAACGACGAGGAGTAGTTGAATTATCTTTTTTTTTTTATCTATCTATGCTGAGAACTATCCTCTACTCTCTAGTATCTACTTCTCGATCTCAGCACTGTAAAAGCTTTTTTAAAGCGCCGCGCATTGCGATTCTGTTGGAGATACTCTAACATGGCAGACGAGTGCTTTAATGTTGCCCACAAGATGCGCGAGTATTACTAGTAGTATATTTTTGTTGCCATGTTGAGATTTTAAAACCACGAGTGCGAACATGCAGAGGAGCAATGAAGACCAAACACGGGATATTCGGGACATCTTCAAGGAGCGTGGCAAGTTAAAGAGGAGCTGCACCGAACCTATAAAATGAGCTTTGGTAAGTAACACCCTTTCAATTACTTTCGTGTAGCCTCGTGTTCTTCGATGTGTATATGTTGTAGTTTCTGTTTCTCTTAAGCGTGGTGTTCTTTGATGTGTAATAAGAAGAGTCTTAATCGTCCAAATGGTTTCGTTTTTAGCTTGATGTAGGAAGTGGGTGTTCTCACCTTGTAGTCTGTTTTTATTTTATTTTTCCTTTTGAATTCACTTCTCCGAGTTATGTTTATCTGGCTTCTACTAAATGGATCTGGGTTGCTCTGAGTATTGATCTAAAAAGAAGTAACTTCATGTCAGGATGCAGTTCCTGCGAGGAGGGAAGTATGGTCAACCTCGAGATCATGTTTCCAAAATGAGGCTGGATTACACACAAGGTGCCAGTTCCCTAATGATGTTGTATTAGACACAAGGTGCAAATTCCCAGATGATGCTGGATTACACACAAGCCAGGTGGAGTCGTCAGCTGTTCGTGTCCTCGTGGCATTAGTAAAGGCTGAAAGAAAGCGTGCAGCAGCCCTTGAGAATGTAGCTAAGTTCCGGAAGAAGCGAAAAGAGCAATCGGATGCTCTCTTCACCCAAGCCAAAGAAGAGATGGAAGAAGCGAGAAATAATCTAGCAGAGGCAGAGCAGGCTAGGCGTCTCCTGCTATCTAAAACTGTTGTCAATACAAAATTTCCTTCATAATAGCAAGGTTCAAATGTTTATCCAGTCAGCATGCCTGTTGTGATGTCCGTGCATCTACTGATGTGGCACAAAATGTTTTTTTGGGTCATGTAATAACAGCAATTACTTTCCAAACAATAACAGATGAAGCATTGGACATGGTATAGTTCACGCGCAAGCCCGACATTCCAAGTTCAACTTCCACATCAAACTCATGTTCACAGATATCTGCACATTCATACATAATGTCCACAACCATGATTCACTTTCAAAGCCAAAAAAAATGTGAGGAGAGTTGTAAATAAAGAAAATCCTCTACTAGTTCCTGCTACCAGTGCGAGAACAACAAGTCAAGACCATGCGTAAATTAATTATATTTTAGTCATTTTTGTGTTCTAAAATGCCTGCCGGCTCGTGGAAGGACGTGTTGCTGGCACACGCGCGGATTCAATGAAGGCAGGCGGGGCAGTCTTAAGCTGGTTGCACGCGGCGAGGAGGCGTGCTCAGCCGGGCCTGCAGCGAGTGCGGCCCTCTTGGCCGGCGCGCCGGTTCAAAGCCTGCGCTATGAGAGGTCGCGTCCGTGTCAGAGCAATCACTCCCTCGAGTCCTTTTTTGTTTGGGTATAACAAAATCGTTTTCCATTCACATTTTACAAGTAAAATTCATGGACAAACTTTGACCCAAAGTACGATGGGGACTAGTAAACCAGAATGGAGGTAGTAGTTTTTTTTAATCAAAGAAGGGTTTCCCCTTCTGATTTTCATTACTGAAAACCAGCATCTAAATGTAAACCATAGTATTTGCCCTAGAACTACCAGGTTCAACATCTCGCAACATAAACCCAGACAACCTCCATCGCAAAAAAAAACCATACAACCATACGCCAAGGAGGTACGTAGTACTATGAATTCCATTTTCGCTCCATACCAATCGTTCTAAAAACTACTTACTACTTATAACGTGCCATTGAAAATCGGAACTCTTAACCCCGCTAAAAAAACGATATTATAAACGTGGCTACTCGATCTGTGGCAACTGGCGAGCCACCGCGCTCCAAGTCGTTCACCCATGGTCCCGACCATCAACTCCTACGGAACAAATTCTCACGCGAGCTGACTATTCCTACAAAGGTGCTCCACCACGTACCCGGTACCCGCGAATGCAGCAATCGTGCACCTAGGGTTTTAGGGTTTATTTGTTAACGTCGCCTTTACGTAACACTCATGTGTGCGAGACAGTGAGAGGCCGACTGCGTGCGTGTGCCTCTTCTCTTCGTATATGTACTCCACCGTTTGTCCGGTGTCCAAAAAATTATAATAACTACTAGCAATGTGCCAATGCGTTGCCACACGATCAAAGTAGATTAATACATATTCACCGATTTGATAGAAAAAAAAGTCTAGTTTTGAAATACGTATATCACTAAAAATATGTTATGTTTCACTCAAAATATATTCCTTTGGCGGTTTTGATGAGATAAGGGAGGAATGTTGTTGGTTTCAAGATTCGAGAAGTGGTATATGTCTAATTTCTACTCTTACTAGCAAGATGCCCGTGCGTTGCACGGAACATCAAGATCTTGTGGGAGAAAAGGATGAACGAGGGAAGGCCTTATCTGCAAATGTGGTGAAGAGTGCGGGTAAATTGCCATATTTTCCTTCCTATCCGTCAGATATAAATCGGACGACCTACATTGCAGGATGGCAGGCCCACCATCATCACCAACTCTATTTTTTATCCCTACTCTTATAAAAAGCATTGTCGGTGATGATCGTGTTCCTGCCATCCTGCAATATAGGCTGTCCGATCTATATCTGACGGATAGGAAGGAAACTATGGCAATTTTCACTACTAGGAAAAGGGCTATAGATGGAATGGCCACTAATGGCGCACCAGACATGTGGTGCGCCATTGCTATGTAGCAGTGGCGCACCATGTGCTGGTGCGCAATTAGTGTGAAATACACTAATGGCGCACCAGACACACGGTGCGCCATTAGTAACAAATTATATTTTATTTTATTTTGCCAGACATACTAATGGCGCACCAGGACATAGTGCGCCATTACTAGTTGTAACTAGTAATGGCGCACCAGCAACATAGTGCGCCACTACAATATTTTTTTATTTTTTACTTTTTTGCAAAACTACTAATGGCGCACCTGGGGCAGTTGGTTGATACGTGGGACGCCGCAGAGAAAGAATATTTCCCTATGAGAGCCGCACTGCTCACGACGGTGCACGACTATCTCGGTTTCGGATATCTCGCGGGGCAGGTGGTTTCGGAGAGAAAGAATATTTCCCTCCCCCGCTCCACCGGCCGCCGCCGCCAACCCCCGGCCCGCACCCTCCCCCACTCCACCGTCGCCGACGACCCACCGCACCCTCCCCCGCTCCGACGGCCGTCGCCGACGACCCCCCACACCCTCTCCCCCGCACCCTACCCGGCCCACTCCACCGTCACAAATTAATGCAACTAAATTTGCAAAAAAAAAAGCAAATTTGATTATATTTTCAAATAACAAATTTGATGATATTTTAAAAAATCATTACTGTTTTTATAAAAAATATTACTGTTATGATTTAAACAAGTTTGAACATATTTAAACACAAATAAATATCAAACAACAATGCATAAAAACAAAAATTGGGGAGCCTGGGAATCAAACCCAAGACCTCCTAGTGTGTGTGCTGCGTGCTGACCAGTCAGGCTAGTGGGCGTGTTCTGATGGAGATAGGGTTAGGTGAAATATAACCTGACCAGTCGGGCTAGTAAGTAAAACAAAATTCTAATGGCGCACCAGGGGGAGGTGCGCCATTAGAATCGACGTACTTGTTCCCCTCGCACTGTGGCCTCCCTCCCTCCCTCGCCAGATCCCCCACTCGACCCCAACCGTACGCCGCCGCCCCCTTGCTCCGCCCCCTCCGTCCGCCACGCCTGCACGTCGTCTGCCGCTGTGGTCTTGCGCTGCCTCGACGCTGCCGCCCCGACCCCCGCCGCCCCCACCACTGCAGCTCCCTCGCGCCGCCGCCCCCGCGCCCGCCGCTCCTTCGCCGCCCCGCCCCAGCACGTACGTCCCCTCCCTCCCTTCCCCCATCCCCCTAGCTTCTCCTCCTCCTCTCACCACCCGTGCCTTCTTCTGCTCGGAAGGTCAAGAAGGCGGCCAAGGACGCCGACGACATCACAGGCCCCTTCCTCCGGATCGCCGCCCGCAGCCTCCTCGACGCCGGCGTCCTCTAGGTGATTCCTCCTCTCTCCTCCCCTCCTTCCCCCAAGGTTTCTCTCCCCGCCGGCGTCCTCTAGGTGATTCGAGGTGATGCCCCTCACCCCCAACATGCTGTACTGAATTTCTAGGAAAATATGTGATGATGCAGTGTGTGTCAGGTTCAAAACGGAAAGAGAAAAGAATAGGGTTTCTTCAAGTAGATGATAGTATTAGTTTTTATCTCAGTCCTTGTGGTGATGTTTTTTTTTTCCTTTGGAAAGTAAAGTTTATTTCCTGGCTGGCTGGCATGATGGCTCATGGATACCTCAGCTGCAGCTGCAGCTGGAGCTCAATCTGATCTCATCTAAAATGACTCTATAAATACAGAGTGTAGTTAGTTATAGAGTAGCAGAAATAGTTGCTGGATGCAGTTACTTGCATGGGCCTGGCTGATGAAGAAAAACTTTATATATATTCATACTGATGTTGACTCTATAAATCATACTTATTGGACATGTTTTACGTGTTGATCCATCAATTGATCACATTGAGAAATACCATCGTGTCTCCGACCATTTTGCAAAGGTCATGTCTCCGACCATCGTGTCGTGATGATTTTAGGGGGGTGCAACCTTTGTATCTTCCTGTAGTATGGAGTATTAAATTGCCCCCTAGGGTATAAGGTTTCATTTGGACGTTCTCCCAGAACAAAATCATGACTTGTGACAATCTAAGGAAAAGGGGGATGGCAAAACCCCTAGAGTGTGTTCATTGCAAAGAGATACAAACTATATATCATTTATTTTTTGAATGTATTGTAGCTAGTAAAATCTGTGAAGATGTTGAAATGCTTTTCTAGGTGCCAATCGTTAACTTTGAATCTATTTCTAAGTTGTGGCTTTGCAATAAATTAAAGATACATTCACTTGAATGCAGTGTGATTTTTTCTTTTCCAAAGGAAAAGAAAATGTGGTGTATAACAAATGTATTATTTGGTGGAAATTGAGATATCATATTAATCATTGACAAATTGGCTTTGAACAAATAATCTTAAATACATGCATACCTACACAATTCATCTATTTGCAATGTGATGTTGTAAGGGTACTAATTGGTCTCTTCTGCTGCTTATCAGAGATGGGGGGAAGCAGCCACTGCCGCTCTGCCTCACCGGAGTACGAGTTGGATGCTTTCGAGTTCTTCAGTGTCATACTTGGGACTTCAGTATCAGCCACGAGGCAGGTTTATAAAACGAGAGATCTCCCCTTCACCCATCTCATTATGATAACTCTGTTGTTTGCTACATCACTCCTTGTCCCAAATTGCAGAGGCTGCCTGACACTTTTATGAACATGTTGGGTGAAGATCCGCCACATAATGTGAAGCTCCGACAAGCCGGCGGCGGGGTTCGCAGGCTGTGGGACGTGGAGTTGGTGATCGAGGAGGGCCACATGTACTTGTGCCGTGGCTGGGAGAAGTTCTACAGTGCCTACGACCGGCGGACCGGGTACTTTCTTCTCTTCAGGTACGACGATGACGCCACAATGCTCATCGTGAAGGTTTTCAACACGACTATGTGTCGCATGCGCTACGCTGACGACGAAGATGCCAGTGCGTTCTGCCTCTTCTTATTCCTCTACATTTGGCTTTGTCTCACATCGATTGTTAACGGCCATTGTTGCATTTGGACAGGCAATGGGAGCAGCAGCAGCGACACTGGCTACAGCCAAAGCAGCAGCGATTCTGGCTTTAGCGAAAGCAGCAGCGATTCTGGCAGCAGCAAAGACAGCAAGAAGGATGATCCGGACTGGAGTGGGGGAGAAGAGGAGCAGAGTGTTGATGAGGAGCTGCAGGATGACGATGGGCATCAGGCTGAGGATGACCTAGCGCTGGTGGTGGCTGACCAAGGGCAAGAGATGGTGGTGGCTGACCATGGGCAAGAGATGGTGGTGGCTGACCATGGGCAAGAGATGGTGGTGGCTGAAGATGACCTAGCGATGGTCGTGCCCGTCCTGCCTGAAGGTGGCCTCGCGATGGTGGTGGTGCCTGACAATGACCATGCACCGGTGGTGGCGCCGGCGATCCCACAGCTAGGCGACATGACCACGCCAATTGTGGTAGAAGACTACATCCCACAGCTGCCTCCACCGCCTCGCCGCTCTTGGTGCATCAGGCTGAGGAAGGAGAAGGAGAAGAACAATGAGAACTGAACTATGTGAAACTTTTGTAATATGGTGTTGGATAGATAACGGTGTTGGATGAACAATGTGAAACTTTTGTAATATGTAATGATGGAACTATGTGTTGGCTATGTATGTATATATGATGAAACTTGTGTGTTGGATATGATTGTTATATGGATGCTTGTTGTATATATATGTGTTGGATATCTCATATGTGAAATAGTGACCTGAGATTAAGAAAAAACGATTTTTTTTAAAAAAAATGTTACTAATGGTGCACTTCCATCTGGTGCGCCATTAGTATACCAGGTACTAATGGCGCACCTTTGGGATACTAATGGCGCACCCATGGTGCGCCATTAGTATACCAGATACTAATGGCGCACCTGTGGTGCGCCATTACTAAAATATTCTAGTGGCGTGGTGCTAGTGGCGCACCAGTAGTGCGCCATTAGTAGGCAAAACTGGTGCGCCACTAGTAAGCCTTTTTCTAGTAGTGTTTGCAAAAAGATACCCACACCCCTCTCCACATTTGCAAATAAGGCCTTCCCTCGTTCATCCTTTTCCCCCACACGATAAACTACTCATACAAATGCATCTTGATGTTCCGTGCAACGCATGGGCATCTTGCTAGTTGTTGCAAAAATCCCATGTGTGTGTGAGAGAGAGGGAGAGTGGAGGAGGACGGAGTGCATGTGTGACAAAGACACAAGGAGTGTGTGTGCGATAGGTATGAGCTTAAAATGAGGCGATAGTGTGTGTGTGCACGATCGAGAGGGCGTGTCTCAAGAAGGGAAGAAAAATCTACATAGATACAAGGAGCGGGAGAGAGACATCTATGCGATGGTGGAAGCACTGAGTGTGCGGGTGTATAAACCTATCTAGAGGCTAGCTAGTCGATAAATGTTTGTGAGAGTAATACGAGTCGGGGTGCGAAAGCGAGAGTTTTGTGTGTGTGAGAGAGAGACGGTAGTCGGGAAGGGGAGTGGAAGCAGGAGTTGTGTGTGTGTCTGTGGGAGAGAGAGAGAGAGGAGACGGTAGTCGGGGTTGTCTGATCGGTAAACAAATGAATAATGTCAGTCTGGGATGGAGACAAAAAGGAGACTGCAACAAATGTTGTGTCTACAGGAGAGAGAGAGAGAGAGTAATTTTAGTGGTATGAGTCATATGTAGAGACATATAGGGTGTGTGAGAGAATCCCATAGAGAGAAAGACAAAGTGAAAGACGAGTGGAGACTGTGTGTGTGGCGGTGAAAAAGAAAGCTTAGGTACCGAGTGATACCAGAGAACAGTAGAGACGTGAGAGATAATGAAAACCGGGTAATGTATAATGATAGGGAGAGTGTGACACTTCTCAAGGGAGACGTCGAGAGACCATGTTTGCGAGGATAGGAGAAACATGAAGTGAGTGTGCGCGTGAGCTGGAGAAAAGAGAGTGATAGCTACCTGAAGGAGCATGCATGCGAGAGAGATGGGCGTGAAAGGAGGGAACAAAAAAGGGATTGAAATATTTGAATTCGAGATGATGATACATGTAATCCATACTCGAACCAAAATTGATCTATCAAACATGCATACTCATATGAATTCACGCACATCTATGTTATTTAATATGTAGATATTACTGATCCATACATTTTAGTAGAACATAATTTGGTTAAAAAAATTCGAATTCAACCTTAAGATTTCGAGATCGTTGTATTTGTAGATCATATTATACATATAAAGGAGCAGAATTCTTTGTTGTGCTTTTGAAAGTATATATAAAAAATGATGTATATAGAATGCAATTCCAATTGAAAATGGATCCCGCCCGAAAAAAATAGAATACAAACAGGATTCGAATTGAGTTGGCACGGTAAACGTGCACTCTGCAAAATTTGAACGAAGCGGGGAAAGTCGCAGTAACCGCCCGAAACCAAAATCTGCGAGATGGAAATCACTACTGCCTATCCCTGCCACGCAAAACCTATCTGCTGGATTTCTATAGGTTTCGATAGGGGTAGGTTTGTAATTTCACCCAAACGTGACGTAACCGCCTCTCACCCAGATTCATACACGGTGGGCGCCAAAACACAGTGTGTCCTCGGCCGAAATCAACTCCCTCCCCGATTCATATTCATACACGGTGGGCGCCAAAAACAAATTCTCGTCGGCAAATATTCGGTGTATGCGAGATTACCGTCCTATCCCCAACCGACTAATGTTGTCGTGATGTAGTAGAAATTTGAAACGGGGGCTAAGTTTGTAAATTTCCTCGTATTTGAGACAAGCGCGCCCTGAATACATGGTTCCCCCTTCCTCTCTACCTCCCTTTTCCCCATTCGTACTTCGTGGGCGCCAAAACACCCTCTCCACCCCACCCTCCTCCGTCCGCCACCGTCCGCCACCCCATCCACCGCCGTCCTCCTCCACCATGCCGGAGCTGACACTCCGACGCCACCGTCCATTACAAGAGATCGACCTCTCTCATCCACGGCTTCGGACCGGATCCCGTCCTCTCGCTTCATCCCCGCCGTCGTCCACCTTGCCGGCGCCGCTCCTACGACCGTCTCGTCCACCGCGCCCTGCCGCCACCATCTACCCTCCTAGATCTGCTTCCACGCCGCCGACAGCCATCGCTACCACAGCACCGTCAAATTCTCAGCAGATGCGTACACGGCGCTGCACCAGAGGCGGTACTCTTTCATATCTGCTCAACTTATTTATCGCAGCAAGAAAATAGATCGCCATAGCTTTACTCTGATTTCTTGTCTTGGTTGCGAAGTTGCCTTTGTCCGGTTTGCACCTTCAGATCCGCCATGGCACGCTCAACACTATACTCCCAATGCTTATGGTTTTCCCCTTTTATATTCCACACTAGTTAAATCATTGTAGACTAAATTTCAAAATTGGGTCAGACGATTTTTCAGAGCTCGCCGGAGTTCGCCGGTGCGATCGAAGGGGCTCGGGTGGTTGTGGGGCCACGCCGAACAAAGAAAACTCGACGCGGGTGGGGGTTGGGGCGGGGGTGGGGGTGGGGGTGGCGGAGGAACACAGGCGGTGGGGGTCGGTGGTCCGGCCGGCGGCCCGTGCGGTGTTCTGTATGGGAAGAATCAAAGACGAGGAAGAAGAAGGGTTAGGAGACGTAGGATCTTCATCCAACTGCCTGAAATGGTCGAGAGATAGCTAGGAGTTGCACTCTTAATGCGCTCTGGTTCATCATGTGTGGGCACTGCGCAACCAACATTTTATTATCCAAAATCTGCTTGCTCTTCTTTACCATGTTCCTCTTTCGTTCTTCTTTAATATGTACTCTCTCCGTTCCTAAATACAAGTCTTTCTATAGATTCCACCATGGACTACATATGGAGCAAAATGAGTGAATCTACACTCTAAAATGTATCTGGATACATCTGTATGTGATCCATAGTGGAAATCTCTACCAAGACTTATATTTTGGAATGAGGGAGTATGATAGTACTACAGTATGTTCCTTGTACTGAAGATGAGCAGGGACATTTGCAGTGTAGAGGTCTATACAGTCGGTTGTGATGGACACTTTGAGCCTCTTTGATTCGTAGGATCTTGTAAACATAGGAATAGGATTTGCAGTGGCCTGCCCACTTGAATCCTATAAGAATAGCAAGGAAATGCGGGGAGCTGTGTCGCCTTTGAGAGTTACACTGATATTAACAGTACCGCACCTTCACTTGAACAGAGCTGGTATCCGAAGCCTTTCTAGCCGTACCGCCAATACTAGCACATATATTCCAGCAAGTTCCACTTTGCTGATTTTACTCTGATGCTTAAGGTTTTCCCGTTATATCTACACTATGATCTGTGTAGCTGCTTGGTGTCGCACTAGCAGCAGTCCACTCTTGAAGCTAAACACTGCAATGACTTACAAAATTGGCACCAAGGCATTGAGTGCCATTCTGGATGCAATGAAACTCATACGCTCCCCACCTGTTGATTCTTGTTCAGAATATGATCCTAATGACTATTCTAACCTCGAGGAGTCAAAGGCAGATGGCCTGTCCTGTTCACCCATCAAGGTGCCTGTTCTAATTTGGCAATGTTTTATTGATTGCGGGTATCTTGCATATGTTGTCTTGCATTTCTTCTACTTTGTTGCACCGCCATCTGCTTAGTTTACTCATCATATATGTCGAGATGCCATGCCCATCCATTATCAATACATATTCCATCTGTCAGCATACCATGTTTTTCCACTCAAATGTTGTTCTTGTGCATCAGACATCAAAAAGGAAGAGGGTGATTGCCGAACCTGAAGGAGCACCGGCAAAGTCCTTGAAAAACGTGGTGGTGCCGGAGAAATCAGACAACACCCCACTTATATTGGATGTACAACCAGTGACACAAAACGTAGGACCGACTCCAGCAGACTGTACCCATACTTCACTGGCCACACCACTAGCCCCACCACACAGGACCTGCACTCCAGCAAAAGGTATACCGATTTCATCTGCCATAGCACCAGCTGTACCACAGAAAAATCCCACTCCGGCAAAAAGTACAGCAAGTCCACCGGCCGAAGACCTATCCCAACTGCAGAGACGGCCAATTCCTGCATATTGGAACCCCATTCTATTTATTCCCAGTTTAAAAGACAATGCTTTCAATGTTGTTAGGGACTACGTGCATATATTCCCATCATGGGAAGATTATTGTGAAGACAAACACCATTTTCACATCTTCCTGTCCAACTTACGTGTAAGTGCTATTATTCATGGTTATTATTTTCCTGTTTTCTGCTGATTGAACACATCAATGATTTACATTACATTGTTGTAACTAGGCGAGGGTCAATCTGATAGTCATGATGAGCAAAGCTTGCTTGTGCTTTTCAAGGAAGCATTGCAGCAGTATCGGTGTTACCTGAGGAAATCACACTTTGATGGCAAGTCTATAAACGAATTTCTGGTGAAGTCTCCTGTGCTAAATTTAGAAGACATTGAATGGAAAAACCTTGTTATGCACTGGTCTTGTTCCCAGGATGAGGTATTGTCTATGAAATCACATGACAATTTGAACTTCTACTTTTCTGCATGTGCCTTACGGATCTTTTTTGCAGGAAATCTGCTCGAAGAAGAATTCCGGTTTGACAAGAACGACAGGATATCGCAAATATGCTGCCCGCTGCTTTGCTCTTGTTAGTACCTGTTGTCCTGTATCACTGTACTTGCATACATACCTGGTTCATTATGTGACAGCAGTATGCATGATAGCTTGCTTATCAATTGTTCGCTCCAAATTATCTGATCTGTATGAATGGTTACATTAGTGTAGAATATATTCAATGCCAATGTTTTTTAGCTCTGCATTGTTCTTTTAAGTACATGTTGTCCTTTATCAGTGTACTTATAATGACAGGTAGTTGTTCATGTACCATCACTCTGCAGCTTATTTTCCTTTGCCCTCCATTTTCTACACATCAGATCTATATTTACTCTTACCATAAGGTTGGTACTAAAGAAGTTTAGCTGTGCATTGCTCTTGGCTGTACCTTTTACCTGTATCGCTGCACTTACATTTATAGCTACTTGGTTATGTAGCATCACTCTTCATCTTATCTTAAATATTCTCCATTTTTTCATATATTATCACATATATATTTACTCTTAACAAAATGTAGAATAAAGGCAATGCTTTTGAAGAAAATTCTGTGGTAAACTTCTTGAATTGCCCCCCCCCCCCCATCAGCATGGACAAGGCCTTTATAGAGCCTGTCTTCACCAATAATGTAAGTTTGTCCATCTCAAGCCATCAAACTTTGTTGTATATATTTGGTTAGGCATGACTGTAACAGCTGTTTATTTTTGGTGTTTGCATCAAATTGCTTGTTTAAAGTTTATTATGTAGTTCATAAACAAAAGTTTGTCCTTTCTCAATTTAAGTTTTCACTTGTACAACCAAGTTCCTTCTTCATACCATGTAAATTAAACTATACAGAGCAAGTGATCTTCTTTTGCACTGCATGTATGCTTCTGTTCTTCATCCGTAATCCAGTGGTGTGGTAAACCTACCCACTACAGCACAATGTCATATTCTGCAATGTCTTAACTATGAACAATGTCATATCATTCTACTATTATTTAAACCGTCTCTTTATTTGCCAATCTGAAATGGTATAAATTGACAGCACACTAACCATTGATACTTATGAGTTCTTGATCTGTAATCCAGTGGTGTCGTGAAGCTGCCAACTCCTTCACAATGTCATTTCCTGCCATGTCTTGACCTGAACAATACCATATTGTGTTAATGCAATTTTAAACTGTGTCACTTTATTCGTCAGTAAGAAATGTGATGAATTGTCAGCACTGATACTTTTATGTGCAAAACCTATCATATGTCTGCTTGTTTATCTTTCAGAGTGAGGAAGATATAAGTGTTGAACAAGCGCAGTCTCATCATCTTGCTCAGCTGCTTGCGCTGCAGCTCCCCAGCAGGGCTAACCTTTCTTGAACTCTATCGAAGTGCTGTCGGTTTTGTATATTATTTTGTCGGCGTGTTTATTTGCACTGGTGGCGATCTTTGATGCCCATTGTATGTAATCTGCTGTCTGCTTGTGCTTTATTATCATAGTGGCGAACTTTGATGCCCAGTGGATGTAATATGCCGTAATTTCTTTATTGTATAGTCTACGTTTTTTCTTATTCACGATGCTGCAGTTATTTTACTGTATATATATATATATATATCTTGTCTTCGCAGTAAACCGGCCAAACCGTAAAATTACGGTACATAATCGGGCTGTCATGCAATCACGATGTAGGTTGGGCCTGAAACGTGCCGAACAGCTCACGGGCCGGCAGCAGCACGAAATGAACCCCATCCCATGATTGTGCGAATCAAATCACGGGCTTTTAACAGGCCAAAATTGTCTCGGTCCTTGTTTGGCCCAATCAGATATCGGCTGCGAGTAGGCCGGATGCAAACCGGGCCGTAGTTAGGCCCAACTATATGACGGGCTATTAACAGGACGAAATTAATATAGGGCTGAAATGTTAAACGGGCCCTTAACAGGCCAAAACTAATATCAGGCCGAATTACTAAGTGGGCCTTTAGCAAGTGGGCCCAAAAGCATAGTGTCCAGTTGACGGGCCGAATCTGATATGGGCCATAATTGAGCCCAAAGCCTCTTAAAGGGCCGGACCTGATCTGGGCCGTAATTTGGCCCAGAACGTGGTAGGCTTTTAAGGGGCCGGATCTCATATGGGCCACTATTAGGCCCAGAGCGTGGCAGGCCATTAATGGACCAGATCAAATATGGGCCGGCATTTGGCCCAAAACATGGCAGCCAGTTAATGGGACGGCCTACTAGGGTCCTCAAAATCTTGTGGGCCTACAGCTGGGCCGGCGCATTAATGTCGGCGAAATCTCGTGGGCCTTTAGCTAGGCCGGCCCATTATGATCCGCAAGAATCTTGTGGGCCTTTACCTGGGGCAGCCCATTATGGCACACAAAAATCTTGTGGGCCTTTACCTGGGCCGGCCCATTATGGCCCGCAAAATCTTGTGGGCCTTTAGCTGGGCCAGCCCATTATGGTCCGCAAAATCTCGTGGGCCTTTAGCTGGGCCGGCCCATTATGGTCCGCAAAATCTTGTGGGCCTTCAGTTGGGCCGGCCCATTTAAACTTGATGGGCCGGTCCACGTGTCAACATATCATAGGCGCGTCTCGCCCATTGGATGAGTGACACCTGTGCCAACGCGGACCTGACACGTGTCTCCTCCGGCCAATGATGATTTTACACGTGGAAAATCCCCATTGGTCGGGGCTATTAATGGGTTATCGGATCCAAAACCCGACCCGATAGCTTAACGGCGTTCCGTTACGGTGGATGCCACGTGTCAGTCACCCTTGACGAAAGCACTTCTGTGACGCGCGATTTATCGTCATGGAAGTGGACACTTCCGTGATGATAATTTTGGTAATGTCATGGAACACTTCTACGACAGCACATGTATGACTATCTTGATTCTGTCATAAATTTGTCATGGATGTACATGCATGACAAAAAACGCGACCTACTGTGACAAACACGTATCATCACAGAAGTGTTTTTTTTGTAGTGTGTCTTAGGATGCGTTTGGTTGAAGGTGTGGTATGAATGGGTTGGGACCGTGACAGTGTCTGAATCACATCTAACAAATGATTAGTAACAACAAAAGAGGGTCTAACCTCCTCTGCACATGCCAAAAACTTCCTCCCACTGTCCACAGATTCAAACGCAACTAGCTTCACGCATGGTGATTGATGGTGACAACGAGCAGATAGATCTTCAGCCACCCCGCTCCATTTGTTGCCACTGATGGTCCTAGGGAGCTACAAGAGGAAGAAATGGCTCAAATGGACCGCTGGGTAAAAATCCTTCATTCCAAGTAATAGCCCGAGAGAGAGAAGAGAGGCATACCCGGGTGGTGAAGGAGGAGGAGGAGGAGGAGGAACAGCTGGAGAGGTCTTTGAAGAAGACCATGGCGACCCCGGTGGTAGGATGCGAGACGTCGAGAGCGAGGAAGCGGCTATAGCTTCGCAAGGAAGGAAGGAAGGAGGAAACAGGGGAAATATGACTTGTGGTCGGGAAGAAAAGGGAGTGGGGAAGGGGGGAAGGGGCGGGGGTAGATATTTTGGCGGTAGGCCAAAATTTTGGAAATGTGGAGGGAAACTTTGCGCACGGTGCCACCGTACCATTCACTTTGAACGATTGTGTGCATCGCAAACGATTCTTCTGCTTTACACGCATGGGATGAGTTTGATAATTCAAATTTTGGTGGAAATTTCCTCGTGTACGTCATTGCATAATTTAACATCGCTTGCTAATTTGGGCACACAAAACTGCGTACAGCTGACAGACCACACTTACTGAATCGAGCAATTTTAGTAATTAAACAGAGCCAGTTGACCTAAACATTGCTCTAACAAAAGACCAGCATTGAAAACAAAGCCTAAGTACGCATAATTTTAACAAATCCGCCGCCGCGACGGCCTATGCATCGCCGGTGTGAGATGAGACGTCGATGAATTGTCCTGGCGACATGCCGCCGTTGGTGGACTTCGCGTCCCCCTGCTGAAGTCGTCCTCGTCCTCGGCCCCACCCTCAAGGTTGTAGTACTCGTAGTAGTGGCTGCGCCAGAGCTCGCGTTGGTACTCCACCGCCAATCCCTCGACGGACAGACTCTTCTCTACCTCGACCTCGGCCACGCGCCACTCCTCCTCCCGGCGCTCCTCGATCTCCGCCGCCTCCTGCATCTCTAGCTCCCGCTCGGCGACCTCATGAGGAAGCAGGTGCTCCATGGCCACCGCCGCCTTTTCGGAGGTGGGTTGCATGTTGTAGTCCGAGGTGGCCTGGAATATCTTGGCCTGTGCATCCTCGATCTTGGCATGGATGGCCTCGACCCGGGCCAGGGCGACATCAGCGGCACGGACGGCAGCTCGAGCGCTCTCGGCGTTTGCAGTCACCGTTGCAGCTGCTGCTGCTGCCGTCTCGGCTGCTGCAGCTGCCCTGCCGGCTGCCGCAGACGCCCTCTCGGCGGAAGCAGCCACGCTCGATGCGGATGCGGCGGCACTCTCGGTGTAGGCGGTCGTGCCCTCGGCGCAGGCGGTGGCGCTCGGGGGGGACGCGTCCATCGTACGGGCCTTCATGAAGCATTCCACGGCGTCATCTTTGCAAGAAGGGGGTGCAGGAATGGGGATCGGGATTCGTGGATTCGAGGGTTGCCGGCACTGGAGCAGACGAGCCGGCGAAGCTTAAGGAGAGAGACTTAAATAGACCCAGATAAGGTTCCTAGAAAACAGCTGTTTGTGATGTTGTAGATATTTTTATTAGCTGTGAAAGACGAATTTGGAGTAAAGTGGCAACGGATGGTGTTTTAAATGTACGAGAAATTTTGTAGTACTAATACAACTTTCATGTCAAATTTTGGAAAATTTCAGGGGTCATTTGACCTTTTAAGACATTTCAGTGATTTTCTAGCATGTTTGATGATGAACGGGAGATAGCTTCCTCTTACAGACTTCATTTTTTTTCTACTTTTAACATGCACTAATACAACTGTCATGTGAAAATTTGGAAAATTTCAGGGGTCATTTGACCTTTTAAAGACATTTAAGTGATTTTCTAGCAATTTAATGACCGTAATTCAAATTTGAACTACATCTACATGCAAGGCCTAACCATAATGGTTTGAAAAATCATATTTTCGTGTACTTGTATGCGAGTTAAAAAATC
This sequence comes from Aegilops tauschii subsp. strangulata, assembly GCF_002575655.3. Taxonomy (NCBI): domain Eukaryota; kingdom Viridiplantae; phylum Streptophyta; class Magnoliopsida; order Poales; family Poaceae; genus Aegilops; species Aegilops tauschii. The sequence continues at coordinate 120,118,347 of NC_053040.3, forward strand.
ATTAGACGATTTAAATATCTGGTCTTCAAAAAAGAAAATGTAAAGATCTGGAAAGACAACCGGCCCCCACACGATTGGCACTCTATCTCGCGGCTCGAGGTTTGGTAGGTGAGTGGCGGGGAGCATTAATCAGACATGGTTTTGTATTGGAAACCGTCAGCTATTATGTTCACACATGGATTTTGTTGCGGGAACCGTGTGTAATTTAAACTATAGTACTCGTAAATTCCGGCAACCGGCGTGTGTACTGTCCCCGTCGATCTAGATTTCAGCCGCCAATAAATACTACCTTGCTCATGTCGTCCCGCCTGCATTCTCATCTACATCCTCCCCTCGCTCGCCCCCTCTCTCTCTATCTATCTATCTATCTATCTATCTCTCTCAAATCTCTGCCATGGCGCCGCCGGTCTGCCAACGCGCCGACAAGGAGTCGCCGCCCCCGAGGACGCTCACTCGATTAGCAGCGACGAGGACCCCTACGCGCTGCCTGACGAGGTTGCGCCGGACCCCCCAACTTTGGATTGGCTTTGGGGCCAGTTTGTCTGTGGAAGTCGCTGCCGCCAGCTGAGAAAGCCAGGCAAGTGGCGTTCAAGAAGGAGATGGCGGAGGAGGAAGCTAGGTACCAGGAGGCCTGTGAAGCCCATGATGCCGCCTGGAAAAAGGAGGTGGCGGAGCTTTGGGGGCGGGCGCGTCGTCGTGCCGAGGAGGTGTACGAAGACGGGTACTTCGCGAGGAACATCATAGGCGCTGGGCGCCTTGTCGCTGCATGGAGGTGGGCCGATAAGCTCCAGCGTGCCATCAACGAGGAGCTCCGGTGGGCGCCCAACGAAATGGCAAGATCGTCCGCACGCGTCCGCCAGCAAGAGGCAGATCGGTACGTCAAGCGCCGCGAGGCGGAGGAGGCGGAGTACTGCCTCCGTACTGGGAAGACGCCATGCACCAGGGAGCTGCTGGCGAGGGGCTACCGAAATACTGGCCCCAGGAGGGATTATTATTTTTAGTATTGTTCGTTTTCAATTTAATGCATTGTACCTAGTAGTTAAGTATCATCACGTATATGTGATGATATTATATATATATATATATATATTCTGTGATGAACTAATGAACAATTAATATATATATTATGAATTCCATTTTCTATCTGTTTTTGTATACTAATTTGAATCTAGCTATTATCATCCACATATACAGAATGGAAAGCGTATATACACACATTGAAACAGAACATATAAGAATGGAAAACAGAGTACACACATTGAAACAGAGCAATACTATGATTGCTATGAATACATAGCTATCCACGTCGAAATGTCTCGACAAAATAAAATGCGTCCATGAGACCATGACCAGCAGCCCTTGCATACGGTAGCTCTTGGCTCTGTCTGAACTCGTGCAGGCGTTCGTCCAAGCGGTCGACACGCTCGCGGTACACCTGGAGCGCGATCTCGAGCTCCAAGTTGGCTATATCATCGGAGATCACCAGCTCGAGAATGTGACGGCCATGTTCCTCTACTGCGCCTAGGTTGACACCTGGGCCAAGGCGGCGGTCGAGCCTACGAACCAGCGTGTTGGCATTCAGCGGGTCGCGGACAAGGCGAACAGCGGTACCCATGTGAACGGCGTGGCGGGCGTCCGGTGCAAGTATGGCACGGCCGACCTCTGGTGCAAGTACGGCGCTGAGGGCCTCTGCCCACTCCTGGTGAGAAATGGGGGTACTAACGGGACGTGTACCCACCTGCGACACCGTGTCGACAGCAGGCAAGCGCCGATGGATTCGCTCTTGCTGTGCGGCGCGGCGCGCCTCTCGCTCTGCAGCGCTCCAACGATCTCGCCATGCGGCGAGCCGCAGCCTATCGTAGCGGACGCGCCTAGCTTGCTCTGCGGCGCGCCATCGATTATGTTGTGCGGCTAGCTGCAGCCTATCGGCACTGACATGCCTATCTTGATCCGCGATGCTCAAGTGCCATGCGCCAAAGATCCGCTCAACCCTAGCGATAATGCGCATCACGGCGTCGTCCATCGCGTTACCGGGGAGTGCCTCGGCCTCGACGGGCCGTGGCGCCTGCTCGTTTTCCTCGTCGACGAGGTTGATGGCAGAGGCGGCACTTTGGTGGGTTGGCATGCTTGGAAAAGGTGGATGTGCTACAGGCTGCGCTTGTCACCTCCATGCGTCGCGCGCCTCCTATGCGCAATATCGCTGGGTGGCGGGAAATAGGTGAGGAAATGGCGGGAAACGGTGGCGTGTTCATGAAACGCCATCAATTAATGGAAACTTAGCATAGAAGGAACATTGAGGTAGCACAAGAAGTAGATGATGATTAGATGAACACGGACCACACTAGGGAACCCGTCGGTGATGAATTCATCAATCGCAAACGGTTGAATACTAGCAAGTGTTTGCCCACAACACACACGGCCTATTCCATCACAAACAGGTCGGATGGATCAACTGTATGCCACGTATCGCACATTGTCAAAAAGTAATGTGGTAGACCTTCTTTCACATGTTTAAAAAAACAAGGACCTCGAGGTTAAATTAACTCATGGGATGGGTCGTATCAGTCATTTAATTTGACAGATATGACCCATCCTATCAGTTAATTTAACATCAACACAACTTCCCATCCAGTCACCCATCTGATGGCTGCTCCAGCCTGAGCACACTTAACTTGAGGGTTCTCTTACATGAGCTACTGGTGGAATAGCTAGTCCTTCTGATAGGATGCCTCTTCGCATCCTTATGGCGTATCCGGATGACCGCCCGTCCCCAATGGCCAACAGATGCTGTGTAGACAGAGTATATCACATACGTCTTATGAAAAGCAATCGTCTGTGTTATTATCGGTCTTCGCACACATTTCTGAGTACAGACCTGTTTGCCGCGTATTACACACATCTTGTTATATTGAACCGTTTATGTTCTCTTGTCTCAACGCAAACAGTTCATCCGAGTGAACCGCATGCCGTATATCGCACACACCTTCATCTGGCTGCCCGTTTCTTTTGTGTTGCCTAATCACAAACAGTTCATCCGAGTGAACCGTATGCTGTATATCACACACACCTTCATCTGGCTGCCTGTTTCTTCTGTTCCTCCTCATCGCAAACAGTTAATTGAGCTGAATTGTATGCCCTGCATCGCACACGCAACTAAAATGTGAACCATGTTTGATGCATCCACCATCGCAAACATTTTGCACCTTTTTTGACAGTTATTTTACACCATCATTTGCGATTATGGCGTCGTACACAGTTTCATCGAAGGGTCTCTGATCGTAGTGTCGCGTTAGCAGCAACCTGCAGTAGTGAAAGGATGAACGAGGGAAGGCCTTATCTGCAAATGTGGAGAGGAGTGCGGGTAAATTGTCATAGTTTCCTTCCTATCCGTTAGATATAGATCGAACTGCCTATATTGCAGGATGGCAAGCATGCCATCATCACCAACTCTGCTTTTTTATAAGAGTAGAGATAAGAGTCGAGATAGAGAGTAGAGATTAGTTAATATACTCTTTAGGCTACTCATAGTAGAAAGTATCATATACTAGTATCAAGTGCATGATACTAGTGTATGATATGGGATTACCTTTATAGTGTCATGCATGACACAAAGTAGCATAGTATTTAACATGATAGGGTATCTACCTATGTTACTCTAACCCCCCCCCCCTCTCATATTTAAAGCTTTGCCACATCAGCATGTTTTCTATTCCCGTGTGCATGATACCAGCTAGTAAGATACCACATTACCACCACTATGGCCAGCCTTAATCATCGCATGCAATAATTTAGTGCACCTTGAAATCTGAACGCCTGCTTGACTCTCCTCCCTCCGGCAGTCCCACCATCCCTCCACGTCTGGAAAAATTCTGCATGCATGACTCTCCTCCCCCCGCGCTCGTCCAATCCATTGTGACCAGCAATATTTCCACCCCTTCCCTCCCCCGTAATTTACTCCAACAAATATGCCCACCTAGCTGTTACGTTAATCACGCAACATATCTTACGGGAAGATGCTTCAGTTACTTAACTACAGGTGCATTGGGTCACTGACATGTGAGCCCAACAGGCATCTGGCCCACATGTCAGTGACGCAACTGCACCTGCAGTTAAGTCAGTGAAGCTCGGTACATATCTTACGTAGGTATGCCATTGCTCGCTATAAATATTGCGCCTCCCACGGCATTCGGAAGAACACTCACATTCATCGCTATCTCCTCCCCCCTCTCACGTCGACCACCATGGCATCGCCCCTCCCAAGCCCTAGGCGCCCCTCACTGCACCGCGCGGACGGTCATGCGTCGGCGTTTCGTTCCTCGCCGCCATTAGTCGAGGAGGACGCGTCAGCGTTCCGCTCCTCGCCGCGACGCGTCGAGGTGGACCCGTCGACGTTCCCAGTCTTGCCAGCACGTGCATCGGAGGACGCGTCGGCTTCCCGCTACGAGGAGAATGCCGCGCCGCCCATCGAGCCCCCTAGCCTTGAGGAGCTTTGGAAAGAAATGGATGTCGCCTTGTGGGAGGCTTTGCCTCCGGCAGAGCGCGCCAAAATAGAGGCCGAGAAGAAGGCCGAGGAAGAGAAGCGCGCCGCGAGGCATGCTGCCTGGCAGGGCTATGTCGCGTCCGAGAGAGTCATGCAATTGGCTCTTTGGTAGATGGCTTGTGCGAGGGCCGTGAGGGTGGCGGAGGACGCCCGTGCCAAAGCCCTGAGCGCAGTCGGGCCCAAGCGCCTCATCTACGCGTGGCGGTACGTGGACCGGGTGCACGCTTCCAGCGAGGACGAGTACCTGTTGGTTCCAGATCACCACACCGGTGAGATCACGCTCACCCGCCGGCAAGCCACCAATCAGCACCTCGCGAGTTGCGAGGCTGAGGAAGAGGCGTTGTGTCGGCGCACTGGGAAACGGCCGCGCACCAGGGCACTCGTGGCGCGCCGCAGGCGCTCATGCGAGCGTTGTGGCTTTTATTAGGAATATAATTTAGTTTCGTAAGGCGATTTCATTAGTTTTGGGACGCAAATGATAAATCCCGAACATTCGGGAATTATTAGCGTCCTTAATTAAGTATGTAAAAGGAAAAGTTTTGTAACCTTGTGTATCCATACGCATTTTCTAAGTATGTGCATATAGCACAAACTTTACTATATACTATCGCACTACACGTCTCTCTATATGTGCTTGCAGACTGTGCTACTACTATTACCTATGTACGTGCAAATGCACGTTTTAACTTTACGATGCGGTTTTTGTAAAAGTAGAAACACATCGCTAGTCAAGCTTGTGAAACGATTCAATGCAAAACAAATGCAAAAATGCTCGTTTGATTGTTTACTTTTAGCTTCCTTCTCTGTGGTTATTTCTCTATCGTACTTTGTACGGAGTCTCTCACTGGTCGGGAACGCATGCTAATTCCCAAACTGCTTCCTACACCCTGTATCGAATTTTTTGCCTAACAAGTTGTGTCGTGCAATTGGAATTCCAACTTGAGTACTACTACTAGGAGTAGCAGGGGCCAGTTCTTTTAGGTTTCTAGATTAGTAATCCCATAACGACTACCTCCGTCCTGGTTTATTGGTCCCCATTGTAATCTGTGTCAAATTTTGACCATAAATTTAACTAATGAAATGTTTATGCATGTCGCATGCACTAACATTTTATCAGTTAAATCTTTGGTCAAAATTTAGCACAAATTACAATGGTGACGAAAAAAACCAGGACAGAGGTACTAGTAGTTTAGAAGCCCAAATAAATGATTGAGGCGCCTTATGTTACTCTCCACTGTGACTAGTCTTATGGGAGAAGCTGGGGAAGAGACGGCTTATTTTTTTAAGCCGCCAAAAGAACTGGCCCTAGGAGTAGTATCTAGGGATACTAGGAGTAGTAGCTAAGGATCGAGTGTGCGAGATGAACCGGAGAAACTAAATTCAGAGAGATGAAATGCAAAAAAGACGGAGGGATGTGATGGTTGCTTGTCAGTATATTTTACCAGGCCACTTATTACTAGGAGTGGTTGGGTTTTGTGATATGACAGCTATATGGCCGCGCCACGAGCGGGGTGAGACTCCTGTGCAGCGCCGCCATCTACACTAGTACTACATCGGTCGTGGTTTATTAGTCCCCCATTGAATTTGACTGAAGATTTAACTGACAAAATGTTAGTGCATGTCAACAAAAACTATATCGTAGGATTCGTATTTGAACATAGTTTTCAATGATATAATTTTAGGTTACATGCATGAGCATTTATCGTACTATATATAATTTTATGGTCGTACTAATCTATAGTAAGGTGTCTGTGCGTTGCACGGAACAGTGAAATGCATTGATTGGGGAGTTGTTTATTTTGACAAAGGATGTGGGGGTCATCTCATGTGTAACGGGTATCGATATGTTTCTTCGGGTATTATTTCATCTCTAGAGCTCACAAACATCCAGGTGAAATAGATAAAAAAAAGTATGTTTTGCAAACAAAAGCGTTCAACTGTTCAACCTGCATCCAAAACTTGTGAAGAAATAACACTTATTGTGCTTTGCAAGAAATGATCTTTAAGAATTAGTTTTTGAGTATCGATTATTATACATGTTGGCTACAGATGACATGGCACTTTCTTATAGTCAACAGTTGGCTATACTATTAAGTATTAACCATGCTCTTATACACCTAGACGGAGGGATTAAATCAGGATGACTTGGAAGGGGGCAGAGGAGATGTAAGAAATGGTTCATCATAAGTCTTTCACCAGTACTGTAGTAAAAATTCTCAGTTAATCTCATAAATGGCAAGCGAGAACTCTAATGGAGCAAAAGCATACATGGAAGATTCTAGACTAAACCATAAATGGATACACTTTTATTCAAGTGTGATACTCTAATAGAGCAAGATCATGCATGGAAGGTTCTATATTATATAAATAACAAGTCTCCACATGCTTAGACAGCGGATTACATTCAGCAAAGACTAATGATCAACATTTAACTTGGTAATGCACATGTCTAGGTGATCTTCCTTGGAGTCCCCATGCACCATCTTGGGGGGGGGGAATCATACCATGCGTCTTCCATGTCCACATCGGCGGGAACGTCGCAGATCGGCACAGTCCTAGTCAGCGTGATGGAGTTGGTGTGGGCGCCCACGTACCTCTGAGGGGCAGTAACAGTGAGCACGCACCCGTACATCAGCCTCGTGTCAGTGTCAGCGTCAGCGGTGTTGTCCCTGATGCACAACACAGAGACGGAGCGGCCACCTGCGCGGGCCTCGCCGAGGCCCACGATCAAGAGGAATATGTTGCCGTCCTACTTCGAGACTAGCAGGTGGCGGTGATCCTCCAGCAACTCCAGCACGGCGAACGGGTAGCTCGTCTCGTACTTGATGTTCACCACCACGGGCCAGTAGTGATCGTCGAACGGTTGCATGAGGTGATGCAGGAGGCTCGCCGGCGAGCCCCAAAACGGCAACGTGCACCCATAGCAGTAGCAGCAGGGCGTGTGCGCGCATCTGGAACTATGCTCCGCCAGCGAGTGCTGGTCGACGTACCTCTCGCAGCCGAAACTCTTGTAGACGCAGGGCACCTTGGAGGCATTGACCAGGCCGTCCATGAAACGGGAGTGGCTGTAGGGGACGTTGTGCCAGGTGAATATATGAGCAAGTTACTACGAGATTTAATCTGAATAAGCACAAAATAAATCATGACGGCTATAACGGAGATTAAACTAATCATGTGGACTAGCATAGTAGAGGAACATATCGAATCTAGGACACAGACTGGAAACATGAATTTGATACGTCTCTAACGTATCTACTTTTCCAAACACTTTTGCCCTTGTTTTGGACTCTAACTTGCATGATTTGAATGGAACTAACCCGGACTGACGCTGTTTTCAGCAGAACTGGCATGGTGTTATTTTTGTGCAGAAATAAAAGTTCTCAGAATGACCTGAAAATCCACAGAGACACGTGATAACCCACAAGTATAGGGGATCGCAATAGTTTTCGAGGGTAGAGTATTCAACCCAAATTTATTGATTCGACACAAGGGGAGCCAAAGAATATTCTCAAGTATTAGCAGTTGAGTTGTCAATTCAACCACACCTGGATAACTTACTATCTGCAGCAAAGTATTTAGTAGCTAAATAGTATGGAAGTAACGGTAACGGTGGCAAAAGTAATAGTAGCAGCTTTGTAGTAATTGTAACAGTGGCAACGGAAAAGTAACTAAGCAAAGAGCAATATGTGAAAAGCTCGTAGGCATTGGATCGGTGATGGAGAATTATGTCGGATGTGATTCCTCATGCAATAGTTATAACATAGGGTGACACAGAACTAGCTCCAATTAATCAATGTAATGTAGGCATGTATTCCGAATATAGTCATACATGCTTATGGAAAAGAACTTGCATGACGTCTTTTGTCCTACCCTCCCGTGCCAGCGGGGTCCTATTGGAAACTAAGGGATATTAAGGCCTCCTTTTAATAGAGTATCGGACCAAAGCATTAACACTTAGTGAATACATGAACTCCTCAAACTACTGTCATCACCGGTAAGTATCCCGATTATTGCCACTTCGGGGTTAACGGATCATAACACATAATAGGTGACTATAGAATTGCAAGATAGGATCAAGAACTCACATATATTCATGAAAACATAATAGGTTCAGATCGGAAATCATGGCACTCGGGCCCTAGTGACAAGCATTAAGCATAGCAAAGTCATAGCAACATCAATTCAGAACATAGTGGATACTAGGGATCAAATCCTAACAAAACTAACTCGATTACATGGTAAATCTCATCCAACCCATCACCGTCCAGCAAGCCTACGATGGAATTACTCACGCACGGCGATGAGCATCATGAAATTGGTGATGGAGGAAGTTTGATGATGACGACGGTGACGGATTCCCCTCTCCGGAGCCCCGAACGGACTCTAGATCAGCCCTCCCGAGAGAGATTAGGACTTGGTGGCGGCTCCGTATCGTAAAATGCGATGAATCCTTCTCTCTTATTTTTTTCTCCCCGAACGTGAATATATAGAGTTGGAGTTGAGGTCGGTGGAGCACCAGGGGGCCCACGAGGCAGGGGCGCGCCCCCACCCTCGTGGACAGGGTGTGGGCCCCTAGCCTTGATTCTCTCGCCAGTATTTTTTATTTATTCCAAAAATATTCTCCGTGAAGTTTCAAGTCATTCCGAGAACTTTTATTTCTGCACAAAAACAACACCATGGCAATTCTGCTGAAAACAGCGTCAGTCCGGGTTAGTTCCATTCAAATCATGCAAGTTAGAGTCCAAAACAAGGGCAAAAGTGTTTGGAAAAGTAGATACGATGGAGACGTATCAACTCCCCCAAGCTTAAACCTTTGCGTGTCCTCAAGCAATTCATAAATCTCGCATGACAACACTTTCTCAAAACAATCATAATATGATATAACAAGATGGTATCTCGCTAGCCCTTTCTGAGACCGCAAAACATAAATGCAGAGCACCTCTGAAGATCAAGGACTGACTAAACATTGTAATTCATGGTAAAAGAAATCCAATCATAGTCATACTCAATATAAATTAATAGTAATGGATGCAAATGACAGCGGTGCTCTCCAACTGGTGCTTTTTCATAAGAGGATGATGACTCCACACAAAAGTAAATAGATAGGCCCTTCGCAGAGGGAATCATGGATTTGCAGAGGTGCCAGAGCTCAGTTTTGAAATAGAGATAAATAATATTTTGACCGGCATACTTTCATTGTCAACATAACAACCGAGAGATCTCGATATCTTCCATGCTACTCACATTATAGGCGGTTCCCAAACAGTATGGTAAAGTTTATACTCCCCCACCACCAACAAGCATCAATCCATGGTTGGCCCAAAACAATGGGTGCCTCCAACTAACAACAGTCTTGGGGGAGTTTTTTTTGCAATTATTTTGGTTTGAGCATGGGACTGGGCATCCCGGTGACCAGCCATTTTCTCGTGAGTGAGGAGCGGAGTCCACTCCTCTTGAGAATAACCCGCCTAGCATGGGAGATACAGACAACCCTAGTTGATACCTAAGCTATTCGAGCATGCAAAACAGAATTTCATTTGAAGGTTTAGAGTTTGGCACATACAAATTTACTTGGAATGGCAGGTAGATAACGCATATAGGAAGGTATGGTGGACTCATATGGAATAACTTTGGGTTTATGGAAGTGGACGCACAAGAAGTATTCCCGCTTAGTACAAGTGAAGCCTAGAAAAAGACTGGGAAGCGACCAACTAGAGAGCGACAACAGTCATGAACATGCATTAAGATTAATCAACAATGAGTGCAAGCATGAGTAGGATATAAATCACCGTGAACATAAATATCGTGGAGGCTATGTTGATTTTGTTTCAACCACATGTGTGAACATGTGCCAAGTCAAGCCACTCGAATCGTTCAAAGGAGAATACCACCCTATCATACCACATCACAACCATTTTAATAGCATGTTGGCACGCAAGGAAAACCATTATAAACTCCTAATTAATTAAGCATGGCATGAGCAACTATAATCTTTAATTGTCATTGCAAACATGTTTCATTCATAATAGGCTGAATCAGGAACGATGAACTAATCATATTTACAAAAACAAGATAGGTCGAGTTCATACCAGCTTCTCTCATCTCACTTAGTCCATCATATATCGTCATTATTGCCTTTCACTCGCACGACCGAACGGTGTGGATAATAATAATAGTGCACGTGCATTGGACTAAGCTGGAATCTGCAAGCATCTTAATACACAGGACAAGACAAGATAATATGGGCTCTTGGTTAAATCAACAATAATGCATATAAGAGCCATTTCAACATTTTCATTATGGTCTTCTCCTCTCGACCCCCAAAGAAAAGAAATAAAACTATTTACATGGGAAAGCTCCCAACAAGCAAAAGAAGAACGAGAAATCTTTTTGGGTTTTCTTTTGCTTATTACTACTACAAGCATGAAAAGTAACTAGCTAAAAGCTACAACTATTTTTTTGTTTTTCTTAAGGTTACTCAAACACACAAGAAGAAGGCTAGAAAACAAAATAAACTAGCATGGATATTACAATGAAAAGGTATGAGCACCGACAACTGGCATGAGTGTGTGAACATGAATGTAATGTCGGTGAGAAATACGTACTCCCCCAAGCTTAGGCTTTTGGCCAAAGTTGGTATATGCCCAAGGATCAAAGTTGTAGCTGGGGTCGTACTGAGATGCAGCAGTTATTGCCTCATGAGCTGCAGCTTGGAGGCGAGCTGCCTCCGTCCTCCTCTCATACTCGTTCGCCTCCTCCGTGGTTATAATATATCTCCCTTTTGCCTGAAAGTCAAAGAAAGTAGGAGCAGGGAGAGCAACATGGATAGTGCAGCGCATGTCAAACATTAGTCGGTACTGGAGAGGTTGTTCATTCCTCTCAATAAACTGATGGCGAACCATAGCATTATAATCTAAATAAGCGGGAGGCAATTCCATATCATTTTCATGTATGGGTATCTCAAGAAAATTAGCTACACGGGTTGCATAAGTTCCTCCGAACAAATCTCCATTAGTACTGTTATTATGCAACCTACGTGCGACAATGGCCCCAAAGTTGTATTGTTTATCTCCTAATACGGCACTCTTGAGGACACTAAGGTCAGGAACACACATGTGGCATGCCTCGTCCTTGCCGTTAATGCATCTACCTATTAGGAGAGCAAAATAATGTATAGCAGGAAAATGAATGCTCCTTAAAGTAGCTTGTGTTATCTCTCTAGATTCCCCCACAGTGATGCTAGCAAGAAAATCTTTAAACTCATATTTGCGAGGTTCACTAGCACTACCCCATTGCGGGAGTTTACAAGCAGTATTAAAATCTTCTAAGTCCATGGTATAAGATTTATTATAGAGATCAAATAGGACAGTGTGAGAATTGCGTGAAGATGTAAATTTGAACCTTCTCACAAAGGAATCAGTTAGGTGATAATACTAAGGGCACTTATCTAGCATGAAGCCCTCGAGTTCAGCATTACGCACATATGCGTCTGTCGGCGTTCTGGGAACGGGGGTCCCCAGACTTGCCTGTCTGCGGCCCATGGCGTGGCTCTCCGAGCGGGCCCGTACGGCCCATCTTCACCAACAAGCTCTCAAGACCCTCGCGAGGGGCCAAGCCTCGCGAGGCGGACGACACAAGACCCCTTCGGGAGTGGCCTCATCAGGTTGGCTCGCGAGGGGAGGAGAGTTCAAGGCAAGGCAAACCTCACGAGGTTCTCATGACGTGAGCCATGACGATCGAGATCAGGCGGGCGCCAGGCGGGCGCCAGCGCGCACAGTGTCCTTGTTTCCTCTTTGGTGCTAAGGAGGCAAGCGCAGGCGTGGAGTATCGAGGCGTCAAGCAAAGGTTTCCATATCGGTGCAACGAGACCAAGACCAGTGGGACGGCAAGACAGGGGTCACCATGGATCCCAAGGCGGAGTCACCACCAGAGCCTTTTGCAGGTGAAGACTGCTTTTGTCAGGATAAGTTGTACTAGCTGTCCCCTTTCAAATTGGCCGTTGTTGGCTCCCTTCCCGCTCAATATTTGGGAAGAGGACCAGTGCCTCTATAAATAGGACTAGCCACCACAGTAGGAGGCATCGAATCCTCACCCACACAGGTTTGCCAAGCACAAGAACACCTCACCTCAGGAGGCAGTTCTTCCCCTTGTACTGTTCATCTTCAGCCCAAGAGGCAATCCACCACCACCACACTGGACTAGGGTATTACACCACAACGGTGGCCCGAACTAGTATAAATCTTGTGTCCTTTGCGTTGCGAGTTCGTTGAGTTAGTCCTTGACATCTTAGCAAACCTAGGGCATGGATCAGTAGGAGGAGATCTTCGTGCGCACCCCAGTGTTCGAACCTTGAGGGTTTTGCCAGAACCCGTGATCCGACAGCGTCAAATTCCTCCTTAATTCCTGCTCGGACCATGAAATCTTCTAACGGCCATTCACAGGCCGCACTTGAGCTTCTCTTGGTAGTTCATGATCTGGCTCACGTATTGCGGGCCTGGGTCCTTGCTTCCTTGAAGAACCACCTTGGTACATTTTCTTCAACATATTTCTTCCTTTGAAAAATTTCTGAAAATTTTAGTAACTCAAAATAAAAGTGAAGCAAACTCAACAAAATTCATAGCAACTACTCCCACAAGTGCCTAGAGACTATATCATGCATTAAAACTACTTGGGACCAAATAAATTTGACATGCAAGCTCAATAACAGGGTCACCTAAGCAGCAAAAATTTGCAATGAATAAAGCACTAGAACAAAAACTAATTGGACCATTGGAGGAGTCACATACAAAAGAACAATCCCCCAAAGCAGTTTTGTGAGTGGAGCTTTGAGCAAGGAGATCGAAAATGGCAGCAAGATGAGCTATAACTCGTGCTTGAGCTGGTTGGTGATTTTTTTGGGAGGAAGAAGGAGTGTGTGGGTGCTGGAATAAGTGGAGGGGGGCCACCAGGGGCCCACGAGGCAGGGGGCGCACCCTGGACCCTCGTGGCAAGGTGCTGGCTCCCCCTGATGTGTTCTCAGTGCCAGATATTCTCAAATATTCTAGAAAAAATCATATTTCATTTTCGGGGCATTTGGAGAACTTTTATTTTTGGGGTATTTTTTATTGCAAGGACAATTTAGAAAACAGACAGAAAATACGATTTTTGCTTTATTTAATCTAAACAATAGAAAGTAAAAGGAGGGTACAGATATTTGTGCTTTCTAACTTCATCCATCTCATGCTCATCAAAAGGAACCCACTAACAAGGTTGATCAAGTCTTGTTAACAAACTCATTCCGAATAACATGGAACCGCGGAAATTTCGAATAACACTAGGTTACCTCAACGGGGATATGCACATCCCCAACAATAAGAATATCATATTTCTTCTTGAAAGTAGGAAGAGGAAATTCAAAACCTCCAATAGTAATCGTTGGAATTTTTTCAATAGAATTGATACTGTGGACTTGAGGTTGTTTCCTCGGAAAGTGTACCGTATGCTCATTGCCATTAACATGAAAAGTGACATTGCCTTTGTTGCAGTCAATAACAGCCCCTGCAGTATTCAAAAAGGGTCTACCAAGGATAATCGACATACTATCGTCCTCGGGAATATCAAGAATAACAAAGTCCATTAAAATAGTAACATTTGCAACCACAACAGGCACATCCTCACAAATACCGACAGGTATAGCAGTTGATTTATCGGCCATTTGCAAAGATATATCAGTAGGTGTCAACTTATTCAAATCAAGTCTACGATATAAAGAGAGAGGCATAACACTAACACCGGCTCCAAGATCACATAAAGCAGTTTTAACATAGTTTCTTTTAATGGAGCATGGTATAGTTGGTACCCCTGGATCTCCAAGTTTCTTTGGTATTCCACCCTTAAAAGTATAATTAGCAAGCATGGTGGAAATTTCAACTTCCGGTATCTTTCTTTTATTTGTAACAATATCCTTCATATACTTAGCATAAGGATTCATTTTAAGCATATCAGTCAAACACATACGCAAAAAGATAGGTCTAATCATTTCAGCAAAGCGCTCAAAATCCTCATCATCCTTTTTCTTGGATGGTTTAGGAGGAAAAGGCATGGGTTTCTGAACCCATGGTCATCTTTCTTTATCGTGCTTCCTAGCAGTGAAGTCTCTCTTATCATAATGTTGATTCTTTGATTGTGGGTTATCAAGATCAACAACAGGTTCAATCTCTACATCATTGTTATTACTAGGTTGAGCATCATCAATAACATTATCACTAGGTTCATGTTCATCACCAGATTGTGTTTCAGCATCAAAAATAGAAATATCATTGGAATTCTCAGGTGTGTCAACAACAGGTTCACTAGAAGCATGCAAAGTCCTATCATTTTTCCTTTTCTTCTTATTAGAAGGACTAGGTGTATCAACATTAGTTCTCTGAGAATATTTCTCAATTCTCTTAGGGTGGCCCTCAGGATACAAAGGTTCCTGAGTCATTTTACCCCCTCTAGTCATAACTCTAACAGCATTATCATTTTTCTTATTATTTAATTCATTGAGCAAATCATTTTGAGCTTTAAGAACTTGTTCTACTTGAGTGGTAACCATAGAAGCATGTTTACTAATGAGTTTAAGTTCACCTTTAACTCTAGACATATAATCACTCAAGTGTTAAATCATATAAGCATTACATTTCAATTGTCTACCAACATAAGCATTGAAGTTTTCTTGTTTAACAATAAAACCATCAAACTCATCTAAGCATTGGCTAGCAGACTTGTAACAAGGGATATCACCTTCATCAAATCTATAGAGAGAATTTACCTTTACTCCCTGTGTCGGGTTATCAAGACCGTGTATTTCTTCAATAGGTGGTAAATTCTTAACATCTTCAGCTTTAATACCTTTTTCTTTCATAGATTTCTTTGCCTCTTGCATATCTTCAGGACTGAGAAATAGAATACCCCTTTTCTTCGGAGTTGGCTTAGGAGTTGGTTTAGGAAGTGTCCAATTATTTTCATTAGTCAACATATTATTCAATAACAATTCAGCTTGATCAGTTGTTCTTTCCCTGAAAACACAACTAGTGCAACTATCCAGGTGATCTGTAGAAGCATCGGTTAGGCCATTATAAAAGATATCAAGTATTTGTTTTTTCTTGAGAGGATGATCAGGCAAAGCATTAAGTAATTGGAGAAGCCTCCCCCAAGCTTGTGGGAGACTCTCTTCTTCAATTTGCATGAAATTATATATTTCCCTTAAAGCAGCTTGTTTCTTATGAGCGGGGAAATATTTAGCAGAGAAGTAATAAATCATATCCTGGGGACTACGCACACAACCAGGATCAAGAGAATTAAACCATGTTTTAGCATCACCCTTTAATAAGAACGGAAATAATTTAAGGATATAGTAGTAATGAGTTTTCTCATCATTAGTGAACAGGGTGGCTATATCATTTAATTTAGAACGATGTGCCACAACAGTTTCAGATTCATAGCCATAAAAAGGATCAGATTCAACCAAAGTAATTATCTCATGATCGACAAGAGAAATCATAATCCTTATCGGAAATACAGATAGGTGAAGTAGCAAAAGTACGGTCATATTTCATTCTAGCATTCAAAGATTTTTCTTTCAGCTTAGCTAACAGTTTCTTAAGATCATGTCTATCATTGCAAGCAAGAAAGTCTCTAGTAGTTTCTTCATCCATAACATAACCCTCAGGCACAACAGGCAATTCATATCTAGGGGGAGAATCTTAATCATCACTTTCATCAATATTATCAGTTTCAGTAATTTCATTCTCTCTAGCCCTAGCAAGTTGTTCATCAAGAAATTCACCTAGTGGCACAGTAGTATCAAGCATAGAAGTAGTTTCATCATAAGTATCATGCATAGCAGAAGTGGCAACATCAATATCATGCGACATATCAGAATTAATAGCAGAAGAAGGTTAGGCATCGCAAGCTTACTCAAAACAGAAGGTGAATCAAGTGCAGAGCTAGATGGCAGTTCCTTACCTCCCCTCGTAGTTGAGGGAAAAATCTTAGTTCTTTCGTCTTTCAAGTTCCTCATAGTGATCAGCAGATATAAATCCCAAGTGACTCAAAGAATAGAGCTATGTTCCCCAGCAACGGCGCTAGGAAATAGTCTTGATAACCCACAAGTATAGGGGATCGCAACAGTTTTCGGGGGTAGAGTATTCAACCCAAATTTATTGATTCGACACAAGGGGAGCCAAAGAATATTCTCAAGTATTAGCAGTTGAGTTGTAAATTCAACCACACCTGGATAACTTAATATCTGCAGCAAAGTATTTAGTAGAAAAATAGTATGGAAGTAACGGTAATGGTGGCAAAAGTAATAGTAGCAGCTTTGTAGTAATTGTAACAGTGGCAACGGAAAAGTAACTAAGCAAAGAGCAATATGTGGAAAGCTCGTAGGCATTGGATAGGTGATGGAGAATTATGTCGGCTGCGATTCCTCATGCAATAGTTATAACATAGGGTGACACAGAACTAGCTCCAATTCATCAATGTAATGTAGGCATGTATTCGAATATAGTCATACGTGCTTATGGAAAAGAACTTGGATGACATCTTTTGTCTTACCCTCCCGTGGCAGCGCGGTCCTATTGGAAACTAAGGGATATTAAGGCCTCCTTTTAATAGAGTACCGGACCAAAGCATTAACACTTAGTGAATACATGAACTCCTCAAACTACGATCATCACTGGTAAGTATCCCGATTATTGTCACTTTGGGGTTAACGGATCATAACACATAATAGGTGACTATAGACTTGCAAGATAGGATCAAGAACTCACATATATTCATGAAAACATAATAGGTTCAGATCGGAAATCATGGCACTCGGGCCCTAGTGACAAGCATTAAGCATAGCAAAGTCATAGCAACATCAATCTCAGAACATAGTGGATACTAGGGATCAAATCCTAACAAAACTAACTCGATTACATGGTAAATCTCATCCAACCCATCACCATCCAGCAAGCCTACGATGGAATTACTCACGCACGGCGGTGAGCATCATGAAATTGGTGATGGAGGAAGGTTGATGATGACGACGGCGACGGATTCCCCTCTCCGGAGCCCCGAACAGACTCTAGATCAGCGCTCCCGAGAGAGATTAGGGCTTGGCGGCGGCTCCGTATCATAAAATGTAATGAATCCTTCTCTCTTATTTTTTTTCTCCCCGAACGTGAATATATAGAGTTGGAGTTGAGGTCGGTGGAGCACCAGGGGGCCCACGAGGCAGTGGGGCGCTCCCAGGGGGTAGGCGCGCCCCCCACCCTCGTGGACAGGGTGTCAGCCCCCTGGCCTTGATGCTTTCGCCGTATTTTTTATTTATTCCAAAAATATTCTCCGTGAAGTTTCAGGTCATTCCTAGAACTTTTGTTTCCGCACAAAAACAACACCATGGCAATTCTGCTGAAAACAGCGTCAGTCCGGGTTAGTTCCATTCAAATCATGCAAGCTACAGTCCAAAACAAGGGCAAAAGTGTTTGGAAAAGTAGATATGATGGAGACGTATCAACACGTTTTGGAATTAATGAAAAATATTGGCGAAAGAATCAGCATCTGGGGGCCCACACCCTATCCACGAGGGTGCAGGGCGCCCCGCCTGGGGAGCGCCCCCTGCCTCGTTGGCCCCCTGGGACTCCACCGACCTCAACCCCAACTCCATATATTCACTTTCGTGGAGGAAAAAATAAGGGAGAAGGATTCATCGCGTTTTACGATACAGAGCCGCCGCCAAGCCCTAATCTCTCTCGGGAGGGCTGATCTGGAGTCCGTTCGGGGCTCCGGAGAGGGGAATCCGTCGCCGTCGTCATCATGAACCATCCTCCATCACAAATTTCATGATGCTCACCATCGTGCGTGAGTAATCTCATCGTAGGCTTGCTGGACGGTGATGGGTTGGATGAGATTTACCATGTAATCGAGTTAGTTTTGTTAGGGTTTGATCCCTAGTATCCATTATGTTCTAAGATTGATGTTGCTATGACTTTGCTATGCTTAATGCTTGTCACTAGGGCCCGAGTGCCATGATTTCAGATCTGAACCTATTCTGTTTTCATGAATATATGTGAGTTCTTGATCCTATCTTGCAAGTCAATAGTCACCTACTATGTGTTATGATCCGGCAACCCCGAAGTGACAATAATCGGGACCACTCCCGGTGATGACCGTAGTTTGAGGAGTTCATGTATTCACTAAGTGTTAATGCTTTTGTCCGGTACTCTATTAAAAGGAGGCCTTAATATCCTTTAGTTTCCAATAGGACCCCGCTGCCACAGGAGGGTAGGACAAAAGATGTCATGCAAGTTCTTTTCCATAAGCACGTATGACTATATTTGAAATACATGCCTACATTACATTGATGAACTGTAGCTACTTCTGTGTCACCCTATGTTATAACTGTTGCATGAGGAATCGCATCCGACATAATTATCCATCATTGATCCATTGCCTACGAGCTTTTTCACATATTGATCTTTGCTTAGTTACTTTTCCGTTGCCATAGTTACGATTGCTACAAAAACTACTTTGTTACTTTTGCAACCGTTGCCGTTACTTCCATACTACTTTGCTACTAAATATTTTGCTGTAGATATTAAGTCTTTCAGGTGTAGTTGAATTAACAACTCAACTGCTAATACTTGAGAATATTCTTTGGCGCCCCTTGTGTCGAACCAATAAATTTGGGTTGAATACTCTACCCTCAAAAACTGTTGCGATCCCCTATACTTGTGGGTTATCAAGACTATTTTTGGCGCCGTTGCCGGGGAGCATAGCTCTATTCTTTGTGTCACTTGGGATTTATATTTGTTAATCACTATGAGGAACTTGAAAGTTGAAAGAACCAAGATTTTTTTTCTCAACTATGAGGGGAGGTAAGGAATTGCCATCTAGCTCTGCACTTGATTCACCTTCTGTTATGAATAAATTTGCGACACCTACACCTGTTATTGATTCTGATATGTCGCATGTTATTGATGATGCCACTTTTGCTATGCATGATGCTTATGATGAAACTGCTTCTATGCTTGATAATACCGTGCCATTAGGTGAATTTCTTGATGAACAACTTGCTAGGGTTAGAGAGAATAAAATTATTGAAACAGATAATATTGATGAAAGTGATGATGAAGATTCTCCCCCTAGATAAGAATTGCCTGATGTGCCTGAGGGTTATGTTATGGATGAAGAAACTGCTAGAGACCTTTTTTCTTGCAAAGATAGATATGATCTTAAGAAACTGTTAGCTAAGCTGAAAGAAAAGTCATTGAATGCTAGAATGAAATATGACCCTACTTTTGCTACTTCACCTATTTGTATTTCTGATAAGGATTATGATTTCTCTGTCGATCCTGAGTTAATTACCTTGGTTGAATCTAATCCATTTTATGGCTATGAATCTGAAACTATTGTGGCACATCTTACTAAATTGAATGATATAGCCACCCTATTCACTCATGAGGAAAAAATCGTTACTACTATATCCTTAAGTTATTTTTGTTCTCATTAAAGGGTGATGCTAAAACATGGTTTAATTCTCTTGCTCCTGGTTGTGTGCGTAGTCCCCAGGATATGATTTATTACTTCTCTGCTAAATATTTCCCCGCTCATAAGAAACAAGCTGCCTTAAGGGAAATATATAATTTTGTGCAAATTGAAGAAGAGAGTCTCCCACAAGCTTAGGGGAGGCTTCTCCGATTACTTAATGCTTTTCCTGATCATCCTCTCAAGAAAAAAGAAATACTTTATATCTTTTATAATAGACTAACTGATGCTTCCAGAGACCACCTGGATAGTTGTGCTGGTTGTGTTTTCAGGGAAAGAATTGTTGAGCAAGTTGAATTGCTATTGAATAATATATTGAGTAATGATAATGATTGGACACTTCCTGAACCAAATCCTATGCCAACTCCAAATAAAAGGGGTATTCTATTTCTCAGTCCTGAAGATATGCAAGAGGCAAAGAAATCTATGAAAGAAAAGGGTATTAAAGCTGAAGATGTTAAGAATTCACCACCTACTGAAGAAATACATGGTCTTAATAACCCAACACCGGTAGTAAAGGTAAATTCTCTCTATACATTTGATGAAGGTGATATTCCTCGTAATAAGTCTGCTAGCCAATGCCTGGATGAGTTTGATAATTTTATTGTTAAACAAGAAAACTTCAATGCTTATGTTGGTAGACAATTGAAATGTAATGCTTATATGGTTGAACACTTGAGTGATTATATGTCTAGAGTTAAAGGTGACCTTAAACTTATTAGTAAACATGCTTCTATGGTTACCACTCAGGTAGAACAAGTGCTTAAAGCACAAGATGATTTGCTCAATGAATTAAATAATAAGAAAAATGATGATGCTATTAGAGTTATCACTAGAGGGGGTCGAATGACTCAGGAACCTTTGTATCCTGAGGGCCACCCTAAGAGAGTTGAGCAAGATTCTCAGAGAACTAATTTTGATGCACCTAGTCCTTCTAAGAAGAAGAAGAAGAAAAATGATAGGACTTTGCATGCTTCTAGTGAACCTGTTGTTGACACACCTGAGAATCCCAATGATATTTCTATTTCCGATGCTGAAACACAATCTGGTAATGAACATGAACCTAGTGATAATGATGATGTTCATGTTGATGCTCAACCTAGCAATAACAATGATGTAGAGATTGAACCTGCTGTTGATCCTGATAACCCACAATCAAAGAATCAACGTTATGATAAGAGAGACTTCGTTGCAAGGAAGCACGGTAAAGAAAGAGAACCATGGGTTCAGAAACCCATGCCTTTTCCTCCTAAAACATCCAAGAAAAAGGATGATGAGGATTTTGAGCGCTTTGTTGAAATGATTAGACCTATCTTTTTGCGTATGCATTTGACTGATATGCTTAAAATGAATCCTTATGCTAAGTATATGAAATATATTGTTACAAATAAAAGAAAGATACTGGAAGCTGAAATTTCCACCACGCTTGCTAATTATACTTCTAAAGGTGGAATACCAAAGAAACTAGGAGATCCAGGAGTACCAACTATACCATGCTCCTTTAAAAGAAACTATGTTAAAACTGCTTTATGTGATCTTGGAGACGGTGTTAGTGTTATGACTCTCTCTTTATATCATAGACTTGGTTTGAATAAGTTCACACCTACTGAAATATCTTTGCAAATGGCCGAGAAATCAACTGCTATACTTGTCGGTATTTATGTGGATATGCCTGTTGTGGTTGCAAACGTTACTATTTTAACGGACTTTGTTATTCTTGATATTCCCGAGGACGATAGTATGTCGATTATCCTTGGTAGACCCTTTTTGAATACTGCAGGGGCTGTTATTGATTGCAACAAAGGCAATGTCGCTTTTCATGTTAATGGTAATGAGCATATGGTACACTTTCCGAGGAAACAACCTCAAGTCTATAGTATCAATTCTGTTGGAAAAATTTCAACGATTACTATTGGAGGTTTTGAATTCCCTCTTCCTACTATCAAGAAGAAATCTGATATTCTTATTGTTGGGGACATGCATATCCCCGTTGAGGTAACCTAGTGTTATTCGGAAACTCTCCGGTTTCATGTTATTCGGAAAGAGTTTGTTAACAAGACTTGGTCAACCTTGTTAGTGGATTCCTTTTGATGAGCACGAGATGGATGAAGTTAGAAAGCACAAATATCTGTACACTCCTTTTACTTTCTATTATTTAGATTAAATAAATCAAAAATAGTATTTTTCTGTCTGTTTTCTGAATTATCCTTGCAATAAAAATACCCCGAAAATAAAAGTTCTCCAAATGTCCTAAAAATGAAATATGATTTTTTGTAGAATATTTAAGAATTTCTGGCACTGAGAACACACCAGGGGGCCCACCATTTGGACACGAGGGCACAGGGTGCGCCCGCCCCCTGGGGCGCGCCCCTGCCTCTTGGGCCCCACGTGGACCCCCTCCACTTATTCCAGCACCCACTCACTTCGTCTCCCTCCAGAAAAAATCCTCCCATAGCTTAAACCCATGTTATAGCTCACCTTGCTGCCATTTTTGATCTCTTTGCTCAAAGCTCCATTCACAAAACTGTTTTGGGAGATTGTTCTTCGGTATGTGACTCCTCCAATGGTCCAATTAGTTTTTGTTCTAGTGATTTATTTATTGCAAATTTTTGCTACTGAGGTGACCCTGTTCTTGAGCTTGCATGTCAAATTTATATGGTCCAAAGTAGTTTTAATGCATGATATAGCCTCTAGGCACTTGTGGGAGTAGTTGTTATCAATCTTGTTGAGTTTGGTTCAATTTTATTTTGAGTCATTAAAAAAATTCAGAAATTTTTCAGAGAAAGAAAATGATGAAGAGATTGTTGAGGAGCTCTTCGAGCCGAAGCTCGAAGGATAAGCAGAATGAGGAGAATAAAAAGCCCAAATACAATCTTCCTCACACTGCGGAGGTTCGGCCGTGCGAATTGCCTGGTGATGCGTTCTTGAGAGCCGCCGGAATTTACGATGACTTTTATTACTTGGCTGAGAATGCAGGCCTCACCGACTTCCTCCACGACCAGCGCGAACAGTATCTCCTACTCACTAATATTTTCGTGCAAAATGTTTATTTCCATGCTAAGAAATCACCACCTTCAGTGGAGTTTCACTTATATGATGAGGATAAGGAGATGTCACTCCATGATTTTTGTCGGGTCTGCAAGATACCCTTTGTGGGCAGCATCGAGGAACCACATCGTAGTGATGTGGATGGATTTATTGATAGAATTGTTGTAGGGGAAACGAGGAAAGTTTCCATGCAAAAATTACAACTACACATTTTCCTATTCTACGTTACTTTGCGATATTTACTAGTAGATTCTTAATTGGTCGCGGGAACAGTGGAAATCTTAGTGCTCCTGATCTTGTCATTTTGCGCCATGCTTTGTTTCGTGATACAACTTTCAGCTTAGGCGCTATTGTTGCTAACCGACTAAGTCCGAACCGTACAAAGGGCCCCATCTTCGGAGGCATCTTTGCTTCACGCCTTGCTAAACACTCTGAGATACCTACTAGGCATTATGAGAAAGAAGAAAAGTTGTTGCCCCCTATTTTTCTAGATTATAAAAGTATGGTAGCACATGAATTTATTGTTAAAAATAAGAAGAAGATGCTTAAGTATAATTTGATATTTGATAAAACTCACTTTGAGACTATTACCTTGCCTGCACCCTCTTTGTTTAACATACTTTTAGGCATGTACCTCATCTTACCTGAGGCCATTTATGCAGACTGGAGGCTGACACAAGTCCCAGAGCCTGAGCCTGGGCCACCACTTGACCCTTATCGACAGTCTGTTTATCAGTGAGATCCGGAGGAGATCACCAATTAGTGGCACCCTGAGGACCCTCCTCAGTACACTGGAGAGAGTAGCTTTGATCCGTGGGCATAGACCAACTTAGGCCAAAAGCCTAAGCTTGGGGGAGTACCGAGATTACATTCATGTTCACACACTCATTCTAGTTGTCGGTGCTCATACTTTTTCATTGTACTATCCATGCTAGTTTATTTTCTTTTCTAAGCCTTCTTCTTGTGTGTTTGAAAAACCTTAAGAAAAACCAAAAAAATTAAATGTAGCTTTTAGCTAGTTTACTTTCCATGCCTGTAGTGGTAGTAGTAATTAAAAGAAAACCCAAAAATATTTCTCGTTCTTCTTTTGCTTGTTGGGAGCTTTCCCGTGTAAGTAGTTTTATTTCTTTTCTTATTCTTTGGGGGTAGAGCGGAGAAGACCATGATGAAAATGTTGAGTGGATCTCATATGCATAATTGTTGATTTAACCAAGAGCCCATATTACCTTGTCTTCTCCCTTGTATTAAATGCTTGCAGATTCCAGCTTAGTCCAATGCACGTGCACTATTATTATTATCCACACCGTTCGGTCGTGCGAGTGAATGGCAATAATGACGATATATGATGGACTAAGTGAGATGAGAGAAGCTGGTATGAACTCGACCTATCTTGTTTTTGTAAATATGATTAGTTCATCGTTCCTGGTTCAGCCTATTATGAATGAAACATGTTTGCAATGACAATTAAAGATTATAGTTGCTCATGCCATGCTTAATTAACTAGGAGTTTATAATGGTTTTCCTTGCGTGCCAACATGCTATTAAAATGGTTGTGATGTGGTATGATAGGGTGGTATTCTCCTTTGAACGATTCGAGTGGCTTGACTTGGCACATGTTCATGCATGTGGTTGAAACAAAATCAACATAGCCTCCACGATATTTATGTTCACGGTGATTTATATCCTACTCATGCTTGCACTCATTGTTGATTAATATTAATGCATGTTCATGACTGTTGTCGCTCTCTAGTTGGTCGCTTCCCAGTCTCTTTCTAGCCTTCACTTGTACTAAGCGGGAATATTGCTTGTGCATCCACTTCCATAAACCCCAAAGTTATTCCATATGAGTCCACCATATGCAGTATTTACCTGCCGTTCCAAGTAAATTTGTATGTGCCAAACTCTAAACCTTCGAATGAAATTATGTTTTGTATGCTCGAATAGCTCATGTATCAACTAGGGATGTCTATATCTTCCATGCTAGGTGGGTTATTCTCACAATGAGTGGACTCCGCTCATCACTCATGAGAAAACGGCCGGTAACCGGGATGCCCAGTCCCATGCTCAAATCAAATCAAAATAATTGCAAACAAAACTCCCCCGGGATTGTTGTTAGTTGGACGGCACCTGTTGTTTCGGACAAACCATGGATTGATGTTTGTTGGTGGTGGGGGAGTATAAACTTTACCATTCTGTTTGGGAACCGCCTACAATGCGTGTAGCATGGAAGATATCGAGATCTCTTGGTTGTTATGTTGACAACGAAAGTATGCCACTCAAAATATTATCTATCTCTGTTTTAATACTCGAGCTCTGGCACCTCTGCAAATCCCTACTTCCCTCTGCGAAGGGCCTATCTATTTACTTTTATGTTGAGTCATCATCCTCTTATTAAAAAGCACCAGTTGGAGAGCACCGCTGTCATTCGCATGCATTGCTATTAATGTACATTGAGTATGACTGGATCTCTTTTACCATGAATTAAAATGTCTAGTCAGTCCTTGATCTTCAGGGGTGCTCTGCATTTATGTTTTGCGGTCTCAGAAAGGGCTAGCGAGATACCATCTTATTATATCATGTTATGATTATTTTGAGAAAGTGTTGTCATCCGAGATTTATTATTATTGCTCGCTAGTTGATTATGCCATTGATATAAACATGAGACCTAAATGTTATTGCGAATATGGTTTGTTCATAATCTTTGCTAAAAACTTGAACGTTGGCTTTACATATTTGCAACAACAAACAGAGTTTGTAAAAGTTGTTCTTTATCACTTTCAGTTTGTCAACTGAATTGCTTGAGGACAAGCAACGGTTTAAGCTTGGGGGAGTTGATACGTCTCCAACGTATCTACTTTTCCAAACACTTTTGCCCTTGTTTTGGACTCTAACTTGCATGATTTGAATGGAACTAACCCGGACTGACGATGTTTTCAGCAGAACTGCCATGGTGTTATTTTTGTGCAGAAATAAAAGTTCTCGGAATAACCTGAAAATCCACAGAGACACGTTTTGGAATTGATGAAAAATATTGGCGAAAGAATCAGCATCAGGGGGCCCACACCCCGCTACTAGGAAAAGGGCTATAGATGGAATGGCCACTAATGGCGCACCAGACATGTGGTGCGCCATTGCTATATAGCAATGGGGCACCATGTGTTGATGCGCCATTAGTGTGATTAGTGTGAAAGACACTAATGGCGCATCAGACAAACGGTGCGCCATTAGTAACAAATTTTATTTTTTTATTTTGCCAGACATACTAATGGCGCACCAGGAAATAGTGTGCCATTACTAGTTGTAACTAGTAATGGCGCACCAGCAACATAGTGCGCCACTAAAATATTTTTTTATTTTTTACTTTTTTGCAAAACTACTAATAGCGCACCTGGTGCAGTGCGCCATTACTAGTTTAAGCTAGTAATGGCGCACTGCTCCCCGTGCGCCATTAGTGTATATTTCATGGACACTTGATCTCGATCCCCCTCCATCTCGATCGCTATCCCACCTCGCCAGATCCGGTCCCCCTCGCCGCCGAGCACCCCCTGCACCCTCTACCCCGCTCCACCGGGCGCCGCCGCCGACCCCCCGCACCCTCCCCCGCTCCACCGCCGACGACGACCCACCGCACCCTAGCTCCCCTGCTCCATCGCCGCCGACGACCCACCGCACCCTCCCCGGCCCGCTCCACCGCCGCCGATGACCCCCCGCACCCTCCCCCACTCCACCGCCGCCGACGACCCACCGCACCCTAGCTCCCCTGCTCCACAGCCGCCGACGACCCAGCGCACCCTCCCCGCCCGCTCCACCGCCGCCGACAACCCCCCGCACCCTCCCCGGCCCGCTCCACCGCCGCCGACGACCCCCCGCACCCTAGCTCCCCTGCTCCACCGCCGCCGACGACCCACCGCACCCTAGCTCCCCTGCTCCACAGCCGCCGACGACCCAGCGCACCCTCCCCGGCCCGCTCCACCGCCGCCGACGACCCCCCGCACCCTAGCTCTCCTGCTCCACCGCCGCCGACGACCCACCGCACCCTCCCCGGCCCGCTCGACCGCCACCGACGCCCCCCCGCACCCTCCCCGGCCCGCTCCACCGCCGCCGACGACCCCCCGGCCCGCACCCTCCCCGGCCCGCTCCACCGCCGCCGACGACCACCCGCACCCTAGCTCCCCTGCTCCACCGCCGCCGACGACCCCCCGGCCCGAACCCTCCCCGGCCCGCTACACCGCCGCCGACGACCACCCGCACCCTAGCTCCCCTGCTCCACCGCCGCCGACGACCCACCGCACCCTCCCCGGCCCGCTCCACCGCCGCCGACGACCCCCCGCACCCTCCCCCGCTCCACCGTCGCCGATGACCCACCGCACCCTCCCCGGCCCGCTCCACCGCCGCCGACGACCCCCCGCACCCTCCCCGGCCCGCTCCACCGCCGCCGACGACCCCCCGCACCCTCCCCGGCCCGCTCCACCGTCACAAATTATTATTGTTTTTGTAAAAAATTGTTACTGTTTCATATTCATATTCATTTTCTAAAAAATTTATTAGATGCAACAAAAAATAAAAAAATTACTTATGGCGCACCTATGGCTGGTGCGCCATTGCTACATAAAATTTTTTTACTAATGGCGCACCCGTCGTGGGTGCGCCATTGCTATGTAAAAAAACAGTCTAATGGCGCACCGCTTCGGGGTGCGCCATTAGTAAGTTTCCCCCCTTAGCTAATTCCTCCCCTCTCCCTCGCCAGTCCACCCGCGCGCTCACCTGACCCACGACGCCGCCGCCCCGACCCCCGCCGGACTCCACCCCCGTCGCCCCCGCGCCCCCGTGCCCCCCACCACTGCAGCTCCCCCGCGCCGCCGCCCCCGCGCCCTCCCCCGCGCAGCCATCCCTTCGACGCCGCCGCCGCCGCCGATCCCGACCCCAACCCCGACCCCGACCCCGACCCCTCCGGCGACCGGCCGCGCCCGCCCAGGTACCTCTCCTCCTTCCTCCTTGTCCAGCGGCCCGCCGCCCCGACAGCATCTCCAGCAGCACCTCTAAGAAATTTGCTCCACTTGTTGTATTAGTCTCAGATAAGCAAGCATGATGCAATTATGATCTGGGGAACCGCAGATAAGTAGTAGGAGTAACTATGTTTGTAAATTAAAATTGCTTCACTCCTCGTGATAATCTGCAGATTCAAGTTGTGGCAAAAAAATGTTCTGTCTATTTACAGTGTGGAGTATACAGTTATTACAGTGTCAATGTTGATGATTTACAGTGTGGAGTAGTCATATTTTTCTTTGAAATCTAAGTGCAATTTCTCTGTCTTGTTGCTAACTGAATTTACAGTACTAAGTGGTCTCTAAATTCTGCAGTATTTATGTTCATGACTTTACTGAACTATGTTGTCTTTTCTAACAATGCCTTCATTTAAATAGTTATATTTTAGCTTCATGGTTATGTGTAATTTGTGCCTTGATTTTCTGTCATCTCTGAATTTTGTTGTTCCTGTGCTTGCTACTCCTTAATTCACACATGTACAGGAGGTACAAGAGGTTAAATTGAATCTAACCCTCCAATGTTATATGTTTTGAACTCCTTCCTGAAATCCCTTCTATTATTTTTATCCCAAACAAGTACCCAGGTTTATAAAGATCTAGTGAGCATTGCCAGTGTTGGGGAGGGAGTGATCTGAATTGGTTTATGTGACTCATCCTCATTAACTTTTCTCTCTAACCTTTTTTACAGTACAAATAAATTGTTCCTTCTTCTGTATTTGACCACTGTTTATTGTGGTTTTGATTTTGTTACCGTGTTCTCAAGTATAACAACATAGTGGGATCATTTGTCAACATAGTGGGATCATTTTGCAGATTCCAGCAAATAACATAGTGGGATCATTTGTCAAGGCCAGCATCGGAGTGCTAATTTACAGGTATAAATAGATAAAAGATTCAGAGTGTAGCTCTTTGTGCTCCCTGCATCCTTTTTCTGAGCTGTTTGTGCTCCCTGCATCTTTCAGCTCTCATTTCAGTGGAGTTGTTGAATTATATGCTCTTATTGGACATGTTTTACGTGTTGATCCATCAATTGCTAGTTTGCTGGGTTTTGTCTGCGACCATCGTGTCGTGATGATTTTGCAGGTACCCCAAGAGGCCCTTGAGTTTGCCGGAATGTCGATTAACTTCCGTTCCGGCAAATTCGGGTACTCCATATGTCCTATTTTCAGCAAAGGTCATGCTGAAATTTTCCGTGAATTTTAGCATGACTTTGCTAAAAATAGGACATATGGGGCACTTCCGACTAATGCATGGGCCGGGGTATCTTAGTACATAATTAAGTAGGATCAACTGCCTCTTGTGTTATTCATATAGAAGTGTGATATCTACTCATAGTTATTACTAATGTCAGTTGCTCGTCATCGATAAACCCTAATCTGGTAGGATGACCTACTAAAAAAGCCCATACCACATATTCTATTTGGATGGGCGTGTTTTCACCACACTGTGGATTATCTTATTGGACCCAACAGAGATGATGTAGTTTTGAATTATGAACATAGGAAATGTCATCATCGGACGACGAAAGTCTCTCGGGGGAGTGCGACTGGTGCCACGACGGTCAAGGTCTGTGCGACAGGCCTCACCTGGACGATGATCGGCGCTTCAGCATTAAGCTCGAGGAGACCTTCGAAGTTGAAACGGTACGCAACGACGACAAGTGTTTTTTTCATAATTAAGCATGACTTCAACTATTCCAACGTGTAATTTCATCTTTTACAATTCGAGTATAGTTTATCCCATGCCATGCAAGACGCTATGTCTTGGAGAGGATGGATTTTGAAGATCATGAAAATTTTGAAACGAAGAAAATTCACCTAAGGACACATCATGATGTGGATTTTGAAGTAAATCTGTATAATGCTGAGAGCGTAACCCATTTTGGTTGCAAAAATTGGGAAGCATTTTGCAAGATGTATGGTTTTGATGAGGGTATGCTTGTCACCATGGATCTTGGTGATCCTGGCATGGACCAAGACAATATGGACATTTGGGTCCTTGTTGATACGCCTCCAGTTATACCGCTATGTGAGTTTCTCAAACATAGTTAATTATTAACTAATCTATATTGTTTGTTTCAAAATAGTTGACAACTTATTTCCATTGACAGCTTATTTTGATTGTTCAAAAAATGTGCGGAAAATGGTAGACAAAACCCACTACACCGATGGCTCCGAGTTAACTTATCAGGAGAAAAATCATCTGGTCGGATTTTGTACTGATCTTGAGAATTACAATATCTACAATCAAACTCCTCAACATTATGGTCAATACGTGCCACTAGTGCACGTGTTGAACTACGGTAACTACCATGGAGATACCCTGGTAAGATTTTTTACTATTACGACATC
The DNA here is from genome assembly GCF_002575655.3 of Aegilops tauschii subsp. strangulata. Taxonomy (NCBI): domain Eukaryota; kingdom Viridiplantae; phylum Streptophyta; class Magnoliopsida; order Poales; family Poaceae; genus Aegilops; species Aegilops tauschii. The sequence continues at coordinate 120,148,886 of NC_053040.3, forward strand.
CGTGCATCTTTTGCATACTTCTAAAACTAGTACATCATTGCTAACTATGAAGTTATTACTATCTTTTTCAACAGAGAATCCCAGAGGATTGTGTGCCTCATTTGATGTATCAGAATGGCAGCCTTCAAGGAACTTATATCCAGGTCATCCTACAAATCTCAACTGTCCATACCGGATTTCTAGAAGAAGTGGAGACATGCTAATCAGAGAATGGAAAAAATGTATGGACAGTCGTAAGGAGGTTCTTGGAAGAAAAAGGAAGCGCCGCGCAAGAATTGGAGACAGGATGATCTCCATTCCCCATAATGGAGAGTCGGGGTCTATATTGTTTTATGCTATTTTACCTTAAATAGGGTATTTTAGGTCCTGCCTAATACTGATGATCATGTGCTAAGAACAATTAAGTAGGGTTGGTTCGATGACTATCAGGATGATGATCGTATGACTTGTTATTAATAACGAGTAGAAGTTGTATGATGGTGATTATTAGGACTTGTTAGGATTAGTATTAATTTCGACAAACTCGCTACTCGCGGTCTCGAGACTTGTAATGTTCTATCTTTGTTCGGTCTTTTGATTTCGGAGACTAATATGATGAATTGTATTCAGAGACTAATCTTCTATTGTATTCGATGAATCTGCTGTTGCTGTGTGGTGCTGTTTATATTCTGTCCAATAATATATTTTGTAATCTGTGCAAATATCAGAAAAGAAAAAAAAATTCCCTAATATACATACTAATGGCGCATCACCCAGACGTGCGCCATTAGTATGCCAAAGGATACTAATGGCGCATCACCCACCAGTGCGCCATTAGTATGGCAAAGCACATGCCCACTGGGAGGCATACTAATGGCGCACCGGGGCCTATACTAATGGCGCACTGCCTGGTGCGCCATTAGAGTACCAGATACTAATGGCGCACCAGCGGTGCGCCATTAGTAAAAATTACTAGTGGCGTGATGCTAGTGGCGCACCAGTAGTGCGCCATTAGTAGGCAAAACTGGTGCGCCACTAGTAAGCCTTTTTCTAGTAGTGCCCTGTCCACGAGGGTGCAGGCCCCCCTCTGGGGCGCGCCCCCCTACCTCGTGGGCCCCCTGGGACTCCACCGACCTCAAACCCAACTCCATATATTCACTTTCGGGGAGGAAAAAATCAGAGAGAAGGATTCATCGTGTTTTACGATACGGAGCCGCCGCCAAGCCCTAATCTTCCTCGGGAGGGCTGATCTGGAGTCCGTTCGGGGCTCCGGAGAGGGGAATCCATCGCCATCGTTGTCGGTGTCAAAACCGGCGGATCTCGGGTAGGGGGTCCCGAACTGTGCGTCTAAGGTTGATGGTAACAGGAGACGGGGGACACGATGTTTACCCAGGTTCAGGCCCTCTCTACGGAGGTAATACCCTACTTCCTGCTTGATTGATCTTGATGAATATGAGTGTTACAAGAGTTGATCTACCTCGAGATCGTAATGGCTAAAACCCTAAAAGTCTAGCCTGTATGACTATGATTATGATTCTTGTCTCTAAGGACTAAGCCCTCCGGTTTATACAGACACCGGAGGGGACTAGGGTTATACAAAGTCGGTTACAGAGAAAGGAATCTTCATATCCGGACGCCAAGCTTGCCTTCCACGCTAAGGAGAGTCCTATCCGGACACGAGTGAGAGTCTTCGGTCTTGTATCTTCATAGCCCATCAGTCCGGCCCATGTCCAACAGGCCGGACGCCCGAGGACCCCTTAGTCCAGGACTCCCTCAGTAGCCCCCGAACCAGGCTTTCAATGACGTTGTGTCCGGCGCGCAGATTGTCTTCGGCATTGCAAGGCAGGTTCCCCCTTCGATGACTTCAAAGAGCTGTATTCGGCCTTCCATTTAATGTCATACCCATCGGCTTATGTGCATCCATAGCTTCAACTTCCACGTGTCGAGCGAATACGAGAGGTCAGGGTATTTTTTGCATATAACACCCCGGCCATGTAAGGAAAGCGTCTATTTAAAGGGATTGGATCTCAGATCCATTCCACATCACGCGGAAAATCCTCAGAGCTTGCTAGGAGAGACCACTCCAACATGGCTAGCATTTCCAGTTCTTCCTCCCGTCCCCACGGCCCTGAAAAAGGCAATTGGGAGAGATGTTCCGTATCCCACGGTCAGCTAGTGAAGCTGCAAACACAGGGATTTCTTCCCCCCGTGGATCTAGTCCCCGTTCGAGCAAGATTGACTTCCTTCAACAGCAGGGCTCGGGCTGAGAATTTCCCCAATCCATCCAGGGGGAACGAGTGTGCTTCGTTCCCTACCTGCTAAGAGGCGTCGGATTTCCAATCCATCCGTTCCTCCGAGGACTTCTGGAGTATTATGGCCTCCAACTTCACAATTTCACTCCTGCCTCCATCCTACACATCGCGGGTTACGTCGCTCTTTGTGAGCTATTCTTGGGCTGTGAGGCCCATTTTGAATGATGGAGGAAACTATTTTTCCTCGTCCCTCGTAACCAAGAGGGATCAATATTCGAAGTGGGCGGAGCCGAGGTATGGCGCATCGCTGGGACCGGATACCTGTCCGGCACGCCGAAGAAGGCATCCGAAGAGTGGCCTTCCAAGTGGTTCTATATTGAGGACGTCGCCCTTCCTGACCCAGTCCGAATGGGTCTGCCCAAATTTTCAAGAGCTCCGTTGAAGAAACGCCATAGCTGGCGCCCTCGGAGCCTCGAGGAGGAAGACAGCGCGGAAGTCCGTCAATTGATGGGCAAGATAAAGACGCTCTCCCAGTCCGGATTATCAATAGTCGAGGTAATGGCGACTTCCATAGCGCGGGGGGTTCAGCCACTCCAATACAGAGGGCTTCCCATGTGGCACTATAATGGGGAAGATGACGCCTCCCGTTGCGGTCGGAAGGGTCCGGACACCCCCGCCGCTTGGCCAAAATATTGGCCAAACTATTCAAAGGGGAGAAAGAGGAATTCACTCGTATCAAGCGCCGGGATGGATTTTCCATGTATAATCCTCCTAGCAGGGTGAGTTCCAATCCTACTACTCTACTCAATCCACTCCCTCAGTCAATTTTAATGAACATTAATCCGTCCATTCGTAACAGGAATGGCGAAAGATCACCAAGGGGCTCCACAGCCCCGCTCCACAACCAGAGGACCACAACCGGGACCTTGACCCCGGATTCGAAGAAGATCCGGACATATTCGTGGAGCTCGAGAATGGGGTGTTCTACCAAGCGAGCTATGATGGCACGGAAGTGGCCATCACCGCCGACTACCCCGGTCTTCTCCCTACCTCACACATAAGTCATCAGGAGACATCTCCTCCGAAAGAGCTTCCTCATTCTGCCTCACCCACCGCACTGTCTAGGGTTCCAAAGGGGAGGCGTCTGGCATGCCATGCTACACCGGAGGCAACTCCAAAGAGAGCGGCACCCACGCCAGGAAAGCCTTCGAAGAGGAAGGCAAATGAAGACACGACCGAGCCTTAATCAAAGAGGTATGGCTTTGTAAATATGCTCCTTGGTAGTCACATCCAACTATGACATTATCCGCTTGTGCCTTATCAGGAAAAGCGTTCGCCAGACTATGTCCGGGGGTCCTGCCGATCACACTCCCAAGCGCCAGGTTCCAGACCCTACCGTAAAGACGGGGGCTGATACGGGAGTGACGCCGGATTGTCCTTTGGCAGAGGACTCAGATGATATATCCGTCACAAACTCGGAAGTGGAGAGCGCCATGAATCATCGGCGCGGGAGGGCCGTTCTACGCGACCCCGGCTTTACAAAAGAGGCATTCAATGCCTTTAGCTCGGCTGATGCATACATCCGAGCTGCTCGAGACGGGCTTACTAGAGCCATAGACCAGTATTTGAAAGATATACAGGTAAGTTTGCATTGTCCAAATATGATAATTATATACCAGTAGCCCCCGAGACTTGAAACAGTTGATACAACTGATTTAAGGATCATGTAAAACCCAGGTGCTTATGGAGAAGAACAACCTGTTGTCTCAAGAACTGGAAAAGTGTCAGACCGAGCTAAATGCCGCTACCATTGAACTGGAAAAGTCCAAGAAGGCATCTCCTGGTAATATTCCCCTCCATCGAGAAAATATAATTATATACCAGCAATGCTAATATTGTTGCGTATCTCATGGCATGAGCGTCAGATAAACTGGAGGAGGCACTGCAAGTCGCGCAGGCGGGTGAACAAGAAGCCAAAAGGCAATGGGCCATGGGCGAACGTATACTGACACGGGTCAGGGAGGAGAAAAACAAACTCCAGGATACCAATACCCAGCTGGGCAAAGAACTGAAAGATGTGCGGGCCTAGTTGGCTGACTCCATGAAGGAAAATAAGAGGCTGCGAGGCGGCATATTTTGTATGTGTTCAAACTTTCCTTCGTGTAATTCAGCGAGGAAAGGAACTGACAGAGTTATGTCTGTAGGTATGCTGACTGGCCGTCCCGAGGAGGAGATGTCCAGATCTTCGGGCGATCTGCTACAAGAGCTGTCACAAATGCACGAGCGAGCTCGCTGGCGATGTGAAGTGTTGCCAAGGCCTTATGGCCATCCGCCTCGCCTCCAAGAAGTATGGAGGAGCTTGTACAGCTATTCAAGGGAGCGCGGCGGCGTTTCCGATTATGGAAGATATCGGCCTGCTGGGAAGGTGCGTGAGAGGCCTGGGCCATGGTGAAAACACGGTATACCAAGCTTGATCCAAATCATATGGCTCGGGTCAGACCTCTAGGGTCAGATGGGAAAAAATTCCCGTTAATTTGGTATATGACCAAGTAGAAGTAGCCGCCAAATATTCCCAACAGGATTGTAAGTTAGACAGCCTGTTAGACGGTATAGAGGAGGAAATTTTTGAGTCCAAGTGACTATGTACTTTCCTTGACATATTTTTCCCTAGCCGGATTGTAAAACGATTGTCAAGGCAGACCTTTTCGCTTCGACCTCTGGACCCGAAGGTGCGGAGTGTTTCCGAATACCTGAGCAGCAAAATAGACTGGGGTATGCGTGGAAACCAGGCGTAGGGGTCATAGTTGCTTGAACAGACAAGTTGTATCCGGCTAGCTATGTTATATTACATTATGATTGTAAGAAACATCTTCCAGAGAGAATAGTTCCGTTAAGGGTTCCTTTCCCTGGGTGTACATGCGTTAATGTGCATGTCCAAACTGTGATTGAAAAAATCGCAGTATACGTAACATCTGGGGGTTCATAGTGGAATGAATGTAAAAACATCTTTAGTCCGCCGACCGAATATTCCCTTAAGAACGCTAGCTTTCGGCTTCACCCAGTCTGAGGTACACATCCGGATAACACGGCAGTAACAATCGCAGAGGTGCTCCCTTTATGCCCTAGCCGAACTAACGGGAACGTAGGGCATAAGCACAAGAGCCAGGCAACCCAGCTTGGCCAAAAATTAAGTCATATCGATGCATATAATGGCGAAGAAAAGGTACATATGAGGAAAAATGCATATGTGATGAGCATGATGCTCGAAAAATAACAATAATAAGCTTCTGTGCCAGAAGCCCCTAGGTATAATGGACGTACATATTTGAGGATGTGTACGTCATAGGTGCACAGTTTTATCCGTACGAAAGCTTTAAGGCTAAAAAAAGATAAATCGAAAAGAGAGGAAAAATAATGAAACAATAGGGAGAAGGAGACGAAAAAAGAGTTCGGCGCTAGGCATAGAATCTTCGGAGTCTGGCCGCGTTCCAGGGGTTCGGCTCTAGGCGATTGTCTGATGCATCACGCAGGCGGTACGCTCCTCTAGTGAGAACTTCGTCAATGATGAAGGGACCCTCCCACTTGGGCTTGAGTTTGTCATTTTTCTTCTCCGGCAGGCGTAGAACGAGTTCGCCAACATTATAAGTCTTGGCCCGTACTTCTCTGCTTTGATATCTGTAGGCCTGCTGTTGGTAAAATACGGAACGGGCCTTTGCAACGTCGCGCTCCTCCTCCACGGCATCTAAGCGGTCCTGCCGATCAAGCTCGGCCTCTCTCTCTCTCTCTTCGTACATGCGCACTCGAGGTGAGTCATGAATAATGTCGCAGGGTAACACAGCCTCTGCGCCGTACACCATGAAGAAAGGTGTATATCCGGTAGTGCGATTGGGCATGGTCCGCAGCCCCCAGAGTACGGAGAGCTCCTCCACCCAGTGCTTGTCTGATTCTTTCAAAGACCGCACTAGTCTGGGCTTAATGCCGCTCATAATAAGACCATTTTCTTGTTCGACTTGACCGTTTGTTTGCGGGTGATAGACGGAGGCGTAATTGAGCTTAATACCCAGATTAGCACACCAGGTTTTCACCTCATCGGCTGTGAAATTGGAGCCGTTATCCGTGATGATGCTGTGTGGAACACCATAACGGTGCACAACACCGGATATGAAGTCTATCACTGGTCCAGCTTCGGCCGTTTTAACTGGTTTGGCCTCTATCCACTTAGTGAATTTATCCACCATGACCAGCAGATATTTTTTCTTATGGCTTCCTCCTTTAAGGGGTCCGACCATATCAAGCCCCCAGACCGCGAAAGTCCAAGTGATGGGGATTGTTTGTAGAGCGGTAGGTGGCATGTGGCTTTGGTTGGCGAAAAGCTGGCATCCGACGCAGCGTTGGACAAGGTCCTGTGCAACTTCTCGGGCCGTCGGCCAATAGAAACCTGTACAGAAGGCCTTTCTTACAAGGGCCCGAGCCGCGCCGTGGTGACCACCGAGACTGGCATGAATTTCAGCCAATAGCTACCGCCCCTCTTCCTCGGAGATACATCTTTGGAGTACTCTGGTAGCGCTTTTCTTGTAGACTTCTCCGTCGTGAACTTTGTAGGCTTTCAAGCGCCGGACAATGCGGCGAGCCTCATTCTGATCCTCAGGGAGTTCTCGCCTATTAAGGTAGGCCAAGAAGGGTTTGGTCCATGGGGCAATGACTGCCATGATAATATGGGCCGACGGTGTTATTTCGGTGGCTGAGCCCCCGATGATATCGGTGTGTTCGGAATCTGAGGTGATGATCGGATCCGGACTGGTGTTGCCGCTCTCCCCTTGCCAAACCACGGATGGCTTGAAAAGCCTTTCCAGAAAGATGTTAGGTGGGATGGGGTCGCGCTTGGCGCCGATGCGAGCAAGGACATCCGTCGTTTGATTACTTTCTCGAGCCACATGATGAAACTTGAGCCCCTCAAACCGAGCCGACATTTTGAGAACGGCGTTACGATAAGCCGCCATCTTCGGATCTTTCTCATCGAAATCTCCATTTATTTGAGATATTGCGAGGTTTGAATCCCCACGCACTTCCAGGCGTTGTATGCCCATGGAGACAGCCATCCGAAGACCATGCAACAAGGCCTCGTATTCGGCTGCATTGTTGGAGTCTGTGTATAATATTTGGAGTACGTATTGAACTATATCGCCAGTGGGGGACGTTAGGACAACGCCCGCTCCTAAGCCCGCCATCATTTTGGAGCCATCGAAGTGCATGACCCAGTTGGAATATGTGTCGTACTCTTTAGGGAGTTCAGCCTCTGTCCATTCGAGGACGAAGTCAACCAGGACTTGGGATTTAATGGCCCGGTGCAGTCTGTATGTTATGTAAAACGGGAGGAGCTCAATGGCCCACTTGGCAATCCGACCCGTGGCATCGCGGTTGTTTATTATGTCATTGCGTGGTACTTCGGAGGCCACCGTGATTGAGCACTCTTGAAAGTAGTGTCGTAGCTTCCGGGATGCCATGAAGACCGTGTATGCTATTTTTTGGTAATGAGGGTACCGGGATTTGCATGGTGTGAGGACAGTGGATATGTAGTATACCCATTTCTGGAGCGGGAACTTGTGTTCGTCCTGATCTCGCTCGACGACGAGCACGGCACTCACCACCTGGTGTGTTGCCGATGTGTATAATAACATGGGTTCGCCGACGTTCGGCGCGGCCAGGATTGGGTTGCTCGCTAAAAGGGCCTTTATTTCTTCCAGTCCGGCCGTTGCCACATCCGTCCACTCAAAGTGGTCAGTGCATCGGAGAAGTCGATAAAGTGGCAATGCTTTTTCTCCTAATCTGGAGATAAAGCGGCTTAAAGCTGACACGCATCCTGCTAGTTTTTGGACCTATTTGAGGTCTGTTGGTGTAGCCAGTTGTGACAAAGCTCGGATTTTGGCTGGATTTGCCTCAATTCCTCTATTGGAGACGATGAAGCCCAGCAGTTTTCCAGCGGGAACACCGAAAACACACTTTTCCGGATTGAGCTTGATGTCATATGTACGAAGGTTGTCGAATGTGAGACGTAGATCGTTTATCAATGACTCGACGTGCCTAGTTTTGATGACGACGTCGTCCACATACGCTTAAACTTCTTGTTGATCTGTTTCTCCAGGCATGTTTGAATTATGCGTTGGTAGGTGGCGCCAGCGTTTTTGAGCCCGAAAGGCATAGTGTTGAAGCAGAAAGGCCGATATGAGGTAATGAATGCCGTTGCAGCTTGATCGGACTCCTTCATCTTGATTTGATGGTATCCGGAGTATGCGTCGAGGAAACATAGTGAGTCGTGTCCTGCGGTTGCATCAATAATCTAATCGATGCGAGGGAGGGGGAAGGGATCCTTAGGGCAGGCCTTGTTGAGGTCTTTGAAATCGACGCATAGGCGCCAGGATTTATCCTTCTTTGGAACCATCACCAGGTTTGCTAGCCAGTCCGGGTGTTTTATTTCTCTGATGAATCCAGCCTCAAGTAACTTGGCTAGCTCCTCTCCCATAGCTTGTCGTTTGGGTTCAGAAAAACGCCGCAGTGTTTGCTTGACTGGTTTATATCCCTTCAATATATTGAGGCTGTGTTCGGCCAACCTGCGTGGGATTCCTGGCATGTCAGAAGGGTGCCAGGCGAATATGTCCCAGTTCTCCCACAGAAACTCTCATAGCGCGGCGTCGACCATTGGGTTGAGTTGTGCCCCGATGGATGCTGTCTTCTTGGGGTCCGTCGGATGGACTTGAAATTTGACTATTTCATCTGCTGGTTTAAAGGAGGTGGATTTGGGTCGCTTGTCCAGGATTACGTCGTCCCTATCCACAGTGGAGCGCAGCACGGTTAGCTCTTCGGCCGCGAGGGCTTCAGACAATGCCTCGAGGGCCAGGGATGCGGTTTTATTTTTGGCACGGAGTGCTATGTCCGGATAACTGGCAAGAGTGATGATACCGTTGGGCCCGGGCATCTTGAGCTTCATGTACCCATAATGAGGTATAGCTTGGAAGCGTGTAAATGCATCTCGCCCCAATAGGGCGTGATATTTGTTGTTGTAAGGGGCCACTTGGAAGGTTATCTCTTCGGACCAATAATTCTCCGGCGTGCCGAATACCACGTCGAGCGCAATTTTTCCCACGCATCGCGCCTCCCGACTGGGAACGATTCCCCGGAAGGTCGTGCTACTTTGCTCGATGCGGCTCCTGTCTATTTCCATTTTATTGAGCGTATCCTCGTAGATGAGGTTTAATCCGCTGCCGCCATCCATGAGCACTTTGGTGAGACGAAAACCGTCCACAATTGGATTGAGCACCAAGGCGGCTGGTGCCGGACTGTCCGGAATTTTGGTTCGTCACTGGCATTGAAAGTTATGGCCGTGTCGTTCCAGGGGTTTATTGCTGCGACTTGGCAGACTTCGGCGAGGTTGCGGAAAGCCCTTTTACGCCGATTGTTTGAAGCGAAAGTCTCGAAGACTGTCAATATGCTGAGGTCATCATCTTCCGGGGGGTGTTGCTCTGGGGTATTTTTGGTGAGGATATCCTCGCCGCTCTTGGCCACTTGCCGGAGTATCCAACATGCTCTAAGCTTGTGGGTTGGTATGGTGTCCGGTGTTGTGTGTATCTTGCATGGCCTATCGAGTCATCCCTCCAGAACGGTTCCAGGCCCCGTGATGTGCTTAGATTTCTTTACTATTGGTTTTGGTGCGCCGTGAGGGTGCATCCTTTTTGCCCGGACGAAGGGTTGAGTGGAAACCGGTGGTTCCCAGAGAGCTGCCTGAGTTTTCCAGGCGCTTTCCATTGCGCATACTTCTGTACGATGGTTGCCAAGTCAGCGAAGTGTAATACGCGACGGCGATTGCTGGCGTTGAGGAGTCCTATGTCCGTGCAATTATTGCAGAATGTTGAGATCGTGTCTTCGTCGCGGCAATATTTAATCTTGTCTTTGACAAGGAGGAATCTGGCCCAAAAGTGATGGACTGTTTCCTGAGACTGCTGTCGTATGTACATGAGATCGCGTATATCTGGGTGGGTGGGTGGCTTTAAATCCGAGCCTTGACCCAATTGGGGATCCGGAGTTTGGGAAATCTCCGAACTTAACGGTTCGGGCTCTGGGATATCAACTGATTTTTCAGCCCCATCATCTGATTCTAGGTTCGGAGGACAGGACACGTCGCTCGGCGGGCGGGTATCCGGCTCTTCCAGCTCGGAAATCCGGACATAGTTCGTCCTCAATATAGAGGAAGAGTTACCATTCTCCTCCTCTACTACCGCTATCTGATGGGTGATCGGCGGAGATTTGATTTCTCTCTGATCGGGTTTAAGCCCAATTCGCTCGTAGTCTGTAGCGACCCCCAAAGCAGCGATGCGATCTAAGAATTCGTCTAAATACGACAACTCCGTCGGATCCATCCGTTTGGAGTATTCGGAGCTAACATAGAGGTGGTTTTCGATGACCCGAGAAGTCATTGTTGGCTTATCGGCCGTAGGGGCGGTCATGGTAAAGCCGCCCAGCCGGAGGGTTTGGCCTGAAGCCAGGGCACCTCCGGAGGTGATACTGTCCTTGGTAACAAGGCGAGCCATCAATCCTATCTCCGACGTCACAGCGGAACTCTCAATGAAATCACCAATGTATGTGTCAAAACCGGCGGATCTCGGGTAGGGGGTCCCGAACTGTGCGTCTAAGGTTGATGGTAACAGGAGATGGGGGACACGATGTTTACCCAGGTTCGGGCCCTCTTTACGGAGGTAATACCCTACTTCCTGCTTGATTGATCTTGATGAATATGAGTGTTACAAGAGTTGATCTACGTCGAGATCGTAATGGCTAAAACCCTAAAAGTCTAGCATGTATGACTATGATTATGATTCTTGTCTCTAAGGACTAAGCCCTCCGGTTTATATAGACACCGGAGGGGACTAGGGTTATACAAAGTCGGTTACAGAGAAAGGAATCTTCATATACGGACGCCAAGCTTGCCTTCCACGCCAAGGAGAGTCCCATCCAGACAAGAGTGAGAGTCTTCGGTCTTGTATCTTCACAGCCCATTAGTCCGGCCCATGTCCAACAGGCCGGACGCCCGAGGACCCCTTAGTCCAGGACTCCCTCAATCATCATCATCAACCATCCTCCATCACCAATTTCATGATGCTCACCGTCGTGCATGAGTAATCTCATCGTAGGCTTGCTGGACGGTGATGGGTGGGCTGAGATTTACCATGTAGTCGAGTTAGTTTTGTTAGGGTTTGATCCCTAGTATCCATTATGTTCTAAGATTGATGTTGCTATGACTTTGCTATGCTTAATGCTTGTCACTAGGGCCCGAGTGCCATGATTTCAAATCTGAACCTATTCTGTTTGCATGAATATGTGTGAGTTCTTGATCCTATCTTGCAAGTCAATAGTCACCTACTATGTGTTATGATCCGGCAACCCCGAAGTGACAATAATCGGGACCACTCCCGGTGATGACTGTAGTTTGAGGAGTTCATGTATTCACTAAGTGTTAATGCTTTGGTCCGGTACTCTATTAAAAGGAGGCCTTAATATCCCATAGTTTCCAATAGGACCCCGCTGCCACAGGAGGGTAGGACAAAAGATGTCATGCAAGTTCTTTTCCATAAGCATGTATGACTATATTCGGAATACATGCCTACATTACATTGATGAACTGGAGCTAGTTCTATGTAACCCTATGTTATAATTGTTGCATGAGGAATCGCATCCGACGTAATTATCCATCATTGATCCATTGCCTACGAGCTTTTCACATATTGATCTTTGCTTAGTTACTTTTCCGTTGCCACACTTACGATTGCTACAAAAACTACTATTATTACTTTTGCCACCGTTATTGTTACTTCCATACTACTTTGCTACTAAATATTTTGCTGCAGATATTACGTCTTTCAGGTGTGGTTGAATTGACAACTCAACTGCTAATACTTGAGTCTTTGGCTCCACTTGTGTCGAATCAATAAATTTGGGTTGGATACTCTACCCTCGAAAACTGTTGCGATCCCCTATACTTGTGGGTTATCAGAATTCTACCACGATTTCGAACAGGAAGGACAGAAACACATATGGTGCAACAGGAGCTGCACCATTGGCGTTGAGGTTGTCACCGAGGTCGGGGAAGAAGTAATCGTCGGTGAATTCGTCATTGCCAGCAGCCGCGCGAGTGCGCTCCCCAAATTTCAACAGCGCCCGCCGAATGGAGCGCGGGAGGGAGTGGCTGTAGGGGACGTTGCGGCCGCCGAATGGAGCGCAGGAGTAGCAAACGAAGCAGTAGATGGTGCTCCTCCCTAGTCTCTATCTCTACTCTTATCTCTATCTCTACTACTCTTTTCTTCTTATAAAATATAATAAAATAATAAAAAACCGAGTTGGTAATGATGGTGTGCCTGCCATCTTGTAGTATAGACCGTCCGATATATATCTGACGGATAGAAAGCAAACTATGACAATTTTACAAAAGATACACGCATCTCTCTCCACATTTACAGATAAGGCCTTGCCTCGTTCATCCTTATCTCCCACAACCTCATTGCTGAGCAATTAAAAAAGGAAGTCTCTAGAACAATCTGGCATGGTGGCCGCTACCGCTGCTGTCCATCCCCATGCCTCCGCCTAGTCCGACCACCAGTCACCACCACGCCCCACTCCTCCTCACCTTATCTCTCATCTTTCATTTTTTCGATGAAATTCTCGAGATACCATTTTTCTGATAAAATTCTCGAGATATCATTAGTTTTTACACATGGGATTACTCCTGCATGGGTCAATCACAACACGTGTTTTGTAAAAAAATGCATCTTGATGTTCCGTGCAATGCACAGGCATCTTGCTAGTTTTTTTTGCATATAATTCCAAACACCACGTAGACACGGTCTTTGACATTTTACAACTGTGTTAGTATCATTGTTAGTGGTCAGCCGGTGCAAGTTATAGCCCCAGGTGTTTTAACCTTTTTTAGCAATGATATGTGGCGATTGTTCGCCATGAGCTCAATCCTAGCAAATCCCACGTAACCGCCAGATTTCCGTCCGATGGTGGCCTGTTTTTAGGCCATAGTATTTGACAAAACCGCCACCCTTACACATGTACTGTAACTGCATCGCGGGCATTTGCAACTGCCATGTCTCCTAGCGAACGTTTGTTGGGGATTGGAGTTAGCACCGATGGCGGTTCGTAGTCGTTCCACGCTCGGGCATTGAAGTTTGTAACTATTTTAGATTAGAATATACTACTCCTCCGGTGCTAGTAGTAGAGCAGAGTCCTACTCCACTACTCTATATGCAAACTAGGGCATAGTAGTAGGTACTGTAGGGAGTACTAGTACTGTGATCACTCAAGCAAGTTGTCGGGCATCGATATGACCCTACGTTGTTGGTATGTGTCTCGTAAGTCAAGCGGCATGTTGTAGTCATCATCACCTGTCCACTTCCCGGAGCACATATTTGTTTCTCCATCTTTGTCCGCACATAATCGTCCAATCTTCCATCCCTGCTAAGGCACCTCCCCCCTCTTCCGAAACCCAAGCACAAACAATGGCAGGACCGAGCAGCGTCCACCGAAAGAGTGGCTGGAATTCGCTCCCCACAGAGGTAATCAAGCTCATTGTTTCGCGTGTGGACAATATCATTACCATGCCGCTCGCCGCATGCTCGTTGGGTCTGTACCGTTTACTCAAAGCCCTTAGGCCGGAGCTTTTTAAGCCAGCTCCTTACTTGCTGATGCCGCCTGATCTTAAAAAACGGCGTGTCACGCAGCATAACAATCGTAGGGTGGCGAGCATCAACCCCCTTGACTATGATCTGATCCCCGTCACCCTCAACTACATTAACGGTATGTACTGGTTCGGCATTAACACGTCTTGGATGGTGCTCGTCGACGGTCGCGGCAGCTGGATGCTCGTGGAGGTCTACACCCGGCGATTGATCCCCCTTCCTTCGATTAACACTGCACTGCTTTGGCACCGCGGCCCAGAATACTCGGAATCTTATAGTAGCCAACATGATACCAAGTTTGATTTGCTCAAGGTTGTAATCTGCCAAGTGCCCACAAGATCTGCGAATTATAAAGATTTCAAGCTAATTGTGTTCTTCAACTGCGGTCTCGCCTATCTGACAGGTCACTGCGCTAAGTGGATAAATCCACACGTCCATCGCAGGATCATACATCCTCCATGGTTCTCTGATGCCATCGAACACAAGGGCTTCATTTACGCTGTCGACTCCTTCTATGGATGGACGTATTGCTGGCCTACTCCCGTCATCGCTACAAACGGCTGTTACAGCAGTATGTTACTTCCTATGATATCATGATGGCTTGCTTATATTATTGTCAACATTTACTGAAAAAATATACATGTTCATAACATGTTGTTCTTAAGATTGACTACAGTAAGAGCCCTTTTTCATTTGACTCCAACTTGATATGATGTTGTAGGCCGCCTGGTGTCCCTACCCTTCCTAATCTAGAACCTTTCAAAGAAAAGCAGCATGGCAGTTGTAGGCGGTTCCTGGCTCGATCAGACGATGGCGAACGATTGATGATCGTTCGCACGTACCGGACGTGTTGTTTTGTAGAATACAATCACAGTCACTGCAAGGTCTTTGAGCAGGATATCAGCTTCTCTGGGCCTTCAGGAATTTTTGACTGGAGGCTCGTAAGTAGCCTTGGTACACGCTCTTTGTTTCTCGGACTGAATTATCCGATTAACCAGGAGATAACCGAGGCAAGGATCATGATGGCAGCGCGGTTTTGTTCATCAGGCAAAACTGTGTGTACACAGTTTACCATGCGTCTCTGCATGCACCATACCCTGGTATGTGCCGCCATGCTCTGCAGCCCAAAGTAGGAGAGAAGGTCGCAAGTATCAGACTTCGACCTGCTGGCTGGAGTTTCCCCCGTCAGGCACCCATCTGGTTCAAGCCGTCAGCCAATCTCCACAGCTTAATAAATAGTAACGTCTAACTGAGCTAGTTAGTTAGATGTGTACACTTGGTGTAGTAGGATCTTTATTTAGTTTGATGCATACACTTGTTCTTTTTTGGTAGCCCTTTTGTAATGATGGCTGATGTTTGGTTTGGAAGAGAGCGTTGCTTCTTTACTCTTCCAGCCTGCTTACTACTTCTGTTGCACCCCAGCCCTGGTTGCTATTGTTGTTTTCAATGTACAATCAGTAGTATATTTCGTCTGTTGGTTGAATAAATGTGTTGTTAGAACGACAAACACAATGTTTTGGAAGTTGTTGCATGGTCCGATCCTTTAGTGCCCCGTACTGTACGTAGCGCATACTATTTTTGGTACGGAACACATTTTCCACTTGTCGATAACATGCAGCCCACTGATGAAGGCCCAATAGAGGAGCCCATAATTAACTAGAAGGGAGGCTCTCACATGAATCCAGCCCAGGTACATGCTCATGGTCCCCTAAACATAAATAAGTAAATAAATAAATAAAGCTAAATGCTCATGCACCAGTTCTTTAAATTCACGATTTGAAAAGTCAAATTTTAACAGGAGGATATTATTTCCTGTGATAGTGTCGTTACATTCAGTCAATATTATTCTTAGGCAAAGATAGCGACCAGTCTTCTTTCTCCCACCATTTTCTTCCTGCAACCAGCGGATCCATGCAAATCATAGTCAACGTCGTAAATAGTTCCGGTCCATTTTTATTTTTCAATAAGAATGTCCAACCCAGCCCAACACATTGGCGACAGCACTTTATCCTCCGCCTTGGTGCGCTCGCCGAGGCGCCGCCGTCCAGCCCTGTCAACATAGGGAATCGGGAGAGGATTCTAGTTGTGAGTATGACAGTAGGACCCACCAGGTCCACTCCCGAACACAAGCAAGCGCCTCTTTTACTACTCAGATGCACCCCTCGTTTTTTTACTCTAATCCACCCTACTGATAACTGGGACCCACATCATTGTCAACGCATAGTCAATTAATTACAAAATTGCACAACTTTTTTTATGAGGATTTGTTCGGAGGAGCAGGCTATAAACTGGGTTGTGCGGTCTTTGTGTCCCGTCTAACAACATGACCAGCCCAGCAGTTTTTTCTTTGGGAAATAGGTAGCCCACTATTTATTTTTGAAGAATACCCAAGCTAGGCCTATTTGTTTTCTCCGACTTACTGGGCTACAAATATTTCAAGACGAGGAGGGATGCATTCCGGCCAGGCCAAAGAGTATGGTCAGTATATCTTAAAAGTAATATCAAAGGGGCTGCAAATTCCAAAAACATTATAGCAAATGGGAAATTAGTTTCTTTTTTGTTATTATTCTTCACTGATATTTTATATGTCATTGGATTTTAACATGACATAGTACTAATTTATTTTTAAATTTGTTTTAGTATGGCTACTAATTTTGGGATTAAGAATATTTGTTCCCCGGCAATTTTTTTTTATTTCACACATTTTTCAATTCAATTTTTTAACCCTGGTACTGACCCGAAAATGGGCAGCAATTCTAAAAATGGAAAATGGGCTGCAATAAATTCCATATGAATTAGCAAATGAGTAAAAATTATAGAAATAATAGAAAATGGGTTGTACACGCCACAGATTTCGAGGCTGACTTGTTTACGCAAGGCTTTGTCAGTCAACACATGATTCTAGCGGCAGTGACTATTGGATGTCCATCCAACGGCCGACGTGCTTCTTCAATCTCTCATCTTCCTGCTCCAGCCGCCTAAACCAGCGCCGGTGGGACTGCCTGCTCCCTCCTCTTGTGGCCCGCTGTGATGTCGCGCAGGCTTCACTGGCCCACCCTACTCCCTCCGCTGGCCTGGCCGCACGCAATCAACTGCCTCCTTATTACGTGAAAAAAATGATTCCTCCCACTGACATCTGGGGCGCACCGGTTCGGAGGCTGACCTGTGGGCCTACTAAGTTGACGCATACGCGGGGCTTTGTCAACTTAGTCAACAAACGATTCTAGCAGTAGTGACCGTTGGATTTGAATCGAATGGTCCTTCTGCTTCTTCAATAGCTGCTCTTCTTACACCAGCCGCCCAAACCAGTGCCGGCGAGACCGCCTGCTCCTGCCTCCCGTGGCCGGTTGTGCTGCCGCGGAGGCCTCACCGCCCCCTACTACTCCCACCGCTGGACAGGCCCTGCGACGACGGCAGCCTCACACCGCAGCCGAACCAGTGAACCCTCGTACTCCTCTCCGCGTGGGCATCCACCGCCGCGTCTTCCCCAGCTCCCCGCCGTCCCCTTCCTAGGCCTAGCTGTCATCCACCGCCTTGATGCTCTTGGCGCGGCGTGGTCAATGTGCTCAAGGAACGACTTCCATCGGAAGAGTATTGTACCTGGAGAGGCTGACGGCTCGGTCCACGGCCGCAGCAAGGAAGTGCCTCCTTATTACGCGTAAAATAATGATTCCTCCACCTGACAGCTGGGACCCACCGGAAGGGCCTCTGTATTTCGCGAAAAAACGTTCCCCCCGCTGACAGCTCGGACCCACCAGCTATATCTTCGCACGTAAGGAAGTGCCTCCTTATTACGCACGAAAAAATGAATACTCCCCCTGCTAGCTAGGACCCACCATAGTGGGAGGCTAACTTGTGGGCCTACTAAGTTGACGCGGACGGAGGGCTTTGTCAACTTAGTCAACAAACGATTCTATCACCAGTGACCGTTAGATTGTTAACATCCAACGGTCGTCCTGCTTCTTCAACCTCTGATTTTCTTCCTCCAGCCGTCCAAACCACGGTGTCCTCTTGCCTTCCGTGGCCGACTGTGCTGCTGCGGAGGCCTCACCACCCCTACTACTCCCACCGCTGGCCAGGCCCTGCGGCGAAGCCTCACACCACAGTCGAACCAGTGAACCCTCGTACTCCTCTCTGTCGCGTCTTCCCCGGCTCCGCGTCATCCCCTTCCTAGGCCTCGCCGTCGTCCACCGCCTTGGTGCTCTCGGAGCGGCGTGGTCAATGTGATCATGGAACGACTTCCATCGGAAGAGTACTGTACGTGGAGAGGCTGACAGCTGGGTCCACGACCGCAGCAAGGAAGTACCTCCTTAGTACGCGGAAAATAATGATTCCTCCACCTGACAGCAGGGACCCACCGGACGGGCCACCGTATTTCGCAAAAAAAGAGTTTCCCCCCTGACTGCTGCGACCCACTAGCTACATCTTCGCATGCAAGGAAGTGCCTCCTTATCCTCCCTGACAGTTGGGACCCACCTGATCGAATTGTACGTACATACTACATACTGGTCGATCCGTCTGTCTGCAGGCTACAGTGATGAATTGTGGCCAAATAAGGAAGGGCACATGTCGTAGTAGAGGCACGCACGTAGCATGTACACGTACGTACAGCCAGGGTGCAAGAAAGTAAATACGACCACGTACGTACATACGGGTGGGGTCTCGAATGCCTACTCGCACATACGTATGGCCAGGGGTGTACATGGAGAGGCAGCGACGGCGTCGTGTTCATCGGCAGCCAACCGGAGGGGTCGGAACGGAGAAACTGCGTCGTCGTGTTCATCGGGACCCAACCGGCTTGGATGGAACAGCCGATCGAAATGAGGCCTGGCGTACCGCAGAACGGAGGAAACGACCTTCTGTTCGACCGGCCACGGTCGAAACGGGATCCTGTTCATCGGGATGGGTCTGGCGTACCGCAAAACGGAGGAAACGGACTTCTGTTGGACCTCCTACGGTCGAAACGGGGTCCTGTTGATCGGGAGGGGTGTGGCGTACCGCAAAACGAAGGAAACAGACTTGTGTTGGAGCGCTATGGTCGAAACGGGGGTCGTGTTCATCGGGAGGGGTGTGGCGTACCGGAAAACGGGACTCGACGGGCTACTGTTCATCTCCACCGTCGACCTCCTCCAGCCTCCACAGGCTACTGTTCATCCACCGTCGACCTCCTCCAGCCTCCACATGCGACTGTTCACCCACGGGCTCCTGTTCATCCAGCCTCCACCGCTCCTCCACCGGCTACTGTTCAACCAGCCCTCTCCACGGGCTCCTGTTCAACCACCCCTCCACGGGCTACTGTTCATCCAGCCCTCCACGGGGTCCTGTTCATCTAGCCCTCCACGGGGTCATGTTCATCCACCCCCAACCGACTCGATCTATCAGGGTCCTCTTCATCCAGCGGCAACGGCCTCTACTACCACGGGGTCTTGTTCATCCAACCCCCCACCGGGAACTGTTCATCCAACCCCCCCCCTCCAACAACGCTCACTGTTCATCAAGGGATGGAGGTAGCAGGTTCGATCGGCTGCAGTTAGCAGTAGTAGTGAAGGAATCGCTTGATCGGGTTCAGTTAACAGCCAGATCGATCGATTGCTCGGGTTCAGTAACGTGTAGCCTACAGTGCAACCACTCGGGTTCAGTAGGCGAACGCCTCACTCGGGTTTAGTTAGAGCCCAACGCCTTGCACCCACGCGCGTACGTGTATGAGAGAAACGCGCATCGCTCGGCCCCCGACCACCCACCGTAACCGGGAACTCCCCGATATTTTCCTCGCCCTCACTTCTACCATGGTTTTTTCCGTCATTGACGGCCCAAAGAATGTCATGCAGCCGCGTCTCCGGCCCGCCCAGGACGAAAAGCCCATTTTCTGTCATGATTTTTTGTCATAGAAATAGGAGCCCACCACATCTATGATGATACCGGGTTTTGTCACAATTATCGTCATAGAAGTGTCATAAGCATGACAGAAAAAATTCGTTCGGCCCAAAATGTCACGGATGTGTCTTTTCTTTGTAGTGTACGGAACGAGTAAAGAGACATGCCGGTAACGAGATTGAACTAGGTATGAAGATACCGACGATCGAATCTCGGGCAAGTAACATACCGATGACAAAGGGAATAACGTATGTTGTCATTACGGTTCGACCGATAAAGATCTTCGTAGAATATGTAGGAGCCAATATGAGATCCAGGTTCTGCTATTGGTTATTGACCGGAAATGTGTCTCTGTCATGTCTACATACTTCTTGAACCCGTAGGGTCCGCACGCTTAACGTTCGATGACGATTTAGTATTATATGAGTTATGTGATTTGGTGACCGAATGTTGTCCGGAGTCCCGGATAAGATCACGGACATGACGAGGAGTCTTGAAATGGTTGAGAGGTAAATATTGATATATATATATATATATATATATATATATATATATATATATATATATATAGGATGATAGTATTCGGACACCGGAAGTGTTCCAGGTAGTATCGGGTATTTATCGGAGTACCGGGGGGTTTACCGGAACCCCCTGGGGGAAGATATGGGCCATAAGAGGGGAGCACACCAGCCCACAAGGGGTGGCGCGCCCCCCTTAGGCATGTGGCCGAATTGGAGAAGGAGGAGAAGGGGTTCGAACCCCCTTCCTTCTCTCCTTCACCCTTCCCTTTTCTCTCCGACAAAAAAAGGAAGGGGGGAGGTTGAATTGGAGGAGGCCCCCAAGTAGGATTCCTCCTACTTGGGGCGCCCCCTTGCTGCTCCCCTCCCCCTCCGACCTATATATACGTGGGGAGGGGGCGCCTAGAACACACAACAACAACCGTTAGCCATGTGCGGCGCCCCCCTCCACAGTTTACACCCCGGTTATAGTTTTGCGGTGCTTAGGCGAAGCCCTGCAAGAATAACTTCACCATCACCGTCACCACGCCGTCGTGCTGACGGAACTCATCTTCTTCCTCGACACCTTTGCTGGATCAAGAGGACGAGGGACGTCATCGAGCTGAACGTGTGCAGAGCTCGGAGGTGTCGTACGTTCGGTGCTTGATCGGTCCGATCTAGAAGAAGTTTGACTACATCAACTGCGTTGTCAAACACTTCCGTTTTCAGTCTACGAGGGTGCGTAGACACACTCTCTCCCTCTCGTTGTTATGCATCTCCTAGATATATCTTGCGTGAGCGTAGGATTTTTTTTTAAATTGCATGCTACGTTTCCCAACAAATACACCATTGGCTAAAATTTACCACAAATAAGACGTCCAATTTATCCGCCACGAAATATATCATGCGACACAAAAGGCTCACAAGGTATGGAGAAAAACCAAACATGATCTTAGGGCACTGTAGCCGAATAAAAAAGGCAGCGTTTCAAACTGTTTTATAGCGCTCTCTATAAATCTTTATAGATTGTAGGGCTTGTGTACAAAGTTATATTCCCTGAAACTAGAGCCTTTATTATTTTCTCACTCCTTTTTCTTATATGTGTGAATATACTCTCTAATGGATCATTAATTTCATATAGATATAGATCAATCTTTTTACAATCAGTATCACACACTTAAACAACATTATAAACCATACTTTGAATTTTGAAATTAACATAGCATAGGCTCCAAATGCATGAACAAAACATGAACCATCATCCAAGACCAAAGTCAACTAAAATCAAAACTCGACCAAAAGCAGATCATTATGCACATATTCAGCAGACATCAATGATCACATGTCCTTGGCATCACTTGGTACTCCCAAGTTTGCACGGCTCCCTCCTCCCAAGTCCCAAGTATGCTCCTCTCCATGTCATTCTAGATGCCAAGATCTTTTGTCACATCGTCTCCTCAAACGTTCTTACCCTTTCATCCATTCCATTTGGATCCATCATCATGAGACGGTTATCCTCGACCACCATGTCTTGCATCAATTGTGCCTCCACGAGTTAAAGCCTACACTCTACACCGGCCTTGCGCCTCTTACTACAGTTCATCTCTCTCCACCTTGCCAACTTATCATGTTGCTTCACGAGGGTTTATCGGCCAATGGACAGTGGGGCGAAGGCTACATTTCTTTAGGTACTCATGGACATTTGTGATTTGCATGCTGGCCTTTGGGTCGTGGCTAGGGATTTCAACCTCTTGGTTAACCTTGAGGACAAGAATAATGTGGTTGTAAACATGTACATGATTGCTCGCATCCGAGGAAATTTGAATAGGCTTGAACTCAAGGAAATTTGTCTCAATGGTCGGAGCTATACATGGTCCAATGAGAGGGAACAACCCACGTTGGAGAACATCGACCATGTTTTCACGGTTATGACGTGGGAAGAGCTCTGCCCCTTATGTCTTGGCTCGATATTGGGGGCGGCCTTATTTGATCATTGTCCATTGTTGTTGGACTTGGACATAGAGGTAAAGATCGGGCGGGGATTGTTCGAATGCTTCTCACACAAGGTTGGTGGTTTTTTGGATGTGGTTTCCAGGGCTTAGAACTCAATCCATGGTTTAGAGAATCCCTTAAGGGTTTTCGTTGACAAGCTCAATGCTGCCGTGAGGGCGCTAACACACTGGGACGATCGTTGGATTGGGAATACAAGTTGCAGCTCACCATCGCGATATAAATCTTTCAACGGCTCGACATGGAAGCAAAAGACAAGGCCTATCTCCCCAGAGAAGTGGGGCCGCATAGAATTCTATGCTCCTGGGGTTATGTTCTTAAAGGATGATTGCGAGACAAAAATAGCTGCGGAAAGGGGATGCTAACACTAGGTTCTTCCATCAACACGCGAGTCACCGCCACCGGAGGGATGCCATGTCTGTCCTTCATGATAATGGTGAAATCGTCACAGGGAAAGATGGCCTCTCGGTGGTCGGATGGGTTTTCCGAGGGTATATTCTGCTCTTATCAGCTGAGGAGTTGTTCCATTGAGTCTACAATGCTTTGAGTGATCCCTATGGGTCACTCCCACCTGGATGGCCCTTTCTCCGCCGATGAGATCGAGTTGGTGGTTAAGTCCATGCCCTTGACAAGACGCCAAGGCTGGATGGGTTCACGGGGTGCTTCTGTTGCTCGTGTTGGCATATCATCAGAGAAGACATCATACGCTCGTTTGAGAAATTTTACAATGACACTAATTCATTCTTTTTTAGAAAATTTTATATTTTATTTTTGTATTTTTATATCGTGTGTTATTAGGTTTCAAACCAACTCCAAGTATCCGATGGGCTTTTGTTTGTGGTTGCAAAGGGGCCAATGCTCTTACAAAAAAATTGACTTACCCAAATTAGTTCAAGTCGTTTTTTATTTTGCTGCACCGAAAAAAGTCGACTTACTCTTTTTTTGTGGTGGGGGGGGGGGGTTGTAAAAACTGACTTGCTCAAATTGGATTTTTAGGCGACTTGCCCCCGGGCAGTCCCATTTTCTTATGGTCGTCCACGAGCCCATATCAACCACATCTGTCCTGGAGACATGTGCTAGCATTTACCTTTTTTAAACCATTAAAAATATTATTCGCAAAAAAACCCTAAAATTATTTACTAATATTTTTTCCTTTATCGAGAAATACTCATAAACTCAACTTAAGATAGCTGACAAGATCGTTTTGAATTGGAAAATTGTGTTGGCCTTTTTCTGGACGTCCTTTTGAAACGATTCAATACTCGCAAGCCGCTCGCCACGGCCAGGGGCCAGTGGAGAAATAAGATTATCTCGATGCCAAAAAAAAATTCTCACCCTAAGACAGACGAGTAGTACAAGATTATTTTAGACAGAGAACCCCAAAGAAAAGATTATTTTAGACCGACGCGTCAGGGCGCGCTGCCTCCCGCGGGAGGGGCAGGAATTCACCCGCGGCAGAGGATCTCAGCCGTCAGATGCCCCCATCCGCCCTCACATCAACCGTCCCATCATCACGGCATGGCTCCCCACCCACCGGCTCGCGCAACGATCACCCCGTCCGTCAGGCTCTCTCAGCCGAACGTACCACGGCAGGCGAGACCCAGCCGCGTACCGCAGGTGCCGCAGGCCATACATAGGCCCCCTATGCCATACAAGGCCGCGTACCTTGCTTATACGCCGCGGATTCTGATGGACCCAACCGGCATGCAACCCACGGCCTCCTCCTCCTCATCCCCATCTTTTTCCCCAGGCATATCGCCATTACTGAAACTGAACCAGCCAAGCTTTTTCTTCCCTCTCTCTCCACTGGGACTGCGGTCAAATCTGAAAATCTTCCCGCCGCTCCACGAGGCAGAAAGGCCCAGGAATCTTGCCTGCGATGCCACCCCGCATGCTGCCACCACCAGCCTCGAGTGAAAACTGGGGCACTACTGTATTGCTGCAAAGCTGGGGAACAGTGCTGGGCTTGCGGCAAATCCTACTAGTACTGTCGTAGAGCAGCACAGTCGCAACACCACAGAAGAGGATCTTTGAACAAAAAAAAGCTAGCCCTAGCTAGGAGCGTGTGTGCCTTGAGAAAAGATCCTTTTGGCAAGGCTGGCACGAGTCCAAGAACACACGCTCAAAGCAGCAGCCGCTGGGACGCTGGACGGAGAGAGAGACTGGGCGGTCGCCGGAGCTGGTGAGAGAGAAGAGTAAAGGGGAGATCATGGCGTAGCATCGAGTGAAGAAAGGCGAAGGTAAAATCAGTAAATCAGCAGCGGGGCAGGCAGCGGGCACATGGGCGCGACGCAGCTTTGCCAGCTCCTACGGCGCCGAGCGAGAGCCCCGCTTTGTTTAAGCCCTCGCTGTTTCAGAAACAGTGGCCGGCCTGCAGCTACATGTGTTTTCAATTGCTTTCTCCGCTGCCCCTTTTGCCTGCTACGAGCAGTAGTAGTAGTATAATTTTGTACACAGAAACTTAGAGCCGCGCACATGCTGCTGGGCTCACAGTGCCCGATCGCCGGCTCGCACGGAGGAGAGGAGAGGGAGGAGAGCCGCTCCGGCCCGGTCTCCCATCCTCGCCTAGCCTAGGTAGAGCATCTCACCTCGCCTCTCCTGCCTGCCTGCCTGCCTCCGGTTTAAACGGCCGGCATCTCCATCAAGTCACTCACCAGCCATGAAAAGTTTTCGCCCAAAAGGTATCATTGTGCATGCTAGGTTGTTTATCCCATCCTTTTCACCAGGTCCACATGGCACCGTGATTAAACCCTCACCCTTCTCCTCCCAACTTTTTACAATATGTGATTAAGATACTAACAATAGGGTAATTAATCACAGTGAACATTGATTTGGCACTGCAACAACAGACAACAATAACGCCACGACAACAGTTGAGAAATCTCTTTCATAAATTTTCTCCTCTTCCTGAAGAATTCAGAACAGACGCGCGATCGAATGTGCTTGGAGAAACAGACCACGAAGCTTAGAGGAAAAAGGATGGTGAAACACATTAGACAAAATTTACATGGGGAGGAGCAAAATGCATGAACATGGGGCTCTAGCTTAGCCAGCTTCTCCTAAAGACAACCACAAAAAATCAGAGCTCGCAGTTTTCCCTTCCATCTTGGGATCTCTTGTTCACTCCAAATCCAAACTAGCTATCTCTCTCAATCTTGTTCTGTTCCCTTTTCTTGGCAAAGGAAATGCTGCCTAGTAGTACAGTATTACCTAATGGAGGCTACTTGCTCTACCGCTAAACCTAGCTAGCTCAGTCAAAACAAGGTCAATTGCATTTGCTGGTGCCAAGATCTCTGCCACTCACGCTGCTTCCGCCGGTGGCGCCGGCGGGATGGGCCGCCTTCCGGCCGAGCGACGACCGCAGCCGCGCGGCTGCGTCCTTCGCCGCCGTCTCCTTCTTGTCCTTGAAGAACCCGAACGACGGCCGCGAGCAGACGGGCACGTTGAGCACCACCGGCGTGGAGTATGACCGGTCCATCACGCGCGAGCGGGACCGGAGGCTGGAGTGGACGCTGCCGGCCGGCGAGCTGGAGCTGCGTTCGAGCCCCTGGAACACGATCTTGCCGGAGGAGTTCATGCGCGGGGAGTCCACCGAGGCCACGGACGGCGGCGGCGGGGTGGCGGGACGGCGACGGGCGGGGCTGTGGACGGCGCGCGGCGGGGCTGAGGCAGGCGGGTGGCAATTGCGCTGGGGTTGGGCGGAGGCGGGCGGGTGGCAATGGCGCTGGGGTTGGGAGCGGACGAGGCGGATTCGGGGCTTCGGGGTGAGGTCGACCGAGTCGAGGGAGTGGCGGGGGAAGTCCTCGTGGTCGTGGGCGGAGGAGGAGGACGACGACGACATGGAGAAGCGGGAGGAGGCGAGGGAGAGGGACGCCTCCGAGTCCGAGCTGTCGCGGAGGAGCGGCGACACCGAGAGGTCCGACGCGGCGGCACCGGACGCGCGGCCGCCGTTCCGCTGGAGAAGGAGTAGCTTAAGGGACCTGGCCGCGGACGAGTTGGACGCCCTTGACGGAGTTGCCGGCACCGGCGAAGGAGATTGCGGAGGCGAGGGCGACGCAGACGGCTTCTGCGGGGTCTGGACCTTCCTGAGCCTGAGGAGCTCCCGCCAGCGGCTGGAGCACGTCGGCGCCTTGGGGGAGAACACGTAGGGGTCGAACGCCTCGGCCACCGAAGGCCGGTGGGTTTTCACGAACTCAGGCGTCGCCGGGATCTCCGCCGGCGCACTCTCCCGCTCCCGCTCAGCCTCCGGCGCCGCCGCGGCAGGCTGCGGCCGGAGGGGCAGCAGCTTCCCGTCTGCGAACAGCTCGTCGGCGGGGAGCATGGTCGCCGAGCCGCCGAAGCTGAACTCGAAGTCGATGAACTCCTTGGACGCGGCCGCCGCGGCGGGCTGGTCCGCCTTGCAGCTGCTCTCCAGCGACAAGGCCTGGCCGCGATCCGCCGCCACGGCTGCAGGTGCGTCGCGGCTGAAGGAGAGGCGCGGGCCGAGCCAGCCGTAGGACACGGCTGCGGGGGCCGCGGCGGGCATGCTGCTGGCGACGGCGGATGCCATGGCGCATCCAAGGTCGGCAGGGCCAGGAGGAGCGAGCAGTACACTGGTCACTGTACTTGGCTGTTGCGGCTGCGGGTGTGGAGCGGAGCGGAGCTGGTGGGAAGGGAAATGCCGAGACAGGGACATCCGGGTAAAGGCGCGCGTATATATAACCTGGCACGGTAATTTTCCTGACAGGCCGGGCCCAGCTCGCCGAAGCAGCAATTTGAGGGGCCGACGCGTGGGGCCTCCCCCTCGTGCCCTGCAGGTGGAGTCGGGGAGTTGATCCGCGGTTAATATTTTTTGACAGTAGGTTGGTGGCGCTACTCGACTAATGGTAGTAGTATAGTGCTGGTACAGTACACCTCTCTCAATCTTTGTGTCTGAATCTGATAAAGGGAAATCGGTGTTGTTTTTGTCTGCCTTTGGAGCCGCGTGTTGCGTTAACAGACAAGCAAACGCCAAGACAGGCACGCTGCCTCTGCATAGAGCAAGCGGCAGTGATAATAATGCACGTAACGTTGCGTTTTGAGCACGCCGCGACAAGGCAGATCTGCTCACCCAAGTGCTTAGAGCATCTCTAACAGAACGGACCCCTTAAACTCAGCTCATATGTGAGACGGATCTGGAGCCGCTTGAACTTATCTGTCACGCTATCTCCGACCGTCTCGATCCATCTCAAAACTCTTCAAATCGATCTGACCGGTCGTTCTCTCTCCCGCGTCCGTACTCTCTTACCCGCGTTCGCTCCCCCTTTGCTCCACGTCCGCGTCATCGACCTCCTGCCCCATTAGCCATCGACACCACCTCCACCGCCCGCCCGCATCATGGAGAGTTGCTCAGCGGAGACTGTGGGGGTCTCCACCATTGGGGACAAAGCGGAGAACATTGGCCGCATGGAGTGGTGTGTCCGACAACGCGCCCAGCGGAAGGCAAAGAATGTAGTTGTGGAGAAGGACGCCGACGACATGGAGTTTGTCTAGGTAGCGGCCATGCCCGCGCCCTACATCGTTCGAGGATCGCAATGGCCACACACCTTGGATGGCTTCACGCAGGAGCGAACACGTCCTCTGACACGGCGCACGAGTCGTCGCAACTCCGACGGTCGCAGACAACATCGGGATCTCCTGCGCCGAACATTCCCAGCAACTGTTCATGATGAGCTCCTTCAAATTATGAGATGGGTGATCAAAATTCGTCTGAGGCAATGATCAAACGCTAAAATAAAGGTGAAGGCAAGAGGAAACGCATTACTCAACCCTTGAAGATAAACTGTTGTGTAAAGCTTGGTTGGCCACAAGCATGAAGCTTATTTGTGGAACCGAACAAAGGGGCTCGCAGTATTTAGGAAAAAAATCCATGCATGGTACCACAAACACAAGCACTACATGGAGTCGCACTCAATCCTTAACACCTGTAGTGAGGGCTTTGTGCAACATAGATCGGACGCCATCCAAGAGTGTGTGAACAAATCTTGTGATTTCTATGCACAAGTGTTGAATGGGCACCAAAGTTGTATTGGAGTCCGTAGCCATGTAAGTTTTGTTTGCTTGACATTGGCCGTCCTCTTTCTTGCTTGCTTCGTTTCTTGCATTATGTTGACGTGTGATTTTCGCTTGCTAGATGGGTTCGCCATCGCTTTGTACCATCAAGTTGAGAAAAGAAATCATTCAGTATGTTCCATCGTTGGGTGCAATTGAATGAAAAACCGAAGTGGTCAAACCTCTATGAAAATCTTAAGAATCGTCAAGAAGATGAAGAACAACGGTGACCTAAGCTCGTGTCGATCTATTGGATTAGATAACGACGATGAGCCAAGTTGAGGGGTGAACGAACATGGAACATGTAACAATCCCGAATTAATGGTAGCCATTAGGAATTAAGTATGTATCATAAGCATCATGTTTAATTCAAATATTCATGTTAATTTGAAATTAGGATAATTCAACCGTCAATTTTTTCCTGAAATGCAAAATCCTAATTAAAAGCCACTTCTAAGAAAATTCATAGATCTTGATCTATTTAAATTGAGGGAATTCACATGATGAGTTATCTTGAGTACTTATATTTAGCATGCCACTAATATTAGGAATCTACAATAAATATTCTATGAATTATGGAATTACCCCACAAGGCCACAACACACTCATAATTCAAACCCTAAACTTAAATCAAAATGGATACATATTTTTAGAAATAGAAATATACACAAAAAGTATCTTGAAATTACATCTTGACTTCGACTAGCCCCTTTCCGCCACATATAAAATTTCAAGTTATTTGGCTTGTTTTGGAATTTCAAAGAAAACTAAAACGGAGTAGCAATTTGTTAAATCGGAATTGATCAGTGGCAGTTCAAACTGCTATGATTAGATCATAGCACTGCTATATTTGTCCTACTATTGTCCATTTGTCTTACTATGTGTTGGAAATATGCCCTAGAGGCAATAATAAATGGTTATTATTATATTTCTTTGTTCATGGTAATTATCTATTGTTCATGCTATAATTGTGTTATCCGGAAATCGTAATGCATGTGTGAATACATAGACCACAACGTGTCCCTAGTAAGCCTCTAGTTGACTAGCTCGTTGATCAACAGATAGTCATGGTTTCCTGACTATGGACATTGGATGTCATTGATAACGGGATCACATCATTAGGAGAATGATGTGATGGACAAGACCCAATCCTAAGCATAGCTCAAAGATCGTGTAGTTCGTCTGCTAGAGCTTTTCCAATGTCAAGTATCTTCTCCTTAGACCATGAGATCGTGCAACTCCCGGATACCGTAGGAGTACTTTGGGTGTGCCAAACGTCACAACGTAACTGGGTGACTATAAAGGTACACTACGGGTATCTCCGAAAGTGTATGTTGGGTTGGCACGGATCGAGACTGGGATTTGTCACTGCGTGTGACGGTGTAACGCCCACGATGCGGCTATATCTCCCACGTGTCGAGGCACGACTTAGAGGCATAACCGCATAGTGGTTTTTTTCGCAAGAAGGGTCATCTTCACACAATCCCATGTAATGAACAAGAATGGGATAAAGAGTTGGCTTACAATCGCCACTTCACACAATACATAAAGATCATCATACAGCAACCAAAATACAAACATATAGACCGACTACGGTCAAAATCCAGATGAAAATAAGACAACCCCAAATGCTAGATCCCCGATCGTCCCAACTGGGCTCCACTACTGATCATCAGGAAAAGACACATAGTAACGACCACGTTCCTCGTCGAACTCCCACTTGAGATCGACGCCATCGTCTGCACTGGCATCGTCGGCACCTGCAACTGGTGTTGGAAGTATCTGTGAGTCACAGGGACTCAGCAATCTCACACCCGCGAGATCAAGACTATTTAAGCTTGTAGGACAAGAGGTGCAAAGAGGTGGAGCTACAGCGGCAAAACATATATGGTGGCTAACTTGCGCAAATGAGAGCGAGAAGAGAAGCAAAGGAACGGACGTCATCTAGCAATGACCAAGAAGAGGTCCTGAACACTTACTTACGTCAAACATAACACAGACCGTGTTCACTTCCCGGATTCCGCCGAGAAGCGACCATCACGGCTACACACGCACTTGGTGTATTTTAATTGGGTCAAGTGACAAGTTATCTATAACCGGACATTAGCAAATTCCCATCTGCCTCATAACCGCGGGCACGGCTTTCGAAAGATATTACCCTGCAGGGGTGTCCCAACTTAGCCCATCATAAGCTCTCACGGTCAACGAAGGATAAACCTTCTCCCGGAAAGACCCGATCAGTCTCGGAATCCCGGTTTACAAGACATCTCGACAATGGTAAAACAAGACCAGCAAAGCCGCCCGAATGTGCCGACAAATCCCGATAGGAGCTGCACATATCTCGTTCTCGGGGCACACCGGATAAGTCAAGCTACGAGTAAAACCAGACCTCGAGTTTCCCCGAGGTGGCCCCGCAGGCTGCTCGGTTCGGACCAACACTCGAAGGAGCACTGGCCCGGGGGGGGGGGGGTTAAAATAAGATGACCCTCGGGCTCGCGAAAACCCGGGGGAAAAGGCTTAGGCGGCAAATAGTAAAACCAAAGTTGGGCCATGCTGGAGGAGTTTTATTCAAGGCGAACTGTCAAGGGGGTCCCATAAATCACCCGACCGTGTAAGGAACGCAAACTCAAGGAACATAATCCCGGTATAACAGTAACTAGGGCGGCAAGAGTGGAACAAAACACCAGGCATAAGGCCGAGCCTTCCACCCTTTACCAAAAATATATAGATGCATTAATTAAATAAGAGATATTGTGATATCCCAACATAACCATGTTCCGACATGGAACAAACTTCAACTTCACCTGCAACTAGCAACGCTATAAGAGGGGCTGAGCAAAAGCGGTAACATAGCCAAACAACGGTTTGCTAGGAAAGGATGGTTAGGGCTGACATGGCTAAAATAGGAGACATGATATAACAAGTGATAGGTAGCGAGCATGGCAATAGAGCGAACAACTAGCATAGCAAAGATAGAAGTGATTTCGAGGGGTGGTCATCTTGCCTGCAAGATTCTCAGAGTTGTCGAAAGCTTGATCCTCGTAAGCGTACTCGACAGGTTCCTCGTTCACGAACTCGTCTCCCGGCTCTACCCAAGACAAGAACACAAACAAACGGAACCACAATCAACAACGAGAAATGCACAAGCAACATGATGCAAGACATGTATGATATGCAAGATATGGTATGCGATGCGTATGCGTGCTCCGGAAGGAAAATGATGAACATGGCAGTAACTTGACAAACCAAGCATGCCACTGGAAATATGAGATGATTTCGGTCGAAATCGATATAAAGATCACCGGAATCGGATGCACGGTTTGCAAATGGCAAGCAAAACGAGAATGACAATAATCTGCGATAAACAGCAAGATAGCACTTAAAATGCAACAAGCAACAATGCTACAGCATCCCAACATAGCAACAAAGCACATTGCAGTAATCTACAGGAGATGCTTGACAAAAGATGAACTCTGAGCTACGGCTAGTTCACAACATATCAAGCTCAAACAAGCATGGCAATAGTGCAAAAGATTACAGGTTCACAGACTTAGTGAAAAACTGGACATGGCAGAAATCAGCATCAGGTAGCAATGTTCAGAGCACGAAATCAACATGCTACAGGAACTTAACATAGCAAAACAAGGCATGGTAGTGTTCTACTAAATGCACATGACAAAAGTCCATTACTGACCATAAGCCAAAAAGAACCAGAAGATATGATGGCAAGCATGTAAACATAGCAAGTTTCGTTATCAGGTTTCAGACTTAGCAGAAAACAGAGCATGGCAGAAATATTGATATGTAGGCCTCTTTGTGAGCTTGATGCACTCACTACAGAGCAATGCATGAAAAAACAAACATACCTACAGCAAGATGGCATGTTTATGAAGCTATCCATGGCAAGAACAATTGCATAGCATGTATGGATCAACTACAATAAGCTTGGCAAAAATGCATGTCATGTTAAGAATCTGCCAGAAATATTTTATAGCAAAAATAGAGCAAGATTGAGTCATGCTATGGCACTCCAAAATTGCAAACAATTGCAGGAATGGATCAATTACAACTATAGCTACAAAACATCCTTACTGAACATCTCCAAAATATGCATGGATCTCTCTGTAACATCAAGTTTACATGGCAACAAAATTACAGCAGACAAAGACTTAGAGAAAGCACTAAGTCCCTGAAATCAGAAATATTACGGGACCTACTTTGCATGCTTGTGCTAGTCACCACATAGATCACAAAAATACATGGACTATACCACTGGAAAGATGGCATGGCATACTTCAAAACACATGTAGAGCTCATGCTCAAAAGATGCACGGAATAAAAGATACAAAAATGACAAATCTCCAAGTTCTGATAAGAACCAGAGATTAACAGCAACTAGCCCTCTTCCAACGAAGATTTAGGCATCAAGATGACCTCTAATGAAAATGGTGCAATTGAACAAAATGAAGAGCATCACGAGGCGAACAATTTGACATATTATACACGCAAATCGGAGCTACATGCACAAAGTTATCGCATCGGGAAAAGGAGCATATGCTGAGAAAAAATCTGGGACTTAGAAAATATTACGGACGCGAGGGAGGAAGTCAACGGGGCTGTACCGGCTCCGATCGGATCGGGCTCCCGAGCTCGAGCTCGAGCCCGACGGCGGCGGGCGGCGGCCGGTCGCCGGAGGAGCGGCGGGGCCGGGGGCGGCGGTCGCCGGCGGGGGCGGCGCCGGCGGGCCTGCGGGCGGCGGCGGTGGCCCAAGGCGCGGCGGCGGCGGCGAGGACCGCGGCACGGCGGCGGCCGGCCGGCGGCGGGGCGAAGCGGGGCCGAGCCGGCGGCGGCGGGCGGGACAGGCGCGCGGCGGCGGCGGCGGGCCAGGCGCGCGGCGGCGGCGGGCCGGGAGGGCCTCCCGTGGGCCGAGCGGGCCGCGGCGGAGGGAGGAGGCGGTGGGACACGTGGCACTACGCCACTGGCTACGGGCGGCGGCGCGGGTTGTCCGGCGGGCGCTGGACGCGTCCGGCGGCGCGGAGGGAGAGGGTTAGGGTTTCGTCTGAGATTTCGTTTTTCGGGATGTCCACTCATTTATAGGTAGAGGGAGCTAGGAGACTCCAAATGAGGTGCGGTTTTCGCCCACACGATCGTGATCGAACGACCTAGAGCATGGAAGAGAGTTTGGTGGGCTTTGGGCTGGTTTTGGAGGGGGTTTTTGCTGGACACTCAAATGGACATTGCGGAGGCCCGGTTAACCGTTGGAGTACCAAACGACCTCCGAATGGAACGAAACTTGACCGGTAGACTCCGGGTGGTATATTAAGACCACTTGACAAGCCTCGGTCCATTCCGAGAAAGTTTGACACACGCACACGAAAGAAAACAAGAGGGGTGCACCGGAGGAGATAGGAGCGCCGGATTGGAAAACGGACAACGGGGAAAATGCTCGGATGCATGAGACGAACACGTATGCGAATGCAATGCACATGATGACATGATATGAAAATGCATGACATGACAAAATACAAAACGAAAGACAAAAACCCGACAACGGAGGAAAAAACAAAACACATAGCCGGAAATGGCAAGAGTCGGAGTTACAAATATGGCAAGTTACATGCGGGGTGTTACAACACTCCACCACTACGAGAGGATCTCGTCCCGAGATCTAGGACTGAAAGAACTCCGGATATTCGGAACGGAGATGGTCCTCGCGTTCCCAGGTGGCTTCCCGGTCGGAATGGTGTGACCACTTCACTTTCAGGAATTTGATAGACTTGTTGCGAGTCTTGCGCTCAGTTTCTTCAAGAATAGCAACGGGGTGCTCATGATAAGACAAATCTTCTTGAAGGTCAATCTCTTCGAAGTTGATAGTGCGCTCAGGCGTCTTGAAGCACTTGCGGAGCTGTGACACGTGGAACACATCGTGCACGTTCGCAAAGTTGGAAGGAAGCTCAAGTTGATAGGCGAGGTCGCCTCTTTTGCCAATGATCTTGAAAGGACCCACGTATCTAGGGGCAAGCTTCCCTTTGATACCGAAACGACGAGTGCCTTTCATTGGAGAGACGCGGAGGTAGACATGGTCTCCGATCTCGAAAGCCAAATCACGATGCTTACTATCATAATAACTCTTCTGACGCGATTGCGCGGCTTTGAGATTATCGCGGATGACTTTACACATTTCTTCAGCTTCAGTGATTAAGTCATTGCCAAGAAGTTGGCGTTCACCAGTCTCCGACCAATTGAGAGGAGTACGGCACTTTCTGCCATATAGAATCTCGAATGGGGCCTTGCCCGAACTCGCTTGGAAGCTGTTGTTGTAGGAGAATTCAGCATATGGAAGACAATCTTCCCATTTCATGCCAAAGGAAATGACACAAGCCCTGAGCATATCTTCAAGAATTTGATTGACTCGCTCGACTTGGCCACTAGTTTGAGGGTGAAAAGCTGTGCTGAAGCGAATGTTAGTGCCCATGGCCTTCTGGAAGGAGTCCCAGAACTTAGAGGTGAAGATACTTCCACGATCCGAAGAAATCAATAGTGGAATGCCGTGCAAGGAGACAATTCTGGAGGTGTAGAGCTCTGCCAGCTGAGCTGCTGTGATGGATTCTTTGATAGGAAGGAAATGAGCCACTTTGGAGAGCTTGTCAATGACAACGAAGATAGCGTCATTTCCGCGCTTGGACTTGGGAAACCCAGTCACGAAGTCCATTTCGATATGATTAAACTTCCATTCTGGGATAGCGAGAGGTTGGAGGAGACCAGCTGGTCGTTGGTGTTCTGCTTTCACTCTTCGGCAGACATCACATTCATTCACGAATTGAGCAATTTCTCGCTTCATTCGAGTCCACCAATACGACTGCTTGAGGTCATGATACATCTTCGTACTTCCAGGATGAATGGAAAGGAGAGAATTGTGCGCTTCGTTCATTATGACTTTCCTTAGATCACCTTTCGGAACCACAATCCGGTCCTCGAAGAACAAAGTGTCTCTGTCATCAATGCGATAGCACTTGTATTTGGAAAGACCCTTGTCGATACCACGTTTCACTTTCTTCACCATGGCATCAAGGAGTTGTGCCTCACGAATTTGATCTTCCAAAGTAGGAGATACTATGAGGTTGGCAAGAACGCCTTGAGGAACAACTTGGAGATTCAGCTTGCGGAAAGCTTCACAAAGCTCCGGTTGGAACGGCTTGAGAATTAAGCTGTTGCAATACGCTTTCCTGCTTAAAGCATCTGCAATGACATTTGCCTTGCCTGGAGTATATTCAATACTCGGATTGTACTCTTGAATCATTTCGACCCATCGAGTCTGCCTGAGATTGAGGTTGGGCTGAGTGAAGATATACTTGAGACTCTTGTGATCAGTGAAAATGTCCACTTGTCTTCCCAACAAGAGATGTCTCCACGTAATCAATGCATGGACAACTGCCGCCAACTCAAGATCGTGAGTGGGGTAGTTCTTCTCGTTGGGCTTCAACTGCCGAGAGGTATAAGCCACAACTTTCTTCTCTTGCATTAACACAGCACCGAGACCTTGGAGAGAAGCATCACAGAAAACTTCATACGGCTTGGATTCATCAGGAGGAGTCAAGACAGGAGCTGTGACTAGTTTCTGTTTGAGAGTGTTGAAAGCAACTTCACACTCAGGAGACCAGACATATTTCACATGCTTCTGCAGGAGGTTGGAAAGAGGCTTTGCAATCTTGGAAAAATTCTCAACGAATCTTCGGCAATAACTTGCAAGACCCAGGAAACTGCGGAGCTGCTTGACATTTTGAGGAGGTTCCCAATCCAGAACTGCGGACACCTTCTCGGGGTTAACAGCGATGCCTTTGGCGGAGATGATGTGACCAAGGAAAAGAACTTCATCGAGCCAAAACTCACATTTGGAGAACTTCGCATAGAATTGATACTCTCTGAGCTTGTCGAGCACCAATCGCAAATGTTTGGCATGATCCTGCTTATTCTTGGAGAAGACCAAGATATCGTCGAGATACACCAGAACGAATTCATTGGTATAGGGGTTGAAGATGAAATTCATCATCCGAGAGAAAACCGGAGGAGCATTGACAAGGCCGAAAGACACGACAGTATATTCATAAGAACCAAAGCTTGTTCTGAAAGCTGTCTTGGGAATATCTTCTTCACGAATGCGAATCTGATGATAACCCATACGAAGGTCAAGCTTCGAGAATACTTTAGCGCCCTTGAGTTGTTCAAATAGCTCATTGATGTTGGGAAGTGGATACTTGTTCTTGATTGTCTTCTTGTTCAATGGACGGTAGTCGACACAAAGTCGGTCCGTGCCATCCTTCTTCTTGACAAAAAGAACACCACAACCCCATGGAGAAGAACTCGGTCTGATCAAACCCAGACGTTCTTGTTCATCGAGCTGCTTCTTCAATTCCTTCAGCTCGTTTGGTCCAAGCTTGTATGGACGCTTGCAAACGGGTACAGTACCAGGCTCTAGTTCGATAACGAACTCAACTGGCCGGTGCGGAGGCATACCCGGAAGCTCTTCTGGAAAGACATCTTGATACTCGCAAACTACTGGAATTTGAGAGATGGCATCCAATTCTCCCTTCTCATTGAGAGAGAAAAACCGAATGGTTTCGTCACGAGCGGCAAAAATAATCACATCCTCAGACGAGTGTGTCAATTGAATTTCTCTGGCAGCACAATCAAGTTGAGCTTTGTGCTTAGAAAGCCAGTCCATCCCGAGAATAAGATCAATATCCGAGTCACCAAGGACAATTGGAGAAGACTGAAATCTATAGTCGCCCATCTTGATGGAAACATCGGGAGCCATCATGCTAGAACTCAAACGTTTACCCGGAGAAACGACATCCATGGGTTTACTCAGATGAGAACAAGTGAAATCATGCTTGGCAAAAAACGGTCTTGACATGAAACAAAGCGATGCACCAGTATCAAAAAGAACTTTTGCAGGAATATCATTAACTGAGAGATTACCCATTATCACATCAGTAGATTCCTCCGCTTGAGCTGCATTCATCATGTTCACCTTAGCAGACTTTGGATTATGCTTGACCACTGCATTGCTGGAAGATCTGACAGGAGGAGGAGGAGGAAGACGCCTCTGGTTGAAGCACTTGTTAGCATAGTGACCTTTCTGCTGACATTTGTTGCAAGTCACCTCTGAGAGAGGACGGTGATAAGGAGCATTGGACTTGGGAGCTTGATTCTGAGACTTGGTCTGATAGCCAGAGTTGGAAGAGTTGGAAGAACTATGGCCACCTTTGTTCTTCTGCTGATAAGGCTGACGAAACGGAGGAGGAGGCAACCAGAACTTCTGTTGCTTAGCTGACACAAGTGAGGAAGAAGAAGACTGAACTGCGTCTCTGACTCTCTTCTTAGAAGCCTCACACTTGAGCTGAGCAGCCTCTTGCTTCAGTGCCATATTGTAGAATTGATCAAACTGAGTAGGCTCAACAAGAACGAGAGCTAACTGCAGATCCTCTTTAAGGCCACCTCGGAAGTGATAGATCATGCTCTTCTCATCAGGAACGTCTTGCTTAGCGAAGCGAGCAAGTTTCTGAAACTGAATGTTATATTGATACACAGACATGTTTCCTTGCTTGAGATTGCGGAACTCCTCACGCTTGCTCTCAACAACACTTTGTGGAATGTGGTGCGCTTTGAAGTCCCGACAGAAGTCAGTCCAAGTGATCACACGACCTCCTCTGGAATCTTTGTATTGTTGAAACCAATCAGCAGCTTGGTCCTTGAGCTGGAAAGAAGCGAACTTGACATAGTCCTCAGGCCTGACATTGCTACATTCAAAATGCTTGTTGATTTCCACGAGCCAATCATCGGCATCCGTGGCCTCGGCACAGTAGCTGAAAGACTTGGGCTGATTTGCGAGAAACTGGTTGAGAGTGGCAAAGTGAAACTGATTGTTGCCTTGACCTTGATTGCCTTGATTGCCTTGCCCTTGAGTACGTTCTTGCAAGAGTTGCAGAATCATCTGAGCATTGGCGTTGGTGGCTGCCATGATTGATTGCCATGCCTCCGGAGGTGGAGGTGGTGGCGGAGGGATCGCTTGACTCCCTTCATTTCGATCCGGATTCTGACGCGTTGGCGGAGCCATCCTGAAGAGGGTGACATCCGTTAGCATCTTGATAGACAAAGATAAGTAGAATCAACGGATAGAAATTGCAACATATAGTCTTCACAATAAACATTCGAACGAAGATGAACGAATGACTTCCGTAGTAAATCATCACACTTCCATAAGTTGAGAAGCCACTTGAAAAGATATGGAATGAACATATGAATTCGAAGGGAACTCGAATACCACAAAACAAAATAAAACCAAGTATTGGCTTGCAGAATAAGCCAGAACAAACATATGATAGAAATTTCGTCCGAAGTTTTCGTGGTGGGGCCCACACGGGCTCAATCGTACAGCACCATCATGTACAAGGCTGTGCACATGACATACGAAGCGTCCCCGAGTCGGCAAAGCCATGGACTCTTTAAGACACAACGAGACCACTGTAAAATCAACCGTATACAGGCGGACCACTAGACGTCGAACCCCAATCTCATATCATGCGTCTGTCGGAAAGAAATCCTAAGGCTACTTGAATTCCCACTTATAAACTCCCGAAACTTTCTGGTTATGCAATCTGGTGTAGGGGATACAGGGGACACAAATATATATCACCCAAACTAACAATCCCTAGATCCAGCTGTATCCATCCGTCAACACATAACCAAGAAACCTTCGGAAATCGTTTACCTCAACCTTCGAAAAAAACATCCGTTATACAAGTTATGGCAATACTCCCGAACTCCCGCCCCAGTACTGGGTGGCGTCGAGGTGATCTCACCAACAACTGCATAAAAGAGATTTCGATGTCGGCGAAACTCAGGTATTCCAGAACTGCAACGATAAAATTGTGACGACAACACCTCGGAGCTCAACTCCCCGGGACACTGCCACAACCCCTAAATGACAGGAGGCACCAAGAACAATGTTCTCGTCACAAATCGATCGGAACGATTCCAAGATACCCGCGTGATCCTAAAAAAATTTTTTAGTGAAATTTGAGGAGAGAATAGTCAAAACTTCTACGTCAGGAGACCTCACCAGAGCGACGAGGGGACTGAGGAGTAAAAAGAATCCTACTCTCCGATATATATAATCCTAAGACTCAAAACATTTTTGTTCTAGACTCAACAACGCCAGCGATTCGATCAAGCAGGGGGCTCCTAAGTCGGGGATGGCTCTGATTACCAACTTGTAACGCCCACGATGCGGCTATATCTCCCACGTGTCGAGGCACGACTTAGAGGCATAACCGCATAGTGGTTTTTTTCGCAAGAAGGGTCATCTTCACACAATCCCATGTAATGAACAAGAATGGGATAAAGAGTTGGCTTACAATCGCCACTTCACACAATACATAAAGATCATCATACAGCAACCAAAATACAAACATATAGACCGACTACGGTCAAAATCCAGATGAAAATAAGACAACCCCAAATGCTAGATCCCCGATCGTCCCAACTGGGCTCCACTACTGATCATCAGGAAAAGACACATAGTAACGACCACGTTCCTCGTCGAACTCCCACTTGAGATCGACGCCATCGTCTGCACTGGCATCGTCGGCACCTGCAACTGGTGTTGGAAGTATCTGTGAGTCACAGGGACTCAGCAATCTCACACCCGCGAGATCAAGACTATTTAAGCTTGTAGGACAAGAGGTGCAAAGAGGTGGAGCTACAGCGGCAAAACATATATGGTGGCTAACTTGCGCAAATGAGAGCGAGAAGAGAAGCAAAGGAACGGACGTCATCTAGCAATGACCAAGAAGAGGTCCTGAACACTTACTTACGTCAAACATAACACAGACCGTGTTCACTTCCCGGATTCCGCCGAGAAGCGACCATCACGGCTACACACGCACTTGGTGTATTTTAATTGGGTCAAGTGACAAGTTATCTATAACCGGACATTAGCAAATTCCCATCTGCCTCATAACCGCGGGCACGGCTTTCGAAAGATATTACCCTGCAGGGGTGTCCCAACTTAGCCCATCATAAGCTCTCACGGTCAACGAAGGATAAACCTTCTCCCGGAAAGACCCGATCAGTCTCGGAATCCCGGTTTACAAGACATCTCGACAATGGTAAAACAAGACCAGCAAAGCCGCCCGAATGTGCCGACAAATCCCGATAGGAGCTGCACATATCTCGTTCTCGGGGCACACCGGATAAGTCAAGCTACGAGTAAAACCAGACCTCGAGTTTCCCCGAGGTGGCCCCGCAGGCTGCTCGGTTCGGACCAACACTCGAAGGAGCACTGGCCCGGGGGGGGGGGTTAAAATAAGATGACCCTCGGGCTCGCGAAAACCCGGGGGAAAAGGCTTAGGCGGCAAATAGTAAAACCAAAGTTGGGCCATGCTGGAGGAGTTTTATTCAAGGCGAACTGTCAAGGGGGTCCCATAAATCACCCGACCGTGTAAGGAACGCAAACTCAAGGAACATAATCCCGGTATAACAGTAACTAGGGCGGCAAGAGTGGAACAAAACACCAGGCATAAGGCCGAGCCTTCCACCCTTTACCAAAAATATATAGATGCATTAATTAAATAAGAGATATTGTGATATCCCAACATAACCATGTTCCGACATGGAACAAACTTCAACTTCACCTGCAACTAGCAACGCTATAAGAGGGGCTGAGCAAAAGCGGTAACATAGCCAAACAACGGTTTGCTAGGAAAGGATGGTTAGGGCTGACATGGCTAAAATAGGAGACATGATATAACAAGTGATAGGTAGCGAGCATGGCAATAGAGCGAACAACTAGCATAGCAAAGATAGAAGTGATTTCGAGGGGTGGTCATCTTGCCTGCAAGATTCTCAGAGTTGTCGAAAGCTTGATCCTCGTAAGCGTACTCGACAGGTTCCTCGTTCACGAACTCGTCTCCCGGCTCTACCCAAGACAAGAACACAAACAAACGGAACCACAATCAACAACGAGAAATGCACAAGCAACATGATGCAAGACATGTATGATATGCAAGATATGGTATGCGATGCGTATGCGTGCTCCGGAAGGAAAATGATGAACATGGCAGTAACTTGACAAACCAAGCATGCCACTGGAAAGATGAGATGATTTCGGTCGAAATCGATATAAAGATCACCGGAATCGGATGCACGGTTTGCAAATGGCAAGCAAAACGAGAATGACAATAATCTGCGATAAACAGCAAGATAGCACTTAAAATGCAACAAGCAACAATGCTACAGCATCCCAACATAGCAACAAAGCACATTGCAGTAATCTACAGGAGATGCTTGACAAAAGATGAACTCTGAGCTACGGCTAGTTCACAACATATCAAGCTCAAACAAGCATGGCAATAGTGCAAAAGATTACAGGTTCACAGACTTAGTGAAAAACTGGACATGGCAGAAATCAGCATCAGGTAGCAATGTTCAGAGCACGAAATCAACATGCTACAGGAACTTAACATAGCAAAACAAGGCATGGTAGTGTTCTACTAAATGCACATGACAAAAGTCCATTACTGACCATAAGCCAAAAAGAACCAGAAGATATGATGGCAAGCATGTAAACATAGCAAGTTTCGTTATCAGGTTTCAGACTTAGCAGAAAACAGAGCATGGCAGAAATATTGATATGTAGGCCTCTTTGTGAGCTTGATGCACTCACTACAGAGCAATGCATGAAAAAACAAACATACCTACAGCAAGATGGCATGTTTATGAAGCTATCCATGGCAAGAACAATTGCATAGCATGTATGGATCAACTACAATAAGCTTGGCAAAAATGCATGTCATGTTAAGAATCTGCCAGAAATATTTTATAGCAAACATAGAGCAAGATTGAGTCATGCTATGGCACTCCAAAATTGCAAACAATTGCAGGAATGGATCAATTACAACTATAGCTACAAAACATCCTTACTGAACATCTCCAAAATATGCATGGATCTCTCTGTAACATCAAGTTTACATGGCAACAAAATTACAGCAGACAAAGACTTAGAGAAAGCACTAAGTCCCTGAAATCAGAAATATTACGGGACCTACTTTGCATGCTTGTGCTAGTCACCACATAGATCACAAAAATACATGGACTATACCACTGGAAAGATGGCATGGCATACTTCAAAACACATGTAGAGCTCATGCTCAAAAGATGCACGGAATAAAAGATACAAAAATGACAAATCTCCAAGTTCTGATAAGAACCAGAGATTAACAGCAACTAGCCCTCTTCCAACGAAGATTTAGGCATCAAGATGACCTCTAATGAAAATGGTGCAATTGAACAAAATGAAGAGCATCACGAGACGAACAATTTGACATATTATACGCGCGAATCGGAGCTACATGCACAAAGTTATCGCATCGGGAAAAGGAGCATATGCTGAGAAAAAATCTGGGACTTAGAAAATATTACGGACGCGAGGGAGGAAGTCAACGGGGCTGTACCGGCTCCGATCGGATCGGGCTCCCGAGCTCGAGCTCGAGCCCGACGGCGGCGGGAAGGAGGCGGGCGGCGGCCGGTCGCCGGAGGAGCGGCGGGGCCGGGGGCGGCGGTCGCCGGCGGGGGCGGCGCCGGCGGGCCTGCGGGCGGCGGCGGTGGCCCAAGGCGCGGCGGCGGCGGCGAGGACCGCGGCACGGCGGCGGCCGGCCGGCGGCGGGGCGAAGCGGGGCCGAGCCGGCGGCGGCGGGCGGGCCAGGCGCGCGGCGGCGGCGGCGGGCCAGGCGCGCGGCGGCGGCGGGCCGGGAGGGCCTCCCGTGGGCCGAGCGGGCCGCGGCGGAGGGAGGAGGCGGTGGGACACGTGGCACTACGCCACTGGCTACGGGCGGCGGCGCGGGTTGTCCGGCGGGCGCTGGACGCGTCCGGCGGCGCGGAGGGAGAGGGTTAGGGTTTCGTCTGAGATTTCGTTTTTCGGGATGTCCACTCAATTATAGGTAGAGGGAGCTAGGAGACTCCAAATGAGGTGCGGTTTTCGCCCACACGATCGTGATCGAACGACCTAGAGCATGGAAGAGAGTTTGGTGGGCTTTGGGCTGGTTTTGGAGGGGGTTTTTGCTGGACACTCAAATGGACATTGCGGAGGCCCGGTTAACCGTTGGAGTACCAAACGACCTCCGAATGGAACGAAACTTGACCGGTAGACTCCGGGTGGTATATTAAGACCACTTGACAAGCCTCGGTCCATTCCGAGAAAGTTTGACACACGCACACGAAAGAAAACAAGAGGGGTGCACCGGAGGAGATAGGAGCGCCGGATTGGAAAACGGACAACGGGGAAAATGCTCGGATGCATGAGACGAACACGTATGCGAATGCAATGCACATGATGACATGATATGAAAATGCATGACATGACAAAATACAAAACGAAAGACAAAAACCCGACAACGGAGGAAAAAACAAAACACATAGCCGGAAATGGCAAGAGTCGGAGTTACAAATATGGCAAGTTACATGCGGGGTGTTACAGACGGAGAGGTATCTCTGGGCCCACTCGGTAATGCATCATCATAATGAGCTCAATGTGACTAAGGAGTTAGTCACGGGATCATGCATTGCGGTACGAGTAAAGAGACTTGCCGGTAACGAGATTGAACAAGGTATTGGG
Source organism: Aegilops tauschii subsp. strangulata (assembly GCF_002575655.3). NCBI lineage: Eukaryota > Viridiplantae > Streptophyta > Magnoliopsida > Poales > Poaceae > Aegilops > Aegilops tauschii. Next base: position 120,192,969 of record NC_053040.3, read on the forward strand.
ATACCGACGATCGAATCTCGGGCAAGTAACATACCGATTGACAAAGGGAATTGTATACGGGATTGATTGAATCCTCGACATCGTGGTTCATCCGATGAGATCATCATGGAACATGTGGGAGCCAACATGGGTATCCAGATCCCGCTGTTGGTTATTGACCGGAGAGGCGTCTCGGTCATGTCTGCATGTCTTCCGAACCCGTAGGGTCTACACACTTAAGGTTCGGTGACACTAGGGTTGTAGAGATATGAGTATGCGGAAACCCGAAAGTTGTTCGGAGTCCCGGATGAGATCCTGGACGTCACGAGGAGTTCCGGAATGGTACGGAGGTGAAGAATTATATATAGGAAGTCCAGTTTCGGCCACCGGGAAAGTTTCGGGGGTTATCGGTATTGTACCGGGACCACCGGAAGGGTCCCGGGGGTCCACCGGGTGGGGACACCTATCCCGGAGGGCCCCATGGGCTGAAGTGGGAAGGGAACCAGCCCTTAGTGGGCTGGGGCGCCCCCATGGGCCTCCCCCCTGCGCCTAGGGTTTCCCTAGGGTGGGGGCACCCCACTTGACTTGGGGGGGAAGTTTCCCCCCTTGGCCGCCCCCCCCCATAGATGGGTTCTTGGCCGGCGCCCCCCCTCCCAGGGGGCCTATATATAGTGGGGGTGAGGGAGGGCACCAATAACACAGCCCTTGGCGCCTCCCTCCTCCCCTGCAACACCTCTCCCTCTCGCAGAAGCTTGGCGAAGCCCTGCCGAGATCCCGCTACATCCACCACCACGCCGTCGTGCTGCTGGATCTCCATCAACCTCTCCTTCCCCCTTGCTGTATCAAGAAGGAGGAGACATCGCTGCTCCGTACGTGTGTTGAACGCGGAGGTGCCGTCCGTTCGGCACTCGGTCATCGGTGATTTGGATCACGGCGAGTACGACTCCATCAACCCCGTTCATTGGAACACTTCCGCTCGCGATCTATAAGGGTATGTAGATGCACTCCTTTCCCCTCGTTGCTAGTATACTCCATAGATGGATCTTGGTGATGCATAGAAAATTTTAAAATTCTGCTACGATACCCAACAGTGGTATCAGAGCCAGGCCTATGCGTAGTTACTATGCACGAGTAGAACACAAAGCAGTTGTGGGCGTAGATGTTGCCAATTCTTCTTGCCGCTACTAGTCTTATCTTGTTTCGGCGGTATTGTGGGATAAAGCGGCCCGGACCGACCTTACACGTACGCTTACGTGAGACAGGTTCCACCGACTGACATGCACTAGTTGCATAAGGTGGCTAGCGGGTGTCTGTCTCTCCCACTTTAGTCGGAACGGATTCGATGAAAAGGGTCCTTATGAAGGGTAAATAGAAATTGGCATATCACGTTGTAGTTTTACGTAGGTAAGAAACGTTCTTGCTAGAAACCTATACAAGCCACGTAAAAACTTGCAACAACAATTTGAGGACGTCTAACTTGTTTTTGCCGCATGTGCTATGTGATGTGATATGGCCAGAAGATGTGATGAATGATATATGTGATGTATGAGATTGATGATATTCTTGTAATAGGAATCACGACTTGCATGTCGATGAGTATGACAACCGGCAGGAGCCATAGGAGTTGTCTTTATTATTTTGTATGACCTGCGTGTCATTGAATAACGCCATGTAAATTACTTTACTTTATTGCTAAACGCATTAGCCATAGAAGTAGAAGTAATCGTTGGCGTGACAACTTCATGAAGACACGATGATGGAGATCATGGTGTCATGCCGGTGACAAGGATGATCATGGCGCCCCGAAGATGGAGATCAAAGGAGCAAAATGATATTGGCCATATCATGTCACTATTTGATTGCATGTGATGTTTATCATGTTTTGCATCTTATTTGCTTAGAACGACGGTAGTAAGTAAGATGATCCCTTATGATAATTTTAAGAAAGTGTTCCCCCTAACTGTGCACCGTTGCGAAGGTTCGTTGTTTCGAAGCACCACGTGATGATCGGGTGTGATAGATTCTAACGTTCGCATACAACGGGTGTTGACGAGCCTAACATGTACAGACATGGCCTCGGAACACACGCAATACACTTAGGTTGACTTGACGAGCCTAGCATGTACAGACATGGCCTCGGAACACGGAGGACCGAAAGGTCGAGCATGAGTCGTATAGAAGATACGATCAACATGGAGATGTTCACCGATCTTGACTAGTCCGTCTCACGTGATGATCGAACACGGCCTAGTTAACTCGGATCATGTTTCACTTAGATTACTAGAGGGATGTCTATCTGAGTGGGAGTTCATTGAGTAATTTGATTAGATGAACTTAATTATCATGAACTTAGTCTAAAATCTTTACAATATGTCTTGTAGATCAAATGGCCCACGTTGTCCTCAACTTCAACGCGTTCCTAGAGAAAATCAAGCTGAAAGATGATGGCAGCAACTATACGGACTGGGTCCGGAACCTGAGGATCATCCTCATAGCTGCCAAGAAAGATTATGTCCTAGAAGCACCGCTAGGTGAAGCACCAATCCCAGAGAACCAAGACGTTATGAACGCTTGGCAATCACGTGCTGATGATTACTCCCTCGTTCAGTGCGGCATGCTTTACAGCTTAGAACCGGGTCTCCAAAAGCGTTTTGAGAAACATGGAGCATATGAGATGTTCGAAGAGCTGAAAATGGTTTTCCAAGCTCATGCCCGGGTCGAGAGATATGAAGTCTCCGACAAGTTCTTCAGCTGTAAAATGGAGGAAAATAGTTCTGTTAGTGAGCACATACTCAGAATGTCTGGGTTACACAACCGCTTGTCTCAGCTGGGAGTTAATCTCCCAAATGACGCGGTCATTGACAGAATCCTTCAGTCGCTTCCACCAAGCTACAAGAGCTTTGTGATGAACTTCAATATGCAGGGGATGGAAAAGACCATTCCTGAGGTATATTCGATGCTGAAATCAGCGGAGGTGGAGATCAGCAAAGAACATCAAGTGTTGATGGTGAATAAAACCACTAAGTTCAAGAAGGGCAAGGGTAAGAAGAACTTCAAGAAGGACGGCAAGGGAGTTGCCGCGCCCGGTAAGCCAGTTACTGGGATGAAGCCAAGGAATGGACCCAAGCCTGAGACTGAGTGCTTTTATTGCAAGGGAAGTGGTCACTGGAAGCGGAACTGCCCCAAATACTTACCGGACAAGAAGGCCGGCAACACCAAAGGTATATGTGATATACATGTAATTGATGTGTACCTTACCAGTACTCGTAGTAGCTCCTGGGTATTTGATACCGGTGCGGTTGCTCATATTTGTAACCCAAAACAGGAACTGCGGAATAAACGGAGACTGGCAAAGGACGAGGTGACGATGCTCGTCGGGAATGGTTCCAAGGTCGATGTGATCGCCGTCGGCACGCTACCTCTGCATCTACCTACGGGATTAGTTTTAAACCTCAATAATTGTTATTTAGTGCCAGCTTTGAGCATGAACATTGTATCTGGATCTCGTTTAATTCGAGATGGCTACTCATTTAAATCCGAGAATAATGGTTGTTCTATTTATATGAGAGATATGTTTTATGGTCATGCCCTGCTGGTCAATGGTTTATTCTTGATGAATCTCAAACGTGATGTTACACATATTCATAGTGTGAATACCAAAAGATGTCAAGTTGATAACGATAGTCCCACATACTTGTGGCACTGCCGCCTTGGTCACATTGGTGTCAAGCGCATGAAGAAGCTCCATGCAGATGGACTTTTGGAGTCTCTTGATTACGAATCATTTGACACGTGCGAACCATGCCTCATGGGTAAGATGACCAAGACTCCGTTCTCCGGAACAATGGAGCGAGCAACCAACTTATTGGAAATCATACATACCGATGTGTGCGGTCCAATAAGTGTTGAGGCTCGCGGAGGATATCGTTATGTTCTCACTCTCACTGATGACTTAAGTAGATATGGGTATGTCTACCTAAGGAAACACAAGTCTCAAACCCTTGAAAAGTTCAAGGAATTTCAGAGTGAGGTTGAGAATCAACGTGACAGGAAAATAAAATTCTTACGATCAGATCGTGGTGGAGAATATTTAAGTCACGAATTTGGTGCGCACTTAAGGAAATGTGGAATCGTTTCACAACTCACGCCGCCTGGAACACCTTAGCGAAACGGTGTGTCCGAACGTCGTAATCGCACTCTATTGGATATGGTGCGATCTATGATGTGTCTTACCGATTTACCGCTCTCATTTTGGGGCTATGCTTTAGAGACTGCCGCATTCACTTTAAATAGGGCTCCGTCGAAATCCGTTGAGACGACACCGTATTAATTATGGTTTGGGAAGAAACCTAAGCTGTCGTTTCTAAAAGTTTGGGGATGCGATGCTTATGTCAAGAAACTTCAACCTGAAAAGCTCGAACCCAAGTCGGAGAAATGCGTCTTCATAGGATACCCTAAGGAAACTATTGGGTATACCTTCTACCTCAGATCCGAAGGCAAGATCTTCGTTGCCAAGAACGGGTCCTTTCTGGAGAAAGAGTTTCTCTCGAAAGAATTAAGTGGGAGGAAAGTGGAACTTGATGAGGTGATAGTCACCCCTTCCGAACCGGAAAGTAGCGCAGCGTGGGAAGATGTTCCTGTGGTGCCTACACCGACTGGGGAGGAAGTTAATGATGATGATCATGAAGCTTCGGATCAAGTTACTGCTGAACTTCGTAGGTCCACAAGGACACGTTCCGCACCAGAGTGGTACGGCAACCCTGTCCTGGAAATCATGTTGTTAGACAACGGTGAACCTTCGAACTATGAAGAAGCGATGGCGGGCCCGGATTCCGACAAATGGCTAGAAGCCATGAAATCCGAGATAGGATCCATGTATGAAAACGAAGTATGGACTTTGACTGACTTGCCCGATGATCGGCGAGCCATAGAAAATAAATGGATCTTTAAGAAGAAGACAGACGCGGATGGTAATGTGACCATCTATAAGGCTCGACTTGTCGCTAAGGGTTATCGACAAGTTCAAGGGGTTGACTACGATGAGACTTTCTCACCCGTAGCGAAGCTGAAATCCGTCCGAATCATGTTAGCAATTGCCGCATACTATGATTATGAGATATGGCAGATGGACGTCAAAACGGCATTCCTTAACGGCTTCCTTAAGGAAGAATTGTATATGATACAGCCGGAAGGTTTTGTCGACCCTAAGAATGCTAACAAAGTATGCAAGCTCCAGCGCTCAATCTATGGGCTGGTGCAAGCATCTCGGAGTTGGAACATTCGCTTTGATGAGATGATCAAAGCGTTTGGGTTTACACAGACTTATGGAGAAGCCTGTGTTTACAAGAAAGTGAGTGGGAGCTCTGTAGCATTTCTCTTATTGTATGTGGATGACATACTATTGATGGGAAATGATATAGAATTCTGGGAAAGTATAAAGGCCTATTCGAATAAGTGTTTTTCAATGAAGGACCTTGGAGAAGCTGCTTATATATTAGGCATCAAGATCTATAGAGATAGATCAAGACGCCTCATTGGTCTTTCACAGAGTACGTACCTTGACAAGATATTGAAGAAGTTCAATATGGATCAGTCCAAGAAGGGGTTCTTGCCTGTATTGCAAGGTGTGCAATTGAGCACGGCTCAATGCCCGACCACGGCAGAAGATAGAGAAAAGATGAGTGTCATCCCCTATGCCTCGGCCATAGGGTCTATTATGTATGCCATGCTGTGTACCAGACCTGATGTAAACCTTGCCGTAAGTTTGGTAGGAAGGTACCAAAGTAATCCCGGCATGGAACACTGGACAGCGGTCAAGAATATCCTGAAGTACCTGAAGAGAACTAAGGATATGATTCTTGTTTATGGAGCTGACGAAGAGCTCGTCGTAAAGGGTTACGTCGACGCTAGCTTCGACACAGATCTGGATGACTCGAAGTCACAAACCGGATACGTGTATATTTTGAATGGAGGAGCAGTGAGCTGGTGCAGTTGCAAGCAAAGCGTCGTGGCGGGATCTACATGTGAAGCGGAGTACATGGCAGCCTCGGAGGCAGCACAGGAAGCAGTCTGGATGAAGGAGTTCATTACCGACCTAGGGGTGATTCCCAATGCGTCGGGCCCGATGACTCTCTTCTGTGACAACACTGGAGCTATTGCCCTTGCGAAGGAGCCCAGGTTTCACAGGAAGACCAGGCATATCAAGCGTTGCTTCAACTCCATTCGTGAAAGTGTTCAAAATGGAGACATAGATATTTGTAAAGTACATACGGACCTGAATGTAGTAGATCCGTTGACTAAACCTCTCCCTAGAGCAAAACATGATCAACACCAGGACGCAATGGGTGTTCGATTCATCACAATGTAACTAGATTATTGACTCTAGTGCAAGTGGGAGACTTTTGGAAATATGCCCTAGAGGCAATAATAAATGGTTATTATTATATTTCTTTATTCATGGTAATTGTCTATTGTTCATGCTATAATTGTGTTATCCGGAAATCGTAATGCATGTGTGAATACATAGACCACAACGTGTCCCTAGTAAGCCTCTAGTTGACTAGCTCGTTGATCAACAGATAGTCATGGTTTCCTGACTATGGACATTGGATGTCATTGATAACGGGATCACATCATTAGGAGAATGATGTGATGGACAAGACCCAATCCTAAGCATAGCTCAAAGATCGTGTAGTTCGTCTGCTAGAGCTTTTCCAATGTCAAGTATCTTCTCCTTAGACCATGAGATCGTGCAACTCCCGGATACCGTAGGAGTACTTTGGGTGTGCCAAACGTCACAACGTAACTGGGTGACTATAAAGGTACACTACGGGTATCTCCGAAAGTGTCTGTTGGGTTGGCACGGATCAAGACTGGGATTTGTCACTGCGTGTGACGGAGAGGTATCTCTGGGCCCACTCGGTAATGCATCATCATAATGAGCTCAATGTGACTAAGGAGTTAGTCACGGGATCATGCATTGCGGTACGAGTAAAGAGACTTGCCGGTAACGAGATTGAACAAGGTATTGGGATACCGACGATCGAATCTCGGGCAAGTAACATACCGATTGACAAAGGGAATTGTATACGGGATTGATTGAATCCTCGACATCGTGGTTCATCCGATGAGATCATCATGGAACATGTGGGAGCCAACATGGGTATCCAGATCCCGCTGTTGGTTATTGACCGGAGAGGCGTCTCGGTCATGTCTGCATGTCTCCCGAACCCGTAGGGTCTACACACTTAAGGTTCGGTGACGCTAGGGTTGTAGAGATATGAGTATGCGGAACCCCGAAAGTTGTTCAGAGTCCCGGATGAGATCCTGGACGTCACGAGGAGTTCTGGAATGGTCCGGAGGTGAAGAATTATATATAGGAAGTCCAGTTTCGGCCACCGGGATAGTTTCGGGGGTTATCGGTGTTGTACCGGGACCACCGGAAGGGTCCCGGGGGTCCACCGGGTGGGGCCACCTATCCCGGAGGGCCCCATGGGCTGAAGTGGGAAGGGAACCAGCCCTTAGTGGGCTGGGGCACCCCCCATGGGCCTCCCCCTGCGCCTAGGGTTGGAAACCCTAGGGTGGGGGGCACCCCACTTGACTTGGGGGGGGGGGAGTTTCCCCCCTTGGCCGCCCCCCCCCATAGATGGGTTCTTGGCCGGCGCCCCCCCCCCTCCCAGGGGGCCTATATATAGTGGGGGTGAGGGAGGGCAGCAATAACACAGCCCTTGGCGCCTCCCTCCTCCCCTGCAACACCTCTCCCTCTCGCAGAAGCTTGGCGAAGCCCTGCCGAGATCCCGCTACATCCACCACCACGCCGTCGTGCTACTGGATCTCCATCAACCTCTCCTTCCCCCTTGCTGGATCAAGAAGGTGGAGATGTCGCTGCTCCGTACGTGTGTTGAACGCGGAGGTGCCGTCCATTCGGCACTCGGTCATCGGTGATTTGGATCACGGCGAGTACGACTCCATCAACCCCGTTCATTGGAACGCTTCCGCTCGCGATCTACAAGGGTATGTAGATGCACTCCTTTCCCCTCGTTGCTAGTATACTCCATAGATGGATCTTGGTGATGCGTAGAAAATTTTAAAATTCTGCTACGATACCCAACACTATGATCATGCAAAAACGTAGCACATTCAGTGTCCTACCATTCTGATCATAGCAAGAACACACTAACTAGCTATGCATTGCCCTCCCATTCCGGTCATAGCAAGAAAACACTAACTAGCAATGTATTGTCCTACTCCCTCCTTCCACTTATATAGGGCCTAATACATTTTTCGAGGTTACCTTTGACCGCGGGTTAGCACAATGATATATGACATGCATGTTACACAAAAGCATACCATCGAATTCATATGTGAAAGAAGTTTCTAATGATATAATTTTTATATCATACATCTCATATACTAATAAATTTAATTATTGGTCAAAGGCTACCTCGAAAGACATATCAGGCCCTATATATATGGAAGGAGGGAGTACCATTTCTGATCATAGCAACAACACACTAACTAGCGGTGCAAGAACTATCAATCAGGTCATACCAATAACACACTAACAAGCAAGAACACTGTAATTAGAATTGTCGTGATAGCAAGTCAGTGTAGGGCAGTAACAAGAACACCCCAAGCAGGAACATAGCATGGCTCCGAATCAATTGGAACTGAATCCAATCGACTGAAATCTAACCCAATCAATTCAAAACAAGGTAAAAAAACTAACTACTAACGGGAGCACAGGGAACAAATAGCTTACTGGTCCCGGAGCGGTTGCCCTGAAGTGAACGCCGACCACGGACCAAACCCTAGAGGGAATAGGGGTCCCGCCAAGGCCGATCCAAGAGCCCTCGCCACTTCAATCATGCTCCTCATGACACACGCGATGGAGGAAGAGGGCGCCAGTGTCGATGCTTCGTCTGCATTACCCTTGGCCTGGTCGGGAGCGAGGGGACAACCCTCGAACGGTGGTAAAAGAACCTAACGAGCATGACCAATGGGCTTAACGTCGTAACCGCCGTCATAGCCGACGTGCTTCCCTCCGCCACCCCTGCAGACGAGCTTTAGCTCGTGGCCGCACCGACCAGAAGGAACACCGACGGTGGGTCAATGGCCGCTGACCGCGGTGTGGTGCACATGGAGGAGGGGGCTCGGATAGCCACCATGAGGTTAATGCCTTGCTGGCCACCCACCAGCCTTGGATGGGTTGCTGCTGGCGAGGATGATAGTGGGACGATGCGGTTGAGGGTCGGCTATCAGAGAGCATGAATGGACAGTGAGAGAGTGTGGTGTGAATGGGATGGAGTGGTGACACGAGAGAGGGGTGGAGGTATGAGATGTCCGTCGTCTCTTGCGCTTCCCAATGCATGCTGGCAAGAGCCACGAGTGGCTCCCGTAAGCCTGGGTTGCAAAAGCGGTCGGATCAACCGTTCCCCTTAGCCTGGCCTGCTTTAAGTTCCGTGCGGATTGAGAAATGCATGCAACTCAGTCTACCAAATGCCCGATTTTTGCATCGTTCAGGCCTGGTTGGGCCTCATGCAAGCTACCAAACGTGCCATTTAGTTCAGGATTTTCATTTGGCATATGCATAGAAAGAAAATATAATGACTGGATGAATGAACAAATGGTTGAATGTCATGGTAGGCATTTGGAGCGGCGAAGTGGTTGTTGGGGATCGTTGCAGAAATCAAAAGTTGTCTACGCAGCACCAAGATCAATCTATGGAGAGACTAGCAACGAGAGAGAGGGGAGTGTATCTTCATACCCTTGAAGATTGCGATGCGGAAGCGTTACAAGAACGCGGTTGGTGGAGTCCTACACGCACCGATTCAGATTGCGGTCGATTCCGATCTAAGCGCCGAACAACGGCGCCTCCGCGTTCAACACACGTGCAGCCCGGTGACGTCTCCCACGCCTTGATCGAGCAAGGAGGAGGGAGAGGTTGGGGAAGACAACTCCAGCAGCAGCACGACGGCATGGTGGTGGTGGAGCAGCGTGGTTTTCAGCAGGGCTTCGCCAAGCACTGCGAAGGACGAGGATGTGGAAAGGTAGGGCTGCGCCAAGAGAGAGAGAGAGAGAGAGAGAGAGATGTTCGTGTATGGCAGCCCCAAAACCCCCACTATATATAGGAGGAGGGGAGGGGGTGCGCCCCCTCTAGGGTTCCCACCCTAGGGGGGCGACAGCCCTAGATGGGATGGAGGGGGCGGCCAAGAGGGGGAGAGAGGGGGTGCGCCCTAGGGTGGGCCTTAGGCCCATCTGCGCCTAGGGTTTTCCTCCTCTCCCCTTTGCTGCGCCTTGGGCCCTGGTGGGAGGCGCACCAGCCAACTCAGGGGCTGGTCCCTTCCCACTCTTGGCCCATGCATGCCTCCGGGGTGGGTGGCCCCTCCCGGTGGACCCCGGGAACCCTTCTGGTGGTCCCGGTACATTACCGGTGATGCCCGGAACACTTCCGGTGTCCAAATCCTCACTTCCTATATATCATTCTTTACCTCCGGACCATTTTGGAACTCCTCGTGACGTCCGGGATCTTATCCGGGACTCCAAACAACATTCGGTAACCACGTACAAACTTTCCCTATAACCCTAGCATCATCGAACCTTAAGTGTGTAGACCCTACGGGTTCGGGAGGCATGTAGACATGACCGACACATCTCTCTGGTCAATTACCAACAACGGGATCTGGATACCCATGTTGTCTCCCACATGTTCAACGATGATCTCATCGAATGAACCACCGTGTTGGGGATTCAAGCAATCCTGTATACAATTCCCATTGTCTACCGGTATGATACTTGCCCGAGATTCGATCGTCGGTATCCCTATACCTTGTTCAATCTCGTTACCGGCAAGTCTCTTTACTCGTTCGTAACACATCATCCCGTGATCAACTCCTTGGTCACATTGAGCTCATTATGATGATGTCCTACCGAGTGGACCCAGAGATACCTCTCCGTCACACAGAGTGACAAATCCCAGTCTCGATTCGTGCCAACCCAACAGACACTTTCGGAGATACCCGTAGTGTGCCTTTATAGCCACCCAGTTACGTTGTGACGTTTGGCAGACCCAAAGCATTCCTACGGTATTCGGGAGTTGCACAATCTCATGGTCTAAGGAAATGATACTTGACATTAGAAAAGCTTTAGCAGACGAACTACACGATGTTGTCCTATGCTTAGGATTGGGTCTTGTCCATCACATCATTCTCCTAATGATGTGATCCCGTTATCAACGACATCCAATGTCCATGGTCAGGAAACCGTAACCATCTATTGATCAACGAGCTAGTCAACTAGAGGCTCACTAGGGACATGTTGAGGTCTATGTATTCACACATGTATTACGATTTCCGGATAACACAATTATAGCATGAACAATAGACAATTATCATGAACAAGGAAATATAATAATAACCACTTTATTATTGCCTCTAGGGCATATTTCCAACAGTCTCCCACTTGCACTAGAATGAATAATCTAGTTACATTGTGATGAATCGAACACCCATAGAGTTCTGGTGTTGATCATGTTTTGCTCGTGGAAGATCTGTGACATTCAGATTCGTATGCACTTTACAAATATCTATGTCTCCATCTTGAATATATATTCACGAATGGAGTTGAAGCGACGCTTGATATGCCTGGTCTTCTTGTGAAACCTGGGCTCCTTGGCAAGGGCAATAGCTCCAGTGTTGTCACAGAAGAGAGTCATCGGGCCCGATGCATTGGGAATTACTCCTAGGTCGGTGATGAAATCCTTCATGCAGACTGCTTCCTGTGCTGCCTCTGAGGCTGCTATGTACTCCGCTTCACATGTAGATCCCGCCACGACGCTTTGCTTGCAACTGCACCAGCTGACTGCCCCACCATTCAAAATATACACGTATCCAATTTGTGACTTGGAGTCATCTGGATCTGTGTCGAAGCTAGCATCGACGTAACCCTTTACGACGAGCTCTTCGTCACCTCCATAAACGAGAAACATATCCTTAGTCCTTTTCAGGTACTTCAGGATGTTCTTGACCGCTGTCCAGTGTTCCATGCCGGGATTACTTTGGTACCTCCCTACCAAACTTACGGCAAGGTTCACATCAGGTCTGGTACACAGCATGGCATACATAATAGACCCTATGGCTGAGGCATAGGGGATGACACTCGTCTTTTCTCTATCTTCTGCCGAGGTCGGGCATTGAGCCGTGCTGAATCTCACACCTTGTAATACAGGCAAGCACCCCTTCTTGGACTGATCCATATTGAACTTCTTCAATATCTTGTCAAGGTATGTGCTTTGTGAAAGATCAATGAGGCGTCTCGATCTATCTCTATAGATCTTGATGCCTAATATGTAAGCAGCTTCTCCAAGATCCTTCATTGAAAAACACTTATTCAAGTAGGCCTTTATGCTTTCCAAAAATTCTATATCATTTCCCATCAATAGTATGTCATCCACATATAATATGAGAAATGCTACAGAGCTCCCACTCACTTTTTTGTAAACACTGGCTTCTCCATAAGTCTGTGTAAACCCAAACGCTTTGAACATCTCATCAAAGCAAATGTTCCAACTCCGAGATGCTTGCACCAACCCATAGATTGAGTGCTGGAGCTTGCATACCTTGTCAGCATTCTTAGGATCGACAAAACCTTCTGGCTGCATCATATACAGTTCTTCCTTAAGGAACCATTAAGGAATGCTGTTTTGACATCCATTTGCCATATCTCATCATCATAGAATGCGGCAATCGCTAACATGATTCGGACGGACTTCAGCTTCGCTACGGGTGAGAAGGTCTCATCGTAGTCAACCCCTTGAACTTGTCCATAACCCTTAGCGACAAGCCGAGCCTTACAGATGGTCACATTACCATCCGCGTCAGTCTTCTTCTTAAAGATCCATTTATTCTCTATGGCTTGCCGATCATCGGGCAAGTCTGTCAAAGTCCATACTCCGTTTTCATACATGGATCCTATCTCAGACTTCATGGCTTCAAGCCATTTGTTGGAATCCGGGCCCGCATCGCTTCTTCATAGTTCGAAGGTTCACCGTTGTCTAACAACATGATTTCCAGGACAGGGTTACCGTACCACTCTGGTGCGGAACGTGTCCTCGTGGACCTAAGAAGTTCAGTAGTACCTTGATCCGAAGTTTCATGATCATCATCATTAACTTCCTCTCTAGTCGGTGTAGGCACCACAGAAACATCTTCCTGAGCTGCGCTACTCTCCGGTTCAAGAGGTAATACCTCATCAAGTTCTACTTTCCTCCCACTTACTTCTTTCGAGAGAAACTCTTTCTCTAGAAAGGATCCATTCTTGGCAACAAAGATCTTGCTCGGATCTGAGGTAGAAGGTATACCCAATAGTTTCCTTAGGGTATCCTATGAAGACGCATTTTTCCGACTTGGGTTCGAGCTTTTCAGGTTGAAGTTTCTTGACATAAGCATCGCATCCCCAAACTTTCAGAAACGACAGCTTAGGTTTCTTCCCAAACCATAATTCATACGGTGTTGTCTCAACGGATTTCGACGGAGCCCTATTTAAAGTGAATGCGGCAGTCTCTAAAGCATAACCCCAAAATGATAGCGGTAGATCGGTAAGAGATATCATAGATCGCACCATATCCAATAGAGTGCGATCACGATGTTCGGACACACCATTACGCTGAGGTGTTCCAGGCGGCGTGAGTTGTGAAATAATTCCACATTTCCTTAAGTGCGTGCCAAATTCGTGACTCAAATATTCCCCTCCACGATCTGATCGTAAGAACTTTATTTTCCTGTCACGTTGATTCTCAACCTCACTCTGTAATTCCTTGAACTTTTCAAAGGTCTCAGACTTGTGTTTCATTAAGTAGACATACCCATATCTACTTAAGTCATCAGTGAGGGTGAGAACATAATGATAACCACCGCGAGCCTCAACGCTCATTGTACCGCACACATCAGTATGTATGATTTCCAATAAGTTGGTTGCTCGCTCCATTGTTCCGGAGAACGGAGTCTGGGTCATTTTGCCCATGATGCATGGTTCGCACGTGTCAAATGATTCATAATCAAGAGACTCCAAAAGTCCATCTGCATGGAGTTTCTTCATGCGTTTGACACCAATGTGACCAAGGCGGCAGTGCCATAAGTATGTGGGACTATCATTATCAACCTTACATCTTTTGGCATTCACACTATGAATATGTGTAACATCACGTTCGAGATTCAATAAGACTAAACCATTGACCAGCGGGGCGTGACCATAAAACATATCTCTCATATAAATAGAACAACCATTATTCTCAGATTTAAATGAGTAGCCATCTCGCATTAAACGAGATCCAGATACAATGTTCATGCTCAAAGCTGGCACTAAATAACAATTATTGAGGTTTAAAACAAATCCCGTAGGTAAATGTAGAGGTAGCGTGCCGACGGCGATCACATCGACCTTGGAACCATTCCCGACGCGCATCGTCACCTCGTCCTTCACCAGTCTCCGCTTATTCCGCAGCTCCTGTTTTGAGTTACAAATATGAGCAACCGCACCGGTATCAAATACCCAGGAGCTACTACGAGTGCTGGTAAGGTACACATCAATAATATGTATATCATATATACCTTTGGTATTGCCGGCCTTCTTATTCGCTAAGTACTTGGGGCAGTTCCGCTTCCAATGACCATTTCCCTTGCAATAAAAGCACTGAGTCTCGGGCTTGGGTCCATTCTTTGGCTTCTTCCCGGCAACTGATTTACCGGGCGCGGCAACTCCCTTGTCGTCCTTCTTGAAGTTCTTCTTACCCTTGCCCTTCTTGAAACTAGTGGTCTTATTCACCATCAACACTTGATGTTCCTTTTTGATCTCCACCTCCGCTGATTTCAGCATTGAATATAACTCAGGAATGGACTTCTCCATCCCTTGCATATTGTAGTTCATCACAAAGCTTTTGTTGCTAGGTGGAAGCGACTGGAGGATCCTGTCAATGACCGAGTCATCCGGGAGATTAACTCCAGCTGAGACAAGCAGTTGTGCAACCCAGACATTTTGAGTATATGCTCGTTGACATGACTGTTTTCCTCCATACTGTAGAACTTGTTGGAGACTTCATATCTCTCGACCCGGGCATGAGCTTGGAAAACCATTTTCAGCTCTTGGAACATCTCATATGCTCTGTGCTGCTCAAAACGCTTTTGGAGCCCCGGTTCTAAGTTGTAAAGCATGCCGCACTGTACCAGGGAGTAATCATCACTATGCGACTGCCAGGCGTTCATAACGTCTTGAGTTGTTGGGAAAATGGGTGCATCACCTAGCGGTGCTTCAAGGACATATGCTTTCTTGGCAACTATGAGGATGATCCTCAAGTTACGGACCCAGTCTGTATAGTTGCAACCATCGTCTTTCAGCTTGGTTTTCTCTAGGAACGCGTTGAAGTTGAGGGCAAAATTAGCGTGGGCCATTTGATCTACAAGACATAAAGATTTTTAGACTAAGTTCATGATAATTAAGTTCATCTAATCAAATTATTTAATGAACTCCCACTCAGTTAGACATCCCTCTAGTCATCTAAGTGATACATGATCCGAATCGACTAGGTCGTGTCCGATCATCACATGAGATGGACTAGTCATCAACTGTGAACATCTCCATGTTGATCGTATCTTCTATACGACACATGTTCGACCTTTCGGTCTCTCGTGTTTCGAGGCCATGTATGTACATGCTAGGCTGGTCAAGTCAACCTAAGTGTTTTGCATGTGTAAATCTGGCTTACACCCGTTGTATTCGAACGTTAGAATCTATCACACCCGATCATCACGTGGTGCTTCGAAACAACGACCTTCGCAATAGTGCACAGTTAGGGGAAACACTTTCTTGAAATTTTAGCGAGGGATCATCTTATTTAAGCTACCGTCGTTCTAAGCAAATAAGATGTAAAAACATGATAAACATCACATGCAATCAAATAGTGACATGATATGGCCAATATCATTTTGCTCCTTTTGATCTCCATCTTCGGGGCGCCATGATCATCATCGTCACCGGCATGACACCATGATCTCCATCATCATGATCTCCATCATCGTGTCTTCATGAAGTTGTCTCGCCAACTGTTACTTCTACTACTATGGCTAACGTTTAGCAATAAAGTAAAGTAATTACATGGCGTTTTCATTGACACACAGGTCATACAATAAATTAAGACAACTCCTATGGCTCCTGCCGGTTGTCATACTCATCGACATGCAAGTCGTGATTCCTATTACAATAACATGATCAATCTCATACATCACATATATCATTCATCACATCCTTTTGGCCATATCACATCACACGGCATATGCTGCAAGAACAAGTTAGACGTTCTCTAATTGTTGTTTGCAAGTTTTTACGTGGCTGCTATAGGTTTCCAGCAAGAACGTTTCTTACCTACGCCAAAACCACAATGTGATATGCCAATTTCTATTTACCCTTCATAAGGACCCTTTTCATCGAATCCGATCCGACTAAAGTGGGAGAGACAGACACCCGCTAGCCACCTTATGCAATTAGTGCATGTCAGTCGGTGGAACCTGTCTCACGTAAGCGTACGTGTAAGGCCGGTCCGGGCCGCTTATCCCACGATGCCGCCGAATCAAGATAAGACTAGTAATGGCAAGTAAATTGACAAAATCGACGCCCACAACAACTTGTGTTCTACTCGTGCATAGAAACTAAGCATAGACCTAGCTCATGATGCCACTGTTGGGGATCGTTGCAGAAATCAAAAAAATTCTATGCGTCACCAAGATCAATCTATGGAGAGACTAGCAACGAGAGAGAGGGGAGTGTATCTGCATACCCTTGAAGATCACGATGCGGAAGCGTTACAAGAACGCGGTTGGTGGAGTCGTACACGCAGCGATTCAGATCACGGTCAATTCCGATCTAAGCGCCGAACAACGGCGCCTCCGTGTTCAACACACGTGCAGCCCAGTGACATCTCCTGCGCCTTGATCTAGCAAGGAGGAGGGAGAGGTTGGGGAAGACAACTCCA
Source organism: Aegilops tauschii subsp. strangulata (assembly GCF_002575655.3). Classification (NCBI taxonomy): domain Eukaryota; kingdom Viridiplantae; phylum Streptophyta; class Magnoliopsida; order Poales; family Poaceae; genus Aegilops; species Aegilops tauschii. Next base: position 120,209,968 of record NC_053040.3, read on the forward strand.
GCAGCCGCACGACGGCATGGTGGTGGTGGAGCGGCATGGTTGTCAGCAGGGCTTCACCAAGCACTACGAAGGACGAGGATGTGGAGAGGTAGGGCTGCGCCAAGAGAGAGAGAGATGTTAGTGTATGACAGCCCCAAAAACCCCACTATATATAGGAGGAGGGGAGGGGGTGCACCCCCTCTAGGGTTCCCACCCTAGGGGGGCAGCAACCCTAGATGGGATGGAGGGGGCGGTCAAGAGGGGGAGAGAGGGGGGCGCGCCCTAGGGTGGGCCTTAGGCCCATCTGCGCCTAGGGTTTTCCCCCTCTCCCCTTTGCTGCACCTGGGCCTTGGTGGGAGGCGCACCAGCCCACTCAGGGGCTGGTCCCTTCCCACTCTTGGCCCATGCATGCCTCCGGGGCAGGTGGCCCCTCCCGGTGGACCCCCGGAACCCTTCCGGTGGTCCCGGTACATTACCGGTGATGCCCGGAACACTTCCGGTGTCCAAATCCTCACTTCCTATATATCATTCTTTACCTCGGGACCATTCCGGAACTCCTCGTGATGTCCGGGATCTTATCCGGGACTCCGAACAACATTCGGTAACCACGTACAAACTTTCCCTATAACCCTAGCATCATCGAACCTTAAGTGTGTAGACCCTACGGGTTCAGGAGGCATGTAGACATGACCGAGATATCTCTCTGGTCAATAACCAACAGCGGGATCTGGATACCCATGTTACCTCCCACATGTTCCACGATGATCTCATCGTATGAACCAAGATGCCGGGGATTCAATCAATCCCGTATACAATTCCCTTTGTCTACCGGTATGATACTTGCCCGAGATTCGATCGTCGGTATCCCTATACCTTGTTCAATCTCATTACCGGCAAGTCTCTTTACTCGTTCATAACACATCATCCCGTGATCAACTCCTTGGTCACATTGAGCTCATTATGATGATGCCCTACCGAGTGGGCCCAGAGATACCTCTCCGTCACACGGAGTGACAAATCCCAATCTCGATTCGTGCCAACCCAACAGACACTTTCGGAGATACCCGTAGTGTGCCTTTATAGCCACCCAGTTACGTTGTGACGTTTGGCACACCCAAAGCATTCCTACGGTGTCTGGGAGTTGCACAATCTCATGGTCTAAGGAAATGATACTTGACACTAGAAAAGCTTTAGCAGACGAACTACACGATCTTGTGCTATGTTTAGGATTGGGTCTTGTCCATCACATCATTCTCCTAATGATGTGATCCCGTTATCAACGACATCCAATGTCCATGGTCAGGAAACCGTAACCATCTATTGATCAACGAGCTAGTCAACTAGAGGCTCACTAGGGACATGTTGAGGTCTATGTATTCACAGATGTATTACGATTTCCTGATAACACAATTATAGCATGAACAATAGACAATTATCATGAACAAGGAAATATAATAATAACCACTTTATTATTGCCTCTAGGGCATATTTCCAACAGTGGTTATCTTGCAGGATATACTTGGGCCTCCCTCACAACTGTTGGGTCCGTTCCAGAGATTCGACCGGACTCACAGTTGGGCTACAACTCGGGTGGGTGACTTTGCGGAATAGGGGAACTGCCATGCGACGTTAAGAGTTGACCGTACGCATATGGATAACTTGGTGCATCCCTACATGGCTCAAATCTTTTCAAATAGCCATGTCTGCGGTTATGGGAGATTTGGAGATTGTTTCTTGATCATAGTAAACTTTAATGGTTGCTCGAATAAATTTTGTCACGTAAGTGTGAGTATCTTGGATTGCTTCCTCGCGGGCGTGTCGAGGAAGGATTCAAGGTGGTGTATTGTTGTGGTGGTTAGATAGATGGACCCGTGTGCGCTCTCTTACCCCTTGTAACAGATGCTAGTAGTCGTAGTTCATTAGTGCCATCCGCTAGTAGTTTCGGGCTTAATATCGATATTTTAGCAACACATCTAATAAATCAAACTATAGTGGTTGGAATTTTGATTTTTTGGAAAGGGAGTGTGTGCCAGTTGTCTATTTCAAGAATAGACTGGGTCTATCCGGCTGCACATCATAATATTTTTAGTATTTGTTTGGATAAATAAAAAAGGATGCACGATCACTTATGAATAAATTCAGAAATCATATGGAATTTTTTCTATTCTGACATTTCTATAGTGCAAGTTCATATATCCTTTCCATTGATATTGATGCATATGTTTAGGTAGTTTTGATGTGAGTCTTCCGAGTACGGTTGTGTACTCACCTTGCTTTGTTTATTCTTTTGGTTCATATGCTACAAATGAGACAGTGGCATTTGGAGCAGCTGATCTCTAGTGGTGCAAGACAATGTTAAATATGTTTATCCCAGAAAGTGGTATAGGAAGGAATGTAGTCGTCATCTGCTTTCTGTAGCCTTCTGAAGGCATTTGAAATTTACCCGTCGAAGATATTTTTTGTTTTCGCTGCGAGAGCTGCAGTTGGTCATGAGACCTTTGTGCGTATTAATTTCTTAAACATTACTTGTTGAAAACTTGTTGTATATATATGTTGCAGTTATGTCGTAATGTTGGGTTGTGCTACCTGCCCCACGCGACATTCATGTTGAGTGTATGGATATTACACGCACGTTGTGTGGTGCGGCTTGGAGCCTTTTATATGCATTTGCTAGTAGAATGACTATATTGGCATATCTCTGATCCTGGGTTCCGACATGACCGAGACAAAGAGAATGCACTTGAGGGGGGGGGAGGGAGGAGAAGGATAGCGTCGCGTGTGATGGCACGACAAGCAAAATGTCTACCACATGGACGGGCATCTTTTGCAACAATGAAGAAAATGGAGGAGAATGGAGAGGACAAGGAGGAGGAGAGGTAGAAACTTTTCTTGGGTGTGTAAAGGGAGAGAATGGAGTTCAACCGAGAGGAGGTGTTGGATAGGATGATCATGGAGAGGGAGAGGATAGACATAAAGAACAAGAGAAAATTACAAAAATTGAGCTTGAGAAGACGAAGACATATGAGACAGTTCAGCTTAATAAAGAGAAATGCGAGGCTCGCGAGGATCACCGAGGAGCTAAGGATCGTGTTGGCCGACACTAACCTCATGGATGATGATTGCAAGAAGCACTTCATCACCGAATAAAAAGAGATTTATGAGGGGCACCAACAGAGGCGATTAATTCATTTGTGTATTTACTATGTATGAACTGTTGAAATTTTATTTGCCGTGCTTGTGTTGAATTTTTGAATTGGGTGTGTGCTATATGGTCTATGCGCAACTGTGCATGGCTTTGTATGGATTTGAAATTTTGAATATGAGTAATGTGGTTGCTTGAGCAGATAAATGGGTCCTGTGGATTCTGTCAGCAGATGCTTCCAAACACATCCACACACACAGATTAAGCAAACACGACTGTAGACGTTGCGCTGCAGAACATAGAGCGGCAGTGCAAGTATGATGGACTGAAGGCTTCCATGGGAGCTTAGTTTTGGTGCACTGCCTATTACGACGACTGCTTGCTAATCCAGCTCCGTAAATAAAACCAAGAAAACCAGTTGCTCCTGCCGTGCAGACAGATGTCCATGCCCAAGTCCCATCACCGTCGTCCAGATGGATATGGGTCTCGGCACCCCCTCCCCATGCGCGCGCAACAGTTCTCCCTTTGTCCGCCATGATGGACGCCGATCCAAAACAGTGCCGACACGGCGATTAGATTTGCTGATCCGTGAATGAATGAACGGACGGACGGCCTCGTCTGGTCCGGTCTGCTGCCGCCGGAGACGCCGACGCCGACGCCGACACCGGAAAGTACAAGGAGACCATATCCTCCCCGCGTGCCGTGCCGTCCGTCGCCGCGCCGTCCGATGGCGAAAGGCTACTACTGCTACCCTAGCTAGCTCGCTAGGGAACAAATCTGTCCGCAAAGATCCATCGTCCACGTAGCAAAAGGCTACCTAGATTCTTGTTTCTTTCCTGTCCACGTATTCCCGTTGTAGTGAACGGCGTGAGTTTTTTCTACGGCGGTAACGGCTCTCGTTTTTTTACCTTATCTCGTTATCTCGGCCTGGAGAATTTACTTGATCCGCTCCCCCCACCCACTCTGCTATCCCCCACGTTGACCACGCCGAGACTCGAGGGCCCCGGCACGTGACCCCCACCACCAACCCCACTCAACACCACCACACTCCACTGCTTTGGTTGAGCCTGAGCCTTTCCTCTCTACTGGAAGACATCTCGACCGTCCGTTCCATCCGACGGCGAGGGGTGGTCCTCGGCACACCGCGCGGGCACGTGATCGCCAGCTGTTTGCCCACCGGCCGCTCCGCCCGGCGGCCACCACGTGGTCGCCGCCGGCGGTGGCCCTGCCGCCCCTCGTGGAAAAGGCAAAGGCGAGCTGAGTGGGCCTCTTTCCCGTTCGGCCCCTCCATGGGCCGCGAAGGATCATGATTCATGGGCGCCTGGATGAGCGGCCCTTTCCGAGAACAGCAAGGGGGTCTACGTGCAAAAACGACACGGATCCAAAATCGGGAGAAAGGGAGGGAAACGTTGCCGCCCAATCATTTGAGCTGCGCTGAAAAGACCGCGGTGCCCCTCCCCGCTGTCGTTTCCGGAGGGCCGAGGGCGGTACTGTGGCGGTCAAACTTGTACCGGGCAGAGGGCAGCGCAGGAAATTTTCCTGTCGACCGGTGGGGTATACATGCAGGCGGCAGGCCCCAGTACGGTGCGGTGGGACGGACGGACAGGGGCATGTTCGGGATGGGACGAGGCATGCCGCCTTCCTTCCCCGTTGCTGTTCGGTCGTACTACGTGATGTACGTACGTGGTACGTGCTCGACCGCCAACGGAAGCGGCCGTGATGGGTGGAGTCCGTCGCGCCGGCTTGTCGTGTTGCCATCCGGACTAGGTGGTGAGATTAGTACTAGCGTCTTCGGTATGCAATGTGTCGTGCCGTGACCAGGTGCTGTGGACATGGCAACCACAAACGACAGCAGGTGGGCCTTTTATTTTTTTCCTACCGTGATTAGTGGTACGAGAAGCTAGGGTTAGGAGTAGCCGTTAATGATGGACGCACATGCACGGCGGGAGTGAATGGCGATGTGTTTACGGTGGGTGGGTGGAAGTGCAGCAGCAGCGCCATGGAGTAATAACGGTCCTGTCGTCTCCGACGGAGCGCATGCACCATGCAGGCGGCGGGACCCGGGCAGGCGCGGCCTGGATGCCTGCGTCGACCCTGACCTGGCTGCTGGTCAAGCGGCCGGGCTCGGTCGACTAGGCACGGCATGGCGCCGAAGGCCGAACCCATTTCGATCCTCTCACCCGTCCGTCCATCGGTCCGTCACCTGCCGCTGCGCTCCTGGGCGTATGTACCGTACGTATGCTTGTACGCCCGCCATCCCATGCTGACCACGCACTCATATGCTGGGCACGCCGGACTGGGCGCGGCGCGATCGCGGATCCATCGGTTTCCCCATGGGTAGGCTGCAACAAGGGGTGTGTGGCGTAGCGTAGGGGAGGCTTCCCTGTGCTCATCGGCCAGCCCGTTGCATTGCACCTATGGATATTTTACTGGAGTAGCGTTGTGAGAAATCTGCTCGGTAAAGGAGATGCTCCTGTTGTAGCTGCCATGCCATGCCATGCCATGCCCTGGCCGGGTGAGGCGGGGCGCCCGGTGGTGGTGGACTGGTTAACGGAGTGGACCCGCCTGCCCGCTAGCGGTGCTCAAAAGGCTACGGCTCTGACACAGATTATCCACCACGGAGCAGCCAGGAAGGCTCGGCTCGGTTCGGCTCGGCTAGGCTAGGCTAATGCAGCCGGCTAGATTTCGAACAGAGAAACCAAGCCTGTCGCGTTCCATATAACCGCGGGCAAAGAGAGAGAGAAAAAAATGACGCAACGTAATTCAGCAACGGGTCTTTTCGTTCAGCAACTGTGGCAGAATACAACGATGTATCCAGAAGTGGACAGGACTGCTACTTCAGTCCATATTATTGCCCCGCATGCTAGAACCATGTACATTTTCATCATATACGTGCTCTCCCCGGCTCCTCGCAGTCGTCTCCCATCCCGTGCAAGTTTGTGTTCCAAACTTGCAATGTTGCGTGATCTGGCCACTACGCGCCGCAGATGCCATCAGACTGGTCAGTGCAGGCACTCCTAGCTCGCATTGAATCCAGCCATTCATTCATTCATTCATTCATTTACACATCGAGTTTGTCCGATCACACTCCCGGATCTCCTCTCTGGCAAAGCTAGCAAGGAGTATCTTTTGATTTCTTCCTTCAACCGTCCAGTGGGCTAACACTCGAGTAGCCATGTAGACCAGAGGCAACAGCCCTCCACTCTGCCGCAGCAACGCCATCCCTGTGACCTTGCCCATGTGAGGCTCTCTAGACAAATATTTGTAGTCCATATTAATACACATCCTATGGCTTATAGGCATAACAAACAAGCAACGCTCGTTTTAACTTTGTATAACCACATCCTCTCGATCTCCTTTGATGGTGGATCTGCACCAACATGTTGGTCACGAGCCTCTTCTCTTTTGTGTAGCATGTAGCAGGTGTCTGGTCAAGCATTCTGCCCATGTTGCACGCCATGTGATCCGGCCTCCATTGGCATGTTCCCGGATATTACTATAGTCAAATGTGCTGCTGGAGCTTAAAGAAAGGGCGTCATGTCGCGGACCGAACCAACCGCCGGAGGTGCGTGCCGGGTGCCTGTGGCCTCCCTCGGGGCACGGTCCAGACGCCAAGCTAGGCTCAAGACAAACGATTTTAGATTTGGTTTTGGCTTTGGCGGAAACACGAGAATTAGCAGGGTGGTTCAGTCCAGTTGCGCTTGTCAGTGATCGGATCAGTTTGCAACTTGTAGTATCGTCGCCCCAAGTGGATCAGCGATAATTGTAATCTGCAAAAAAAAAATGTAAATTTGTCAGATGGGTGTTCATGTATTTTCACCCGTAAAATGAAGCATGTGGAGTACCCATCGGCATGCGTTTCATATACTCCCTCATTTTTTATACAAGGCCACTTTGTTTTTTTTTGTCAAATTTTGACCTACAATTTTTACCAACAAAATATAAATTATATGTCATAAAAAATATATCATTGGAAACTTTTTTGAAATGTGAATCCAGCGAAACTCTTTTTATCGCATATAACTTACTTTTTGTTGGTAAAATTAATTGTCAAAGTTAGACATAAATATATGAAATGGCTTTGTATAAGGAAATAGAGGGAGTATTATAAAAGAACGGACGAAGATGGCCAACCACTTTGTACTCCCTTCGTTTCTTTTTTACTTTTTTAGTATGCATATAAAATTTGGTCACAGTCAAAAGTTTAACTAACTTCGTAGGAAAAATATCAACATTTACAATACTAAAGCTATACGGTATGCAAAGTAATTTCATGATGCTTCTAATAATAATGATTTCATATTGTGAATGTTAATATCTTTTTCTATAAACTTAGAACTTTGACTAAATTTTATATGCAGACTAAAAAGAAAAGGAGGGAGTATATCTGAATACATCAAGGACGCACCCACACACAACTCTCCATCTAGACAAGTGTTACGTGATTACAGTCATTGTGTGAACTCCATCAGAAAGGCTGCTCCATTGATACTAGCCTGCTGCTGACCCCCGCTCCCCCAATTCCCGATTTATCCTAGTGAGCACCATCGACCGAGATAGCACATGTTGGTTGAAGACGATATTGTTCCTATGCTTCCACCGCTCGGAGAGGACCAACTGGATGATCGCACAAAGTTCCTCGACCGTAGGGCATCTCAAAGGCCCGTATGCACCAATTCGGCATATTGAATTAGCCTCATATGTGTTTATACCCAGTTAGTTAGTACTAGTATATGCGTAGTCTCTCGATCTCTCTCGGTCAGTTTGAGTGTGTTAGTCGTGTGTGTGCTCTCTCTCTCCTTTTTGCGCGTGATCTTGAACCTAGTGGGTCCCTATTGTCAGCTTTTCCATGTGCAGTACTCTTTCAATGACTCTTGTTTGTTGACTACGTTAACAACATCGGACGGCAGCGCCTGGGCGAGCGCACCAAGGCGGTAGACAACGAAGAGGCCTCGAACGGGAATGACTCATAGCCTAGTAAGATGTGACGGTGTAATCCCACGTGAGGGGATGATGGTTAACTGGTTCAAGTGCGGGGTGGGGCTGCCGTCACCGGGGAACAATAGGAGGTGTGGAGGTACAAGGATGGCCTGGGAGGCGGTTTAGCATGGGATGGGGCGGCGAGGGGAGCGTTGCAGCGCCGTCGGCCGTGAGAGGCAGGAACGGATGACCTGATCGCACTCATTTGATCAGTTGGAGGAAGAAGACTGGAATTGCAGAAGCACAATAGACATCGGATATCAATCCAACGACTACGACGGTTGGCAGAGTCGTTTGTCGATTATGTTGACAATGCCTTGCACTGGCTTCAAGCTCATGGGGCTCAATGATTTTCTAGGGAAAGGTGGGTCCCAAATGCCAGACTTCAAATATGTAGCAGAACTATACCTTTTTTTTTAAGAATTTATAGTTCACTTGCTTAGCGTGCCAACCTAGAAAAAGACTAAAATTTCCTTCATGGCCCAAATCCATCTCTCCTCTTGAAAGATTTGCACTTGGGTATTCTAAAAAAAATTAAAGTGGGGATGTGCATTTTTCTTAGAAAAAAAAAGTTGGGCCGGTCATGTTCTGTGAAAAAACCTGGGCAGCGTAGGCCCAACGCTCGCCCAACCCAATTGATACTTACTCGATCTAAAAACAAGCAGATGACTTCTAGGTACCAGATGTCAGTGTGTGAAATATGTTGGATCCACTTGACATGGGTATGTTGGACTCGAAAAGCAAACCAGAGGAACGTGTTAAGAAGTTGAGTAAGTGAGGACTCGAACGAGAAGAACATGTGGTGTGGGGATTAAAGGGATGGCATGGGACGTGCTTCACTTTAGGGCTAGGGCACGCAACAACGCTGTCGTCCACGCGAGGGTTGGGAGCAGGCGGTCCGGCTGGAGCTGGTTTGCATGGTTGGAGGAAGAAGACGGGAGATTGAAGGAGCACGCCAACAATTGGATTTGAATCCAACGACTGCTAGAACGGCTGATGCGAGAAACAAGGAGACACTTGCATGTGTATGGCCAAGTTTAACCTGCTAGGTCCCCGGTGTCAGCTTTTTCTTGTATAGTTCTCTCATTTATTGATTATATTGACAATTTGGTGGAGCATTACAGTAGGTACCGACACTTTCTGTGCTTTTGCTCTTTACATGATGCTTGAACTGAATTTTTGTTTGTCTAGTCGATTCTACGTCAAAGCGAGAGTAAAAACGGCGGCACAATGACAAGCGCGGCAAGGCGGGGGTTGCCTGCGAGGCCATAACAGAACGACTTGAGCCGGGAACAACGCAACAATGCCGTCCAATGCTAAGGGTTGACTGGTTAAGGTACGGGGTGGGGTGTCGTCACCAGAGAAGAACAAGAATTGTGTAGGGTTGAAGGGATGGCCTAGACAGCAATTGGGGCTTCAAGGTGCACCCGACAGCTTTGCCGGTCCCAGGGGCCGGTAGCACGTTGTCCAGCGGGCGCTGTTTGTGTGGCTTAAGAAAGAAATTAAAAAGCACGCCGGCCACTGGATTGAAATGCAACGGTTAGACTGATGCGAGGAAGGGGCGTTTTCTTGCATACAGGTTGTGAAACTTATTGGGTCCTCGATGTCAGCCTCTCCTGCATTTCTTTGTTTATTGAATTTTGATGAGTGGCATCATGGTATCATGTTGATATTTTCCCTGATGTAAATGCCGTTCCTATTCTCCAGATAGCTGCTCGAGTGCAGCGGTGCGCACAATGTGGCCGTCCCTATTCTCCGGATAGCATGCTAGAGGCTATATATCTATTCTCCAAACACTAGTTCTGACCATGTCTGCCTAGGGCACCAACCAGACAAGCAAGCAATGAATCCTTCCTTTTCTAAAAAGGTAAAAAAATCAAAGAAAGCTCTTCCATGTTCGATACTGGAAGTAATCCTTTTCTGCTATAGAATGGTCAATAATCAATTATACTCCCTCCGTAAAAAAATATAAGAGCGGTTAGTGGTCTAAACACTTTTATATTTCTTTACAGAGGGAGTACGATACAGCACGAAAATTTGGCTGTATGACATTCAAATGCTAATATAAATTTCAGCAAAGCTGCATGCTCTAGCTTTCTCTCATTTTCAAAACATCCCCAAAAAATACATCAGAAGGTGCTACAAAGTCTTGCTGTGTTCCCATAGGGGAGAAAAAAGATGCCACAAGATTTGTATTCAAATGCTATGACCCAATCTTCGAGAAATGTTGGTTGTTCTGTAGCAACTGTCATCTGGGGTAGTCCATTCACCTGCCAAAACAGAACATCAAAAGAAGATGAAAATAATTCACAGCTCCCACTCTGAGCTTAATACTTAAGAGAAACAATCATTACAAAACTCTAATAGGATAAATACTTAACCATGTAGTTTCATGTGATGACTCGCTTTACGGTGGCATATAAAATATAGTTTTATCCTAAATACTTTTGTAGACTAGCTAAAAGTTATGTTTCGGGACTATATCAGCAATACTACCGCAGGTGATATTCTGTTCAACGCAGTAGCTTCTTCCTGCTATAGCATGGCAAGGGGTTTGAAGAAGCAATGGAGATTCGTGTGCAAATTTCTGTACATCTCCGATGTTATCTTTTACGTATGTTTCCGGTGAAGTTGAGCTGTAACTGCAAGTGAACACTCATCAGGTTGATAAGCACAGCAGAGTCAACACTGGTGGTTTATATATGCTTTGCTGTTAGAACATAAATAGTGACGATGGGTTGTAAAATAACTTATATCCATTTTACTTGAAAGGAAATGTGGTGTATCCTAGAAGCCATAAAAAGAAAGGCACATAGAAAGGACAAATGAATACCATCAAGCAGTTAAAACAGCAGGAGATTGGGATCTGTAAATCATTACACCCGGTTATCCTTTCTCCATGGGCGCTGGGACCTATTTTAGACAGTTGCAACAAGATACTGGGTCAGCCTTTTACTACTATATCGATAAAAAAAAGGCCAACTTACTGAGCTGGCAATACTTCTCGGACTAGAAAACGAGAAAACAAAATATCCAGCCCAAAATAAATAAGAAATTTGTTAACACCAAAAGAAATTGAGCATATTGACACATCAATTCTACGCAGTGAAGAAAAGACTGAACACATCATCAGCCAGAAGTCCAATCATGCTCAAAGTACAACTTGCTTGAATGAAGAAGTGTTTATAGAAAAAAAATAACAAGACACAGATATGAGCAACTGAGCGTGGCTTTACAGCACATATACAAAGATATTTATATCTTGAGACCAAATGTACAGAACTAAGCCTCAGGCTATAGATTTCCAAAATGAAACAGAAGACCATAAATCCATGAAAGTAAGGAATCAACAATCTGTTTAGGAGCTCCAGACTTCATAATTCAAGCATCCCAAAACCGCAGGTAGTAAATTTGTCACCTAAGCATATTTGGTGAATCCTTTCAAAGTAAATCAGTAACCTTTCTATAAAATAATCATATCGCCAATCAAAATTACCTCATCTGTTAGTTCCCACATGGGATGGTGGAATACCCCCAACCCAAAATGTCCCTAAAGGCCTGAACAGCAGGTAATGAAAGCATCGGGTGATCGGGTCACACTAGCAGGAGGGTGGTAGGTAGGTAGGTAGGTGACATGCAGAAGAAATACTGACAATGGTGAATGCCAGCTATTGCTTTTCAAGAATATATGAGAATGTACTGTCAAGAAAAGTCTTTTGACAACACACTGTAAGGCATAAAAAAATGATCATTTTTTAGAAAATGCTACTTCATAGCATTATGCTTCAATTACAGTACTATATCATATTAAATTGCCCAATCGTAGCAACACATACAAATATGAGTTCTTTTTACCAGAATTAATGGGTCTACAGCATAAAATATCAGGGCTCGTTTGATACAAAGGGATTTCATAGGATTTGTATCCTTAGGATTTTTTCTATGATGGTTGTTTGATTCGTAGGATTGGAATCCTTAGGATTTTTTTCATAGGATTCATTTGTACTACATTTTGGAGGAAAATTTCCATCTTCAAAGCTCTGTAAGATTCTTTGTTTTTCCTGTGCTATCAAACACTCTTCCAAATCCTGTAGGATAGAAAAGGACATGACAATCTATTCCTACGTTTTTCCTGTTCCCGCATTTTGAGAATCGTGAATCAAGGAGGCCCTCAGATGGGGTAATTAACAGAAACACGTTGGTGACATAAAACCACTGTAGCAGCAAGTCTACAGCATTTAGGAAAGAGGGATACAGAAAAATAATTTGGTAAGATTAACTCCTTACCTTGTAGTTACATGATTTTCAACTACTTTCTGTTCATCTTCACTGAACATGAACCACTTGTCTTGGTTCTTCATTGTAGCTTCTTTGTCAAATTCTGACATAAACATGGTATTACTAATCACTATATATTTGCAAATGAGTAAAATGAAAACTTATCTCATAATAATTTCTTACCTTGGCGCAATATGTTTGTATTGTTATCACAATAGCCATCCAGCTTCCAGTATGCTACTCCTTTGTCTACCATGACAGGCGTGGACCTGAGGACACATCCCCGTTCCTCTAATTCTGCATAGTTGAGAAGTAAAAGAAGAAATTAATACAGCATGGCTAGCTCAATATCCTTTTTTACTAAAAAAAAGCATAGACATTTTACACATCACATAATAAAACAGAAGGACAAGAATACATAGGACCTATCTATTGTTTCTAGAATAAGAAAGGCACCCTAAATCACATGTCAGAAGAGACTCGGTGGTGGGGGTGTACAACCACACCTCCCATCTTATTACACCTCCCAACTGAATTAGGCTCAGTATGCTTGAAATGTTAAGAAACTAAATTAAGCATCTTTACTTTCACATTCTGAAAAGTAACTACCAGGCCAGTCTAGACTGCACACTATGCAAAATATTGAAAATAAAAGTAAACCAAAAATTGCAAATGGAGGATACATTAAATTGAAAAGGAAAACTGACACTCGAACTGCGCTTCTGCTGCATAACTAAAAGTTGTCAATGAAAGATTATGTGATTTTCAAAGTAAAGGGGTGCCTCATGAATCATGATTGCTTCTGTTCCAACTTATTTATTTGGAGTTAAGATGGAATTTTCATCATCATCAACAACAACAACAACAACAACAAAGCCTTCAGTCCCAAACAAGTTGGGGTAGGCTACAGGTGAAACCTATAAGATCTCGCGACCAACTCATGGTTCTGACACATGGATAGCAAGCTTCCACGCACCCGCGTCCATGGTTAGTTCTTTGGTGATACTTCAGTCCTTCAGATCTCTCTTTAAGGACTCCTCCCATGTCTAAGTTCGGTCTACCCCGACCTCTCGACATTATCAGCACGCTTTAGCCGTCCACTATGCACCGGAGCTTCTGGAGGCCTCGCTGAATATGCCCAAACCATCTCAGACGATGTTGGACAAACTTCTCTTCAATCGGTGCTACCCCAACTATCTCTTATATCATCATTCCGGACTCTGTCCTTCCTCGTGTGGCCACACATCCATCTCAACATGCGCATGTCCGCCAAACCTAACTGTTGAACATGTCGCCTTTTAGTCGGCCAACACTCAGCGCCATACAACATTGGGGTCGAATCGCCGTCCTATAGAACTTGCCTTATAGCTTTTGTGGCACTCTCGTCACAGAGAATGCCAGAAGCTTGGCGCCGCTTCATCCATCTGGCTTTGATTCGATGGTTCACATCTTCATCAATATCCCCATCCTTTTGCAGCATTGACCCCAAATATTGAAAGGTATCCTTCTGAGGCACCACCTGCCTATCAAGGCTAACCTGCTCCTCCTCGTGCCTAGTAGTACTGAAACCACACCTCATGTACTCGGTTTTAGTTCTAGTAAGCCTAAAACCTTTCGATTCCAAGGTTTGTCTCCATAGCTCTAACTTCCTATTGACCCCCGTCGGACTATCGTCCACTAGCACCACATCATCCGCAAAGAGCATACACCATGGGATATCTCCTTGTATATCTTTTGTGACCTCATCCATCAGCAAAGCAAAAAAGATAAGGGCTCAAAGCTGACCCCTGGCGCAGTCCTATTTTAATCGGGAAGTCATCAGTGTCGCCATCACTTGTTCAAACACTTGTCACAAATGGAATTTTCATCATATCAAAGAAAACATATTGTGATATCAAACTCTCAATTAGCATTTTTAACTCATTTCCACCCCTTTAAATAGGACAAGGTATGAAGACTTAATCAACATTATTTCCTAGACCTAGCTTTAGGAGTGTTTGCTCTAAAACCTCAACCAGCCCATAATCACCTTCAAACTTGTTAGAGTTATATATAGCCATGTAATGTCCCCATTGTATAAGGGGTTTTCTATATATTTACCACACATGTACTTGCCTCATGGAAATGCAATTTGCATATTCCCAACATGGCATCAAAGCCCTAGGGTTCTAATTGCATATTCCCAACATGGCATCAAAGCCCTAGGGTTATTTTTCCCGCTTTCCAAAAGCGAAGCAACGTAATACTCCTGAAATTCCTTCATACTGGTAGTCTAGAGCAAACTTACTACCTGACCCAACATGTCGCTTATAATTCGTGAAAGTAAGGCCATGGCGTCATGCCCTAATGACAGTCTAATTGCTATGCTGGTAGGACCATTGTTGCCATCACGTCTTACTTTTACAAGGCTTGTTGAATCTTCTGTTCTACCTATTTCACAACGTTGCAAGAACTGTCTGTAACAGTTTACTACACTCCAGGGAGGGGTTATCATGGCATCACCTTGGCATTGAGATAGCACCCCCAAGGCCATATCAGACCCCAAGGGCCATCAACCTAGGTATTTTAGTTAGGCAAGCGCCTAGACAGTTTAGGTGACACCATCAAAATATGGATGTCGCCAAGAGTAATAGGAGCATTATATTAGGGAAAATCTCATCTTTAAGATTAGGGTTTCATACCTAAAGAAAAAGGGCAACCCGGTGCATGTAGCTCCCGCTTGCGCAGGGTCCGGGGAAGGGTCCGACCACTTTGGGTCTATTGTACGCAGCCTTTCCCTACATTTCTGTAAGAGGCTGTTTCCAGGACTTGAACCCGTGACCTCATGGTCACAAGGCAGCAGCTTTACCACTGCGCCAAGGCTCCCCTTCGGTTTCATACCTAAAAATCGAAGAAAAATGGACCTTGGAGGGTGGGGGAGCGATCCTATGAGGAAAAAGATCCTAACATGAGGGGCCTTTGACTTGGTATGTTGATCAATTGGTAATACAAGTTGTGCTAGCCATGGCTACGCTAACAACAGAAGCAGCCCGATGGTGAAAATGGCAAGGCCGTCGACATCAAAATAGGTGGTAGATTGGTGTCACAGGAAGAACATTGTGTGACATACATATTTCCATTATCGGCGATGTCCATCCTTGTCACAGTTGCTTCTATTTTGGCAGGATAAACACCAATGGGCCCGATGGTATCGAACTAGAAAACAAAGTGGGAAGATGTGTAGGTAGAAGGGTGAACACAAAGCAGTATGGTGGATGCACAAATAAGTTTGCCAACAGACATCAATCTTGATTGACTCTGACTCTAAAACAATGGTCAAGTTCCATCTTATTGTTACAAAATCAGGGAGCAGAGCACATATGAATTAAGGTAATCAACATATTATCATATGTTTCCATTTCTTAGGGCTACCTTATCTTGGATGGTTATGTCCACATGCATGAAAGAATTGGGTTGCACTATACAAACAGTATGTTTACAAAAATGGTCGGTATGCATGTATGGTGGAGGGGCAGACAATTTGACGTCAGTGGAAGTTACATATTCCCTCCGGTCTTAACTTTGATCATTTGTTTCTACTACTCCCTCGCGTCTTTGAGAAGATAGTATGTTGCACAATCTCAAAGAATAGTACTTTGACCATCAGTTTCTATTATGGTATAATGTTTAAAACTTAATAAAATCGTTATAATGTGCAAGTATTTTTTAGACAAATCCATACATATGGTTCTCACTCACACAATCAAAATATTTTAGAAGATATTGCCTTATTGGTGGTTAACGTTTTAGAAGTTAGACCAAAACTATGTCCAGACCATCATGTTTTTGTCGACTGGAGGGAGTAATATAAAACCTAATAATGTAGTTATATTACAAAGGTACTTTCCAGAAAAATACATATATACTCCCTCCGTCCCATAATATAAGAACGTTTTTTACACTAGTGTAGTGTCAAAAACGTTCTTATATTATGGGACGGAGGGAGTACATATTAAGGCATACTACATTTGATGTGAAATGATATATTAAACGTGATTGAAAGATATCAGACATACTTGTTAGGAATAAGCAACTTGTATTCCCATGAGGCCATAGGCCGATATATATACATGTACAGGTGTGGTACATATGCAGGAAACCCCTTATACTACGGGATAAATACAAAGGGGTATACATGACTTATATTATAACTCTAACACCCCCCCTCAAACTCATGGTAGAGGAACAACACTGAGTTTGGAGAGATAAAAGCCATGTTGTGCTCTAGTCTGGGCCTTTGTCAGGAAATCCGCCAACTGTAACTCGGAAGGCACATACTGAAGAGCAACGACCTGATCCTGCACAGCAGCGCGCACATAGAAAGCATCAACACCAATATGCTTGGTGAGCTCATGCTTCACAGGATCGCGCGCAATGCTGATAGCACCTGTACTGTCAGATAAGAGCATAGTCGGTGTAGTGACAGAAACACCAAAGTCCTGAAGCAACCACCGTAACCAAGTCACCTCTGCCGTCAAAAGAGCCATAGCTCGCAACTCAGCCTCAGCACTCGAACGGGAAACTGCAATCTGTTTCTTCGTCTTCCAGGCAATGAGAGAACCGCCAAGAAAAACACAGTAAGCAGAAAGCGAACGGCGATCAGAAGGATCACTAGCCCACGTAGCATCCGCATAGGCCTGAAGCTGTAAAGAACTGGAGCTAGGAAAGAAGAGACGGTGAGAGATCGTACCCCGAAGATATCGGAGAACACGAAGGAGATGACTATAATGAACCGATGTGGGAGCAGAAACAAACTGACTCAGGATATGAACCGGATAAGAGATGTCCGGACGAGTGACAGCTAGATAGACAAGACTGCCAACGAGATGACGATAACGCGTAGGGTCAGGGAGAGGATCACCATCAGTAGCACGAAGGTGAACATTGAGCTCCATAGGAGTCTCAACAGTGCGCTCGTCAGAAAGAGCAGCACGAGCAAGAAGATCCTGGATATACTTTTCCTGGGATATAAAAAAGCCATCAGAGGTAGAAGAGACTTCAATCCCAAGAAAATAGCGAAGAGGTCCAAGATCAGACATAAGAAACTGCTCACTAAGACGGGCCTTTACAAAGGCAATATACTCGGGGTCATCCCCAGTGATGACCATATCATCAACATAGAGAAGAAGAAGAAGAGTCCGGCCACGGGGAGAAAGGTGAATAAACAATGCGGGATCATGAACACTTGCTGAAAAACCAGCAGTAGTGACCACAGAAGCAAAACGCTCAAACCAGGCACGAGGGGCTTGCTTAAGGCCATAGAGAGAGCGACGAAGACGACACACCATGCCATCAGGAACAGAATACCCAGGTGGTGGCTGCATGTACACCTCCTCACGCAGCTCACCATTAAGAAAGGCATTCTTAACATCAAGCTGAGATATAGACCAGTGGCGTGCAGAGGCAACGGCAAGAAGTGTACGAATAGTGGTCATATGGGCCACAGGAGCAAAAGTCTCATCATAATCACGACCATGCTCCTGCTGAAAACCACGAGCCACGAGACGAGCTTTGTGACGCTCAAGAGAACCATCGGAGCGAGTCTTAACCTTGTAGACCCACTTACAAGTGATGGGACTGACTCCGGGAGGAAGAGAAACAAGATCCCAGGTACCGGTGCGTTCAAGAGCAGCAATCTCCTCCGCCATCGCAAACTGCCATTCAGGATGAACAACAGCCTGACGGTAAGAAGTCGGCTCAAGAACAGCAGCACCAGCGGTGGGAAATCCAAAGCGATCAATAGGCGGACGAGGACGAGAACGCAAACCATAAGTAGGCTGAGAGGAAGAGGACGACTCATCCAAGGAAGCATCCACAGGTCGGGAACGACGAGTGTAATGCTGCGGAAGAGATGGAACAAGAGAAGGAGGAATCGCCAAGGTAGAATCAGGGGGTGGCGACGAAGAAGTCACCGGAGATGAAGGTGTAGAATCCGGTGACATGCTAGGTGAGGAGACCGGGGAAGATGGTGGCGGTGAATCGACAAGGGGTGGAGAAGCAGAGGGAGTGGGACGAATAGGTACAGGCGCGACGGGAGGGAGGGGAGTCAGGAAAAGTGAGAAAAGAGATATCCTCCACTGAAAAGACCGTGGAAGATGGTTGTGGGTAAAAAGGACGAGACTCATCAAAAGTCACATCTCGAGAGATACGCATCCGACGACCGACAGGATCCCAACAACGATAGCCCTTATGCTCATCACTGTAGCCTAAGAAGACACACTCAACAGACTGAGCGGTCAGTTTGGTGCGTTCGCGAGGGGCAAGAAGAACATAGCAAACACAACCAAACAAGCGAAGCATCGAATAATCGGGAGAGCGATCAAACAGACGCTCAAAAGGAACACCACCCTGCAAAGCAGCAGATGGCTGAAGGTTGATGAGATAGACAGAAGTGGAGATAGCCTCGGCCCAAAAATGAGGCGGAAGAGAGGCGGCGATCATCATAGCACGAGCCGTCTCAAGAAGGTGACGATGCTTGCGCTCAGACACACCATTCTGAGCATGAGCACCAGGACAAGAGAACTGGGCAAGAGTACCCTGCTCAGCAAGGACACAACGCAACATCTTAGAGATATACTCACCAGCGGAGTCAGCACGAAAAACACGAATGGGTGAAGAGAACTGAGTATGAACCATGGCAGCAAAACGCTTATAAATAGACAACACCTCACTACGAGAAGTCATGAAATAAAGCCATGTGTAACGAGAAAAATCATCGATGAAAATAATATAGTATTTATGACCACCTTTCGAAGTGAAAGGAGCCGGACCCCATACATCAGAATGGACTAAATCGAAAGGACGCTGAGACACTGACTCACTATGAGAATATGGTAGCTGAATCTGCTTGCCAAGACGACAACCCTGACACTCTAAAGAGACATCTCCTGAGACAGACCCCAGAAGGCCTCGACGAACTAAAGACGATAATCGAGAACCACACAGATGACCAAGTCGATGATGCCACTGCTTGAAGGAACCAGTAACAGAAGCGACAGCAGCGGAGGAACTGGCGATGGTGGTGGCAGCGGAAGGAACATGAAGCCAGTCCAACTCCCAAAGACCCTGAGAATCACGGCGGCGAGGGCCAGCCCCAACCAGAGTGTGCGTGCGACGATCCTGGACAGAACAAGAGTCAACATCAAGGATGACACGACAACCAGAATCAGTAAGTTGACCGGCAGAAAACAGATTCATGGTAAGTCGAGGAACATGAGCAACATCAGGAACAGAATAAGGAGTAGAAAGATGGCCTCTACTAGCAACAGAAAGTGGAGTACCATCAGCAGTGAAGACATGAACAGGAGAATCCAGCGAGCGAAGAGAAGACAAAGCGGAAGAATGAGAAGACATATGAAAAGAAGCTCCAGAGTCCAGAACCCATGGGGATGTACCTGACTGTGTAGAGTGCGGGTGCTCAGTGCGGGAAGCATCAGTCACAGAACCAGCAGTACCCGTCAAGGAAGAACCTGAAGCCGCGAGCAGACGCTTAAGTCTCAGAATATCCTGCTCGGTCAAAGCAATGGCTGAAGCTGGCGAGGGAGATGACGCAGTCCCTGATGATCACGCCTTGCGCAGGTGTTTCCGCTTGGTGTAGCACTGGGACTCAATATGACCATCATTCTTGCAGTAGTCACAATGTGAACGGGGGCGACCGGAGCCGCCAGAAGGAGTGGGCAAGAGCGGCGGAGCACTCGAGCGAGCATGAGGCGGTGCAGCAGGTGGAGTGGAAGAAACCCGAGTAGCGAGCACCGAGGGAACCTCCAGCAAACCAGCACCGCGTAGGCGAGTCTCCTCAGCACGAATCTCTGAAAGCGCCTCCATGAGAGAAATACGGCCACGAGCAAGCAACTGAGCACGCCGGGGCTCAAACTCCTTACGGAGCCGAGACAGGAACTCGTAGACGCGATGAAACTCCAAATCGGCCTGGACAGCCTGGCAGCAGGGGCAAGTACGACAACCAGCACTGCGGAGAGAATCAAGCTGGCGCCAGATAGCAGAACTCTGTGCATAAAAGTCATCAACAGTAGAGTCACCCTGCTGAAGAGCATGCTCCTGACGAACCACAGACAGGTATAAGGCATCACCAGAGGGCTCATAGCGCTGACGAAGACAGGTCCACATCTGGAAGACAGTAGGAAGACCCAGAAACTCAGAAGCAAACTGAGGCAGAACACTAGCAGTGAGAACAGCGGCAGCACGAGCATCATCATCAAGCCACTGGGTGTAAACAGACAAAGCACCATGATACGTCTGAAGAGCCTCCTCATAAGCCAGAGCCCTCTTATCATAGGCACGATCAGCAGCCTCATCAGCAACCTTAGCCGCATCCTTGGCGGCCTGATTAGCATCCGGAGGAAGAACCAGTGGAGTCGGCGGAGTAGGGGCCACCGGAGGAACCGGACGTGGCGGACAGCAGACCTCGCCAGAAAGAACACCCCAGAGACGGATGCCACGCATGTGAATGCGCATGAAGCCAGCGAACTCGGTGTAGTTAGTACCGTCGAAGATCACCGGACAGCGAGGGACAGCGACAAAGCCCGAGGCAGTAGACATTTTTTATTTTTTTTGCAAAGATCCGAACGAGGACAACGGCGCAGCAGACCGCAGACGGCAGCCCAGCCGATCAGGAGGGGATCGAACCGGCGAGAGGACTCGATCGGGAGCTGCCCGGGCACCGGGCGGAAGCAGAGGAGCCTGGCGGAGCGACGGGAAGGAGCCGCCCGGGCACCTGGCGGAAGCAGAGGAGCCTGGCGGGGCGACGGGAACGGCGGCACACGGCGGGCGGCTGGCGGCGACGGGAGCGGCGGCACCCGGCGGACGGCTGGCGGGCAACGGGAACGGCGACACCCGGCGGACGGCAGCACCTGGCGGGAGGGAGAGGAGCCGGGCGGGCGCTGGCGGGCGACGGGAACGACGGGAGGGAGAGGAGCCGGGCGGGCGACGAACTGGAGGGCGGGCGAGTAGCGACGCCGAGACGGAGAAAGAAAATCGCGGCGGCGGCGGGACGGGATCGAGCACGAGTTGCGCGTGCGAAAAAGAGACCTAAAGCTCTGATACCATGTTAGGAATAAGCAACTTGTATTCCCATGAGGCCATAGGCCGATATATATACATGTACAGGTGTGGTACATATGCAGGAAACCCCTTATACTACGGGATAAATACAAAGGGGTATACATGACTTATATTATAACTCTAACAATACTGTGAACTGAACAAATGCACAATACTAAACAAATTTAACCATACTGCCACATACCATTCATGGCTGCCTGCTTGACTTCTTTTGCCTCTTTTATTTGACAAAAGATATTATTAGCTTCTTCATTGCCAGCGATTTCTCCTCCCATTGTTTTAGCCATGTCATTCTGTCTTTCTTTTAGCTCCTTTTCCTATGAAACAAGAGAAAACTGCTGATCACTAATGTCAACCAAGTGACTTGACACTTGACCACAAAAAAAAGGAACTTCTCAACGAAATACCTTCTCGGTTGCAGCACGGATCTTTTGTCTGGCCACACCCTCTCTAGCTTCAATCCTAGTCCTCAACTTTCTGAAAAAGATACAAGATAATTAATATGACAGTAGTAAAGTGAGCTTCTTCAACACATATGGTAGCCTGTACTTACTCAGATGATAATGCCTCGTCACACAGAGAATTCAGCACATCCAGCTTATGAGAAGGGCTCAAATTTTTATATCCAGATAGCCCATGGCTTAAGCAGTCAAGGATGAAATCTTTTGCGTGTAATGTCGAGTCAGTGATATATTTGCTGAGTTTTCTTATCCATGTATCGCCATGTTTTGGATATTTCAAAGGCCTTAAGAAAGGAAAAACCTCATTTAGTCATTTTTTAACTACATGCGCAAAACTAGAAGGAGATACAATTTGAAGTATACTTACTTGTAATTGCCATTTTCCATGACAGACAACAGGTTTGCGTGAAGCTCAGCAACAACTGAAGACACCTCTCGGAGTTGACGATCTCCAGTTATGTCTTTGACAATTTTTTCTGATTGGCCCTTCCTTATTTGGAAGATCTGCTTAAATCATTTTGTACAGTATTCTACTTATAATACGGAAGAAAAGGTCTCTAAAAGCAAGCAGTTAGCTAAGAACTGGTAAGAATTCCAACTATGGAAACAAAAACCAAGTTTGATGCCAGACTATAAATACAATGCAAATAAACTTTCTTTAGATTATTATTAATTGACATCATAAAGAATATGCCCCTCAAGTTGACGATCTGTTTGTGTGAACAAGACAGAAGTAATAAGAACAGGATCAAGATTCTAGACCTCACCAACTGCACAATTTACGAGCTCAGCAATAATCTCAAACAACCTCACTTAGCTACTGCAAACAAGATTTAGAAATGACAAATGAGGAGTCCATGTATCAATCAATGCAACACAAAATAATTTGTAATTGCTGCACTAGGACATCAATTTAGTATGTGTTCGTTCTCACACTCTAAATTGTTCCATGATGCCTGTTAGAGATAGAAGATGGATTTAAAATAATCATGACACTTTCTGGAGGTAGATGAAATCAAGCATACAGATCATTAGAGATATACCAACTGGGCACTTGCATAGACATGCATCATTATCACAAATATTGTGAAGCCCTTAAGACATCCTAGTCTCAGCAATGATTTGCACGATGACATATTGCGCTGGTCAAATTGTCAGAAATGCAGATGCATGTCATATGTGATACTAAGGAGATTTTATCACAGAAGTGTAACTAACATATATGATAAAAAATAAAATACTATTTGCTTTCCGTAACTACCTCGCCAAATGAGCGACAAAACTCCAAAAATTGAATGGCAGCACCAACATCTTCAGGCTGCATCTCTACACCAGCAACGCAAGTCACAAGTGTTCCCTTGGGTATGACTATTTCATCCTTGAGAGCATCGGTGCTCTCAATTCTCCGCAGGTTGCCCTTCGGTCTCTTGACAGAATGGACCGTTGGCCCTGCCGGCTCCTCCCCTCTCCTCTTTCTGCCAAACAAAACCAGATAACGAGTATATATGAACAACAACAAAAAACCTGTAATCCCTCATGACAAGCATCAGCTTCAGATTGCTCACTTGCACTTGCCCTTCGGTCTCTTGACAGAATGGACCATTGGCCCTGCCGGCTCCTCCCCTCTCCTCTTTCTGCCAAACAAAACCAGGTAACGAGTATATATAAACAACAACAAAAAACCTGTAACCCCTCATGACAAGCATCAGCTTCAGATTGCTCACTTGCACTTGCTGCAGTTGCAGTCATTCCTGCACTTGGGGCATTCCCAGGCTTCCTCCTTCAACACCTCATCCGCAATCAAAGGGTACCTGTTAAATAAAGAGAACATCAACAAACCCCTACAAGATTGCCTACCACAGCCTCTTAAGAAAAGCAGAGAGGACATTATTGAACCTGTTACGTATGCAATTCTTGCAGTATCTGA
Organism: Aegilops tauschii subsp. strangulata; assembly: GCF_002575655.3. NCBI lineage: Eukaryota > Viridiplantae > Streptophyta > Magnoliopsida > Poales > Poaceae > Aegilops > Aegilops tauschii. The sequence continues at coordinate 120,233,852 of NC_053040.3, forward strand.
GAGTGCATTTGCCATTCTTCTTGGATCCTCTGCAAGCTGCCGTGAGCCCTGTTTTTCTCTGACGGCACTGAGGAATAGCAACACAGAAGAGATGAAACGAAGATACATCGAGCAGAAGTGAAAGGGAGCAGGAGCTAGGTCCGGATGGATCCAGTTCTGCTTTCTTTCAGGATTTCTGGCATATCAATCGGGTGGACAACTAGAAAGGATAAACAGATCTTACATGATTTGTTAACTAAAAAAGATAATGACAATAACCCCTAGCAACTTCAGACCAATTTCCCTTCTTAATTGTCCAGTGAAATCGGTTACTAGAGTTGCAGGATTACATTAAAGATATCTTAGATTTCTCGGTCAGGAGGTTGTGTGAAATGCATCTTGTATTAACAAAATCAGATCCATGGCATAAAGGATTTTTCAGTCGTAAGTCGTAACCCCCTGTTTTTCCTCCCTCCTCTCTGATCTGTACGGTTGGTGTGTAAATCTTTTAGATGCCATCCAAGTTTTTGGCTCACGTTTTAACAAAAATCAAGGTAGGGGCCTGCCCTTCCAAATTTGCTTTCTTTTTTCAATAAAGCGCAAAAGCTTTGCGTCTCGGTGCATTGATAGAAAGAGTAATTATGCATGCCACTGCTCAATGGACACTGCACAGATGCATCAACTACATGGCACTGCTAAGTGGACATTAGACAGATGCATCAAGTACATGACACAAGCGTAGATGCCTTCCATGCCCATGTCCAGGACACTGCAAACCAGGTGAGACCTTCACTACCAGGACAGATTCCAGTTCTGCAAAGGGCACAACTAGGCCGCTAGGACAGACCTGCAGCCGAAATGCCCATGTCCAGGACATCGCAAACCAGGCGAAACTTTACATACCCAACTAGACCTGCAGCCGAAATGCCCAAATCTGCGGCAGAACCCACAGGCCTACCTCCTAAAGCTGCACCCAACACTGAGATCCATCCGGTCCCGAACCAGAGAGTTAAGGCTCCAAGACGACACCTCCAAGGAGGATATGGACGACGGCGGCACCCGATCCAGCAAGCCAAATCTGAGGTTTTTACCCGAACACAAAACCCCAGGGTGGGAGAGGTGCTGGAGCTCCACGACGACGCCTCAACAAAGTTGGAAGATGAGGCCCTCAGACATCGGCGTCGCCAACCCTGAAAGGCAGGGCGTTCATCCTCTCCTGGAGCTCCCATGCTTACCGCTTCCATTCAGACCTCTAGCCTCACTAAGGCACCCGTCGGCAGCACGTCAAAGCCACGCCCCCTAAGCTGGCAAGTGGCGCAGGTGCCGCCATGGTAGGAGCCGCCAGCAGAACAGCGTACGGCGACATCAGAGTTGCATTGCCAGCAGCGCACAGCTGGAACGCCAACGCCCGCCACCTTCAGTGGGCGCGGGGTGCCATGCACGCCGGCTACTCCCACCACCGGTGGAGGAGCCACCCGCCGCCGCTGCAGCCCTGCCTAGAAGCGCATATCCCACACATGCCGTCGCCATGGACCACCACGACGCAACCAGAGCAATAATAGGGCGACGGCGGCGAGGAGTGAGTGGAGGGTCGAAGGGTCTAGCTAGGGTTTGCGATTGGGGATCGCCTCGTGAGTCGCCTGGCGTCTCCCGAATTTCGCTCAAAAAGAAGGGAAAGGGAGGAGGGGAGCTCTCACTCACCTGGTGGCAGATCCAGACGTCACCTGCGACGCCGTTCGTCTCCACGGCAGCGCCCACCTCGGCGCCGGCGCCGCTCCCCTCCGAGGCGACCCCCTTCTCGCCACCGGAGCCGACGCCGTTCTTCTCCGGGGCGACGCCCTCCTCGGCGCCGACGCCGACCGTCTCCGGGGCAGCGCCGACGCCCTCCGCAGCGGCCACCATGCCACCATCGCCGTTGCCCTCCTGGGCGACGACCTCCACTCGGACGGCGCGGTTACTCTGCGGGGCGGCGACCCTCTCCGCGTCGCCGTCGCGGGCGTCCCGGTTCAGATCTATCTCCATCGGCTACTCTGACGAGGCTGGAGAACTGGGGAAGAGATGGCGCTGGGTAATTCGCATCGAAACTAGAGAACTGGAACTCTGTGTCTGGAAAAATGAGATTTCTCGCGTTGGTGGAATTGGAAGGTGGCTAACGCGACGAGATTGGAAGCGAGGGAAGAGCAGGGAGGAACTGTCCATGGCGGCGCGCGTCCGAGCAGAGCGAGAGTGGCAAGAACACTTTTTTTTCTTGAAATTGGGAAGAACACTTAAGTACTTAACTGAAGCCCCTACTTAGTTATTATCAGTATCTCCTTTTTTCGGATGTCCCGAGCCCCCGACCTTGGTTTTCACCGAGCTCCCCTGCCCGAGCAGCCATGATAAGAGCATCTCTAGTAGACTCGCAAAATTTTGATTCACAAAATAGGTTTGCAGTTCGATAAAGATCTCGTTTGCGGGTTAAAAACGTGCGCAGCCGAACAGAAACTGTATACGGAGTTGTATAATTTGAAAAAAAAACGCAGGAGAAATTGCAAACGTAATCGCAGGAGAAATTGCAAACGTAGTAGTTCATCACATACTACATATACTACATGATCAAACACTAATTCATTACAAATACTAGTTCATACTACATACTACATTCACTACTAGTACTAGAGGGGGTGGGGATCTCACGGCGGCGAGCTCGCGACCATGGACGACGCGGTGAAGGAGCTCAATCCTCCTCGTCGGAGCTGTCGAGGTCGATGTACTTCTCATTCTGCTCCTCGCGGATGCGCCGCCACTCGCCATCCTTCTCCTTGGCGGCAAGGTTCGCCGCGACCGCCTGCTGGAACACGACGTCTTCGAGCTCCTCGTGGTAGCGTCGGCGCTTCGCCTCCTTGCGCAAGCTGCGTTCGGCAATGGCGGCCGCGACCGCGTCGACATTGGCGACGAAGTCCTCGGGCCCGGCGACGCCGCGGCGCACGATCTCCTCGGGCTCCTGCTTGACGGCGATGACCTCGATCTCCTCCGACCACTCCTTCACGGGGAGAAGGCTCGCGCCGGAAGAGGAAGAGCTCGCGGCGTGGGAAGATCTCGCGGCGGAGGACGAGCCCGCGGCCGAGGAGGGCGTACGCCCGTGCCGACGGTCGTATTCCTCCGTCTCGCGAACGAGGAAGCTCGGCGGCGGCGAGAAGCCCCTGTGTTGGGGAACGTAGTATTTCAAAAAATTGCCTACGATCACGCAAGATCTATCTAGGAGAAGCATGGTAACGAGCGGGGAGAGTGTGTCCACGTACCCTTGTAGACCGAAAGCGGAAGCGTTTAGTAACGCGGTTGATGTAGTCGAACGTCTTCGCGATCCAACCGATCCAAGTACCGAATGCACGGCACCTTCGCGATCTGCACACGTTCAACTCGGTGACGTCCTCGAACTCTAGATCCAGCTGAGGCCGAGGGAGAGTTTCGTCAGCACGACGGCGTGTTGACGGTGATGATGAAGTTACCGACGCAGAGCTTCGCCTAAGCACTACGACAATATGACCGAGGTGGAAATTTGTGGAGGGGGGCACCGCACACGGCTAAGATCAACTTGTGTGTCTATGGGGTGCCCCCCTCCCCCATATATAAAGGAGTGGAGAGGGGGGCGGCCGGCCTCCTAGGGTGCGCCCCAAGGGGGGAACCTACTCCTAGTCCTTTCCTAGTCCTACTAGGAGGGGAAAGGAAGGGAAGAGGGAGAGAAAGGAAAGGGGGGCCGCCCCCCTCCCAATTCGGATTGGGCTTTGGGGGGCGCCCCATGTGGCACCCCGATTCGCATGAAACAGGGGGCCTTCGCACGTCAGCCCAGGATAACACACCTGACGCACGACAGGTATTCCAGGTACAAGAATATTCATCAAATACATGTATAGAAGAGTACATCATTGATGAATACAATTATCTGGCATAGCCCTAAGGCTATTTAAAAGGCGGCGGAAGTCTTGGTTTGGCGGCTCATCAACTCTGGTTGGGCTCCACAACTCACAGGACTGGCAAGGTTACGGCCTAGCACGACGAATCAAGCGAACAACTCGGGTACGACCTACAAAACTAGCATGACACGCCAGGTCAGTACATTGAATGTACTTGCAAGACAACCAAATACATAGCATCCAAACAAGCAGAAGACAAAGCAAGAACTGAGCGCATGTAACAGCCTATCTCATATCAATTACTAAACATGGCATGATAAAGATCAACTAAGCATGAACAATATCATAGCATCTACTAACATGGCAGTAATCATGGCATATCAAAACCTGCCTCTAACATGGCAACATAACATATCATCTCAATCATGGCATAATTTAACATGTCAATCAAAGCATGGCATGGCATCATGAAACTATGCTGAAAATAAACTACCGAATATATCCAATGCAGACATAGCATGTTAACTTTATGCAACCATCTTCTGTTCTGCCTTGGTTTTTAAATGCAACATATTACTCATGCAATGCAACCAAACTTGTGCACCGAGTCCCTCGGACTCTCTTACCAACGAGTTGCCTCGCAACCGAACGGTGATCTTTCCGGCGATCACAACCACGACCAACACTTGGTCTCTGACACTCACCGAGACCTCGTCTCGTGATCATATCAAACCATCGCCGTGAGTTCTCACGACTATCTCATAGTCCAAGTCACCATATTCTTGTTATCACATCTTTATTTACCAACTTAATTATTTCAGTTTTATCCTCCATTTTGACCAAGACCTGATAGTGGGACCTACTACGAACTTATGCCCATGACCGAGGACGCGGCTATCGATAGATTGAATACACTCTGCAAAGGTAGCACACTGTACCCACACCACGGAACCCATGGCCTCGTCATCCCATTCGGGTGGACCAACGGCATTCCGACGAAACCGACCTACTGCCACGACACTCTCCCGGCTACTCCGACTCACTCCCCACTTGGCTAGTCCTGGGTGGCCCGTGTCTACCAAAGACACAACGACCACCGTCGTGGCCAAAACGATCCCACACAGGGACCCGGTACCATAATAACAACAACGGGCACACAAAGTTATGTCCGCCTACCTGAGCAGGGTAGCGCATGCCCATAACCTTCCCTAGTTGGAGGCACCGGCGAGAGGCATGACAATAGATCGCATTACGGCCTTCCCATAAAGGCAAAATGTGGCTGCACTGAAAAAGTTCAATTTGGTGGCACTATGACTCGATCCCATCGATGACGGAGGAGGTTTGTTATTATTAAGTCATTTTATTTCCTTCTCCATCATCATGAACATGAATGCAACAATGAACATGCATCATACAAATGCTTTAATAAAATACCGAACTTCTCTAGTGAACAACTATCGCATAAAGAACATGGCCATACCAAATACTAGCATATCAACGGTGCATTACAATCATCATAGCATTTTATAACGATGTCATGAAAATAAAGTAGAGTAGTGACATGGCATTATCAAAATAACATTCTAATTAGCATGGCAAAATGTATCATGAAAACACAAGCATGCATGATAAGCCTAACGGAATAACTGCAGACGACAACGATAAGAAACAACTGCAACTACACACACACAAGGTGCAAGCAACGTCAACATGCAAGTTCGGGGCTCATGATAAGAGGTTGGCTTTCCTGGGGGTCGACAAATACTTCGGGAAGAAGTGCGAAACGATCGCGGAAAGATTTGCCGGAAACAGTTCTCTCTCGGAGGGGACTGTTTACGGGCAAGGGCAAAATGGTCATTTTCACTATGTAAAACATTATGAAAATGACACCAACAGAAAGAGCTTGACGAACAGAGAACACGAGAATTGGAATCACCTCAGCCGGAATTGTGGTTGCAAAGATACGGCAGTTTGAATGACAGGGACTAATCTGTAAAATAAATATTCACAGACAGGCCCTTGTCGGTTAAAACAGAAAGCGCACTAAGGAAAATACATTTTCAGAGAAGGGAAAGCGCATTACTGACCGCAGGCGACAGAAAGTACGTTTTCAGAAAGCAAAAACGCCTTTCTCTCTGAAGCCGCGACGAAATACGCTTTCGAGAAACGAAAGCGCATTCTCGCGGGGCGTCTCCACTTACGCCAGGTCAGCGAGCTGGCCCGGACAGCGCGCAGAGGCCGACAGGCGGGGTCAATGCGGGGCGGGGCCCGCCTGGCCTTCTTCTACCTAACGCTCGGGGTCGAGCGAGGCAGCGGGAGGGGATCGCCCCGACGGCGATCGCCGGCGCGTCCGGCCACCTCTCGCGACGGCCGACCTACCCACGAGCTCAGGAGGACAAGGCACATCTCGTGGTGGGCTCTGTTGCCGGCGAGGAGCGCGGGAGATGAAACAGCAGGGCACGCGGCGGAGAGGGGCTTCGGGCTCGGGTGGACACGGGGTTCTGGTGAGGGAGTGAGGAGGCCGAGGCTATGGGGCGGCTCACTGGAGCATGGGGGATGCGGTGGTGGTGAGAGAACGGAGAGGGAAGCACAGCATCACCGGAATCGGGAGAGACCCGAGGCGGCGACCACGGCGGCGGCGGTGGTCGAGGAGCGACTCCGGGGACGAGAGGAGGGGATGGGGAGGCGTAGAGAGGTGGGGAGAGGCTGATGATGATCTCCAGAGGCTCGAGGGCGGGCTATTTATAGCCGGGGCAAAGGCACCCGAGCCGGTGGCCGCCGAGCGAGTCCGGCCACAGCTCTGCCGGCCACAGCAGTCACGGGGGCGCACAGGAAGGCGACGAGGGGGGAGCAGACGAGCGCCAGAGGCTCACGGAATCGAGCAAAGCTCGCGGGCGAACGGAGGAAGAGGACACCGGGGAGGATGGCGACGATGGAGCGCACTGTTTCGGTCGTTGGCATGGCTTGCCGGAGAAGAAAACGAAGGGGGCCAGAGGTCCAGGGGGAATACGACGTCGAGGGGGAGCTGTAGGACATTAATGGCGAGGTCAGAGACGGTTGGAGCAGCGATGCCGACGCGAATAGTGGCTAGACCACCGTTTTGGCTGGTTGCCCTCGTAGTCACCACTGATATGGCGCGCTCTGCAGTTTTTACTGAGGCCAGCTCATGTCTACCGCGTAGTACTTCGTAGATAGAGTGTTACTACGGTAAGGAAACGGGCAGAGACAAACTGAGCTGAGTAAACCAAGCTCCACAAGTTTGCTGTTGCAAACTTGACCACATCCTAGAGAGTAAACCAGAGAAGGTAAAAGGTAAATTTAATGTCTGGGAGGATTAGGGTAGAAAGGACTACGGTCCTGGAGATTATGAGGTCATTTGGACAACTATTTACCATAGTTGCTGTACAACTACCAAATCTGACCCAGAAACTGAATCAAGAAGAAGCACTCACTAGGAGTGATGGATTAAGCTAAAACTTGGCAAAGCCTGATGATTTGGACATACCATGATGCTGTAAAAAGTTCATACCAAATGGACTCACCAAAATGGTACTTCCTTCACAACTATCATTTCTGTCCAAAAACTTCAGAAAAATCCTCAGGGCAATTGGCTAGATGAAATTAGCCAAAATCTTGTGGAGATGGATCATATAGATAGGAGAAGGCCTGGGAATATTTTCCGCCATAATGGAGCAAGATAAAATGCACTTGCTTCACAAACTGAAAAATTGGACAGAAACCAAGAATTGCTCCTGTGCTCACATAGTTCAATGAAATGAACTTAATTTGGGTGGAGGAGGATGATTTGAGATACTTAAGAGGATGGAAAAGTTTCATCCCATTTGGAAACTCTATGAAGGTACTTCCTTCACAAAGTTGCATTCTGATCAGAAACTTTGAAAAACAGCACAGGGAGCTAGGATGAATGGATTGAGCTCATATTTGGCATCCATGGGTTATTTATCCACGTTAATCACCCTGCCAAATTGCAGCTCCATAGGAATTAGGAATAAAGCACTTCCTTTGCAAAATTTCAGAGAAGGCAGAAACTTGCATTGGATCATGTGCCAAAATTTTGAACTGAGGAACATGCGATTAGAATGGAACTAGTGATTATATAGCAAGGAAAAGCTCCACAATTTATGTGGGAATTTTCTCTGCTATAAAAATAGTAGTTCCTTTGGAAAATGGCAGAAATGCAATATTGGCATTAAATAGGAAAAGGCAATTTTCCTTATTTAATTCGGGCCAATATACTTGCCAGAGCTTGGATTAGGCATAAGTATCAACTCCACCAATTCTCATGAATTTAGGAGATGGCTAGCTATGCCTTTGGATTTTATTCCTCAGGAAGGCAAGAAAAGGAATAAATCATAATTCAAAAATATTGCATTGGACTTAGCAATATTTTTGCATATCCAAGGTTCAGAAAGATAGGAGGGTCTCTGGGAACAAATGGGATGATCAACAGATCAAGAAAAATGATGGCTCCTTTGTAATCACAAAAGGGCACATTCAAATTCCAAAAATTTGGAATTAGGGTTGGAGAGGGTTTGGGATGATGCAAATGAGGTCTTGCCCACTGATCAAGACATGAGCAAGGTTTTGAAAGGTTGAAAATGACAAGAATCATCAGAGTCATCCAGCAAACTCAGGAGAAAGATTTTGAAAATGAGTGCCAGGAAGGAATAACAGCACAAAAATTGATAACCCAATTTTGGGGCTGTTACACCCCACCTCTTGGCCGCCTCCTCCTCTGTTCCACTAAAGCCCATGTAGGCCCATCAAGCCCCCGGGGGGTTCCGGTAACCCCCCGGTACTTCGAAAAATGTCCGAACTAATCCGAAACCTTTCCGGTGTCCAAACATAACCTTCCAATATATCAATCCTCATGTCTCGACCATTTCGAGACTCCTCGTCATGTCCATGATCACATCCAGGACTCAGAACAACCTTCAGTACATCAAATCACATAAACTCATAATACCAATCGTCATCGAACGTTAAGCGTGCAGACCCTACTAAGAATGGCAATTTTACCCGATACGGGTACCCGCGGATACCATACCCGCATGGGCAGGGTATGGGCACAAATTTATACCCATGGGTAGTACCCATACCCTACCCGTTAAGTCGTGGGTAGGGTATGGGTATAGCCTTGTACCCATGTATATACCCATACCCTACCCGTTTATACTGACATGTGGACCTTACTCATGGAGCTTCACCATATGCGTAATGGCCGGTAGCGTCAAAGGAATTGGGTGACCTAGCTACTCCCATAATTAAGCCTCACATCATCACAAAAAATCCCCTTGTCTCCGTCAAATGTTTTTCTTGTCAAATGTGCTATCAATGAATTTAAAAATGTGAATACCTTGTGCACTATTTGATCTACCCGTTAGGTACCCAATGGGTATGGGTACCTGTCGGGTATGGGTACGGGTAAAGTTTCATACCCATGGGCACGGGTATGGGTAGAATATTGTACCCATTGACTATACGGGTATGGGTATGGTATTGCTCTACCCGCCCCATATCTTACCCATTGCCATCCTTGGACCCTACGGGTTCGAGAACTATGTAGACATGACCGAGACTCATCTCCGGTCAATAACCAATAGCAGAACCTGGATGCTCATATTGGTTCCTACATATTCTACGAAGATCTTTATCGGTCAAATCGCACAACAACATACGTTGTTCCCTTTGTCATCGGTATGTTACTTGCCCGAGATTCGATCGTCGGTATCGTCATACCTAGTTCAATCTTGTTACTGGCGAGTCTCTTTACTCGTTCTGTAATGAAACATCCCGCAACTAACTCATTAGTCACATTGCTTGCAAGGCTTATAGTGATGTGCATTACTGAGAGGGCCCAGAGATACCTCTCCGACAATCGGAGTGACAAATCCTAATCTCGATGTATGCCAACTCAACAAACACCGTCGGAAACACCTGTAGAGCATCTTTATAATCACCCAGTTACGTTGTGACGTTTGATAGCACACTAAGTGTTCCTTCGGTATTCGGGAGTTGCATAATCTCATAGTCATAGGAACATGTATAAGTCATGAAGAAAGCAATAGCAATAAACTAAACGATCAAAGTGCTAAGCTAACGGATGGGTCAAGTCAATCACGTCATTCTCTAATGATGTGATCCCGTTCATCAAATAACAACTCATGTCCATGGCTACGAAACTTAACCATCTTTGATTAACGAGCTAGTCAAGTAGAGGCATACTAGTGACACTCTGTTTGTCTATGTATTCACACATGTACTAAGTTTCTGGTTAATACAATTCTAGCAGTAATTTCAAAAAAAAATCCTACGCACACGCAAGATCATGGTGATGCATAGCAATGAGACGGGAGAGTGTTGTCCACGTACCTTCGTAGACCGAAAGCGGAAGCGTTATGACAACGCGGTTGATGTAGTCGTACGTCTTCACAATCCGACCGATCCTAGTACCGAAAGTACGACACCTCCGTGATCTGCACACGTTCAGCTCGGTGACGTCCCACGAACTCTTGATCCAGCTGAATGTCGAGGGAGAGCTTCGTCAGCACGACGTCATGATGACGGTGATGATGAAGCTACTGGTGCAGAGCTTCGCCTAAGAACTACAACGATATGACCGAGGTGGATTATGGTGGAGGGGGGCACCGCACACGGCTAAGACAATGTCTGTTGTTGTGTTCTAGGGTGCCCCCATGCCCCCGTATATAAAGGAGCAAGGGGGAGGCCGGCCGGCCCTTGGGGCGCGCCAAGGAGGGGAGGAGTCCTCCTCCTAGTAGGAGTAGGACTACCCCTTTCCTAGTCCAACTAGGAGGAGGAAGGGGGAAGGAAGGAGAGGAAGAGAGGGAGGGAAAGAGGGGGCATCGCCCCCCCCCCTTGTCCAATTCGGACTCCTCAAGTGGCGGGGCGCACGGCCAGCCCTATGGCCCCCTCCTCTCTCTCTCACAAGGCCCATCTTGGCCCATTAGTCCCCCCTGGGGTTCCGATAACCCCCCGGCACTCCGATAATTATCCGGTGACCCCCAAAACTCATCCGGTGTCCGAATATAGTCATCCAATATATCAATCTTTATGTCTCGACCATTTCGAGACTCCTCGCCATGTCTGTGATCACATCCGGGACTCCGAACTATCTTCGGTACATCAAAACACATAAACTGATCACATCCGGGACTCCGAACTATCTTCGGTACATCAAAACACATAAACTCATAATACCGATCGTCATCGAACGTTAAGCGTGCGGACCCTACGGGTTCAAGAACTATGTAGACATGACCGAGACACATCTCCGGTCAATAACCAATAGCGGAACCTGGATGTTCATATTGGCTCCCACATATTCTACGAAGATCTTTATCGGTCAAACCGCATAACAACATACGTTGTTCCCTTTGTCATCGGTATGTTACTTGCCCGAGATTCGATCGTCGGTATCTCAATGCCTAGTTCAATCTCGTTACCGGCAAGTCTCTTTACTCGTTCTGTAATGCATCATCCCACGACTAACTCATTAGTCACATTGCTTGCAAGGCTTATAGTGATGTGCATTACTGAGAGGGCCCAGAGATACCTCTCCGACAATCGGAGTGACAAATTCTAATCTCGATCTATGCCAACTCAACAAGTACCATCGGAGACACCTGTAGAGCACCTTTATGATCACCCAGTTACGTTGTGACGTTTGGTAGCACACTAAGTGTTCCTCCGGTATTCGGGAGTTGCATAATCTCATGGTTATAGGAACATGTATAAGTCATGAAGAAAGCAATAGAAAATAAACTAAACGATCAAGTGCTAGGCTAACGGAATGTGTTGGGGACATTTTATAATCTCCGGGTCTACAAGATGATGCTTAATCCGGCTAAATGTGTCTTTGGTGTGCCTGCAGGCAAGCTCTTGGGTTTTTTGGTTTCTAATAGAGGCATTGAAGCTAACCCGGAGAAAATCAAAGCTATCACTTCTTTGGCTAAGCCGGCATGCATTAATGATGTTCAACGCTTGGCGGGTCGTATTGCCGCTTTGAGCCAGTTCATAAGCCGGCTGGGTGAGAAGGTTATCCCCCTCTATCAAATGATGAAGAAGACAGATCATTTTGTTTGGAGTGATGCGGCTAACCAAGCATTTGAGGATCTGAAGAAATAGTTGGCTGAGCTGCCCGTGCTTGCTGCCCCTGTTGATAAGGAGCCTCTGTTATTATACGTGGCTGCCAATAGTTGGGCCGTCAGTGTGGCCATAGTGGTAGAAAGGAAGGAGGCAGGTAAGGAGTATCCGGTTCAACGGCCGGTTTATTATATCAGTGAGGTGCTCATTGAGTCCAAACAGAGGTACCCACATTGGAAGAAGCTTGTGTATGGGGTCTTCATGGCAAGTCGGAAGCTAAAGCAATATTTTAAGGGTCATCCCATCACTGTGGTTAGTTCTTCTCCTTTGGGGGATCATCCAAAACAGGGAAGCAACTGGCTGGGTTGCTAAGTGGGCAATTGAGCTTGGACCTCACGGATTAAAATATGTGCCTCGTACGGTTATCAAGTCTCAAGCACTTGTGGATTTTATCAATGATTGGACAGAGTTGCAGGCACCAGAGGAAAAGCCGGATAGCACGTATTGGACTATTCACTTTGATGGGTCTAGGCAACTGGAGGGCTCGGGGGATGGAGTTGTCTTGACTTCCCCACGAGGTGATAAATTTTCCTATGTCCTCCGACTAATGTTCCCTTGTACTAACAATGCAGCTGAGTATGAAGCCCTGCTTCATGGTCTCCGGATGGCTAAGGAAATGAATTTAAGCCGGGTGAGATGCTTTGGCGATTCAGATTTGGTGGCCCAACAGGTCTCTGGTACTTGGGATTCCAAGGATCCGCTCATGGCGGTTTATCGTCGAGAGGTCGATGCCATTGCAGGTTACTTCAAGGGTTACCAAGTTGAACATATCGATCGAAGGAAGAATGAGGCGGCTGATAACTTATGCCGACTAGGCTCTCAGCGTAAGCCGGTGCCACCAAATACGTTCCTGGATGTTCTAGTCAATCCTTCGGTCCAGTTGCCCACGAAGGAGGACCTTGTTATTCCTGACCCGGAGGCACAATTGATGGCGGCTCTTCATGTTATTCCTGACTGGACAGTTCCCTATTTGGCTTACATGACCCGGGGCGAGTTGCCTGAGGATGAGATCTTGGCCAGGCAGATAACCCGACGATCTAAGTCAATGACAATTGTCAATGGGGAGCTGCACCATTGCAGTGTTACAGGGGCGTTTCAGCGTTGCGCCTCTCCTGAAGAAGGTTGTGAGATTCTGCATGAGATCCACGAAGGAGATTCTGGTCATCATGCCGGCTCTAAATCTCTGGTAGCCAAGGCTTTTCGTCACGGCTTCTATTGGCTGACGGCTCATGCTGATGCTGAGGACTTGGTCAGAAAATGTGACGGTTGTCAGAAGTTTTCACGTCGAGCTCATGTTCCGGCTCAGGAGTTGAGGATGATTCCAATCACTTGGCCGTTTGCAACTTGGGGGCTTGATATGGTTGGACCTTTAAGAGGTCCAAGGATAAGAAGACCCACCTTTTGGTGGCGGTTGATAAGTTCACTAAGTGGGTAGAGGCGGAGCCAGTCAGTAAGTGTGATGCAGCAACGGCGGTTCAATTTAGGAAGAAGGTGATCTTCCTTTTTGGCTTTCCAACAGCATTATAACAGACAATGGCACGAACCTATCCAAGGGTGCTATGAAGGACTTTTGTCAATGTGAGCACATCCGACTTGATGTGTCGTCAGTGGCTCACCCTCAATCTAATGGTCAAGCTGAGAGAGCTAATCAAGAGATCCTGAGAGGCATCAAGCCCCGGCTTATGGTTCCTTTGCAGAGGATGCCGGGTTGTTGGGTGGAAGAGTTACCTTCCGCGTTATGGAGCATTAATACTACCCCCAACAGGTCCACGGGTTACATGCCTTTCTTCATGGTTTACGGAGCAGAGGCGGTTCTCCCTAGTGAGATCCGTCACGACTCACCTTGTGTGGCGGCTTATGTTGAAGCGGACAATGAACAAGCACGTCAAGAGGCATTGGACCTGTTAGATGAGAAGCGGGACATAGCGGCGGCTCGTTCGGCGATTTACCAGCAAGATCTGCGTCGTTACCACAGCCGCCGGGTTAAAACCAGAACTTTCCAAGAAGGCGATCTAGTGCTCCGGCTCATCTAGGATCAGACTGATATGCTCAAGTTATCCCCACCTTGGGAAGGACCCTTTGTGGCCAGCAAGAATCTGAACAATGGGTCATACTACCTTATCGATGTTCGAGAGCACAAAGACTCACGTAAGTCGGAGGAGGAGACCCACCGGCCCTGGAATATTGCTCACCTTCGGCCTTATTACACTTGAGCCACCGGCTCTTCTGATGTACATATTATGATAATGTATATATTATGATCAATATAATAAACCGGCATCCCTGTTAAAGCAGGGCCTCTGTCGTTTTTTCTTAATAAGCTTTTGGTCACTTAGGGGCTTATGCTTTATAGAGAAGAGTTATGATTATCCTTTGGTCCGGCTTATAGGCCACACAAAAAAAACTTGGGGGCTTGTTACCCAGGTTAAAGGGACCAAAGAGAGTCTGTTGCAAAAACGCAACTCAAACATAGGTGCCCATTGAGCATAGCTCAGAAATATTGCTTGGGGGCTCTTTTGTTCTAAAGAACAAGAGTTGCTATAACCCTTGTGATAGGCTTAAAAGCCAGGCTTGGAAGCCAGGTGTATTCACCTAAAACCCCGGGTTATCCTGCCTGTATGCCAGATGCTTCTCCATCAGGTAATCTTGATTGACCCGACGAACTCTTAGCAGTCAATCTTTTCAACAAGACCCTGAACTGGTTAAGGTTAAAACGCCGGTTTGTCATGTGAGGGCACGTCTTACGGATAGCAAGGAGAAGCTCAGGCTGATAAAGCCGCCTTCCTTGAAACTTGGATAAATCGGCATGTGATGCACGATGACACTCTGACCCCGCGTACTCTTGATAAGTCTATCTTTAAAGAAGAACTGAACTTATCCGGGTTAAAATATCGATTGGGTAATGTGAGTGCCGGCTCACGGAAAGCGCGTACCTTCCAGTGGCTAATGCTAGTTTCATTGAAGAAGATATTTTGGCTTGGCGGCCTATGAAAGCCTTGCATTTTTTCTGTTGATTTGATTTGAACGTCTTTTTGCATTTTTTCTCTTGTGACATAGTAATACATGGTTGAAAATCAATAAGGCTCATAATGCCTTATGAGTCATATATGACATTAACTGGTGTTCATTAACCCGGCCTGGTTTTTGACTGTAAGTTACCAGTATAAAGTAACATGATATCCGGTGTTTATTAACCCGGCCTGGTTTATAAGCCGGCAATATATACTTACTAGTGCTCAAATTTTGGGTTATCACCCTTACTTCACTGGCTTGATAAACCAACAATGTGATCAAATATCACAGGTATGCTATATGCTCAAATATATAGTTGTTCCTAAGTCCAGCTTTGGTTATAACTTATGATTATTTCTCCATAGCTTTATATATTGGGAATTATGACCCATTGATAACCCACAAGTATAGGGGATCAATTGTAGCCTCTTTCGATAAGTAAGAGTGTCGAACCCAACGAAGAGCTAAAGGTAGAACAAATATTCCTCAAGTTCTATCGACCACCGATACAACTCTACGCACGCTTGACGTTTGCTTTACCTAGAACAAGTATGAAACTAGAAGTACTTTGTAGGTATTTTTGGATAGGTTTGCAAGGTAGTAAAGAGCACGTAAATAAAAAGTGGGGGCTGTTTAGATAAAGACACAACTAATTTAGTTTTAGTAAAGAGTTTTTTGTCACAAGAAAGTTATTTGTCCCTAGGCAATCGATAACTAGACCGGTAATCATTGTTGCAATTTTATTTGAGGGAGAGGCATAAGCTAACATACTTTCTCTACTTGGATCATATGCACTTATGATTGGAACTCTAGCAAGCATCCGCAACTACTAAAGATCATTTAAGGTAAAACCCAACCATAGCAGTATCAAGTCCTCTTTACTCCCATACGCAAACAACCTACTTACTCGAGTATATGCTTCTGTCACTCACGCCACCCACCATAAGCAAATCATGAACATATTGCAAACCCTACAGCGGGAATCCCTCATGCTTGCGCGACACGGAGAGCAACATAGGACAGCACCAATAATAAAACATGCAACTCAAACCAATCACGATCATCAATTAACCCATAGGACAAAACGGATCTACTCAAACATCATAGGACAGCCATACATCATTGGGAAATAATATATAGCGTTGAGCACCATGTTTAAGTAGAGATTACAGCGGGTAAGAGAGAGGTTACACCGCTGCATAGAGGGGGGAAGAGTTGGTGATGATGGCGGTGAAGTTGTTGGTGAAGATTGCGGTGATGATGATGGCCACGGCAGCGTTCCGGCGCCACCAGAAGAGAAGGGGAGAGGGGCCCCTTCGTCTTCTTCTTCCTTGACCTCCTCCCTAGATGGGAGAAGGGTTTCCCCTCTGGTCCTTGGCCTCCATGGCGTGGAAGGGGCGAGAGCACCTCCGAGATTGGATCTGTCTCTCTGTCTCTCTCTGTTTCTGCGTTCTCTCTTCTGCCCTTTCACCGTTTCGTGTATATATGGAGATCCGTAACTCCGATTGGATTGAAACCTTCGCCCAGATTTTTCTACGAAAATTAATTTTCTTACGTCCAAAGTAGAGCAGCAACCGCCTTACAGGGGGCCCACGAGGGTCAGGGGCGCGCCCCCCCTGCCTCGTGCCCCCCTCGGGCACCGTCTCGCGTTGATTCTTCTTCCGGAATTCTCCAAATATTCCAAAAATATTCTCCGTCCGTTTTTATCCCGTTTGGATTCCGTTTGATATGGGGTTTCTGCGAAACATAAAACATGCAACAAACAGGAACTGGCACTGGGCACTGGATCAATATGTTAGTCCCAAAAATAGTATACAAAGTTGCCAAAAGTATATGAAAGTTGTATAATATTGGCATGGAATAATAAAAAATTATAGATACGACGGAGACGTATCACTCGTCCTACGGTAAACCGTGGGACACTCGTGATCTGTTTTTGTATACAGGAACAAATTCAAAAAGCTGATATTATCACATCAGTGGCAGATATTCAATTGGCAGTTTCATGCAAAGCAGAACGTGCACGATGGCATGGCAGATTCAAAGTTTTGCTACTCTATTACAAGCCTCCACGGGCTAAATGACACCAAAGTGTTTTTCAAAAGCTCAAGTGTTTAGAGCCGCTCGGCGGTTCAGTCTTCTTGGCCTTGTTGCTCGGAGTCTTCTGCGTTATCCTTTGCCGGATCTTCGTCTTCTTCCGCTGGCTGAAAAGTTGGTGATGACCAATCGATACCAGATAAAGCTTCAAATTCAGCTTCATCATCTATAAGCTCAGACGGATTGACTTCAGGAGGAAAGGTGTGCTTATGGATTGGCGGGATTAAGTCCATCACTTTGTAAGCCGGAGTTGGCATCTTCTTATGCTCCCGGTCATAAGCCGGATGGTACTTGGAGAGATCCGAGTCATTGGCAATCATTGTGGCCATTGGACGAATTTATTTTACACAAACTGCGAAGTCTTTCTGATTGAAAGGTGTACCATCTTTTTCAGACTTGGGTAACCAGTAGCTACCTCAGACGGGTCAAGCTCTGGTACCCATGCCTTGGCCCGACTCAAAGCTGTCAAGGCACCAGCTCTTGTAGATGATCGCTTTATTTCATCAAATCTAACAGGCAGCACAGAGAGCTTCAAAACATCTATCAGCATAGTTGGTGCTTGACCTGTTGGTGAGATAGCGACCAGTGCGCGTTGAGTCCCGGTGTACAGCTGCTCAACAAGTGTATAGACAGCTTTAAGCCTGATAAGCATGTCTTGATTGAGATTGCTGCTCCTGGGACCTGAATATATTGTAGAATGATTAAATGGCGGGTATATGATCAAAATAATGATTCATTTCTGATGCTTAGTAAGACGACTTACCAAAGATAGCTGAAACCATCTGATTTACATGGCTTTTTGAACCGGTAAGCTCAGTGGTCACTTCTTGAAGCGCTGCCTCTGCCTTCTCAGCACGTTGGGTCAGAGCCGTCTTTTCATCCGCCCAGGTCTTTTTCTCAGCTTCAAAGCTGGTTTTCAGTTTTTCCGACTCAGACACACTGAACTGGAATTTTGACTTCGCCTTCCGGGTCTCAGTTTCCTGAGTCGCCAACCGGGTCTTTGCATCATTCAATTGGCCCTCTAGTTCAGCAGTGGCAGCCTGTACAAAGTATAGAGTTATCAACATTTATATCAAGCTTACAAGAGTACAAGTCTCAAGTATTTTGCCAGCAACAACACTTGACACTTGGGGGCTAATGTCTATCAACGAAAAAAAATCAAGACAACGGCTCTAATGAGTTAAGTCCCAAGTACTTTGCAAGCAAGACTACTTGATACTTGGGGGCTAATGCATACCGTTTGTTTTTTCTTCATCATGAGCCGGAAGTAATGTAACTGTCCCAACAGACTCTTGGGGGCTATGCAGTTAAGATTTCTCTTTTTATACCAAGACAAAACAGGACCGGCTCATTCATGTGGATTAAACCGGCCCTTGGGGGCTACGTACGGAAAACTAAGATTGTACAAACATCCAGTTTACATTTAAACCGGCCAAGGAGGGGTTCTAGGATAGAAGTTATGGATTTTTCTAGAGTCTACAACCTATCTTATCATAGCCAGTAGACTTGGGGGCTGGCAGGATATGTATACAAATTACTTAAAGCTGGAAATCATACCTCATATTTTTGGTGCATCTGCTTCACCATATCAATTTTGAGGTCGCGGCTGGAGTGGACCTGGCTGAGATAGCCGGAGAAGATCTCATTGCTGCTCAGTTGTGTGTAATGAGAAATGTCAAACTTCTTTTTCCGCCTTTCAGTGACTTCTTGTTTGGCAGTATGCTTGGCCAGAGCTATTGGATTTCCCGACTCTACAAAGCCGGTGCCAGTAATCAACACATCATCATTTTGAGGCTCTGACGGCTTAGGTGAACCCGAGGGGGCAGAAGTTGAAGGATTAATGGCAGTGCCATCAACGCTAAGATCTGGAATCTCAGGCGGGGTTACAGTAACAGGTTCTTCCGGCTGTTTATCAGAAGCCTCGGGAACAGGGACTTGTTGTTCCGACTCAGTAATTTCAGGTGCTTCTGTTGGCTTGATCACCTTAGCCTTTTTGTTTGGCTTTGCTTGGCCGCTGCAGAAATTATGACAAGTCAGTATTAATATAAGAACATACGAGGTTATAGAGAAAAGCTAATTGTTATTACCCAGGGGCAGTCTTGAAAGCCGGCATTTCAGTTTGTGATGAGCCGTCAGAAGAAGAACGAGCAAGTTCATGGTCAATGATCATTAAAAGAGTTAAGTGATAGACAAGTAAGACCCGTCAGCAGATGAGAAGAATTTTAAGGTTTAAGAAAGCACCTCGTTTTGACGTTTTTGAGGAGCAGGGTGTTCAGTAAGCCGGAGGATAATTCATCACCTCCACTGGTCCGGGTCTGGCGACGATTTTCGTGTTGCTGTCGTTTCAAAAGAAAGTGAGGATCTAAATAAGCCAAGGGGTGTGAAAACCTTACTTTCCGGGTTACTTGCCGAAGTTTCTGTCTTGGCAAAGATTCTGAGCCGACGAAAATAATAGTTACCTCTTCTTCAGCTGCTTGGCTGGCTCCCGTGTCAGCCTGATAATAATCAGTGTCAATAAGATGGTTGAAAAATAGGCCAAGAGAGTCAAGGGCTACCTCCGACTCAGAGGTGTCATCCAGCTTGAGCATGTCAGAGGCGCTCAGTTTCTTTTTTTCTTGGTGGTCTTCTTGGTGGCTTTCCTAGCGGCCTTCTTGGCAGCCTTGGCCTTCTTAGCAGCCTCATGGTCATATTCCACTTTCCAGAATTCTGACTTAGCCAACAAAGGTTGTCAAAGGTCGAGTTAATCAGACATTCAAATGATGAGGTGAAGATAAAGTAAGTTCAAAGGCTTCTGGGGGCGGGTTAAGCTTGCTGAAAGGGGCCAGGCCCACTTTGACACAATCCTTTGGGTCTTCATTCAGAAGAGATTTCACCATTTCATTGATTGCTTCCTCAGTTAATGGTGCGGAGCTGTGGCACAGTGAATCTTTCTCATCACCAGTGTAGGTACACATTAAGCCGGCACAACGGCTCAACGGGATGATCCGCCAAGAAACCCAACACCTGACTAAATCAACACCGGTCAGCCCGTTTCCTAGCAGAGCTTTGACCTTCACGATAGTAGGTGCAATCTTCTTCCGTTCAACGGCAGTAAGTTTTTCAGGAAGATTATGTTTGGGATTCAGGCGCTCAACACGGTAACCTGGCAGTGGATTCTCATCAGCCGGAGAAGTGTCCTTGCAATAAAACCACGTCTGGTTCCAGTCTTTGGGGTGACTCGGCAAGCAGGCGTAAGGAAATATGGCGTCTCTTCGATGTTGAATTGAAATTCCTCCTAGTTCCAAGCTAGGACCATTGGTGAATTCAGTCTGGCGGTTTAAGTAAAAATACTCTCGAAAGAGTTCAACACTGGGCTCCTCTTGAAGGTACACCTCACAGAAGACTTGAAAGTTGCAAATATTTGACACGGAGTTGGGTCCGATGTCTTGAGGGTGGAGCTGGAAAAAGTGCAGAACGTTTCAGAAGAACTTAGAGTCGGGCGGTGAGAAGCCCCGGTTCATGTGGTCAGTAAAAACGATGTCTTCGCCGTCTTTCGACTGAGGTCTCTCTTCGCTCGGGTTAGGAGCACGGTAATGCATCACAGTCTTGGCAGGTAAATACCCAGTTTTGAAATAGTCCTTGAAAGTGCTCTCAGTGACAATGGAAGGGACCCAATTGCATGTGTACACTGTTTTGGGCGGCATTGTGAAAGAAAGCCTAAAGGAAAGAAAAATTGCCGGTTTAAGTTAAATGGTGAAATCATAGTTTAAGTGCTGACAGTATACATTCAGGATGGCGACTTAAGTGAGGACTAATGGTATATGAATAAATTATAAGCCGGAAGTGTAAGCCGCCATGAAAGGTACAGGTACTCAAAATCTGACAGAGGGTAAAATTCTACTAAGTGTTGGACAAACAGATTTCACAGATTACAGTTAGGAATTCGGATATGAAACTGTGCAGAAAAGGGAATAAATTTGGAACCCACAGAGGCGACAGTGGAAAAGCATAGGTGTTCTAAAAGGGATCTGCAGCGATGAGGGTATGTTCTAGTATTCAAAATAGATGCTAAAACTACTACTGCGCGAGATTTGTGTGGTTTGTGGATCTAATCCATGGATCTAGACAAAGAATAAAGACGGGCGGCCATGAACACTGATGAGCACCGAAGAACACCGAAACCCTAATGCCAGATCTATGGCGGAGGAAAGAAGGGCTTACCGGTGCTGATGAGATGGCGGGGAGGAGCCGCAGTTCTCTGGTCCGTTCAGGGTGATGCAGCGGCCAGAGTTGAAGACGGAGGCGGAGGTCGACGATGGTGGAGCTCGTGCAGGTCGGCGCGTCACAAGGAGGAAGAAGAAAGGGAGAAGGAAAGAAGGGGAATGAGAAGAGAGCCTGAGGCCTTATTTATAAGCCTGGAAGGACAAACGATAGGCGCGAAAATCGAGGAGACAAAAAATGGATAAGTGACAACGCGGGCGCCTCGATTTTCGGAAAGACAGTAAAGTAAGAGATTTATTAAGATTTGGGTTCTTTGAAGCATTAATGACAGATGACATCATGGCGGGTTACTGAAAATTCAGAAGATGACGTCACGGCGGGTTACAATATTTCACAGTCAAGATGAGGAAGGATTTTTCTAAATATTGAAGATTGACATGAACAAGTTCAAATCAACCCGGGGCCTAATGTTGGGGATATGACTATCAGGCATGACCCGCCAAGAGGGGCCGGGTCATCTTTATGACAATTCATCTCCATGAAGCCCAAGAGCGTAATGGCGGTTCATAGATAGGCTGAGTAGAGGGCCCAAGCCCAAAGGCGGCTTAAGGCCCACAGTTATAAACCGCCATGTATGTATGACTTGTATTGTAAGGCATATGTAATTGGTCTCCGAGCCGGACACGTATATGAGCCGGCCGGGACTCTGTAGGCCGCAGGGCGTCAACCCGTGTATATAAGGGGACAACCCGGCGGCGGCTTAGGGCAAGAAACAACAGATCGAGAGCCAGGCTAAGCGTATTCGCTCCCTGGTCATCGAAACCCTAGCAATACCACCTCAAACTGGATTAGGCCTTTACCTTCACCGCAAGGGGCCGAACCAGTATAAACTCCTCATGTCCTTTGTCTTGTTTAACCCCTTTAAGCTATCTTCGTGGTGATGGCTCCACGACTAAGTCCTCACACTAGGACATCTGACGTGACAATTCCACGACAGAACGGGTCAAGTCAATCACATCATTCTCTAATGATGTGATCCCGTTAATCAAATGACAACTCATGTCTATGGCTAGGAAACTTAACCATCTTTGATTCAACGAGCTAGTCAAGTAGAGGCATACTAGTGACACTCTGTTTGTCTATGTATTCACACATGTACAAAGTTTCCGGATAATACAATTCTAGCATGAATAATAAACATTTATCATAATATAAGGAAATAAATAATAACTTTATTATTGCCTCTAGGGCATATTTCCTTCAGTCTCCCACTTGCACTAGATTCAATAATCTAGATTACACAGTAATGATTCTAACACCCATGGAGTCTTGGTGCTGATCATGTTTTGCTCGTGAAAGAGGCTTAGTTAACGGGTCTGCAACATTCAGATCCGTATGTATTTTGCAAATCTCTATGTCTCCCTCCTTGACTTGATCGCGGATGGAATTGAAGCATCTCTTAATGTGCTTGGTTCTCTTGTGAAATATGGATTCCTTTGCCAAGGCAATTACACCAGTATTGTCACAAAAGATTTTCATTGGACCCGATGCACAAGGTATGACACCTAGATCGGATATGAACTCCTTCATCCAGACTCCTACATTTGTTGCTTCCGAAGCAGCTATGTACTCAGCTTCACACGTAGATCCCGCCATGACGCTTTGCTTAGAATTGCACCAACTGACAGCTCCACCGTTCAATATAAATACGTATCCGGTTTGTGACTTAGAGTCATCCGGATCAGTGTCAAAGCTTGCATCGACGTAACCATTTATGACGAGCTCTTTGTCACCTCCATAAACGAGAAACACATCCTTAGTCCTTTTCTGGTATTTCAGGATGTTCTTGACCGCTGTCCAGTGATCCACTCCTGGATTACTTTGGTACCTCCCTGCTAAACTAATAGCAAGGCACACATCAGGTCTGGTACACAACATTACATACATGATAGAACCTATGGCCGAAGCATAGGGAATGACTTTCATTTTCTCTCTATCTTCTGCAGTGGTCGGGCATTGAGTCTGACTCAACTTCACACCTTGTAACACAGGAAAGAACCCTTTCTTTGCTTGATCCATTTTGAACTTCTTCAAAACTTTCTCAAGGTATGTGCTCTGTGAAAGTCCAATTAAGCGTCTTGATCTATCTCTATAGATCTTAATGCCCAATATATAAGCAGCTTCACCGAGGTCTTTCATTGAAAAACTCTTATTCAAGTATCCTTTTATGCTATCCAGAAATTCTATATCATTTCCAATCAACAATATGTCATCCACATATAATATTAGAAATGCTACAGAGCTCCCATTCACTTTCTTGCAAATACAGGCTTCTCCAAAAGTATGTATAAAACCATATGCTTTGATCACACTATCAAAACGTTTATTCCAACTCCGAGATGCTTGCACCAGTCCATAAATGGATCGCTGGAGCTTGCACACTTTGTTAGCATCCTTTGGATCGAGAAAACCTTCAGGTTGCATCATATACAACTCTTCTTCCAGAAATCCATTCAGGAATGCAGTCTTTACATCCATTTGCCAAATTTCATAATCATAAAATGCAACAATTGCTAACATAATTCGGACGGACTTAAGCATCGATACGGGTGAGAATGTCTCATCATAGTCAACTCCTTGAACTTGTCGAAAACCTTTCGCAACAAGTCGAGCTTTGTAGACAGTAACATTACCGTCAGCGTCAGTCTTCTTCTTGAAGATCCATTTATTCTCGATGGCTTGCCGATCATCGGGCAAGTCAACCAAAGTCCACACTTTGTTCTCATACATGGATCCCATCTCAGATTTCATGGCCTCAAGCCATTTCGCGGAATCTGGGCTCATCATCGCTTCCTCATAGTTCATAGGTTCGTCACGGTCAAGTAACATAACCTCCATAATAGGATTACCGTACCACTCTGGTGCAGATCTTACTCTGGTTGACCTACGAGGTTCGGTAGTAACTTGACCCGAAGTTTCATGATCATCATCATTAGCTTCCTCACTAATTGGTGTAGGAGTCACAGGAACAGATATCTGTGATGAACTACTTTCGAATAAGGGAGCAGGTACAGTTACCTCATCAAGTTCTACTTTCCTCCCACTCACTTCTTTCGAGAGAAACTCCTTCTCTAGAAAGGATCCATTCTAAGCAACGAATGTCTTACCTTCGGATCTGTGATAGAAGGTGTACCCAACAGTCTCCTTTGGGTATCCTATGAAGACACATTTCTCCGATTTGGGTTCGAGCTTATCAGGTTGAAGCTTTCTCACATAAGCATCACAGCCCCAAACTTTAAGAAATGACAACTTAGGTTTCTTGCCAAACCACATTTCATAAGGTGTTGTCTCAACGGATTTAGATGGTGCCCTATTTAATGTGAATGCAGCCGTCTCTAAAGCATAACCCCAAAACGATAGCGGTAAATCAGTAAGAGACATCATAGATCGCACCATATCTAGTAAAGTACGATTACAACGTTCGGACACACCATTCCGTTGTGGTGTTCTGGGTGGCGTGAGTTGCGAAACTATTCCGCATTGTTTCAAATGAAGACCAAACTCGTCACTCAAATATTTTCCTCCATGATCAGATCGTAGACACTTTATTTTCTTGTCACGATGATTTTCCACTTCACTCTGAAATTCTTTGAACTTTTCAAATGTTTCAGACTTATGTTTCATCCAGTAGATATACCCATATCTGCTCAAATCATCCGTGAAGGTGAGAAAATAACGATACCCGCCATGAGCCTCAATATTCGTCGGACCACATACATCAGTATGTATGATTTCCAACAAATTTGTTGCACGCTCCATTGTTCCGGAGAACGGAGTTTTAGTCATCTTGCCCATGAGGCATGGTTCACAAGTACCAAGTGATTCATAATCAAGTGATTCTAAAAGTCCATCAGAATGGAGTTTCTTCATGCGCTTTACACCAATATGACCCAAACGGCAGTGCCACAAATAAGTTGCACTATCATTATCAACTCTGCATCTTTTGGCTTCAATATTATGAATATGTGTATCACTATTATCGAGATTCAACAAAAATAGACCACTCTTCAAGGGTGCATGACCATAAAAGATATTACTCATATAAATAGAATAACCATTATTCTCATATTTAAATGAATAACCGTCTCGCATCAAATAAGATCCAGATATAATGTTCATGCTCAACGCTGGCACCAAATAACAATTATTCAGGTCTAAAACTAATCCTGAAGGTAGAGGTAGAGGTAGCGTGCCGACTGCGATCACATCGACTTTGAAACCATTTCCCACGCGCATCGTCACCTCGTCCTTAGCCAATCTTCGCTTAATCCGTAGTCCATGTTTCAAGTTGCAAATATTAGCAACAAAACCAATATCAAATACACAGGCACTACTGCGAGCATTAGTAAGGTACACATCAATAACATGTATATCACATATACCTTTGTTCACCTTGCCATCCTTCTTATCCACCATATACTTGGGGCAGTTCCGCTTCCAGTGACCAGTCCCTTTGCAGTAGAAGCACTCAGTCTCAGGCTTAGGTCCAGACTTGGGCTTCCTCACTTGAGCAGCAACTTGTTTGCCGTTCTTCTTGAAGTTCCCCTTCTTCCCTTTACCCTTTTTCTTGAAACTGGTGGTCTTGTTCACCATCAACACTTGATGCCCTTTCTTGATTTCTACCTCCACGGCTTTTAGCATCGCGAAGAGCTCGGGAATTGTCTTATCCATCCCTTGCATATTATAGTTCATCACGAAGCTCTTGTAGCTTGGTGGCAGTGATTGAAGAATTCTGTCAATGGCACTATCATCGGGAAGATTAACTCCCAGTTGAATCAAGTGATTGTTATACCCAGACAGACAGAACTATTTTCCTCCATCTTGCAGTTGTAGAACTTATTGGAGAATTCATATCTCTCAATCCGAGCATTTGCTTGAAATATTAACTTCAACTCCTGGAAGATCTCATATGCTCCATGACGTTCAAAACATCGTTGAAGTCCCGGTTCTAAGCCGTAAAGCATGGCACACTGAACTATTGAGTAGTCATCAGCTTTGCTCTGCCAAATGTTCATAACATCTGGCGTTGCTCCTGCAGCGGGTTTGGCACCTAGCGTTGCTTCCAGGACGTAATTCTTCTGTGCAGCAATGAGGATAATCCTCAAGTTACGGACCCAGTCCGTGTAGTTGCTACCATCATCTTTCAACTTAGCTTTCTCTAGGAACGCACTAAAATTCAACGGAACAACAACACGTGCCATCTATCTACAATAACATAGACATGCAAAATACTATCAGGTACTAAGTTCATGATAAATTAAAGTTCAATTAATCAAATTATTTAAGAACTCCCACTTAGATAGACATCCCTCTAATCATCTAAGTGATCACATGATCCAAATCAACTAAACCATGTCCGATCATCACGTGAGATGGAGTAGTTTTCAATGGTGAACATCACTATGTTGATCATATCTACTATATGATTCACGCTCGACCTTTCGGTCTCAGTGTTCCAAGGTCATATCTGCATATGCTAGGCTCATCAAGTTTAACCCGAGTATTCTGCATGTGCAAAACTGGCTTGCACCCGTTGTATGTGAATGTAGAGCTTATCACACCCGATCATCACGTGGTGTCTCGGCACGACGAACTTTCGCAACGGTGCATACTCAGGGAGAACACTTGTACCTTGAAATTTAGTGAGAGATCATCTTATAATGCTACCGTCGAACTAAGCAAAATAAGATGCATAAAGGATAAACATCACATGCAATCAATATAAGTGATATGATATGGCCATCATCATCTTGTGCCTTTAATCTCCATCTCCAAAGCACCGTCATGATCACCATCGTCACCGGCTTGACACCTTGATCTCCATCGAAGCATCGTTGTTGTCTTGCCAACTATTGCTTCTACGACTATCGCTACCGCTTAGTGATAAAGTAAAGTAATTACATGGCGATTGCATTTCTTACAATAAAGCGACAACCATATGGCTCCTGCCAGTTGCCGATAACTCCGTTACAAAACATGATCATCTCATACAATAAAATTTAGCATCATGTCTTGACCATATCACATCACAAGATGCCCTGCAAAAACAAGTTAGACGTCCTCTACTTTGTTGTTGCAGGTTTTACGTGGCTGCTATGGGCTGAGCAAGAACCGTTCTTACCTACGCATCAAAACCACAACGATTTTTCGTCAAGTATGTGATGTTTTAACCTTCAACAAGGACCGGGCGTAGCCACACTCGATTCAACTAAAGTTGGAGAAACTGACACCCGCCAGCCACCTGTGTGCGAAGCACATCGGTATAACCAGTCTCGCGTAAGCGTACACGTAATGTCGGTCCGGGCCGCTTCATCCAACAATACCACGGAATCAAAGTATGACATGCTGGTAAGCAGTATGACTATTATCGCCCACAACTCACCTGTTTTCTACTCGTGCATATAACATCTACGCATAGACCTGGCTCGGATGCCACTGTTCAGGAACGCAGTAATTTCAAAAAAATTCCTACGCACACGCAAGATCATGGTGATTGAGGGAGTCCTGGATTAGGGGGTCCTCGGACTGCCGGACTATATCCTTTGGCTGGACTGTTGGACTATGAAGATGCAAGATTGAAGACTTCGTCCCGTGTTCGGATGGGACTCTCCTTGGCGTGGAAGGCAAGCTTGGCAATTCGTATATGTAGATCTCCTCCCTTGTAACCGCCTCTGTGTAACCCTAGCCCCCTCCGGTGTCTATATAAACCGGAGGGTTTAGTCCGTAGGACAACAACAATCATAATCATAGGCTAGCTTCTAGGGTTTTGCCTCTACGATCTCATGGTAGATCAACTCTTGTAATACTCATATCATCAAGATCAATCAAGCAGGAAGTAGGGTATTACCTCCATCGAGAGGGCCCGAACCTGGGTAAACATTGTGTCCCCCGCCTCCTGTTACCATCCGCCTTAGACGCACAGTTCGGGACCCCCTACCCGAGATCCGCCAGTTTTGACACCGACATTGTTGCTTGCATTGAGAGTTCCACTGTGCCGTCACCATAAAGGCTTGATGGCCCCTTCGGTCATCGGCAACGATGCGATCCAGGGTGAGGTTTTCCTTCCCAAACAGATCTTCGTATTTGGCGACTTCATACTGCGGGCCAACTCGCTTGGCCATCTGGAGCAGATCGAGAGCTACGCCCCTAGCCATCAGGTCAGGTTTGGAAGCTTGAACTATACTGCCGACATCCGCGGAGACTTGATCTTCGACGGATTCGAGCCCATGTCAGGTGCGCCGCACAGTCACGACGAGCATGACTTAGCTCTGCCGTCGGACAGTGTTTGGGAGATCACACCTGTGGCCACTCTGGCCCTCAATCCAGAGCAGATCGCGCCGTTCGAGGACGGGTGGATGGACCTCGCCACGGAGGTCGCGCACTCAGCGGCGATAGAGCCGAATGCTGACCTCACCTCCCATGAGACCTGTGTTGCCGGACACTTGGATTCGTCCCCGGCCACAGGCTCCGAACCGCCTGCGTCCGTGCCTATCGAATCTGATTGGGCATCGATCATGGAGTTTTCCTCCGCGGATATCTTTCAGCACTCGCCCCTGGGCGACGTGCTAAATTCATTAAGGTCTCTCTCCTTGTCAGGAGACCCTTGGCCGAACTATGTCCGGCTTGAGTGGGAAGCAGACGATGTAGAAATTCGTTCCCCACCCACCACCCACTTAATAGCCACTGTCGACGACTTAACCGACATGCTCGATTTCGGCTCCGAAGAAATCGATGTTATGGACGACGATGCAGGAGACGAACAAGAACCACCGCCCACAGGGCGCTGGACTGCCACCTCATCATATGATATATACATGGTGGACACCCCCAAAGAAAGCGATGGAAATAAGGCAACGGAGGATAATCCCCCCGAGAAGCAATCTAAGCACCGGCGTCATCGGCGCCGCTCTAAGCCCCGCCATAGCAAAAGCAGCGATACCGGCACAAGAAACGATAACATCGCGGACAGTGCCAAAGACGAAGACAATCCCCTCCAGCCAGGTTTCGAGCGGGAGGATGGGCAAGCTAGCCCTAAGGAACAGGCGACATATAGAGAATCAGAGGATGACACTTACATGTCCCTCTCCGAAGACGAGGTGAGCCTCGGCGACGAAGAATTTATCGTGCCTGAGGATCCCGTCGAGCAGGAGCGCTTCAAGCGCCGGCTTATAGCCACAGCAAAAAGCCTGAAGAAAAAGCAGCAACAGCTTCAAGCTGATCAAGATCTGCTAGCGGATAGATGGACCGATGTCCTGGCAGCTAAGGAATACGAACTCGAGCGCCCAACCAAGAGTTACCCAAAGCGCAGGTTGCTACCCCAACTCGAGGAGGAAGCACTAAAACCTACACTACCAGCGTACGATGCGGCTGATTGGCCACCTCGTGGCCGAGACAGAGCGGCATATCAGCCCGAAGTCCAGCCCGCACCCCGTCGCCAGTCAAACAAAAACACCAAGGCCCGGGGCAACACGCAGGACCTGCGAGACGTATTAGAAAACAAAGCAGGACATAAAAGATCGATCTACGGATCACGAGGGCGCCCCCCAACGCGTGACGACGACCGTCACACCGGATATACTAAAAGCAAATCCGGCGGGGCCGAATACAGCAGACAAGACTCGTATGAACTGCGTTGTGATATAGCCCGGCACAGAGGCGCCGCACACCCCCTATGCTTCACCGATGAAGTAATGGATCATGAATTCCCAGAAGGGTTTAAACCCGTGAACATTGAATCATATGATGGTACTACAGACCCCGCGGTATGGATAGAGGATTTCTTCCTCCACATTCACATGGCCCGCGGGGATGATCTACACGCCATCAAGTATCTCCCGCTAAAACTCAAAGGGCCGGCTCGGCATTGGTTGAATAGCTTGCCGGCAAACTCCATCGGAAGTTGGGAGAACCTGGCAGACGCATTCCTGGACAACTTCCAGGGCACTTATGTGCAACCACCGGATGCTGATGATTTAAGTCACATAATACAACAGCCCGGAGAGTCAGCCAGGAAATTCTGGACTCGGTTCCTAACTAAAAAGAACCAAATTGTCGACTGTCCGGATGCCGAAGCCCTAGTGGCCTTTAAACATAATATCCGTGACGAGTGGCTCGCCCGACATCTCGGCCAAGAGAAGCCAAAATCCATGGCAGCTCTCACGACACTCATGACCCGCTTTTGCGCGGGCGAGGATAGCTGGTTGGCCCGTAGCAACAACACTGGCACATCAGAGGCTAGAGACAGCAACGGCAAGCCCCAACGCAACAAACACAAATGCCGCAAAAGTCAATGCCGGATTTAGTGGCTCTAAATCCGGTCAGCGGAAAGGGCCACTCAAAAATGACAATTCGGGTCCGTCCAGTCTGGACCGCATACTCGACCGCCAATGCCAAATTCATGGCACCCCAGGAACGCCAGCCAATCATACCAATAGAGAATGCTGGGTCTTCAAACAAGCCGGCAGGTCAGGCACCAAAAACAAAGACGGGGGGTCTCAAAGCGATGATGGCGACGAGGAGCCCAGATCAGCGAATACAGGAGGGCAAAAGAAATTTCCCCCGCAAATCCAAACGGTGAACATGGTAAACAACACCCACATTCCCAACCCGGACCGGATGCGCACCCTTAGGGATGTCAACTTAATGGAACCAGTCGTCCCACAATATAAACTAGGGCCGATCACCTTCAACCGCACGGATCGTCCGGTTAACACTAATCAGGGCAATCCAGCTGCACTAGTCCTCGACCCAATAATTGACGGGTTCCACCTCACACGAGTCCTTATGGACGGAGGCAGCAGTCTAAACCTGCTTTACCAGGACACAGTGTGCAAGATAGGCATCAATCATTCGGTGATCAAGCCCACTAAAGCCACCTTCAGAGGTATTATACCAGGCGTGGAGGCCAGCTGTACAGGCTCCATCGCCCTTGAGGTAGTCTTCGGATCACCAGACAATTACCGTGCCGAAGAGTTAATCTTCGACATCGTCCCCTTTCGTAGTGATTATCAGGCACTGCTCGGACGAACCGCGTTCGCTCGATTCAACGCGGTGCCACATTATGCCTACCGTAAGCTCAAGATGCCCGGTCCGCGCGGCGTCATCATGGTTAATGGCAAGGCCGAACTTTCCCTCGGCACCAAAGAGTATACCGCTGCTTTAACAGCACAAGCAACGAGCGGCACCTTTCAGCCGAACCTCGAGTCAACGGCCAGGCTCCCGGACACCGCCAAAGGACTCTGAACTACTTCGCGGCAGGATAGCCCGGCTCGTCCAGAGCTGAATTAAACACTCCGGCGAAGGCCAGGACAGGCCACATACCGCGGCGCAACCGCTCTCCGGCACACAAACATTTCTTACATTTTCTTTGCAGGTTCATCTTTGCGCCGACCAGGACAGGCGACATGGAAGCAGCTCGAACGTGCAAGGGAATCCTTAGATATTCCCCGCGATGACCATCCGACTATACTCCGGACCCGCACATAGCTTCTTCCCCCCTGGTCTCAGCAGGTTCCATAGTCATATCTCTTTTTTATCACATTAACTGTACTCATACGCATCGACGTACTATTCGAATACAACATGTGGATTTATATGACGCTTATCTGCTGTTATCTCTTATTGAAATTCTTTTGTCAAGTGGCATTCGTACACCACGATATGCCTTAAACATGCCAGGGGCTTCGTTTTACCCATAATACGACAATAAAGTCCGAACACCTTCACGGAAGTTCGGCACCCCGAACCTATAGCATTATATGCATCAGCTCCGAATCATGTCTTGGGTCAAATGTTGGGTTTGCCCGGCTCCCATGTTTTGCTGCCTTATGTTTCGCTATATCGGCTAAGGCGGCACAGGGAGAACTACTGTGATTGTGTCCCGGTTCTTCCGGACGAGCACCTCAGTAGAGAAAGCCGAAAACTGACTGTCATGATACGGCGAGAGCTGGTCAGCTGTTCGAGAGGTTGTAAAATCTTTAAGGATTTCTCCCGCATAATGCCATAACCAATGCAGCGTGCGATGGATCGGTTTTTCTTCCGATCAGGTGCTTATAGAGCCCCTCGTGCGGTCTTCCGAACACCAGGGGCTGCGCCTACCTTCCTTTTCTAAAGCTCCTATGGCTAAGTGAGAGTGATAAAGCCCTATAGTCCAATTGCCTGGTTCGTTGTGTTGAACACCTCCTTCGAAGGACCCAAAACTGGGATAAAGAGTGATCAGGTTTATCCCGAACACCCCCGTACTTCTTACGTGGGGGCAGAAGCCGACGACTGGCCAACTCTCAGGATTAATATATAAAACGGCCGCGCAGGA
This sequence comes from Aegilops tauschii subsp. strangulata, assembly GCF_002575655.3. NCBI lineage: Eukaryota > Viridiplantae > Streptophyta > Magnoliopsida > Poales > Poaceae > Aegilops > Aegilops tauschii. Next base: position 120,266,588 of record NC_053040.3, read on the forward strand.
GGATAAACTTTTATATAACAAGCAATAAAAAATAGAAATGACCTTGTTCAACATTACAAAGGACAACATGATTGTATTCATGGAAATATAATGTCCTTGGTGCATTGCTCCACCGCAAGGCAGGATCCTTTCAGGACACTTTCATAATATAATTCGGGCTTGCGGTGCTCCTTCCCCTCTGGCGGTCCCTCGGTCATCAGCTTCTCAGCATCCATCTTCCCCCAGTGCATCTTTGCGCGGGCGAAGGCCATTTGCGCACCCTCTATACAGACCGACCACTTGATGACGTCAAGTCGAGGGCAGGCACTCACAAGCCGCTTCACGAGCCCGAAGTAGCTGCTTGGAATCGGCTCGGCGGGCCATAGCCGGATAATCAAATCCTTCATGGCTAGTTCGGCCGCCCTATGCAGTTCGATCAGCTATTTCAGTTGATCGGCAAAAGGCACCGGATAATTCGGAGCCAGATACTGCGACCAGAAGAGATTATCCACAGTGTTCCTTTCTTTGGCTCGGTAGAATTGGGCGGCATCCGATATGCTGCGGGGCAGCTCTGCAAATACCCCTGGAGAAATCCGAACTCAAAATTAGAAACATGATTTTCTCCTCAAATACTTGCTTTACATGGAAAAAGCCCTACCCGTCGCGATCTTCCTCGCCTCTTGGATCTCCTGCAGGGCGCCTTGGGTTTCCCCCCGAGCATCGAGCGCGGCCTGTTGAGCTCTGGTGAGTTCGGATTCTTTCTCCGTTAAACTCTGCTCCAAGGCCTCGCATTTCTTCGCGGCCTCTTGAAGCTCTTGCTCAGCTTCAATAACCCTAGCCTCGTGCTTCTCACGAAGGGCCTGCTCTACGGCTGCCTTTTTCTCGGCCTCGGCCACAACCTTCCTAAGAGCCTCGACTTCGGTCATCGTCCCTAGCGCAAATCATGAAATATATTTTATCATACTGGAAATTCGTTCGCACTGAACACGAACAAGGCTTGTGCATACGTAGTTTATCTCCCAACTGCCTTTTGAACTGGCCAAGTTCTTCTTTGGCCCGCTCCAGACTTTGATTCAGTCCGGAGACCTCCGCAGTATGAGAGGCAGCAGTCGCTACAGACGCCTGCTTATAAAAGAAGAGAGATAAAAGTCATCAAGTAAGTCTTCATGCGAACATAAATTTGATCCTCTGTCCGGTTCTTTCTTTCACCGAACAGTGTATCAGGGGCTACTATCCATACTATGACACTCTTCGAAACCTCATAAAACATACCTCAAAGCCTCTTATAAGGCTGATACAGGCTTCATTCAGTCCACTCTCGGCAGACTGAATCTTCTCAATCACCGCACCCATAAGGGCATGGTGTTCATCGACGATGGAGGCGCTCTTCAGCGCCGCCAACAAAGCATCCGGCACCCCTGGATGGACAGAGGTTGCCGGTGGAACAGGCACGCCCCCTCCAGTCGAGGGAGGCCGCCTGCTTGATTCTGGGGCCGTATTGGTCTCCGGAACTGTGTCCGGCTGGGGGCCGAATTCAGGATGGCCCCTGCCGTCGACTCCCATGGAAATCTTCTCCCCCATGTCTCCGGCCCCTGAAGTTTGACCTCCAGGCGCCGCCTTCATGATTTTCCCCGCCTCCTTGGCTGGGGTCCTTCTGGGACGAAGCCTCGGTGTTATTCACATATCTGCGGGAAGGGGCCTTCGGGGGCGTCCCGCTCTCCATAGCATCCGAGCTCAGCAAAACCTCTGATGAGGATTGTTCGGTGCGGGACCTCGCCGGACTACAAAAAATATGACTCAGGTTAAAATATTATGCCATGATGAGTCTCGACGCATAAACGTGTTCGGATTTTATATACTCACGAGTTCACCAGGGGCTGGGCCCTGGGATCCCACGCCGGGCTGCTGTCGGCAGCGGCAGTGGACTCTTCCGGAAAAGGAGTTTTTCCCCTTTTAGGCGACTCGGCCTCCAAGTGTATGGAGGCCGTCCTTTTCTTTCTCCCCCCCCGCTGGGGGTTCGTCTTCCTCCTCCTCCTCGTCTTCTTCGGAGGCAGAACAGGCATTGGAGCCTTCGAATATTGTGTCCGAAGTGCCGCGGCGACGAAGGCCGCCCCGGGTCTTTTTGGCCTCCTTCTCGGCCTTCTTCTGCGGCACCTTGTAAGGCGCCGGGACCAGCATCTTCGTCAGAAGTGAGTCGGCCGGTTCTTCGGGCAGAGGGGCCGGATAGTGGATCCACTCCGCCTTCTTTGTCCAGCCCTAGGAGAGTTGTGGAAAACACATCAAGCATTTCCCTTGGGTTATGCGAATAAAACGTATGATGACTTACCGAGCTTGCAGGGCGGGACAGTTGGTACCCGCGGTCCTCGGCTGAGTCCGGCCATGATTTGCTAGACTTGAAAAGCACCTTCCAGATGTCTTTGTGCGTGGAGCCAAAGAGCTCTCGCAGGGTCTGGTGCTTGGCCGGATCGAATTCCCATAGATTGCAAGTCCGGTGTTGACAAGGCAGGATCCGGCGAACTAACATCACCCGGACTACATTGACAAGTGTGACTCCCGGATAATTAAGCTACAGTAACCCTCTACTAATGATGCCACGTCACCTCGGTTATTGTTGTTAATCTCACGTTAGTTCGAAACCGATTCTAATTCAAATCCAAAATCAAGCAAACAATAAAAGTTTTCAAATATTAAAATTAAATTGTTCGGAGTGAACCAAATATTGCATAGATAATTATGGTGGAGAAACCAAACCTTTATAAAATGTTTAAATAATATGAGATGAATAAAACAGCAGCAAAATAATTATTAAAAAAACCTTTTGTAATTAATAAAATGTCAAACTAATTTATTGAGGACTGGACTTTTGAGTATGGACTAATTTGAAATACTAATTTATAAACAAAGTATATATTTTACTAAAACTAAAATAATAGGATGCAAAACTATAACAGAAAAGGAAAATAAATAAAAGGGTAAAAGATTAAAAAAAAAGAAAAAGCAAAGAGAGAGAGAGAGAGAGCAACCCCCCTCCCTGGACCGAACCCACCTGGGCCGGCCCACCTAACCCACCCGAGCCAGCCCAGTGCCCCCTCGCAGCGGTCTCTCTCCCCCCGCCCTGTTCCTCGGTCTCAGACCGCAACAGGGGCGTCGCCGCCGAACCACCTCGCCGGCCACGCTGCTACAGGCGCCGCGGGGAGGATAAGGACGCCAGCGACGGCCCCCCTGCCTCCTCCGAGAGATCTTTTCCCCCCTTCCCCACGAGCTGCTGCTTGCCCTCTCCGCCTCTCCCATTCCCCACCGCATCCGAGCGCTGCCGTGGCCCTACCGGCGTAACACACGCGGTCCCCGACACCGCCTCGCCTCTCCTCCGCGCCAAGAAGGACCGCCTCGACCTCCTCTTCCTTCCCGACGAATCACCCGAGCAGGAGCGCCTCTGCATCATCCCCTACGTTGCCGTCTTCCTCCTCTTCTCCGACGAGCTTCTCCGTCGATTCCGCCGCACCGAGCCCTCCTCGAGCATGCTTGAGCACATCTGCAGGAGCACTGTGAGCCTGCGCTTCTTTCCCCTCTCTCTCCCGAGCTTTCCGACGCCCGTAGCCCCGTTCCCGTAGCTCGCCCGAAGAACCTCGCCGCCGACGAGCTCGGCGCCGTGGCCATGGTCGCCTTCACATGCGGCCGAGCGCCGCATCGTGCTCCTGGGGTTCCTAGTGGCCCAACGCGCGCGTCTGCTGCTCTCGCCGTGCCCCGTAGCCCCCTGTTCGCCGCTCACCGGAAACCCACCACCACCTGACTCGCCGCCGGCGACGTTCCCGGCCGTCCCCAGCCACGCCACCACCTCCATTCGACGCGGTGTGGACTGGCCATTCGAATGGGCCAAACCACAGCCCCGGGGATGCCCTGTGGGCGAAACCCGAAGCTCACCCGCGCCTCGCCGCCGCATTGGAGCTCGCCGGAGCCCCTCTCCGGTGCCCTGCCGACGTGGCCGGCCGGGCCCCACCCCTGGCTCACTGCCAGTGGGCCCCACGGGCCCCAGTTGACTGGGTTGACCCAGTCAACTGCTGACTGGGCAGCCCAGTGCCAGTGACATGCAGGCCCCGCCGCTTAATTAAACTAATTAAAATGTTTTATAATTAAAAATAATTAGTTAAGCTAAACAGTCACTGACATGTGGGGCCCAGCTGCTAATTAGCCATGTTTAATTAAAATAACCCACTGTCAGTCCACTGTCGATGACAGGTGGGACCCACTGGTCAGTTTGACCTGGTCAGCGAGTCTGTTGACTGCTGACGTCATCCCCACGCAATGCTGACGTCATATTCCTTTTCTGTTAATATAAATAATTCCAGAATATTGTTAAATCTTTCAAAAATCATAAAAAATAATCCGTAGCTCGGATGAAAATGTTTTCTATATGAAAGTTGCTCAGAAAAATCCAACGAATCCGAATACGCGGTCCGTTCATTTGTCACATGCCTCTAGCATGCTGAACATGGAACTTTCCCCCTCCGGCCATCTGTCTGTCACAGGTCCGGAACCGGAAAAACATTCCCGGTTGAATTTCCCCCTTCCCCTATTTCATGTAGACATGCGTTAGGTCACACCCGACACGTCGTATTACCACGTTATGCTTTGTGATGCTATGTTTGCTTTATATTTACTGTTTCTTCCCCCTCTTCTCTCCGGTAGACCCCGAGACCGATGTTGCCCCTGTGATCGACGACGACCCCTCCTTGCCAGAGCAACCAGGCAAGCCCCCCTTGATCACCAGATATCGCCTACTCTACTCTCTACTGCTTGCATTAGAGTAGTGTAGCATGTTCCTGCTTTCGGTTAATCCTATTCTGTTGCATAGCCTGTCATTGTTGCTACAGCTGTTTTCCCTTACCTGCTATCCTACTGCTTAGTATAGGATGCTAGTTTCCCATCAGTGGCCCTACACTCTTGTCCGTCTGCCATGCTATACTACTGGGCCGTGATCACTTCGGGAGGTGATCACGGGTATATAATATATACATTATATACATGACACATGTGGTGACTAAAGTCGGGTCGGCTCGAGGAGTACCCGCAAGTGATTCTGATGAGGGGGCTGAAAGGACAGGTGGCTCCACCCCGGTAGAGGTGGGCCTGGGTTCCTGATGGCCCCCGACTGTTACTTTATGGCGAAGCGACAGGGCAGGTTGAGACCACCTAGGAGAGAGGTGGGCCTGGCCCTGGTCGGCGTTCGCGGTTACTTAACACGCTTAACGAGATCTTGGTATTTGATCTGAGTCTGGCCATTTGGTCTATACGCACTAACCATCTACGCGGGAGTAGTTATGGGTATCCCGGCGTCGTGGTATCAGCCGAAGCCTTCTTGACGTCAGCGACTGAGTGGCGCGCGCCGGATTGGACTGGAACGCCACTAGGCTAGGTCTGCTTCCGGCCGCGTACGCAACGTGCAGGTGTGCATAGGGCGATGGGCCCAGACCCCTGCGCGCATAGGGTTAGACCGGCGTGCTGACCTCTCTGTTGTGCTTAGGTGGGGCTGCGACGTGTTGATCTTACGAGGCCGGGCATGACCCAGAAAAGTGTGTCCGGCCAAATGGGATCGAGCGTGTTGGGTTATGTGGTGCACCCCTGCAGGGAAGTTTATCTATTCGAATAGCCGTGTCCCTCGGTAAAAGGACGACCCAGAGTTGTACCTTGACCTTATGACAACTAGAACTGGATACTGAATAAAATACACCCTTCCAAGTGCCAGATACAACCCGGTGATCGCTCTCTAACAGGGCGACGAGGAGGGGATCGCCGGGTAGGATTATGCTATACGATGCTACTTGGAGGACTTCAATCTACTCTCTTCTACATGCTGCAAGATGGAGATGGCCAGAAGCGTAGTCTTCGACAGGACTAGCTATCCCCCTCTTATTTTGGCATTCTACAGTTCAGTCCACTGATATGGCCCTTTACACATATATCCATGCATATGTAGTGTAGCTCCTTGCTTGCGAGTACTTTGGATGAGTACTCACGGTTGCTTTTCTCCCTCTTTTCCCCTTCCTATACCTGATTGTCGCAACCAGATGCTGGAGTCCAGGAGCTAGAGATCCCGAGGATGATTCTACATGGAGTTCGGCTTCGAGGAGTAGTTAGGAGGTCCCAGGCAGGAGGCCTTGCCTTTTCGATCGTTGCTACTTTTGTGCTAGCCTTCTTAAGGCAAACTTGTTTAACTTATGTCTGTACTCAGATATTGTTGCTTCCGCTGACTCGTCTATGATCGAGCACTTGTATTCGAGCCCTCGAGGCCCCTGGCTTGTATTATGATGCTTGTATGACTTATTTATGTTTTAGAGTTGTGTTGTGATATCTTCCCGTGAGTCCCTGATCTTGATCGTACACATTTGCGTGCATGATTAGTGTACGGTCAAACCGGGGGCGTCACAACAAGTTCGATGTTCTTGTCCTCCATATCTTTAACACGTGTCTGGAGCACCGACAGTTCGTCGGACGAAGACCAGTTCAAGCCCTTCTGTGACCAAGGACGTAAGTCGCAGAGGGGCTCCGGATCGAAACTCGGGAGCAGCGACCCATTCCGCGCCGCGCGGCTCAGCGATGTAAAACCACTGCTGTTGCCACTCCTTGACGGAATCATTAAAGGTACCTGTTGGCCATGTGACGTTGGGCATCTTGCTCACCATAGCACCCCCGCACTCGGCGTGCTCGCCGCTCACTACCTTGGGCTTCACATTAAAGATCTTCAGCCATAAGCCGAAGTGTGGCGAGATGCGGAGAAAAGCCTCGCACACGATGATGAATGTCGAGATGTTGAGGAAGGAATTGGGGGATAGATCGTGAAAATCGATCCCGTAATAATACATGATGCCGCAAACGAACGAGTGGAGGGAAAACCCTAGCCCGCGGACAAAGTGAGGGAGGAATACAACCCTCTCGTGGGGTTCCGGAGTAGGGACGATCTGTCCCGCCGTCGGGAGACGGTGGCCGATTTTCTTGGCCACATACCCGGCCTCCCAAAGCTTTTTGATATCCTTCTCCCGGACGGTAGAGGCCATCCACTTGCCTCTTGCTCCGGTTCCGGACATTTTCGGAAGACCTCTGTGGGCGGAAAAGATGAACGCTCGGGCGCTGGAGCTCGAGCGGAAGGGAATGGATTAGGAAGAGGAAAGCATGGGTGCGAAAGGGAGTCCTTATCCCCTTATAAAGGCAGCAGGGATTCTGCGCCTCCCCACTTGCTTGGTAAACCTGCTTATTCCCCAAGCGCTGTGATTGATGGCACGGTTGGGTTACCCACACCCGTATTGATGAGAAATCCCGTGATAAGGGGACACGAACTCTGCTTTGACAAGACGTGCCAAGAAAACCGCCTCGCAATATGTGCAGTAGCTGGTTGAAAAAAACGGTTCGAATAATGACCGGGCTGTGGCGTGATGTCACGCTATGAAATTTGTCAGCAGATTAGATTTGTGGGATATTATACTCTCTACGGTGGTATGTGGAATTTGTTTTGCAGAGCCGGACACGATCCTCGTGTTCAAAATCTTCTATGAAGTATTCGGAGGAGGAACCTGCCTTGCAATGCCGAAGACAATCTGCGCGGCGGACTCATCGTCATTGAAGCCTGGTTCAGGGGCTACTGAGGGAGTCCTGGATTAGGGGGTCCTCGGACTGCCGGACTATATCCTTTGGCCGGACTGTATGACTATTATCGCCCACAACTCACCTGTGTTCTACTCGTGCATATAACATCTACGCATAGACCTGGCTCGGATGCCACTGTTTAGGAACGCAGTAATTTAAAAAAATTCCTACGCAGATGCAAGATCATGGTGATTGAGGGAGTCCTGGATTAGGGGGTCCTCGGACTGCCGGACTATATCCTTTGGCCGGACTGTTGGACTATGAAGATGCAAGATTGAAGACTTCGTCCCGTGTCCGGATGGGACTCTCGTTGGCATGGAAGGCAAGCTTGGCAATTCGGATATGTAGATCTCCCCCCTTGTAACCGCCTCTGTGTAACCCTAGCCCCCTCCGGTGTCTATATAAACCGGAGGGTTTAGTCCGTAGGACAACAACAATCATAATCATAGGCTAGCTTCTAGGGTTTAGCCTCTACGATCTCGTGGTAGATCAACTCTTGTAATACTCATATCATCAAGATCAATCAAGCAGGAAGTAGGGTATTACCTCCATCGAGAGGGCCTGAACCTGGGTAAACATTGTGTCCCCCGCCTCCTGTTACCATCCGCCTTAGACGCACAGTTCGGGACCCCCTACCCGAGATCCGCCGGTTTTGACACCGACAGTGATGCATAGCAACGAGAGGGGAGAGTGTTGTCCACGTACCCTCGTAGACCGAAAGCGGAAGCGTTATGACAACGCGGTTGATGTAGTCGTACGTCTTCACGATTCGACCGATCCTAGTACCGAAAGTACGACACCTCCGCGATCTGCACACGTTCAGCTCGGTGATGTCCCACGAACTCTTGATCTAGCTGAGTGTCGAGGGAGAGCTTCGTCAGCACGACGGCGTGATGACGGTGATGATGAAGATACTGGCGCAGAGCTTCGCCTAAGCACTGCAACGATATGACCGAGGTGGATTATGGTGGAGGGGGGCACCGCACACGACTAAGACAATGTCTGTTGTTGTGTTCTAGGGTGCCCTCTGCCCCCGTATATAAAGGAGCAAGGGGGGAGGCCGGCCGGCCCTTGGGGCGCGCCAAGGAGGGGAGGAGTCCTCCTCCTAGTAGGAGTAGGACTCCCCCTTTCCTAGTCCAACTAGGAGGAGGAAGGGGGAAGGAAGGAGAGGGAGAGAGGGAGGGAAAGAGGGGGCGCCGCCCCCTCCTTGTTCAATTCAGACTCCTCAAGGAGGGCGCGCGACCAGCCCTATGGCTCCCTCCACTCTCTCTCACAAGGCCCATGTTGGCCCATTAGTCCCCCCGGGGGTTCCGATAACCCCCGGGCACTCCGATAATTATCCGATGACCCCCGGAATTCATCCGGTGTCCGAATATAGTCATCCAATATATCAATCTTTATGTATCGACCATTTCGAGACTCCTCGTCATGTCCGTGATCACATCCGGGACTCCGAACTATCTTCGGTACATCAAAACACATAAACTCATAATACCGATCGTCATCGAATGTTAAGCGTGCGGACCCTACGGGTTCGAGAACTATGTAGACATTACCGAGACACGTCTCCGGTCAATAACCAATAGCGGACCCTGGATGTTCATATTGTCTCCCACATATTCTACGAAGATCTTTATAGGTCAAACAGCTTAACAACATATGTTGTTCCCTTTGTCATCGGTATGTTACTTGCCCGAGATTCGATCGTCGGTATCTCAATACCTAGTTCAATCTCGTTACCGGCAAGTCTCTTTACTCGTTCCGTAATGCATCATCCCGCAACTAACTCATTAGTCACATTGCTTGCAAGGCTTATAGTGATGTGCATTACCGAGAGGGCCCAGAGATACCTCTCCGACAATCGGAGTGACAAATTCTAATCTCGATCTATGCCAACTCAACAAGTACCATCGGAGACACCCGTAGAGCACCTTTATGATCACCCAGTTACGTTGTGATGTTTGGTAGCACACTAAGTGTTCCTCCGTTATTCAGGAGTTGCATAATCTCATAGTTATTGGAACATGTATAAGTCATGAAGAAAGCAATTGCAGATAAACTAAACGATCAAGTGCTAGGCTAAGATAATGGGTCAAGTCAATCACATCATTCTCTAATGATGTGATCCCGTTAATCAAATGACAAATCATGTCTATGGCTAGGAAACTTAACCATCTTTGATTCAACAAGCTAGTCAAGTAGAGGCATACTAGTGACACTCTGTTTGTCTATGTATTCACACATGTACTAAGTTTCCGGTTAATACAATTCTAGCATGAATAATAAACATTTATCATGATATAAGGAAATAAATAATAACTTTATTATTGCCTCTACGGCATATTTCCTTCAATAATTGCTAACATGATTCAGACGGACTTAAGCATCGCTATGGATGAGAAGGTCTCATCGTAGTCAACTCCTTGAACTTGTCGAAAACCTTTCGCAACAAGTCGAGCTTTGTTGACAGTAATATTACCGTCAGCGTGAGTCTTCTTCTTGAAGATCCATTTATTCTCTATGGCTTGCCGATCATCGGGCAAGTCAACCAAAGTCCACACTTTGTTCTCATACATGGATCCCATCTCAGATTTCATGGCCTCAAGCCATTTCGCAGAATCTGGGCTCATCATCGCTTCCTCATAGTTCGTAGGTTCGTCATGGTCAAGTAACATGACCTCCAGAATAGGATTACTGTACCACTCTGGTGCGAATCTTACTCTGGTTGACCTACGAGGTTTGGTAGTAACTTGATCAGAAGTTTCATGATCATCATCACTAGCTTCCTCACTTACTGGTGTAGGAATCACTGGAACTGATTCTGTGATGGACTACTTTCTAATAAGGGAGTAGGTACAGTTACCTCATCAAGTTCTACTTTCCTCCCACTCACTTCTTTCGAGAGAAACTCCTTCTCTAGAAAGGATCCATTCTTAGCAACGAATATCTTGCCTTCGGATCTGTGATAGAAGGTGTACCAACAGTCTCCTTTGGGTATCGTATGGAGACACATTTCTCCGATTTGGGTTCGAACTTATCAGGTTGAAGCTTTTTCACATAAGCATCGCAGCCCCAAACTTTAAGAAATGACAACTTGGGTTTCTTGCCAAACCACAGTTCATATGGTGTCGTCTCAACGGATTTAGATGGTGCCCTATTTAACTTGAATGCAGCCGTCTCTAAAGCATAACCCCAAAATGATAGCGGTAAATCAGTAAGAGACATCATAGATCGCACCATATCTAATAAAGTACGATTACGACGTCCGGACACACCATTACGCCGTGGTGTTCCGGGTGGCGTGAGTTGCGAAAATATTCCACATTGTTTCAAATGAAGACCAAACTCGTAACTCAAATATTCTCCTCCACGATCAGATCGTAGAAACTTTATTTTCTTGTTACAATGATTTTCCACTTTTCTCGGAAATTCTTTGAACTTTTCAAATGTTTCAGACTTATGTTTCATCAAGTAGATATACCCATATCTTCTCAAATCATCTGTGAAGGTCAGAAAATAACGATACCCGCCGCGAGCATCAACACTCATCGGACCGCATACATCAGTATGTATTATTTCCAACAAGTCTGTTGCTCGCTCCATTGTTCCGGAGAACGGAGTCTTAGTCATCTTGCCCATGAGGCATGGTTCGCAAGCATCAAGTGATTCCAAAAGTCCATCAGCATGGAGTTTCTTCATGCGCTTTATACCAATATGACCTAAACAGCAGTGCCATAAATAAGTTGCACTATCATTATTAAACTTATATCTTTTGGCTTCAATACTATGAATATGTGTATCATTACTATCAAGATTTAGTAAAAATAGACCACTCATCAAGGGTGCATGACCATAAAAGATATTATTCATATACTAGTTAATTGCCCGTGCGTTGCAACGGGACATAACAAATCATGTGAAACATGTATATCTCTAAGAGCACATTGAACAATGTCAACTATAGTTTCATGTTATAAATGACCCTTCTTCATCTTCTTCATCACTATCTCCACTCCTCATTCCAAACTGATCATCGTCCTTAATGGCACATCTGGCTATCAGTCAAATTTTAGGCAAGGGGATACATGGTAGCTTCAGAAAACACGAGAAAGTTTAGTAACTTTAGAGAAGTTTTAGGGTGAATATGGAACATAAGTAGTGATAAATATTTAATGGCATGGTACAACATATATTGTTATAACTCACACTGAAGGTACAAACACCAGAAAGGGTTTTTCTGAAGAAAGGGTTATCATTGCGTACAATTCGAAGTAGGCATAGAATATACTCCCTTTGTAAACTTTTATAAGTTGTCACCTAAAATGTCTTCAAAAAGTTTACACAGGGAATACCTTTTCATAGCACAATACCAATTACACAAGATTTTTCAAGTGCCTCTAGTTGTTCTTCTATACGTACAGCGTGTACTTGCAGCTAAGATTGTATTCCATCTCTCCAAACAGGGGAACATAACTACAGGGTAAGCATGAGTTATATTAGGACTCGAGGATGCACATGATGCAGGCAAAAAACAAAAACAAGGCAGTTGCAGCCACTGGAATGGAATAAATTCATTGTACTGACCGGTCAGGCCAATGTATTAGGTAACGGCCAATGTTATCCGCACCCAGCCCACGCAATGATCACACAAGGAAAGCATATCAAGCATATCATCATATAATATGAACAGAAATATTACTAAGTAAGCAAATGGTTCCTGGAGAACCATGTACTGTGTTGCTAACGATGTGCATGCCCAACGATGGTGATAAAGCTTGTTGGGAAAGCGTCATCAGAGAAGCAAAATAGCAAGAAACTCTTTCATAGTCCCATAGATTACAAGAGGAGCAGCAAATTACTCCCTCCGTTCGTAAATATAATGCTTTTTAGAGATTTCAATACAAACTACATACGGATCTATATAAACGCATTTTAGAGTGTAGACTCACTTATTTTGCTCCGTATATGTAGTCCGTATTGGAATGTCTAAATGACTTATATTTAGGAACGATGGGAGTATAATGGAAGACAGAACATCCATGCGTCAAAATCCTTAAATAAAATAAGAAACTCTATGGTTCACAACCATGTAAATTGAATAGAATTTTCTAGGAAACGATCCTACACCTTATTCCCTGTCATTATACCTTAGACTCTAAAGCCATTTTTTGAGGGTGCCAACAGGATGTATCGCGTGCCTTCTCCCAATGCTGCAATCACTCCCACTCAAATTCTCTCCATACAACAACATATAATTATCTCGATAACAATGCGGTACACATTTTGGGAACTGTGCATTGCTCACTTGCTGTAACTCTATTTTCTGCATTTCCTGTAAATTTTAGCAATACACAGTGGCATCCGTGCTCAGTCCTAGGCTGAGCTGCATGACAATGGAAGCACACATTGTGATCACAAATTCCAGGAATATCAGTCGTAGTGTGGTGAAGAATTCAAGCTCCATCAAAGCGAGACAAATTCCAAAGTGAACCTATCACCATGCCAAAATCACCATCAAAAGTCTTAACTTAATTATTAGTACAGAACCATTATGGTGGATCTTCCACTGGTCAAAAGTTCACATACAAAAGACAAATAAAATATTTAGAATCTTGAAAACTACATGTCATAGTATTGATACAGCGCAGGCATTATTGTTAACACATTCTTTAGTGAAAAAGGTGATCCAAAAATTTGGGATGGAATTCTATATACATGTAGAGACATGTCCTGTCTACACAAAATTAATGGAAGAATGTAAACGAAAGATTACGCTGGATTGCATGCAGTCATGACAACATGCTAATTAAGCTCAAACTGAGAAAAATTCCAAAGTGTATTAGTTCCTTTCAAGCCTTTTCTCAGAGCAAGAACATATGGATGATGAAGTTCCTTTTCATTTTTATCTTCTTCGGGGGAGAGAAATAGTTTGCCAAATAATCATCGCAAACCATACATAGAACAATTGCATCAATGGTCGAAGATTTACGTAGTCTCGTAAATGTGGTGATTCTTGCAAGACAAATTATTTTTTAAATTTACGTATTGTGTTGATTTGCAAGGCTTTACGCTTTTTCTGTCTTGAAAATATTTAAATCTTCGTGTTTTTCTCCGATTGCAAGGAAAGATGATGCTACATTGCACGTAGATATAAGAATATGCAAATGATGCTCAAAGCAAGTATAATTGCTCAGTGAAGTTTTCAATAGAAAATGGAACGCAAAATATGAAAATGAACAGAGAGGTATGTGCTCTTCTTGACGCAGACCCACCTCAATCTTGTGGAGCCAGGCAAAGGCCTTGTCTACTTGCTCCGTCTCCCAGTCGTTGATGACAACCACCCCCCTCTCGAACCAATTTTTCATCTTGTCCACCTCCGCCATCTACCACACCACCACCTTCGTCCCCATGTCCTCCTTCTTCACCTGATACATCTCCACTGGCGGTGTTGTGCCCCTCGGGACAACCTCCAGGTCAATGTACGACACCCTGTTGTTGCTGCCGCTCCTGCTGGCTGGTGTGGCGATGTAACATTAATCGATGAGTATGCTTGCATAACGTACAAAGGCTTATAAAATTATAATCCAGCAGTTGTTCTTGAACATGTTAATTAGTTCTTCTCAAGTAACATGAACAGTCATTCATCAACTTGCATCTGGACACTAACGAAGTTGAATACAATATTATTAGTGCAATTCCATAGAAGGAACTACTGTACAACAGAAAAATGAAAACATTAAATGGTGGATAAATTGAACCGATCATGGCATAGTAACGAAATTCCAAACAATATATTTATCACTTGAATTCCCTAATTTTGAATACTGAAAAGATACACATGAACCTGCAGACTAATATGAACACTAATATTGTACGTAGGAATTCTTGCAACAGGGCAACAAGACGACCTTGGGCATGGCATGAGAACGTGATGCATGGACTGGCACGTCTGATTCCGACCTCGGTGGCTTCGCGTGTGGACTGTGGAGGCTGCACGACGTGAGGAGGTGGCACCACATGAGGAGGCAAGAACAACATGAGAAAATCTCATCCGTGAAGTGCCTGCAACACAACAACACACAAACAATTCGAAATCAGGAACTTGCAGATTATGAGTCCCTCGCGACTAACCTGGAGAATCAGAGGAGGATGTAGGGGCTAGATGAACTATGAGAGGAAGGGGAGAACTGGGACGTGGGCTGGCGACAGAGGATTCGACGGCGTCCCGATAAGCAGGCCCGGCGGTGGCGGCGGAAGGCCAGGAGCACTTGCCAAAGCCCCCATTGGCGACATCGACGAAGTAGCTCCGAACAGCGGCAACCAATCCTTCGTTCCCCGCGTCGGTGGCCTCGGGGCGTCGCTGGCGAGTGGTCGCCGATGCGAGATGGGAGGCACAAGCACGTCCGACGGGAGATTGAAGACAGAAGCGCGAGACGGGAGAGGGAGGGGACGGGCGGCGCCGAATGCGATGTCGATCATTGGGGCGGCGGCCAGATCGTGATGGGGATAGTGCTAGGTGGGTGCGTGCTTTCTTTCCGTGAGGCGAGAGGGAGGCGGCTGAGGTGATACGAGAAAAATCAGGACATGCCAAAATAAATCGCTGGGAAGTGGAGGAGGCCGGAAGAAGCGAGGATGGATCGACGAAACTAAAGACGTAAGAGGGGAAACGGAACCTTAGGTTCTTTTAGATAGTAGAGAAATAAAACAACCATTATTCTTCGATTTAAATGAATAACCGTCTCGCATCAAACTAGATCCAGATATAATGTTCATGCTTAACTCTGGCACCAAATAACAATTATTCAGGTCTAAAACTAATCCCAAAGGTGGATGTAGAGGTAGCATGCCGACGGCGATCACATCGACTTTGGAACCATTTCCCACGCGCATCATCACCTCGTCCTTAGCCAATCTTCGCTTAATCCGTAGCCCCTGTTTCGAGTTGCAAATATTAGCAACAGGACCAGTATCAAATACCCAGGTGCTACTGCGAGCATTAGTAAGGTACACATCAATAACATGTATATCAAACATACCTTTCACTTTGCCATCCTTCTTTTCCGCCAAATACTTGGGGTAGTTCCCCTTCCAGTGACCAGTCCCTGTGTAGTAGAAGCACTCAGTCTCAGGCTTAGGTCCAGACTTGGGCTTCTTCACTTGAGCAGCAACTTGCTTGCCGTTCTTCTTGAAGTTCCCCTTCTTCCCTTTGCCCTTTGTGACAGCCTGATTTTTGGCCCTTTCTTTTTCTTTTGTTTTTCTGAGGTTTTTTCTTGAGTTTTCTTTTACCGTGGCTTTGTGGTCTGGAAAGTGAAGAAGATGAACTCTTCTTTGCTTCCAGAGTGGCTTGTCATACCCAAATCCTTCCCTAGACCCTGTCATTTTTCATCCTAGCCCAAATTCCAATATTCTTTTTATTGGGAATATTCCTTTTCTATTAAAGGAATAACTCAAATTGCCCTAGGTTGTGAAGCAACCTTTATTTCCATCACTCCTAAAATTCCCAAATAATTCTCATAAATTGTTTGGATCATATCTTTCTCAAATATGGGAAAATATTTCATTTGTCATGTTTACCATCATGCTCAAATAATTCATTTCCTATTCTGCCCTAAATGGCACATTGTGAAGCAGGTGCTATTTTCCTTTTCCCAATTGACCTCAAACTCCTTGGACACCTTTTCCTGCCCATATCATTGCCACATGCCAAAATGCAACCTCATTTGCCTAGTAATTATTTAATTATGATTTTCCAAAGTTTCTATCCAGAAAGAAGCTTTGTGAAGGAGGTGCAAGCTAGGCATATCCAAATGAGTTGCCATTTTGCATGGTCCTTCATATCATCATATCATAGCCCTCCACCAAAGTAGAGCTCATGTCATGCCTCCATGTGAGCTCATCTTCAATTCTTTGATTCTCTCCAAAATTTCAGTTTGTGAAGCAAGTATATTTTATCTTGCTCCATTATGGCTGCCAAGTTTTCTAGGCCTTCTATTGTCCATATAACTTACCTCCACCCATTTTGGGAATGTTTCATCAAGCCATTATTTCTCTAGAATTTTTGCAAGTTTCTGTCCAGAGGAAATGTTTGTGAAGCAAGTACCAGTTTGGCTTGGCCAATTGGTATGAGACTTTTTGAGCATCTTCATAGGACCAAATGACTCTGCCTTGCCCAATTTGAGCTCAAGTTGATGCTTCATCAGAGTGCATCATCCAAATCTTGATTCTGGACCATATTTGGCAGTTGCAAAGCAACTCTGTTAAATCTTGATCCAAACCCCTCCATAGTTACCAGGATGTAAGTCCTTCTTTACCTCAACCTCTTAGACAACTCCATTTGACCCAATCACCTCCCTGTTGAGCAGCAGTACACGATCAAGTTTACTGGAGTAAACTTCAGGTGTTAACTGCCATTTAACCATGTCACTTTTCACCAAACTACCACCGCAGTTGCAACCTCCCCAGGAAGGACAAGCCCCCAGACATTGTTTGGCCGGCCATGTACCACTGTGTGCACCAGTGCACCCGGTGATCACGAGCTTTGGCATGCAATGCGCGCGCTCTGCTGGCGTTGGCCGCGTCCAGGGCGTCTTCTTGCTCGGGCCCCTCTCCCTCTCGTCGCCTTCGCGCTCGTGAGCCCGTCCAACAGCTGGCCTGCGTCGTCGTCCTCATGGAGCCCTCTTCCCCTCCATCAGCCCCTCCGTCAGCTCTCGTCGCCGCGCGCCCACGGGAAGCCTGTAGCCGACCGGGCATTTATGGCGTTCGGCCTCTTCTCCTCTTGTCCACGAGCTCGGCCTTGTCTCCGTGAGCCCCGCCCTTCGTCCGTTCCCTCTCCGTCGCCTTCCCGAGGTCGTTCGACCTCACCACCAGCCCCCCCTCACTCCCAGCAACCTCCCCATCCATCCGCCCGAGCCTCTAGAGCTCTCCCGCTCCACCATTACCGCCATGGCCGCGGGCCTCCTCATCCTAAATTCGCGGCCACCAGAGCCCTACTCTTCCCCTAGCCACCACCCTCGGTTTCCCCGGAGTCCGGCGAACCTCCCTATCCTCTCTCCACCTCGCCGGAGCACCCCTAGGGCCGTGCCCCGAGAGCGGCCGCCGCTCTCTGCCGCCTCCCTGTCGCCACGAGCCCCGTCGCCCCTGGTCCTCCCCGGCGCCCTTTTCTCGTCTGGGTGGGCGCGGCACTCCACCCCGAACCGGCCGGTGCTCTCGCCTGAGCCTGGGACGGCTGGAGCTGCCCGCCCCGTCGCCAGTCTCCTCCCTGCACCCCTCCTCTGTTTCCATCAGGGCGCAGCGAGGAGGAGGAAGAAGACAGGAGCCTGGCGGGCCCCATCTCCTAGCAGCCCCACCTGTCGGCGGGTAGGCGTTGACCCCGCCTGCCTAGCTGGATAAGTGACGGGCCCCACCACCCATGGGACCCACACGTCAGCGTCACACGCCTCGGTCCTGCCTCGGCTGACCGGATTAAGTGGAGGCGTACTCGGTTGAGTACATTTTCACCTTCGGGAAAGCGCATTTTCCCTGTGCTTCAGCTCAAAGTACGCTTTTTTTACTGAAAGCGTATTTCCTCTCTGTTTTAGCCCAGAATGCGTTTTCTTAATCAGAAAGCGTATTTCTAACTTTGCGCCTCTGTCTTATCCACTCAGGGACTTGTTTGTGATGATATTTTTGCAGAAAAGTCCCTGAACTTCAACCCTTCATATCTTTTTAACCACAACTCCAAATGAGGTGATTCCAAAGCCCACTTCTTCGTCTCGTCGAGCCCGTTCTGTTGGTTTCATTTTCACTATGATTTTACATTGTGAAAATGACCATTTTGCCCTTGCCGTTAACCAGCCCCTTTCGAGAGAGAAGTGTTTCCGGCGAATCTTTCTGCGATCTTTCCGCACATCTTCCCGGTGTTTTCTTCATCCCCAGGCAAGCCACAATACCCACTTGCATGATAGTCATGCAGTAGCCATGGTTTTCAACTTGAATATTTATTAAATGTTTGCTTGTTTAAAATATGGTTATCATTGTTTCGGTAATGCTTCTGGGTTAGTGCTTACCTTCTTGCTATGTTGTTATGCACCTGGTTATCATGCCCTGCTAGTTGCCAGTATTCCTTTCATATGCTTATGCTTGCTAGTAGTACATGTTGATGTTGGTAATGGTCTTCGGTGCATGACGACCATCCGTCCCGAGTACCGTTGTTATACATGTTCCATTGCATCCAGTTGGTTAAATGCTTGCATGCTTGCATTGTTGTTATGTTCATGCATGATGTTTATGGTTGATGCTAGTGGTCATGTTATGCTATGAGTAGTGTTGCACTTGTAATATTTATGCTCGTCATTATGCCATGTTCAGTTGGAGATTATTCATAGTTGATATGGTGGATAGTTATGTTGCATCCCGTGCTTATGTTGATATCATTCTCATGCTTTGTATATGCATCATGTTATTTTATCATGGCTCAGCATATTGCATTCAAGTTTAACCAGATTAAATTGAACTTGAACATCTGTTGGCTGAGTCATGGTGCCACCATATCGAAACTGACCAGTGCAACCACGCTTCCCTTATGGGAAGGTCCTAACTGGGTCTATTGTTGTGCCTCTCGCCGGTGCCTCCAACTAGGGAAGGTTATGGGCGTGCTTACCCTGGTCAGGTAGGCGGACATAACCTTGTGTGCCCATAGATTGGATGATAAGCGCTTTTGTCCCTGTTTGGGACGGACCACAATGGTGGTCGTTGTGTCTTTGGTAGACACGGGGCCACCCAGGACTTAGCCCAAAGGGGAGTTGGTCGGAGTGGCCGGGAGAGTGTCATGGCAGTAGATCGGTTTTGTCGGAACACCGTTGGTCCACCCGAATGGGAGTGCGAGGCCATGGGTTCCGTGGTGTGGGTACAGTGTACTAACCTCTGCAGAGTGTACATTAAATCTATCGATAGCCGCGCCCGCGGATAAGGGCCCAGTTCGTGTCGGTCCCACAATGAGTCAACAATATTAATAATAACTTGATTAATGACAACCCCGGTTCGACGATGAGATAAGTTGGTTGTGATCGCCGGAAAGATCACCGTTTGAGACCAAGTGTTGGTCATGGTTGTGATCGCCGGAATGATCACCGTGGTATCGAGGATACCGAGTCGTTGGGTATTCGTGATATTGTGCGAGAATCGTGGGTAAAAATCAAGCTCCTTGTGGTCATTTAATGATTACTACGGTATTGTTTATACCAAGCTTGATTTGATCCTGAGATGATCGTGTGATGTCCGAGGTTGGTAAGTGATGCATGTGATGGTTACGAGGTAACCCGAGCAGAATAAATAGTGCATATAGTGTCTTCATGTTGCATGCTAGTATCGTCGAATTCATATGTTCATGCTATGCTCATGTTGTTCTAGCTGTATCATGTTCATGTTGCTCATGTCATGTTGTCATAAGGATCTCATGATAATCCCTGATTAACTTGTAATTGCCATGCTGTTGTTTGTCTTGAATGCTTCTGGTTAATTGTGAGCTTGCAAGTACATTCAATGTACTGACCTGGCGTGTCATGCCAGCTTGCAGGTCGCGCCTGGATTACTTGCTTGTTTTGTGTTGTTCCTGTGTTCGCGAGCTAGGATAAGCGTTCCAGCCAGAGTCCCTGCGGAGTGGAGTTCACCACCATTGTCGTTGTTCCGCTGCTAGAAGTTTTTTTCCGCTGCTTCGAGTTGTTCTGCTGCTTGCATAGAGCAACTGAGGATGGCGTAGTGTCGCCGTGCCGATGTTATTCATTGTAATATCGGAGACCTTGTATTCATATCCGTGTAATAATAGAAAGCTGGTTTGTTCTATGCTAAGCAGTGCCGTATTCTAGAAGACTTCACCTCGATCTCTGGGCTGGAATACGGGGCGTTCCGGTTTTCTCTAAGCCGGGGTGCCACAGGCTTGGCATCAGAGCAGGTCTGGCTGTAGGATGCCTTAGCCCGCGTGAACGTTAGAAAGCGGTAGTATAGACCCCAGTTGGTTTGTTGCACTTGATTGTTGAATTTGTTTGTCGCATAGCATGCATATAGATTATTATTTTGTCACTAACGGTTGATCTTGTGAGTATAGGCGGCATCGTTTTCGGTCCACTGCCTGCACCCTCCTTCTTAGCATGCCTGCCCCTCGGTGTGATGCGACCACATCATCATCCATGCCCTTCATCTCGTCCCCTTGGCAACCCTTGCTGATCTTTGTTATCAGAAAAGGGCAATGCCAATAAACCCAGTCTTCCATTGTTATCTTGCCATGTCATTTCATTCTTTGGACGGGTACGATTCCCTTCGTACGCTTGATAATGAGGTGGTCGTGACTTTTGTGTCTCGCTACTTGATCGTCAAGTCCGTTCTCACCTGTGTATCCATCTAGATCCAGCCACTGTTCAGCCAGTGCTTGGTGTAGCTTCGGTTACGCCAACTCCTTCCACACACGGATATAATTTTCGTGCACACCGCCACAGCATATTTGACCGTAATAACGGAGTTTTCGTGCGATTTGTGTGCTTAGGTGTGCATGCATATTATGGTGTGAGTAGCAGTAATATGTGATGATTGCTTGATTAATTAAATTAGTAGTATGCTTGTGTGCTTTTGTTTTAGTCGTTTCTTTTGTTTCTTTCTTTGGGCCTTCGGTGTTACAAATTTTCCCCCTATTAAAGTTGCTCGTCAGCCGACACCGGACCCGAAGAGTCAGCAAGAAATGCATATATTTGGAAACTCAGCTAAACAGAATGGAATTGTCAGCAGACTGCAGTGAAATTGGAAATAGCTCGTCTGAATACAAAAGAAATCCTGGATGGAATGTCAGTACAAAGTTTGCATTAACGTGCACTCCTCATACCAGAAATGATCAAATCAGCAAGAAGATAAATTGTGTGCAAGGTTGACAAAATATTATCAAAGGTATGGCTCAGATACAAGTGTAATTTTTCGTTGAGGATGAATTTGGAACCCGAGGTACCTGGAAGCAAGCAAAAATATGGCATGTCCTCAGAAAGGAGGATAGTCCTACAAAACCCCGTTTCATACAAGAAATCAATAACAAAAATTTTAAGATGGTTATATATGTGGAAATCGGTCCGCATATCACAATAAGAAGTTTCTGGTGTAAGTAACCCAAGCTTCCCTCGCAAGATACCCGAGAAGCTTCCAAGGCAAGAGTCATCTATCTTCTTCAGTACGATACATGGATGATTTCCCGTACAAGGTACTCTGCCTTCTTCAGTAAGCAACCGCAAAAGCTTCTGGCATAAGGTACTGAGTCTTTCCCCAGCAAAGTCTTTAAGGGGGTAAGCTTCTGAAGCACGATACCCAGTCTTCTTCAGCAAGCTGTCCGATGAAAGTTTCGAGCACAAGCCAGCCAATCTTCCTCAGTAAGACATTGGTACAAGGTAGTACACTGTGAATTGACAGCATATGGCAGTGAATCTCAAGAATCAGATCCGCAACATTTTGGTCAGAAGCAAGAATCAGTCAGAACTTGAGGGGAGTTAAAACTGCCATTTAAATGGGGTACCTTGTCAAAAAAATGAGGATAGGCTAGGATTGCCGAAAAATTGTACCGACCGTACCTATGGTGATACAAAGAAGCAATATGACCCAGCTCTTTCAGCCAAGGATCCAGACCAAGAAAACGATAATGAAGGAGCAAGACCAGTGATGTGGGTATGAAAATTGTTGCAAGACCCGCGTGGTGCAGAACCACCGTCAGTAAAGTCTGCAGATATTATCCTACATGTCAAACTCTTATGCTAGCCACGACAGGCGACAATCAAATATTTGGTATGGATCTGATACTCAAGACAGTGGAACCAGTTAAGATGATTCAGAAACTTCCGCGATAAGCTAGAAGCTGTCGGGAAAGCGGTTATGACCCAACTCACTGTTTGGAACTCGAAGGACCTGCATTTAGTGGAGAAACCCAATGCAAGGAGTTAGAGCTTGGGTGTCCACTAGAAAAAAATCTGATCACCACTTCATGAAAGATTGTCAGTGCCGGATGACACACCCAGCGGAAATCACTCTTGGATTTGTGAGACCGACATATATTTCAGTCGTGAGAATCAATCACAGTCAGCTAAGTCAGCAGATCTGAAAAGAAATTGGAGCCTGTATAAGCATGAACAAGCAAGGTAAGATCTGTTAGAATATGGATATATTAAAGCAAACCACCCCAGGGCCAGTCAGATAAAAATTTAGTGGGAACAAAAATAACAAAAAGGATACCCGAGTTGGAAATGGTTTCCTTAAGTTAGTATCTTCATACTTGTTCCCTGAGCAACCAAATCTCGAGGACGAGATTTCTTTAAGGGGGTAAGGTTTGTGACAGCCTGATTTTTGGCCCTTTCTTTTTCTTTTGTTTTTCTGAGGTTTTTGCTTGAGTTTTCTTTTTCCGTAGCTTTGTGGTCTGGAAAGTGAAGAAGATGAACTCTTCTTTGCTTCCAGAGTGGCTTGTCATACCCAAATCCTTCCCTAGACCCTGTCATTTTCATCCTAGCCCAAATCCCAATATTCTTTTTATTGGGAACATTCCTTTTCTATTAAAGGAATAACTCAAATTGCCCTAGGTTGTGAAGCAACCTTTATTTCCATCACTCCTAAAATTCCCAAATAATTCTCATAAATTGTTTGGGTCATATCTTTCTCAAATATGGCAAAATATTTCATTTGTCATGTTTATCATCATGCTCAAATAATTCATTCCCTATTCTGCCCTAAATGGCACATTGTGAAGCAAGTGCTATTTTCCTTTTCTCAATTGACCTCAAACTCCTTGGACACCTTTTTCTGCCCATATCATTGCCACATGACAAAATGCAACCTCATTTGCCTAGTAATTATTTAATTATGATTTTCCAAAGTTTCTATCCAGAAAGAAGCTTTGTGAAGGAGGTGCAAGCTAGGCATATCCAAATGAGTTGCCATTTTGCATGGTCCTTCATGTAATCATATCATAGCCCTCCACCAAAGTAGAGCTCATGTCATGCCTCCATGTGAGCTCATCTTCAATTCTTTGATTCTGTCCAAAATTTCAGTTTGTGAAGCAAATATATTCTATCTTGCTCCATTATGGCTGCCAATTATTCTAGGCCTTCTATTGTCCATATAACTTACCTCCACCCATTTTCGGCATGTTTCATCAAGCCATTATTTCTCTACAAGTTTTGCAAGTTTCTGTCCAGAGGAGATGTTTGTGAAGCAAGTACCAGTTTGGCTTGGCCAATTGGTATGAGACATTTTGAGCATCTTCATAGGACCAAATTACTCTTCCTTGCCCAATTTGAGCTCAAGTTGATGCTTCATCAGAGTGCATCATCCAAATCTTGATTCTGGACCATATTTGGCAGTTGCAAAGCAACTCTGTTAAATCTTGATCCAAACCCCTCCATAGTTACCATGGATGTAATTCCTTATTTACCTCAACCTCCCAGACAACTCCATTTGACCCAATCACCTCTCTGTTGAGCAGCAGTACACGATCAAGTTTACTGCAGTAAACTTCAGGTGTTAACTGCCATTTAACCATGTCACTTTTAACCAAACTACCACCACAGTTGCAACCTCCCCAGGAAGGACAAGCCCCCAGACATTGTTTGGCCGGCCGTGTGCCACTGTGTGCACCAGTGCACGCGGTGATCACGAGCTTTGGCATGCAATGCACGCGCTCTACTGGCGTTGGTCGCGTCCAGGGCGTCTTCTTGCTCGGCCCCCTCTCCCTCTCATCGCCTTCGCGCTCGTGAGCCTGTCCAACAGCTGGCCTGCGATCGTCGCTGTCCTTATGGAGCCCTCTTCCCCTCCGCCAGCCCCTCCGTCAGCTCTCGTCGCCGCGCGCCCACGGGAAGCCTGTAGCCGACCGGGCATATATGGCGTTCGGCCTCTTCTCTTCTTGTCCACGAGCTCGGCCTCGTCTCCGTGAGCCCTGCCCTTCGTCCGTTCCCTCTCCGTCGCCTTCCCCAAGCTCATGCGCGTGCACACGCGTCCGCGGCGCCGGCCGCGTGTCCGAGGCGACAACAGCGCGACACCTCGCCCCGCGGCTATATAAGCCCACCTCGAGGCCGTTCGACCTCACCACCAGCCCCCCTCACTCCCAGCAACCTCCCGATCCATCCGCCCGAGCCTCTGGAGCTCTCCTGCTCCACCATTACCGCCATGGCCGCGGGCCTCCTCATCCTGAATTCGCGGCCACCAGAGCCCTACTCTGCCCCTAGCCACCACCCTCGGTTTCCCCGGAGTCCGGCGAACCTCCCTACCCTCTCCCCACCTTGCCGGAGCACCCCTAGGGCCGTGCCCCGAGAACGGCCGCCGCTCTCTGCCGCCTCCCTGTCGCCGTGAGCCCCGTCGCCCCTGGTCCTCCCGGGCGCCCTTTTCTCGTCTGGGTGGGCGCGACACTCCACCCCGAAACGGCCGGTGCTCTCGCCTGAGCCTGGGACGGCTGGAGTTGCCCGCCCCGTCGCCGGTCTCCTCCCTGCCTCCCTCCTCTGTTTCCATCGGGGCGCAGCGAGGAGGAGGAAGAAGACAGGAGCCTGGCGGGCCCCATCTCCTAGCGGCCCCACCTGTCGGCGGGTAGGCGTTGACCCCGCCTGCCTAGGTGGATAAGTGATGGGCCCCACCGCCTATGGGACCCGCGTGTCAACATCACACGCCTCGGTCCCGCCTCGGCTGACTGGATTAAGTGGAGGCGTACTCGGTTGAGTATGTTTTCACCTTCGGGAAAGCGCATTTTCCCTCTGCTTCTGCTCAAAGTACGCTTTCTTTTACTGAAAGCGTATTTCCTCTCTGTTTCAGCCCAGAATGCGTTTTCTTAATCAGAAAGCGTATTTCTAACTTTGCGCCTCTGTCTTATCCACTCAGGGACTTGTTTGTGATGATATTTTGTTGAAAAGTCCCTGAACTTCAACCCTTCATATCTTTTTAAGCACAGCTCCAAATGAGGTGATTCCAAAGCCCACTTCTTCGTCTCGTCGTGCCTGTTCTATTGGTTTCATTTTCACTATGATTTGACACTGTGAAAATGACCATTTTTCCCTTGCCGTTAACCAGCCCCTTTCGAGAGAGAAGTGTTTCCGGCGAATCTTTCTGCGATCTTTCCGCACATCTTCCCGGTGTTTTCTTCATCCCCAGGCAAGCCACAATACCCACTTGCATGATAGTCATGCAGTGCCATGGTTTTCAACTTGAATATTTATTAAATGTTTGCTTGTTTAAAATATGGTTATCGTTGTTTCGGTAATGCTTCTGGGTTAGTGCTTACCTTCTTGCTATGTTGTTATGCACCTGGTTATCATGCCCTGCTAGTTGCCAGTATTCCTTTCATATGCTTATGCTTGCTAGTAGTACATGTTGATGTTGGTAATGGTCTTCGGTGCATGACGGCCATCCGTCCTGAGTACCGTTGTTATACATGTTCCATTGCATCCAGTTGGTTAAATGCTTGCATGCTTGCATTGTTGTTATGTTCATGCATGATGTTTATGGTTGATGCTAGTGGTCATGTTATGCTATGAGTAGTGTTGCACTTGTAATATTTATGCTCGTCATTATGCCATGTTCAGTTGGAGATTATTCATAGTTGATATGGTGGATAGTTATGTGGCATCCCGTGCTTATGTTGATATCATTCTCATGCTTTGTATATGCATCATGTTATTTTATCATGGCTCAGCATATTGCATTCAAGTTTAACCGGATTAAATTGAACTTGAACAACTGTTAGCTGAGTCATGGTGCCACCATATCGAAACTGACCAGTGCAACCACGCTTACCTTATGGGGAGGTCCTAACTGGGTCTATTGTCGTGCCTCTCGCCGGTGCCTCCAACTAGGGAAGGTTATGGGCGTGCTTACCCTGATCAGGTAGGCGGACATAACCTTGTGTGCCCATAGATTGGATGATAAGCGCTTTGGTCCCTATTTGGGACGGACCACAACGGTGGTCGTTGTGTCTTTGGTAGACACGGGGCCACCCAGGACTTAGCCCAAAGGGGAGTTGGTCGGAGTGGCCGGGAGAGTGTCATGGCAGTAGATCGGCTTTGTCGGAACACCGTTGGTCCACCCGAATGGGAGTGCGAGGCCATGGGTTCCGTGGTGTGGGTACAGTGTACTAACCTCTGCAGAGTGTACATTAAATCTATCGATAGCCGCGCCCGCGGATAAGGGCCCAGTTCGTGTCGGTCCCACCATGAGTCAACAATATTAATAATAACTTGATTAATGACAACCCCGGTTCGACGATGAGATAAGTTGGTTGTGATCGCCGGAAAGATCACCGTTTGAGACCAAGTGTTGGTCATGGTTGTGATCGCCGGAATGATCACCGTGGTATCAAGGATACCGAGTTGTTGGATATTCGTGATATTGTGCGAGAATCATGGGTAAAAATCAAGCTCCTTGTGGTCATTTAATGATTACTACGGTATTGTTTATACCAAGCTTGATTTGATCCTGAGATGATCGTGTGATTTCCGAGGTTGGTAAGTGATGCATGTGATGGTTACGAGGTAACCCGAGCAGAATAAATAGTGCATATAGTGTCTTCATGTTGCATGCTAGTATCGTCGAATTCATATGTTCATGCTATGCTCATGTTGTTCTAGCTGTATCATGTTCATGTTGCTCATGTCATGTTGTCATAAGGATCTCATGATAATCCCTGATTAACTTGTAATTGCCATGCTGTTGTTTGTCTTGAATGCTTCTGGTTAATTGTGAGCTTGCAAGTACATTCAATGTACTGACCTGGCGTGTCATGCCAGCTTGCAGGTCGCGCCCGGATTGCTTGCTTGTTTGGTGTTGTTCCTGTGTTCGCGAGCTAGGATAAGCGTTCCAGCCAGAGTCCCTGCGGAGTGGAGTTCACCACCGTTGTCGTTGTTCCGCTGCTAGAAGTTTTTTTCCGCTGCTTCGAGTTGTTCTGCTGCTTGGATAGAGCAACTGAGGATGGCGTAGTGTCGGCGTGCCGATGTTATTCATTGTAATATCGGAGACCTTGTATTCATATCCGTGTAATAATAAGCTGGTTTGTTCTATGCTAAGCAGTGCCGTATTCCAGAAGACTTCACCTCGATCTCTGGGCTGGAATACGGGGCGTTCCGGTTTTCTCTGAGCCGGGGTGCCACACCCTTTTTCTTGGAACTAGTGGTCTTATTGACCATCAACACTTGATGGTCCTTCTTGATTTCTACCTCCGCAGCCTTTAGCATTGCGAAGAGCTCGGGAATTGTCTTATCCATCCCTTGCATATTATAGTTCATCACGAAGCTTTTGTAGCTTGGTGGCAGTGATTGAAGAAGTCTGTCAATGACACTATCAACTAGAAGATTAACTCCCAACTGAGTCAAGTGATTGTGGTACTCAGACATTCTGAGTATATGCTCACTGACAGAACTATTCTCCTCCATTTTGCAGTTGTAGAACTTATTGGAGACTTCATATCTCTCAATCCAGGCCTTTGCTTGATATATTAACTTCAAATCGTGGAACATCTCATATGCTCCATGACGTTCAAAATGCCATTGAAGTCCCGGTTCTAAGCCGTAAAGCATGGCACACTGAACTATCGAGTAGTCATCAACTTTGCTCTGCCAGACGTTCATAACATCTGGGGTTGCTCCTGCAGCGGGTTTGGCACCTAGCGGTGCTTCCAGGACATAATTCTTCTGTGCAGCAATGAGGATAATCCTCAAGTTACGGACCCAATCCGTGTAGTTTCTACCATCATCTTTCAACTTAGCTTTCTCCAGGAACGCGTTAAAATTCAACGGAACAGTAGCACGGTCCATTTATCTACAACAACATAGACATGCAAAATACTATCATGTACTAAGTTCATGATAAATTAAAGTTAAATTAATCATATTACTTAAGAACTCCCACTTAGATAGACATCCCTCTAATCATCTAAGTGATCACGTGATCCATATCAACTAAACCATGTCCGATCATCACGTGAGATGGAGTAGTTTTCAATGGTGAACATCACTATGTTGATCATATCTACTATATGATTTACGCTCGACCTTTCGGTCTCAGTGTTCCGAGGCCATATCTGCATATGCTAGGCTCGTCAAGTTTAACCCGAGTATTCTGCATGTGCAAAACTGGCTTGTACCCATTGTATGTGAACGTAGAGCTTATCACACCCGATCATCACGTGGTGTCTCGGCATGACGAACTATAGCAACGGTGCATACTCAGGGAGAACACTTGTACCTTGAAATTTAGTGAGAGATCATCTTATAATGCTACCGCTGTACTAAGCAAAATAAGATGCATAAAGGATAAACATCACATGCAATCAATATAAGTGATATGATATGGCCATCATCATCTTGTGCCTTTGATCTCCATCTCCACAGCACCGTCATGATCACCATCGTCACCAGCTTGACACCTTGATCTCCATCGAAGCATCGTTGTCGTCTCGACAACTATTGCTTCTACGACTATCGCTACCGCTTAATGATAAAGTAAAGCAATTACATGGCGATTGCATTTCATACAATAAACCGACAACCATATGGCTCCTGCCAGTTGCCGATAACTGTTACAAAACATGATCATCTCATACAACAAATTATATATCATCACGTCTTGACCATATCACATCACAACGAGCCCTGCAAAAACAAGTTAGACGTCCTCTACTTTGTTGTTGCAAGTTTTACGTGGCTGCTACGGGCTTCTAGCAAGAACGGTTCTTACCTACGCATCAAAACCACAACGATTTTTCATCAAGTTTGTTGTTTTAACCTTCAACAAGGACCAGGCGTAGTCACACTCGATTCAACTAAAGTTGGAGAAACAGACACCCACTAGCCACCTGTGTGCGAAGCATGGCGCTAGAACCAGTCTCATGAACGCGGTCATGTAATGTCGGTCTGGGCCGCTTCATCCAACAATACCGCCGAATCAAAGTATGACATGCTGGTAAGCAGTATGACTATTATCACCCGCAACTCTTTGTGTTCTACTCATGCATATAACATCTACGCATAAACCTGGCTCGGATGCCTCTGTTGGGGAACATAGTATTTCAAAAATTTGCCTACGATCACGCAAGATCTATCTAGGAGAAGCATGGCAACGAGCGGGGAGAGTGTGTCCACGTACCCTCGTAGACCGAAAGCGGAAGCGTTTAGTAACGCGGTTGATGTAGTCGAACGTCTTCACGATCCAACCGATCCAAGTATCGAACGCACGAAACCTCCGCGATCTGCACACGTTCAGCTCGGTGACGTCCCTCGAACTCTAGATCCAGCTGAGGCCGAGGGAGAGTTTCGTCAGCACGACGGCGTGTTGACGGTGATGATGAAGTTACCGACGCAGGGCTTCGCCTAAGCACTACGACAATACGACCGAGGTGGAAATCTGTGGAGGGGGGCACCACACACGGCTAAGATCAACTTGTCTATCTATGGGGTGCCCCCCTCCCTCGTATATAAAGGAGTGGAGGAGGGGGCCGGCCGGCCTCCTAGTGTGTGCCCCAAGGGGGGAATCCTACTCCTACTAGGAGTAGGTTACCCCCTTTCCTAGTCCTACTAGGAGGGGGAAGGAAGGGAAGAGGGATAGAAAGGAAAGGGGGGCCGGCCCCCCTCCCAATTTGGATTGGGCTTGGGGGGGGGGGGCGCCCCACCTCTTGGCCGCCTCCTCTCTTCCACTAAAGCCCATGTAGGCCCATTAAGCCCCCGGGGGGTTCCGGTAAACCCACGGTACTCCGAAAAATGCCCGAACTAATCCGAAACCTTTCCGATGTCCAAACATAACCTTCCAATATATCAATCTTCATGTCTTGACCATTTCGAGACTCCTCGTCATGTCTGTGACCACATCCGGGACTCTGAACAACCTTCGGTACATCAAATCACATAAACTCATAATACCAATCATCATCAAACGTTAAGCGTGCGGACCCTACGGGTTCGAGAACTATGTAGACATGACCGAGACTCATCTCCGGTCAATAACCAATAGCGGAACCTGGATGCTCATATTGGTTCCTACATATTCTACAAAGATCTTTATCGGTCAAACCGCACAACAACATACGTTGTTCCCTTTGTCATTGGTATGCTACTTGCCCGAGATTAGATCGTTGGTATCATCATACCTAGTTCAATCTCATTACCGGCAAGTCTCTTTACTCGTTCCGTAATGCAACATCTCGCAACTAAATCATTACTCACATTGCTTGCAAGGCTTATAGTGATGTGCATTACCGAGAGGGCCCAGAGATACCACTCCGACAATCGGAGTGACAAATCCTAATCTCGATCTATGCCAACTCAACAAACACCATCGGAAACACCTGTAGGGCATCTTTACAATCACCCAGTTATGTTGTGACGTTTGATAGCACACTAAGTGTTCCTCCGGTATTCGGGAGTTGCATAATCTCATAGTCATAGGAACATGTATAAGTCATGAAGAAAGCAATAGCAATAAACTAAACATCAAAGTGCTAAGCTAACAGATGGGTCAAGTCAATCACATCATTCTCTAATGATGTGATCCCGTTCATCAAATGACAACTCATGTCCATGGCTAGGAAACTTAACCATCTTTGATTAACGAGCTAGTCAAGTAGAGGCATACTAGTGACACTTTGTTTGTCTATGTATTCAGACATGTACTAAGTTTCCGGTTAATACAATTCTAGCATGAATAGTAAACATTTATCATGATATAAGGAAATATAAATAACAACTTTATTATTGCCTCTAGGGCATATTTCCTTCACCCTGTTCATCCACTTCCTCGCCCCGCGCTTCCTCGTGCCGTCCGAGCGGACACGTCGCTCGCGCTCGGGGTCGCCGCCCCCGCCGGAGCTGCTCCCGGAGCCGCGGCCGGAGCTCCACATGCAACCCCACATGGTGGCTAGAGGAGGAAGGGGCTCATCGGCGGCGAGAAATGTGAGGAGGGGAGTGGGGAATTGCAGAGAGACGCGGCGGCGAGGGATAGGGTTTCGACCCACAAATGCACCGCGAACCCGTAGATATACTGCTTGGGAGGGGCGCGGTTTACGGGCTGCGGTAAAAAAATTACGGGCCGGACGAGTATACAGGCTTTGTTCTGGCCAGAAAATTGGGCCGAGCCCGTATACTCGCCGGAATTTTATGGGTTTGCGACTTTTGCTGGGTTTGCTAGAGTTGCTCTAATAGGGCACTGGCACAGTAGCCTGCGAGTGTCACGGCATCGCCGCTGACCCGATTTTGGAGATCCATGACATGTTTTATCTAACCAAGTTCCACGATTGGAGAATCTAGCCAAACTAGCTAATTCATGGACTAATGCGTTCTGTAGACAATGTTCATATATTACATGGAAAAAGTGGGTTGACATGTACAGTCCTCGAAGACAATTGTTGCAAGACCAGCATTATTGGAGTTAATTATCGTTTAGTTACAACCAACTGTGTGGGCTAGATTCAAACCAAATCGCAACGTCATAACTTTTGTCATAAAAGCATCCACACCAACATCAAGTTTCTCATTTGCTGCCGCTATGAAATCACCTATATCATCTTTCAGTATTGCATGAACTGCATCAACATTAAGTTTAACATATATCTTAATAGCCTTCGGTGAATGCGCAATCTAAAAACTTGTTGCTAGAGACGAGTTGAAGTGCAGATTTGGCTTGGTGATTGAACTTACTTTTTCTGGACCAATTTTGTTCTCTCCCATCATGGGTACCATGTTTTTGTTGTCAATGTTTTTTTAAATCTAGTCTGGCGAAGAACACGAGCCTCACTAGGCGCCAGCCGGCTGTACAAGAGGAATTACCAGTCACCTCCTCGGTCGTTTGATGTGACACGCCCAAGTCGGCTCATCCTATCCCTCTGTACGCCACACCCTTGTAGCGTTGCTCGTGGACGTATCACGACTTCTCTTCCCTCGCAGCACAACATGTTTCTGCTCACATCAAAGTTTGCCTCGTGTCGGCGCCCATCCAGCCTTGCAGCAGTCGTTGCTCCGTCGTTAAAGCATCATCGTCGATGTCGTCAAAGCACCCGCATCGCTCACTGCAGCCTATGTGACATCGCGCTTGCACCATGGCTCACACGGCAGCGTCTCTACTCTCGCGACATGCCTTCGCATCACCGCCCTGTAGCACGACAGCGTTCTCAGAGCACCGCCTTGCAGCATTGATGATGCATCACAACATTCCTTGCAGCAGCGCCAAAGCAACATCGAGCCCCGCCCTTGTAGTGTCCACCATGACCGCCCTTGCAGCATTGGCAGGCTCACAGCAGCGTCGTCTCACCAACTTGCAGCATTCTCCATGGAGCTCTGCACTTGCAACTTGGGTGAGCTTGCGATGGTGTGGCCTCGCCGACTAGCAGCATCTGCCATCGCCACTCACATCATCGACAAGGGGATCGTCGGGTGGCTCGTAGTAGACCTGCGACGCTTGACTTGCACCTTCTAACGATGTCCTTGCAGTAGTGGCGTTGGTATTTTGTTGCATATCTTCGCTATCGGCAACAGTGACATGATGGTAGAAGCGGTCGGCTTGTCACACGCATACATGTAGGAAGCCATGCTCGGTCGGCTTGCTTCTCGCAGCACCCGTAGCTCTGCTTGCAAGTGGCACTGGCCACCCTCAAAGAATCGTGTGTGCCGGCTCGCCGGTCGATCTCACCCCCTCGCAACATCTAGACTACTCCGGTCGCCCATCGCAGCATGGCACATCGGTGCTCGTAGCAGCTCACGTTTGGCAAGCATTGTGGTGGTATGTGGTTGCATTAGCGGCAACAACCCAGAACACGGCGGTACAACATTACAGCAAGCGGCAGCGACCTCGGCGTCGCTTGTTCGAGGAGGAGGTGGGTGACATGAACGAGTAGGTCTGCGAGGCGAAAGAAATAAGGGGTGAGCTCGGGCCTCGAGGACGATGATCTAGTTGTGAATGAGGGCGTGTGCGTAGGGATGAGGATAAGGATGGGAGAGAGTTTTGCATGCGCCCACAAGGACACACCACACGCGTCATGATTGGGAGGTGGCTGACACGCGACTGTAATTAGTCGATTGAAATAGATCGATTCCCTTAGGTATGTTATGGAGGTATTCCAACATTGCATGGCCAACAAGATCAACCGCACAAGGCCCACTGATAACATCATAGACTCCCGAGTTTTGCCAGACCTGTGCTTTTTGCCGCACTAAAAAAGGAGGTGCTTAATATTTTCCACGCCTATATTGCATGTGCGTCATTGGGGTGGGATCTTGATATGCCTATTAGCCAATATATACCTCCAGGGTAGGGCACCATGTAATGTCCTCCATCGGAATTTTTTACTTTTGACAGGCATGACAGTTTCCAAATAGTGCCCATATACCACTGACAGCCGATGCCCCAATCATATCATCACCTCCTAGTTTATGAGTGTACTTCCTATCCCATTGTGCATGATATGCACTTCTAACTGTGAACATACCAGTTTTCATGAAGCTTCAAGCAACAAAGTCGGGCATGGAATGCAAATATAAGGGGATAGCTAAAACCCTCTCTGCATCAACCCTCCAAAAAAGTTTGGCGTACTAGTTGCTCGTCCCATAAATCTGCTACTCGGTCAACGAGGTCATAAACTTTATGAAGGATATGATTCCCACATCTAGTGGTTACCATTTTTGTAGAAGGTTGTAGAATCCAAGCATCCGTCCATATATTGATGCCTTGTCCATCTCTGACCCTCCACAAATGTCCCTGTTAAATTGTGTAGATCCTTGCGCTGATACTTTGCCACATATAAGATGACCCCTTTTTTACCGATAGCGTTGAGAAGATCACCATCAGGGAAGTACTTAGCTCCCAAGATAGTGGCACGTAGAGAATCGGGGTTCCCAATTAACTGCCTGGCCTGTTTTCGCAAGCAGGGCTAAAATAAAGCAATGAAGATCACGAAACCCCGTACCTCCTTTATTCTTCAATACACACATCACCATGCAACCGAACGCCTATGTTTGTGGTTAGCATCATCGCTCCACCAAAAATGTGATATTGCATCAGTGATTCCTTTGCAAAATAATTAGGAATTTCGAAGACCGAGATTGCATAAGTTGGTATGGCTTGGGCCACCGACTTAATTATAGCTTCTTTGCCCCGGAACAAAACATCTATCTCTTCCAGCCGCTAAGTCTCGCGGAATCAAACAATCAACCAAATATTGGAAGCCATCACTTTTATTTGGCTCAAGTGAGGCAGATAAGCCTGAATATTTATCATTTAAAGCTTCAGTTATAATTTGCAGCGTAGAACACACTTGGGCTCTCATGTCAACACTAGTACTTGGGCTGAAAAATATACTTGACTTGTCAAAACTCTCCATTTTCCAGAGGCTGAAGAATAAGTACCCAGGATCATACGTGGACATCCAACATTTTGTTCATTAGCCTTAAGATTTAGTGAATCATCAACAAAAAAAGGGTAGGGGATGAACTTTGTCTCCTGGATACACCGGGTAAAATTAGTTACTGGTGGTGCATCTCTACAAACTTTGACTCCCACCAATTCACCTTGTTCCTTAGCATGAACCAATAGGCACATAAGTCCTTCAGTGCAAAGCAGAAAAAGGTAGAGGATAGGGGACCCCCTTGCCTTAGACCTCTGGAAGGAACAATAGTGTTAGTTTCATGAGAGTTGAAGTGAACTTTTTTTCAAATGAAGTGGCACATAACATTACTAATTTTACCCAATTAGCATGAAACCCATGCTTCAATATACTATAGCTTCCAATAAGACCCACTCAACCCGATCACATGCCTTATGCATGTCCAATTTCACAAGACACCACCCTTATTTTCCTTCTTTTTTCTGACTGCATCCAATCTCTCATAGGCCACCAACATATTGTCAATGATTAAACGCACTTGGAAAAATGCACTTTGTATGGGACTAATAATGTCAGGCAAGGAAACCTTCAAGCAAGTTGCCAAGTTTTTTTATATAACTTTGTAAACCACACTACAAAGGCTGATAGGTAAGAACAGGGTAACTTTCTATGGTGCATTCAATTTGGGGATCATGATGATGGTTGTATCATTCCATCACTAGATGTTCAGTATCGTGATTGTTTAGCAGACATAGGATAGACTAGAATTTGTTCTAGCTTTTCTTGCACTTCAAGATGGTCATGTATTCCTAAATATACGCCCACGAGGCTCAAGCAATACAACATCAGTTCCACCAATCTACCTCTCTATTCCTCTTACATGGTACCAGCCTAACCCTGATCCAAACCCTAATCGTCGCCGCTTATGCATCGCGTCACCCCTAGGCGGTCGATCTCCATGATTGCCACCGGGGCCGCGCCGCCAGTATCGAGGGTTCGTCTGCCGGTTGTGTTGATCGGCTACCCTAGAGAGTCCTTTTCCCGATCCTTTGATCCGGATTTTTCTCTCTTTCGCCGGTCGCATTGATCGATGTCTTTTTTTTGGTTTTCTGATATAAGATCGATCTGCGTCGCCCGTGACTGCCGTCAATCCCGCGTGCCTCTACTCCGACATCGGCGAGACCACCTAGTCTCTTCTTTGACTAGGCGGCCTCGTGCGATGTGGCGACCTGTCACAGCCGTCATCCGCGTGTCTGCCTGCTCGCCACTGCCCTGCTCCGAGCAGGACTCCTCCATCACCTCCCGCCTTCGCCGTGTATGTATGACCGCCTCAGCAGAACACTGCGTTCGCCGCTCGGGCACCGCCGCTGTGTTGGCCGCTCGAGCATTGTTGCCCGGGCGCTGGTGTTAACGCACTCCTCCACCACCCCGCCTTCACCGAGCGGTGTCCCCGAGCTTGCGCGCGATCGGAATTATCACCCGCTCGTCGCGATCCGCCCCTTCTGCGTCCTACGACCGATCTGGTCCGTCAGCTGTGCGCGCCTCCGCGGATTCTGTGAAGATTGTCCCCGAGTACAGTGCGGCCCTCCACCGATCGAGCAACAGGCTGTCGTTACGTCGCCCCATTGGGCTGCAGCACCGCCGCCATGTGGCCGCACCAACCCGCGTGCCGCCGCTGCGTCGCCCCTTCAGGTTGTAGTGCTGCGGCACGCGGTCCACGCCGCCGCCCCAAGGCCGTCCGTGCGGGTGCACCGACCCATGCGCTGTCGCTGCGTCGCCCCTTTGGTTTGTAGCGCTGCGGCACGCGGTCCGCTTCGCCGCCCTGAGGTCTTTCCCGTCGTCAACCCGACCCGCACTACCGCTACATTGCCCCTTTGGGTCGTAGCACCGCGGCGCACAGTCCATGAGGCTCAAGCAATACAACATCAATTCCACCAATCTACCTTTCTATTCATCTTACACTCGATGCTTGGCTTACTTGCCATTGTTGAGTAAACAATAATATATGGGTTTCTACATCAATTGATTCAGAGGTTGGGGGTTGATCCTCCTTTTTTAAATGACACACATGTCTTTTGTAGTCCACAACAAACACATATATTTGGGAATTTTCCAGGTTGTGTGTGGTTTAAAAAACATAAATTTTTAGACTCCAAACTATGATCTTTGTATAATTTTTTAAAACGAACTCAGTGGAGCACTGGATCCATTCTCAATTTCTAGTCATACATAACAAAGATATTAATTTGTGGCAACCGAGCACGCGACAATAAATAGTGGTGGTAGGGATCATGTGATTGTTGGTGGTCCTCCATTTTCCTCACTGCAGTCTTTTCTCTCTCTATGTCTCTCTCTCATTCTCAATTCCTCGTCTGCATGTATCTGCATCCACATGAGCCACTCTATTGCAACGACGTCACACCAAAAAGGTAGCTACCTCCATCGCCACAACCTCTGCATCATCGTCAGTGTAGAAGGGGTCAAGTGTATCCTCTTTCACCACTATTGTCATAGAAGGTGGCCATCGGCTCCATCAGGATCCCCGAAGGTTGAAATCTAGTTTGGACGATTTTTGAAAATTGGATTTGATTAAAAAATGCATAACTTCTGTTATTGAAAGTTGATATTGTTGGGGTTGAAAGTTGATATTATTGAGGTTGAAAGTTTTGGATGTTGATTTTTTCTAGAAAAAGGGAGGTTTATTACCCTCGGTCTCTACATCCTAATATGTACTCCCTCCGTTCCTAAATATAAGTCTTTGTAGAGATTCCATTACAAACTACATACGGATGTATATAGATGCATTTTAAGTGTAGATTCATTCATTTTGCTTCGTATGTAGTCCACCTAGTGAAATCTCTAAAAAGACTTACATTTAGGAACGGAGGGAGTATATCGCTAACCTTTTAAAAGGTTTGTTACAACATTATGCAATTTTTATCTCGCCAAAATGTGACATCCAAAATTTTATTTGGCCTTTTCAATTTTTTTATTTGACTTGAGGGAGGTGATATAAATTTTTCTTCAAAAGAACCCTCCCTCTCAAAATATTTTCTTTATGGCAAGAGTTTTATTTGGATTCACCCAAGACTTGATTTTGGTCTTGGAGGTTCTTTCTTTTTATTTGGACTCAAACCAAAATGCTTCTCTCTTGGAAAAAAATGTCTTTTGAAAATTCCTTTGAAAAGCCCTATAGCTTTTGGAATAATCCTTTTCCACTTTCAACAAATCTCTCTTGCCATGACCTAAGTGTAAATCCTCTTCCATAAACCTTTCCCCACCTTTGGATCATGATGTACCTCAACTACAGCAAGTTGAACCTCTCTATATATTTTATTTTTCCATTTATTTCTCATCAAAAACAAATTTCTGCCTTCTAATCTAGCTCTTGAAGATTTGCAAAGGAGCTACCCTTTCTGTTTTGATTTTTGCCCCCAAACCAATTTCCCTTCCTAGTCCTTTGAACCCTCAACCAAGATCCATGAAGATCCACTAGTCTTCAGTTCAAATTTTTCAAACTACACCTGCTGCAAGTTTGGACCAGATTTGCCAAATTTGATGAAATTCATTCAAAACCTTCTCCTAAAAATCTGAGAAAAATCAGGCAGCCTCTGGGTGCATTGAGAGGTCACCTCACCAAGTCCCAGCTCCAGGAAAAAATTTCTTCATGCCAAATCATTTCATCAAACACCTGCTGGACACTGTTTCTGTAATGTTCAGTCAAGTTCAGTTAACAGTGACTGAAACTACTGTCGTTTCTTCAGTGTCCGTTGTCGATCTCACCAGTGCCCGGGCGTCGCCACGTTTCCTGTCCCCTCCCCCTTGTCCTCTGCACCGCACGAGCGCCTGGATGCTTGCGGGCGTCGGCGATGAGCAGGAGGAGGTGCGCCGCCCCGTGACCGACGCCAGCGGCGGCTTTGCGGCCGCCAGAGAGAGGCGCAGCGCAGACGGCGCCGTCCAGCGCCGCCCAAGCCACCGGAGGCCGCCACGTGGTCTTCCACTCCCCCGTGCGCGCTGCCACCCTCGTTGTGAACCGCTAGGCGTGGAGCACGCTCTCTGCCGCCGCCGTGCCAGTACGGCGACCCCAACGAAGACCGGCGCCATTACGCCATGCCCGACCGAGTTTAGCAGTGGAACGGGACCAGTAACTCTCACTGATGCTGCCTGGCCACCTAAACCCTCTGCCAAGCCTCTGCCTCGCCATAATCTCTCGCCGGAGATTTTCCGTTCACGGCCACCCTCTCGAATCGCCTATAAATAGAAGCCCCGAGCTCCAGCTAGTACCCACACCACCTCTGCACTCCACCAAGACCCCGCCTAGCCACTGGAAGAGCCCCGAGGGAGTCTCCTTCCTCAACTCCGGCCGCTGCGACCCGCCACGGGATCCAGCTCGATTCGCTCCCGTGTGTGCACCTCTGCCTCCCATCTCTTGCCAGTAACTTCCTTATACATCCACACTCCTGACCCGCACTTCAATTCGGAGTTTGCAGCACCCACCGGAGTTCCCCACCATCGCCCGAGCCGCCGTCCGCCGGAGAAAGTGTCGCCGTCGACGTGGTGCTCCCCGACGCCCAAGTCCACCACCCACCGACGCGGAAGGACACGCTGAACCTCTTGGTACACTCCGATCTCCCTGACTCGCCGTGGTTCGACGCCGGCGACCACCGCAGCCTTCGGGCGCCGGCGAGGTGTTTAAACCTGACATGTTGACCCCCCACGTCAGCCTCTCTTTCTTTCCCCGCGAACCATTTTCTGTTGGCGCCTTCGGGCAAAGTACGTTTTTCCCTATGGGCTGGCGCGTTTCTATTCGAACCGTTTTCTGTTTTCTCAGTTAAGTCCCTGTTTCTTTTCTGTTTCATTACAGATTAGTCCCTGGACAAAAACCCTTATAACTTTTTAATAAAAAGTGATTTTTGAGTGATTCTTTTTCTGACAGTCTTATAATTTTGTCTAGTTTTTATAGGATTTATTTGGAAATTTTTTGAGACAACTTTTATGCACGCGTTGGTTTTCACGTTAGAATGCATTTTCGCTATACCGTAGGTTCCGGAAGAGGTGACGGAGCCGCGAACTTCGCCGAGCTAGACTCCGACTTCTCCGAACCAGGCAAGCATGTTTGAACCTTTGATATGATAGGTGTTTTGCATGTTTGCTTGAATGGTTGTGCATGGCATAAGAGCATCGGTAAGTATCTCGTTGCATGTAAGGCAACTACCCGTGTGTTCCGAAGTTGCTATGATCTCTGAGGAGAGATGGCCTAGTCATGTGGTGACATGAAGGGCAGTAAGGTGGTACTGTTGTGGCATGCCAGCCTTACGTCATCCGATAAATTCCGACGTTAACGTGGACGGAGTCACGTTATCGTTCTTCCCCTTTCCGTGCTACCACATGTTTTCTGACAGAATGCGGTTTAGTAAGTTGGTAACCTCTTTCCGTGTACACACCAAATAGAGGGGCCGGGATGAGGGTTCCATGGCCCTGGATTAAAGCCAGTCATCCGGTCAGGGGGCATGGGTGTTTCCGGTTGGGACCGAGAGGGGGGCACCCCTTAGAGCGCGCGTATATAAATTTGATCCCATGCTACGCGAGGTTGTAGCCTCCCCGACTCAAGGTTTTTCTTGAACGTTGCCGAGGGTGATTCCTGGCTTCGGAATGTTGAATGGGTGTGTACTGGTTAGATGTGTTTCTTCCAAAACACCGTAGACGGAACTAGTCCCCGTGACTACTGAAATCCGTTGGCTGTGGTTAAAGTACAAACTCTGCAGAGTCAAATCCTTCCGAGTCATCGTATCCATGGTCAAGTAACGTGATCAGTATATCCATGTCTGTGTCGAATCCTCTTGGTATACTCTTTCCCGGTAAATAAGCTTGAGCAGTAAAACTTGGTTGAACGTTATTCCTGTGGATGGACTAACCCTGTTGTTTATCTCATACCCGATTATTCTCCTGTTATGTTTTAAATTCATGAGATACTAAGTTGTGGATATAAGCCCTTTATGTGATGTCGCCCAGACGTCCGACTGTGGCATGTTTATCGTTTACTTTCAATATAAGCCCTTTATGTGATGTCGCTCAGACGTCCGACTGTGGCATGTTTATCATTTACTTTCGATATAAGCCCTTTATGTGATGTCGCTCAGACGTCCGACTGTGGCATGTTTGTCATTTACTTTCAATATAAGCCCTTTATGTGGTGTCGCCCTGACGCCCGACTGCGGCATTGTTATCCTTGCATTTTCCTCTCGAGGAGTCATTCAGACCCTCGTTTGGCACCCAGTATTTATTTTGGGATTTCGGGAGGACTACCGCCCGACTTCTATTTTATTTCCCATGCATTATTATCCCTATGTCTGAGTGCACTTGTTAATCTGTTCATATGCATCATGTTTACATTGGTTATATCTTATGTCCGAACTGTCTTGCGAGTACTTTCATAGTACTCACCTGGCTTGTTGATTTGGCCAGATGTTGACGAAGGCGATCTCATGGATGAAGAGTTTGATAGTGAGTCCGACGCCTAGAGGAATCCCAGTCAGTCCCGTGCGATCCTGGATATTGGTCACTTGTATTACATACGCTTCCGCCACCCGCAATAAGTCTCCTCGAGCCTCACTCCGACGCTCGAAGAGCTGTTAGTTTTCAGGAGTCTTGTCACCCACTTCGCGGTGATATTTTCCACCACCACTCCTATCGTAAGTTAGTAGTGATGCCACCCTATCCGCCGTTAAGTTTTATCGGCGCGCTTGTAATAAATTGTTGGGCAGTCTCTGCTCAACCTTGTATTATATTCAGTACTCCTGGTATTTTTTCTTCTGTGACCAAGATATTGTCTACCAGTGAGAAGGAATTCTTCTTTACCGGTCCGTAAAAGGGATTGGTCTCTCAATAATTATTTTATTGAAAAACCGGTCATGACACAAAAGGGGGGCAAGATAGAAACATGTTCCAACTAAAAGCAAACCATGCCAAACAGGACTACTTTAAACACTGAGAAGCCTATCACTCAGATGTCATGCAAAACATGCAGAAACTTCCTAGTAGCCGACTTGGGCTTCTTTGCACAAACTCCATCAACTCCTTGTGATTCGCCTTCTATAATAATGTCCATCACACCAACCAATTGGTACACTAGAGTAGCATCTTCATAGAAGAATGAATTGCTTACTTGTCAAGGACAACATCATTTCTGCATAGTCAGATAGAGAAAAATATAGTTGTTGCCCCAACTAGAATAAGAGTTCTTACAGATTTATTAACCCCCATAGCCAAGACCCCAAAATATACGAACTACTACATGGTGTGGTGATATAATGCTAAATACACAACATGCCATGTGATACGTGCCACAGAACGATAAAAAAATACCCAATTGGTTTAATGGTTTCTTGTTCATAACAAAGTAAAAAAAGATAAACATGTATCCCTTCTACACATGTTTAACCAAATTTCCCTTGGTTGGTACAACTTTTCCACACAGGAAACAAAGCAATTTTTTGTCTTTAGCGATGGCTCCTGGTACTATAGAAAGCCTCCATGCTAACGACTAGAATAACTCAAACTAGGCGGGTATCCTTGCCATATATAGAAAAGGGTATGCGGTACCACTGGTGTTCAAGCGGGTAAATACCCACATGGAATGGACCTTATAGCATTTAGATTTTAATTATAGCCCAGTAGAATAGTTTATAAAAAATAAATTTAGCTCATATTAGATCAGTAGAGCATTTGATACAACTAGATAGGGTAATGATACGTCTCCGTCGTATCTATAATTTTTTATTGTTCCATGCCAATATTCTACAACTTTCATATATTTTTGGCAACTTTTTATACTATTTTTGGGGACTAACATATTGATCCAGTGCCCAGTGCCAGTTCCTGTTTGTTGCATGTTTTATGTTTCGCAGAAACCCCATATCAAATGGAATCCAAACGGGATAAAAATGGATGGAGATTATTTTTGGAATATTCGGAGAATATGGGAAGGAAAATCCACGCGAGACGGTGCCCGAGGGAGGCACGAGGCAGGGGGCGCGCCCTTGACCCTCGTGGGCCCCCCGTAAGGCGGTTGATGCCCTTCTTCGGCCGCAAGAAAGCTAATTTTTAGGAAAAAATCATGGCGAAGATTTCAGTCCAATCGGAGTTACGGATCTCCATATATATACGAAACGGTGAAAGGGCAGCAGAGGGAGCGCAAAAACAGAGAGAGACAGAGAGACAGATCCAATCTCGGAGGGGGTCTCGCCCCTCCCATGCCATGGAGACCATGGACCAGAGGGGAAACCCTTCTCCCATCTAGGGAGAAGGTCAAGGAATAAGAAGAAGGAGGGGGGGCTCTCTCCCCCTCGCTTCTGGTGGCGCTGGAGTGCCACTGGGGGCCATCATCATCACCGCAATCTTCACCAACAACTTCACCGCCATCATCACCAACTCTTCCCCCCTCTATGCAGCGGTGTAACCGCTCTTTTACCCGTTGTAATCTCTACTTAAACATGGTGCTCAACGCTATATATTATTTCCCAATGATGTATGGCTATCCTATGATGTTTGAGTAGATCCGTTTTGTCCTATAGGTTATTTGATGATCAAGATTGGTTTGAGTTGCATGTTTTATTATTGGTGCTATCCTATGGTGCTCTCCGTGTCGTGCAAGCGTGAGGGATCCCCCACAATGATTACCGGTCTAGTTATCGATTGCGTAGGGACAAATAACTTTCTCATGACAAAAAGCTCTTTACTAAAACTAATTTAGTTGTGTCTTTATCTAAACAGCCCCTACTTTTTATTTACGTGCTCTGTATATTCTTGCAAACCTATCCAACAACACCTACAAAGTACTTCTAGTTTCATACTTGTTCTAGGTAAAGCGAACGCTAAGCGTGCGTAGAGTTGTATCGGTGGTCGATAGAACTTGAGGGAATATTTGTTCTACCTTTAGCTCCTCGTTGGGTTCGACACTCTTACTTACCGAAAGAGGCTACAATTGATCCCCTATACTTGTGGGTTATCAAGACCTTTTTCTGGCGCCGTTGCCGGGGAGTCATAGCGTGGGGTGAA
The DNA here is from genome assembly GCF_002575655.3 of Aegilops tauschii subsp. strangulata. Taxonomy (NCBI): domain Eukaryota; kingdom Viridiplantae; phylum Streptophyta; class Magnoliopsida; order Poales; family Poaceae; genus Aegilops; species Aegilops tauschii. Next base: position 120,310,596 of record NC_053040.3, read on the forward strand.
TATTCTCGTGTGTGCTTGTTTGCTTTATCACTAAGTAATTTTTATTTGCTGTTCTTAGTTGTTCTCTATCTTTAGTTATGGATATGGAACACGAAATACAAAAAAAATTAGGTGTACTTGCTGCTCATGGAGATGGGGAACCTCCTAAAACCCTCGATGTTGGTTATGTGAAAGATATTATGTACTACTTTAATAATCCTGAGAAAACCCCATTCAACTATGTTATGGGAGTAACGTTGGATCAACGTGAATACTTTAGGGATTATCGCTTGACACAAAAAGGGAAACTATTCTGGGATCAAATTCATATATTGAAGTGGTATGCTAGACAACTATGCTTGAGTTATGATTATACTTGTTGCTCTAGGATAAAGGCTCCACACCTCCCCTTTTCATGCAAATTTAATGATAATGAAACCTTAGCTTCTTATGCTAAAGGTATATATGATTACTATGATGTGGAACAAATAGAAGAATTTGTTGCTTTTAAGGGTGCTTATGAAATTGAATCTTTGTTTGAAAAGTATGAAGCTTTTGATGATGATGTTTATAGGCCTGAAAATTTTGCTATATTGAAATATTGCTATGAGAATTATGAATATAATTCCTATATTGATGCTTTTATTGAGAAAGTCTCCGCTGTCCAAGAAGAGACTAATATTTTGCAGGAATCTATGGAAGAAGAAATTACTGAAACTGTGAGATCATTAGATGAAAAAGATGATGAGGAGAGCGAAGAACAAAAGGAGGAAGAGCGGATTTGCTACCCGTGCCCACCTTCTAATGAGAGTAACCCTTCAACTCATACATTGTTTAATTTCCCTTCGTGCTTACCGAAGGATGATTGCTATGATGATTGTTATGATCCCGTTGATTCTCTTGAAATATCCCTTTTTGATAATGCTTGCTATGCTTGTGGCCAAGATGCCAATATGAATGATGCTTATGGAGATGAACTTGCTATAGTTCCTTATGTTAAACATGAAATTGTTGCTATTGCACCCACACATGATAGTCCTATTATCTTTTTGAATTCTCCCGACTACACTATATCGGAGAAGTTTGCCCTTATTAAGGATTATATTGATGGGTTGCCTATTACTGTTGCACATGATGATTTTGATGAATATAATATGAATGTGCTTGCTGCTCCTACTTGCAATTATTATGAGAGAGGAACTACATCTCCGCCTCTTTATGTTTCCAACACAAAAAAATTGCAAAAAACCGTTTATACTATGCATTGGCCTTTACTAGGTGTGCATGAATTGTTCTTTTATGACATGCCGATGCATAGGAAGAGAGTTAGACTTCGTCATTGCTTGATATATTTTGTCTTGTGCTCACTACTAAATGCCAAATCATTGCTAATTAAAATTGGCTTTGATATACCTTGGGATCCGGGTGGATCCATTACTTGAGCACTATATGCCTAGCTTAATGGCTTTAAAGAAAGCACTGCTAGGGAGACAACCCGGAAGTTTTAGAGAGTCATTTATTTCTGTTGTGCGCTTTTATAAAGTTTTAAAATAAAAATAATGTGCCAAGGTTTGCCTTTAGGATGTTTACAATGCTTGTTGGTTTGTGCGGTGCACGACGGAAACTTTGGCTGTAGTGCGCGATTTTACATTTTTACTGGAATGTCAAACGGTTCTGATTCTTCTTGCAATGTCTTTCTATTCAAATTGTTTATTTTTCCTAATTTTGGCATGATTTTTCAAGTATCAGAAGTATGGTGAATGTTCAGATTATTACAGACTGTTCTGTTTTAGACAAATTCTGTTTTTGATGCATAGTTTGCTTGTTTTGATGAAACTATCAATTTATATCAGTGGATTAAGCCATGAAAAAGTTATACTACAGTAGCTATAATGCAAAAACAAAATATGAATTGGTTTGCAACAGTACTTAGAGTAGTGATTTGCTTTATTATACTAACGGATCTTACCGAGTTTTCTGTTGAAGTTTTGTGTGGATGAAGTGTTCGATGATCGAGAAGGTCTCGATGTGAGGAGAAGAAGGAGAGGCAAGAGCTCAAGCTTGGGGATGCCCAAGGCACCCCAAGTAAATATTCAAGGAGACTCAAGTGTCTAAGCTTGGGGATGCCCCGGAAGGCATCCCCTCTTTCTTAAACAAGTATCGGTATGTTTTCGGATTCATTTCGTTCATGTGACATATGCAGATCTTGGAGCGTCTTTTGCATTTAGTTTTCATTTTTCTTTTATGCACCATGCTGGTATGAGATAGTACTTGGTTGATTTATAGAATGCTCTTTGCACTTCACTTATATCTTTTGAGTATGGCTTTATAGAATGCTTCATGTGCTTCACTTATATCATTTGAAGTTTGGATTGCCTGTTTCTCTTCACATAGAAAACCGCCATTTGTAGAATGCTCTTTTGCTTCACTTATATTTGTTAGAGCGTGGGCATATCTTTTGTAGAAAGAATTAAACTCTCGTGCTTCACTTATATCTATTTAGAGAGATGACAGGAACTGGTCATTCACGTGGTTAGTCATAAAATCCTACATAAAACTTGTAGATCACTGAATATGATATGTTTGATTCCTTGCAATAGTTTTGCGATATAAAGATGGTGATATTAGAGTCATGCTAGTGGGTAGTTGTGGATTGTAGAAATACTTGTGTTGAGGTTTGTGATTCCCGTAGCATGCACGTATGGTGAACCGTTAAGTAACGAAGTCGGAGCATGAGGTATTTATGGATTGTCTTCCTTATGAGTGGCGGTCGGGGACGAGCAATGGTCTTTTCCTACCAATCTATCCCCTAGGGGCATGCATAGTAGTACTTTGCTTCGAGGGCTAATAAACTTTTACAATAAGTATATGAGTTCTTTATGACTAATGTGAGTCCATGGATTATACGCACTCTCACCCTTCCATCATTGCTAGCCTCTTCAGTACCGTGCATTGCCCTTTCTCACCTCGAGAGTTGGTGCAAACTTCGCCGGTGCATCCAACCCCGTGATATGATACGCTCTGTCACACATAAACCTCCTTATATCTTCCTCAAAACAGCCAGCATACCTACATATTATGGCATTTCCATAGCCATTCCGAGATATATTGCCATGCAACTTCCATCATCATCATATACATGACTTGAGCATTTATCATCATATTGCTTTGCATGATCGTAAGATAGCTAGCATGATGTTTTCATGGCTTGTCCATTTTTTGATGTCATTGCTACGCTAGATCATTGCACATCCTGGTACACCGCCGGAGGCATTCATATAGAGTCATATCTTTGTTCTAGTATCAAGTTGTAATATTGAGTTGTAAGTAAATAAAAGTGTGATGATCATCATTATTAGAGCATTGCCCCAGTGAGGAAAGGATGATGGAGACTATGATTCCCCCACAAGTCGGGATGAGACTCCGGACGAAAAAATAAAAAATAAAATAAAAAAAATAAAAAAGAGAAAGGCCAAAAAAAGGAGAAGGCCCAAAAAATAAAGTAATGAAAAAGAAAAAATGAGAGAAAAAGAGAGAAGGGGCAATGTTACTATCCTTTTACCACACTTGTGCTTCAGAGTAGCACCATGTTCTTCATATAGAGAGTCTCTTTGAGTTATCACTTTCATATACTAGTGGGAATTTTCACTATAGAACTTGGCTTGTATATTTCGATGATGGGCTTCCTCAAATGCCCGAGGTCTTTATGAGCAAGCAAGTTGGATGCACACCCACTTAGTTTCAGTTTGAGCTTTCATACACTTATAGCTTTAGTGCATCCGTTGCATGGCAATCCCTACTCCTCACATTGACATCAATTGATGGGCATCTCCATAGCCCGTTGATTAGCCGCGTCGATGTGAGACTTTCTCCCTTTTTGTCTTCTCCACACAACCCCCATCCTATTATTCTATTCACCTATAGTGCTATATCCATAGCTTGCGCTCATGTATTGCGTGAGGGTTGAAAAGGCTGAAGCGCGTTAAAAAGTATGAACCAATTGCTCGGCTTGTCATCGGGGTTGTGCATGATTTGAATGCTTTGTGTGGTGAAGATGGAGCATAGCCAGACTATATGATTTTGTAGGGATGAGCTTTCTTTGGCTATGTTATTTTGATAGGATATAATTGCTTGGTTGGTATGCTTGAATTATTATTGTTTTTATGTCAAAAGATAGACTATTGCTTTGAATCACTCGTGTCTTAATATTCATGCCATGATTAGATACATGATCAAGATTATGCTAGGTAGCATTCCACATCAAAAATTATCTTTTTTTATCATTTACCTACTCGAGGACGAGCAGGAATTAAGCTTGGGGATGCTGATACGTCTCCATCGTATCTATTATTTTTGATTGTTCCATGCCAATATTCTACAACTTTGATATATTTTTGGCAACTTTTTATACTATTTTTGCGGACTAACATATTGATCCAGTGCCCAGTGCTAGTTCCTGTTTGTTGCATGTTTTATGTTTCGCAGAAACCCCATATCAAACGGAATCCAAATGGGATAAAAACAGACGGAGATTATTTTTGGAATATTCGGAGAATATGGGAAGGAAAATCCACGCAAGACAGTGCCCGAGGGAGGCACGAGGCAGGGGGGCGCGCCCCACTCCCCTGGGCGCACCCCTGACCCTCGTGGGCCCCCGTAAGGCAGTTGATGCCCTTCTTCGGCTGCAAGAAAGCTAATTTTTAGGAAAAAATCATGGCAAAGATTTCAGTCCAATCGGAGTTATGGATCTCCATATATATATGAAACGGTGAAAGGGCAGCAGAGGGGAGCGCAGAAACAGAGAGAGATAGAGAGACAGATCCAATCTCGGAGGGGCTCTCGCCCCTCCCACGCCATGGAGACCATGGACCAGAGGGGAAACCCTTCTCCCATCTAGGGAGAAGGTCAAGGAAGAAGAAGAAGGAGGGGGGCTCTCTCCCCCTCGCTTCCGGTGCCACCGGGGGGCCATCATCATCACCGCAATCTTCACCAACAACTGCACCGCCATCATCACCAACTCTTCCCCCCTCTATGCAGCGGTGTAACCCCTCTTTTACCCGCTGTAATCTCTACTTAAACATGGTGCTCAACGCTATATATTATTTCCCAATGATGTATGGCTATCCTATGATGTTTGAGTAGATCCGTTTTGTCCTATGGGTTATTTGATGATCAAGATTGGTTTGAGTTGCATGTTTTATTATTGGTATTGTCCTATGGTGCTCTCCGTGTCGCGCAAGCGTGAGGGATCCCCGCTGTAGGGTTTGCAATATGTTCATGATTTGCTTATGGTGGGTGGCGTGAGTGACAGAAGCACAGACCCGAGTAAGTAGGTTGTTTGCGTATGGGATAAAGGGGACTTGATACTTTAATGCTATGGTTGGGTTTTACCTTAATGAATCTTTAGTAGTTGCGGATGCTTGCTAGAGTTCCAATCATAAGTGCATATGATCCAAGTAGAGAAAGTATGTTAGCTTATGCCTCTCCCTCAAATAAAATTGCAATAATGATTACCGGTCTAGTTATTGATTGCCTAGGGACAAATAACTTTCTCATAACAAAACACTCTTTACTAAAACTAATTTAGTTGTGTCTTTATCTAAACAGCCCCTACTTTTTATTTACGCTCTCTTTATTATCTTGCAAACCTATCCAAAAACACCTACAAAGTACTTCTAGTTTTATACTTGTTCTAGGTAAAGCGAACGTTAAGCGTGCGTAGAGTTGTATCGGTGGTCAATAGAACTTGAGGGAATATTTGTTCTACCTTTAGCTCCTCGTTGGGTTCAACGCTCTTACTTATTGAAAGAGGCTACAATTGATCCCCTATACTTGTGGGTTATCAGGTAATCGAACCCACAGAATCACAAAAAAACCTAAACAAAGGGGAGAATATAACTGTGAATACTGAAGGAGATATGCCCTAGAGGCAATAATAAAGTTGTTATTTTATATTTCCTTATATCATGATAAATGTTTATTATTCATGCTAGAATTGTATTAACCGGAAACTTGATACATGTGTGGATACACAGACAAAACACCGTGTCCCTAGTAAGCCTCTACTAGACTAGCTCGTTAATCAAAGATGGTTAAGTTTCCTAACCATAGACATGTATTGTCATTTGATGAACGGGATCACATCATTAGTAGAATCATGTGATGGACAAGACCCATCCGTTAGCTTAGCATATTGATCATTCAGTTTTATTGCTATTGCTTTCTTCATGTCATATACATATTCCTTTCACTATGAGATTATGCAACTGCCGGATACCGGAGGAATACCTTGTGTGCTATCAAACGTCACAACGTAACTGGGTGATTATAAAGATGCTCTACAGGTATCTCCGAAGGTGTTTGTTGGGTTGGCATAGATCGAGATTAGGATCTGTCACTCTGAGTATCGGAGAGGTATCTCTGGGCCCTCTCGGTAATGCACATCATAATAAGCCTTGCAAGCAAAGTGACTAATGAGTTAGTTAGAGGATGATGTATTACAGAATGAGTAAACAGACTTGCCGGTAACGAGATTGAACTAGGTATGAAGATACCGACGATCGAATCTCGGGCAAGTAACATACCGATAGACAAAGGGAATTACGTATGTTGTCATAAGGTTCGACCGATAAAGATCTTCATAGAATATGTAGGAGCTAATATGGGCATCCAGGTTCCGCTATTGGTTATTGACCAGAGAGGTGTCTTCCTTGCGGGGAAAACCAACTTTGAGGAGGCTTTTACTCCAAGTTTCCACCCCAGGGCTCAACATATAAATAGAGGGGCAGGGCTAGCACCTGGAATACATCAAGAATCACCAAGCCGTGTGCCGGCAACCCCGTCTCCTCTAGTTTATCCTCCGTCATAGTTTCCGTTGTGCTTGGCGAAGCCCTGCGGAGATTGTTCTTCAGCAACACCGTCACCACGCCGTCGTGCTGCCGGAACTCATCTACTACTTCGCCCGTCTTGCTGGATCAAGAAGGCAAGGACATCATCGAGCTGAACGTGTGCTGAACGCGGAGGTGCCTTACGTTCGGTACTTGATCGGGATGGATCGTGAAGGTATACGACTACATCAACCGCGTGGATAAACGCTTCCGCTTTGCGATCTTCAAAGGTATGAAGATGCTCTACCCCTCTCGTTGCTATGCATCTCCTAGATAGATCTTGCATGAGCATAGGAAAATTTTGAAATTGCATGCTACGTTTCCCAATAGTGGCATCCGAGCCAGGTTTATGCGTAGATGATATGCACAAGTATAACACAAAGAGTTGTGGGCGGTGATCGTCATACTGCACCAATGTCATATTTTGATTCGGCAGTATTGTTGGATGAAGCGGCCCAAAGGTCTGTAATAATTGTGTTTTGGTGTTTTAATTGGTGTTTGAGCCAAGCAATACCTTTGGGATGACCTATGGTGATAGTTGATTTGATCTTGCTGAAAAACAGAAACTTTTGCACCCAGAAACATAATTGATCTGAGCTTCTAGAATGTGATAAATTCTTGATTTTTTTACAAAAGATTGATATACAAGTTGCCTCTGTTGTCCTACTTTTTCAGAATTGTTGGAGTTACAAAAGTATACGAAATTACATATTACTACAGACTGTTATGTTTTTGACATATTCTGTTTTCTATGTGTTGTTTGCTTATTTTGATGAATCTATGGGTAGTATCGGGGGGTATGAAGCATGGAGAAGTTGGAATACAATAGATATTAAACCAATATAAATAAAGAATGAGTTCACAAGAGTTCCAAAAAGTGGTGATTTATTTTCTTATACTAACGGATCTAATGAGTTTTCTTGTTGAGTTTTGTGTTGTGAAGTTTTCAAGTTTTGGGTAAAGATTTGATGGATAACGGAATAAGGAGTGGCAAGAGCCTAAGCTTGGGGATGCCTAGGGCACCCCAAGGTAATATTCAAGGATAACCAAGCATCTAAGCTTGGGGATGCCCTGAATGGCATCCCCTCTTTCGTCTTCAATCCATCGGTAAATTTACTTGAGGCTGTATTTTTATTCACCGCATGATATGTGTTTTGCTTGGAGCGTCTTGTATAATATGAGTCTTTGCTTTTTAGTTTGTGACAATCATCCTTGCTGTACGCACTTTTTTGAGAGAGTCACGCATGAACCATGAATTTATTAGAATACTCTATGTGCTTCACTTATATTTTTTGAGCTAGGCAATTCCTCTAGTGCTTCACTTATATATTTTTAGAGCACGGTGGTGGCTTTATTTTGTAGAAATTGTTGAACTATCATGATTCACTTATATTATTTTGAGAGTCTCTAAACAGCATGGTAATTTTCTTGGGTTATGAATTTACTCCTAATATGATGGGCATCCAAGAGGGGTATAATCACTACAAAAAAATACACTTCCGTGATGATACGTGTTTGTCACAGTAGGTCGCGTTTTTTGTCATGCATGTACATCCATGACGATTTTATGATAGAATCAAGATAGTCATACCTGTGATGTCGTAGAAGTGTTCCATGACATTACCAAAATTATCATCACGGAAGTGTGCACTTCCATGACGATAAATCGCGCGTCACAGAAGTGCTTTCGTCAAGGGTGGCCGACACGTGGCATCCACCGTAACGGAACGCCGTTAAGCTATCGGGTCGGGTTTTGGATCCGATAACCCGTTAACAGCCCCGACAATGGGGATTTTCCATGTGTAAAATCATCATTGGCTGGAGGAAACACGTGTCGGCTCATCGTTGGGACAGATGTCATCCACTCATTGGACAGAAGGCGCCTATGATACGTCGACACGTGGCACGGCCCAACAGAGGCCCATTCCTGTGAAAAGACCGGCCCATGGAAAGCCTGTTAACGGCCCGTTCGCATATAGCCCATTTACAACCCGCTAACCCAAGGCCCGTTATGCCCTATCCGAATTAGGCCCAGTAGCGTCATCTGGGCCATCCAATATGATTCCAGCCCGTTTTCACTTCTGGCCCATGTATGGCCCATGACGTCTTTTGGCCCATATGAGGCCCTATGTAACTCTTGGCCTATTAACGGCCCATGGTGAAACTGGCCCGTAATGAACAGTGTATCACTTTACACCCATTAACGGCCCGTGGTGAAACTGGCCCGTAATGAACAGTGTATCACTTTATACCCATTAACGGCCCGTTATTCCGTTGGGCCGTTTCCAGCCCATGTTATCTTTCGGCCTTCTCAGAGCCCATTTATTCTTGGGCTCATTTCCAGCATTTGTTTACTTACGGCCCGTTACTGTCATTTTCTGCTTGTGGGCCAAATTCAGCCAGTGGTTACAGTCGGCCCGTTTGTGGTCCGTTAATACGTTAGGCCGTTTTCATAGCGTCATCAAATACGGCCTATTAACGATGGCCCGTTATGGTCGGCCCATGAACGGACGATTCCAACTCTAGCCCGTTTACGGCCATAATGCGGCCTGTTATTGGCCCATGTTTGGCCAATCGATCATATGGCCCGTATAAGGCCCATTGATGATACGGCCCGTAGAAGGCCCATTGTTTCTATGGCCCGTAGAAGGCCCATTGTTTCTACGGCCCGTAAAAGGCCCATTGTTTCTACGGCTCGTAGAAGGCCTACTGTTTCTACGTCCCGTAGAAGGCCCACTGTTTCTATGGCCCGTAGGAGGCCCAGTGTCACTACAGTAAATATTAGCCCATGGTTATTGTGGCCTAGTTTTAAAAAATAGGTTATTGCAGCCACTAGCAAACCGCGGAAAAAGAACTGCACTGACTACAAGCAAACAAATAAACAAGACAACAAGGAAATAAATAAGCAAGCAACTTATGCTAGGCTATCACGGCTATTACACATATTACATCCACTGGGCATCAAAGTTCGCCACCAGTGCAAATATAGGGAACAAAGCAGCATATAAACGCCGCAACAAAACAAGTCCAGAACTGAAACCACTTCAGAAGAGTTCAAGAAACAATATCCTGGGTACCCATAATGCTGGCAAGATGCTTAGCAAGCTTATTAACTTTGTCTTGTTTGGCGCTTAAATCCTCCAGCGCTTGCTGTTGCACAAGAAAGTACGCATCTGAATTCTGCAGGGACTTCCTCAGTCCTTCGGCTTCTTGCCGCAGCACAGCTGACTAATGCCTTTCAGCTTGTAGCTGAGACTGAAGAAGCCGAAGTGATTCAGGCAGCGAGTTCGAAGAGCTTGTGCCAGCGGTACTGGCCAGTAACTCGAACACTACATCAACGCAGGATTGTGGGGTTTTCTCACTGTCTACAAGATCGTTTTTATCACCTTTCTTGGAGACCAACAGGGTTGTCTCATTATCTTGAACCTTATCTGCATTACTTTCTCTACCATTGCATAGTGGGGTGCTCTTCTCCAATATTCTGTTTGCATACTACAAGAGAAACAAGCAGACACATCACAGGTTTAGCTTGTAGTATACGAAACTCATTTTGGTAAACCGGTTCAGTAGTAAGGTGGACAGGATAACAGCATGAAACAAACATATATCTATGTACTATGGTCACTGTATTGTCCATATCATTCTAGTTTATGTTCCCTAATCAAGATAGAGACACAGTTCAACTCATATATTTTTAAGACACAACAGCATAGACAGAATATAAGTGTGAGAAACTACACAGCATTGGCAGCACTTGTAATGTGCATCACATGAGAACATAACTGTTTATACAACTTAAACTGAAATCAACATAGAGCAAGAAGTTAGAACAACAACCCAGTTAAAGAAATAGGTTTAAAAGATACCTGTTGCGCCATTGGAGTTTCAATTGGATCCTTCAAATTCAAAAGTAGTTGGTATGAGTAAATACAGTGATGCAACAGCAAAGGAGTATGGACCATAGCTACGGAATCTGACCTGAGAATAGTTGCTCTTCTGCTTTAAACGTGGAGTTTGGGTTAGCTGTGGTGGTCTTCGTGCTTTGGGCACTGCAGTAGCTTTACAAACTGCTCGTGTGGGGGTACTCTGTGGTGGACATGGTGCTTTGTCAACTATAAGTGGGTTACTATCCGCTGGGGTTGCGGTTAGATGGGTTGTAGCTGGTTCTCTGCCCAACGGTGTAAGTGTGCAATCTGGAAGAGTCTCGATTATGTGTGGTGGGGCTAGTTTGTGGGCCAGTACAACCATGGTTCTATCTGCATCGATGGGTAGCACTGTCTTTTGTGAAGAACGGGTTTTTGCTCCCTTAGATACTGCCATCACCCCTTCCAATTCAAATGGCTGATAAACAAGAAAAGAAATTGAGCGTACAGACATTGTATGATAGATAGATGTGGTAATTCACATATATGTTGTCTAACCAAACAGGACAACATGACACAATTTCACATATATGATGCCTAACTAAACAGGATAGCATGACACAGTTTCAGATATATGATGGATAACTTAACAGGATATAATGTCATAATTCAACATATGATGAGTACCTAAACAGGATGACATGACAAAACTATATGATGTCGTTCTAAAATAGGTTGGGATGAAATAATTCACATACATGTTGTCTAAGTATACAGGATGGCATGATATAATTGACATAATTGATTCATATACTAAGCAGCTGGCACTCGCATGTATGATCTCTAAACTAAGCAGATAGAATTCAATATTGTGCATATGATGTCTAAACTAAGCAATGCAAGACACCATATGCATCATATGAGAAATATAAACATTGCAACTTAGAGCATACACCTCAGGTGGGATATAGGACTGGTCATCTGTATCTGAATCCTCCTCTGAGGAGCTCCCTGTAACCATCGAGATATATGCTTCAACAGGTACCATTGCCTGCCCTGAAGACCTTGTTTTCACTCCAGATTTCTCCATAACCGGCTCAAATGGCTGATACACATGAAGGGTAGTTCAATATACACAGATTGTCGACAAATGGAATACGTAATGAAAAAAAGATGGCATGAGATAATTCACATATATGATGCCTGGCTCCATGGCGGTGCATAATTCACATATATGATAACTGGCTGAAAAACATGGCATTGCATAATTCACATATCTGATATAGAAAGGAAACAGGAGGCATTCACACAAAGCATGTCTAATCTAAGCAGATGGCATGGCAATGCAAGACACCATATGCATGATATGAGCAATATAACCCAGCCAAGTTAGAGCATGCACCTCGGGGGGGGGGGATACGACTGGTCATCTCTCTCTGAATCCTCCTCTGAGGAGCTATCTGTAACCAGCAAGAAATCTGCATCGACAGGTAGCACTGACTGCTCAGAAGACCTTGTTTTCACTCCAGATTTTCCCATGACCGACTCAAATGGCTGATGCACAGGAAGAGTAGATGAATGTATAAACATTGTTGACAAATGGAATACATTATGGAAAAAATATGGCACAATACAATTCACATATACGATGACTGGCTAAACAGGATGGCATTGCATGATTCACGTATATGATGCCTGGCTAAAGAAGATGGCATTGCATAATTCCCATATACTCCCTCCGTTCCTAAATATTTGTCTTTTTAGAGATTTCAAATGGACTACCACATACGGATGTATATAGACATATTTTAGAGTGTAGATTCACTCATTTTGTTCCGTATGTAGTCACTTGTTGAAATCTCTAAAAAGACAAATATTCAGGAATGGTGGGAGTATGATATAGAAACCAAACAGGTGGCATTCACACAAAGCAAATCTAAACTAAGCTGATGACATATAAGATGTATAATGTAAGCAATGCAAGGCGCCATATGCATGATATGACCAACATCAGCATGCCAGGTTAGAGCAAACACCTCAGGTGGTAAACAGGCGTGGTCGGCTCCTTCTGAATCTCCATCTGAACAATTATCTTCCTCTGGAATACAATCTGGAAATGCAGGAGGGGGGGGGGCACTTCGCCCACCATGGAGCGGCGTCTGCATGACATTATATTCGCACGCAACGGTCTTCTCTTTTTCTCTACATGTTCAGTACGATTGTGTACAATATCTGACATGCATAATAAAAAAAATAGTTAGATTTTGTAAGGCCTAAGGGGTGCATGCAAAAATCAAGACTGATGGTAGCAAACGAGTGGATGGATCCAAAACTAATGATAGCAGGTAGATTATAGCTTCAGTTTAAAAAGATAGACAATGGATCATCTATTGTTTGTTGCCCACCCAACATGAACCACATAGAAGACCCCAGATGAACCAGATAGTAGACAGATACTATTCATTGCTGGCTCTCTATGAGACCCATGGGCAATTCAAAACTCAAGATTGAACGATAAAGTAGCAGGTAATAATAACCGATGTATAACGTGCGACCTCTCTTCCGGAACTGTGTAGTCCTCAGGTTCATCTGCTCAGTCGATGATGGTAATGCAGTTGGCGTGGCTGCCGGCAACGGGGAAGATGATCTGAGGTGGCGAAAGGAAGTCTGCAGGGGGGATCTCTGCTGCAGTGAACGCTTCTGTCGATGGTGCACCTCAGGTGGGGTGGATGACGGCACGGCAGGAGCAGGACATAACACACAGAGTTTTCTTTGACGCCTATCTGAAAATTAAGTAAATCTGTAAGGGCTCCTTAGAATTGGAGGATTCTATAAACGCAGGGACAGGAAAAACACAGGAATAGGATAGGAATGCACATGCAAAACAGAGCATTTGGAAACATAGGATTTCAGTCAACCTGGGTGTTTGGCTCACATGAATTGGAAGAACAGAGGAATGGAGAAACAAAGTGATGCGATGAGTGTACAAACTCTTTGGCATGGCCTTGTGGACCTCAGCATCATTGGGTTGGACGTGGAGGATGGTGATGATGCTGGTGTGACTGTCAGAGGCGGGAAAGAAGATCCGAGGCCTCTGGAAACGGCGCCAAGGGTACTGCTCCGCTGTGATGGACGGTTCCATCGTTGGAGCAGCTCCGCTAAGGTGTACGGCGACGAGGCTGAAGCATGACAAGACAGACAACGTTAATCTGAAGTGGGACCCTAATACCATCTGCAATAGATGATGTAAAATACATCACCAAAAAGTGCTAGATGTAAAACGCATCAGCCGCGCCACGGCCGCTTCGACAGATGCTGTAAGTACTGTTCACTCTGAACTTAACTGAAGAAAATGAACTTCACAGTCAAAACTGAATTTTACTGTCGAAACTGATTGAACTAGTAACAGAGCATTGCAATAGATGTTTAGGGCGTTCGAGCACTAGTAGCAGAGAAGCAGTGATCTAAATAAGCAGACGCTCGAGCAGGGAACGCACTAGCAGAGAGCAAGTCGTGCAGTAGCACCGCGAGCGAGTGCTAAAGCAGCAACTCCTGTAGCTGCCGAAGGTCGTCCATCAGCAGCAGGAGCGCAAGCGAGAGCAAGAGCAGAGCAGCGACACGAACGAAAGCAGGAGCAGTGCAGCAGCGCGACCACCAACAGGAACAGAGCCGCAGCGCGAGTGAGAGCCGGAGCAGTTGTAGCTAGTGCTGTTGTGGAAGTCACCGCCGAGGAAGCAATGACATGGGGGAGAGACGCCGTGGATGATGTGGCCGGCGACGGCGCCGTCGATGGAGACACGCCATGTCTGCTCGGTATCGAGCACCGGCAGCCCCGTGAGATCGAATAGAAGATAAAATGCAGCGGTGAGTGCAGAACCTCCTTGGTGGCGCCGAGTTGGCCTCGGCTTCATCGGAGGAATTGGTGAGGGTGCTGCAGTTCCGGTGGGGCAGGTCAAGACGGCGCTGTGGGGATTGAGGTGGCGCGATAGACGAGGCGAACATCGGGGCAGCTCCTTGGAGGTGGAGGACGGGGCGGCTGATCCGGCGGGACGACGAGATCGACAACGGATCCTCATCCGGTGCGGTGGATGAGGGACGGCGAGCTGTTGCGGTGGACGACGTAGTCGGGGAAGAGTCTCCGGCTGGGCGGCGGTCGGGAGGCCGACGGAGGAGCGTGGGGTTTCGCGAGTTTTGGCGGCCTCGGTGTACGAATTGGGGGGGGGGCGAAGGGGGAGGGGGGAGCCAAGCTTAGGGACGCGCTTGTCCGAAATGTAGGGTAAGTTACCAGCGTACCCCCACCGGTTTTGACACCACGACGTGGAGCTTCATTTCCGGCTAAGGGGTAGAAGGGGGATTTCGCGTGTCTGGGCTGCGGGAGCGACTTCGAATGAGGAGGGAGTTCTCGCGCGCGTCCAAATTTTGGGATAACAAGGCGCGGCACGGGTTGAAGAAGCGGTAGTTTCAAAGCAGGTGAGACAAAAGATACTCGAGCTTGAAAATTTCGGGATAACAAGGTGCGGATTCCTTGTTCGGCAGAACAAACTTAACATGTAAAAAAACAATTCATACAAGACACAAGAGAGTCATGTCCCCTTTTACTATATTGCTATAGATGCCATTGAAAAAACTACAAGAAAAATGTAAAAAAAAGCAGGAGAACAAGATTACCCTGCACAGTACCAAATCGATTCGCACTTCCCTCAACAACAACAAAAAACAAATCAATTCCCACCAAACAAAGAGTAATGTCCCTTTTTATATGATTACAGATGCCATGATCTCGAATTTCAATTTTTTATCCACGTTATGTTGAATTCGAATATATCGTTAGGTGACCTTGCGGTTTATAATTGATGTAGTCGTACATTTTGATCTTCCATCATATATGAACATTTTACTCCACCATGTGAACATATATATTGTCGTCTACCATATGGACTAAATTTGAATCAATTTTCCTTATTTGAATACGATTGTTGTCAAGTTATACAATAATTTAAATATTATCTTGATAACAAAAAACATACATATAGCAGTAATCATATTTCACTATGAACTACATGTACCATACGCTCTCCAATTCAAATATTTGTATCCATTTTATGTTGACTTCAAATCATAGTACATTATTGGTCTAGGTAGCGAGATGTTTGGGGTAATCTAAACCCTGTTTTCATACGTATAATTTTTGGCTGAATTGGGACAAGTTTTGGTATAAGCCTCTTGCAAAACCGGAGATTCTCTCAACAAGCCTCGTGGTTCCGAGAGGGAACGTGTCACCTTTGTGTGTGAAACGATATACGCTGCCTCCCCCCTGATTTTATTTACAGAGGCAACATAGAACTATATGAGTGCCCTGTTAAATTTTGGAATTATTTCAGGTTCATTTAGCCTTTTTATACATTAATTGAGTTTTTGGACTTTTAATGTGCATAATCTAAATATGAATTGCATGCACATGCTCCGGTGCACCATAGTGGGTTGAAAAATCACATGTGTGTCCTTGGTTGAATTTCTAGGTCCCATGGAAGAAATGAGAATGAAATTCAAACATCTGGGCGTCATGACTCGGCCGAGAACATCGAGAAACTTTGATTTTAAATTCATGTAAATCCAAAACTCGCCTGGAAATCATGAAACTTGGCATGGTGTCATGTCATGGCACTAACATGTTGTGGTAAAAAATTGGGCCGATTTGGAAGCTCGTGGTTCTAAGAGGGAACGTGCCACCTTTGAGTGTGAAACGATATACGCTGCCCCCCTTGAGTTTCTTAACAAAGGCAACATAGAACTACATTAGTGCCCTGTTAAATTTTGGAATTATTCCGGGTTCGTTTGTCGTATTTTATACATTAATTGAGTTTCTGGTCATTTAATGTGCATAAGTCAAATTTGAACTACAAGCACATGCTCTCATGCACCAAAGTTGGTTGAAAAATCACATTTGTGTCCTCGGCTGAATTTCTAGGTCCCATGCAAGAAATGAGAATAAAATTAAAACATCTGGGCATCGTGGCTCGGCCGAGAACATTGAGAAACTTGGTTTTAAAATTCCGGTAAATCCAAAACACGTCTGAAAATCATGAAACTTGGCATGGATGTCATGTCATGGTACTACCATGTTGTGGTAAAAAAATTGGCCGAATAGGAACAAATTTTGGTATAAGCTTCTTGCAAACCGAAGCTTCTCTCAAGAAGGCTCATGGTTCTGAGAGGGAACGTGCCACCTTTGAGTGCGGAACGATATACGTTGTCCCCCTTGAGTTTATTTACAAAGGCAACATAGAACTACATGAGTGCCCTGTTAAATTTTGGAATTATTCCGGCTTCGTTTGGCCTTATTTACACATTAATTGAGTTTTTGGTCATTTAATGTGCATAATACAAATTTGAACTACAAGCACATGCTCCCGTGCACCAAAGTTGGTTGAAAAATCACATTTGTGTCCTCGGGTGAATTTCTACTCCCTCCTTCCATCTATATAGGTCCTAATGCGTTTTTCGAGGCTAACTTTGACCAAACGTTAGAGCAATAATATATGACATGCAACTTACACAAAGCATACCTTCAAATTTGTATGTCAAAGGAGCTTCCATAATATAATTTTCATAGTATACATCTCATGTGCTATTAATCTTGTCAATAGTCAAAGGCTGTCTTGAAAAACACATTAGGCCCTATATAGATGGAAGGAGGGAGTAGGTCCCATGCAAAAAATGAGAATAAAATTCAAACATCTGGGCATCGTGGCTCGGTCGAGAACATTGAGAAACTTGGTTTTAAAATCATGAAACTTGGCATGGTGTCATGTCATGGTAGTACCATGCCGTGGTAAAAAAAATTGGCCGAATAGGAACAAATTTTGGTATAAGCTTCTTGCAAATCAGAGCTTCTCTCAAGAAGGCTCGTGGTTCTGGGAGGGAACGTGTCACCTTTGTGTGCATAATTCAAATTTGAAATACAAGCACATGTTCCAGTGCACCAAAGTTGGTTGAAAAATCACATGTATGTCCTCGGGTAAATTTCTAGGTTCCATGCAAGAAATGGGAATGAAATTCAAAATTCTGGGCGTCGTGACTGGGTTGGAAACATTGAGAAACTTAGTTTTTTAATTCCTGTAAATCCAAAACACGCATGAAAATAATGAAACTTGGCTTGGTGCCATGACATGGCACCAACATGCTGTGGTAAGTTTGCAGTCCGATTTGCGAAGGCGCACACATTAACATCAACAAAGTCATTTGGAACAAGTGCTGTCACGTTACAATCGGAAACACAAGTATTTTGAAACCGTGGGCGTTCTACTTACTAGTACCATTTACGTGCCGCCACGCGTCCCCATTTTTTATTAGCTAGAAGGCGCCGTGCAGGGTAGCTATTTGAGTAAGAGAGGCGTGCGATCAGACCCCTGCGCGTGCTTATCGGGAGGAGAGCCCTTTGACCTCCATCTGCCGTCCACCTCTCTCCCAAGGTCTCCATTAATGGCGCCCGAGCCTCTATTTAATGGCGTGGCTATGTCTCACTCGACTGAGATTTAAGAGAGAAAAAAGAAAATCTGAAAGCACGGATCTTGATGTAAGATCCGACGGACCTATATAGCATCTACCGCGACTTGCATGCATGTGTTGTAATTAATGCATCGGTAAACGCAAATTATTGAAATATATCGAGTGCGGTGCTTTGATGTGTCGCGTCAACTCGTACATCAACGAGAAGTTTGATTATCCTCTCCCTCGCGGACTTAACTGCACCTGCCTTTGGCTATATGACAGGTTGGCCACACACCTGTCGGGCCCACCTGTCATACACGCAAAGGCAGGAGCGTCCCTCCCTCGCCCATGAGCGTGGTGGCTGGCAAGACTAGGAGAAGCTTTCGCTACACGCTCTCCCTCCCGCACACGGTGGACATGCAGCAGTTCAATCGGTGTCAGATGGCCAGAAGCGTACTGTAGTACTCCTCCAGTGCAGTAGTACTCCATCATTGTTCGACTTCCCGAAGAGGCGAAGAGCCAAGCGCAGCCCGGACGCTCGTGTGGCAGTTTCATGTGTAGAGTAGTCTAGGATAGAGTGTACCGTGCCTGTAAGCTTAAAATCGTTGGGGTCGGCTCCATGCTATGTGGCCGTCTCGAAGTTTTTTTAAAAAAATTTAAAATAGTCTTCTGGCCCTACCTGACACCCTGGTGATTGTAGTTTGCACGCTCATCTGGTCAAGACAGGAATATATATTTTAATTTGTTTTTTTCGAAAAGGGGGGACTCCCCGGCCTCTTCATCAGAACGATGCATACGGCCACATATATTTTAATTTGTGGTGGGTAAATGTTAGAGGTTGCAGCAAATATATTGTACACTGCGGGTCTTTCAGCCAAGTTTAGAGGCAAGCATGTGGGGCCAGTGCTATGATGTGTCGCGTCAACTCGTACAACGAGGAGAAGCTTGATTTTACTACACGCCTTCTCCCTCACCCATGCGCGCGGTTGCTCGCAAACGAGGACAGGCTTTTGCTTAGTAGTACTGCTACAACAAGCTATCCGTCCCGCTCGCGGTGGATGGACATGCAACAGTGGATTCGACACTGTAGAAGCAGTAGTAGTAACATCTTTGTTCGTCTTCTCGAAGAGGCGAAGAGCCAAGCGCAAACCGGACATTGCAGTTGCGAACATTGGAGCACGCATATAGCCAGGCTCTTGCATGAGACAAAATTGCTATGTGAGCCCACTATTATTTTCTACTGCTGGTTCACTGGGCTACCGTGGTTCGCACTGCTGGTTCACTGGGCTGCCGTGGTTCGCACTCCTCTGACCTGAGTAGTACTCCCTCCGTTCCTAAATATAAGTCTTCGTAGATATTTCACTGTGGACCACATACGGATGTATATAGATGCATTTTATGTGTAGATTCACTCATTTTTCTCTGTATGTGGTCCATAGTGAAATCTCTCCAAAGACTTATATTTAGGAACGGAGGGAGTAGTATAGTACTAGTATATACCCCATCATTCTTTGCTCCTTCTTACTACTCCGACATGTGTGAGAGCCAGCATCCGGGTCGACGTGTCATGCACCAGATTAGAGCGCGGAACGGAAGGGGAGCATCACCCCGGTCGGAGCGCCAGTAATTCATGACTATAGTGAGTGGTCATATCACAAGTCTTTCCAGCAGTAACGCGCCGTCAAATTGGACAGCCCCACTCACTCACCCTCCTCGCCTCTCTGTCAAACCGCCTACCCGAAAACTGCCGCGCGTACTGCCCAGGAAAAGCCCCGCCCTCAACTTTTAACTACGCGAAAATAGTTCGAGCTTGTTCGTTCTATATAAATACAGTACTTACTGTATGTTTATTCACCCGTGGGGTTGTTCAATGAATGGAGGGGCGAGGAGCACAAGTGAACAATACTGTAGTACTACTAGTAGTAAGTAGGAGTCGTACAGTAGTCACCTTAAATAGAGAGTTTCTTTTCTTTAATGCCACATACACAAATTAAAACGCTTGTTGTGGAGAGAAAAAAGATAATCACTCCACTATATATGGATGCAGGGGCCCGAGCGCTTGCTTTACTAGGGTTGCTCTCTTCATTCTCTCATCCTCTCCAGATATAAACAAGACAGCGGTAGCAACATTTTCTCTCTGCTCACCGCTGGTCACAGATCCGGCCGGATCCCTTTGGCCAGTATGTAGAGGACTAAAAGGTGCATCGTTCACGCGGTCATCGCCACCGAGGGAGGAAACCCACAGCTGCCGGAGGGGCCCGATCCTCTACCCGTGCCGTTCTCTCCGACACAGCGCCGGCTCGGGAGGTCCTCCGACCCTTCTTCCTCCCTGTCGTATTGTCCGCAGATCCGACCTGCCGCCGCCGACATCCCGGCGACCCTCAGGTATAAGTTCTTCGAAAGCGGCCTTGCTCTACTACCCCAGCTCCCCACGTGTTTGCATGTGCATCTTTTTCTACTCCCATCAGCTCTTCCAAAGCCACCTAATTTTTTAGTATTATTAGAGGTAAAGCTACTTCATGCATTCGAATCTAGGGCTTTGTTCAAACAATGAAGAAAGGGGGGAAAGTTGTAGCATGAATCTAGGACTTGATTCAAAGAGGAAATAATATGGTGAAAGTAGTAGAGACCGGATACCCAACCGGTCTCTTGGTTGAAAAGGGAAATAATGGGAAAACGCAGTACAAACTGGATAAGGAACAGATCTATTATTGGTTGAAAAAAGGATAGAAAGTGGCGGCTGGTGGACAAGTCAACAGAGTATGTCCAGGATTAGATTTGCTGCCATCACATAGTAAAAGGTCTCCAGGATTAGATTTGCTGCCCTCACATAGTAAAAGGTCTCAGGGTTAGATTTGCTGCCCTCACATAGTAAAAGGTCTCAGGATTAGATTTGCTGCCCTCACATAGTAAAAGGTCTCCAGGATTAGATTTGCTGCCCTCACATAGTAAAAGGTCTCCAGGATTAGATTTGCTGCCCTCACATAGTAAAAGGTCTCCAGGATTAGATTTGCTGCCCTCACATAGTACAAGGTCTCCAGGATTAGGTTTGCTGCCCTCACATAGCATGAACAAACTCGGCATCACCACTTTATGCCTCCTTGTAGGTACATTGTGCTGATGTGTCCACTGTCGCATGTCCGTATACCAACCTTTTGCTATTGTTAATGTAAGGGCGCATGTAAAATGAAGCGATCACACTGTTACCTTAGGGACATGTCTAACCAGTGTTATTGTTAATCTAATGCCTCCAGTGATAAGATGCAATTAAACTGTGTTACAAATGGCACTCCTGCTGTTTCCCCAGTATGATAAGTAAGTTGCTCCTTTACGCTGCTGAGTGTCCTGGTGTCCCCATGGTCCCATGCCCTTAAACCAATTCTTTAGCTGCTGTTGATTTACTGTGTCTGGTAAACAAGCAATGCCACCATTAAAGTAATCCCATATTTGAGGAATCTCATTGTTGATCGTAATGCTTCTGGTAACATGAAGCATTGCTGACGTTTTAAAATTTCTACTGTCCTTGCGTGATTGCCATGAACATAATTAAGATGCTTCTTTTAATTTTGTATATGTTTCGTATATTCTTATTGACCAGCAACTGTTTACTTTCTATCTTTTTGTGCAGATAGGGATATCCATTTCACCTTGTTGCTATTGTGACCTTTTGGTGAACTGCACAAAACACTTTTTTGGAATGAGTGTCTTGTGCAGTTCAACTAAAATGTTACATGGGCAACATCTCTCAATTTTGGTGGAACTGCACAAAATGGTGATTGGAGTTTCCAAAATCTCCGTCAAATTCTGTTGGTAATCTCGTGCAACATTTTATTAGCCTTTGCAAGATGAGTCGTAGCTGAATGATGCAATCTTTGCTTCATTTCAGGTGAACTGCAGAAAAAGTGGCATGAATTGAATCATCGAGTGGAGCTGCAGGTTTACTTCCACTAGTGCGAGTATTATAGTAATCATGCTCTTTATTATCTGCGCTGTGCAAACAGGAATACTCAACTACAGATGTTGTGACGGTCAAGAGCATTCGCCAAGTTCTTTGATTGTATGACATGGCTAGCCAAGATGGATCTAATCCCGATATTCACTTTATCAAAAGGCTCTAATGGGTTGGTTCTGAATCTTGCAAGCTGGGAATCAGTGAGATGTGTAGGCATCTTTGTTGTACTTATTATTTGAATCTTATTTGTTCGTTCTGAATCTTGCAAGCTGGGAATCAATGAGATGTGTAGGGATCTTTGTTGTACTTATTATTTGGATCTTATTTGTTGGTTCTGAATCTGCAAGCTGGGAATCAATGAGATGTGTAGGCATCTTTGTTGTACTTATTATTTGGATCTTATTTGTTGGTTTTGAATCTTGCAAGCTGGGAAACACGGCATGATGATGTAGAGGACAACAACCATAACAAACAGTTCAAACTTGGTAGTACTATCTTTGTGAAAGTGCGACAAATGTGCTAATTGTGTGCGTCCTGAGAATAATAATTCTAATTGTTGTGCATGTTGATCCTGTGGCACTGATAGAACGAGCGAATGCATTGCTTGTTTTAAGTATAAATTTCTATTAAAGCTAATTAAATTTAAGTAAAGTGACCACTAACTCCTGTTATTACAGTACCAATACAGACCCGCTCGTGAACCGATGTGTGGCCGAGGGTGCATCTTCTGCCGGGCGTGCAGCGGACGAGGGAGGGGTAGTAACTGTTGTCGCCTATACACACTCAGCTTACTGTTGAATCCAGTTCCCCAAGAGCTGAAAAACGAACTGCTGCCGCCGCCTACACACTCGTTCACTCGAAGAGACTCCAATGGCGATCCGAGGGGTGAGCCTGCTGGATATGGACTTCAGCAAGGAGTTCCCCTTTGAGTTCGCCGTTCAGTCCTATGGCTGCACCAAGTTGAATGTGATGTACACCAACGATACGGACTCAGTGAAGCTCTGCCTCGCCTCAGTCCTATGGCTGCACCAGGTTCTGGAGCATTCGCCCGTTTCATCGGCAGCGCCGACTGCACCTTCGCTACGGTGGAGAGAAGGAAGAACGCGACGATTCGGCCATCTGGTGCAACAAGCTTGTCGACATCCAGAAGCAATACAAGATCATCAGCAACGGGCAGGAGAAGGACTCCGTGGTTGATCTCGCTGAGACCATCATCGACCCCTGATACGCCAACATGAAAGAAGACGACCTGAACACGTGGGAGGTACCTCTGAATCTAGCCTACATAACCTACGCGGCCAAGGACGCATACGCATGCTACGACATGTACAGGAAGATCTTGGACATGAGGGCGTGTCTGCTTCCCGTAACCGACGAGTACACGGACAGCCGCAGCGTCATGATCAAGCGTGCCAGGAAGGTCTAGATGTTGTACTTTATCTGTTTATAAGCACCTTTATCATCTGAGTGTTTCATGCATTAGCGTATGTGTCGTAATTATCAGTTTTGTCCGAAATATTTCTTTTAAGAACCCATTAACCTGATTGCTTTTTTTAGTGGCGATTTGCTTATGTATGTAAACTAGTTCACTTGTCCGTAAAAAAAACTAGTTCACTCGGCTGCCGTGCTTTGAATCTCCTTCCTCCCAACATATTCCCCTCCTCAGGTGGACCCAACAGGTCTCTGAATTTTCTCCCACTTTCTTTTTCGATGTAAACTGAGTTTTCTCCCAGTACTTTCCCCTAGAACCAACTCAACTATCCCACGTCTAGCCTAAAAAATAATAATACCCCACGTACTATTAACTCATCAAATTAAAATGATATTTTATTTCGTAAGTTGAAAGTTCTTACGAAATAATAATAATAATTGTTTATATATAACTTGGCAAGTTAACTCCTAGTGATTGCGTACATAAGCTTGCAAAGATTTTACTGACGTGCAATCATGTGTTTATGTTTTTATAACATTTCTCCGTCTAACCCAACATGATATTTTCACCCAGCCCAGCAAGTCTGCCGATTTCGAGAAAAATGCAAATGGGATTTAAACGGGCTGCATAGATGCTACATCATTGTTTCACCGAGCCCACCAAATGGACTAAAAAAATAAATGGACTGGCTGACATGTGGGCCGGTAGGTCGAAGCCTAAGAAGGCGTTGGATTTACATCCAATGGCCGGCATTCTTCTTCAATCTCTCGTCTTCTTCCCCCAGCGCCGCCGGAACCGCCTGCTCCAGCCTTCGGCATCCAGCGGCGTTGTTTTGCGCTCCTCAGCGAAACGCTACCCCGCCGACAGCCAGGCCATCCCTCCACTCCGCACCTCCTGTTATTCTCTGCCGAGTGTAGGCCCACCCCGCACCCGAACCAGTCAAGTTTCCCACTCCTCTCCGTCCGCGACTCCACTGCCGCGTCTTCCCCATCTCCGGGTCGTTCCAGTCTGGGGCCTCGCCGTCGTCCACCGCCTCGGTGCGCTCGGCGCGGCGTGGTCAACATACGAGAGTCATCGGAAGAGGACTGTACGTGGAGAGCCTAACGGCTCGGACCCACGAGGTCCATGGTCGCACGCAAGGAAAGTTCCTCCTTATTACGCACTGTACGTGCACTGTACGTGGGAAGGGCTTCTGTATTTCGCGAAAAAACGTCCCCCCCACTGACAGGTCAGACCCACCAGCTATATCTTCGCACGCAAGGAAGTGCCTCCTTATGACGCACCAAAAAATGAATACCCCCTGCTAGCTGGGACCCACCATAGTGGGTGGCTGACTTGTGGGCCTACTAAGTTGACGAGGATGGAGGGCTTTGTCAACTTAGTCAATATGAACGATTCTAGCTCCAGTGACCGTACGATGTCCATCCAACGGCCATAGTGCTTCTTCAACCTCTGGTCTTCTTGCTCCAGCCGCCCAAAGCAGCGCCGGTCGTGCCGCGTGCTCCTGCCTCTCGTGGCCGGCTGTGATGCCATGAAGGCCTCACCGCCCCCTACTACTCCCACCGCTGGCCCAGGGTATCCCTCTACTCACCCACACCCCCTGTTATTCTGCGGCGACGGCAGCCTCACGCCGCAGCCGAACCAGTGAACCCTCGTACTCCTCTCCGCGTGGGCATCCATTGCCGCGTCTTCCCCGGCTCCGCGTCGTCCCCTTCCTAGGCCTCGCCGTCGTCCACCGCCTTGGTGCTCTCGGCGCGGCGTGGTCAATGTGGTCAATGACCAACTTCCATCGGAAGAGTACTGTACGTGGAGAGGCTGACAGCTGGGTCCACGGCCACAGCCCAGTTTTTTTGTGATTTGCCAAGTAAGTCGCTTTGTCAGGCGTGTTGGCTGCAAATCTTTCAAGACGAGGAGAGCTTCATTTGGCTGGCCGAGAAAATGGCCTATCAGTAATGAGAAATGGGCTGTACATTTTTAAAACACATCAAACCGGCAATTAGTTTCAAATATCTTTTTTTCATTTCGAGATTTTAAATTACATTAATTTTTATGCGTGGAGAATTTGTTGGATTTTATATTGATATACATTTATTTTTAAAATCAGTTTGAATGTGAGTCGAAATTTCAGGATTAAAAATAGTTCGGACCGCACCGAAATATGCAAAATTTCGTATAATTTTTTAACCGTGGCCACAATATGGGCTGTAATGCTAACAAAAAGAATATGGGCTCCAAAAAAACCTTAAGAATTAGCAAATGGGCTGTAAATTATTAGAAATAATGGCAGATGGGCTGTATGCTGTTTTCCGCAGATTTGAGAATTTCCTAAAAAAAGGTTGACGCACAAGCAGTGACTGTTGGATGTCCATCGAACGGCCATCGTGCTTCTTCAATCTCTGCTCTTCCTGCTCCAGCCGGTCAAACAAGCGCCGGCGGGACTGACTGCTCCCTCCTCCCCGCGGCCGGCTGTGCTACCGCGCAGGCCTCACCGCCCCACCGTACTCCCATCGCTGCCTAGCCATCCCTCTACTCACCCACACCTGCTGTTATTCTCCGGCGACGGCAGACGAACCAGTAAACCCTCGTACAGTCGTACTCCCCTCCGCGTGGGAAACAACTGCCGAGTCTTCCCTGCCTCCGTGTCATTCCCTTCCTAGGCCTCGCCGTCGTCCACCGCCCTGGTGCTCTCGGCGCGGCCTGGTCAACGTGGTCAATGACCGACATGCATCTGAAGTGGACTGTACGTGGAGAGGCCGACAGCTGGGTCCACGGCTGCACGCAAGGAAATGCCTCCTTATTACGCGCAAAATAATGATTCCTCCACCTGACA
This sequence comes from Aegilops tauschii subsp. strangulata, assembly GCF_002575655.3. Classification (NCBI taxonomy): domain Eukaryota; kingdom Viridiplantae; phylum Streptophyta; class Magnoliopsida; order Poales; family Poaceae; genus Aegilops; species Aegilops tauschii. The sequence continues at coordinate 120,337,030 of NC_053040.3, forward strand.
TCAGGGACCCACCGAAAGGGCCTCTGTATTTCGCGAAAAAAACGTTACCGCCGCTGACAGCTCGGACCCACCAGCTATATCTTCGCACGCAAGGAAGTGCCTCCTTATTACGCACAAAAAAATTAATACTCCCCCTGTTAGTTGGGACCCAGTATAGTGGCAGGCTAACTTGTGGGCCTACTAAGTTGACGGGGACGGAGGGCTTTGTCAACTTAGTCAATATGCACGATCTAGCTCCAGTGACCGTACGATGTCCATCCAACGGCTGTAGTGCTTCTTCAACCTCTGGTCTTCTTGCTCCAGCCGCCCAAACCAGCGCCGGTCGTGCCTCGTGCTCCTGCCTCCCGTGGCCGGCTGCGATGCGGCGGAGGCCTCACCGCCCCCTACTACTCCCACCGCTGGCCAGGCCATCCCTCTACTCACCCACACCCCCTGTTATTCTGCGGCCACGGTAGCCTCACACCGCAGCGAACCAGTGAACCCTCGTACTCCTCTACGTGTGGGCATCCACTGCCGCGTCTTCCCCGGCTCCACGTCGTCCCCTTCCTAGGCCTCGCCGTCGTCCACACCCTGGTGCTCTCGGCACGGCGTGGTCAACGTGGTCAAGGAACGGCTTCCATCGGACGTGGACTGTACGTGGAGAGGCTGACAGCTGGGTCCACGGCCGCAGCAACGAAGTGCCTCCTTATTACGTGCAAAATAATTATTCCTCCACCTAACAGCGGGGACCCACCGGACGGGCCACCGTATTTCGTGAAAAAAAGTTTGCCCCTGACTGCTGGGACCCACCAGCTACATCTTCACACGCAAGGAAGTGCGTGCGGACAAAAAAAACGATTCACCCCCTGACTGCTGGGACCCACCAGCTACATCTTCACAGGCAAGGAAGTGCCTGACAGTCGGGACCCACCTGGTCGAAGCGTACATAGCGTTGTCATTCTGGTCGCGAACGTGTACGTACATATATACTGGTGGATGTAGAGGCGCGCACATGTCATAGTAGAGGCGCGTACGTGTCGTAGTAGAGGCGCGCACGTAGCATGTACACGTACATACAACAGCCAGGGTGCAAGAAAGAAAATACGGCCACGTATGTGTACATACGGGCGGGGTCTCGAACGCCTACTCACGCATACGTACGGTCATGGCTCGCGTACATGGATGGGTCGGAACGGAGAAACAACGTCGTCGTCGTGTTCATGGGGAGGCAACGGAATGCGTCGTGTTCATGGGGAGGCAACAGAATGCGTCGTGTTCATCGGGAGGCAACGGAACGCGTGGGAGCCAACCGGCTGGGTCGGAACGGAATGCGTGGTCGTGTTCATCGGGAGGGCTTGGACGGAACAGGCGATGGAAACGAGGCCTGGCGTACCGCACAACGGAGGAAACGAACCTCCTACGTTCGGAACGGGGTCCTGTTGATCGAGAGGGGTCCGGCGTACCGCAAAACGGAGGAAATAGACCTCCTACGGTCGAAACGGGGGTCCTGTTGATCGGGAGGGGTGTGGCGTACCGCAAAACGGACGAAACGGACCTCCTACGGTCGAAACGGGGGTCCTGTTGATCGGGAGGGGTGTGGCGTACCGCAAAACGGACGAAACGGACCTCCTACGGTCGAAACGGGGGTCCTGTTCATCGGGAAGGGTGTGGCGTACCGCAAAACGGGACTCCGTGGGATACTGTTCATCTCCACCATCGACCTCCTCCAGCCTCCACGGGCTACCGTCGACCTCCTCCAGCCTCCACGGGCTCCTGTTCATCCAGCCTCCACCGCGCGCTACTCCACCGGCTACTGTTCAACCACCCCTCCACGGGCACCCCTCCACCGTCTACTGTTCAACCAGCCCTCCACACCACGGGGTCCTGTTAAACCACCCCTCCACGGGCACCCCTCCACCGTCTACTGTTCATCCAGCCCTCCACCACACCACGGGGTCCTGTTCATCTAGAGGCAACGCCACCGCTCACTGTTCATCCTAGAGGCAGCATCGATCGGCTTCAGTTAGCAGCAGTAGCGAAGGAATCGCTCGATCGGGTTCAGTTAACAGCCATCGATCGATCGCTCGGGTTCAGTAACGCATAGCCTGCAGTGCAATCGCTCGGGTTCAGTTAGAGCCCAACGCCTCGCTCGGGTTCAGTTAGAGCCAACGCCTCGCACACACGCGCGTACGTGTACGAGAGAAATGCGCATCGCTCGGCCCCGACCTCCCACCGTAACCGGGAACTCCCCGAAATTTTCCTCGCCCTCGCTTCTACCACGGTTTTTTCTGTCATGGACGGCCCAAAGAATGTCATGCAGCTGCGTCTCCGGCCCGCCCAGGACGAAAAGCCCATTTTCTGTCATGATTTTTTGTCATAGAAGTAGGAGCCCACCACATCTATGATGATACCAGGTTTTGTCACAATTATCGTCATAGAAGTGTCATATGTATGACAGAAAAAAATTTCGTTCGGCCCAAAATGTCACGGATGTGTCTTTTTTTTGTAGTGAATAAAAACTTTTATATAAAGAGCGTTGAATACTATGCGAAGTTTGATTCCTTGTGATTGTCTTGAGATATAAAGATGGTGATATTAGAGTCATGCTAGTGAGTAATTGTGGATTAGTAGAAATACTTGTGTTAAAGTTTGTGATTCCCGTAGCATGCACGTATGGTGAACCGTTATGTGATGAAGTTGGAGCATGATTTATTTATTGATTTATTCCTTATGAGTGGTGGTCGGGGACGAGCGATGGTATTTTCCTAAAAATCTATCCCCCTAGGAGCATGCGTGTAGTACTTTGTTTCAATGGCTAATTGATTTTTGCAATAAGTATGTGAGTTCTTTATGACTAATGTTGAGTCCATGGATTATACGCACTCTCACCCTTCCACCATTGCTAGCCTCTCTAGTACCGCACAACTTTCGCCGGTGCATTATACCCACCATATACCTGTTGGGAAATGTAACTTCCAATTTCAAAAAAAATCTACGCTCACGCAAGATCTATTTAGGAGATGCATAGCAACGAGAGGGGAGAGTGTGTCTACGTACCCTCATAGACTGAAAGCGGAAGCGTTTGACAACGTGGTTGATGTAGTCGAACTTCTTCTAGCTCCGACCGATCAAGCACCGAATTTACAACACCTCTGAGTTCTGCACACGTTCAGCGCGATGACGTCCCTCGCCTTCTTGATCTAGCAAGGTGTCGAGGAAGTAGATGAGTTCCATCAACACGATGGTGTGGTGACGGTGATGGTGAAGTGATCAGCGCAGGGCTACGCCTAAGCACCGTGAGAATATGACCAGGGTGTAAACTGTGGACGGGGGCGCCGCACACGGCTAAGACAATGTTGTGTCCTTGTGTGGGGCCGCCTACCTATGTATATATAGGTGGGAGGGGAGGAGGCATCCCCTAGGGTGCCCCAAGAGACCTGGCGGCAGCCCTAGGGCTGCTGCCTTGCCCTGTGCCCCCCTTTCCTTGTAAGAAGAAGGGGGAAGGAAAGAGGGGTGGAGAGGGAAGGAAGGAGGAGTCCTACTCCACACATTCATCTCCCTCCCCTCTTTCCTTCTCCTCCTCATAGGGACGGCCTGCATAGGGGCGCACCAGCCCCTTGTGGGCTGGTGTGTTCCCTCTCTTGGCCCATAAGGCCCATATCTTTGCCGGGGGTGCCCGAAACTCCATTCCGGAGACCCGATAAGTACCCGATACCCTCTGAAACACTTCCGGTGTCCGAATACCATCATCCTATATATCAATCTTTACCTCTCGACCATTTTGAGACTCCTCTTCATGTCCGTGATCTCATCCGGGACTCTGAACAACATTCGATCACCAAATCACACAACTCATATAATACTATATCGTCAACAAACGTTAAGCGTGCGGACCCTACGGGTTCGAGAACTATGTAGACATGACCGAGACACCTCTCCGGTCAATAACCAACATCGGAACATGGATGCCCATATTGGCTCCTACATATTCTACGAAGGTCTTTATTGTTCGAACCGTTATGACAAGATACGTAATTCCCTTTGTCTATCGGTATGTTACTTGCCAGAGATTCGATCGTCGGTATCTTCATACCTAGTTCAATCTCATTACCGGCAAGTCTCTTTACTCGTTCTAATACATCACCTCATGACCAACTCCGTAGTCGTTTGCTTGCAAGCTTATGATGTGTATTACCGAGAGGGCCCAGAGATACCTCTCCGATACTCAGAGCGACAAATCCTAATCTCGATCTATGCCAACTCAACAAACACCTTTGGAGATACCTGTAGAGCATCTTTATAATCAATCAGTTACGTTGTGACATTTGATAGCACACAAGGCATTCCTCCGGTATCCGGGAGTTGCATAATCTCATAGTCGAAGGATTATGTATTTGACATGAAGAAAGCAATAGCAATAAAACTGAACGATCATTATGCTAAGCTAACGGATGGGTCTTGTCCATCACATCATTCTCCTAATGACATGATCCCGTTATCAAATGACAACTCATGTCAATGTTTAGGAAACCTCAGCCATCTTTGATCAACGAGCTAGTCTAGTAGAGGCTCACTAGGGACACAATGTTTGTTTATGTATTCACACATGTATTAAGGTTTCCGATCAGTACAATTCTAGCATGAATAATAAAACTTTATAATGAATAAGGAAATATAAAATAACAACTTTATTATTGCCTCTAGGGCATATTTCCTTCAATACCTTCCTCAAAACAGCCACCATACCTACCTACTATGGCATTTCCATAGCCATTGCGAGATATATTGCCATGCAACCTCCACCGTTCTGTTTTATTATGACACGCTCCATCATTGTCATATTTCTTTGCATGATCATAAGATAGCTACCATGATATTTTCATGGCTTGTCCGTTTTTGATGTCATTGCTATGCTAGATCATTGCACATCCCGGAACACGGCCGGAGGCATTCATATAGAGTCATATTTTGTTCTAGTATCGAGTTGTAATTCTTGAGTTGTAAGTAAATAAAAGTGTGATGGTCATCCTTATTAGAGCATTGTACCATGTGAGGAAAGGATGATGGAAGCTATGACTCCCTCACAAGTTGGGATGAGTCTCCGGACTTTATAAAAAAATAAAAGAGGCCAAAGGCATGCAGGCAGGTGATGAGGAGAGAGGCGACTCCAGAGGCGATGAGGAGAGAGGCGACAGGAGGGGAGAATATCGAGGGAAAGGAGATCGAGGGAAAGGAGATCCCTGGCCAGGAGACCAGATCCACCAATACACCAGTGATTGCGGTCACAAATAGAACCGTGGGAGGAGAGAGGTATCTCTCCGATGTGATCAGAGATGCGGATCCCCTAGTGCTCCAAGAGGCATGGCTAAAGGCCAGTTCCACGATCCAAAACTTATCAAGAATAAATGGCAATAGGCTATTGAAGCCGGAAAGAACCGGAGGAGATCAACGACTAAAGGAAGGGAAAGATCTCGCAAGGATCCGTGATCGTCTGAAGGGCATGAGAGAAGATCTGACCGTGAGGCTAGAAGGGAAGAAGGGTGCATCAGAGATGTGTCAGAGGAAAATCACACAAACTGGCGATCCTCCAGATCGACCCGAAAGGGAGGAAATCAGGAATTCCTGCTATGATCAAAATCAAGAAAATTCAGAGAAAGCAATCGGGAGGCGGAAGGAGAGGGGATTGGATTTTGCCCACAGGAGCTTAAAAGCAGAGGGAGACGGAGAAAGCAGTCCACAATCCAATACCCACAATCCTGATCAGAAAACAACGCTTGAGATGGTAGGCCAAGAACCAGGGAAGAACAAGGGGAAGATGCATGCCGTGGAGGAGGTGGACTCCAACGGCGGCGCAGGTGCCGGAGGACGGGTGGTTGTAACGCCCACGATGCGGCTATATCTCCCACGTGTCGAGGCACGACTTAGAGGCATAACCGCATGGTGGTTTTGTCGCAAGAAGGGTCATCTTCACACAATCCCATGTAATGAACAAGAATGGGATAAAGAGTTGGCTTACAATCGCCACTTCACACAAATAACAAGCTAAACATACATCATCCAGAGTACACACATAGTCCGACTACGGACAAATACAAATGAAAAGGAAGACAACTCCAAATGCTAGATCCCCGATCGTCCCAACTGGGCACCACTACTGATCATCAGGAAACGAAACATAGTAACGACCAAGATCCTCATCAAACTCCCACTTGAGCTGAACTTGGCCACTAGTTTGAGGATGGAAAGCTGTGCTGAAGCGAATGTTGGTGCCCATGGCCTTCTGGAAGGAGTCCCAGAACTTAGAAGTGAAAATGCTTCCACAGTCTGGAGAGATCAATTGTGGAATGCCGTGCAAGGAGACAATTCTGGAGGTGTATAGCTCTGCCAACTGAGCTGCTGTGATGGATTCTTTGATTGGAAGGAAATGAGCCACTTTTGTAAGCTTGTCGATGACAACGAAGATAGCATCATTCCCACGCTTGGACTTAGGAAATCTAGTAATGAAGTCCATTTCGATATGATCAAACTTCCATTCTGGAATAGCAAGAGGTTGGAGGAGACCAGCTGGTCGTTGGTGTTCTGCTTTCACCCTTCGACAGACATCACATTCGTTCACGAATTGAGCAATTTCTCGCTTCATTCGAGTCCACCAATACGACTACTTGAGGTCATGGTACATCTTCGTACTTCCAGGATGAATGGAAAGAAGAGAATTGTGCACTTCGTTCATTATGACCTTCCTTAGATCACCTTTAGGAACCACAATCCGGTCCTCAAAGAATAAAGTGTCTTTGTCATCAATGCGATAGCACTTGTATTTGGAGAGGCCCTTGGCAATACCATGTTTCACCTTCTTCACCATAGTATCAAGGAGTTGTGCCTCACGAATTTGATCTTCCAAAGTTGGAGTGACTTGAAGGTTGGCAAGAAAACCTTGAGGAACAACTTGGAGGTTGAGTTTGCGGAAAGCTTCACAAAGATCAGGTTGGAAGGGCTTGAGAATTAAGCTGTTGCAGTAAGCCTTTCTGCTCAAAGCATCTGCAATCACATTGGCCTTGCCTGGAGTATATTCAGTACTTGGATTGTACTCTTGAATCATTTCGACCCAACGAGTTTGCCCGAGGTTGAGGTTGGGCTGAGTGAAGATATACTTGAGGCTCTTGTGATCGGTGAAAATGTCCACTTTCCTTCCCAACAAGAGATGTCTCCATGTTATTAATGCATGGACAACTGCCGGCAACTCAAGATCGTGAGTGGGGTAGTTACTTTCGTTGGGCTTCAACTGACGAGAGGTATAGGCCACAACTTTCTTCCCTTGCATTAACACGGCACCGAGACCTTGCAATGAGGCATCACAAAAAACTTCATGTGGCTTGGACTCATCAGGAGGAGTTAAGACAGGAGCTGTGACGAGTTTATCTTTGAGAGTGTTGAAAGCAATGTCACACTCAGGAGTCCAAGAATACTTGACATGCTTCTAGAGGAGGTTGGAAAGAGGCTTTGCAATCTTAGAGAAATTCTCAACGAATCTTCGGCAATAGCTTGCAAGACCAAGGAAACTGCGGAGCTGCTTGACATTCTGAGGAGGTTCCCAATTCACAATTGCAGAGACCTTCTCCGAATTAACAGCGATGCCCTTGGCGGAGATGATATGACCAAGGTAAGAACTTCATCAAGCCAAAACTCACACTTGGAGAACTTCGCATAGAACTGATACTCTCTGAGCTTGTCGAGCACCAATCGCAAATGTTTGGCATGGTCCTTCTTATTCTTGGAGAATACCAAGATATCATCGAGATACACCAAGATGAATTCATTTGTGTAGGGGTTGAAGATGAAGTTCATCATTCGAGAGAACGTTGGAGGAGCATTGACAAGGCCGAAAGACATGACAGTATATTCATAAGAACCAAAGCTTGTTCTGAATGCTGTCTTGGGGATATCTGCTTCACGAATGCGAATCTGATGATAACCCATACGGAGGTCAAGCTTGGAAAACACCTTTGCACCTTTAAGTTACTCGAATAGCTCATTGATGTTGGGAAGTGGATACTTGTTCTTGATTGTCTTCTTGTTCAACGGACGGTAGTCGACACAAAGTCGGTCCGTGCCATCCTTCTTCTGGACAAAAAGAACACCACAACCCCATGGAGGTGAACTCGGTCTGATCAGACCCAGACGCTCTTGTTCATCGAGCTGTTTCTTCAATTCCTTCAGCTCCTCTGGCCCAAGCTTGTATGGACGCTTGCAAACGGGTTCAGTACCAGGCTCAAGATCGATAACGAATATTCGTGTTTCCATTCTCAATCCATTCAAGTTATTTTGAGGTTGTTATCTCATTCAAGCCATTTAATTCAACCGGTGCAATCCCCCCTTTCAATCAGTCGTTCAACGGTGTTTCTTTTGAGTTGGCCCTAACCCACAGGTCTTTTCCCAGGATCTTACCTGACTCTTCTAATTCTCCCGGAGTATCTCAACAATTCGTGGTGGTGTTTTCTCGTCATAATTCTCAACATTTGAAGACCGAAGAAGAGTTTTTCCTCCAAATCTTATCCGTTGTCTCAGAGATTCATGGTTCTAGCATGATGCCATCCTCTCATAATTGTTTTTGATTGTGGGAATTCTTGAAGGAAATATGCCCTAGAGGCAATAAGAAAGTTATTATTTATTTCCTTATATCATGATAAATGTTTATTATTCATTCTAGAATTGTATTAACCGGAAACATAATACTTGTGTGAATACATAGACAAACAGAGTGTCACTAGTATGCCTCTACTTGACTAGCTCATTGATCAAAGATGGTTATGTTTCCTAGCCATTGACATGAGTTGTCATTTGATTAACGGGATCACATCATTAGGAGAATGATGTGATTGACCTGACCCATTCCGTTAGCTTAGCACTTGATCATTTAGTATGTTGCTATTTGCTTTCTTCATGACTTATACATGTTCCTATGACTATGAGATTATGCAACTCCCGTTTACCGGAGGAACACTTTGTGTCCTACCAAACGTCACAGCGTAACTGGGTGATTATAAAGGTGCTCTACAGGTGTCTCCGAAGGTACTTGTTGGGTTGGCGTATTTCGAGATTAGGATTTGTCACTCCGATTGTCGGAGAAGGTATCTCTGGGCCCTCTCGGTAATGCACATCACTTAAGCCTTGCAAGCATTACAACTAATGAGTTTGTTGCGAGATGATGTATTACGGAACGAGTAAAGAGACTTGCCGGTAACGAGATTGAACTAGGTATTGGGATACCGACGATCGAATCTCGGGCAAGTAAAATACCGATGACAAAGGGAACAACGTATGTTGTTATGCGGTCTGACCGATAAAGATCTTCGTAGAATATGTGGGAGCCAATATGAGCATCCAGGTTCCGCTATTGGTTATTGACCGGAGACGTTTCTCGGTCATGTCTACATAGTTCTCGAACCCGTAGGGTCCGCACGCTTAACGTTTCGATGACAGTTATATTATGAGTTTATATGTTTTGATGTACCGAAGGTTGTTCGGAGTCCCGGATGTGACCACGGACATGACGAGGAGTCTCGAAATGGCCGAGACATAAAGATTGATATATTGGAAGCCTATGTTTGGATATCGGAAGTGTTCCGGGTGAAATCGGGATTTTACCGGAGTACCGGGAGGTTACCGGAACCCCCCGGCAACATAATGGGCCTTAGTGGGCCTAGGTGGAAGAGAGGAGAGGCGGCTAGGGCTGGGCCGCGCGCCCCTCCCCCCTAGTCCGAATAGGACAAGGAGAAGGGGCGGCGCCCCCCTTCCTTCTTCTCCCTCTCCTCTTTCCCCCCTCCCAAGTCCTAATCCAACTAGGAAAAGGGGGGGGGAGTCCTACTCCCGATGGGAGTAGGACTCCTCCTGGCACGCCCCAAGGCTGGCCGCACCTCCCCCCTTTGATCCTTTATATACGGGGGCAGGGGGCACCCCATAGACACAACAATTGATCATTGATCTCCTAGCCGTGTGCGGTGCCCCCCTCCACCATATTACACCTCGATAATATCGTAGCGGTGCTTAGGCGAAGCCCTGCGTCGGTAGAACATCATCATCGTCACCACGCCGTCGTGCGGACGAAACTCTCCCTCAACACTCGGCTGGATCGGAGTTCGAGGGACGTCATCGAGCTGAACGTGTGCTGAACTCGGAGGTGTTGTACGTTCGGTACTTGATCGGTCGGATCGTGAAGACGTACGACTACATCAACCGCGTTGTGTTAAGCTTCCGCTTTTGGTCTACGAGGGTACGTGGACAACACTCTCCCCTCTCGTTGCTATGCATCACCATGATCTTGCGTGTGCGTAGGATTTTTTTTGAAATTACTACGTTCCCCAACAATTCATTTCACCCATCCGGAGCAATTCAGGAGTATTTTCAGTTTGATTCTCCGGAGCCCATCATCTCAGAATTATTCATTCCAGCTTTCAGCTCTCGTTCTCCAAATCTTATCGGTGCATATCAAGTATTCTCTAATTAGCTCGTGATCTATTTGTTCAATTGTATCTAAATTCTCTCAAGCATCTTCATTCGCTTTTTCCAATTCTTCCCGATGAATTGTGCCTTTGCTACTTTCATTTTCAATTCTTACGGCGGTTTGTTCAAGATTCCTCTTCCTATGTTCTCATATTAATTTATTCGTTGTTTCAATCCTACCGGTGGTTCGTTGAAGACCTTCTCAAGTTTACGCTATATCTCTCTTAATCCTTTCTACGAGAATAAGTAGTATGCCAAATCTGTTGCTTGTCATCAATTTAAATTGGTGAAGGATACGCATAATGTAATTCTTATTTTTGTTTCACCCAAGTGATCTAGTTTCTTCTTTCCAGAGTTGTTCACCATGTCATTCTTTCTCGGTTCGAGATGCTTCATCTTTTCTTTTCCGGAGTTCCAAGTTTTCCGCATTATCTCGTCGTGAAGCTCCATCTAAATCATCGCAAGGCTTCACCTTGTGTTCTCAACTTCTCTTTCTTTTTATCATCCTCTCATTACTGGAGTTCTTCATGGAGGCTCTACATGGTGATTCATCAATGATTCTTTTCATTCTTCAATTGTTCTTCAAGATTTTCTCTCGAAGTTATGATCCGCTAAGCTATACTAAAAAATTAAACAGGGTGCTTAACACATGTTTTGTTTTGAGGAGTTCAAGTATTCTTCATCTTGCATTCCAAAGTGCAATTCCTTCTACCTTATCTTCGAAATGGCGTTATATCACTCTTGACAATTTCCTTCGTGTTTCATGATTCGCAAGTTGTCACGGATGAGATATGTAAACCCATCATTTTCTCTTTGTTCAGGAGATCCTTTGCAATCCATTAATCTCTTCGTTGGAGTTATCTTGTGTCATTTTTCACCTAAAGCCGTCCCTAAGGAATGTTGCTATTGTGGTGTTATCCCAATGATCCAAGTTATCTCTCTATCACCTTTGTGGAAGAAGTGTTTCATCTCGCTGGTGTTATCAATTATTTATTTGTTGCCGTAGTGGCAGAATTTCGCCTCAATTTTGAGAAGTTTTCCATAAGTCCACTACAAGCTTTTTCGTTTCGTTGTTGGTTTTCCAACAACTCCATTCTAACCTTCTTGGAAGGGTGCTTTCCAAGATCATTTGTGGCAGAAGTTGGCATTTTCTTCTCCATTCCTTTATTCCAATGATCTATCTTCTATTCTTTCTTCCGGAGGAATGGTGATGTTGCTCTCTTCACTCATCATCTCGAATTGTGAGGATCGTGTTCTTTTCTTGCTTATCCATTTAACCGGAGTGTTGTGTCTATCATTCCACTTTTAACCAGAGTCTCATCCATGTGCTTTGTTGCTATGTTGGAGTGCTGTAGCATAGTTTCTTCATGTATTCTAAGTGCTATCGTGCTGTTAATCGCAGTTTTGCATCATTCTTGTTTTGCTTGCCATTTGCAAACCGTGCATCCGTTTCCGGTGATCCTTATATCGATTTCAACCGAAATCATCTCATCTTTCCAGCGGCATACTTGGTTTGCCAAGTTCATGCCCCGTTCATCTTTTTTTCTTCCAGAGTACCCATATGCATTGCACATCATATCTTGCAGATCATGCCATGTCTTGCATCATGTTGTTTGTGCATTGCACCGTGATTGATTGTTGTTCCATTGCTTGTGTTCTTGCGTTGGGTAGGGCCGGGAGACGAGTTCGTGAATGAGGAACCTGTTGAGTACGCTAACGAGCAGCAAGCTTTTGACAACTCTGAGAACTTTGCAGGCAAGATGACCATTACCCTCGATACCACTTCTATCTTTGCTTGCTAGTTGTTCATTCTATCATTATGTCGCGCTACCTACCAGTTGTTTATCATGCCTCCCATATGGCCATGTCAAGCCTCTAACCCACCTTCCTAGCAAACCGTTGTTTGGCTATGTTACCGCTTTTGCTCAGCCCCTCTTATAGCGTTGTTAGTTGCAGGTGAAGTTGAAGATTACTCCATGTTGGAACATGATTATGTTGGGATATCACAATATCTCTTATTTTAATTAATGCATCTATATACTTGGTAAAGGGTGGAAGGCTCGGCCTTTTGCCTGGTGTTTTGTTCCACTCTTGCCGCCCTAGTTTCCTTCATATCGGTGTTATGTTCCTTGATTTTTCGTTCCTTACGCGGTTGGGGTTATGGGACCCCCTTGACAGTTCGCCTTGAATAAAACTCCTCCAGCAAGGCCCAACCTTGGTTTTAACATTTGCCACCTAAGCCTTTTTCCCTTGGGTTTTGCAGACTCAAGGGTCATCTTTATTTTACCCCCCGGGCCAGTGCTCCTCCGAGTGTTGGTCCAAAATAGAGCCACTTGCGGTGCCGCCCCTAGGCAACTTGGGGTATCTTCGGTTGCCGTACGTAGTGTTCATCCGGTGTGCCCTGAGAATGAGATACGTGCGACTCCTATCGGGATTTGTCAGCACATCGGGCGGCTTTGCTGGTCTTATTTTACCATTGTCGAAATGTCTTGTAACCGGGATTCCGAGACTGATCGGGTCTTTCCTGGAGAAGGAATATCCTTCGTTGATCGTGAGAGCTTGTGATGGGCTAAGTTGGGACACCCCTGCAGGGTATAAACTTTCGAAAGCCATGCCCGCGGTTATGTGGCAGATGGGAATTTGTTAATGTCTGTTTATAGAGAACTTGACACTTGACTTAATTAAAATGCATGAACCGCGTGTGTAGCCGTGATGGTCTCTTTTCGGTGGAGTCCGAGAAGTGAACACGGTCTTTGTGTTATGATTGTGCGTAAGTAGTTTCAGGATCACTTCTTGATCACTTCTAGTTTCACGACCATTGTGTTGCTTCTCTCCTCGCTCTTATTTGCGTATGTTAGCCACCATATTTGCTTAGTGCTTGCTGCAGCTCCACCTCATTACCCCATCCTACCTGTAAGCTTAAATAGTCTTGATCTCGCGGGTTTTGAGATTGCTGAGTCCTCGTGGCTCACAGATACTATCACAACAGTTGCAGGTGCCGGTGATACCAGTGCAGGTGACGCAACCGAGCTCAACTGGAAGTTCGACGAAGACCTTGTTCGTTTCGGTGTTTCGTTTCCTAACGATCAGTAGTGGTACCTAGTTGGGACGATCGGGGATTTAGCATTTGGGGTTATCTTCTTTTCTTTTGACTTTGACCGTAGTCGGTCTATGTGTGTACTCTGAATGGTGTATGTTCAATTAATGTATTGTGTGAAGTGGCGATTGTGTCGGTGTACAAAAGAAGGGGCGCACCTTTGTACCCCTTTACCTGTGCACGGACAGTCAGAGCCGCGCCCACGGCCACACCAAGCAGAGCAGGGGAAGTGAACCAAGGTAAAACCGAAGCCCGAGGCAGCCAGAGCAACGCCAAGGCCAAGACCACAAAGAGCAGAGGGGCGAAGCAGGTTCCCCCGGCAAGGCCCTTGTCGGGGCAGCCTTAGCGGCCCCCGGCAAGACCCTTGCCAGGGCGGCTCACCCACACCAGCGGAGCGCACCACCCTTGAGCCCACGGTTCCCAACACCATCAACCGCGTCGGGGCAGGGCTCGGGAGGCGCCTCCATGGTGGCATGCAGATCTTTGTGAAGACAAGGAACACTCAAGATCAGATGAGGATTAGAAGACGACGATCCTCGTCAAGATCCTTGCCGAGGAAAGCCACGAGACCCCCGGCAAGATCCTTGCCGGGGACGACAATGCGCCACGGCAAGACCCTTGCCGGGCCACCCGGCAAGGCCCTCGCCAAGGACGACAGTGGGGCCACAACCAGGCTCACGTCGACCAAGACTCCACCGACCGTCCCCAAGCAGCTGCAAGCTCAACCAGCTGGGCACACACCTGCGTGGCGACGAGCGGCCTCTATACCAACTCAGCAAGCACCTGCGTGGTGGCATGCAAATCTTCGTGAAGGCTCCACCACCGCGCCACCTCAGCTACCTGCCTGCCTACATGGCGCCACTCACATCGCTGGCCAGGGCGCGTGTCGAAGCGAGGAGGAGCGGCGACGGACGGGACGGGCTTCGTTCCCGTCCCAAAAAAGCAAGGGGACACCTAAGCGATGCATTAAATGCACCTTGTCCTGTAATACGAGCGATAAGCTCGCCGCACTGTTACCTTTCCACCTCTTGTGTGCCACTGTGGCGACCCCTTTTCCTATAAAAGGAGGCCCGAGGCGACCAGGAGAAGGATTGGGCTTTTCTGGGCTCGTTACACCCCATAGCTAGCTCAAGAACACAAGAACTCTCTGAAATACACCCACCAAAGCAGGACTAGGGTTTTACGCATCCTCGCGGCCCGAACCTGGGTAAACGATCCTTGTGCTGATTACTAATCCTGCTCTTCTCACAACCCTGTGCCCCGGCAACCGTAGTAGGGATTCTTGTGATCCCATAGGTGTCGTTTCCCCGACATCTTTGGCGCGCCAGGTAGGGGGCGCAATTGTCAGAATCTGGTCTAGTAGCTAGCCTAGCAGTTCTTCGTCGCCATGGCTCCCAAGAAGGAGACGGCTAGGAGAAAAGGGCGCCGCCTGCAAACGCGAAGGACGCCAGCGCGGCAGCAGAAAAGCTAAGTCATTCAGAACTTTGAGTTACTTCCTTTTTATATACAAGGTTAGCGTCCCCGGAGGTCTTGCCTATGTATGAGAAACCTGCATGCAAAGGGGCCCTCCCGCAATTGGCAACACCCTTGTCCTGTTTCAAGTCCGCTCAACAGCTCAAAGCGGCCGCGTCGAGAGTGGCAGGGTAGCCTTCCGCATCTGGCAATGCTCCCGACCCTGACTCGAGTCAAGCTCGACAGCTCGGGCGGCCGCGCTAAGGGCGGTAAGGTGGTTCGCCCGGCAGCAAGCACGCCCGACAGGCCAATGGGGATCCGTCCCCAAGACGCCGCCCTAGGTTTACGTGCCGGCAAACCTACCCAGTTGGCGTAGGGTGGACGCACAAAGGGAAATCGAACGGGAAAATAACATGCATAATGCTAAACGTGCTGCAGAGTCATATCACATCAAATTGTTGCTGCGGTTCTAACTAGAGATAGCAATTGTCTTGGTTGTGAACTTGCAGAGGCGATAAAAAACGGGGTGCCTAATCCCGGCGCTGGCCCTCCACCCTCTGAATTTTGCCGACACGGCTGATGATGGGCTTGATGCGCTCCCTGAGCGGCGCGAGGTCAGTACCCTCCGGCAAGCTCTCCAGCGCGGCGTCGAAGTCGATGTCGGGGTACCAGTGCGCCACCTTGGTGAGAACCTTGGTCATGGCACCCTGGCAAAGCCTCCGGGACTCGTCGGCCAGTGAGGCCGCCCGGTTGGCGCGAAGCCGCTCCAAAGCACCGACGACCTTCTCAAAGAACAGGGTCAGGCTGCAGTTGGCGCTCACATTCCGCTCTGGGGCGTACCTCACGTCCGGCATCCCCATGATGGCTAGCTGTGCGGCGGCCTAGTTGGCGACGGTGCCAAGGCGGTCGAGCCAGCGGTTCTCGCCCTCCACGTGATCCATGAAGTTGAGGGCCTCGTTCTTCCGCAGCTGCTTCTCGGCCTCCAGGTTTTTGGTCAGGGTCCCCTCCTGGGCCCTGGCCTCCGACAGCATCTTCTCGAGACCCTCCAGCTTTAGCTTGAGGTCTTGGATGGAGTTGTTGGCCTCGGAAAGCTCCCCGGCCTTGCTGACGACCGTGCCATGCGCCTCCGTCAAGGCGCTGTTGAGCATATCCTTCTCCTAGGACAGCTTCAGGGCCTGCTCCTTCATCCCGTCCCGTCCCGCTCCGCCTCCAGCTCCTTCACCTTGTCAGCGTGAACCTAGGCCTGAGCATCGAGCGCCTCTTTGTGCCTCTGCTCCAGTTCACTGGTCCGCTGCAAGACAAGCTTCCCCACCTCTTCATCCTTGCCGCGAAGCGTGGAGGCAAGCTTCTCCTCGTGTGCGGCGAGGTCCTCCTCATGGGAGTTCAGCGCAGCCTGGTGCTGGGTTCGGGCGGCCTCGGCTGCCGCAGCCGAGCCCTCCGCCGTCTCCTGGGCCTTCTCGATGTCGGCTAGCTTCATGGTGAGCTCCACTTCACGCTTGGCTAGCTCGCCCTGGGCGGCCTTCAGCTCATCGCGAGCTTGGCGGAACCAGTCCTGCGTCTCGGCGACGCGCTTCTGGGGGTCCGCCTCCGCCTTCTCCACCACCGCCGTCCTAGACTTAGCCTTGTCCAGGCGGGCGCGGTGGAGCGCCTGGAGCTTCCGGTAGCTGGCGCCCATGGCGTGGAGGAGCCTCTCTTCCTGCGAGCCGTCGCCGCCAACGCTCGGCTCGTTGACGATCTCAAGCCCGGCGGCGACAAGCACTTCCTCGTCGAACACCTCTCCCTCGACGGGTGTCCTGGTGCTCGACGCGCCTGGAAGGTGGACGAACAAGTCGTCACTCACCCTCAGGTACTTGCCGGAGCCGGAAGCAGTGGAGGAGGTAGGGTGGTCATCAGCCACCTCCTCCTCCTCCTCGGCAGCGGCTCTGCGGGCCTCCCCGGCAGGCCCCTTGCCGGTCTCCTCAGTGGTGGCCTTGGCGGCCTCCTCGGCGGTGATCTTCTCGGCGTCCGCCTCGGTGGCCTTGGCGACGTCCTCGATGACGGCGTCCACTTCCTCTGGATTCACCGAGGAGGAATCTGGACGCCGAAGAAGGGGGTGAGGCAAGGCCAAGACCAAGGGTTAGCAAGAAAGAAAAAGGAACAGGGACGAGAGGCTAGCGACTTACCAGCGCTGGTGCCAGGCTGGGAAAAAGAAGTCCCCTCCCCGCCAACATCTGGCATCGAGGCAAAACCGCCAGCGTCCAAGTTCTCCTCCTCCTCCTCCATGTGCGTGGGCTCGGTGCTTGGCGCCCTTGCCGGGGACGCCCCCAGGGCGGTGTGGTCGATGGGGGCGGCGTGTTGGGAGTAGCCCTCTGCGGCTCCTCCTGCTGTCGGTCTCCTCCTGCATACCCGGCAAGGTCAGCACCAAAGTATCGTATCCCTGGCACATGACGATGAGGGGAGAGTAATGGACTTACGCTGGGGGCTGTGCTGGGGGCTGTTGTCCGGGCTGCTCAACACCACTAGTGACGCCCTCGAAGTACCAGCCGGAGGCTGGCCGCCCGCCGAGACCTTGGCCCTCTTCACTCTCTGGGCCAGCGTCTCCACATCCCTGCAAAGACGAAGACAAGTCAAAGCAAGCGACACAGATGGAGGAGACAGAGATGACGGGAAGAAAAACTTACTCCTCGTCCACCTCCTCCTCTGCTGTCTTCCTCTTCCACCTCGGGCTGAGGGACCTGAAGTCGAAGGTGACCCCCGCGTTGGCGTCGGACGGAGGAGGGGAGGAGGGCGGAGTCTGCGCGCGCTTGGACGAAGAGGAAGCAAATGCCTTCTTCTTCGCCACCGCGGTTTTCACCGCCTTCTTCGCCGCCGCGGCCCTCGTCTGACGTGCGGACTCCTCCGGGGACCTTGGCCGCCGCGCGGCCTTGACGGGCCGTACCGGCTCGCTGGAAGTGGCCCTGCGTAGGACTCGCCCTCTCCCCATAGCCGGAGGGTCAACAGCCCTGGCCTCCTCCTCCTCCGATGACTCGTCGGCCGCATCTTCAACCAGAGGAGCCTCGGTGCCGGCGCTGCTGGCCTCTTTGGCGGTCGCCGCCCATCGGGCGATCTCCTCCTCCTCGGCGGACGTCACGGCCTTGTCGTCCACACCGCCAGCACTGCAGGCCTCCTCGGCAAGCTGCGCCTCCCTCGCCCTAGTGGCGATGTAGTCCAGCTCCGCCTGGGAGGTGTCCTGGACGAGCAGTCGCTCGGCGTCGGTGTTGATGTGCACCTCGTGCAGAGTGTCGAAGAACTGCTGCACCTCGACGTCCTCTGGCTCCTTCCAGCTCGGGTCCGGACCATGCGCGTTGCAGTCCGGCATCATGGCGATGATCTCGGTCCGGCGTGAATTATTGCACAGCGGGACCACTCCCGCTGGCAACTTGAACAAAGGCTCCTTGAAGACCTTGCCGGCCTTCGCAGCGACCCTCACGACTTTGCCGGTCCGCTCGACCTCGCCGTCACGGCCCACATCGAGCTGGAAGAGCCGCTGGCAGAAGTGGGCATGCCCCATCACTGTGAAGTTGTGGTCGAGGCCGCGGCGAAGCCGCATGATGTCGGCGGGGTTCGTGAAGAGCCAGGCTGGCCTCCCCTTGTTGTGCAGTGGAGCGATCCGGCGGCGGACGAAGTCCGCCCCGATCATCTCAAGGGTGAGCCCGGCCTCGGTGAGCCGGAGGATCCTGGTGGTGGCGACCGTGAGCTTCTCGTCATCAGTGTCGACATCACCCCAATCGCTTCTGCGGACCGGCGGCGCCCGGTGAACTTCGCAGAACGCCGACGAGTCTTTCTCCTCGATCCAGCACCACCGGCCCCGCCATTCTTCCCACCTCTCCTTCATGGCGCCCTCCGGATATGCCCCCTTGGACCGTGGGATCCAGGTGATGCAACCAGAGATGGCGCCCCCTGGTTGGATCCGAGGGGAGAAGTAATGGCGGAAGAGCACCGTGTTGGGGTGCACCCCGGCGAAACCCTCGTAGAGGTGCGCGAAAAGAGCCATGCACGCCACGGCATTTGGAGTAAAATCCAAGAGGTGGAAGTCGTAGGTGTGCATGACATCGTTGAAGAAATCGG
This sequence comes from Aegilops tauschii subsp. strangulata, assembly GCF_002575655.3. Lineage (NCBI taxonomy): Eukaryota > Viridiplantae > Streptophyta > Magnoliopsida > Poales > Poaceae > Aegilops > Aegilops tauschii. The sequence continues at coordinate 120,356,144 of NC_053040.3, forward strand.
AGAAGGGGGGCAAAGCCCGCAGGAAAAATAGTCGACAAAGAAGGGGTACCGATTTGAGGCAGCCTCGACGCAGTTGGTGGGGATGACGCGCGTGGCTGGGTGCCCGGACTTCTCTCCCCCCGTCTTCACCCCCCACAAGGGCCTGAAGGATTCCCGAAGCTCGAACACGTCGACTGTCGAGGGGAAGAAGGCGGACTGCGTCCGCTGCACCGCCAGCGCACTCTCCGGCGGCTCCGCCGCTCCGGCGTTCTTGGCCACGCCCTTGCCCTTGACGGATTTCGGCGCCATGGCGGCAGGGAGAGAAGGGCAAGGCAGATGGCGGCGGGAACGCAACGGCGGCGAGCGAGAGAGAAGCTTGGGAAAGAAGAGGAAGGTGAGCGAAGGCTTCCGAGATTGGGATTGCGCGAAGGGTAAAAGGAACAGTGCACCCGCGGTTACCCCCTTTTTATGGGGAAGGTGCGGGTCGCGCTGCCCATTTACTGCGATGTGACGCATGCGTGCGGGAACCGCCCCACGCATGCCGCCCACGTCACTCGCACCCCTCCACGCCACGCCACGTTGCGCGCGGGTCGTGGGAAGCGAAGCGCGCGAAAAGTTTTACCGCGGTAAAAACCGCCCCGCGTGCCAGCGCATCGTTTTGGGCCTAGCCCAACAATGCGTCGCGCTTATGTGTGGCCCAGGCCTGGGGGCTCCTGTCGGTGTACAAAAGAAGGGGCGCACCTTTGTACCCCTTTACCTGTGCACGGACAGTCGGAGTCGCGCCCACGGCCGCACCAAGCAGAGTAGGGGAAGTGAACCAAGGTAAAACCGAAGGCCGAGGCAGCCAGAGCAATGCCAAGGCCAAGACCATAAAGAGCAGAGGGGCGAAGCAGGTTCCCCCGACAAGGCCCTTACCGGGGCAGCCTCGGAGGCCCCCGGCAGGACCCTTGCCAGGGCGGCTCGCCCACACCAGCGGAGCGCACCACCCTTGAGCCCACGGTTCCCAACACCATCAACCGCGTCGGGGCAGGGCTCGGGAGGTGCCTCCATGGTGGCATGCAGATCTTTGTGAAGACAAGGAACACTCAAGATCAGATGAGGATTAGAAGACGACGATCCTCGGCAAGATCCTTGCCGAGGAAAGCCACGAGACCCCCGGCAAGGACGACAACATGCCACGGCAAGACCCTTGCCGGGCCACCCGGCAAGGCCCTCACCAAGGACGACAGCGGGGCCACAGCCAGGCTCACGTCGACCAAGACTCCATCGACCGTCTCCAAGCAGCTGCAAGCTCAACCAGCTGGGCACACACCTGCGTGGCGACGAGCGGCCTCTACACCAACTCAGCAAGCACCTGCGTGGTGGCATGCAAATCTTCGTGAAGGCTCCACCACCGCGCCACCTCAGCTACCTGCCTGCCTACATGGCGCCACTCGCATCGCTGGCCAGGGCGCGTGTCAAAGTGAGGAGGAGCGGCGACGGACGGGACGGGCCTCGTTCCCGTCCCCAATAAAGCAAGGGGACACCTAAGCGATGCATTAAATGCACCTTGTCCTGTAATACGAGCGAGAAGCTCGCCGCACTGTTACCTTTCCACCTCCTGTGTGCCACTGTGGCGACCCCTTTTCCTATAAAAGGAGGCCCGAGGCGACCAGGAGAAGGATTGGGCTTTTCTGGGCTCGTTACACCCCGTAGCTAGCTCAAGAACACAAGAACTCTCTGAAATACACCCACCAAAGCAGGACTAGGGTTTTATGCATCCTCACGGCCCAAACCTGGGTAAACGATCCTTGTGCTGATTACTAATCATGTTCTTCTCACAACCCTGCGCCCCGGCAACCGTAGTAGGGATTCTTGTGATCCCATAGGTGTCGTTTCCCCGACAGATTGTAAGCCAACTCTTTATCCCATTCTTGTTCATTACATGGGATTGTGTGAAGATGACCCTTCTTGCGACAAAACCACCATGCGGTTATGCCTCCAAGTCGTGCCTCGACACATGGGAGATATAGCCGCATCGTGGGTGTTACAATGGTGCTCCAGGGCGGTTCATCCCGCAGCCAGGGACGGACAGCCATGGAGTACCAACCACCCGAGGTGGTGGTGCTGGACCTGTCGAAGGAGAGGGCGGCAATGAAGAGCCGCTGGCTAACCGTTGGCCTGTTCTTCTCCCTTCAGGCTTTCACCTCCGAAGGCCTGTTCGGAGAACTCAGGGATGCTACCTCTTGAGCATTGCGAAATCCTCGCAACCAACGGGATAAAGGGGTTGTCAATCCCTCAACGGTCACTTACGAGAGTGAGATCTGATAGATATGATAAGATAATATTTTTGGTATTTTTATAAGAAAGAGCAAAAAGTAAAAGAAAGCAAAAATAAACGGCGCCAGAAATAGCACTAGTGGCTTCTCTCGAGAGCATAAGTATTACGGTGGGTGAACAAATTACTGTTGAGCAATTGATAGAATTGAGCATAGTTATGAGAATATTGATCATGTATATAGGCATCACGTCCGTGACAAGTAGACCGACTCCTGCCTGCATCTACTACTATTACTCCACACATCGACCGCTTTCCAGCATGCATCTAGAGTATTAAGTTCATAGGAACAGAGTAACGCTTTAAGCAAGATGACATGATGTAGCGGGATAAACTCATGCAATATGATATAAACCCCATCTTGTTATCCTCGATGGCAACAATACAATACGTGCCTTGCTGCCCCTGCTGTCACTGGGAAAGGACACCGCAGGATTGAACCCAAAGAAAGATCAATCTAGTAGGCCAAACCAAACTGATAATTCAAAGAGACTTGCAAAGATAACCAATCATACATAAAAGAATTCAAATAAGATTCAAATATTATTCATAGATAAACTTGATCATAAACCCACAATTCATCAGTCTCAACAAACACATCGCAAAAGAAGATTACATCGAATAGATCTCCACAAGAGAGGGGGAGAACATTGTATTGAGATCCAAAAAGAGAGAAGAAGCCATCTAGCTAATAACTATGGACCCGAAGGTCTGAGGTAAACTACTCACACATCATCGGAGAGGCTATGATGTTGATGTAGAAGCCCTCCGTGATCGATGCCCCCTCCGGCGGAGCGCCGAAAAAGGCCCCAAGATGGGATCTCACGGGTATAGAAGGTTGCGGCGGTGGAATTAGGTTTTTGGCTCCGTATCTACGTAGGTATATATAGGAGGAAGAAGTACGTCGTGGAGCAACGTGGGCCCCACGAGGGTGGAGGGCGCGCCCCCCTGCCTCGTGCCCCCTGGTTGATCTCTTGACGTGCACTCCAAGTCCTCTGGATCACGTTTGTTCCGAAAATCATGTTCCCGAAGGTTTCATTCCGTTTGGACTCCGTTTGATATTCTTTTTCTGCAAAACACTGAAATAGGCAAAAAAACAACAATTTGGGCTGGTCCTCCGGTTAATATGTTAGTCCCAAAATAATATAAAAGTGTATAAATAAGCATGGAACAATAAAAAACTATAGATACGTTGGAGATGTATCAAGCATCCCCAAGCTTAATTCCTGCTCGTCCTCGAGTAGGTAAATGATAAAAATAGAATTTTTGATGTGGAATGCTTCTTAGCATAATTTTCAATGTAATTCTCTTAATTGTGGTATGAATATTCAGATCCGAAAGATTCAAGATAAAAGTTTAATATTGACATAAAAATAATAATACTTCAAGCATACTAACAAAGCAATTATGTCTTCTCAAAATAACATGGTCAAAGAAAGTTATCCCTACAAAATCATATAGTCTGGCTATGCTCTATCTTCACCACACAAAGTATTTAAATCATGCACAACCCCGATGACAAGCCAAGCAATTGTTTCATACTTTTGGTGTTCTCAAACTTTTTCAATCTTCACGCAATACATGAGCGTGAGCCATGGATATAGCACTATATGTGGAATAGAATGGTGGTTGTGGAGAAGACAAAAAGGAGAAGATAGTCTCACATCAACTAGGCGTATCAACGGGCTATGGAGATGCCCATTAATAGATATCAATGTGAGTGAGTAGGGATTGCCATGCAACGGATGCACTAGAGCTATAAGTATATGAAAGCTGAACAAAACAAACTAAGTGGGTGTGCATCCAACTCGCTTGCTCACGAAGACCTAGGGCATTTTGAGGAAGCCCATCATTGGAATATACAAGCCAAGTTCTATAATGAAATTTCCCATAGTATATGAAAGTGACAAAATGAAAGACTCTGTATCATGAAGATCTTGGTGCTATCTTGAAGGACAAGTGTGGTAAAAGGATAGTAACATTGTCCCTTCTCTCTTCTCTCTTTTTTTTATTTGGGCCTTTTCTCCCCTTTTTTTTCATGGCCTCTTTTTCTTTGTTCTTTTTTGTCCGGAGTCTCATCCCGACTTGTGGGGGAATCATAGTCTCCATCATCCTTTCCTCACTTGGGACAATGCTCTAAAAATGATGATCATCACACTTTTATTTACTTACAACTCAACAATTACAACTCAATACTTAGAACAAAATATGACTCTATGTGAATGCCTCCGGCGGTGTACCGGGATATGCAATGAATCAAGTGTGACATGTATGAAAGGATTATGAACGGTGGCCTTGCCACAAATACGATGTCAACTACATGATCATGCAAAGCAATATGACAATGATGGAGCGTGTCATAGTAAACGGAACGGTGGTAAGTTGCATGGCAATATATCTCGGAATGGCTATGGAAATGCCATGATAGGTAGGTATGATGGCTGTTTTGAGAAAGGTATATGGTGGGTGTATGATACCGGCGAAAAGTGCGCGATATTAGAGAGGCTAGCAATGGTGGAAGGAAAAGAGTGCGTATAATCCATGGACTCAACATTAGTCATAAAGAACTCATATACTTGTTGCAAAAATCTACAAGTTATCAAAGCAAAGTGTTACGCGCATGCTCCTAGGGGGATAGATTGGTAGGAAAAGACCATCGCTCGTCCCCGACCGCCACTCATAAGGAAGACAATCAATAAATAAATCATGCTCCGACTTCATCACATAACGGTTCACCATACGTGCATGCTACGGGAATCACAAACTTTAACACAAGTATTCTTCAAATCCACAACTACTCAACTAGCATGACTCTAATATCACCATCTTTATATCTCAAAACAATTATCAAGCATCAAACTTCTCATAGTATTAAACACACTCATAAGATAATTTTTACTAATCTTGGATGCCTATTACTTTAGGACTAATTTCTCAATTAAAGCAAATTACCATGCTGTTTTGTAGGACTCTCAAAATAATATAAGTGAAGCATGAGAGAACAATAGTTTCTATAAAACAAATCCACCACCGTGCTCTAAAAGATATAAGTGAAGAACTAGAGCAAAAACTATATAGCTCAAAAGATATAAGTGAAGCACATAGAGTATTCTAATAAATTCCGAATCATGTGTGTCTCTCTCAAAAGGTGTGTACAGAAAAGATGATTGTGGTAAACTAAAAAACAAAGACTCAAATCATACAAGACGCTCCAAGCAAAACACATATCATGTGGTGAATAAAAATATAGCTCCAAGTAAAGTTACCGATAGAAGTAGACGAAAGAGGGGATGCCTTCCGGGGCATCCCCAAGTTTTGGCCTTTTGGTATCCTTAGATTATCTTGGGGTGCCATGGGCATCCCCAAGCTTAGGTTCTTGCCACTCCTTGTTCCATAATCCATCAAATCTTTTACCCAAAACTTGAAAACTTCACAACACAAAACTTAACAGAAAATCTCGTGAGCTCCGTTAGCGAAAGAAAACAAAACACCACTTCAAGGTACTGTAATGAACTCATTCTTTATTTATATTGGTGTTAAACCTACTGTATTCCAACTTCTCTATGGTTTATAAACTATTTTATTAGCCATAGATTCATCAAAATAAGCAAACAACACACGAAAAACAGAATCTGTCAAAAACAGAACAGTCTGTAGTAATCTGTAACTAACGCAAACTTCTGTAACTCAAAAAATTTAGCCAAAATAGGACGACCTAGAAAATTTGTTTATTGATCAGCAGAAATTGGAATCAATATTTTATCACGTTCTGGTAATTTTTAACAATTGTTTTCGTTAACAGAAAGTTTCTGGAATTTTCAGCAAGATCAAATAACTATCATACAAGAAGATCCTATAGGTTTAACTTGGCACAAACACTAATTAAAACATAAAAACAAATCTAACCAGAGGCTAGATCAAATATTTATTCCTAAACAGAAGCAAAAAGCAAAAAACTAAAATAAAACTAGTCGTCAACCCGTGCGGTTGCACGGGCTAGTTATTTATATTGTAAGTTCGTAGAATTACTTTCGAACAAATTTGTTATGTATTACTAATTATGAGTTTTAATAAAGGTGTTGAAACTTTATTGTCAAAACAAAATAGTTATTCATCTATCCATACACCTAGAAAATGTTTGAATGTATTTAAAATCATGATACTGATGTTTTTATTAACAAATACAGTATGCATACTTTCTTCGACATGTGCCAATAGCTCATAAAAAAAATGTTTATGCATCAAAAGAAAATCATAGGTCTGTAATGTTAAGAAACCAAAACAAAAACGTGTGAACATGTAACATTCAGATGTTGACAAAAAACCACAAACAAAACTAAACACTACTTCCGTAAAATATTGAGAGAGCAGCATAATGTACACAATCTTGCCATTCTACCAAACATATAAATAAACATGAGCCCATGTGTTACTACAATTTTCATAAGTTCAGAAATACATGGTTTCTTCATGCATGCTAATCCTATATTATCCAAGTGCAATCGCAGAAAAGTTATACACACTGAATATCTTAGACACAATGACTTTTTGTGTTTTTTATCAAAATTAATTTACATATATCCACTCTTGCTTCTCTAGCAATTGCAATTATGAAATTAATCAAGTGGAGAAAAATGTAACAAATTTCTACAATTATCAAAGCAATTAGTATGAAATACAAAGTTACACAGACTATTAGTATTATATTGTCGTCGAATCCACCAGTAGCAGTCACTTAGTGATTTCTCTAGTCCAGGAGATTAAGAGGATGTATTATCAAATAAAAAAATTACTATACATATTAGATGCATCAAAGTGAATGATGACATCATGATATGCAGACAACTTTAAGAAGTACACCGTCCTTCCCATATTAATTGATGCCATTTGAGCGTGAACAAACATGGGACGGAGGGATTATAAAACAACATTGGACTATATAATAGCAAGAAAGTGAAATTGAGTGGGTGGCTGTTAATATAATTATGTTTCCTAATAACATATATAGGTGAACAGAAAACCTGAAAATAAGTTTGAGAAACATTTTTTCTCTTCAACTCGCACCAAAATCTGTGTTGTTTTTTATTAGAAAGAGGAAGAGGAAAAAAACATTGGAGTAAAAGTACATTCGTCCTTTGCTTTGTAAATCCGAGATGTTACAATATAAGTAGATATAGAAAACCTGCACCAACAGAGAACTACTCCCGAGGTAAAACATAGAAATAACTTCTATCGACCGATTGCTATAAATCTTTTTTTTGGCGCTGCAATGTAGATGATTCTTGCGATGAAACAAATGGGATTTTGCCAGTGAATTTATCCTGAATAATTACATGATATGGATAATATAAAAAGTATTAGTTTAGTAATGGCTAGGGAGAACGTACATATTTACATGTGATTGTCGTGTGGGAAAATTATTTGCTAGAAAAAAAGGTAACAAAACAGGCATATTAGATGAGATGCTAGAAGAGTTCTTGACGGGCACATATACCTCTCTGTGGGTCATATAATTCTAATATTCTGGAGAAACAAAACATATAAGATATTACACCATCAACTCCTCCGAACAGTATAATAAGAAGCATCCGGTCCTATATACGTAAGTGCCACATGAGGCAACATGTAGGCAACATGTACGTGTTAGTGAGTCCATTATTGTTCGGTTTTTCTCCTAGCTATGTGTTTCCTCAAAACTTGATGGGAAAATTTGAGTGCTGATGACTGGAGAAAAAAAAGGCCTTAACTTAAAAATATATATGATCACACTAACTATGCAATTAGTATCATCTAAGCTAAATATTTCCAGTCCAAATGGCAATTCCATTTTTTTTATGAAAGACTATATCTATTCGTTATAATCAGTAACACCTCTTGTTGAAGTCTGCAGGACACAAAGAACCATTATAAAGTTTGAAGAAGCTAAAGCAAAACGTTATCAACATGTGTACTGTATCAACTACAAAAGAGAAATTTTGTCGTAAGACTATATAATTATGTGCCTAGGCTAGATAATCTACCCGTGAAGCAATACAGAAAACACCATGTACAATATGTACCTGAGGCCATCGAGGGATTTCCTCTGTGTTTGCGCGCGCCTGTGAGCGCGTTTAATTTCTGGCTGCCTGGCCGCTGCGTACGTCCTGCATGTGTCTACGTCTTCGACGGCCGCGACTTTAAACTGCAGCTGTATTCCTTGTGTGTCCTCACCCTTCAATTGAATAATTGCCATGACTTTTAATCTTGATCTGTTCTGGGCCATGTATGTGGCTGGAGATTTAAGAATCTTGGGACTACGCTTTCGACGGTGGCGAGATTGAAGTATCGAACTGCAGCTTTATCCCTCGCATATCCTCGCCACTCAATTGAAAAATAAGCCATGACTTCTAATCTCGATCGCTCTACATCATGCAATCTCCACTCCCGACTGTCTTTGCGGCAGATCACTCCGGCTCACCCAATCAGTCGCACATCCCTGCCGTTATCCCAACGCTGTGGTTGCAAATTCTTCACCTCGCTCCAGCCTCCAGACCTCCATTGTTAGACGAACCTATGGGAGGAAGGCCGAAGGATTGGACTGCCGTCTTCGCCAGATCAAGGAGGCAGTGGAGAAGAAGACCAATCGGAGATAGGACCTAGGATCGTATACTCGTCTCAGCCAGATCCAAGAAGAAACAGAGATGTCACGTTGACTGTACTGCAGGAGGGATCTGCGGCGGCTCATGGATTACTGGAGGAGGAAGAGAGAGGGAGAGGGAAGAGGACACATCAGCTTACAGGCCGTGAGGGGCAGATGTAGATGCGTTAATACAATTTCTTCACGTTGGAGAGGAACATAATTGGAGAACTACAGATTGTATACGCCTAGGACTGTTATCACGGTTGCATATTTCACGTGAAGAATAGATTGAACATCCAAAGACTATATTTATCTGTTTTCTCATAATTAGTCCCACCAGATCACCGGATCTAATTTTCTGATCTGGAAAAAATTAGGAAGATCTACACCGTTATAATTCGGCCCCACCAGATTAACGGCTAGTAAATTCTAATTAACGTGGGAATTTATAGGAAGTCAAGAATTAGTATAGGTAGGTATAGATAGATAGATAGATAGATTGGGTTGCCTCCCAACAAGCGCTATCGTTTAACGCCCCTGCTAGGCATAAAAGCAAGGATAGATCTAGGTATTGCCATCTTGGATAGGCAATCCATAAGTGGCTCTCATAATAGATTCATAAGGTAATTTTGTTTTATTTCTAGGGAAGTATTCCATGCCTTTCCTTAATGAAAATTGGAATATAATATTCCCTTCCTTCATATCAATGATTGCACCAATCGTTCTAAAAAAAGGTCTAGCAAGAATAATAGGACATGAAGGATTGCAATCTATATCAAGAACAATAAAATCTACGGGCACATAATTCCTATTTGCAACAATAAGAACATCATTAATTCTTCCCGTAGGTTTTTTTAATAGTGAATCCGCAAGGTGTAAGTTTAAAGAGCAATTATCAAATTCGCGGAAACCTAGCAAATCACACAAAGTTTTTGGAATCGTGGAAACACTAGCACCCAAATCACACAAAGCATAGCATTCATGATCTTTAATTTTAATTTTAATAGTAGGCTCCCACTCATCATAAAGTTTTCTAGGGATAGAAACTTCCAACTCAAGTTTTTCTTCATAAGATTGCATCAAAGCATCAACAATATGTTTGGTAAAAACTTTATTTTGACTATAAGCATGAGGAGAATTTAGCACGGATTGCAACAAGGAAATACAATCTATCAAAGAGCAATTATCATAATTAAATTCCTTGAAATCCAAAATAGTGGGTTCATTAATATCTAGAGTTTTGATCTCTTCAATCCTACTTTTACCAATTTTAGCATCAAGATCTAGAAATTCCGAATTTTTGGAACACCTTCTAGGTAAAGGCGGATCATACTCAGTCCCATCATTATCAAGATTCATATTGATAAACAAAAATTTAATAGGGGACACATCAATAACTTTTAGATCTTCATCTTTATTTTCATAGAAACTAGAAGAACACGCTTTCACAAAGCAATCTTTCTTAGCACGCATCCTAGCGGTTCTTTCCTTGCACTCATCGATGGAATTTCTCATGGCTTTGAGAGACTCATTGATATCATGCTTAGGTGGGATAGATCTAAGTTTCAAAGAATCAATATCAAGATAAATTCTATCAACGTTCCTAGCCAATTCATCAACTTTAAGCAATTTTTCTTCAAGCAAAGCATTGAAATTCTTTTGCGAATTCATAAATTCTTTAACACTAGTCTCAAATTCAGAGGGCATCTTATTAAAATTTCCATAAGAGTTGTTGTAGGAATTACCATAATTATTAGAGGAATTACTAGGATACGGCCTAGGATTAAAGTTTCCTCTATACGCGTTGTTACCAAAATTATTCCTACCAACAAAATTCACATCCATAGATTCATTATTATTCTCAGTCAAAGTAGATAAAGGCATATTATTAGGATCAGAAGAAACACTTTTAGTGGCAAATAATTTCATAAGTTCATCCATCTTTCCACTCAAAACATTAATTTCTTCTATCGCATGCACTTTTTTATTAGTAGATCTTTCGGTGTGCCATTGAGAATAATTAACCATAATATAATCTAGGAGTTTAGTAGCTTCTCCTAAAGTGATTTCCATAAAAGTGCCTCCCGCGGCCGAATCTAAAAGATTTCTAGAAGCAAAATTCAATCCGGCATAAATTTTTTGTATAATCATCCAAAGATTCAAACCATGTGTAGGGCAATTACATACCATTAATTTCATCCTCTCCCAAGCTTGTGCAACATGTTCATGATCAAGTTGCTTAAAATTCATAATATCGTTTCTAAGAGAGATGATCTTAGCGGGAGGAAAATACTTAGAGATAAAATCATCTTTGCATTTATTCCAAGAATCAATACTATTTTTAGGCAAAGACGAAAACCAAGCTTTAGCACGATCTCTAAGCGAAAAAGGAAATAGCTTCAATTTAACAATATCATTGTCCACATCTTTCTTCTTTTGCATATCACACAAATCAACGAAGCTATTTAGATGGGTAGCGGCATCTTCACTACGAAGGCCGGCAAATTGATCTTTCATGACAAGATTCAACAAAGCAGCATTAATTTCACAAGATTCAGTATCGGTAAGAGGAGCAATATGAGTGCTAAGAAAATAATTATTGTTGTTATTGGTAAAGTCACACAATTTGGTATTATCTTGAGCCATCGTGACAAGCAAGCAAGCCAACACACAAGCAAACAAGAAGAAAGCGAAAAAGAGGCGAACGAAAAAGAGAGGGCGAATAAAACGGCAAGGGTGAAGTGGGGGAGAGGAAAACGAGAGGCAAATGGCAAATAATGTAATGCGGGAGATAAGAGTTTGTGATGGGTACTTGGTATGTTGACTTTTGCATAGACTCCCCGGCAACGGCACCAGAAATCCTTCTTGCTACCTCTTGAGCACTGCGTTGGTTTTCCCTTGAAGAGAAAAGGGTGATGCAGCAAAGTAGCGTAAGTATTTCCCTCAGTTTTTGAGAACCAAGGTATCAATCCAGTAGGAGGCCACGCACGAGTCCCTCGCACCTACACAAACAAATAAAATCCTCGCAACCAACGCGATAAAGGGGTTGTCTATCCCTCAACGGTCACTTACGAGAGTGAGATCTGATAGATATGATAAGATAATATTTTTGGTATTTTTATAATAAAGAGCAAAAAGTAAAAGAAAGCAAAAATAAACGGCGCTAGAAATAGCTTGTTGACGGGAGATTAATATGATGGAAAATAGACCCGGGGGCCATAGGTTTCACTAGTGGCTTCTCTCAAGAGCATAAGTATTACGGTGGGTGAACAAATTACTGTCAAGCAATTGATAGAATTGAGCATAGTTATGAGAATATCTAGGTATGATTATGTATATAGGCATCACGTCCGTGACAAGTAGACCGACTCCTGCCTACATCTACTACTATTACTCCACACATCGACTGCTATCCAGCATGCATCTAGAGTATTAAGTTCATAAGAACAGAGTAACGCTTTAAGCAAGATGACATGATGTAGAGGGATAACCTCATGCAATATGATATAAACCCCATCTTGTTATCCTCGATGGCAACAATACAATACGTGCCTTGCTGCCCCTGCTGTCACTGGGAAAGGACACCGCAAGATTGAACCCAAAGCTAAGCACTTCTCCCATTGCAAGAAAGATCAATCTAGTAGGCCAAACCAAACTGATAATTCGAAGAGACTTGCAAAGATAACCAATCATACATAAAAGAATTCAAATAAGATTCAAATATTGTTCATAGATAAACTTGATCATAAACCCACAATTCATCAGTCTCAACAAACACACCGCAAAAGAAGATTACATCGAATAGATCTCCACAAGAGAGGGGGAGAACATTGTATTGAGATCCAAAAAGAGAGAAGAAGCCATCTAGCTAATAACTATGGACCCGAAGGTCTGAGGTAAACTACTCACACATCATCGGAGAGGGTATGGTGTTGATGTAGAAGCCCTCCGTGATCGATGCCCCCTCCGGCGGAGCGCCGGAAAACGCCCCAAGATGGGATCTCACGGGTATAGAAGGTTGCGGCGGTGGAATTAGGTTTTTGGCTCCGTATCTGGTAGTTCAGGGGTACGTAGTTATATATAGGAGGAAGAAGTACGTCGTGGAGCAACGTGGGCCCCACGAGGGTGGAGGGCGCGCCAGGGGGGTAGGCGCGCCCCCTGCCTCGTGCCCCCTGGTTGATCTCTTGACGTGCACTCCAAGTCCTCTGGATCACGTTTGTTCCGAAAATCACGTTCCCGAAGGTTTCATTCCGTTTGGACTCCGTTTGATATTCTTTTTCTGCGAAACACTGAAATAGGCAAAAAAACAGCAATTGGGGCTGGGCCTCCGGTTAATAGGTTAGTCCCAAAAATAATATAAAAGTGTATAAATAAGCGCATTAAACATCCAAAACAGAATATAATATAGCATGGAAAAATCAAAAATTATAGATACATTGGAGACGTATCAAGGGACAAGTGGGGCCTGCGAGGGGCGATGAAGTACACATAGGTGAAGAACAACAGGTACCTGCTCGAGTTCGAGCGGGTAGGGGACAGACGCTTCATCATCAACAATGGCCCATGGTCATACAAGGGCGACGCCTTCCTGATGGTTGTCGTGGACGAGAACACCCCCCGGGTGATGTTGAGATCGCCCATATGCCTATTTGGGTGAAGATCTTCGACGTTCCCCCCGTCATGCTGTCCGAGCTAGTGGCATGGCAGCTGGGAGCCCTGCTCGGGGAAGTGCTTGAGGTAGACACTGATAGAGAAGGTAACATATGGGGAGATTTCGTCCGGGTTAGGATTAAGCATGATGTGGATCCGCCTCTGACTAGGGACATTAAATCCTGTGAACTAGCTAGTAGTGAGGAGGAGAAGAAAATCATGTATACCCTTGAGGTGAAATAGGAGAGGCTCCCTAGATTCTGCATGTACTGTGGTAGAATCGGGCATGGTCAACGCGATTGTAAGCTGCCGGAAGACCTCCAAAAGATGAGGTTTACGGCAGCGTTGCACGGATCCCCGTTGAAAAAGAAAAACGACAGAGGTGGGAATGTAGCTCCAGAGGCGGGCAATGCTCGGCGGTTCCTTCAGTTCGCGGCAGAGATATTCGGGTGCAACAGGCTGGCACTGGCAAAGCGTGTGGGGCGACAGCTTGAGGGTGTCTCTGAATATGTGTTAGCGAAACCCCTGGTGCAAGCCGCTATTGCTGTAGTAAACGCAATCAAGATCGACGAGAGCCCAAAAGAGCCAACTCTGAAGTACCATACTGGGCAACAGGAACGAGATGGGAACATGGAGATCAACCAGACCCTCGAGGCTCCGCTTCTAGTAACTGGATCGATAAAGGGGCAGACCAATGGGTCGACCACCCCTCTGTACCCACCCGGTTTTGGTCCGGATGACAGAGTAACTATTGGTGGGTCGCCTCCCGTACTAGGTTCAGGTACTAGTGAACAGGTGCCTCTGGTATCGGCATCTGCAGGGGAGGGAACTGCAACCAAAGAGATCACCAAAGAGAAGGAAAAGATAGCAGTGGGGGAAGGAACTATGGAAAAGGTAACCATAATGCAGGGCTTGGTGCTAGGCAAGAGGAGTAACAGGGAGGATGGCCTTGCAGCAGAGGATGAACCAGCGGCGTCCGGAAATGGCACTGAACAAGTCAAGAAGGTGAAGGGTACTGCAGATTTTGGTGGCGCGAGCGACAAGGGCGAGATGGATGGCAAGGAAGCAACTGGCCGCGGGGCTGCCAGTCCACTGGTAGGTGCTATTGGTGGCACCTTCCAGGGACCATGACGATACTAAGCTGGAACTGCCGGGGCCTCGGGCAGCCCCGGACAGTTCAAGAGTTGGTATGCCTAGTGCATACCCATAAGTCCAAGATCGTCTTCATCACATAAACTAGACATAGCGAGAATAAAGTAAAAGGAATAAAATGGAGACTTGGTCTGAAACATTGTCTTACCCAAGATGGGAAGGGAAATGGAGGTGGTATTGCTCTATATTGGGACGATGAAATAAAAGTTAAAGTTTTATCGTACGGGCCGAGGTATTTTGATGTGTTAGTTACTGAACCCCATGGCCCAAAGTGGTGGGGAACGTTTGTATATGGTGAACCCAGGAGCTAGGACCGCCACCACATGTGGAATCTGTTGAAGAGGATTGCCCCGAACTCAAGTGAACCATGGCTAATGGTTGGGGATTTCAATGAAACCATGTGGCAGCATGAAGACCTTTCCTATGCTAAAAGATCGGAGAGGAAGATGGCAAATTTCAGAGAAACCCTTTCCTTTTGTGACCTCCATGATCTCGGTTACCAGGGGCCCAGCTGGACCTATGACAACAAGCAACAAGGAAATAAAAACATCCGGGCCAAGATCGACAGGGCTGTTGCATCTCTATCCCGGTGTGACCTATTTACAAATCACAGCATGACCGATATCTGTTCAACACGCTCTGACCATTTCCCGGTTTTGGAGCAGACTGAATACAATTATTGGCGAAAAAAGAACAACCGACAGTTCCACTATGAACAAATGTGGGAACGAATGCCCTCCCTCCAATCTACGGTCGAGCAAGTGTGGAAAGAAAAGGGGAAGGCTAGGGACCTAGCAGAGGTATCAAGCAAGCTTGGATCGATGAGGGGTGCACTCACTAAATGGAGCAGGAACAATTTTGGTTCAGTATTGCGTAAAACAAAATTGATCAGAGACACAATCTCGAGGTTATTTGAAGAGACCTGGTCGGTGGACAGAGATGAGGAAGTGAAAGAGCTATCAGCCGAACTGGATGAGCTACTCCCCCGAGAGGAAATTATGTGGAAGCAAAGGTCCAGGGTGCAGTGGCTTAGAGAATGGGATAGGAACATGAAGTATTTTCAATGGAAAGCAACCTATAGTGAAGAAAGAGGATGGTTCCTGGGTGGATAATGCTATGCGGGATATGGCCACGGAGTTCTTCAAACATTTGTTTACTGCTGCGAGACGGTCGACCCGAGCACCTTACCGAACCTGATCTCTCCCAAAGTAACGGTCGAGATGAACAACACGCTGACAAAAGCATTTGCAGACGAAGAGATCTCAGACGCTCTCTTTCAAATCGGACCTCTCAAGGCCCCAGGGGCTGATGGTTTCCCGTCGAGATTTTACCAAAGGAACTGGGGCACTATGAAGGAAGATGTAATCACTGCGGTGAAGGATTTTTTTGCATCAGGCTCCATGCCTGAAGGAGTCAACGATATAGTCATCTACCTCATTCCAAAAGGGAAAGACCCCCAAAGCCTGAAAGATTTTCGACCTATCAACCTTTGCAACATTATCTATAAGGTGGTGTCAAAATGCCTAGTCAACCGCCTCCGTCCCTCCTTAATGAGATTGTGTCTGAATCACAGAGTGCCTTTATACCTGGGAGGCTGATCACTGGTAATTCCATCATTGCTTTTTAATGTTTCCATAAGATCAGCCACTCCAAAAGCAAACACAACACACATTGTTCTTATATGTTCGACCTGGCCAAGGCCTATGACCGAGTCGACTGGAGTTGTCTAGAAGGGGCCCTCCTCAAGTTGGGTTTTGACCTCGTCTGGATCAAGTGGGTAATGGAGTGCATCAAATCAGTGAGGTACTCCGTAAAATGGAATGGGAAACTGCTCGAGGCCTTTGCACCTTCGAGAGGGCTTAGGCAGGGCGACCCACTAAGCCCATACCTGTTCTTGCTAGTGGCGGATGGGCTGGTTAATATTCTGAAAAAGAGATGGATGAAGGCAAGCTAACACCCATCAAAGTGGCAAGGGGAAGCCCAGGAACATCTAACCTTTTGTTTGCAGATGATAGTCTCCTTTTCTTTAAAGCAACACCCCGAGAAGCCACAGTAATCAAGGTGGCTTTAGACTGCTTTCAACGGTGCACCGGCCAGTTGCTCAGCCCTGCTAAATGTTCACTGCTTTTTAGTGAACTATGCCCACCAGAGAGCCAAGATAACATTATGAACATCCTAGGGGTAGTGGCCGCCTCCTTTGAGAGCAAATATTTGGGCCTAAACCTGAGAGGGGAGGATGAAGAATGGGAGTTTCCAACCGATTATGGAAAGATTCACTAAGAGGTGCTCAGATTGGAACAAGAAGTACAAGAATTCTGCAGCAAAAGAGGTTAATGTCAAGTCAGTGGCTCAATCCCTACCCACCTACCCAATGGGCGTCTTCAAAATGCCGATAGGATTCTGTGAGAAATATGAAAAACTTATCCGTGACTTCTGGTGGGGGGACACTGCCGAGCACAGGAAAGTACATTGGATGGCTTGGTACCAAATGACCAAGCCAAAGAGAGGAGGGGGCCTGGGGGTTCAGAGACATGCACCTTTTAATCAAGCCCTACTTGCAAGACAAGATTGGAGGCTGATCCAGAACCCCGAGAGCCTTTATGCTAGAGTCTTGAAATAAAAATACTATCCTAATGGCGATATATTGGATACGGTCTTCTCCTCGGATACATCCCCAGCATGGCGTGGAATAGAGTTTGGTTTGGAACTCTTGAAAGAAGGAATCGTGTGGAGAATTGGGGATGGAAGGAGTGTGCGTATTCAAAGAGACAACTGGATACCAAGGAGAAGTGGTCTAAAAGCCGCTACCTTTCTATGCAATTGCAGACTTAGATGGGTCAACCAGCTAATCAAGGCGGACTTTAATGAGTGGGATGTGGATTTGATAAAGCAGATCTGCCCAACTTATGTTGCCGAAGAAATCTAAAAAATAAAACTCCCAGCAAGAAAAACCAGCGATTGTATAGCTTGGCACCATGAAAACTCTGGGAATTTCAGTGTTAAGAGTGCCTATAAGCTAGCCGTGGAAATCAAGGCAAGGGGACAGCCGGCTACCTCCAGCTCCACTAGTGAGGCGAATAACTGGAGCATTTGGGACTTAATCCGGAAAGGCAAAGTCCCCCAGAAAATCAAAATCGTCAACTCGAGGATTGCCACAAACTCCCTAGCTACTACAAAGAACAAGAAACGTAGAACACTGGAAGACTTTGCAACGTGTCCAATCTGTGGTCAAGACGATGAGGATGAACACCACCAGTTGTTAAGTGCGCAAAGGCTCGGGCACTACTATCGAAAATGAGGAAGAGCTGGTCACTGCCATCAGAGCAAGAATTCAGTTTCACAGATTTAGACTGGCTGCAATGCCTTCTAGACTCTTGCTCGGTAACCACCAGAGATAGGACCCTTTTGCTCTTTTGGAGAGCGTGGTTCCTATGGGAAGATTGTGTACATGGTAAGGGGTCAGCTTCAGTATGTGTGTCCGCTGATTTCATAAGGAGGTACGAGCAGGAGATCCTGCACGCCTCAGACCCTGATACTGACTGCACGGGTAAAATCAGCCTGTTTAATGCGGGTCCCAGACGGCAACAAAGAATACCGAGGGAAAGCGTTTCATGGTCTCCTCCGCCTTCTGGGTACCGGAAGGTTAACACTGATGCTTCCTTTGTTGGGACAAGGGGTCTACATGTCCGGGGATGATTGTGAGAGACCACCAGGGCAGGGTTGCTTTGTCTGTAGGGCGTACAACTACTGCTAGTACTGGAATTGAAGCTGCGGAAGCTGAGACAGTGAAGCTGGGCCTGATAGAGCTTGCTAAAGTGTCTCGAGGACACATTATTGTGGAGTTTGACTGTCTTTCACTAATAAATCGGTTAAAAGGGAAGGAGCCAGACAGATCACACCTTTTGCACATTATAAATGACATCAAGATACAAGCTGGTTTGTTCAACTCAGTTTCCTGGTCAGCCACGAGAAGATAAGGAAACAAAGCTGCCCATGCCTTGGCGGCCCTTGTGAGGAAATCTGGAGACTGCATGATGATAGCAGGAGTGCCTACAGAACTATCAGATCTTATAGCCGATGATTGTAAATTCGCTGTAAGCTCTGTCTAAGCCTAGTGGCTGATCCTAAAAAAAAGACTCCAAAGAAGCCCACAAAAAATTAAAAGAGGCCAAAGAATCCCACCAAAAAAAGAAAAGAAAAGAGAGAAGGGACAATGTTACTATGCTTTTTCCACACTTGTGCTACAAAGTAGCCCATGATCTTCATGATAGAGAGTCTCCTATGTTGTCACTTTCATACTAGTGGGAATTTTTCATTATATAACTTGGCTTGTATATTCCAATGATGGCTTCCTCAAATTGCCCTAGGTCTTCGCGAGCAAGCGAGTTGATGCACACCCACTTAGTTTCTTTTTGATCTTTCATACTCTTATAGCTCTAGTGCATCCGTTGCATGGCAATCCCTACTCACTCACATTGTTATCTATTGATGGGCATCTCCATAGCCCATTAATACGCCTAGTTGATGTGAGACTATCTCCTTCTTTATGTCTTGTCCACAACCATGATATTCTATTCCACCTATAGTGTTATATCCATGGCTCACGCTCATGTATTGCGTGAAAGTTGAAAAAGTTTAAGAACATCAAAAGTATGAAACAATTGCTTGGCTTGTCATCGGGGTTGTGCATGATAAAATGCTTTGTGTGATGAAGATGGAGCATATCCAGACTATATGATTTTATAGGGATAACTTTCTTTGGCCATGTTATTTTGAGAAGACATGATTGCTTTATTAGTATGCTTGAAGTATTATTGTTTTTATGTCAATATTAAACTTTTGTTTTGAATATTATGGATCTGAATATTCATGCCACAATAAAATTACATGGATAAATATGTTAGGTAGCATTCCACATCAAAAATTCCGTTTTTATCATTTACCTATTCGAGGACGAGTAGGAATTAAGCTTGGGGATGCTTGATATGTCTCCAATGTATCTATAATTTTTGATTGTTCCATGCTATTATATCATCTGTTTTGGATGTTTTATATGCATTAAGATGTTATTTTATATTATTTTTGGGAGTAACTTATTAACCCAAAGCCCAGTGCCAGTTTCTGTTTTCCCTTGTTTTTGAGTTTTGTAGAAAAGGAATATCAAATGGAGTCCAAAGAAATAAAACTTGATGATTTTTCTTAGATGAGAAGACACACGCGGGACTTGGAGAGGAGGGCAGAAGAGTCCCGAGGGCTCCACAAGCCCTCAGGGCGCGCCCTAGGGGCCCCCTGGCTTGTGGGCCCCACGGGAGTCTTCTAATCCTAATCTTTGGCCTATAAATTCCCAAATATACCCAAACCAACAAAAGTGTCCACCAAAATACTTTTCCGCCGCCGCAAGCCTCTATTTCCACAAGATCCCATCTTGGGGCCTTTTCCAGCATCCTGTCGGAGGGGGATTCGATCACGGAGGGCATCTACAACAACTCGTTTGCCCTACCGATGAAGCGTGAGTAGTTTACCACAGATCTATGGGTCCATAGCTAGTAGCTAGAGGGCTTCTTCTCTCTCTTTGATCCTCAATACCATGTTCTCCTCGATGTTCTTGGAGGTCCATCTGATGTATCTTCTTTTGCGGTGTGTTTGTTGAGATCCGATGAATTGTGGATTTATGATCAGATTATCTATGAATATTATTTGAATCTTCTCTGAATTCTTATATGCATGATTTGATATCTTTGTATTTCTCTTTGAACTATCGGTTTGGTTTGGCCAACTAGGTTGGTTTTTCTTGCAATGGGAGAGGTGCTTAGTTTTGGGTTCAATCTTGCGGTGTCCTCACCCAGTGACAAAGTAGGGGCAGCGAGGCACATATTTGTATTGTTTCCATCAAGGGTAAAAAGATGGGGTTTTCATCATATTGCTTTAGTTTATCCCTATGGGGTTTTCATCATATTGCTTTAGTTTATCCCTCTACATCATGTCATCTTAATTAAGGCGTTATTGCGTTCTTATGAACTTAATACTCTAGATGCATGCTGGATAGCGGTCGATGTGTGAAGTAAAAGTTCTAGATGCAGGCAAGAGTCGGTCTACTTGACACGAACTGTTGGGAATCGTTGCATGGAAACCAAAAAAATTCTATGCACACGCAATGATCTATCCATGGAGATGAATAGAAACGAGGGGGAGAGTGTGTCTACGTACCCTTGTAGACCGTAAGCGGAAGCGTTTCACAACGCGGTTGATGTAGTCGAACTTTCTTCGCGCTCCAACCGATCTAGTACCAAACGCATGGCACCTCCGCATTCTGCACACATTGAGCCCGGTGACATCCTCCGCCTTCTTGATCCAGCAAGACGGCAAGGTAGTAGATGAGTTCCGACAGCACGACGGTGTGGTGACGGTGATGGTGATGTGATCTCCGCAGGGCTTCTCCTAAGCACTACGAAAATATGACCGAGGGAGTAAACGGTGGACGGGGGCGCCGCAGACGGCTAAGACAATGTTGTGTCCTTGTGTGTTGCCCCCTACCCATGTATATATAGGTGGAAGGGTAGGAGGTAGCCCCTAGGGCGCCCCAAAAGACCTGGCGGCAGCCCTAGGGTTGCTGCCTTGTAAGAAGAAGGGGAAGGAAAGAAGGGGGAGTCCTACTCCACACTTTACTTTCCCTCCCCTCTTTCCTTCTCCTCCTCATAGGGACGGCCTATATAGGGGCGCACCAGCCGTGTTCCCTCTCTTGGCCCATAAGGCCCATATCTTTGCCGCGGGTGCCCGAAACTCCTTTTCGGTGACCCGATAAGTACCCGACACCCTCCAAAACACTTCCGGTATATATATATATATCAATCTTTACCTCTTGACCATTTCGAGACTCCTCGTCATGTCCGTGATCTCATCCGGGACTCCGAACAACATTCGGTCACCAAATCACATAACTCATATAATACTATATCGTCAACAAACGTTAAGTGTGCGGACCCTACGGGTTCGAGAACTATGTAGACATGGCCGAGACACCTCTTCGGTCAATAACCAACAGCGGAACCTGGATGCCCATATTGGCTCCTACATATCCTACGAAGATCTTTATTGGTCGAACCGTTATGACCAGATACGTAGTTCCCTTTGTCTATCGGTATGTTACTTGCCCGAGATTCGATCGTCGGTATGTTCATACCTAGTTCAATCTCGTTACCGGCAAGTCTCTTTACTCGTTTCGTAATACATCACCTCATGAAAAACTCCTTAGTCGTTTTCTTGCAAGCTTATGATGTGTATTACCGAGAGGTCCCAGAGATACCTCTCCGATACTCGGAGCGACAAATCCTAATCTCGATCTATGCCAATGATAACCCACAAGTATAGGGGATCGCAACAGTTTTCGAGGGTAGAGTATTCAACCCAAATTTATTGATTCGACACAAGGGGAGCCAAAGAATATTATTAAGTATTAGCAGTTGAGTTGTCAATTCAACCACACCTGGATAACTTAGTATCTGCAGCAAAGTAATATGGAAGTAACAGTAACGGTAGCAAAAGTAATATTTTTGGGTTTTGTAGTGATTGTAACAGTAACAACAGAAAAGTAAATAAGCGAAGAGCAATATGTGAAAAGCTCGTAGGCATTGGATCGGTGATGGAGAATTATGCCGGATGCGGTTCATCATGTAACAGTCATAACATAGGGTGACACAGAACTAGCTCCAATTCATCAATGTAATGTAGGCATGTATTCCGAATAGAGTCATACGTGCTTATGGAAAAGAACTTGCATGACATCTTTTGTCCTACCCTCCCATGCCAGCGGGGTCCTAACGAAAACTAAGGGATATTAAGGCCTCCTTCTAATAGAGTACCGGACCAAAGCATTAACACATAGTGAATAAATGAACTCCTCAAACTACGGTCATCACCGGGAGTGGTCCCGATTATTGTCACTTCGGGGTTGCCGGATCATAACACATAGTAGGTGACTATAGACTTGCAAGATAGGATCAAGAACTCACATATATTCATGAAAACATAATAGGTTCAGATCTGAAATCATGGCACTCGGGCCCTAGTGACAAGCATTAAGCATAGCAAAGTCATAACAACATCAATCTCAGAACATAGTGGATACTAGGGATCAAACCCTAACAAATCTAACTCGATTACATGATAAATCTCATCCGACCCATCACTGTCTAGCAAGCCTACGATGGAATTACTCACGCACGGCGGTGAGCATCATGAAATTGGTGACGGAGGATGGTTGATGATGACGATGGCGACGGATTCCCCTCTCCGGAGCCCCGAACAGACTCCAGATCAGCCCTCCCGAGAGAGATTAGGGCTTGGCGGCGGCTTCGTATCGTAAAACGTGATGAATCTTTCTCTCTGATTTTTTTCTCCCCGAACAGGAATATATAGAGTTGGAGTTGAGGTCAGTGGAGCTCCAGGGGGCCCACGAGGCAGGGGGCGCGCCCTAGGGGGGGGGGGCAGGCGCGCCTCCCACCCTCGTGGACAGGGTGTGGGCCCCCTGGCCTTGATTCTTTCGCCAATATTTTTTTATCATTTCCAAAAATAATCTCCGTGAAGTTTCAGGTCATTCCGAGAACTTTTGTTCTGCACAAAGATAACACCATGGCAATTCTGCTGAAAACAGCGTCAGTCCGGGTTAGTTCCATTCAAATCATGCAAGTTAGAGTCCAAAACAAGGGCAAAAGTGTTTGGAAAAGTAGATACGACGGAGACGTATCAGCCAACTCAACAAACACCTTTGGAGATACTTGTAGAGCATATTTATAATCACCCAGTTACGTTGTGACGTTTGATAGCACATAAGGCATTCCTCCGGTATCCGGGAGTTGCATAATCTCATAGTCGAAGGAATATGTATTTGACATGAAGAAAGCAATATCAATAAAACTGAACGATCATTCTGCTAAGCTAACGGATGGGTCTTGTCCATCACATCATTCTCCTAATGATGTGATCCCGTTATCAAACAACTCATGTCAATGGTTAGGAAACCCTAACCATCTTTGATCAACGAGCTAGTCTAGTAGAGGCTCACTAGGGACACAATGTTTGTTTATGTATTCACACATGTATTAAGGTTTCCGATCAATACAATTCTAGCATGAATAGCAAACCTTTATCATGAATAAGGAAATATAAAATAACTACTTTATTATTGCCTCTAGGGCATATTTCCTTCAGTCTCCCACTTGCACTAGAGTCAATAATCTAGTTCACATCGCCATGTGATTAATACCCATAGTTCACATCGCCATGTGATTAATACCCATAGTTCACATCGCCATGTGACCAACACCCAAAGGGTTTACTAGAGTCAATAATCTAGTTCACATCGCCATGTGATTAACACCCAAAGAGTACTAAGGTGTTATCATGTTTTGCTTGTGAGAGAGGTTTAATCAACGGGTCTGCCACATTCAGATCCGTATGTATTTTGCAAACTTCTATGTCTACACTGCTCTGCATGGAGCTACTCTAGCTAATTTCTCCCACTTTCAATATTTATCCAGATTGAAACTCAGGGTCATCCGGATCAGTGTTAAAGCTTGCATCGACGTAACCCTTTACGATAAACTCTTTGTCACCTCCATAACCTAGAAACATTTCCTTAGTCCTCATTAGGTACCTAAGGATAATTTTGACCGCTGTCCAGTGATCTACTCCTGGATCACTATTGTACCCCCTTGTCAAACTCATGGCAAGGTACACAATAGGTCTGGTACACAACATAGCATACTTTATAGAACCTATGGCTGAGGCACACGGAATGACTTTCATTCTCTCTCTATCTTCTGCCGTGGTCGAGTTTTGAGTCTTACTCAACTTCATACCTTGCAACAAAGACAAGAACCTTTTCTTTGACTGATCTATTTTGAACTTCTTCAAAATTTTGCCAAGGTTCTTTGCGAAAGTCCTATTAAATGTCTCGATCTATCCCTATAGATCTTGATGCCCAATATATAAGCAACTTCACCGAGGTATTTCATTGAAAAAACTCTTATTCAAGTATCCTTTTATGCTATCCATAAATTCTCTATATCATTTCCAATCAATAATATGTCATCTACATATAATATCAGAAACGTTACAGAGCTCCCACTCACTTTCTTATAAATAAAGGCTCCTCCGAAAGTCTGTATAAAATCATATGCTTTGATCACCTCATCAAAGCGTATATTCCAACTCCGAGATGCTTGCACCAGTCCATAGATGAATCGCTGGAGCTTGCACACTTTGTTAGCACCTTTAGGATCGACAAAACCTTCTGGTTGCATCATATACAACTCTTCTTTAAGAAATCCATTAAGGAATGCAGTTTAGACGTCCATTTGCCATATTTCATAATCATAAAA
This sequence comes from Aegilops tauschii subsp. strangulata, assembly GCF_002575655.3. Lineage (NCBI taxonomy): Eukaryota > Viridiplantae > Streptophyta > Magnoliopsida > Poales > Poaceae > Aegilops > Aegilops tauschii. The sequence continues at coordinate 120,381,240 of NC_053040.3, forward strand.
TGCGGCAATTGCTAACATGATTCGGACGGACTTAAGCATCGCTACGGGTGAGAAAGTCTCATCGTAGTCAACCCCTTGAACTTGTCGAAAACCTTATGTGACAAATCGAGCTTTGTAGACAGTAACATTACCATCAGCGTCAGTCTTCTTCTTGAAGATCCATTTATTCTCTATGGCTTGCCAATCATCGGGCGAGTCCACCAAAGTCCATACTTTGTTCTCATACATGGATGCTATCTCCGATTTCATGGCCTCAAGCCATCTGTCGGAATCTGGGCTCATCATTGCTTCTTCATAGTTCGTAGGTTCGTCATGGTCTAGTAACATGACTTCAAGGACAGGATTACCATACCACTATGGTGCGGAACATGCTCTGTTCGACCTACGAGGTCCAGTAGTAACTTGATCCGAAGTTTCATGATCATCATCATTAGCTTCCTCTCTTGCTGGTGTAGGCATCATGGGAACGGATTTCTCTGATGTGCTACTTTCCAAATTGAGGTACATTTACCTCATCAAGTTCTACTTTCCTCCCACTCACTTCTTTCGAGAGAATCTCGTTCTTTAGAAATGTTCCATTCTTAGCAACAAAGATCTTGCCTTCGGATTTGTGGTAGAAGGTGTACCCAATTGTTTCCTTAGGGTATCCTATGAAAACACACTTCTATGATTTGGGTTTGAGCTTATCAGGCTGAAGCCTTTTGACATAAGTGTCGCAACCCCAAACTTTAAGAAACGACAGCTTAGGTTTCTTGCCAAACCACAGTTCATACGGTGTTGTCTCAACGAATTTAGACGGTGCCCTATTTAACGTGAATGCAGCTGTCTCTAATGCATAGCCCCAAAATGATAGTGGTAAATCGGTAAGAGACATCATAGATCACACCATATCTAATAAAGTACGGTTACGACGTTCGGACACACCATTACGCTTTGGTGTTCTAGGTGGCGTGAGTTGTGAAACTATTCCACATTGTTTTAAATGAAGGCCAAACTCGTAACTCAAATATTTGCCTCCATGATCAGATCATAGAAACTTTATTTTCTTATTACGATGATTCTTCACTTCACTCTGAAATTCTTTGAACTTTCAAATGTTTCAGACTTGTGTTTCATTAAGTAGATATACCCATATTTGCTCAAATCGTCTGTGAAGGTCAGAAAATAACAATACCTGCCGCGTGCCTCAACACTCATCGGACCGCATACATCGGTATGTATTATTTTCAGTAAGTCATTGGCTCGCTCCATTGTTCCGCAGAACGGATTTTTAGTCATCTTGCCCATGAGGCATGGTTCGCAAGTATCAAATGATTCATAATCAAGTGATTCCAAAATTCCATCTACATGGAGTTTCTTCATGCGCTTTACACCAATATGACCTAAACGACAGTGCCACAAGTACGTTGCACTATCATTATCCACTTTGCTTCTTTTGGCATCAATATTATGAATATTTGTATTACTACGATCAAGATTAAATAAACCATTTCCATTGGGTGGATGACCATAGAAGGTTTTATTCATGTGAGCAGAACAACAATTATTCTCTGACTTAAATGAATAACCGTATTGCAACAAACATGATCCAATCATATTCATGCTCAACACAAACACCAAATAACATTTATTAAGGTTCAACACTAATTCCGAAGGTGGAGGGAGTGTGCGATGGTGATCTTATCAACCTTGGAATCACTTCCAACACACATCGTCACCTCGCCCTTAACTAGTCTCTGTTCATTCTGCAACTCCTGTTTCAAGTTACCAATCTTAGTAACTGAACTAGTATCAAATACCGAGGGGTTACTACAAACACTAGTAAGGTACACATCAATAATCTGTATATCAAATATACCTTTGTTCACTTTACCATCCTTCTTATCCGCCAAATGTTTGGGGCAGATCCACTTCCAGTGACCATTTCCTCTGCAGTAGAAGCACTTAGTTTCAGGCTCGGGTCCAGCTTTGGGCTTCTTCATGGGAGTGGCAACTTGCTTGCCATTCTTCTTGAAGTTCCCTCTCTTTCCCTTGCCCTTTTTCTTGAAACTAGTGGTCTTGTTAACCATCAACACTTGATGTTCTTTCTTGATTTCTACCGTCGCTGATTTCAGCATCGCGAAGAGCTCGGGAATCATTTTCGTCATCCCTTGCATATTATAGTTCACCATGAGGTTCTAGTAGCTTGGTGATAGTGACTAGAGAACTTTGTCAATCACTATCTTGTCTGGAAGATCAACTCCCACTTGATTCAAGCGATTGTAGTATCCAGATATTCTGAGCACATGCTCACTGGTTGAGCCATTCTCCTTTATCTTGTAGGCAAAGTACTTGTCAGAGGTCTCATACCTCTCACATGGGACGAGTCTAAAATACTAATTTCAGCTCTTGAAACATCTCATATGCTCCGTGACATTCAAAACATTTTTGAAGTCCCGGTTCTAAGCCGTAAAGCATGGCGCACTAAACTATTAAGTAGTCATCATATCGAGCTTGCCAAACGTTCATAACGTATGCATCTGCTCCTGCTATAGGTTTGTCACCTAGCGGTGCATCAAGGACATAATTCTTCTGTGCAGAAATGAGGATAATCCTCAGATCACGGACCCAGTCCGCATCATTGCTACTATCATCTTTCAACTTAGTTTTCTCTAGGAATATATGAAAAATATAGGGGAGCTAAAACGCGAGCTATTGATCTACAACATAATTCTCAAATACTATCAGGACTAAAGTTCATGATAAATGAAGTTCAATTAATCAAATTATTTAAGAACTCCCACTTAGATAGACATCCCTCAAGTCATCTAAATGATACGTGATCCAAATCAACTAAACCATGTCCGATCATCACGTGAGATGGAGTAGTCATCAATGGTGAACATCTCTATTGTGATCATATCTACTATATGATTCATGTTTGACCTTTCGGTCTCCAGTGTTCCGAGGCCATGTCTGTACATGCAAGGCTCATTAAGTTTAACCTGAGTATTCCGCATGTGCAAAACGGTCTTGCACCTGTTGTATTTGAACGTAGAGTCTATCACACCTGATCATCACCATTGATGACTACTCAGGGAGAACACTTATACCTTGAAATTTAGTGAAGGGATCATCTTATAATGCTACCGCCGTACTAAGCAAAATAAGATGCATAAAAGATAAACATCACATGCAATCAAAATATGTGACATGATATGGCCATCATCATCTTGTGCTTTTGATCTCCATCTCCAAAGCATCATCATGATCTCCATCGTCACTGGCTCGACACCTTGATCTCCGTCGTTGCGTCGTGGTCGTCTCACCAACTTTTGCTTCTACAACTATCGCTAACGCATAGTGATAAAGTAAAGCAATTACATGGCGTTTGAACTTCATACAATAAAGAGACAACCATAAGGTCCTGCAGGTTGCCGATAACTTACAAAACGTGATCATCTCATACAATAACGTTTATCACATCATGTCTTGACCATATCACATCACAACATACCCTACAAAAACAAGTTAGACATCCTCTGCTTTGTTGTTGCAAGTTTTATGTGGCTACTACGGGTTTCTAGAAAGAACTGTTCTTACCTACGGCAAAAACCACAACGGTGATTTATCAAGTTTGCTGTTTTAACCTTCTTCAAGGACCGGCCGTAGTCAAATTAGATTCAACTAAAGTAGGAGAAACAGACACCCACCAGCCACCTTTATGCAAAACTAGTTGCATGTCAGTCAGTGGAACCAGTCTCATGTGCGTGGACATGTAAGGTTGGTCCGGGCCGCTTCATCCCACAATACCATCGAATCCAAATAAGACATTGGTGGTAAGTAGTATGACGATCACCGCCCAAAACTCTTTGTGTTTTACTCGTGCATATCATCTACGCATAGACCTGGCTCGGATGCCACTGTTGGGAGACGTAGCATACAATTTCAAAAAAATTCCTACGCTCAAGCAAGATTTATTTAGGAGATGCAGAGCAACGAGAGGGGGAGAGTGTGTCAGTTTTTCCTTTTCTGTTTCTATTAAAAAATCAAATTGCGCGTGCGCTTGGAACTAACTGTCGCCCACGTGCGCAGCATAGTGGCATAGGGCACCCCATCATTTTTCTTCTTCTCTCCTACATGGGCCAGGCCCACCCAGCAATTTCCTTCTCAGTTTTTTTTCTTCTTTTTCTTTTTCCTTTGGCCGAATAAAAAAACTGCAGCGTGCGCGGTCGGCCGGTGGTGCTTTTAGCCCATGCGATTCCCTTCGTTTTATTTGTTCGTCTACGTTTAGTCCCATATTGCCTAGCCTTTGACCCCTAAACCTCTTTTCCACCTATAAATATAGACCCATAGAGCCTCCAAAACTCATCCAATTCGGGTTAAATCAATATTTTGGTTTGACTAGATTCACTAAAGAAAAATATATTTCTCCTCTCTGGCGGGAATTCTGGAAGTCGTCTCCTCTCTCTGAAGTCGTCTTTTCTCTACCGTATAAAGGTATCTTTCTTCGTATTTTTTTTATATATACCCTCGTAGCTTATTTTTTCTAGACTAGTATGATAAGATAATTAGATTACCAATTAGTCTCTGTATTTATACATTAGACCTAAAATTATTTTAGTCGTAACTATTTTTCTTCCGTAAAACACCTTAGCCCTGATTTTTCAAATAGCCATAACTTTTTACTCGTTCATCCAAATTAGATAAAACCAACGCCTACATTTTCGTCTTGATTCCACCTATCTAGTGAATCTATCAAATAAACTTTTTTGCAACTTTTAAATTTTGAAATTTATTCAGATTCATATTCAAACTTCTTTTGATCATATCTTTTTATCCGTAGCTCCGTTTCCGATGAACCCAACTGCATCGGGTTCGTATTGAAGTAATCTTTCCGTTCGCACAATTAGTGTCATCTTTTCAACATATAACTTTGATCTTAGCCAGTTACTCTACTAGTCCACCAAAGAGTTGTTACACAACATTCTAAGCAGACTCAATGTCATATTAAATTACTTATATCTTTTGTTTCGTTATTCCAAATCCACCGATTCTTTTTCCTACATATTCATTTTGACTTCCTATATCCAGTAGCATCATTAGTTTCAACTTTTGATTTTTTTTCAAATTTGAACTCGAAGCTTCATTTGATCATATCTTGTAAAGTTTAGCACATTTTCAATTGATTCCTTTTGCAATTGAATCCCTAGACGTAATCTATCATCTTGAGCCATCACCACACTTTTTCAATGAAATTAGGATCTGATCTTGTAAAATAATTTGATTTGGTTTGTTTGGAGTTTTTGCAATGTTTCTTTGCCTTTTCTTTTGGATCTTTGAGTGTTTGCTTATGTGTGGTTATAATTGCTTGCTCACGATACATTGATCGGAGTGTGACGAGTGGAACTATCAGGAATTATGAGTGAGAACAATCTTCATCAACAGTACAAGGCAAGTTCACACTTTGATCATACTCTTTTATACCCAGTTTTACTTGCATTAGTTTCACCCTCAAAGATTGCATGAGTAGGATTGGGAATATGTGGGTATTGCTATGTAGTTGATGAGGTAGGAACCTATTACCTTTTTTATCAACCCTGGGAATATACGTTATGCTCATACTGCTTTGCTATGCTCGTAGACGTGGATTGGTATGTGAGATTCATGAAAGTTGCGATAGTAATATTATCTAAGGGAAACTTAAGGTGGCTACTTTAATACACATCTGGGTGGATTGGTTGGGCACCCTGGGGATATACCAGTGGCTTGCCCGAGCAGCTGGGGAATCCAGTGTTGTCCAAGGAGATCCCGGGGGACCCGTGTGATCATCCTATGGAATGCCACCCAGGCTCAAAGGGATCATAAGATTATTCATGCTAGAAACTTCCGTGTGCAGCCACAAGCCATTATGGGCTCTGGCGTAGTTGAGTAAGTTGTGGGAAACCTTTCCATGATGGGCTAGCAGATGTAGGGGATTGTAGGTGTACCGGCCTATCTATCGGTTAAGGGGACCTCTTCAGAAAGACTGTGTCTCGATCATCTGGTTCTCAAACATCAGGTAGTGCGAGAAATTCAACGGAGGAGATCGAGTCTTGTGGGGAAAAGTGCGCAAACCTCTGCAGAGTGTACAAACTATTCATGAATAGCCGTGTCCCCGGTTATGGACATCTTTGAGTATCTGGTATTTGAATTATTGGTTGATCTCATCACTCTATTTAATGAAATTGTTGGGTTATTAATGATTTGGGATTGAGTTGGGGTTACCTTCTCAATATGGGTAATTTAACTTAGTAGTAAAAAAAATTATTGCTTTGTTGTAGGAAAAAATTAGCTTTATGCAAAATTAAACTTAGAGCCTCCACCAGCCAAATATGCATATAGAGTTAGACATTCTCATTATTATTCTATGGTGTGAATTTGCCAGTATATTCAATGTACTGACCTACATGGCTGCAACGTCTCATGTTGCAGGAAGCTTACGACGAGTAAGTGATACGTTAGGGTTACGATGTCTACACTCAACTTTGCTGCTGGCGTTGTTGGGAACTCCACAACCTTGTTGTTATTTCCGCTATATGGATTGAGGTAATAGTATTTACGTTAGTTTATACATGTGATTTACCTCTGTTATAAATCCTCGAGTACTATGTGTGTCAGCATACCGATCCAGGGATGACACTTAAGCACAGAGACTTGATCCATTTGGGTCGGGTCGCTACAATGTAGTCGAACTTCTTCTAGCTCCGACCGATCAAGCACCGAACGTATGTCACCTCCGAGTTCTGCACATGTTCAATGTGATGACACCCGTCGCGTTCTTGATCCAGCAAGGTGTCAAGGAAGTAGACGAGTTCCGTCAACACTATGGCATGGTGACGGTGATGGTGAAGTGATCCGTGCAGGGCTTCGCCTAAGCACCGCGAGAATATGACGGGGGGTGTAAACTGTGGACGGGGGCGCCGCACATGGCTAAGACAATGTTGTGTCCTTGTGTGGTGCCCCCTACCCATGTGTATATAGGTGGGAGGGGAAGAGGCAGCCCCTAGGGTGCCCCAAGGGACCTGGCGGCAGCCCTAGGGCTGCTGCCTTGCCCCGCGCCCCCTTTCCTTGTAAGAAGAAGGGTGAAGGAAGGAGGGGTGGAGAGGGAAGGAAGGGGGAGTCCTACTCCACACTTTCCTTTCCCTCCGCTCTTTCCTTCTCATCCTCATAGGGATGGCCTGTATAGGGGCGCACCAGCCCCTTGTGGGCTGGTGTGTTCCCTCTCTTGGCCCATAAGGCCCATATCTTTGCCGAGGGTGCCCAAAACTCCTTTCCGGTGACCCGATAATTACCCGATACCCTCCGAAACACTTCCGGTGACCGAATACCATTGTCCTATATATTAATCTTTACCTCTTGACCATTTTGAGACTCCTCGTCATGTCCGTGATCTCATCCAGGACTCCGAACAACATTCGGTCACCAAATCACATAACTCATATAATATTATATCGTAACGAACGTTAAGCATGGAGACCCTATGTCGGTGTACAAAAGAAGGCGCGCACCTTTGTACCCCTTTACCTGTGCACGGACAGTCGGAGCTGCGCCCACGGCCACACCAAGCAGAGCTGGGGAGGTGAACCGAGGTAAAACCGAAGCCCAAGGCAGCCAGAGCAACGCCAAGGCCAAGACCACAAAGAGCGGAGGGACGAAGCAGGTTCCCCCGACAAGACCCTTGCCGGACAGCCTCAGCGGCCCCGGCAAGACCCTTCCCGGGGCGGCTCGCCCACACCAGCGGAGCGCACCACCCTTGAGCCCACAGTTTCCAACACCATCAACCACGTTGGGCCAGGACTCGGGAGGCACCTCCATGGTGGCATGCAGATCTTTGTGAAGACAAAGAACACTCAAGATCAGATGAGGATTAGAAGACGACAATCCTCGGCAAGATCCTTGCCGAGGAAGGCCACCAGACCCCCGGCAAGATCCTTGCTGGGGACGACAGCGCGCCACGGCAAGACCCTTGCCGGGCCCCCGGCAAGGCCCTCGCCGAGGACGCCAGCAGGGCCACTACCAGGCCCGCACGAACCAAGTCTCCACCGCCGTTCGCATGCAGCTGCCAACCCAACCAGCTGAGCAGGCACCTGCGTGGCAACATGCAGCTTCCAAGCCAACTCAGCACACGCCTACATGGCGGCATGCAAATCTTCGTGAAGACCCTACCACCGCGCCACCTCAGCTGCCTGCCTGCCTACATGGCACCGCATGCATCACTGGCCAGGGCGCTGTCGAAGCAAGGAGGAGCGGCGGCGGACGGGACGGGCCTCGCTCCCGTCCCCAATAAAGCAAGATGACACCTCAGCTACACATTAAATGCGTCTTGTCCTGTAATGCGAGCGATAAGCTCGTAATACTGTACGCCTTTCCACCTCCTGTATGCCAATGTGGCAGCCCCTTTCGACTATAAAAGGAGGCCCATGGCATACTGGAGAAGGATTCGGCTCTTTCAAACCATGCACTCACCATAGCTACTTCGAGAGCTCAAGAACTCTCTGAAATACACCCACCAAAGCAGGACTAGGGTTTTACACATCCTCGCGGCCCGAACCTGGGTAAACGATCCTTGTGCTGATTACTAATCTTGCTCTTCTCGCAACCCTGCGCCCCGGCAACCGTAGTAGGGATTCTTGTGATCCCATAGGTGTCGTTCCACACCGACATCTTTGGTGCACCAGGTAGGGGGCACAATTGTGAGAATCTGGTCTAGTAGTAAGCCTAGCAGTTCTTCGTCGCCATGGCTCCCAAGAAGAAGACGGCCACAACGATCGGCTCGTTGGGAGCCGAACGGCCCGTGCTAGTGCGGGCGAGCAGCGGGCCGGTCGCGGACAGGACTCGGGCCGCGGTCCGCGAGCACCAGCATCGCCCTGGCAGTCAGAGCCTGGCGAGCGGCGTCGTTCGCGCGCCCGATGACCGGTCACATGTCGCCAGATCCAAAGATGGAGCTGGGCCCTCCGCAGGCGGCGCAGGGCCGTCCAGGAGTGTCGCCGTGCCACCTCTGGGCGGCACAGCGACCTCCAAGACACCCACACCGGCGACCACTGCACGCTCTTCCCATGGTGTGCGCGACGAGCAGCGTCACCACGCTAGTGACCCTGAGCACCGCCGTGGGAAGAGCCCTGTGCGTCGTCCGCGGGATGAAGGAGTTCAGCATGCCCGCCAAAGTACTGGCGAAAATGGCGCGCAGCCGCTGGGTCGTGACGAGGCTCCTTCTAACGTGGTTAGAAGTTGAAGCACGCCACGGCCCACGCAGCTGTCGCCGGCAGAAGCTTTGGCGCGCACGCAGCTGCTCCTCGACTTCCCTCCTGCTGCGGAGAAGCTCGACGAGTGGAGGGCCACCATCCGGAGCCTCGTCGCCGTCGCCAACAATGACGACCCGCGACCGGCGGGACCCTAGGGCCGACGCTCCACCGAGCCACCACATGCCAGCGCTGGGAGGACCGGGGGTGCTGCGGTCACGGTGCACTCTCCTCCTCCTCGCCGGCCGCCGCGGGCGTCGGACCGTCGTGACGACGCTTGTGATAACATCTCCATAGCGTCGTCCGACCCGCAGACCCTCCGCGACCAGCGCCACGTTCTTCGGGAACGAGCTCACGAAGACGCTCGGACCACCATCGAGCGTCGGCGCGATACACGCGAGCCGTCGGACAAGCGGGCGGGACCCGCTATGGACCACCCAGCACCGGGAGGCTCCGGCGGCCTACCTTACGAGGTGGGCTGCCCGGCCTTTACCCGCGGGCTGCGGCAGTTCTAGTGGCCGTCCCACCGCATGTTCAAGCCCGACGTCGGCGAGAAGTACACTGGCAAGACCCATCCGTCCGAGTTCCTCAGCATCTACACCATCGCGATGCAGGCTGCTGGACCTCGCGATGACAAGGTGCTTGCCAATTATTTCCCGCTGGCCCTGAAGCCCAATGTTATGTCTTGGTTGATGCACTTGCCGGCAGATTCCATTTCCTCTTGGTCGGATCTGTGCCATGAGTTCGTTGGCGCCTTCACAGGGGGCCACCAAGCCCATGGCTAGGCCAGTGATTTACATATCATCCCCCAGAAGGAAGGGGAAACCCTGCGCAAGTGCATCCAGAGGTTCAGCCGGGTGCAGTACAACATCCTTGATGTTCATCCCGCCGCTATGATCAGCGCGTTCCATCAGAACGTGCACAATCGCAAGATGCGCGAAGAGCTGGCGATGACCAGGGTTAAGGATGTGGCCGAACTCTACATTCTGGCCGATAAGTGCGCCCGGGCTGAAGAGGGAAGGAAGCCCGGCGAAGACGCCGGCACGGAAACCGACTCCTCCGATGAAGACGCCGCCGACCCGACGAAGAAGGGCCGACGTCGTAACAGGAAACGTAAGGGCAAGGCCGTGCTTGCCGTTGAAGGATCTGATGACACCGGCGCTGCCAAGAAGGTCAAGGCAGATGGCCCCGGCAAGGAGATTGCCGGGTGCGCCGCCTGCCGGGCCTTGGCAGATACCGACAAGCCAGGAAGCTCCAGCAAGCAATACTGCAAGATCCACCGCACCAAGGGCCACGATCTTCAGAACTGCCGGCAAGTCGAGCTGCTTGCTGAAAAGAAAAAGGCCGAATATGAAAGGCGGGACAAGGAGAAGGGTCAGGACGGTGCCAAGGGATCCGACAAGAAGCGTGGCGGCCAGGGAGGCCGCCCCGGCAAGGACAACCAACAAGAGAGGCCCGCCCGGGGCCGTGACAAGAAACAAGAAGACGATGATCACGACGAGGACGACGAGTCCGGTGAGCAAGAGTTCCAGAAGGCTACGGAGGCCATGTGCGTCGATGGTGGCGCCTCGCTGCATACTTCTCACCACCAGCTCAAGCAGTGGGCACGTGAGATTACAGCAGCAGAGCCGTCGTTCGACGCTCAGAAGCCGCTGAAGTGGTCCAGCACGCCCCTCATCTTTGACGCCGAGGACCACCCCGACCGCACAACCGCGGTCGGGTGTTTGCCATTGTTGGTCTCACCAACGATACGCAACCTCAAGGTGAACAATATGTTGGTCGACGGCGGGGCCGGCCTGAATTTGATCTCGCCCGTCGTGATCAAAAGGATGCAAACTCCTGATGGGGACCTCGAGGAAATGGGCACGTTTCAAGGGGTCAACCCGGGGAGGAGCCAGCCAAAGGGGAAGGTCACACTGCTCGTGACGTTTGGAGGAGAGTTGAACTACAAGACGAAGAGGATCATCTTCGACGTGGCCGAGATCCCCTTGCCCTACAACGGGATCCTCGGCCGCCCGGCACTAGCCAAGTTCATGGCGGCATCACACTATGCCTACAACATGCTAAAGATGCCCGGGCCATTGACCATCATCTCCGTCCCCTCCGACAAGAAGGACGCGCTGATCTGCGCCGACCAACTCTACTAGGAAGCAGTTGCAGCAGCTGCCGTCAAGGCACTTGCTCTTGCCGCTGAAGGCCCGGGAGGGAAGAAGGAGCCCAGCAAGACCTCTCGCGCCCACTCCGCAAGCGCACCTCCTCGGAGTGTTGCGCTACCGTCGAGGACGTGCCAGGGAGCTCTACCGACAAGAGCAAGAAATCCAGAGCCGAGCCACCGCAGACCAAGAAGGTGTCCGTCAGGGAGGATGGCACGGGGGGGGGGGGGGCTTCACCATAGGCTCCACCCTCAACAGCAAATAGGAAGGCGTGCTCGTCACCTTCCTGCGGGCGAATGTTGACGTGTTTGCGTGGCAAGCATCCGACATCCCCGGTGTTCCTAGGGAGGTGATTGAGCACCACCTAGCTGTCTGCCCTCATGCGCGGCCCGTCAAGCAGAAGGTCAGAAAGCAGGCTCTAGAGAGGCAAGAGTTCATCACAGAGGAGATCAGGAAGTTGGAAGCGGCAGGGCTGGTGAGAGGACTGCTCCACCCGACGTGGTTGGCCAATCCGGTAGTAGTGCGCAAGGCAAACGGGAAGTGGAGGCTGTGTATTGACTACACAAATATCAATAAGGCTTGTCCTAAGGATCCCTTCCCGTTGCCGCGCATCGACCAGATTGTTGACTCCACGGCCGGGTGTGATCTGTTGTCATTCCTCGACGCCTACTCAGGCTACCACCAAATCTTCATGACAAGAGAGGATGAAGAGAAGACAACATTCATCACCCCATGTGGTACGTATTGCTTTTTACGGATGCCTTTCGGGTTGAAGAGTGCTGGCTCGACGTTTGCAAGAGCAGTCCAAGTTGGTTTTGAACCCCAACTCCATAGAAATATGGAAGCATACATGGATGACACAGTGGTCAAAACCAAGGACGGGGCAACTCTCGTGCAAGATCTGGAAGAGACATTCGCCAATCTGCGCAAGATCAACCTTAAGCTGAACCCTGAGAAGGGTGTCTTCGGCATTCCGTCCGGCAAGCTTCTCGGATTCTTTGTGTCGCAGCGCGGGATCGAGGCAAACCCAGACAAAATCAAAGCCATTGAGCAGATTGAGTTGCCCAAGCAGATCAAAGATGTGCGTAGGCTCACCGGCTGCGTCGCCGCCATGAGCCGGTTCATCTCCAAGTCCGCCGAGTGTGCCTTCCCTTTTTCAAAATCTTGAAGAAGGCAGGCCCAATGGAGTGGACCCCAGAAGCCAAGGCGGCGTTGCAAGATCTGAAGAAATACCTTTCCTCCACGCCAATACTGGTTCGCCTAAACCACAAGACCGTTGCTGCTGTATCTAGCGGCGACGAATCAAGTGGGCAGCGGCGCACTGGTGGCACAGAGGGAGGTCGACGAGGAGGCAGTGGTGACAGCGGAACCTGCGGATGGCAAGCCAGAGATTCCCCCGGCAGGGCCTGATGCCGGCAAGGCAAGGCGCCCGGCAGGGTCTGACGCCACCAAAGCAGTGCGTGCATAGTCAGGTGAGGTGGTGCAGAAGAAGAAGAAGATGCAGCACCCGGTTTACTTTGTCAGCTCCCTCTTGCAGGGGGCTAGGTCGAGGTACTCCGATGTGCAGAAACTGCTCTTCGGCCTCCTTATGGCCTCGAGGAAGCTGCGTCATTACTTCCAAGCACACGAAATCACTGTCGTCACCCGCCTCCCGTTGCAACGGATACTGCATAACCCAGATGCAACCGGAAGGATTGTGGAATGGGCCCTGGAATTGTCAAGTTTTGGGTTGAAGTTTGAAAGTACCTCGATAATCCAGAGCAGAGTCTTGGCGGAGTTCATTGCAGAATGGACCTCAACGCCCGACGAAGAAATCCAGGAGACCGCTCTCCCCGGCAAGGAAGCAGACCGCGACTGGATCATGTACTTTGATGGGGCTTTCTCGCTGCAAGGCGCCGGTGCTAGCGTGCTACTCGTCGCACCCACCGGAGAGCACCTCAAGTACATGGTCCAGATGCACTTTCCCAGGGAGATGTCCACCAACAACACTGCTGAGTACGAGGGGTTGCTTGCCAGTCTCAGGATCGCGGCAGACCTCGGGGTTAAAAAGCTCATTGTCAAGGGTGACTCGTAGCTTGTTGTTAGAAAGATCAACAAGGATTACCAGAGCCCATCGATGGAGGCTTACATAGATGAGGTGAGGAAGCTGGAGGAGCGCTTTGACGGTATCCAAGTGTGACGCCCCCGATTCAATCGTACACTAATCATACACGCAAATGTGTACGATCAAGATCAAGGACTCACGGGAAGATATCACAACACAACTCTGGACACAAATAAAAATAATACAAGCTTTATATTACAAGCCAGGGGCCTCGAGGGCTCGAATACATAAGCTCGAAAACACAAGAGTCAGAGGAAGCAACAATATCTGAGTACAGACATAAGTTAGACAAGTTTTCCTTAAGAAGGCTAGTACAAAAGCATCTACGATCGAAAAGGCAAGGCCTCCTGCCTGGGAGCCTCCTAACTACTCCTGGTCGTCGGCGGTCTCCACGTAGTAGTAGGCATCGGCGGTGGCATCTGGCTCCTGGGCTCCGACATCTGGTTGCATCAACCGGAAAGAAGAAGAAAGAGCAAAGGGGGAGAAAAGCAACCGTCAGTACTCATCCAAAGTACTCGCAAGCAAGGATCTACACTACATATGCAACATTATCAACGGAAGGTTATATATGTGGACTGGGCTGCAGAAATGCCAGAATAGAGAGAAGGCCTAGTCCTATCGAAGACTAGCATCTTCTGGAAACCACCATCTTGCAGCAACAGGAGGGAGTAGAGTAGCATAAAGTAAAGTAGTAGAAGTGTTATGAACCTCGGCGAGAGATCCTTTCTTGACTCCTTGCGAGAAAGCAATCCCAGAGCCATACTATCCATTTCTCATTTCCATGTCTCATCTCAAGTATCCAGTTCTAGTTGTATCGATCGGGATACAACTCCAAGTGTCCGTTACCGTAGGACAGGCTATCGATAGATGTTTTCTTCCCTGCGGGGGTGCACCAACTTACCCACCATGCTCGATTAACTCCGGCCGGACACACTTTCCTGGGTCACGCCCGGCCTCGGCCAAACAATACGCCGCAACCCGACCTAGGCTTAATAGAGAGGCCAGCACGCCGGACTAAACCTATGCCCCCAGGGGTCATGGGCCATCGCCCCGGGAACTCCTGCATGTTACGTGGGCGGGCGGTGAGCAGACCTAATTACCTCCTTCAACAAGGCAGGTGCTTACACGGTCCAACCCGGCGCGCGTCGCTCAGTCGCTGACGTCTATTAAGCTTCGGCTGATGCATACGACGCAGAACGCCCATACTATGCCCACATGATGGTTAGTGCTATCAGGCCAGAGGCCCCTTGGATCAAATATCCAAATCGTAGTGGATTAGGAACACGCGGTAACAAGCAGAGATTCACGAAACATGTGACCCCGTGGCCCCGTCTCGAGGACTTGCGGCAAGGGCTAGGAATGCCCGGCCACGCCTCGTAATTATCTCGCGGGCACCCTCCAGGTCAACCCGACTCCTCATCACTCGCAAATATGCTCGTGCGGGTACCCCTCAGGGCCGACCCGTCTTTAGTAACAGGGTTCAGTGTAAAGTCATAGTAACTATAGTAATTGTGTGTCCAAACATCAAGGGGAAAAACCCGAGGAATCACCCCCGGTGAATTCCACTCGATGTAATCATCAAGGTGAACGTAAGAGGAACCACCCCCGAGGTTCACACTTGAGGGGTTGCACGACAGAGTCGTATCGGAAGTGGTTAAGGCGGAATCACCCCCGATGACCATGACCGAATAGCTACACTACAGGGTTAACATCAGAAGTGCTGTAGAGGTCTCACCCTCGGCACTCCATAGTAAGCCAGTAGTGTCGAGCAACTAAGGGGAAAGTGATGTGTGGTGCCGGGGCCTGGTCTTCGATCCCGTTGATCGGGTCTTCAATGATGAAGCAGGGGCAACAAGGACAAGGTGGGGGGGTCACTGATGGATCACTAACCAACCTATACTAAGCAGTTTAGGATAAGCAGGTATGTAACAATGAGCAGGTTACAAAAGCAGGCTATGCATCAGAATAGGAGCAAACAATAACAGTAGCAAAATCTAATGCAAGCATGAGAGAATGGAATGGGCGATATCGGGATGATCAAAGGGGGGCTTGCCTGGTTGCTCAGACAAGAAGCAGGGGTCGTTGGTGACGTAGTCGATCACAGCGGCATCGGCAGCCGGCACGGGGTCTACCGAAGAGAAGAGGGGGGAGAAACGGTAAATACATAGCAAGCAAGTGCATAACAGGACAACATGCATAGCTAGACGTGTTCTAACACCGTCCTAGACGTTATCTGTGAAGGGGGAATTCAACCGGGAATGTTTTTCCGGTTCCGGACCTGTATCAAACAGATGAGTGGAGGGGAATGGTCCATGTTCAGCATGCTAGGGGCAAGTGACATATGAACGGACCGCGTATTCGGATTCGTTGGATTTTTCTCAGCAACTTTCATGTAGAAAACATTTTCATCCGAGTTACGGTTTAATTTATATGAATTTTTAAAGATTTAAATATTTTCTGAAATTATTTGATTTAATAGAATTATTCAGAAAAAGAGAAATGACGTCAGCATGACGCAAGGACGACGTCAGCAGCTAGCTGGTCGGCTGACCAGGTCAAACCTGACCTGTGGGTCCAATGGGACCCACTGGTCAGTGAGAGTGGCTATAACAGTGAATTAACTAATCTAACTAAACTAGTTAGGGGTGCGGGCCCCATATGTCAGTGAGACATTAGACTAATCTAATTACTTTAATTAAAAAAACATTTTAGTTAGCGCATTAAGCGGCGGGGCCCACACGTCAGCGTCACAGAGACGCCCAGTCAGCACGTTGACTGGTTAAACTAGCCAATGGGGCCACCAGGGCCCATTGGTCAGCGACCCAGGGGCGGGACCCATGGAGCCACGTCGGCGTCGGTGCCGGAGAGAGCTCCGGCAACCAAAAACGATGGCGGCGCGCTCGGGAGGTGGTCGGGTTTCGCGCACAGGGCGCCGTTTCTAGCGCGGCCAGGCTCGTTCGAACGAGAAGACGACGACGAGGCGATCTGGGGTGGTGGCAGAGGCTGCGGTGGTCGAGAACGTCGACGGCGAGCGGCGAGGCGGACGCCGGACTGTGGTGAACATGGGAACAGCGACCCCGGGCACGGCGAGCAGCGGCAAGTGGCGCGCTCGAATCCTACGGCTACGGCAAGCACGACCGCGAGCCCAGTTGAGCTTGACAGCGTCTGTGGCGATAGCAGCAGCAATGGCGGCGGAGTTCCGCTCGGGCAAACATGGCGCGGTGGCTACGGGCGGCAACAGGTAGCGCAGAGAGGAGGGGAAGGAAGGTGTGGAGCTCACCGAGCGGTCAAGAAAGACCCTTGGTGGCTTAGGAGCAGCAGAGCTCGCCGGGGAGGAAGGGGATCGCCGGCGGCCGTCGAGGAAGAAGACGATGCGTGCGGCGACAGTGGAGCTCCCCCGCTCCGATCCAAGGGCGTAGCGACGTAGGTGAAGGCGCCGGCGCTACTGGACATGCGCAGACGGCGCGGGATGGCCTGCGGCTGCGCCTATGGCAAGGACTAGGCGACGGTGTCGTCGGCCCTTCTCCAAATCCGCGGAGAGGAAGAGGGGGAGAAATGGATGAGGACGCCAGGGGGAGTGGGGTGGTGCAAGTGGAGGCGGGGATCGAGGAGGCGAGGAGGCGCAGGCCTTGTCCCCTCGCCTGGGCGTCGCCGGCGAGGCGGGTCCGGCGGGGACGGCGCTTGTAGCGACTCGGGTCAGGGAACAGTGCGAGGGGGAGGAGGCGACCGGGGGGAGTGTGGCTGGCCTGCTGGGATGGGCCGAGGCCCATGGGAAGGCCAGGAAGGCCAGGGGCTCTCCCACACCTTTGCTTTTCCTTTTCTTCTTTTTTTTATTTTTTTCAGCAGCTTTTGCCTTTTCTTATAGCCACAATTGACTTTGCAAAAATATGCCACTGGCCAAAACAATTTCATAGAATTATTGTGCACTGCCACAAAAAAGATTGTGAGGCTTTTGAAACAGTTTGCAATTTTTATATATTAAGAAGGCATTTAATTTATTGCTTAGGTCACTACTTTAAGTAGTTTAGGCCACTTAAACCCTTTGCAAAAAAATGTTGGTTCACCACCAATATTAGTTCTGGATTACTTGGCACATGATGAACATTTTAGTTTTCATGTTTGAGCAATTTTGAATTTCACTCATAATTTGAAATTGAATTCAACTGGAATTTGAAAGAGAGAGGAGACAATGATGGTCAAATACTTGTTTAGCAAAATGATTAACTTAACCCCAGGGGTTACTGTAGCATCATTACACAGGGGTGTTACAACTCTCCTCCTCTAAAAGAAATTCTCGTCCCGAGAATTAAGAGGTAGAAGGGAACAGGTCGGGGTATTCAGCCTGGAGGTTATCTTCGCGCTCCCAAGTGGCTTCATCTTTAGTATGATTCGACCATTGCACCTTGAGGAACTTGGTAACCTTCTGGCGTGTTCGATGTTCAGCTTCTTCAAGAATGCAGATCGGATGCTCCTTGTATGTGAGATCATCTTAAACTTCAATCAATTCCGGATCCACTTCACGTTCCGGATCCTTGAAACATCAATGAAGTCGCGACACGTGGAAGACGTCCTGAACGTGAGAGAACTAAGGTGGAAACTCCAATTGATAAGCCACCAGTCCACGACGGGAGAGAATGCGAAAAGGACCTATGTAGCACGGAGCTAGCTTGCCCTTGACTCCAAACCGATGAGTGCCTCTCAAAGGAGTGACACGCAAATAAGCTTGTTCACCAGGTTGATAAGTTGAACCCCAGTGTTTCTGGTCATAGTTGCTCTTGTAGCGGGACTGGGCCCCCTTGAGATTATCCCAGACAATGTGAACCTGCTCTTCAGCTTGTTGAATAATGTCTGGACCAATGAGCGTCCGTTCCCCAGTTTCTGACCAATTCAGAGGGGTTCGGCACTTACGTCCATAGAGCACTTCAAAGGGTGCCATCTTCAAGCTGGCTTGATAGCTGTTGTTATAAGAGAACTCCGCATAAGGGAGAGATTCTTTCCACTTCTTGCCGAAAGAAATGACACAAGCTCGAAGCATGTCCTTAAGAATTTGATTGACTCGCTCGACTTGGCCTTGGGATTGGGGATGATAAGCAGTGCTCCAGGTAATATGAGTTCCCATTGCCTCTTGGAAACTATCCCAGAATTTTGAAGTGAAAATACTGTCGCGGTCTGAACTGATCTACTTTGGAATGCCATGGAGTGACACAATTCTGGAGATATACAAGTTTGCTAATTGACTAGCAGTGATTGTCTCCTTGACTGGCAGAAAGTGAGCAACCTTCGAGAATTGGTCGATAACGACGAAGATAGCATCGTTACCTTTCTGAGACTTGGGAAGGCCAGTGACAAAGTCCATTTGGATCTTATCCCACTTCCATTCAGGAATCGGAAGCGGCTGTAGAAGTCCAGCCGGTTTCTAATGTTCTGCTTTGACGCAACGGCAAACGTCACATTCTTCGATATATCAAGCAATGTCTTGCTTCATTTTAGACCACCAGTACTTCTGACGGATGTCTAGATACATCTTGGTACTTCCCGGATGAATAGAGAGAGGGGTGTCATGCGCTTCTTTCATGACCTTCTCTGTCATAAGCTTGAACCGGGGCACTACAATGCGATCTCTGAAGTATAAGGTTCCATCTTCACCAAGTGAGAAATCCCTGGATTTCTCTAAGGCAAGATCCTTTTTCATCAAATCAACGTGAGCATCTTTGGCTTGAGCAGACTTAATTGCTTTCAGAAGAGTTGGTCCCAGGACAAGGTTATTTAGAGAACCCTGTGGAACTAGTTGAAGGTTCAGCTTGCATAGCTCTTCATAAAGGCGGGGTTGAGCTTTGAAGACCATGTGATTATTGCAATAAGACTTACGGCTCAGGGCATCGGCCATTACATCAGCCTTGCCAGGGGTATAGGATATACCGCAGTTGTAGTCAGCAATAGCTACCATCCATCGCTGCTGACGGAGGTTTAGATCTGGCTGAGTAAACAGGTACTTCAGACTCTGATGATTGGTGAAGACCTCACAACGATTACCGAGAAGGTACTGGCGCCATAGCTTCAGTGCAAAGATAACCGCAGCAAGCTCGAGGTCATGAACTGGGTAGTTCTCTTCATGAGGACGCACTTGACGGGAGGCATAAGCAATCACCCTGCGGTCTTGCATTAGGACACAGCCTAATCCTTGTCGTGAAGCGTCGCAATAGATGACGAAGTCCTTGCGAGAATCAGGGGGCAAGCACTGGGGCAGAAGTCATCTTGTCCTTGAGTGCCTGGAAACTTTCCTGACACTTTTCAGTCCAATGAAACTTAACGCCTTTGTGTAGCAGATTGGTCAGTGGCTTGGCGATCTTGGAGAAGTTCTCGACAAAGCGTCGACAATAGCTGGCTAGTCCGAGAAAGCTTCTAACTCGCTTGACAGTCTTCGGAGGGGTCCAGTCAAGAATAGCCTGAACGCGCTCTGGGTTGATGGCAATACCATCCTTGGAGATGACATGACCAAGGTAGGTGACTTCGGGTAACCAGAATTCGCACTTGGAATACTTGGCATAAAGTTGATGCTCTCGAAGCTTCTCTAGAACAAGTCGAAGATGTTCAGCATGTTTTTCTTTGTTCTTCGGATATACTAGGATATCATCCAGATAGACTATGACGAACATGTCGAGGTAATCCATGAATATGTAGTTCATCAGACGGGAGAATGTGGCTGGAGCATTGGTCAAGCCAAAAGACATGACGGTGTACTTGTAAGAACCATAACGAGTGACGAGTCTGGTGGTAACCCAACCTCAAGTCGAGTTTAGAGAATATCGACGAACCAGCCAGTTGATCATACAGATCATTGATCCGAGGAAGGGGATATTTGTTCTGAATTGTAGCTTGGTTGATAAGACGGTAGTCTTGGACCAAACGGTTCGTTCCGTCCTTCTTCTTAACGAAGAGAGAAGGTGCTCCCCAAGCAGAGGAACTTGGACGAATGAAACCCTTGCGAAGAGATTTGTCAATTTCCTCCTTTAGTTCAAGGAGCTCATGAGGCGGCATCTTGTAGGGTCGTTTGGCAATAGGAACGGTGCCTGGTTTCAAGTCGATGACGAACTCGACAGCCCGGGCAGGGGGTATTCCTGGAAGTTCTTCTGGAAAGACATCTAGGAAGTCGCGAACAACTGGAATCTTTTCAATTCCCTCAAGAGGTGCTGCGTTCAACGCATTCAAAGCATAAAGTCGTGCTTCAGCATTTTGAACAATCTGAGCATGGTAGCTTACTATCTCATCGGAAGGATGTAGGAGATGAACGGCTTTGGTGGCGCAAACGATAGAGGCAGTATGTGCTTTCAACCATTCCATTCCCAGAATGAGGTCAATATTGGAAGAATCCAGAATAATGGGAGAAACATGAAATTCCAACCCTTCAATTTCAATGGGGACGTCGCGACCAATCATGGTAGTTCAACACTGACCCGCAGGGGTGCGTACCACTATCGGAGTGTTCATGGGCTCGCATCGAATGTCATGTGCGTAAGCAAAATTTTCTGACATGAATGAATGCGATGCTCCTGAATCGAATAAAACAGAAGCCGGTACTGAATTAATGAGAAGAGTACCCATCACAGTGGCAGGTTGGCCTTGATCTTCATTTAGATCAACATGATTAGCCTGACCACGACCATAAGGTCTGGCATTGTTGTTATGGGGCTGATTGTTACGGCCAGTTGCAGGCAGAGCCAGCTGGCTCTTTTTCTGATTGCACTTTTTAGCAAGGTGGCCTGGACGGCCACATCTGAAGCACAGACCATCATTGGGATCGAGAGTGGGAGCTTGGGATGGTACATCTCGAAGAGGCTGCCTCTGCGGTGGAGGAGGTAGACGAGGTGCGGCATAGGACTGTCTTGGTGCAGGTGCAGTTAGACGATACATGCTGTGGGGGATCCATATTCGACGCTTCTGTGCTGACGGGCCCAAATATGAGCCAACGTCACGGCTGCGCCTGAGGGATCCCTGGTGTTCCTGAAGACTAGTCTCAACCTGAATAGCCTTGTTCACTAAGGTGGCGAAGTCGGCAAAGTCATGAACGAGTAGTGCTAGCTTGATATCAGGGTGAAGTCCATCACAAAACTTCTTTTGCTTACGAGCATCAGTTGCAATGTCTTCTTATGCATAATGAGACAAGTCCAAGAATTCCCGCTGATAAGCATCTACAGACTTGTTGCCTTGGGTGAGGTTGCGGAATTCTCGCTTCTTCTTGTCCATGATTCCCTGAGGAATGAAGCGGGCACGGAAGGCAGCTTGGAAACTCGGCCAAGTGATGACCGTTCCAGTAGGTAGGGTACGCCTGTGGCTGTCCCACCATTGAACAGCAGGACCCTTGAGGAAGAAGGATGCGAAGGTGACATAGCTGGCAGGGGCAACACTAGCAGACTCCATTTCATATGTGATGTCGCGGAGCCAGTCATCAGCATCAAGGGGTTGAGTTGAGCTGCGGTAGATAGTTGGGTTGAGGCGCATGAAGTCCTGCAGAGTTATTGGGGTTGGCTGTTGATTCATGTTCAGACGTGGAAACTGAGCCGTCATTCCTTCCATGAACTGGTGGTTCAGCTCAAATTGTTGCATCATCCCAGCAAAGAATTCGGGCGGTGGTGGATCGTTGGCACCACGGCCACGACCAGCAGGTCTAACCATCCTGCTAACATATAACAGGGGGTAGTTTAGCATTGAGCATTTGCAAAGACAAGGATCATTCATGATGAAACATGCATAATGAAAGAGGTACGATGGATACCACATAGTAGTCAACACGATAGGGTGTGTACTATTTAGAATACTATTCTAAGGAATAACTATGGCTTATCCAACTTTGGGGTGAATGTGGTCACGGGATCCTAATTGTCACGACCGGTTTTCCAATAAAACATTTATTGAGAAACCGACCCCCTTTAACGGACCAGTATAGAAGAATCCTTCTTACTGGTAGACAAATCCTTGATTACAGAAATCCAGAAGTACTAAATATAATACAGGGTTGAGTTGAGGCTGCTCAACAATTTATTACAAGCACGCCGATACAAATCATAAAGGCGGATATGACACAAGGGGTATGGTGGCATAACTACTGACTCGTAATAAAAGTGGTGGTGGATATGTCACAGTGAGGTGGGTGACATGACTCCTAAATCTTACAACTCATCGAGCGTCGGAGTGAGGCTCGAGGGCTTTTATTCTGGGTAGCGGAAGCGTATATAATACAAGCGACCAATTCCAGGATCGCATGGGACTGACTGGGACTCCTCTAGGCGTCGGACTCGCTATCGAACACTTCATCCATAAGATCGCCTTCGTCAACATCTGGCCAAAATAACAAGCCAGGTGAGTACTATGAAAGTACTCGCAAGACAGTTTGGACATAAGATATAACAAATGCAACCATGATGCACATGAGCAGATTAGTTATGCGCACTCCGATAATAAAATTTGCACTGCATGACAAGTAAAAAGGAAGTCGGGCGGTAGTCCTCCGAAAATCCCAATGAAATACTGAAGGCCAATCGAGTGTCTGAAATGACGCCTCGAAGGGTAAAAATAAATTAACAATGCCGCAGTCGGGCGTCAGGGCGACACAACAAAAAGGGCTTATGTTGGAATATAAACGACAGTGCGTGCCACAGTCGGACGTCTGAGCGACATCACATAAAGGGCTTATATCAAAAGTAAATAATAAGAGTGCCACAGTCGGACGTCTGAGCGACATCACGTAAAGGGCTTATATCAAAAGTAAATAACAAGGGTGCCACAGTCGGACGTCTGAGCGACATCACATAAAGGGCTTATATCAAAAGTAAATAACAAGAGTGCCACATTCGGACGTCCGAGCGACATCACATAAAGGGCTTATATCAAAAGTAAATAACAAGAGTGCCACAGTCGGACATCTAAGCGACATCACATAAAGGGCTTATATCAAAAGTAAATAACAAGAGTGCCACAGTCGGACATCTGAGCGACATCACATAAAGGGCTTATATTTCATTACTCGAAATTCAAGTAGCTCATGAATTTAAATCACCTCAAGGAAATACTCAGGTACGTAATAATAAAATGGTTAGTCCATCCACAGGAATAACATTCAATCTGGTTTACCACTCAAGCTTGTTCACCGAATATTTTCACTAAGACTGACACAAGGACTGACGCTGAGACTGATATGGATACTGATATGGATATGTTGACCAAGGTCCTTGACCATGGACACGATTACTCGGAAGGTTTTGACTCTGCAGAGTTTGTACTCTTAACCACAGCCAACGGATTTCAGTAGTCACAAAGGACTAGTTCCGTTTACGGTATTTTAGGAGAAACACATCTAACCAGTACACACCCATTCCACATTCCGCTGCCAGGCATCACCCTAGGTAACATTCAAGAAAACCTTGAGACGGGGAGGCTACAACCTCGCGTAGCATGGGATCAAATTTATATCGCGCGCTCTAAGGGGTGCCCCCCTCTCGGTCCCAACCGGAAACACCCATGCTCCCTGACCGGATGACTGGCTTTAATCCAGGGCCATGGAACCCTCATCACGGCCCCTCTATATGGTGTGTACAAGGAAAGAGGTTTGCAACTTACTAAACTGTATTCTTCTCAGAAAACATGTGGCAGCACGAAAAAGGGAACGAACGGTAACGTGGCTCGGTCCACGTTAACGCCGGAGTTGGACGGTTGACATAAGACTGGCATGCTTCAACAATACCATCTTACCACCTTTCATGTCACCACATGCTCAGGTTATCTCTCATCAAAAGATCGCATCAAGTTTCGAAGAATACTGGTCTTTGCCTTGCATGCAATATAACACTCACTGATGCTCATGTAAACATGCCATGCACTACTGTTCAAGCAAACATGCAAAACACTCGTCATATCAAAGGTTCAAACATGCTTGCCTGGTTTGGAGTAGTCGGAGTCTAGCTCGGCGAAGTTCGCGGTTCCGTCACCTCCTCCGGTATCTACGGTATAAAGAAACCGCATACTAACGTAAATAACGTGTGTGTATAAAACTTATTTCAAATAAATACTATAAAAAACTAGACAAAAATATAAGACTGACAGAAAAAGAATCAACCAAAAAGCATATTTTGTTTAAAAGATATAAGGGTTTTCGTCCAAGGACTAATCTGTGATGAAACAGAAAAGACCCAGGGGCTAGTTTGAAAAAGCAGAAAACGTTTTGGTAGGAAATACGCCAGCCCAGAAGGAAAACGCACTTTGCCCGAAGGCGCTTTCAGAAAAACGGTTCGGACAAGAGAGAGAGGCTGACGGGGGGTCCCACCCGTCAGGTTCAAACTTCGAACAGAGCTCGCCGGCGCCCGAGGGCTGCGGTGGTCGCCGGCGTTGATCCACGGCGAGGTAGGGGGATCGGAGGGTACCTACGGGTTCACTGTGCCCTTCCGCGTCGGTGGGTGGTGCACTTGACCGTCGGCGAGCACCACGTCGACGGCGGCTTTATCTCCGGCGGACGGTGGTTCGGGCGAGGATGATTCTCTCCGACGGGAGCTGCAACCTTCAAATTAGGGCGCGGGTTAGCGAAGTGGATGCACTAGGAGGCTACTGGCATGGGGTGAGAGGCGGGGTGCACGTACTGGAGCGAATCTTGCTGGATCCCGAAGCGGGTCGGGGCGGCCGGAGTCGGGGAAGAGGGCCTCCCCGAGGTCTCTCCAGTGGCTGGGCGTGGTTCTGGTGGGGTGGAGTGATGGCGCTTGGTTGAGATCGAGCTCGGGGCCTCCTTTTATAGTCGACCCGAGGCGGTTGCCGTGAACGGATAACTCCGGCGGGCGATTACGGTGAGGCAGTGGTCGGGCTGGGGGTTTAGGTGATTGGGCATCAACGTGACGGTCCACTGGTTCCGTTCCTTAGTTAAGAACTCGGTCAGACTTGGGGGACACTCCGGCCTTCGACAGAACGGCCGTACGGGCACGTCGGCGGCAGGGAGCGTGCTCTGTGCCTTCCAGTTCACGACGATGGCTCTGCAGCATGCACAGCGAAGGGGACGGCCACACGGAGGCTTCTGGTGGCTTGGGCGGTGCTGGACGGCGCCGTCCCTCGCTGCGCCTCTCTGGCAGCCGCAGCGGGTGCTGCTGCCGCCGCTCAAGGGGCGATGCTCCTCTGCCAGCTCACCGCCGACGCCCGCAACTGTCCAGGCGACCGTGCGGCGCGGTGGATAAGAAGGAGGAACAGGGAGCAAGGCGCCACTGCAGTTACTGGCGAGATCGACGAGAGGTTTTGAAGAAAACGACACCGATGACTGAAACTGTTCTCTGAACTCTGAACTTGAGAGTAACAGTGCACACCAGGTGTTCGACGATATGATTTGGGCACGAGGAAAATTTTTCTGCAGCTGGGACTTGGTGAGGTGACCTCTTGATGCATCTAGAGGCTGCCTGATTTTTCTCAGATTTTTAGGAGAGGAAAACAAATGAATTTCATCAAAAATGACAATTCTGGTCCAAACTTTCAGCAAGCAAATTTTGAAAATTTTGAACTATGGACCAGTGGATCTTCATGGATCTTGGTTGAGGGTTCTAAGGACTAGCCAGGGAAACTTGTTTGAAATCAAAACTCAAAGAAATTCTAGTGGTTCCTTTGTAAATCTCTAAGGGCCAAAATAGGAGACAGAAAAGATTTTTGATTAAAGATAATTGGAGATAAAATCAAGGGGGAGTTAAACTTGCTGGATTTGAAGCTTGACTTGACACAAAGTGGGAAGATGGCTTTTGGGAGGGGATTTCAACTTAGGTCATGGCAAGAGATAATTTTTGAAAGGGGAAGGATCACTCCATAAGCCATAGGGTTATCTTTAAAAGAAAAGATTTCAAAAACTTTCCCAAAGAAAAACATTTGTGTTGAGTCAACACAAGATGAAAAACCTTCAAGACCAAAGATCAAGTTTTGGATGAACCCAAAGAAAATACTTGTCATAAAAGAATTTTTTTTTGAGAAGGAGAGTCCTTAAATTTTTTTTAAGTAACCTCCTTCAAATCAAATAAAGAATTTGATAAAAACCAAATAAATTTTTTGGGGTGTTACAACACCTACCCCCTTAGGAAAAATCTCGTCCCCGAGATTTCAGCTGATCCTCAAATTGATGTGGGTACTCTGCCTGAAGAAAATCCTCTCTTTCCCATGTTGCTTCATCCTCGGTGTGATTGCTCCACTGAACCTTGAAAATTTTTATTGTTTTCTGACGGGTCCTCCTTTCAGACTCCTCCAATAATTTTATTGGCCGCTCTTTGTAGGTGATATCTGGTTGCATGTCAATGCTCTCATGCGATACATGCTTTTCCGGGTTGCTCACACATTTCCTCAACTGTGAGACGTGGAACACGTCGTGGACGTCTGACAGCTCTTTGGGTAGGTCTAGCTGGTAGGCTACTGTGCCTCTTCGTGCAACCACACAGAAGGGTCCAATAAATCTTGGGGCTAGCTTTCCTTTAATTCTGAACTGTTGCAGGCCCCTCATAGGAGACACTCATAGGTACACATATTCACCGGGTTCAAAGATGACTTTACGATGTTTTCGATCGTAATAGCTCTTTTGTCGGCTTTGAGCTGTCTTGAGTCGGTCCCTGATTTGTCTGACTTTCTCCTTGGCTTCCTTGAACATACCTGGGCCGAAGATACGACTGTCACCTGTTTCTGACCAATTTAATGGGGTACGACATCTCCGTCCGTACAATGCTTCAAAAGGTGCCATTTGTAGACTGGCTTGGTAGCTGTTGTTGTATGCGAACTCGGCATATGGCAAGCTTTCCTCCCAACTGGTTCCATAGGTGAGAATAGAGGCTCTCAGCATGTCCTCTAGAATTTGGTTCACGCGTTCAGTTTGTCCATCAGTCTGGGGGTGGTATGCTATACTGAATGCTAGTTGAGTTCCCAGAGCTTGTTGTAAATGATCCCAAAATCTAGAGACGAATTGAGTGCCCCGGTCGGATATTATAGTCTTTGGGACTCCATGCAGACAAACTATACGGGAGAGATAAAGCTTAGCAAGCTTCTGAGTGGTGTAGGTTGTCTTTACGGGAATGAAGTGGGCTACCTTGGTTAATCTATCTGTGATGACCCATATGGCATCATTTCCGTGTTGCGACCACGGTAGTCCGACGATAAAATCCATCCCAATTTCGTCCCATTTCCACTCAGGTATCCTGTTTGGCTGTAGCAGCCCTGCTGGTTTTTGGTGCTCGGCTTTAATGCGCTGACACGAATCACAACATGCAATGAATATGGCTATAACCCTTTTCATACCGTGCCACCAAAATCTTTCCTGAATGTCCTTATACATTTTGGTCCCTCCAGGGTAGATTGAATATGGGGCGGTGTGGCCTTCGGTTAGAATTTGTTGTTTGAGGTCCTCAATGTTTGGTACGCAAAGTCTGTCCCCGTACCATAATACTCCCTCATTGTCTATGATGAACTCTGAAGCCTTGCCAAGACTCACTTTTCTCTTTATACCTTCGATGCTGGGATGTCCATGCTGAGCCTTCTTAATCTGTTCCATTAGGGTGGGCTGTATCTCCAGATTTGTCACGTTACCCTCAGTGACCATCACCAAGTTGAGTTTGGTGAACTCCTGCTGAAATTCAGGTCTCAAATTTTGTAGACTGTCGTTGCCCGAGCTGGGGTTCCGACTAAGAGCGTCTGCCACTACATTCGCTTTTCCTGGATGGTTGTGAATGCCGACATCATAATCCTTGACTAATTCCAACCAGCGTCATTGCCGTAAATTGAGTTCTGGTTGCGTGAAAATATATTTAAGGCTTTTATGATCCGTATATATTTCACAACGATTCCCCAGCAAAAAGTGCCTCCACTCCTTGAGTGCATGGATGACTGCTGCCAACTCCAAGTCATGAGTAGGATAATTTTCTTCATGCTTTCGGAGTTGCCTGGAAGCATATGCGACAACCTTGCCGTCCTGCATCAATACGCACCCGAGGCCCTTTCGGGATGCGTCACAATACACTTCAAAACTTTTGTGTATGTCTGGCACAACCAAAACCGGTGTTGTTGTTAATTTCCTTTTGAGTTCTTGGAAGCTTTTCTCGCACGCTTCAGTCCATACAAATTTCTTATCCTTCTTGAGTAATTGTGTCATTGGTTTTGCTACGGTGGAGAATCCCTCAATAAACCTTCGGTAATATCCAGCCATTCCTAGGAAACCTCGTACATCTATTACGTTGGCTGGTGGTTTCCAGCCAAGTACGGCCTTGACCTTTTCTGGGTCTACGGCAACGCCTTCTTGGGTCAATACATGGCCTAGGAAACCAACCTGTCTTAACCAAAATTCACATTTGCTGAATTTGGCGTATAATTGATGTTTCCTTAATTCTCCCAGTACAATTCTGAGATGTTCAGCATGTTCTTCCGGTGTCTTTGAGTATACCAAAATATCATCAATGAACACCACAACAAATTTGTCCATAAACTTCATAAACACTTTGTTCATGAGGTGGACAAAATATGCGGGGGCGTTTGTCAGTCCAAACGGCATTACTGTGAATTCATACAATCCATATCTGGAGGTAAATGCCGTCTTAGGGATATCTTATGTTCACACCTTTAATTGATGATACCCCGATCTTAAATCAATTTTCGAGAAAACCTTGGCTTGTGCGAGCTGGTCAAATAAATCATTTATCCATGGCATCGGATATTTGTTTTTGATGGTGACCATGTTGAGTGCTCGATAGTCTATACATAATCTCAGTGTCCCATCCTTTTTCTTGGCAAATAATATTGGTGAACCCCAAGGTGAGGAGCTGGCTCGTATAAATCCTTTGTCCAGTAATTCTTTTATTTGCTTCTTTAATTCTACCAACTCGGAGGGTGCCATTCTATAAGGTTTCTTGTAAATGGGGGTGGTGCCAGGTGCTAGTTCAATGCTGAACTCTATTTCCCGGTCTGGTGGCATGCCTGGTAGTTCTTCTGGAAATACGCCAGGAAACTCACACACACTAGAACTTTTCTTAATTCTGAAATGTCCACCTTGTTCAACTTTGGTTGCCGTGATCTTGGTCTTTCTTGAGCTGCAACTTTTATTGTCTTGCCGTGATGATGAGTGAGAATCATAGTCCGATTGAGGCAGTCGATAAATCCCTTGTTGGTGGTTAACCAGTCCATTCCTAGGATAACATCCAGTCCTTTATTTTCCAACACGATGAGATTCGCCTGAAACTTTAGTCTTTCAAACTCAATAATCACACCTTGGCAGTAACTCTGAGTGATTTGCTTATTCCCGAGGGACTTGATGATCATGGACTTTTCCAAAGGAAGTATCGGAAAACCATGTTGCAAAACAAAACTCTTCGAAATGAACGAGTGAGAAGCTCCAGAATCAAACAAAACCGTGGCAGGTATTGTGTTGACAGGGAACGTACCGAGCATGATATCTGGGGCATTCTGTGCTTCCTCCTTGGTCACATGGTTCAGGTGACCCTTCTTGTGATTGTTATTGGGGTTGAAGTTGTTACGCTTGGGGGCTGGATTATTCCCACCATGGTTCGGCTTGGGGGCCGAGTTCCTTGGCTTTGGGCACTGTTTGGCATAGTGTCCTTCCTCTCCACAAGCATAGCAAGTAACACCTGGGCGATACGTAAAGTCCTTGTCCCTTGCATGAAAATGTTTGATTGGGCTTGGAACATTGGTCGTGGATTTGTTTGCTCTATTTCTCTGAAAATCAGTCTTGCTCCGGTTGTTGCGAGCATGAGTCGTCTTGTCCCTTTTGCGCTTGCGAATATCCTCCAGGCTGCGGCGCTCATTCTCCAATGTAATAGCCTTGTCAACCAGTGTTTTGAAATCTGGAAAGGTGTGTATGACCAGCTGGCATTTAAGTGCTGGCGCCAGACCGTCCAAGAATTTCTCCATCCTTTTATTTTCAGTCATATGCTCTTCGTTGGCATAACGAGATAATTGTGTAAACTGACTATTGTACTCAGTTACTGTCATGCTTCTCTGCTTGAGGTCATCAAACTCCCTTTTCTTGATCTTCATAATGCTCCTAGGAATGTGCGCCCCACGAAAACCTTCCTTAAACTCTTCCCAGGTGATATTATTTTCATTGGGATGCATGTGTAGAAAATTTCCCCACCATGATGCAGCTGCTCCAGTGAGGTAGTGAGGTGCATAAAGTACCTTCTCACGGTCTGAACATTGTGCAATACATAATTTCCTTTCGATGTCTCAAAGCCAATCATCGGCCTCAAGCGGCCTATCAGTGTGAGCGAACGTTGGGGGACGTGTCTTTTGTAGTTCAGACAACTTGGAATGCGGCTGGTATGGTTCACGGTGATTTCCCATACTGATAACATCATTCATCATTTCTTTATGCTGCTGCTGGCTTTGCTCATAAAGGCGGCATACTAGAGAAAATGCTGCTTCACTGCCTTGCTGACTTGACTGCCCCTGTGTGAAGTTGTTGCTTGTCTGGGTACCATAAATTTCTTCCGGCGGACTTGGCATGGAACGGGTCCAGGGACGAGGCATTTTCTACTCTAGGGTATTTTTGCAAAAATTCATGAGAAAAACCGTGTGGCACAAGAATAATTTTGCAAAGGCGAAAATTAAAAGACTCCAAGATTTTTCAAGAAAAATACTTGATTGCGCATGGAGAAGGACTGCCCAGTACATATCTTACACGCGAGTCGTAATTATACAATACATCACTCAGGATGTGCGTACACATTCCTGACATGTTATTTAGGCTAGTGCACTTTTCCGAGTTCCTACATGATGCGCACACAAACTACTTCTCACCAAACCTATGTACATATAAACATATCATACAAGCTGGTACATCGCACGGCTGCTAGGCGCACTCAGTCGGAGAGGGTGAAAATTTTCCTCGGCCTGCCGAGGGTAAGACCCAGTGGTGCAGGAGACTCAACCTCCTCCTCACTAATAGGCTCCAGGCGCGAAGTACTGCGTTGAGCAGTTGGTGCGGGTGCGGCAGGCGGTGCAGCTCTAATTGGAGTAGGAGCAATGACTTGGTCAAACTCCTCAGTGGTAGGCAGGCGGCGGGCGGTGGCTAAAATGGCAGGTGCATAGGATGCTGAGGACGAGACGAAAGTCAGCGGCGGTGCCATGTGGAGAAGCTCCCTCCTGTTGGCGGAACAGCCCTGAACTGAGTCCATACGGGCAGCCACAAGTTCGTCCACGAGGTTGTCAAAAGCTGCCTCCAGAGCTTTGAGATATTCAACAAGCATCTCAATAGCCTCATCTCTCTCTCCCCTAGGGCAAGAGAATGCATAGTGGCAAGTATATGGCACATGGCATGGGAGGTAGCGGTAGCGACGAGTCTTCATCGTAGGAAGAACATCCCGAAGACGAGCTATCGCCTCACGGGCAGCCATCTGCATGGCATGCCTCTCCGTAGGCATGGCCCTTCCCACAAAACGGAAGTGGCGAGACGCAGAACGCCCGCCCTTGAATTGCACCACGGCCTGGTGCATAGACACGTTGTCGCTGATCTTGTGCTGGTAGAGTGTGAACTCTGGACGAGTCGATGGCCCGATCGTGAGCTTGGTGATGGAGATGAGAAGCTTGATAAACCCCTCAGGCACATTGGCGAACACCTGTGACTCGTAGTCGTTGCCAGCCATCTACAAAAGTAGGCAAAAATTCTGAATAGTCAAATCATAAATTTATGATGACCAACAGAAAATAGCTACATTTGTAAAAAGTTGAAAAGCACTAAAAACGCTAATAACCGATTAGCGATCGCACCTAGTGGCTTCCTACAGTCAGCCTGGCTCTGATACCAAGTTTGTCATGACCGGTTTTCCAATAAAACATTTATTGAGAAACCGACCCCCTTTAACGAACCAGTATAGAAGAATCCTTCTTACTGGTAGACAAATCCTTGATTACAGAAATCCAGAAGTACTAAATATAATACAGGGTTGAGTTGAGGCTGCTCAACAATTTATTACAAGCACGCCGATACAA
This sequence comes from Aegilops tauschii subsp. strangulata, assembly GCF_002575655.3. Lineage (NCBI taxonomy): Eukaryota > Viridiplantae > Streptophyta > Magnoliopsida > Poales > Poaceae > Aegilops > Aegilops tauschii. The sequence continues at coordinate 120,413,744 of NC_053040.3, forward strand.
ATCATAAAGGCGGATATGACACAAGGGGTATGGTGGCATAACTACTGACTCGTAATAAAAGTGGTGGTGGATATGTCACAGTGAGGTGGGTGACATGACTCCTAAATCTTACAACTCATCGAGCGTCGGAGTGAGGCTCGAGGGCTTTTATTCTGGGTAGCGGAAGCGTATATAATACAAGCGACCAATCCCAGGATCGCATGGGACTGACTGGGACTCCTCTAGGCATCGGACCCGCTATCGAACTCTTGATCCATAAGATCGCCTTCGTCAACATCTGGCCAAAACAACAAGCCAGGTGAGTACTATGAAAGTACTCGCAAGACAGTTTGGACATAAGATATAACAAATGCAACCATGATGCACATGAGCAGATTATAATGCGCACTCCGATAATAAAATTTGCACTGCATGACAAGTAAAAAGGAAGTCGGGCGGTAGTCCTCCCAAAATCCCAATGAAATACTGAAGGCCAATCGAGTGTCTGAAATGACGCCTCGAAGGGTAAAAATAAATTAACAATGCCGCGGTCGGGCATCAGGGTGACACCACAAAAAGGGCTTATGTTGGAATATAAACGACAGTGCCTGCCACAGTCGGACGTCTGAGCGACATCACATAAAGGGCTTATATCAAAAGTAAATAACAAGAGTGGCAAAGTCGGACGTCTGAGCGACATCACGTAAAGGGCTTATATCAAAAGTAAATAACAAGGGTGCCACAGTCGGACGTCTGAGCGACATCACATAAAGGGCTTATATCAAAAGTAAATAACAAGAGTGCCACAGTCGGACGTCTGAGCGACATCACATAAAGGGCTTATATCAAAAGTAAATAACAAGAGTGCCACAGTCGGACATCTGAGCGACATCACATAAAGGGCTTATATCAAAAGTAAATAACAAGAGTGCCACAGTCGGACATCTGAGCGACATCACATAAAGGGCTTATATTTCATTACTCAAAATTCAAGTAGCTCATGAATTTAAATCACCTCAAGGAAATACTCAGGTACGTAATAATAAAATGGTTAGTCCATCCACAGGAATAACATTCAATCTGGTTTACCACTCAAGCTTGTTCACCGGGGATTTTCACTGAGACTGACACAGGGACTGACGCTGAAACTAATATGGATACTGATATGGATATGTTGACCAAGGTCCTTGACCATGGACACGATTACTCGGAAGGTTTTGACTCTGCAGAGTTTGTACTCTTAACCACAGCCAACGGATTTCAGTAGTCACAAAGGACTAGTTCCGTTTACGGTATTTTAGGAGAAACACATCTAACCAGTACACACCCATTCCACATTCCGCTCCCAGGCATCACCCTAGGCAACGTTCAAGAAAACCTTGAGACGGGGAGGCTACAACCTCGCGTAGCATGGGATCAAATTTATATCGCGCGCTCTAAGGGGTGCCCCCCTCTCGGTCCCAACCGGAAACACCCATGCTCCCTGACCGGATGACTGGCTTTAATCCAGGGCCATGGAACCCTCATCACGGCCCCTCTATATGGTGTGTACAAGGAAAGAGGTTTGCAACTTACTAAACCATATTCTTCTCAGAAAACATGTGGCAGCACGAAAAAGGGAACGAACGGTAACGTGGCTCGGTCCACGTTAACGCCGGAGTTTGACGGTTGACATAAGACTGGCATGCTTCAACAATACCATCTTACCACCTTTCATGTCACCACATGCTCAGGTTATCTCTCATCAAAAGATCGCATCAAGTTTCGAAGCATACTGGTATTTGCCTTGCATGCAATATAACACTCACTGATGCTCATGTAAACATGCCATGCACTACTGTTCAAGCAAACATGCAAAACACTCGTCATATCAAAGGTTCAAACATGCTTGCCTGGTTCGGAGTAGTCGGAGTCTAGCTCGGCGAAGTTCGCGGTTCCGTCACCTCCTCTGGTATCTACGGTATAAAGAAACCGCATACTAACGTAAATAACGTGTGTGTATAAAAAATATTTCAATTTTTTTCAAATAAATACTATAAAAAACTAGACAAAAATATAAGACTGACAGAAAAAGAATCAACCAAAAAGCATCTTTTGTTTAAAAGATATAAGGGTTTTACTCCAAGGACTAATCTGTGATGAAACAGAAAAGACCCAGGGGCTAGTTTGAAAAAGCAGAAAACGTTTTGGTAGGAAATACGCCAGCCCAGAAGGAAAACGCACTTTGCCCGAAGGCGCTTTCAAAAAATGGTTCGGACAAGAGAGAGAGAGGCTGACGGGGGGTCCCACCCGTCAGGTTCAAACTTCGAACAGAGCTTGCCGGCGCCCAAGGGCTGCAGTGGTCGCCGGCGTTGATCCACGGCGAGGTAGGGGGCTCGGAGGGTACATACGGGTTCACTGTGCCCTTCCGCGTCGGTGGGTGGTGGACTTGACCATAGGCGAGCACCACGTCGACGGCGGCCTTATCTCCGGCAGACGGTGGTTCGGGCGAGGATGATTCTCTCCGACGGGAGCTGCAACCGTCAAATTAGGGCGCGGGTTAGCGAAGTGGATGCACTAGGAGGCTACTAGCATGGGTTGAGAGGCGGGGGTACACGTACTGGAGCGAATCTTGCCGGATCCCGAAGCGGGTCGGGGCGGCCGGAGTCGGGGAAGAGGGCCTCCCCGAGGTCTCTGCAGCGGCTGGGCGTGGTTCTGGTGGGGTGGAGTGATGGTGCTTGGTCGAGATCGAGCTCGGGGCCTCCTTTTATAGTCGACCCGAGGCGGTTGCCGTGAACGGATAACTCCGGCGGGCGATTACGGTGAGGCAGTGGTCGGGCTGGGGGTTTAGGTGATTGGGCATCAACGTGACGGTCCACTGGTTCCGTTCCTTAGTTAAAAACTCGGTCGGACTTGGGTGACACTCCGGCCCTCGATGGAACGGCCGTACGGGCACGTCGGCGGCAGGGAGAGCGCTCTGTGCCTTCCAGTTCACGACGATGGCTCTGCAGCATGCACAGGGAAGGGGACGGCCACGCGGAAGCTTCTGGTGGCTTGGGCGGTGCTGGACGGCGCCGTCCCTCGCTGCGCCTCTCTGGCAGCCGCAGCGGGTGCTGCTGCCGCCGCTCACGGGGGCGATGCTCCTCTGCCAGCTCACCGCCGACGCCCGCAACTGTCCAGGCGACCGTGCGGCGCGGTGGATAAGGAGGAACAGGGAGCAAGGCGCCACTGCAGTTACTGGCGAGATCGACGAGAGGTTCTGAAGAAAACGACACCGATGACTGAAACTGTTCTCTGAACTCTGAACTTGACAGTAACAGTGCACGCCAGGTGTTCGACGATATGATTTGGGCACGAGGAAAATTTTTCTGGAGCTGGGACTTGGTAAGGTGACCTCTTGATGCATCTAGAGGCTGCCTGATTTTTCTCAGATTTTTAGGAGAGGAAAATAAATTAATTTCATCAAAAATGACAATTCTGGTCCAAACTTTCAGCAAGCAAATTTTGAAAATTTTGAACTATGGACCAGTGGGTCTTCACGGATCTTGGTTGAGGGTTCTAAGGACTAGCCAGGGAAACTTGTTTGAAATCAAAACTCAAAGAAATTCTAGTGGTTCCTTTGTAAATCTCTAAGGGCCAAAATAGGAGACAGAAAAGATTTTTGATTAAAGATAATTGGAGATAAATTCAAGGGGGAGTTAAACTTGCTGGATTTGAAGCTTGACTTGACACAAAGTGGGAAGATGGCTTTTGGGAGGGGATTTCAACTTAGGTCATGGCAAGAGATAATTTTTGAAAGGGGAAGGATCACTCGATAAGCCATAGGGTTATCTTTAAAAGAAAAGATTTCAAAAACTTTCCCAAAGAAAAACATTTGTGTTGAGTCAACACAAGATGAAAAACCTTCAAGACCAAAGATCAAGTTTTGGATGAACCCAAAGAAAATACTTGTCATAAAAGAAATTTTTTTGAGAAGGAGAGTCCTTAAAAAAAATTAAGTAACCTCCTTCAAATCAAATAAAGAATTTGATAAAAACCAAATAAAATTTTTGGGGTGTTACACTAATGTTAGAGTTAGTAAATTTGTTTAACCCGAATGGAAGAGAGAACAGGGTCGCAGAGTATAGACAAGGAGTAAAAGATCCTAATACCACCCAATGGCGACGTGGGCCCGTAAGACACACAACCATGTTAGTAAAAGTTTTTTAGTGACTAGACTCAACTTCGGCCAAGGAGTTGGAAAGGGGGCTACCTACAGGCAGTCGGCTCTGATACCAACTTGTGACGCCCCCGATTCAATCGTACACTAATCATACAAGCAAATGTGTACGATCAAGATCAAGGACTCACAGGAAGATATCACAACACAACTCTAGACACAAATAAAAATAATACAAGCTTTATAATACAAGCCAGGGGCCTCGAGGGCTCGAATACATAAGCTCGAAAACACAAGAGTCAGCGGAAGCAACAATATCTGAGTACAGACATAAGTTAGACAAGTTTGCCTGAAGAAGGCTAGTACAAAAGCATCTATGATCGAAAAGGCAAGGCCTCCTACCTGGGAGCCTCCTAACTACTCCTGGTCGTCGGTGGTCTCCACGTAGTAGTAGGCATCGGCGGTGGCATCTGGCTCCTGGGCTCCAACATCTGGTTGCATCAACCGGAAAGAAGAAGAAAGGGCAAAGGGGGAGAAAAGCAACCGTGAGTACTCATCCAAAGTACTCGCAAGCAAGGATCTACACTACATATGCAACATTATCAAAGGAAGGTTGTATATGTGGACTGGGCTGCAGAAATGCCATAATAGAGAGAAGGCCTAGTCCTATCGAAGACTAGCATCTTCTGGAAACCACCATCTTGCAGCAACAGGAGGGAGTAGAGTAGCATAAAGTAAAGTAGTCGAAGTGTTATGAACCTCGGCCAGAGATCCTTTCTTGACTCCTTGCGAGAAAGCAATCCCAGAGCCATACTATCCATTTCTCATTTCCATGTCTCATCTCAAGTATCCAGTTCTAGTTGTATCGATCGGGATACAACTCCAAGTGTCCGTTACCGTAGGACAGGCTATCGATAGATGTTTTCTTCCCTGCGGGGGTGCACCAACTTACCCACCATGCTCGATTAACTCCGGCCGGACACACTTTCCTGGGTCACGCCCGGCCTCGGCCAAACAATACGCTGCAACCCGACCTAGGCTTAATAGAGAGGCCAGCACGCCGGACTAAACCTATGCCCCCAGGGGTCATGGGCCATCGCCCCGGGAACTCCTGCACGTTGCTGGGCGGCCGGTGAGCAGACCTAGCTACCTCCTTCAACAAGGCAGGTGCTTACGCGGTCCAACCCGGCGCGCGCCGCTCAGTCGCTGACATCTATTAAGCTTCAGCTGATGCATACGACGCAGAACGCCCATACTATGCCCACGTGATGGTTATTGCTATCAGGCCAGAGGCCCCTCAGATCAAATATCCAAATCGTAGTGGATTAGGAACGCGCGGTAACAAGCAGAGACTCACGAAAGATGTGACCCCGTCGCCCCGTCTCGAGGACTTGCGGCAAGGGCTAGGAATGCCCGACCACGCCTCGTAATTATCTCGTGGGCACCCTCCAGGTCAACGCGACTCCTCATCACTCACAAATATGCTCACGCGGGTACCCCTCAGGGCCGACCCGTCTTTAGTAACAGGGTTCGGTGTAAAGTCATAGTAACCATAGTAACTGTGTGTCCAAACATCAAGGGGAAAAACCCGAGGAATCACCCCCGGTGAATTCCACTCGATGTAATCATCAAGGTGAACGTAAGAGGAACCATGATACATCTCCAACGTATCTATAATTTATGAAGTATTCATGCCATTATATTATCCAGGTTGGATATTTAATGGGCTTTATTAAACACTTTTATATTATTTTTGGGACTAACCTATTGACCCAGAGCCCAGTGCCAGTTTCTATTTTTTCCCTTGTTTCAGTATTTCGTAGAAAAAGAATATCAAACGGAGTCCAAACGGAATGAAACCTTCGGGAAAGTTATTTTTGGAACGGAAGCAATCCAGGGGATTTGGAGTGCACGTCAGGGAATCAACGAGGAGGGCACGAGGCAGGGGGGCGCGCCCACCCCCCTGGGCGCGCTCTCCACCCTCGTGGGCCCCTCTTGGCTCCCCTGACGTATTCCTTCCGCCTATATATATCCATATATATACTAAAACCTTCGGGGAACAGAACAGATCGGGAGTTCCGCCACCACAAGCCTTTGTAGCCACCAAAAACCAATCGGGACCCTGTTCCGGCACCCTGCCGGAGGGGGGGATCCCTCACCGGTGGCCATCTTCATCATCCCGGCGCTCTCCATGGCGAGGAGGGAGTAGTTCACCCTCGGGGCTAAGGGTATGTACTAGTAGCTATGTGTTTGATCTCTCTCTCTCTCTCTCTCTCGTGTTCTTGATTTGGCACGATCTTGATGTATCGCGAGCTTTGCTATTATAGTTGGATCTTATGATGTTTCTCCCCCTCTACTCTCTTGTAATGGATTGAGTTTTCCCTTTGAAGTTATCTTATCGGATTGAGTCTTTAAGGATTTGAGAACACTTGATGAATGTCTTGCGTGGGATACCCGTGGTGACAATGGGGTATTCTATTGATTCACTTGATGTATGTTTTGGTGATCAACTTGTGGGTTCCGCCCATGAACCTATGCATAGGGGTTGGCACATGTTTTCGTCTTGAATCTCCGGTAGAAACTTTGGGGCACTCTTTGAAGTACTTTGAGTTGGTTGAATAGATGAATCTGAGATTGTGTGATGCATATCGTATATCATACCCACGGATACTTGAGGTGACATTGGGGTATCTAGGTGACAATAGGGTTGTGGTTGATTTGTATCTTAAGGTGTTATTCTAGTACGAACTCTTGAATAGATCGATCCGAAAGAATAACTTTGAGGTGGTTTCGTACCCTACCATAATCTCTTCGTTTGTTCTCCGCTATTATTGACTTTGGAGTGACTCTTTGTTGCATGTTGAGGGATAGTTATATGATCCAATTATGTTATTATTGTTGAGAGAACTTGCACTAGTGAAAGGATGAACCCTAGGCCTTGTTTCAACGCATTGCAATACCGTTTACGCTCACTTTTATAATTAGTTACCTTGCTGTTTTTATATTTTCAGATTACAAAAACCTATATCTACCATCCATATTGCACTTGTATCACCATCTCTTCGCCGAACTAGTGCACCTGTACAATTTACCATTGTATTGGGTGTGTTGGGGACACAAGAGACTCTTTGTTATTTGGTTGCAGGGTTCTTGAGAGAGACCATCTTCAACCTATGCCTCCCACGGATTGATAAACCTTAGGTCATCCACTTGAGGGAAATTTGCTACTGTCCTACAAACCTCTGCACTTGGAGGCCCAACGACGTCTACCAGAAGAAGGTTGCGTAGTAGACATCAAGCTCTTTTCTGGCGCTGTTGCCGGGGAGGCTAGGTAAGCGACACTCACACCCCGTCAACTAAGCTCTTTTCTGGCGCCGTTGCCGGGGAGGTGAGTGCTTGAAGGTATATCTTTAGATCTTGGAATTGAATCTTTTTGTTTATTGTTTTATCACTAGTTTAGTTTATAAAAGAAAACTACAAAAAATGGAATTGAGTTTACCTCATACGCTTCATCTTTTTAATATCTTTCATGAGTATGATGGGAAGGAAAATTGTGCCAAAGTGTTAGAAGAAGAATGCATTAAAAAAATTGGCACTAAATCTTTGAATGATGAGCATGATTGCAATGTTGTTAGTATGAACTCCTTGAATATCCATAGTACTAATGATGATTGCACTAGTTATGATGAAAATGTCTCCTATAAACATGTCAATTTTTGTGGAGTGCATTGGGTTTGCAAGTACACACCAAATAGGGACAATAGATATTGCAAGAGGCATAAGCATTTAGAAACTAAAATGGTTGCAAGAGAGGCTAAATGTTAGTGCTGAAAATTTAAAATATCTTACCATACTTGTGAACTTTGCAATGAACATGGTCACTTAAATATCAAATGCAAATTGTTTCATGACCGAATTGTGTCCAAAAATTGTGATGACTTGATTTCCCTTGCACATCATAATGAACTTAGTTTGCTTTTGGGTTAGGAAGAAATGAAACATCAAACTAAGCATATTCCAGAATATAACCTTGAGAAATTCCTCGATATTGATCTAGAAGAAATTTATATGTATTGTGCGGTGAGTTGCATTGAAAATCCTTATATTGCCAATTACATAAAGAAAAGAAAACAAATAGAATATGAAGAGAATACTAACGAAAGGGAAGAGACTTCCCAATATTCTTCTATTGTTTCTTATGATGAATCAGGTAACGAGGAGGAGCCTTCTATTCAACCAATCTCATTAATAAGGAGCTCCAAAAATAGGATTGAAACCACACATGATGTGGTGAAGAAGAAGAAAAGAAAAAGGAAGAGAGGTAAAAAGATATCTCCCCCAAATAATGTTGCTCCTATTATTGGTGTGCCTAATGAAAATGAATCAAAATTAATTGTGGAAGATGATGCACTTGATGATGATCTCGTTATGCCTATTGCTTGTTGTGATGATTATTGGGAAGATAATGATACTTCTTATGATCTTGAAAATATTTTTGGCACTTGCTTGGAAGAATATGATAATTGTTATACTATTGGTGCTATCCATACTATTAATGATGAGAGTGATTATGCTTATGATATGAAAAGGCCCAAGCTTGGGGATGCTATGTTTGATGACGATGACACATTTGAGAATATATTTGCTGAAATTAATGTTTGTCCCAAACTTGGCGATGCTACGTTTAATGAAGATGATATTTTTAGCCTCCCAAGTTTTGATATGCAAATTTGTTATGATGATAGCATGCCGCCTACTTATGATGATTATATTGATGAAAGTGGGTTTGGAAGAGTGTCAACTTTAGAAAGTAATGATCCCACTATTTTGGAGGGTGTTGAATCTTATTGTTACAATTATGAAAGTGGATTTGGAGAGGTTATGACTTTATTTAGTAATGATTCCACTATCTTGGAAGAGGTTTCAATCGATTATGATGAGAACAAAGTTGCTACTTATGACGATTATTGTGATGAAACTTATGCTATAAAAAGTAGTGATGATTATATTTATAAAACTTGTCATGATTATTATTACCCTTTTTCTGAACATTACTCTTTTAATGTGGAAACAATTTATAGTATTCGAGTCTCTTATGATACTCCCACTATTCCGAAAGAGAAGAATTTTGCTTATGTGGAGAGTAACAAAATTTATATGTTTGTGGATCATGAAAAGAATGCTTTAGGTGCTGGTTATATTGTTGAATTCATTCATGATTCTACTGAAAATTATTATGAGGGAGGAACATATGCTTGTAGGAATTGCAATAATATCAAGTTTCCTCTCTATGTGCTTAAAGTTTTGAAGTTATGCTTGTTTTGCCTTCCTATGCTAGTTGATTGTTGTTCCCATAAGTTGTTTGCTCACAAAATCCCTATGCATAGGAAGTGGGTTAGACTTAAATCTGCTAGTCATATTCTTCATGATGCTCTCTTTATGTTTCAATTCTTATCTTTTATGTGAGCATCATTGAAATCATCATGTCTAGCTAGGGGCGTTAAACGTTAGCGCTTGTTGGGAGGCAACCCAATTTTATTTTTGTTCCTGTTTAGTAATAAATAAATCATCTAGCCTCTGTTTAGATTTGGTTTTATGTTTTAATTAGTTTTTGTGCCAAGTTAAGCCTATAGGATCTTCTTGGATGATAGTTATTTGATCTTGCTGAAAATTCCAGAAACTTTCTGTTCACGAAAACAATTGTTTAAATTCACCAGAACATGATAAAATACTGATTCCAATTTCAGTAGATCAATAAACAAATTATCTAGGTCGTCCTATTTTGTTAGAGATTTTTTGAGTTCCAGAAGTTTGCGTTAGTTACAGATTACTACAGACTGTTCTGTTTTTGACAGATTCTGTTTTTCGTGTGTTGTTTGCTTATTTTGATGAATCTATGGCTAGTAAAATAGTTTATAAACCATATAGAAGTTGGAATACAGTAGATTTAACACCAATACAAATAAAGAATGAGTTCATTACAGTACCTTGAAGTGGTGTTTTGTTTTCTTTCGCTAACGGAGCTCACGAGATTTTCTGTTGAGTTTTGTGTTGTGAAGTTTTCAAGTTTTGGGTAAAGATTCGATGGACTATGGAATAAGGAGTGGCAAGAGCCTAAGCTTGGGGATGCCCAAGGCACCCCAAGGTAATATTCAAGGACAACCAAGAGCCTAAGCTTGGGGATGCCCCGGAAGGCATCCCCTCTTTCGTCTTCGTTCATCGGTAACTTTACTTGGAGCTATATTTTTATTCACCACATGATATGTGTTTTGCTTGGAGCGTCATTTTATTTTCTTTTGTTTTGCTTGCCATTTGAATAAAATACCAAGATCTGAAATTCTTAAATGAGAGAGAGTCTTCACATAGCTACATAATTATTTAACTACTCATTGATCTTCACTTATATCTTTTTGGAGTAGTCTGTCATTTACTCGTGTGCTTCACTTATATCCTATGAGTAAATGGTTGAATGATTTGAATGTCATAAATCTGAAATTATATATGTCTCATATGCTTATCCATGGGGAGTAATGACTTTACATATAAGAAGTAGAGGTGGTAAATTTATTGAAGGTTAACAAACATTGTATTGGTCACTTGAACAATTCATGAAAGAATATTGAAGGAAGAGAGATTTCACATATAAATATACTATCTTGGACATCTTTTGCAATTGTGAGCACTCATTAAAATATGACATGATAAAAGGTTGATGTGGGACAAGGAAGACAACGTAATGGGTTATGTTTTCTTATATCCGAAATAAAGTATATTGTCATGGATCGCCCAACGCGTTGAGCTTGCCTTTCCCCCTCACGCTAGCCAAATTCCTTGCACCAAGTAGAGATACTACTTGTGCTTCCAAACATCCCTTAAACTAGTATTGCCATGAGAGTCCACCATACCTACCTATGGGTTGAGTAAGATCCTTCAAGTAAGTTGTCATCGGTGCATGCAATAAAAATTGCTCTCTAAATATGTATGATCTTTTAGTGTGGAGAAAATAAGCTTTATACGATCATTGTGATATGGAAGAAATAAAAGCGACGGACTGCATAATAAAGGTCCCTATCACAAGTGGCAATATAAAGTGACGTTCCCTCGCATTAAGATTTTGTGCATCCAACTATAAAAGCGCATGGCAACCTCTGCTTCCCTCTGCGAAGGGCCTATCTTTTACTTTTATGCAAGAGTCATGGTGATCTTCACCTTTCCTTTTTACATTTTATCCTTTGGCAAGCACCTTGTGTTGGAAAGATTCTGATATATATATCCAGTTGGATGTAAGGCATCATGAACTATTACATTACCCTTGAGGTAAAAGGTTGGGAGGCGAATCTATAAGCCCCTATCTTTCTCTGTGTTTGATTAAAACTTTGAACCCATAAATATCGCGTGAGTGTTAGCAATTGTGAAAGACTAAATGATAGTTGAGTATGTGGAGTTTGCTAAATCTAAGCTCTGACATAGACTCTTCCTAAAATAAGATGAATTGTAATTGTTTGATGACTAATAGCACGGTTTGTTAGTTTTCAAGAAAGTTTATGATCTATACTTTAACATGTGAATAGTTTGTTACTTGATCATGCAAAGTTCTATGAGTTGAGCTACTATTATGACATATAATGATGCTAGAAAAGGTGATTGAAATTATCATTGATCAAACTTGTGCACCTGCTAGCATTCACACTTCATAAATTATTTCTTTTATCATTTACCTACTCGAGGACGAGCAGGATTTAAGCTTGGGGATGTTGATACGTCTCCAACGTATCTATAATTTATGAAGTATTAATGCCATTATATTATCCATCTTGGATGTTTAATGGGCTTTATTAAACACTTTTATATTATTTTTGGGACTAACCTATTGACCCAGAGCCCAGTGCCAGTTTCTGTTTTTCCCTTGTTTCACTGTTTCACAGAAAAAGAATATCAAACGGAGTCCAAACGGAATGAAACCTTCGGGAAAGTTATTTTTGGAACGGAAGCAATCCAGGGGACTTGGAGTGCACGTCAGGGAATCAACGAGGAAGGCACGAGGCGGGGGCACGCCCACCCCCTTGGGCGCGCCCCCTCCACCCTCGTGGGCCCCTCGTGGCTCCCCTGACGTATTTCTTCCGCCTATATATATCCATATACCCTAAAACCTTCGGGGAACAGAATAGATCAGGAGTTCCGCCGCCGCAAGCCTCTGTAGCCACCAAAAACCAATCGGGACCCTGTTCCGGCACCCTGCCGGAGGGGGGGATCCCTCATCGGTGGCCATCTTCATCATCTCGGCGCTCTCCATGACGAGGAGGGAGTAGTTCACCCTCGGGGCTGAGGGTATGTACCAGTAGCTATGTGTTTGATCTCTCTCTCTCTCGTGTTCTTGATTTGGCACGATCTTGATGTATCGCGAGCTTTGCTATTATAGTTGGATCTTATGATGTTTCTCCCCCTCTACTCTCTTGTAATGGATTGAGTTTTCCCTTTGAAGTTATCTTATCGGATTGGGTCTTTAAGGATTTGAGAACACTTGATGTATGTCTTGCGTGGGATACCTGTGGTGACAATGGGGTATTCTATTGATTCACTTGATGTATGTTTTGGTGATCAACTTGCGGGTTCCGCCCATGAACCTATGCATAGGGGTTGGCACACATTTTCGTCTTGACACTCCGGTAGAAACTTTGGGGCACTCTTTGAAGTACTTTGTGTCGGTTGAATAGATGAATCTGAGATTGTGTGATGCATATCGTATAATCATACCCACGGATACTTGAGGTGACATTAGGGTTGTGGTTGATTTGTATCTTAAGGTGTTATTCTAGTATGAACTCTTGAATAGATCGATCCGAAAGAATAACTTTGAGGTGGTTTCATACCCTACCATAATCTCTTCGTTTGTTCTCCGCTATTAGTGACTTTGGAGTGACTCTTTGTTGCATGTTGAGGGATAGTTATATGATCCAATTATGTTATTATTGTTGAGAGAACTTGCACTAGTGAAAGTATGAACCCTAGGCCTTGTTTCAACGCATTGCAATACCATGTACGCTCACTTTTATAATTAGTTACCTTGCTGTTTTTATATTTTCAGATTACAAAAACCTATATCTACCATCCATATTGCACTTGTATCACCATCTCTTCGCTGAACTAGTGCACGTATACAATTTACCATTGTATTGGGTGTGTTAGGGACACAAGAGACTCTTTGTTATTTGGTTGCAGGGTTGCTTGAGAGAGACCATCTTCAACCTACGCCTCCCATGGATTGATAAACCTTAGGTCATCCACTTGAGGGAAATTTGCTACTGTCCTACAAACCTCTGGACTTGGAGGCCCAACAACGTCTACAAGAAGAAGGTTGCGTAGTAGACATCAAACCATCCCCGAGGTTCACACTTGAGGGGTTGCACGACAGAGTCGTATCGGAAGTGGTTAAGGCGGAATCACCCCCGATGACCACGACCGAATAGCTACACTACAGGTTTAACATCAGAAGTGCTGTAGAGGTCTCACCCTCGGCACTCGATAGTAAGCAAGTAGTGTCGAGCAACTAAGGGGAAAGTGATGTGCGGTGCCGGGGCCTGGTCTTCGATCCCGTTGATCGGGTCTTCAATGATGAAGCAGGGGCAACAAGGACAAGGTGGGGGGTCACTGATGGATCACTAACCAACCTATACTAAGCAGTTTAGGATAAGCAGGTAGGTAACAATGCGCAGGTTACAAAAGTAGGCTATGCATCAGAATAGGAGCAAACAATAACAGTCAAAATCTAATGCAAGCATGAGAGAATGGAATGGGCGATATCGGGATGATCAAAGGGGGGCTTGCCTGGTTGCTCAGACAAGAAGGAGGGGTCGTTGGTGACGTAGTCGATCACAAGCGGCATCGGCAGCCGCCACGGGGTCTGCCGAAGAGAAGAGGGGGGAGAAACAGTAAATACATAGGAAGCAAGTGCATAATAGGACAACAGGCATAGCTAGACGTGTTCTAACACGGTCCTAGACGTTATCGGTGAAGGGGGAATTCAACCGGGAATGTTTTCCCGGTTCCGGACCTGTATCAAGCAGATGACCGGAGGGGGAATGTTCCATGTTCAGCATGCTAGGGGCAAGTGACAGATGAACAGAACGTGTATTCGGATTCGTTGGATTTTTCTGAGCAACTTTCATGTAGAAAACATTTTCATCCGAGTTACGGTTTAATTTATATGAATTTTTAAAGATTTAAACATTTTTAAAATTATTTGATTTAATAGAATTATTCAGAAAAAGAGAAATGACGTCAGCATGACGCGAGGACGACGTCAGCAGCTAGCTGGTCGGCTGACCAGGTCAAACCTGACCTGTGGGTCCAGTGGGACCCACTGGTCAGTGAGAGTGGCTATAACAGTGAATTAACTAATCTAACTAAACTAGTTAGGGGTGCGGGCCCCATATGTCAGTGAGACATTAGACTAATCTAATTACTTTAATTAAAAAACGTTTTAGTTAGCGCATTAAGTGGTGGGGCCCACACGTCAGCGTCACAGAGACACCCAGTCAGCACGTTGACTGGTCAAACCAGCCAATGGGGCCACCAGGGCCCACTGGTCAGTGACCTAGGGGCGGGACCCATGGAGCCACGTCGGCGTCAGCGCTGGAGAGAGCTCCGGCGACCAAAAACGACGGCGGCGCGCTCGGGAGGTGGTCGGGTTTCGCGCACAGGGTGCCGTTTCTAGCGCGGCCAGGCTCGTTCGAACAAGAAGACGACGGCGAGGGGATCTGGGGTGGTGGCAGAGGCTGCGGTGGTCGGGAACGTCGATGGCGAGCGGCGAGGCGGACGCCGGACTTCGGTGAGCATGGGAACAGCGACCCCGGGCACGACGAGCAGCGGCAAGTGGCGCGCTCGAATCCGACGGCTACGGCAAGCACGACCGCGAGCCCAGTTGAGCTCGACAGCGTCTGTGGCGATAGCTGCAGCAACGGCGGCGGAGCTCCGCTCGGGCAAACATGGCGCGGCGGCTACGGGCGGCGACAGGTAGCGCAGAGAGGAGGGGAAGGAAGGTGTGGAGCTCACCGAGCGGTCAAGAAAGACCCTTGGTGGCTTAGGAGCAGCAGAGCTCGCCGGGGAGGAATGGGATCGCTGGCGGCCGTCGAGGAAGAAGACGATGCGTGCGGCGACAGTGGAGCTCCCCCGCTCCGATCCAAGGGCGTAGGCGACGTAGGTGAAGGCGCCGGTGCTACTGGACATGCGCAGACGGGGCGGGGTGGCCGGCGGCCACGCCTATGGCAAGGACTAGGCGACGGTGTCGTCGGCCCTTCTCCAAATCCGCGGAGTGGGAGAGGGGAGAAATGGATGAGGACGCCAGGGGGAGTGGGGTGGTGCAAGTGGAGGCGGGGAACGAGGAGGCGAGGAGGCGCAGGCCTTGTCCCCTCGCCCGGGCGTCGCCGGCGAGGCGGGTCCGGCGGGGACGGCGCCTGTAGTGACTCGGGTCGGGGAACAGTGCGAGGGGGAGGAGGCGACCGGGGGGAGTGTGGTCGGCCTGCTGGGATGGGCTGAGGCCCATGGGAAGGCCAGGAAGGCCAGGGGCTCTCCCAACCCTTTGCTTTTCCTTTTCTTCTTTTTTTTTATTTTTTCAGCACCTTTTGCCTTTTCTTATAGCCACAATTGACTTTGCAAAAATATGCCACTGGCTAAAACAATTTCATAGAATTATTGTGCACTGCCACAAAAAAGATTGTGAGGCTTTTGAAACAGTTTGCAATTTTTATATATTAAGAAGGCATTTAATTTATTGCTTAGGTCACTGCTTTAAGTAGTTTAGGCCACTTAAACCCTTTGCAAAAAAAATGTTGGTTCACCACCAATATTAGTTCTGGATTATTTGGCACATGATGAACATTTTAGTTTTCATGTTTGAGCAATTTTGAATTTCACTCATAATTTGAAATTGAATTCAACTGGAATTTGAAAGAGAGAGGAGACAAAGATGATCAAACACTTGTTTAGTAAAATGATTAACTTAACCCCAGGGGTTACTGTAGCATCATTACACCGGGGTGTTACAAGCAGAGCACGTCCCCCGAGCGGAGAACGACATCGCCGATTACCTGTCAAAGCATGCTGCATTCAAGCTACCTGTGAAACCAGGTACCGTTTTGCTCCGGTTAACTCAGCCATCCGTCAAACCATCGACAGGGCAGAACAAGCGGAGGAAATCAGGCCCCGACAAGTACTTTCCCGCCGAGCCCCCTGGGGCTGCCGGCAAGGATGTTTCCGTGGACCCTGAGCCTGCCAAGGAGCAGCTGGCTCCGGCAGGGCGTCAAGCCCTGGCCGTAGAGACAGCTGCTCCCACGACAGAGGAAATGCCTTTGGTCCTTGCCGTCGAGCCCCGGGCTCCGGCGTGGGCGCAGCATACCGTCCAATTCCTCCAAACATGGGAGCTTCCCGAGGAGCAGGAAGAAGCAGAAAAAGTAGCCCGTCGGTCCGCCCTGTACAAGTTCGTCGATGACGTCCTATACAGAAGGAGGCCGAACGGTGTGAAATTTAAGTGCATCCCCCGGGAGGAAGGACTGGAGCTGTTGGCAGAGATACATGGAGGCATATGTGGCTCCCACATAGGGTCGAGGGCCCTCGACGGCAAGGCGTTCCGGTAAGGTTTCTTCTAGCCCACCGCCCTCCAGGATGCGACGGCACTAGTAACCAAGTGTGAAGCGTGTCAGTTCCATTCAAAGAAGCTTCATCAACCAGCTCAAGCCCTTCAAACAATCCCTCTCTCCTGGCCATTCTCGGTCTGGGGGCTCGATATACTAGGCCCTTTCCTCCGCACTGTCGGGGGCTTTGAGTACTTGTACGTTGCAATCGACAAGTTCACAAAGTGGCCGGAAGTGGAAGCAGTGAGAAAGGCGACTGCTCAGTCAGCCGTCAAGTTCTTCAAGGGATTGGTCTGCTATTTTGGTGTGCCAAGCATGATTATCACCGACAACGACACGCGGTTCACGAGCCACGCCTTCATGCAATACATTCAAGACCTCGGCAGCAAGGTCTGTTTTGCTTCCATGGCACATCCACGGAGCAACAGCCAAGCGGAGAGGGCAAATGCTGAAGTGTTGCGATGCCTGAGAATGAAGACCTTTGACAAACTGCACAAGAGCTGAAGGCGCTGGATTGATGAGTTGCTGGTGGTTCTTTGGTCGATCAGGACGACGCCAAATCGAGCCACCGGTCAGACACCCTTTACCCTAGTATATGGGGCAGAGGCAGTTCTCCCCACGAAACTCATATACGGATCACCTCGAGTGCTCGCTTATGATGAGCTTGAGCAAGAGCAGATGCGGCAAGATGACGCAATGCTCCTTGAGGAAGATCGTCTTCGGGCGGCTGTGAGAGCAGCATGCTACCAGCAAGCCTTGCGCTGCTACCATAGCCGCAAGGTTCATGCCCGAAGCTTTGAGGAAGGCGACCTTGTTCTTCGGCGCGTTCAGTTGGTCAAGAATTCCAACAAGTGGACGCCGAAGTGGGAAGGCCCTTATCAGGTAATACGAGTCACCAGGCCCGGCGCAGTCTGCCTAGAGACCGAAGATGCTGTCCCAGTGAGCAAATCCTGGAACATTGAGCATCTTCGCAAGTTTTACCCATAAGGCGCGGCTTGCCGGGCCTCCCGGCAAGCCACCTTTTGTACAAGCTTTGCCAGGAAGGCATGTAACCCTTTGTACAAAGCCAGGCGCAGACCCTAAGCATAAATAAATGAAGCGCTGGCGCCCTAAGTTATAGCATGCATGTTAGGTCGAGTCTCTTCCTTGGTTAGGGTTGATAGTGCTTAGCGGCGACTAACCCCTAGCCTAGAGGTCGAGTGCGCGTCTCTCTGTTCTCTTCTGTCCTCTTTTGGTTCGCAGGGTACATGAGCACTTCTGCTGAGCTACTTGGAAGAAAGGGCACGGACCAGCGTCCTAACCCCGGCAGACCAAAGTTGCCGGGGGCTGCAAGTACAAGGATCCAACCGCGGCGAGATGAGGTTGCCAGGGGCTACAGATCCAGATAAGTCTTTCATCCTCTTTCATGCATTTCGTTATGAAACTGGGATATGTGAAACATCGTCTTATTTCTAGGCCACCGTGCTCCCCTTTTCTATGCCCAAGGATTATCTCCTCGGCCCGGATTTGGTTGTAGTCGTGGCGGCAAGGAAATAGGACGAGGAGCCTAAGCCCGCTTCATCCCTACCTCCGCCAAGGGCGCGAGAGTGGTCGAGCGAAGTGAGGGGACGGCAAGGCCTATTGCCAGGCGGAAAAGGTTTATCTTAAATAGTAACAAGGATTCACTCCTTGTCGTGGGTTCCATCCACGAACGAAACCCCCGGCAAACACCCCTTTTTGATTAAAAACATCCCGTACAGGTACAGTTCATACGAAATGAAAAACATGAAGAAGGGGGATTACAAGCTTTAAATTTAACAAGGCCCGAAGGCTTATAGATTAGAAAAGAGATGAGATGCCCGTAATCCCTTTCTTGTCCCTCTCCTCAGGAGGCAGGTCGAGGAGGCGAAAGGGCAAAAGGGGCTCCTAGGCGAGCTACGAGCAGCAGAAAGGACCAAGAGAACACCTTGGTGGCCGCCCACGAATGGGCCGGTGATGATGGTGCCGGGAAAGGAGCTGGAAGACGAGGCGGCAGGACCGACAATACGAGATGAAGGCGTCGGTGCCCGCGTACTCCGAGTTGACGGCCTTGCCGCTCGCCCTCTTCCTCTTCCGCAGCCTCCCGCCGCTAGCCGCCCAAGGAGACGGCCCCGAGAAGTTCAAGGAGCTGGCCCCTCCCCCAGCAAAACTCTGCCGGAGGAGCGGCCAGGTGCAGATGCTGCTGCTGCCGCACCCGCCCAGGCGCGGGGCGTCCGACGCCTAGTCGGACTCGTCCCCGTCATCTGCCCCGCTGTCCTCCTCATCACTATCGCTCGAGGAAGAGCTTCCATCGTCGGAATCTCCGTCAGAGGATCTCTCCATGCAAAACTTCAGGCGAGTCCCGAAGTCTCCGAAGACCTTGACGAAGAGCAGGCCGTCCTCCATTAATATGAAGTAGAGGACGAGCCCCGCCGTCAGGCTGTGGATGCGAGCGAACGTCTTCCATCCACGACGGAGGTACATGACCCGAGGAGCCGGGAAGTCGACGTCGACCCACGTGCCCCCATTCCCACAGCCCCTCATGTGCAACCTGAGGGATTGGGGCGGGGCACGCTCCATCTCCCAAGCAAATGGGGCTGGAAGACGAAGGCGGCGACGCGGAGGCCGGCGCTGCCTGATGAAGAACTCGCGGGGCTAGTCTCTAACATGGCCTTCCATCGGAAAAGGCATCACTGGCGGGGGCGAAGCCGGCGCGCCGCCCCGTCCTCCTCTTCCTCGAGCACCACGACCTCTGCCCCGGCCTCTCCCACGGCCTCGCCCCTCCCCCTTCCCCTCGCGGCCGGCTCCACCACCGCGGGCTCAGGAGGAGGTGGGACGCGCTGTCGAGCGGCGACCTTCGCCGCCACTGTCGAGGGATCGGGATTCCCTTTCTCCATGGCGAGTGAAAGGAAGAAGCAGAAGCAGGAGGAGATAGATGACAGAAGAGTGCGGGATGCCATCCCCCCTTCCCCCCTCCTTATAAAGGGGCAGGGTCGGGGCTCGGCCGCCCCGCTCGGCCAATCCAGTCACCAGAGGCACGAAGAATCAAGACCGACCCGCTGCCCCAACCAGCCACGGCCCGGTTTCCCGCCTCCACCGCTTGCCACCCCAAGCGCATGGAGGACGCATGGCGAACTTGCAGAATCGAGGGGAGGGGTGAAGCGACCTCTCCCCACCCCGTGATCGTGGGGTGTGGACGCCTTGAAGACCGCGACCAGGCCCCGGGCAGTAAATGAGTCGCGTCTCCATGCCTCCCTCTTTTTATGGGGAAGGCGCGAGCCGCCTCTTTACCACGATGTGACGCATGCATGGGGAAACCGCCCCACGCATGCCGCCCATGTCACGGGCACCCCTCCACGTCGCGCATTCAACACAGGTCGTGGGAAGCGCGGCGCGCGAAAAGTTTTACCGCAGTAAAAACCGCCCCGCCTGCCCGCGCAATGTTTTGGGCCTGGCCCAACAACGGGTCGCGCTTATGTGTGGCCCAGGCCCGGGGGCTCCTGTCGGTGTACAAAAGAAGGGGCGCACCTTTGTACCCCTTTACCTGTGCACGGACAGTCGGAGCCGCGCCCACGGCCACACCAAGCAGAGCAGGGGAGGTGAACCGAGGTAAAACCGAAGCCCAAGGCAGCCAGAGCAACGCCAAGGCCAAGACCACACAGAGCAGAGGGACGAAACAGGTTCCCCCGGCAAGACCCTTGCCGGACAGCCTCAGCGGCCCCGGCAAGACCCTTGCCGGGGCGGCTCGCCCACACCAGCGGAGTGTACCACCCTTGAGCCCACAGTTTCCAACACCATCAACCACGTTGGGCCAGGACTCGGGAGGCACCTCCATGGTGGCATGTAGATCTTTGTGAAGACAAAGAACACTCAAGATCAGATGAGGATTAGAAGACGACGATCCTCGGCAAGATCCTTGCCGATGAAGGCCACCAGACCCCCGGCAAGATCCTTGCCGGGGACGATAGCGTGCCACGGCAAGACCCTTGCCGGGCCCCCCGGCAAGGCCCTCGCCGAGGACGCCAGCAAGGCCACTACCAGGCCCGCCCCAACCAAGTCTCCACCGCCGTTCGCATGCAGCTGCCAGCCCAACCAGCAGAGCGGGCACCTGCGTGGCAACATGCAGCTTCCAAGCCAACTCAGCACACGCCTGCGTGGCGGCATGCAAATCTTCGTGAAGACCCTACCACCGCGCCACCTTAGCTGCCTGCCTGCCTACATGGCACCGCATGCATCACTGGCCAGGGCGCATGTCGAAGCGAGGAGGAGCGGCGGCGGACGGGACGGGCCTCGCTCCCGTCCCCAATAAAGCAAGAGGACACCTCAGCTACGCATTAAATGCGTCTTCTCCTGTAATGCGAGCGATAAGCTCGTAATACTATACGCCTTTCCACCTCCTGTATGCCACTGTTCTGATTACTAATCCTGCTCTTCTCGCAACCCTGTGCCCCGGTAACCGTAGTAGGGATTCTTGTGATCCCATAGGTGTCGTTCCACACCGACACCCTACGGGTTCAAGAACTATGTAGACATGACTGAGACACCTCTCCAGTCAATAAACAACAGCAGAACATGGATGCCCATATTGGCTCCTACATATTCTACGAAGATCTTTATCGTTCGTACTGTTGGAAATATGCCCTAG
Source organism: Aegilops tauschii subsp. strangulata (assembly GCF_002575655.3). Lineage (NCBI taxonomy): Eukaryota > Viridiplantae > Streptophyta > Magnoliopsida > Poales > Poaceae > Aegilops > Aegilops tauschii. Next base: position 120,435,132 of record NC_053040.3, read on the forward strand.
AGGCAATAATAAAATGGTTATTATTATATTGCCTTATTCATGATAATTGTCTATTGTTCATGCTATAATTGTATTAACTGGAAACCATAATACATGTGTGAATACATAGACCACAACATGTCCCTAGTAAGCCTCTAGTTGACTAGCTCGTTGATCAATAGATGGTTATGGTTTCCTGACCATGGACATTGGATGTCATTGATAACGGGATCACATCATTAGGAGAATGATGTGATGGACAAGACCCAATCCTAAGCATAGCACAAGATCGTGTAGTTCGTTTGCTAGAGCTTTTCTAATGTCAAGTATCATTTCCTTAGACCATGAGATTGTGCAACTCCCGGATACCGTAGGAATGCTTTGGGTGTACCAAACGTCACAACGTAACTGGGTGGCTATAAAGGTGCACTACAGGTATCTCCGAAAGTGTCTGTTGGGTTGGCACGAATCGAGACTGGGATTTGTCACTCCGTATGACGGAGAGGTATCTCTGGGCCCACTCGGTAATGCATCATCATAATGAGCTCAATGCGACTAAGGAGTTAGCCACGGGATCATGCATTACGGTACGAGTAAAGTGACTTGCCGGTAACGAGATTGAACAAGGTATTGGGATACCGACGATCGAATCTCGGGCAAGTAACGTACCGATTGACAAAGGGAATTGTATACGGGATTGATTGAATCCTCGACATCGTGGTTCATCCGATGAGATCATCGTGGAACATGTGGGAGCCAACATGGGTATCCAGATCCCGCTGTTGGTTATTGACCGGAGAGTCGTCTCGGTCATGTCTGCATGTCTCCCGAACCCGTAGGGTCTACACACTTAAGGTTCGGTGACGCTAGAGTTGTAGAGATATTAGTATGCGGTTAACCGAAAGTTGTTCGGAGTCGGATGAGATCCCGGACGTCACGAGGAGTTCCGGAATGGTCCGGAGGTAAAGATTTATATATGGGAAGTCCTATTTTGGCCACCGGAAAATGTTCGGGATTTTTCGGTATTGTACCGGGAAGGTTCTAGAAGGTTCTGAAGTGGGGCCCACCTGCATGGGGGACCCACATGAACGTGGGTAGTGGGGGCAAGGCCCCACACCCCTGGTCAAGGCGCACCAAGATCCCACCTTAGAAGGAATAAGATCATATCCCGAAGGGATAAGATCAAGATCCCTAAAAAAGGGGGATAACAATCGGTGGGGAAGGGAAATGATGGGATTTCTTTTCCCCACCTTTGCCAACGCCCCAATGGACTTGGAGGGCAAGAAACCAGCCCCCTCCACCCCTATATATAGTGGGGAGACGCATGGGAGCAGCACCCCAAGCCCTGGCGCCTCCCTCTCCCTCCCGTGACACATCTCCCTGCTCCCGCAGCGCTTGGCGAAGCCCTGTTGGAATCCCGCTACTTCCACCACCACGCCGTCGTGCTGCTGGATCTCCATCAACCTCTCCTCCCCCCTTGCTGGATCAAGAAGGAGGAGACGTCGCTGCTCCGTACGTGTGTTGAACGCGGAGGTGCCGTCCGTTCGGCGCTTGGATCATCGGTGATTTGGATCACGACGAGTACGACTCCATCAACCCCGTTCTCTTGAACGCTTCCGCTCGCGATCTACAAGTGTATGTAGATGCACTCCTCCCCTCTCGTTGCTAGCATCTCCTAGATTGATCTTGGTGACACGTAGGAAAATTTTGAATTTCTGCTACGTTCACCAACAGTGGCATCATGATCCAGGTCTATGCGTAGATTCTATGCACGAGTAGAACACAAATTCGTTGTGGGCGATGATTTGTTCAATTTGCTTACCGTTACTAGTCTTATCCTGATTCAGCGGCATTGTGGGATGAAGCGGCCCGAACCGACCTTACACGCACTCTTACGTGAGACATGTTCCACCAATTGACATGCACTTGATGCATAAGGTGGCTAGCGGGTGTCTGTCTCTCCCACTTTAGTCGGATCGGATTCGATGAAGAGGGTCCTTATGAAGGGTAAATAGCCATTGGCATATCACCGTTGTGGCTTTTGCGTAGGTAAGAAACGTTCTTGCTAGAAACCCATAGCAGCCACGTAAAACATGCAACAACAATTAGAGGACGCCTAACTTGTTTTTGCAGGGTATGCTATGTGATGTGATATGGCCAAAAGGATGTGATGAATTATATATGTGATGTATGAGATTGATCATGTTCTTGTAATAGGAATCACGACTTGCATGTCGATGAGTATGACAACCGGCAGGAGCCATAGGAGTTGTCTTAATTTATTGTATGACCTGCGTGTCAATGAAAAACGCCATGTAATTACTTTACTGTATTGCTAACCGTTAGCCATAGTAGTAGAAGTAATAGTTGGCGAGACAACTTCATGAAGACACGATGATGGAGATCATGATGATGGAGATCATGATGATGGAGATCATGGTGTCATGCCGGTGACGAAGGTGATCATGCCGCGCCTCGAAGATGGAGATCAAAAGGCGCAAGATGATATTGGCCATATCATGTCACTTTATGATTTGCATGTGATGTTTGTCATGTTTACATTTTATTTGCTTAGAACGACGGTAGCATAAATAAGATGATCCCTCACTAAAATTTCAAGAGATGTGTTCCCCCTAACTGTGCACCGTTGCAAAGGTTCGTTGTTTCGAAGCACCACGTGATGATCGGGTGTGATAGATTCTAACGTTCACATACAACGGGTGTTGACGAGCCTAGCATGTATAGACATGGCCTCGGAACACAAGCAAAACACTTAGGTTGACTTGACGAGCCTAGCATGTACAGACATGGGCTCGGAACACAAGAGACCGAAAGGTCGAACATGAGTCGTATAGTAGATACGATCAACATGGAGATGTTCACCGATGATGACTAGTCCGTCTCACGTGATGATCGGACACGGCCTAGTCGATTCGGATCATGTATCACTTAGATGACTAGAGGGATGTCTATCTAAGTGGGAGTTCATTAAATAATTAGATGAACTTAATTATCATGAACATAGTCAAAAGGTCTTTGCAAATAATGTCGTAGCTTACGCTTTAGTTCTACTAAGATATGTTCCTAGAGAAAATTTAGTTGAAAGTTGATAGTAGCAATTATGCGGACTGGGTCCGTAAATTGAGGATTGTCCTCATTGCTGCACAGAAGGCTTATGTCCTTAATGCACCGCTCGGTGTGCTGAACCTCGAGCGTCGTCTGTAGATGTTGCGAAACATCTGACATACACGTTTTGATGACTACGTGATAGTTCAGTGTGTGATGCTAACGGATTAAAATTGTGGCACCAAAGACGGTTTTGAAATGTCGCAGAACATATGAGATGTTCCAAAGACTGAAATTGGGATTTCAGACTAGTGCCCACGTCAAGTGGTATGAGACCTCTGACAAGTTTCTTAAGCCTGCAAACTGAGGGAGAAAAGCTCAATCGTTGAGCATGTGCTCAGATTGTCTGAGTACTACAATCACTTGAATCGAGTGGGAGTTAATCTTCCAGATGAGATAGTGATGGTTCTCCATAGTCACTGCCACCAAGCTATTAGAGCTTCGTGATGAACTATAACATATCAGGGATAGACATGATGATCCTTGAGCAACTCACGATGTTTGACACCGCGAAAGTAGAAATCAAGTAGGAGCATCAATTGTTGATGGTTTGTAAAACCACTAGTTTCTAGAAGGGCAAGGGCAAGAAGGGATACTTCATGAAACGGCAAATCAGTTGCTGCTCTAGTGAAGAAACCCAAGGTTGAACCCAAACCCGAGACTAAGTGCTTCTGAAATGAGGGGAACGGTCACTGAAGCAGAACTACCCTAGATACTTCATAGATGAGAAGGCTGGCAAGGTCGACAGAAGTATATTGGATATACATTATATTAATGTGTACTTTACTAGTACTCCTAGTAGCACGAGGGTATTAGATACCGGTTCGGTTGCTAAGTGTTAGTAACTCGAAATAAAAGCTGCGGAATAAACGGAGACTAGCTAAAGGTGAGATGACGATATGTGTTGGAAGTGTTTCCAAGGTTGATGTGATCAAGCATCGCATGCTCCCTCTACCATCGAGATTGGGGTTAAACCTGAATAATTGTTATTTGGTGTTTGCGTTGAGCATAGACATGATTGGATTATGTTTATTGCAATACGGTTATTCATTAAAGGAGAATAATGGTTACTCTGTCTATTTGAATAATACCTTCAATGGTCTTGCACCTAAAATGAATGGTTTATTGAATCTCGATCGTAGTGATACACATGTTCATGCCAAAAGATATAAGATAATAATGATAGTACCACATACTTGTGGCACTGCCACTTGAGTCATATTGGTATAAAACGCATGAAGAAGCTCCATGTTGATGGATCTTTGGACTCACTCATTTTTGAAAAGATTGAGACATGCGAACCATGTCAATTAGTATATATGCATGAAGAAAGTCCATACAGATGGATCGTTTGGACTCACTTGATTTTGAATCACTTGAGACATGCAAATCATACCACATGGGCAAGATGACTGAAAGGCCTCGTTTTCAGTAAGATGGAACAAGAAAGCAACTTGTTGGAAGTAATACATTTTGATGTGTGCAGTCCAATGAGTGCTGAGGCATGCAGTGGATATCGTTATGTTCTTGCTTCACAGATGATTTGAGTAGATGCTGAGTATATTTACTTGATGAAACACAAGTCTAAATTATTGAAAGGTTCAAGTAATTTCAGAGTGAAGTTGAAGATCGTCGTGACAAGAGGATAAAATGTCTGTGATATGATCATAGAGATGAATACCTGAGTTACGAGTTTGGCACACAATTAAGAAATTGTGGAAATTGTTTCACAACTAATACCGCCTGGAACACCATAGTGTGATGGTGTGTCCGAACATCATAACTGCACCCTATTGGATATGGTGCATACCATGATGTCTCTTATCGAATTACACTATCGTTTATGGGTTAGGCATTAGAGACAACCGCATTCACTTTAAATAGGGCACCACGCAATTCCGTTGAGACGACACCGTATGAACTATGGTTTAGAGAAACCTAAGCTGTCGTTTCTTAAAAGTTTGGGGCTGCGACGCTTATGTGAAAAAGTTTCAGGCTGATAAGCTCGAACCCAAAGCGGATAAATGCATCTTCGTAGAATACCCAAAACAGTTGGGTATACCTCCTATTTCAGATCTGGAAGCAAAAGTGATTGTTTCTAGAAACGGGTCCTTTCTCGAGGAAAAGTTTCTCTCGAAAGAATTGAGTGGGAGGATGGTGGAGACTTGATGAGGTCATTGAACTGTCACTTCAACTAATGTGTAGCAGAGCACAGGAAGTTGTTCCTGTGGCACCTACACCAATTGAAGTGGAAGCTTATGATAGTGATCATGAAACTTCAGATCAAGTCACTACCAAACCTCATAGGACGACAAGGATGCGTACTACTTCAGAGTGGTACGTAATCCTGTCTTGGAAGTCATGTTGCTAGACAACAATGAACCTACGAGCTATGGAGAAGCGATGGTGGGCCCAGATTCCGACGAATGGCTCGAGGCCATAAAATCCGAGAGAGGATCCATGTATAAAAACAAGGTTTTATCAATCCTGAAAGATGCTAACAAGTATGCAAAGCTCCAGCAATCCTTCTAAGGATTGGAGTAAGCATCTCGGAGTTGGAATGAACGCCTTGATGAGATGATCAAAGATTTTGGGTTTATACAAAGTTCATGAGAAACTTGTATTTCCAAAGAAGTGAGTGGGGGCACTATAGAATTTTTGATGAGTATATGTTGTTAACATATTTGTTGATCAGAAATGATGTAGAATTTCTGGAAAGCATCCAGGGTTATTTGAAAAGTGTTTTTTAATGGAAAACCTGGATTAAGCTACTTGAACATTGAGCATCAAGATCTATAAGGATAGATCAAAAGAAACGCTTAATAGTACTTTCAAATGAATACATACCGTGACAAGATTTTGAAGGAGTTCAAAATAGATCAGCAAAGAAGGAGTTCTTGGCTGTGTTACAAGGTGTGAGTATTGAGTAAGACTCAAGACCTGACCACGGCAGAAGAGAGAGAAAGGACGAAGGTCGTCCCCTATGCTTTAGACGAAGGCTCTACAATATGCTATGCTGTGTACCGCACCTGAAGTGTGCCTTGCCATGAGTTAGTCAAGGGGTACAATAGTGATCCAGGAAGGGATCACATGACAGCGGTCGAACTTATCCTTAGTATCTAGTGGACTAAGGAATTTTCTCGATTATGGAGGTGTAAAAGGGAGTTCGTCGTAAAGGGTTACGTCGATGCAAACTTTGACAGTAATCCGGATGACTCTGAGTAGTAAACCGGATTCGTATAGTAGAGTAGTTATTTGGAATAGTTCCAAGTGGCGCGTGGTAGCTACATCTACAAGATGACATAGAGATTTGTAAAGCACACACGGATCTGAATGTTGCAGACCCGTTGACTAAAACCTCTCTCGTAAGCATAACATGATCAAACTCTAGAACTCATTGAGTGTTAATCACATGGTGATGTGAACTAGATTATTGACTCTAGTAAACTCTTGGGTATTAGTCACATGGCGATGTGAACTTTGAGTGTTAATCACTTGGTGATGTGAACTAGATTATTGACTCTAGTGCAAGTAGGAGACTGTTGGAAATATGCCCTAGAGGCAATAATAAAATGGTTATTATTATATTTCCTTGTTCATGATAATTGTCTATTGTTCATGCTATAATTGTATTAACTGGAAACCGTAATACATGTGTGAATACATAGACCACAACATGTCCCTAGTAAGCCTCTAGTTGACTAGCTCGTTGATCAATAGATGGTTATGGTTTCCTGACCATGGACATTGGATGTCATTGATAACGGGATCACATCATTAGGAGAATGATGTGATGGACAAGACCCAATCCTAAGCATAGCACAAGATCGTGTAGTTCGTTTGCTAGAGCTTTTCTAATGTCAAGTATCATTTCCTTAGACCATGAGATTGTGCAACTCCCGGATACCGTAGGAATGCTTTGGGTGTACCAAACGTCACAACGTAACTGGGTGGCTATAAAGGTGCACTACAGGTATCTCCGAAAGTGTCTATTGGGTTGGCACGAATCGAGACTGGGATTTGTCACTCCGTATGACGGAGAGGTATCTCTGGGCCCACTCGGTAATGCATCATCATAATGAGCTCAATGCGACTAAGGAGTTAGCCACGGGATCATGCATTACGGTACGAGTAAAGTGACTTGCCGGTAATGAGATTGAACAAGGTATTGGGATACCGACGATCGAATCTCGGGCAAGTAACGTACCGATTGACAAAGGGAATTGTATACGGGATTGATTGAATCCTCGACATTGTGGTTCATCCGATGAGATCATCGTGGAACATGTGGGAGCCAACATGGGTATCCAGATCCCGCTGTTGGTTATTGACCGGAGAGTCGTCTCGGTCATGTCTGCATGTCTCCCGAACCCGTAGGGTCTACACACTTAAGGTTCGGTGACGCTAGAGTTGTAGAGATATTAGTATGCGGTTAACCGAAAGTTGTTCGGAGTCCCGGATGAGATCCTGGACGTCACGAGGAGTTCCGGAATGGTCCGGAGGTAAAGATTTATATATGGGAAGTCCTATTTTGGCCACCGGAAAATGTTCGGGATTTTTCGGTATTGTACCGGGAAGGTTCTAGAAGGTTCCGAAGTGGGGCCCACCTGCATGGGGGACCCACATGAACGTGGGTAGTGGGGGCAAGGCCCCACACCCCTGGTCAAGGCGCACCAAGATCCCACCTTAGAAGGAATAAGATCATATCCCGAAGGGATAAGATCAAGATCCCTAAAAAAGGGGGATAACAATCGGTGGGGAAGGGAAATGATGGGATTTCTTTTCCCCACCTTTGCCAACGCCCCAATGGACTTGGAGGGCAAGAAACCAGCCCCCTCCGCCCCTATATATAGTGGGGAGGCGCATGGGAGCAGCACCCCAAGCCCTGGCACCTCCCTCTCCCTCCCGTGACACATCTCCCTGCTCCCGGAGCGCTTGGCGAAGCCCTGTTGGAATCCCGCTACTTCCACCACCACGCCGTCGTGCTGCTGGATCTCCATCAACCTCTCCTCCCCCCTTGCTGGATCAAGAAGGAGGAGACGTCGCTGCTCCGTATGTGTGTTGAACGCGGAGGTGCCGTCCGTTCGGCGCTAGGATCATCGGTGATTTGGATCACGACGAGTACGACTCCATCAACCCCGTTCTCTTGAACGCTTCCGCTCGCGATCTACAAGGGTATGTAGATTTAATCCTCCCCTCTCATTGCTATCATCTCCTAGATTGATCTTGGTGACACGTAGGAAAATTTTGAATTTATGCTACGTTCCCCAACACGAACCGTTATGACAAGCTACGTAATTCCCTTTGTCTATTTGTATGTTAGTTGCCCGAGATTCGATCGTCGTTATTGGCATACCTAGTTCAATCTCATTACCGGCAAGTCTCTTTACTCATTCCATAATACATCACCTCATGACCAACTCCTTAGTCGTTTGCTTGCAACCTTATGATGTGTATTACCGAGAGGGCCTAGAGATACCTCTCCGATACTCGGAGCGACAAATCCTAATCTGGATCTTTGCCAACTTGACGAACACGAGATACCTGTAGAGCATCTTTATAATCAACCAGTTATGTTGTGACGTTTGATAGCACACAAGGCATTCCTCTGGTATCCGGGAGTTGCATAATCTCATAGTCGAAGGAATATGTATTTGAAATGAAGAAAGCAATAGCAATAAAACGATGGGTCTTGTCCATCACATCATTCTCCTAATGATGTGATCCCATTATCAAATGACAACTCATGTCAATGGTTAGGAAACCTTAACCATCTTTGATCAACGAGCTAGTCTAGTAGAGGCTCACTAGGGACACAATGTTTGTTTATGTATTCACACATGTATTAAGGTTTCCGATCAATACAATTCTAGCATGAATAATAAACCTTTATCATCAATAAGGAAATATAAAATAACAACTTTATTATTGCCTCTAGGGCATATTTCCTTCAATACCGTCCTCAAAACAGCCACCACACGTACCTATTATGGCATTTCCAGAGCCATTCCGAGATATATTGCCATGCAACCTCCACCGTTCCATTTTATTATGACACGCTCCATCGTTGTCATATTGCTTTGCATGATCTTAAGATAGCTAGCATGATGTTTTCATGGCTTCTCCCTTTTTGATGTCATTGCTATGCTAGATTATTGCACATCCCGGAACACCGCCGGAGGCATTCATATAGAGTAATAGTTTGTTCTAGTATGGAGTTGTAATTCTTGAGGTGTAAGTAAATAGAAGTGTGATGATCATCATTATTAGAGCATTTTCCCATTTGAGGAAAGGATGATGGAAGCTATGACTCCCTCACAAGTTGGGATGAGTCTCCAGACTTTATAAAAAATAAAAGAGGCGAAGGAAGCCCACAAAAAATTATAATAGGCCAAAGAAGCCCACCAAAAAAAGAAAAGTAAAGAGAGAGAAAAGAGAGAAGGGACAATGTTACTATGCTTTTTCCACACTTATGCTTCAAAGTAGCAACATGATCTTCATGATAGAGAGTCTCCTATGTTGTCACTTTCATACTAGTGGGATTTTTTATTATTATATAACTTGGCTTGTATATTCTAATGACGGGCTTCCTCAAATTTCCCTAGGTCTTCATGCGCAAGCGAGTTGGATGCACACCCACTTAGTTTCTTTTTGATCTTTCATACTCTTATAGCTCTAGTGCATCAAGTTGTATGGCAATCCATACTCACTCACATTGATATCTATTGATGGGCATCTCCATAGCCCATTAATACGCCTAGTTGATGTGAGACTGATACGTCCATTTTGCATCATGCTTTTATATCGATATTTATAGCATTATGGGCTGTTATTACACGTCATGTCACAATACTTATGCCTTTTCTCTCTTATTTTACAAGGTTTACATGAAGAGGGGGAATGCCGGCAGCTGGAATTCTGGGCTGGAAAAGGAGCAAATATTAGAGACCTATTCTGCACAGCTCCAAAAGTCCTGAAACTTCACGGAGGCACCTTTTGGAATTAATAAGAAATACTGGCGAAAGAATCCACCAGAGGGGGCCCACACCCTGGCCACGAGGGTGAGGGGCGCGCCCTACCCCCCTGGGCGCGCCCCTGCCTCGTGGGCCCCCTGGCAGGCCTCTGATGCCCATCTTCTGCTATATGAAATCTTTTACCCTGGAAAATATCATAAGCAAGCTTTCGGGATGAAACACCGCCGCCACGAGGCGGAACCTTAGCGGAACCAATCTAGAGCTCCGGCGGAGCTGTTCTACCGGGGAAACATCCCTCCCGGAGGGGGAAATCATCGCCATCGTCATCACCAACGATACTCTCATCGGGAGGGGGTCAATCTCCATCAACATCTTCACCAGCACCATCTCCTATAAAACCCTAGTTCATCTCTTGTATCCAATCTTTGTCCCAAAACCTCAGATTGGTACCTGTGGGTTGCTAGTAGTGTTGATTACTCCTTGTAGTTGATGTTAGTTGGTTTATTTGGTGGAAGATCATATGTTCAGATCCTTAATGCATATTAATACCCCTCTGATTATGTACATGAATATGATTTGTGAGTAGTTATGTTTGTTCCTGAGGACATGGGAGAAGTCTTGCTATAAGTAGTCATGTGAATTTGGTATTCGTTCGATATTTTGATAAGATGTATGTTGTCTTTCCTCTAGTGGTGTTATGTGAACGTCGACTACATGACACTTCACCATTATTTGGGCCTAGAGGGAGGCATTTGGAAGTAATAAGTAGATGATGGGTTGCTAGAGTGACAGAAGCTTAAACCCTAGTTTATGAGTTGCTTCGTAAGGGGCTGATTTGGATCCATATGTTTCATGCTATGGTTAGGTTTACTGTCACTTGTTAGGTGGAATTTGGTAAGGAAAAATTTATATAGTGTGCTGAATTTACTATCACTTGTTACTATGGAACATAATCCTTTGAGGGCTTGTTCTGGGTCTCTTCGCCCCGACCAGTAGAGCAAAGAGTTGCTCCTCAACCTACTGAACCTACTGAGAATGTTTACTTTAACATTCCTTCGGGTATGATAGAGAAACTGCTAGCTAATCCTTTTACAGGAGATGGAACATTACATCCCGATTTGCACCTAATCTATGTGGATGAAGTTTGTGGATTATTTAAGCTTGCAGGTATGCCCGAGGATGTTATCAAGAAGAAGGTCTTCCCTTTATCTTTGAAGGGAAATGCATTGACATGGTTTAGGATATGTGATGATATGGGATCATGGAACTACAACCGATTGAAATTGGAATTTCATCAGAAGTTTTATCCTATGCATGTTGTTCATTGTGATCGTAATTATATATATAATTTTTGGCCTCGCGAAGGAGAAAGCATCGCCCAAGCTTGGGGGAGGCTTAAGTCAATGTTATATTCATGCCCCAATCATGAGCTCTCAAGAGAAATTATTATTCAAAACTTTTATGCTCGGCTTTCTCTCAACAATCGCTCCATGCTCGATACTTCTTGTACTGGATTTTTTATGATGAAGACTATTGAATTCAAATGGGATTTATTGGAAAGAATTAAACGCAACTCTGAAGATTGGGATATCGACGAAGGTAAGGAGTCAGGTATAACACCTAAGTTTGATTGTGTTAAATCTTTTATGGATACCGATGTTTTCCGTGAATTTAGCACTAGATATGGACTTGACTCTGAGATAGTAGCTTCTTTCTGTGAATCCTTTGCTACTCATGTTGACCTCCATAAGGAGAAGTGGTTTAAATATAATCCTCTCATTGAAGTAAAAGTAGTTGCACCTATTAAAGTTGAAGAAAAGACTATCACTTATAATGTTGATCCTATTGTTCCTACCGCTTATATTGAGAAACCACCTTTCCCTGTTAGAATAAAGGATCATGCTAAAGCTTCAGCTGTGGTTCATAAGAGTAACACTAGAACACCTACACCCCCTGAGCAAATTAAAGTTGAACCTAGTGTTGCCATGGTTAAAGATCTCTTAGCTGATAATATTGATGGGCATGTTATTTACTTCTGTGATGAAGCTGCTAGAATTGCTAGACCTGATACTAAAAATAAACATAGACCTGTTGTAGGCATGCCTGTTATTTCTGTTAAAATAGGAGATCATTGCTATCATGGCTTATGTGATATGGGTGCTAGTGCGAGTGCAATACCTCATTCCTTATACAAAGAAATTATGCATGATATTGCACCTGCTGAGATAGAGGAAATTGATGTTACAATTAAGCTTGCCAATAGAGACACCATTTCACCAGTTGGGATTGTTAGAGATGTTGAAGTCTTGTGTCGGAAAGTTAAATATCCTGCTGATTTTCTTGTTCTTGGTTCCCCACAAGATAACTTTTGTCCCATCATATTTGGTAGACCCTTCTTGAATACTGTTAATGCTAGGATAGATTGCAAAAAGGATGTTGTTACTATTGGTTTAGGGGATATGGCTCATGAGTTTAATTTTGCTAAATTTCGTAGACAACCCCATGATAAAGAATTGCCTAGTAAAGATGAAATTATTGGTCTTGCTTCTATTGCCATGCCTCCTAATGATCCTTTAGAACAATATTTGCTCGGCCATGAAAATGATATGTTTATGAATGAAAGAAGGGAAATAGATGAAGTATTATAAACAAGGACCTATCTTGAAACACAACTTGCCTGTTGAAATCCTAGGGGATCCCCCTCCACCCAAGGGTGATCCCATGTTTGAGCTTAAACCATTACCTGATACTCTTAAATATGCTTATCTTGATGAGAAAAAGATATATCTTGCTATTATTAGTGCTAAACTTTTAGAGCATGAAGAAAAGAGATTATTAAAAACTCTGAAGAAGCACCGTGCTGCTATTGGATATACTCTTGATGATCTTAAGGGCATTAGTCCCACTCTATACCAGCACAAAAATAAAATTGGAGAAAGACGCTAAACCGGTTGTTGATCACCAACGATGGTTAAATCCTAAGATGAAAGAAGTGGCAAGAAAAGAAATACTAAAGCTTCTGGAGGCAGGTATAATTTATCCCATTGCTGATAGTCAGTGGGTAAGTCCTGTCCATTGTGTCCCTAAGAAGGGAGGTATTACTGTTGTTCCTAATGATAAAGATGAATTGATCCCATAAAGAATTATTACAGGTTATAGAATGGTAATTGATTTCCGCAAATTAAATAAAGCTACTAAAAAGGATCATTACCCTTTACCTTTTATTGATCAAATGCTAGAAATATTATCCAAACATACACATTTTTGCTTTCTAGATGGTTATTCCGGTTTCTCTCAAATACCTGTGTCAAGAGAGGATCAATAAAAGACCACTTTTACTTGCCCTTTCGGTACCTTTGCTTATAGACGTATGCCTTTTGGTTTATGCAATGCACATGCTACCTTTCAAAGATGTATGAATGCTATATTCTCTGACTTTTGTGAAAAGATTGTTGAGGTTTTCATGGATGATTTCTCTGTATATGGAACTTCTTTTGATGATTGCTTAAGCAACCTTGATCGAGTTTTGCAGAGATGTGAAGAAACTAATCTTGTCTTGAATTGGGAGAAGTGCCACTTTATGGTTAATGAAGGTATTGTCTTGGGGCATAAAATTTCTGAAAGAGGTATTGAAGTTGATAAAGCTAAAGTTGATGCTATTGAAAAGATGCCATGTCCTAAGGACATTAAAGGTATAAGAAGTTTCCTTGGTCATGTCGGTTTTTATAGGAGGTTCATTAAAGACTTCTCAAAAATCTCTAGGCCTCTGACTAATCTCTTACAAAACGGTGTCCCTTTTGTCTTTGATGATGATTGTGTAGAAGTATTTGAAATAATTAAGAAAGCCTTGATTTCTGCACCTATTGTTCAGCCACCTGATTGGAATTTACCCTTTGAAATTATGTGTGATGCTAGTGATTATGCTGTAGGTGCTGTTCTAGGACAAAGAGTTGATAAGAAATTAAATGTTATCCAATATGCTAGTAAAACTCTAGACAGTGCCCAGAGAAATTATGCTACTACTGAAAAATAATTTTTAGCAGTTGTGTTTGCTTGTGATAAGTTCAGACCTTATATTGTTGATTCTAAAGTAATTGTTCACACTGATCATGCTGCTATTAAATATCTCATGGAGAAGAAAGATGCTAAACCTAGACTTATTAGACGGGTTCTCTTGCTACAAGAATTTGATTTGCATATTATTGATAGAAAGGGAGCTGAGAACCCCGTTCGAGACAACTTGTCTAGGTTAGAGAATGTTCTTGATGACCCACTACCTATTGACGATAGCTTTCCTGATGAACAATTAGCTCTCATAAATGCTTCTCGTACTGCTCCATGGTATGCTGATTATGCTAATTACATTGTTGCCAAATTTATACCACTTAGTTTCACATACCAGCAAAAGAAAAAGTTTTTCTATGATTTAAGACATTACTTCTGGGATGACCCACACCTTTATAAAGAAGGAGTAGATGGTGTCATTAGACGTTGTGTACCTGAGCATGAACAGGAACAGATCCTACGCAAGTGTCACTCCGAGGCTTATGGAGGACACCACGTTGGAGATAGAACTGCGCATAAGGTATTGCAATCCAGTTTTTATTGGCCTACTCTCTTCAAAGATGCCCGTAAGTTTGTTTTGTCTTGTGATGAATGTCAAAGAATTGGTAATATTAGTAGACGTCAAGAAATGCCTATGAACTATTCACTTGTTATTGAACCATTAGATGTTTGGGGCTTTGATTATATGGGACCGTTTCCTTCCTCTAACGGGTATACCCATATTTTAGTTGCTGTTGATTACGTTACTAAGCGGGTAGAAGCTATTCCAGCTAGTAGTGCTGATCATAACACCTCTATTAAGATGCTTAAAGAAGTTATTTTCTGAGGTTTGGAGTCCCTAGATATTTGATGACTGATGGTGGTTCACATTTTATTCATGGTGCTTTTCGTAAAATGCTTGCTAAGTATGATGTTAATCATAGAATTGCATCTCCATACCACCCCAGTCTAGTGGTCAAGTAGAATTGAGTAATAGAGAGATCAAATTAATTTTGCAAAAGACTGTTAATAGATCTAGAAAGAATTGGTCCAAGAAACTTGATGATGCATTATGGGCCTATAGAACTGCATATAAAAATCCTATGGGTATGTCTCCGTATAAAATGGTTTATGGAAAAGCATGTGACTTACACTACAAAAAAAGACACATCCGTGACATTTTGGGCCGAACGAATTTTTTTTCTGTCATACATATGACACTTCTATGACGATAATTGTGACAAAACCCGGTATCATCATAGATGTGGTGGGCTCCTACTTCTATGACAAAAAATCATGACAGAAAATGGGCTTTTCGTCCTGGGCGGGCCGGAGACGCAGCTGCATGACATTCTTTGGGCCGTCCATGATGGAAAAAACCATGGTAGAAGCAAGGGCGAGGAAAATTTCGGGGAGTTCCTGGTTACGGTGGGAGGTCGGGGGCCGAGTGATGCGCGTTTCTCTCATACACGTATGCGCGTGTGTGCGAGGCGTTGGCTCTAACTGAACCCGAGCGAGGCGTTGGGCTCTAATTGAACCCGAGCGATTGCACTGCAGGCTACGCGTTACTGAACCCGAGCGATCAATCGATGGCTGTTAACTGAACCCGATCGAGCGATTCCTTCGCTACTGCTGCTAACTGAAGCCGATCGATGCTGCCTCTCGATGAACAGTGAGCGTTGCTGGGGGGGTTTGGATGAATAGTTCCCAGTGGGGGTGGATGAACAGGACCCCGTGGTGTTGCCTCTGGATGAACAGGACCCCGATCGATCGAGCCGGTTGGGGCTGGATGAACAGGACCCCGTGGAGGGCAGGATGAACAGGACCACCCCGTGGAGGGCAGAATGAACAGTAGACGGTGGAGTGTTGGATGAACAGTAGCCCGTGGAGGGGTGGTTGAACAGGAGCCCGTGGAGAGGGCTGGTTGAACAGTAGCCGGTGGAGTAGCGCGTGGTGGAGGTTGGATGAACAGGAGCCCGTGGATGAACAGTCGCAGGTGGAGGCTGGAGGAGGTCGATGGTGGATGAACAGTAGCCCGTGGAGGCTGGAGGGGGTCGACGGTGGAGATGAACAGTATCCCGTGGAGTCCCGTTTTGCGGTACGCCACACCCCTCCCGATGAACAGGACCCCCGTTTTGACCGTAGCGCTCCAACACAAGTCCGTTTCCTCCGTTTTGCGGTACGCAACACCCCTCCCGATCAACAGGACCCCCGTTTCGACCGTAGGAGTTCCGTTTCCTCCGTTTTGCGGTACGCCAGACCCCTCCCGATGAACAGGATCCCGTTTCAAACGTGGCCGGTCAAACACAAGGCCGTTTCGTCCGTTCTGCGGTACGCCAGGCCTCGTTTCCATCGGCTGTTTCGTCCAAGCCCTCCCGATGAACACGACGACGCATTCCGTTCCGACCCAGCCAGTTGGCTCCCACGCGTTCCGTTGCCTCCCGATGAACACGACACATTCCGTTGCCTCCCCATGAACACGACGCATTCCGTTGCCTCCCCATGAACACAACGACGACGTTGTTTCTCCGTTCCGACCCAGCCATGTACACGAGCCCTGGCCGTACGTATGCGCGAGTAGGCATTCGAGACCCCGCCCGTATGTACACATACGTGGCCGTATTTTCTTTCTTGCACCCTGGCCGCTGGACGTACGTGTACATGCTACGTGCGCGCCTCTACTATGACACGTACGCGCCTCTACTACGACACGTGCGCGCCTCTACATCCACCAGTATATATGTATGTACACGTTCGCGACCAGAATGACAACGCTACGTACGCTTCGACCAGGTGGGTCCCGACTGTAAGGCACTTCCTTGCCTGCGAAGATGTAGCTGGTGGGTCCCAGCAGTCAGGGGGGCGAATTGTTTTTTTTTGCCCGGACGCACTTCCTTGCGTGCGAAGATGTAGCTGGTGGGTCCCAGTAGTCAAGGGGAAACGTTTTTTCGTGAAACACAGTGGCTCGTCCGGTGGGTCCCAGCTGTCAGGTGGAGGAATCATTATTTTCCGCGTAATAAGGAGGCACTTCCTTGCTGCGGCCGTTGACCCAGCTGTCAGCCTCTCCACGTACAGTCCACGTCCGATGGAAGTCGTTCCTTGACCATGTTGACCACGCCGCGCCGAGAGCACCAGGGCGGTGCACGATGGCGAGGCCTAGGAAGGGGACGACGGGGAGCCGGGGAAGACGCGGCAGTGGAAGCCCGCGCGGAGAGGAGTACGAGGGTTCACTGGTTTGGCTGCGATGTGAGGCTGCCGTCGCCGCAGGGCCTGGTCAGCGGTGGGAATAGTAGGGGGCGGTGAGGCCTCCGTGGCAGCACAGCCGGCCACGGGAGGCAGGAGCATGCGGCACGACCGGCGGTTCTTTGGGCGGCTGGAGCAGGAAGACCAGAGGTTGTAGAAGCACTACGGCCGTTGGATGGACATCGTACGGTCACTGGAGCTAGAATCGTTCATATTGACTAAAGTTGACAAAGGCCCCCGTCCAGTCAACTTAGTAGGCCCACAAGTCAGCCTCCCACCATGGTGGGTCCCAGCTAGCAGGGGGAGTATTCATTTTTGTGTGCGTAATAAGGAGGCACTTCCTTGCATGCGAAGATATAGCTGGTGGGTCCGAGCTGTCAGCGGCGGTAATGTTTTTTTTCGCGAAATACAGAGGCCCTTTCGGTGGGTCCCTGATGTCAGGTGGAGGAATCATTATTGTGCGCGTAATAAGGAGGCATTTCCTTGCGTGCGGCCGTGGACCCAGCTGTCGGCCTCTCCACGTACAGTCCACTTCAGATGCATGTCGGTCGTTGACCACGTTGACCAGGCCGCGCCGAGAGCACCAGGGCGGTGGACGACGGCGAGGCCTAGGAAGGGAACGACACGAAGGCAGGGAAGACTCAACAGTTGTTTCCCACGCGAAGGGGAGTACGACTGTACGAGGGTTTACTGGTTCGTCTGCCATCGCCGGAGAATAACAGCAGGTGTGGGTGAGTAGAGGGATGGCTAGGCTAGCGATGGGAGTACGGTGGGGCGGTGAGGCTTGCGCGGCAGCAGAGCCGGCCGCGGGGAGGAGGGAGCAGGTAGTCTCGCCGGCGCTTGTGTGAGCGGCTGGAGCAGGAAGAGCAGAGATTGAAGAAACACGACGGCCGTTCGATGGCCATCCAACAGTCACAACTTGTGCGTCAACCTTTTTTAGGAAAGCCTCAAATCTGTGGAAAACAGCATATAGCCCATCTGCCATTATTTCTAATAATTTACAGCCCATTTGCTAATTATTAAGGTTTTTTTTGGAGCCCATATTCTTTTTGTTAGCATTACAGCCCATATTGTGGCTACGGTTAAAAAATTATACGAAATTTTGCATATTTCGGTGCGGTCCGAACTGTTTTTAATCCCGAAATTTCGATTCACATTCAAACTGATTTTAAAAATAAATGTATATCAATATAAAATCCAACAAATTCTCCACGCATAAAAATTAATGTAATTTAAAATCTCGAAATGAAAAAAAAGATATTTGAAACTAATTGCCGGTTTGATGTGTTTTAAAAATGTACAGCCCATTTCTCATTACTTTTGGGCCATTTTCTCGGCCAGCCGAATGAAAGCTCTCCTCGTCTTGAAAGATTTGCAGCCCAACAGGCCTGACAAAGCGACTTACTTGGCAAATAAAAAAACTGGGCTGTGGCCGTGGACCCAGCTGTCAGGCTCTCCACATACAGTACTCTTCCGATGGAAGTCGTTCCTTGACCACGTTGACCACGCCGCGCGGAGAGCACCACGGCGGTGGACGACGGCGAGGCCTAGGAAGGGGACAACACGGAGCCGGGGAAGACGCGGCAATGGAAGCCCGCGCGGAGAGGAGTACGAGGGTTCACTGGTTCGGCTGCGGTGTGAGGCTGCCGTCGCCGCAGGGCCTGGCCAGCGGTGGGAATAGTAGGGGGCGGTGAGGCCTCTGCGGCAGCACAGCCGGCCACGGGAGGTAGGAGCATGCAGCACGACCGGCGCTGCTTTGGGCGGCTGGAGCAAGAAGACCAGAGGTTGAAGAAGCACTACGGCCGTGATGGACAACATACGGTCATTGAAGCTAGAATCGTTTATATTGACTAAGTTGACAAAGCCCTTGGTATGCTCCAACTTAGTAGGCCCACAGGCCAGCCTCCAAAACGGTGCGCCCCAGATGTCAGGGGGAGGAATCATTTTTTGGGCGACCGGAGCTAAGAATATCCGAGATTGAAGAAGAAGCACGACATCCGTTGGATAGACATCCAACGGCCACTGCTGCTAGAACTGTGTGTCGACTATAATAAGTTGACAAAGCCTTGCATACGCGTCAACTTATTTTTTTTAGGGGACGCGTCACTTAGTAGGCCCACAAGTGTGTGGCAGAGAACTTATAGCCCATTTGCGTTTTGTAAGAATGTACAACCCATTTTTGAATTCTAATGGAATTTACAACAGCCCATTTACAGTTTGTTAAAAGTACAACCCATTTTCTAGCTAGGACAACGATTAATAATTTCAACCAACCGTTGAAGACAGAATTCAATAAAATTTCCCACATTTTGATGGGATCCGAAATATTTTTATCCCGAAATTTCTAGTCACATTAAATATAAATTTGTATTACGTAAAAATCCAACGAAACATTGCGCGCGCAACAATGAAAATTTAAGATTTTCAAAATCCATAAATAATATTTTATAAACTAATTTCGTGTTTGGTGCATTTTTTTATAGTTACTGCCCTGTTTTTATAATTACATCCCATTTATTAGTTTTTTAAAGCCCATTTTCCTATTAAGCCTAATGCATCCCTCCTAGGAAAGATTTGCAGCCCAGCGGGGCAGAGAATAACAAGTTGACCTTGCGTGGGTATTCCTCAAAAAGACGTATAGCTGGGCTAGCCAGTTTCATCTTGAAAAAATTAGTATCTGGGCTGGATATCTGGCCTGGGCTAGACGGGCCACAGCCCACCCATTTAATACCCTGCTCTCCTCTGAACAACAACGAAATCATCGCCAAGAAAAACTCTACAGTGCTCACGCTTCAAAAACACAAATACTGCTCGAGCTGCTTGGTCCCAGCTGTCGGCCGCACCTTGTGCAATTCTCTCGTTTATATTGACTACATAGGTTGACAATGGTGTGGGACCGTGATGTCAGGAAACCAGGAGAAAGCAAAAAAAATATAGTTGTACATAATAAGGAGGCACTTGCGTACGTACGGCTATGGCCCTAGTGGGTCCCTAGTGTCATCCAGTCAAAATAAAGTCATCTCCTGAATCCTCATGTTCGTTGACGATGTTAACAATGCTCGGCGCCACGACGAGCACAACAACTCGAAGGACAACGGAGAGGGCCTCGCGGGCCCTACGGATGGTCTGATACAGCGCCCGCTGCTCATTCAGGAAGCCAGGATCATCGGACACCTATGAGCACCTTCGAGAAACTGAGACGGCATGAAACGGTAAGGCCGCGCTTGGGAGCTCTAGTTTATTTCAAACCTGTATTAACATACAAGTGTAATTTACTCGTCATCGGAAACAGCGCGTAAAATACAGGCGTAATGAAACCGAGGGCCCGAGGTCTGTAAGTAAAACCGGTGGGTTACGCATGTAATTTGAGAGACCAGTGTATATTTTACGAGCACTGCTATATGGACGACATTACCAGACGATACATGCACGACGTGCGTATCATGCCATCCATGGGCAAGGCTGAAACAACAGCTAATGGCTGGATTAGCAATCGTCTGAGTGTCGTTCAGAGTTTTTATCGTGTGTGAAGTACTTCCGAAATTTTACTAGTCGAAATCGACCAACCAAGTGCCTTCGCCCGAGACCATCTGCTTTAATTTACAAGCGTTAGTTTTACAAGCGGTTTTTGTTGGAAAAGACGATCCAATCATGGCCTAATATCATGAGTTGGTCGGAAGATCATATGGTTTCACGTCTAACCACCCGACTTGTCGTATAGGCTATGAATGAAACATCATACGATGAACTTCTTAAGCACGGAAACAACAGAAGAGGATGATCTTCTTAACAAGCAAATCACTGGCATTAGATCGACATGCAAAACAATACGAAGCATTATTCTCAGGAAGCACGGTGAACAGCTTATGATGTCGCATGCCACAACATTCCAAGCTCAACTTTGCAATCAAACACAAGGCCTGGCATTACATAGACAATATTCAGAACAAACTCTTAACACAGGAATATCTCAGCAGAGTAACTATTTACTTCTAAACTGAACACAGGAATAGGAAAAAACACTCGACGCTGCTCACAACAAGGGCGTCCCACTCAAAAATATCAAATGCATGTCTTCTGGCTAACATCAATGAGCAAATTTTGACAAGGTTTTCCAATTCCAATATATTAAACTAATGTCTTCTTGCTAACATCAATGATTAAACTTTGACAAGCTTTTCCCATTCAAAATATGTAATGCCTATGATCGTGGAGTCTTGTCGTAGCTTCTTGTACTTGTTTGGGCACTTTTTGCCTAGGGCACTCCACGTGTTGTTAAATTGCCAATGGTCTCTGCAGACTAGTCATGCCACCGGTGTCTAATAATACTCTGTAAAGCTTCTCGGTCATTCCTTCTGTAATGTAGCGCAAACAGTGACTGCTTCTTTCTGCAAAGTGGAACGACCAACTGGACCTAGTAATGCAGCAGTTTGCCTTGGACACATGGGCTCCTTTTGTGCAGTTCAACTAAATTCGAAGTCGGAATAAAACCGAGCTTTAATTTTGATATCCCTGTAAGCAACAATAGGTATAAGGGAAACAATTACTGAGAAATAACGGTTGATGACTTGTACTCGCAGAAGAAAAGCATCTACTGATCTACTTCATCTTAATGGGAAACAAAGCAGGAGAGTAGCAATTCTCCATCAGTGTGATTCATTCATATTGACTGAGACATTATCTTAACAATGCCTTGTTTCAACATGTATAAAGAACGACAAAGCAGAAAAGTACCATTCCTAAAACAATGCAACTGATTCATTTTAATAGAGACATTATCTTAACAATACCTTGGTTAAAAATGTAGAAAGAACTACAAAGCAGGATAGTACCATTCTTAACAAGTGTTGCAGTTTTGAACTAAGATTCAGTAGTTAATTAATTCTGAGAGTGGCATTGCTTAATTTTACCAGCGGCACTAGATTAACGAAAAGCATAAACAGTTCCAGGGGAGAGTGGGCGCAACAACAGTATGTGCTTCCATCTACTTATAAAGGGGGTGATGCAGAGTTTGTTGTAACAAAGCAACAAGCATCATGTCTGGGTTGGTCCCATTTTTGTTCACTACTTAATGGGAAAAGACAGCAATACAATAGCTTCAATTCAACATTTATTTAAAACAGTACCAATACAAGTAGCACAACATCTCAAAGCACAGTGCACAATCACGTGGATGAAGGCCTGTACTGACCTTTCATGAGACGACAAAGATAAAATACGATCTCGGTCTCCTTTTGTGCAGTTCCACCAAAATTAAGCAAACTCACCGGTGTGACATTCAAGTTGAACTGCACAAAGCACTCTTAAAACATAAGTGTTTCGAGTAGCGAAGCAAAATGTCGCAATAGCAACAAGTTGAATCGATAGCCCTGTTTTAGCAGAGGAAAAAAAGGAAACAATTACTTGCCGATAAAGGAGGATGAAACAAACGGTGACAGAAAGAAGCATCTAACTTATCTTGGATGGAAAACAAAGTAGGACCGTAGCATTTCTAAAACGGTTGCATTGATTCATATTAACAGAGACATTCTCTTGAACAACATTCGTTAAAAAATGTAATTTACTTTTAACAGTGGCATTGCTTCAATTTTCCGGCTGCATTCTTAGATTAACAACAGCAAAATAGCTGTATGGGACATGCCAGCACCATGTGCGTCCACACGTATAAATGGGTGATGCAGAGTATGTAGCCAAGCAGCATATATGCGCTGGTCCCATATTTGTTCTCTTTGAACCTTCTTCCTATGTGAGGGCAGCAAATCTAGTGCTGCACAAACTACCCGACCCCCCAGTTTCTTTCCCTTTTCAACAAAGAGATCGGTTCCTTACAGATGTGTGTACTAGGTTACCCCCTTTTTCCCTTTTTGACCTACAAAGCGGCTGGATAGCCAGTCTATACTACTTTTCGCCCCTCCTTTCCTCATTGAACCACGTCCTAGATTCTTGCTCCAGCCCACCGCACCCTTCTTTCCTCTTTGAACCAAGACCTAGATTCGACTACAGATCGAAAAAGATCCACATGCAGCTAGAGCAACGACGGTTTCAAAGAAACTTATACCTTAGGGTCGTCGGGATGTGGCAAGGCGTGCGGCGGGAGGCCGGATCTGCCCACACTACGTACATCAGCGAGGAAGAAGGGGTCGGTGGCCCTCCCGCACAGGCGCTGGGTGAAAGAGAACAGCGCAGCCGGCAGTGGATTGCCTCCCTCGCCGAAGGCGATAGAGTGAACGCTGCACCTCCTCCCCTTCCCGGTGCGACGGGGTACGGACGCCTCCTTCACCAGCTGTAGGGGGGAGAGAGAGACAAGAGGCCAACGCAGTCTTGTTTAGATCTGGTGAAGAGAG
Organism: Aegilops tauschii subsp. strangulata; assembly: GCF_002575655.3. Lineage (NCBI taxonomy): Eukaryota > Viridiplantae > Streptophyta > Magnoliopsida > Poales > Poaceae > Aegilops > Aegilops tauschii. The sequence goes on from NC_053040.3 coordinate 120,458,842, forward strand.
GGTGAGAGACTGTGAATATAGCAAACCCTACCAAATGAACGCTGAGCCTCCAGCGTGTAACATATATGTAGTGCGGCGAGCGTGTGGAGAGTGCAAACCCTAGCGAACAAGCGCTGAGGCTCCCGCTTATATATATACTACTGTAGTATGGACTGAGCTCCAGTGCCTTCACTACACCTGCTTTTGGCTGTATGACAGGTGAGCCAGCCACATTTTGGGCCCACCTGTCATAAATCCAAAGGCAGGTGCACTAAGTCAATGAAGCTGCGTCCATATAGTACTCTCGTGTATACGACTAATATATAGTGGAGTGGTTTTCTTATTCTCTCCATAACGATCGTTTTAAATTGTGTAAGTACGAAACGAAACTGTTTATTTAATGTACAGTGAAGAAAACTAGTACTACTTCCGATGAACTAACGATCCACGCCCACGCGTCCTGGTCGCACTTCCTGTCCTTCACGTGTGGTACACTACCCTCCCTTAAGTGAACAACCACACATGCGCCAAATTATCGGAAACGTGTGAGAGTGTGTACAAATAAAGAATTTTAATTTCAATTATCGGAAAGGTTTGAGAGTATTACAAAGTTTGACTTCAGTCAAATCTAATATGCGGAGTAAATAAAAATGGAGGGCTACTACGTCCATCCGGGTTTTTAGTCCACACCATTTTTTAAATCAAAGTTAATAGCTGGACAAATAAAATTACAGGGGAGCTGGAGACAAAGTTGTGAGAAGGCTTAGAAATCAATACAAAACTTATGCTCTTAGTACCAACGTCGATCCTTCTTCGAGGAAACATTTGGTTCATAGCCAATTGTGTGATAAAATTGCACCAACGTGAAAGACGACTGCGTCTCCAACGCAACCAAGGTGAACTGACGAAGGATATCATCTTTGTGCGTAACAAGCAAAGAGCACTGATGGAAGACAGCTTGTTTTTCATTGAAAATCGATCAGCTTCACTAGCCGACGCAACCATGAGGCGCAACCATGAGCATCGATCGGTCATCGTGGTGATGCATCATCCATTTGGCATCAAGTTTGGGTGAGGCACCTATGAAGTTCGACAAATCCTCACTGTGGTCTATTTCTTCTCAGTAAATAACATCTAGATGTGAATTAGACAAACTGATTTTCTAACGTACCAAGAAAGAAAACTCGATCAAAAACACGCCCCCGCTTCCAGGTCGCGAGAGTCGTCGCGCACACACACATAGACATAGACATGCATATCCGTGTTTACGTAAAATTCCATTTCCATCTCCATCTCCAATCATATTTGTCCAACTGGCACATTATTTACGTTCTTACTTATATACGCAACAATACTAACGTACATCATCTCTTGTTTGCGCACGTCCGGACCGCTGCCACGGCCGGTCCTGACTAACCCGAACCCTCTTCATCACCCGCGCGTGCTTCCCGCCCGAAACGGTCAGTGCCGCATTCATGCCCGGCCAGAGCGGACGTGACCTCTCACTGGCGCCGGCATTGAAGCGGCGCGCCGGCCGAGAGAGCATCGCCCACGCCGCTTCCGGGTGCAGGCGGCTGCTCCGCGTTCAAAGGTCGCAATAGCCGGCTACAACATGCATGTAAAAAGTTCTTGCGAGTCCGTGCTATAGCTAGCTGTCCTCCCCCAACTCATCAATCTCTTCCAGTAGTGCTAGTACTCCATGGCGCGATCCATCGACAAGCAGGCGGGAAAGTTATCGGATACTCGGTTTGCGGTGAGTGGCATGCCGAGCGACTGTGTGGGGTCGAGCCGTGGAGGAGGGTGAGACACAAACACGACAGACGTGATTTAAACGTTGGTTTTTCTCGATGGCGCGATCCAACGAAATGAAATGTTGGTTTCTCTCCGTTTCCATTTTTTCTCCGGAAAAACGAAAACTTTCCACTCCATTTTCATTCCTATTCCAAGGTTGCCCCGTTACAACATTCCATCAAATACAAAGGAAAACTAACACGCATGCTGATGCATCTCAATGATTCACAGATCATAGCCAATATTTACTTCACAACTTAAGAAAAAAGTTGTGGGAGCGTGTACGAAAGAAAAACTACTGATGGGGTCACTACGACTTAAACCCTAAACCCTAAACATGATTTAATTTCCTGGCCAGGTAGAACCTGTCGAAGGAAAGACGGCTGGCACCCTCGGATCATACGATGCTTTTGTGCAGTTCCACTAAAATCGACCTGAGCATCCCTGATGGCAAAGATATTGAAGAAGTGTGATTAGAATAATAGTACTGGCATTAGTTCATGAGACATAAACTCATCACAAGTAGAAGCCGATAGAAGTAGAGAAAGATCGACATGGAGATAGAGCTACGGCAGTGGAGCAAGCCGGCTCCAAAAGGAAGATGGACTACCTGGGACGTCGGGCCGTTGCTAGAAGGGCGGTTGGGACGCGGCATCGGCCCATACCGCGGTGACCCCCGATTGGGACGCACCGACTGTGGGTTTTCTCCCTCGACGATGTCGACCGCGTCTACGCAGAACATTGTTCCCTTCCCCCAGCTGCGGGATCAGGCCCGTCATTCTATGCTTGTGAAGAGAGCAACCTAAGCAAGCAGGCTTGTAGCTTAGGCTCCTGCTAGTGTATACATAGTGGTTTTCTTTTTCTCTCCATATCAACCATTTTATATTGCGTACATGTCATTCAAGAGTGAAATGATGGTTGCTTCTTCCGACTAACTTACTGTGTGATTTTACTGCTCCTTAGTGGCCCCTACACGTACTCCCCCTATGTGTATGCAACAGTCACACGTACACATGGACGCAAAAACGCGCGCGACGCCCTAATGCATGCATGTCCGAGCACACGACGGAACACACACGGTCACGCTCAAGTGCTCAACCTACACGTGCATGCACACACATACTCAGTCAGGGTGAGCTAGTGACCGTATAAACACCGGAAAATATATATATTGAGCGCAATGAGCGTATTATGAAGTCCACTGACCGTATTTTTACAAATATACAGTGACAGACAGTGTATTTATCTCGTTTGAAATTAAGCCATATTAGCCGGAGAGGAGGCAGTAGGGACTAGCATTACTTTGCTGTGTCCCGTCAACTTGCCGAACGAGGAGAAGGTTGCAGGACGGGAGAAGCTTGTGCGCGGTGGCTCGCGGGACAAGGAGAAACTTTTGACTAATGCAAGCTCTCCCTCGCTCAGGCGGTGGACGTGCAACAGTTAATTCGGTGTCAGATTGCCAGAAGCACACACTATACTACTAGTGCTATTATTGTTCGACTTCCCAAATAGGCGAACAGCCAAGCGCAAAGTTTACTAGTACTACTACTATAGTCTATAAAGGTATGTACTATACTAGTACTAGGAACCGGATGGAGGAGCGTCTGCACTCTTATTATAATTTTAAAATGTGATAAAGCAATGTTCAACACATTTGGTTCTCTTAGAGGGTTCTCGCATGTGATAATGGAAGTTGATTGCATGGAACACTCGCCACAATTCTCGCTTAATTCTGGCTCATATCATATTATAAATAGTAGCGCTCGGTAATATTTCCTCTTATTTTTTGTTATTCAACATGTAAACAGGTCAGCAAACCTTGCGGCGCATCTTCGTGCGAACCATGCTTGCTGCACTTTGAATGTGGCCGAGAGCTGGCTTGATGAAACACCTCGCTTCCTGCTTCTTTTTTTGCGGGGTACCTCACTTCCTAGTGACCAGTGTCTTGGCTGATCGTCCTAAGAATGCTTATATATGAATAAAGCTCTCTCATTTACCCGCAAAAAAGATTAAGCCATATTATCCGGAAAGGAGGGAGTATGGACTAGCACTACTTTTTGGTGTGTCCCGTCAACTCGCAGAACGAGGAGAAGCTTGCAGGACAAGGTGAAGCTCGCTTACGCCTTTTGACTAATGCAACCTACCCTCGGTGGACATGCATCAGTCCGTTCGGTGTCAGATTGTCAAAGGCATACACTGTAGTACCCAACATGCGGAGTACCATCATTGTTCGACTTCATGAAGAGGGGAAGAGCCAAGCGTAGTAGTACGAGTAGTACTACTACTAGAACCGCATGGTGGAGCGTCTGTACTCTTTTTTTTATCTCTGATAAAGTACACGTTTATTTCGGAGAAGGGCGGAAAACGGCAGCCCAACATGTAATGAATGATATCGATCAACCAACCATGCTCGAATATATCTTGGCCTCCGTGCGAGCCCGTCTGTGTGTTCTCGCTCCTCGTCTCTCTCAAGGAACGGCGGGTTGGCTCTTTGCCGTCAATTGAGATCGGTTTGCTCACACTCCTGTCCCACATGTCAGTGATATGCCAAGAGGAGGTGTGTTGACCGACTGGCCATACGCGTACTTGGTTTTGCACCTTCATACTACTCCTCCCTCCGTCATAGTTTATAGGGCGCGCTTCATTATGATGCATTTCTCTCAATGCATTTCCACCACCAGAGAGACTTTAGACGCGATTGGTTTAATGCTCAATTAATTAGGGCGTGGTAACCGCAATCAAGTCCACAATTTTCTCTCCATGTACTGTACTACTACGGAGTGGAGTAAGTGCATGCATGTGTGTACCCGGGGTGGAAGAACTGCATGCATGTGTGTACGCATTATTCCCTCTAGTAATAGACGCCGTGCTATAACTACCAATGCTATTTTTCAGGCCGGTCGCTAGTCGCCTTGGTCCCACAGATTTTTTTTCTTTTTTCTGAAGCGCGCTGTATAAACAGTGACGGATGGAGTAGTATGAGCGGATTTAAAGAAGAGCGTATTGATGGTTGCTTCTTCAGAGCAACTTACAGTGGGAAAGGTGGGGCAACGACCGGGCTGAGTCTCCCATGCGGTTGTGCACTACCCCCTCGGTTCTTAAATATACTCCGGAGTATTTGTCTTTCTAGAGATTTCAACGAGTGACTACTCAAATATTTGTCTTTTTAGAGATTTCAAATGGACTGGCACATACGGATGTATATAGACATATTTTAGAGTGTAGATTCACTCATTTTGCTCCGTATGTAGTCACTTGTTGAAATCTCTAGAAAGACGAATAGAATATTTAGGAACGGAGGGAGTACACATACGAAGCAAAATGAGTGAATCTACACTCTAAAATATGCCCGTTTGAAATTTGTAAAAAGACAAATATTTAGGAACGAAGGAGTATATTTTTGTGCATGGCACATGGACCCGGATGATGAAGAGGCTTCTGGCAATGCTGTCAAGCTTCCATCATTTGTTTACATAATTGACGTACTATACAAATAATTTTCCAGCGACATGAAATTGTACAATGGTGTGAGCTTTCAGCTTTTGCTTCGCGTGTCTTGCCATCGATGCTCTTTCAGAAACAATAAAAAAACTAACTTCCTTGCTAATGCATGTCAATTATTAACAGATCAGAGCTAATAATTACATCACAACTGAAGACAGAGTTGTGAGAAGGTGTTAAATTAAAATTGATCCATGCTTTCATTGGCAGCAACGTCACCCCAGCTCTATCTAAATCAACAAGGCATGTTGGGAAAAAAAGTAGCTGTCTGGAGCATGCAACATTCTGATCATTTTGTGCAGTTCCACTAAAATAGAGCTGAGCGTCCCTGTTCCAAAGATATTAAGTGTGATTACGATAATAGAGGGCTGCTGATGAAACAATAAACACTCAAATAGAAGTCGGTCACCTTTGCAGTCTCTCTTAAGACTAACTAGTTGGAGAAGATTAGGCTCGGAGTTGGATGAGGAGGATAGAGCAAAACCAATCTCCCTTTGTGCAGTCGCACTGAAATGTAGAGACGTTGCCCATGTGACATTTTAGTACAACTGCACAAAACACTCTTAAGAAAAAAGTGATTTGTGCAGTTCACCAAAAGGTCGCAATAGTAACGAGTAGAAAGGAAACAATTACTGGCCAATAACAGTTGATGACACATGCGACGACAAAAACGAAGCATATTCCTTGTCCTAAGGGGACATAACAACACGGTTGTGTTTGTCTAAAACGGTGTGAGGACGAGATTGCAATATGGAAAGTACGCCGGACGAGCTACGTTTTGGGCAAAGAACTATGGAAGATCCACATGCAGCGACGTGGGAAGACGGGCAGTGGAGCAAGGCCGGAGGGGATACCTGGAGGTCGTCGGGATGTAACTAGGTGAGCGGCGGCGGGCGGAATCTGCGTGCAGGTGGCGTAGGCCCTGCTGCGCCGGAGCTTGGTCACAGAGAATGGCGTGTACCGCAGATCGGGGCGTGCTGCCTCGGTGCCGTCAAACGGAGAAACGATGCACTTCCTCCCTTTCCCCCGGCGGACAGGATGTGGCCGGATCAGTGACCAACGGTGAGAGAGAGAGAGGCCACCGCACTCCCTTTCCCTCGGCGGACGGGATGCGGCCGGATCAGTGACCAACGGTGAGAGAGAGAGAGAGGCCACCGCACTCCCTTTCCCCCGGCGGACGGGATGCGGCCGGATCAGTGACCAACAGTGAGAGAGAGAGAGAGGCCACCGCAGCCTTGTGTGAGATACTCTGAAGAGCGACAAACCAGGCAGGCAGGCTCCATTGTATATAGTGAGCGGACTACCTTTTTCTCCATAAAAATCGTTTTATATTCTGTGTACGTGCCATTGAGCGCTATAACTTTATTTAAAAATAACGCGGCAATGCGTCAAGTCGAACTTTGTTTCGTGCACGCGTGGTACACGACCTCCCTAGGTAAAGAACCGCTACAGGCGTTCAAATTAGCACGTGGGCTGCCATTTCGTAAAGAAATGAGCTCCACCGTGTACCCGCGCGGGTGTGGCTGGGCACGAAGCGTGAGTACGTGCACGGTGCACCTATTCTCTTCTTGTATACGTACACCACCTATGTGGGGTTGTGTGAGAGAGATATAAACCTAGAGAGATATAGTGTGTGGGTTCTTGAGAGTTTTTGGGGGGGGGGTCAATAGAAAAATGTAACATATGCAATGTGTGTGAAATAGAGTCCTGGATATAACATATATATAGAGGGGGCGATCCACGAGAAGAGATTGGAGGTATCATCGGCTTGAGGTGTCCATAGAATCGAAGAGAGGGATGATGTGTGTGTGTGCGCGCGCGATCGATAAAGAGTGCCATCGAATTTGTGTGTGCCCACGTCAAAGATATAGAGTGGCTGGCCTACTGGAACGTGAGATGGGACATGTGCAGTTTGTCTCTGTGGCGTGGATACCTACCTGCAATGCTCGACTATCGGTGTGTGGTGGGGGAAGAGGGAGGCCCAATTAACTATAGAGGTACAATGGCTAGTATATGTGTGGAGGAGGAGAGAGGCCTACCTCATGTATTAAGGAGATCTATTTGCCTCATGTATTAAGGGAGATCGATCGGCATCCATGCATATGTGCAGGAGAGGAATAAGGTTGGGAGAGAGACAGAGCTAGAGTGTTGGAGGGTGTGGTAGTGGAGTCGCTTCTAACAAATGGTGGGATAGGCTTGCTAGACAAACGGAGGGCACGCCCGCAATATCAATAAGAGAGGAGAGGCTGCTTGTTGTCTGTGCACGTGCGTGTGAGAGACGGGTCAGGAGGCATGCACGAATGATGAGGGGGACGATGTGGCTGTGGTAAGCAGACGTAACTACATAGGAAGATCAATCGCCCTTTGTTAGAGAAAGGAGAGACATAACTTGTGAGGTACGTCGATCGATGGGGGGGTAGTTAAATTCGATCTAGGTATATGTTGGGAGATCGATCGGTATACATGCATGTGTGTGTCAGAAGCAAATGAGGCACGAGGAGAAGGATAGAGAGAGAGGGATGCATGTAGGAGGTGGTACGAGAGGCATCCTATATCGAGGGGGAGGAGTGTGCGAGTACGAGAACGATGAAAAGAGTGGTGGGAGTGAGGCATGGACGGTGACAAGAGAAGAGGGGAAGCTTGTGTTTGTGCTAGGCACACCTGGCTAGAGAGGCATATCGATTGATGTGTGCCGTAAAGAAGGAGCTGGGGGGCCTACACACACCATGGGTGAACGACCTAAAGTGAAAAGACGAATTTGCGCGATGCATCTAGAGAATGTTGAGGGAGGGTGAGAGGGATGCGGGCGTGTGCATGCACAAGAGAAAGTTAGCGCTAGCTACAAAGATCAGAGGGTTGTGTGGGTGTAAAAGACGAATAGAGATCATATATACTTCACTATAAAAAGCGAATTCGGATATTTGAAGAATTTATCATAGTGTTTCAAACTGACGCATGTGTGAATATATATAACGGTGATACACATGGTTTGGTTATGAACATGTTATACTACATTTAATATATTTTATCTCTACTCTTATAAAAAAACAGAGTTGTTGATGATGGTGTGCCTGCCATCCTGCATTATAGGCCGTCCAATTTATATCTAGCGGATAGCAAGGAAACTATGATGGTTGAAGTTGGCAACAATCATGATTGTAGATTCTTATTGAAATAGAGAAACGAAATCAAATTTAGTTCGAATTGCAGCGGTAGTATAGACATTTGGAATGCACTAATATGTTGGTATGAGTAGGTTACCTGCATTATACAGCAAGCGAAAAAATTTAATCGGACATAACATGGATTCATACTCCCTCCTTCCATCTATATAGGGCGTAATGAGATTTTTAAGACCGCCTTTGACTATTGACAAGATTAATAGTACATGACATGTACAATGTGAAAATTATATCATTGAAAGAACCTTTCACAAACGAATTCAATGGTGTGCTTTGTGTAAGTTGCATGTCATATATCATTGCTCTAATATTTGGTCAAAGTTAGCATCGAAAAACGCATTAGGCCCTATATAGATGGAAGGAGGGAGTAGCTTTGAATAGCATTTGTATAGTAAAACGGGGCAAGACTCTCTCTTTGTGTGGTGTGAATAGTTTTATTTTTTTGTTTTCTTTTTGGTTGAGGGAAGTGTGAATTGATTTGGTACGTACAAGTACAATATTACTACACATTAGGCTTGTCCCTAAAATTCAACCCGCGTCTTGTTATATCCCGAAAATTCAGATATCGTGCTCCCAAAACTGGCGCCTTCACAACCCGCGCCTTGCTATCCCGAAATTACAACGCGCGCGAAAACTCCCTCCAGCTGCCAAATCCCGACACGCGAAATCCCCCTTCTAACCCTGAGCCGAAAGGGCCGCTAGTTCAAATCGGTGGGGGGTACTTTTGTAACACACCCTACATTTTGGACAAGCGCGTCCCTAAGTCATGCTTCACCCCCTCCAATCGCCCCCTTTTCGCCATTCAAAATCCCAGGCCGCCATAACCTGTCCGCTCCAGCCGTGAAACCCCACCCTCCTCCGTCCGCCACGTCACCGCTGCCCAGCCGGAGCCTCTTCCCCGACGATGTCATCCACCGCAATAGCTCGACGTCCGTCGTCCACCTCCCCGGATGAGGATCCGTCGTCCATCTCGCCGTCTCGCCGGTTCAGCCGCCCCATCCTCCACCTCCAAGGAGCTGCTCCGACAATCGCCTCGTCTATCGTGGCTGCTCCATCCCCACAGCGCCGCCTTAACCTGCTCCACCGGAACCGCAGCATCCTCACCGACTCCACGGACGAAGCCGAGGCCTACTCGGCGCCACCAAAGAGGTTGTACACTCATCGCATCGCACCTTCTCCTTAACTCGACCTCCCGGCGCCGACGGTGCTCCATCCCGCACCCGCATGGAGCGGCTACCTTGAAGCCGGCGCCGCGGGCGACATCTCCACGGCGGCTCTCCCCCAGTGCGAGGCCCCTTCGGCGGCGGCGTCCATACCAGCCGGATCTGCTGCTGCTGCTCCGGCTCTCGCTCACTCACTCGCGCTGCTGCTGGTGCTCCGGCTCTCGCTCGATCGCGCGCTCGCCCAGCTGCTGCTGCTGCTCTCCCCCTCGCTCGTGCTGCTGCTCTGCTCCGATTAAGCCACACTTCAGTCGACTGAATCGACTTTTGGGTCAGTCGATTTTCAGGGGTTGGGGGGGCTAGCCGGAGTTAAGGAAGAACCACCCGCAGCGGGGACGGGGGCTCGCCGGAGAGGTACCCCACTATCTATCTTAGGGTTCAGGGTGGGGGCGGGGGGCCTAGAGGGCTGGCCGGGGCGGCGGTGGCGAGTTGTTTCGGGGCGGCGAGGCGGCGCTGGGGCCGGCGGTTTGGCCGGTGGTGGCTGGCGGCTCAGGGGGGTGCAGGTTGAAGATGAACTGCAGGCCCTCCCTAAACTACATGTCAAGTGCCTCTCTGCTACCATTGCGTTCCGTTTCGACAGTAGCATTCAGATTCCACAGTAAATTTCAGTTTCGACAGTTAAGTTCAGAGTCAACAGTTTTTACCTCATCTGTTGTAGTCAGGTGGTTTTTGGTGATGTTAATTTTACATCCATTTTACATCATCTATTGGAGATGCTATTAGAATCCCACTTGAGATTGACGATGTCTGTCTTGTGCTGCTTCAGCCTTGATGTCTTACGGCTCATCGGAGCTGCTCCAACGACAGAACGATCCATCACAATAGAGCAGTGCCCTGGACGCCGTCTACAGATTCCTCAGATCTTCCTCCACACCTTCGACAGCCACCTCTGCCTCAACTGCTTCAGCGACCAACCCAATGATGCTGAGGTCGACACGGCTACGGCAAAGAGGTTGTACACTTGTTGCATCACTTATTACTATACATTCACGTCGATCCATTAGGGCCATTTTGGTTCAACGGAAAAACGTCGATCCACTGGTTGTTACCATCACTCTAAATTTTTGCATGCTCTCCTTACATAATCTCACCATATTGTTTTCTTATGCATGTCAGATATTGTACACAGTCATGCTGAACATGTAGAGAAAAAGAGAAGAGTTTTGCGCGGTAATACAATGTCATGCAGATATCGCTCCATGGTGGGTTCAATGGCAAACCCTCCCCATCCCTCTCCAGATTGTAATCCAGAGGAAGATATATGTTCTGAGGCGGATTCAGACGATGCTGACCACTCCTATTTACCCCCCAAGGTGTTTGCTCTACCTTGGCATGATGATGTTAGTCATATCATGCATATGTTGCCTTGCAGTGCCTACTTTTGACATCATATATGTCACCTGCTTAGTTTAGACATGTTCTGTAATGCCACCTGTTTAGTTTCTATATCATATATGGGAATTATGCAGTCTCATGTCTTTTAGCCAGCCATAATATATGTGAAATTTTCAATGCCATCCTGTTTAACCAGGCATCATATATTTGAATGATATCTTGCCCATCCTTTTCTTCATTACATTTCCATTTCTCGACAATGTTTGTACATTAAACTACTCTTCCTGTGAATCAGCCATTTGGGTGGGAGATGAAAAAATCTGGAGTGAAAACAAGGCCTTCAGAGCAGACAGTGCTACCTGTCGAAGCAGATCTCTTGTTGGGTCCCGGTAGCTCCTAAGAGATGGATTCAGAGACAGATGACCAGTCCTATTCCCCCACTGAGGTGTATGCTCTAACTTCGCACGGTTATACTGCTCATATCATGCATACGGTGTCTTGCATTGCATAGTTTAGACATCATATACACAATATTCAACACCATGTTCTTAGTTTAGACATCATATCGAATGCCCTCTGTTTAGCATATAAATCACATATGTGAATTAAATGATGCGATCCTGATTACTTAGATAACATGTAGGTGAATTATGTCATGCGATCCTGTTTAGTTATTCATCATATCTTTGAATTATGTTATGCTATGCTATCCAGTTTAGATAGACATCATATATGTGAAATTATGTCATGCTATCCATTTTAGTTAAACAATATACATGTCAACTATTTCATGCCCTCTTTTTCCACACTATCTATTGCATCTGTCTCTCATACAATGTCTGTACATTCAACTATGTTTCCTGTTTATCAGCCATTTGAATTGGAGCGGGTGATGCCAGTATCTAGCGGACCAAAAACACGGTCTTCAAATAAAACAGTGCTACCTCTTGGTGGAGATAGCACCCCGGTTGTACATGCACAAGAACCAGCCCTACGACACATAACCCAAACTCTCGCAGATTGTACCCCTACTGCGATGGACAGAGAACCAGCTTCACCCAATCTAACCCCAACCCCAGCCGATAGTAACCCAGTTCCTGTTGACATAGCACCATCTCCACCACAGAGCTCCCAAACAAGAGCAGTTAGTAAGGCAGCTCCAGTGCCCAAAGGGCCGGTACTATCACGGCGAACCCCAACTCCACCAGTTAGTACGCCTATTCCTGTGGAGGAAGCACAACCAGCTAGTCGTAGTTTAGCATCTATCGCATTTGATGTTGTTAAATCGTATGTGCGTATCTTCCCATCTTGGAAATATTATACTGAAGATGAAGGAAAATGCCAGTTGCAGGTGTTTGTCCAGGAGTTATGTGTAAGTAATGTTATTCATGGCAATTACTTTGCTTCATCCCATACATCCTACCTCCATGATGGTTATAATACAGCAAATTTTCCCATTTTTCTCTATAGAGAAGGACCGATTTGGAAACTCAGGATGAGGTAACCTGTGCTAATACCTTTGCTATCTTCAAGAATGCTTGGTGGCAGTATCGGAATTACCCGAAGAAAACATACTTCATCGGCAAAGAAACTCATCAAATTCCCTTACGTTCTCCTGAGACACATTTACTGGACGATGACTGGGAACGCCTTGTTCTGTACTGGTCCCGAACCAAGAATGTGGTAAGGTCTATGAGCTCATTTTCTATTTTTAAGTATTATATTCTTGCGTCTTACTGTACTCTGTTCATGTAGAACAAGTGCCTAAACCTGAAGAACAACTATTCTAATTTAAGATTCCATTGCTATCATAGTTCAAAAAAGCGCTAGTCGTTAATTGTGCGTTTTGCCACCGCCTTGTGCTTTACTGACCAAAGCGCATGCTTATGCGCAGTTATGCACAGATTATGCGTAGTTATGCGCAATGCGTTTTGCCAACGCCTAGAGCCTAGGCGCGCTTAAGCGCTCGCTTAGGCGCGACTTTTTTTAACTATGATTGCTTTGCTCTTGTATCACTATATTTACTCATACAAACTTATTTTTAAATTGAAGGATCCAATCGAAACTCCAATGGCACAGCAGGTATGTTCACGCATGTTTCTTTAACAGGTTTGCTCTTATCAATAGCTCTGTTGATTTCAATTTCAATTGTGTATACAGTTGACTTCATATCATGCACATTACTAGCATCACAACAGAGCCAATAGTGTTGTTGTAGATGTAGACCCGTGGTACCCATCTGAAATCTTGTTGTGCCGTGTAGTTTCCCACGCTTTGTATTCTTTCACCGTTGCTTTGTCTTGAACTGATATGATTTGAACCGTGTCTCTATTTTGATTTGGCAACACAATGCAGTGACCATAGGACATAGATATATGTTTGTTTGATGCTTTTATTATGTACTAGTACTTGGCAATAGAAGACTTGGTAGTTTAATCCTGTCCACCTTACTAATGAACTGGTTCACCGAAATGAGTTTCATATACTAGTACATGCTAAACTTGTTATGTGTCAGCTTGTTTCTTCTTTTTGAATGCTGACGAATATTGGGGAAGAGTGCCTTATTAAGCAATGGTAAAGGAAGTAATGCAGATAAGGTTCAGGATAGTGACACATCCTTGTTAGTCTCCAACAAAGCTGATAAAACAGCTAAGGAAGACTATCTTGAAGACAGCGAGACAACCCCAAAGTCCTGTCTTGGTTTAGCATTCGAGTTACTGGCCACTACCGCTTGCACAAGCTATTCAAACTCACTGTCTGAATCAGTTCGATTTCTTGAGTCTCAACTACAAGCTGAAAGACATCGATCAGCTGTGCTGCGACAAGAAGCGGAAGGACTGCGGAAGTCCCTGGAGCATTCAGATGCATACTTTCTGGTGCAACAGCAAGCATTGGAGGATTTTAGCGCCAAACAGGACAAAGCTAATCAGCTTGCTAAGCTTATTGCCAGCATGGTGGATACCCAGGATAACGTTTCTTGAGCTCTTCTGAAGTTGTTTCAGTTATGCTCTTGTTTTTCTACCGCGTTTATTTGCACTGGTGCCCAATTTTGACGGCCAGTGTATGTAATGTGCTGCTTTGTTCCCTATATTTGCACTGGTGGTGAATTTTGATGCCCAGTGGATGTAATATGTGTAATGGCGGTAATAGGCTAGCGTTAATTGCTTGCTTATTTACTTCCTTATTGTCTTGTTTAGTTGTTTGCTTGTAGTCACTGCAGTTATTTTTCTGTTTTTTTCTAGTGGCCACAATAGCCTATTTTTGGTAACTAGGCCAAAATAATCGTGGCAACACACGGATTGTTGTAACCATGGGCCTCCTGCAGGCCGTATGATCCATGGGCCTTCGTCCGGCCGTAGGATCCATCGGCCTTCTATACGGGCCTTAGGTTCCATGGGCCTTCTACGGGCCGTAGGGTCCATGGGCCTTCTACGGGCCGTACGATCCATGGGCCTTCTACGGGTCGTACTATCCTTGGGCCTCATGCGGGCCGTAGGATCCATGGGCCTTCTACAGGGCGTATCATCATTTCGCCAATCATGGGTCGTACTATTCATGGACCATAACGGGCCGTTAATAGGCCGTATTTGATAACTCTATGAAAACAGCCCAACGGGTTTTTTTGACATGAAAACGGCCCAACGTATTAACTGTCCGCAAATGGGCCGACTGTAACGATGGGCTTAATTTGGCCCACAAGCAGAAAATGACAGTAACGGGCCGTATGTAACCGAATGCTACAAATGAGCCCAATAATCAATGGGCCCTGAGAAGGCCGAAAGATAACTTGGGCTGGAAACGGCCCAATGGAATAACGGGCCGTTAATGGGTATAAAGTGATACACTGTTCATTACGGGCCAGTTTCACCACGGACCGTTAATGGGCCAAGAGTTACAAAGGTCCTCATATGGGCCGAAAGAAGTCATGGGCCACACATGGGCCAGAAGTTAAAACGGGCTGAATCATATTGGACGGCCCAGATGACGCTACTGGGCCTAATTCGGATAGGGCGTAACGAGCCCTGGGTTAGCGGGCTGTAAATGGGCTATATGCGAACAGGCTGTTAACAGGCTTTCCGTGGGCCGGCCTGCCACCTTTTGACAAAGTCAAACGGGCCGGCCTTTTCACAGGAATGGGCCTCTGTTGGGTCGTGCCACGTGTCGCCGTATCATAGGCGCCTTCGGTCCAATGAGCGGATGACATCTGTCCCAACGGTGAGCCGACACGTGTTTCCTCCAGCCAATGATGATTTTACATGTGGAAAATCCCCATTGGTCGGGGCTGTTAACGGGTTATCGGATCCAAAACCGGACCCGATAGCTTAACGGCGTTCCGTTACGGTGGATGCCACGTGTCGGTCACATTTGACGAAAGCACTTCTGTGACGCGCGATTTATCGTCATGGAAGTGGACACTTCCGTGATGATATTTTTTTAATGTCATGGAACACTTCTACGACAGCACAGGTATGACTATCTTGATTCTGTCATAAATTTGTCATGGACGTACATGCATGACAAAAAACGCGACCTACTGTGACAAACACGTATCATCACGGAAGTGTATTTTTTTGTAGTGTTACCTCTCGAACTAGAACATAAGGCATATTGGGCCATTAAAGAGCTCAATTATGATTTCAAACTTGCTGGTGAGAAGAGGCTATTTGACATTAGCTCACTTGATGAATGGAGAACCCAGGCCTATGAGAATGCCAAACTATTTAAAGAAAAAGTTAAAAGATGGCATGACAAAAGGATACAAAAGCGTGAGTTTAATGTAGGTGATTATGTGTTGCTATTCAACTCTCGTTTAAGATTTTTTGCAGGAGAACTTCTCTCTAAATGGGAAGGTCCTTACGTTATCGAGGAGGTCTATCGTTCCGGTGCCATAAAAATCAACAACTTCGAAGGCACAAATCCAAAGGTGGTGAACGGTCAAAGAATCAAACACTATATCTCAGGTAATCCCATAAATGTTGAAACCAATGTTATTGAAACCGTAACCCCGGAGGAATACATAAGGGACACTTTCTAGAATGCTTCAGACTCCGAAAAGGAATAGGTATGTGGTACGGTAAGTAAACCGACTCCAAAACAGTTCTAATGGCAATTTTTCTCTGTTTTGGAATATTTAGGAAAATAGGAAAATAAGAAGTAGCCCGGGAAGGACACGAGGCGTCCACGAGGGTGGAGGGCACGCCCCCCTGTCTCGTGGGCACCTCGTGTGCCCTCCGGACTCTGTTTTCTTGCACGATACTTCTTTTGGTCGGTAAAAAATCATTATATAATCTCCCGAAGGTTTTAACCACCATATCACGCAAATATCCTCTGTTTTTGTTTCAAGCTGTTTTCTGCCAGAGTTGTCAAGGCAAGGTATCATGTCGTCCCCCTCCTCCAACAACGAGGGCAACGATGCTTGGCTAATGAAGATAGAGCTAAAGAGAGAAGAACCCGGGGAGATCACCAAGGATGGTGGGATCAAGAAGACCATGGAGGACCAAGCTCTGGCAGCAGAAGACGAAGACATCGTCCCACCTCATCACAATCTTCTTACCCCAACGGAGATTGAAGCTTTCAAGATGATTGAGTTAGCTCGCATACAAAATAAGTATCTCACACGTGAAAATATTTTGTTGAAGGAGCATATCACCGCACTCAAGGGCATTATCCGCAAATTGGAGGATCTCCCAAGCTTGATGTGCGACTACCCATCATCACCACCATCTTCTTCATCAGCAAAGGAGAACTGAATATCTGGTATGGGCACTCCCCTTGGCAACTGCCAAGCTTGGGGGAGGTGCCCCGATATCGTATTACCATCACACTCCTATCTTTACCTTTTTCTGAGTTCGATCCTTTTAGTAATATCTTGATCTAGTAGAATAAAGTTTTAGTATGATTTAGTTTTGAGTTTTGCTTTATGATCCTTCTATGTAATCGAGTCCGTGAGCTATATATAATAAAGATTAGTGTTGAGTCAAGGGCTTGATTATCTTGGTATGATCGTGGGGGAATAAAGGAAAAGAAAAGAATAAAAAGAAATAAAGAGATCATATTGATCTTATGGAGAGTAATGACTTCACATATAAAGAGTATGATGAATAAAAGTTGTTGAGAGTTGACAAACACAGTTTTGGTCATCCTTGCAATTAATAGGAAGTAATAAAGAAAGAGAGGTTTCCACATATAAATATACTATCTTGGGCATCTTTTACGATTGTGAGCACTCATTAAAATATGACATGCTAAAGAGTTGATGTTGGACAAGGAAGACAGCGTAATGGGTTATGTTTTCTTATATCCAAAATGAAGTATATTGCCATGGATCATCCAAAATGTTGAGCTTGCCTTTCCCTCTCGTGCTAGCCAAATTCTTTGCACCAAGTAGAGATACTACTTGTGCTTCCAAATATCCATAAACCCGGTTTTGCCATGAGAGTCCACCATACCTACCTATGGGTTGAGTAAGATCCTTCAAGTAAGTTGTCATTGTTGTATGCAATAAAAATTGCTCTCTAAATATGTATGATTTATTAGTGTGGAGAAAATAAGCTTTATACAATCTTGTGATATGGAAGCAATAAAAGCGACGGACTGCATAATAAAGGTCCATATCACAAGTGGCAATATAAAGTGACGTTCTCTTACATTAAGATTTCGGGCATCCAACCATAAAAGCACATGATAACCTCTGCTTCCCTCTGCGAAGGGCCTATATTTTATTTTTGTCTTATACCTTATACAAGAGTCATGGTGATCTTCACCTTTCCTTTTCACATTTTATCCTTTGGAAAGCACTTTGTGTTGGAAAGATCCTGATATATATATCCAATTGGATGTAAGTTAGCATGAATTATTATTGTTGACATTACCCTTGAGGTAAAAGGTTGGGAGGCAACACTATAAGCCCCTATCTTTCTTTGTGTCTGATTAAAACTCCAAACCCATAAGTATTGCGTGAGTGTTAGCAATTATGAAAGACTAAATGATAGTTGAGTATGTGGACTTGCTGAAAAGCTCTTATAATGACTCTTTCAGATGTTATGATAAATTGCAATTGCTTCAATGACTGGGATTATAGTTTGTTGGTTCTCAATGAAGTTTCTGATTCATACTTTACATTGTGAATAGATTATTACTTGAGCATAAGAAATCATGTGACAATATCCATATATGTTGCTGTTATAAGAATGATCATGATGCCATCATGTCCGTATTTTATTTTATCGACACTTCTATCTCTAAACATGTGGACATATTTTTCGATATCGGCTTCCGCTTGAGGACAAGCGAGGTCTAAGCTTAGGGGAGTTGATACATCCATTTTGCATCATGCTTTTATATCAATATTTATTGCATTATGGGCTGTTATTACACGTCATGTCAAAATACTTATGCCTTTTCTCTCCTATTTTACAAGGTTTACATGAAGAGAGGGAATGCCGGCAGCTGGAATCCTGGGCTGGAAAAGGAGCAAATATTAGAGACCTATTCTGCACAGCTCCAAAAGTCCTGAAACTTCACGGAGGCACGTTTTGGAATTAATAAAAAATACTGGCGAAAGAATCCACCAGAGGGGGCCCACACCCTGGCCACGAGGGTGGGGGGGCGCCCCCTGCCTCGTGGGCCCCCTAGCAAGCCTCCGGTGCCCATCTTCTGCTATATGAAGTCATTTACCATGGAAAAATATCATAAGCAAGCTTTCGGGACGAAACGCCGCCGCCACCAGGCGGAACCTTGGCGGAACCAATCTAGGGCTCTGGCGGAGCTGTTCTACCGGTCAAACATCCCTCCGGGAGGGGGAAATCATCGCCATCGTCATCACCAATGATACTCTCATCGGGAGGGGGTCAATCTCCATCAACATCTTCACCAGCACCATCTCCTCTAAAACCCTAGTTCATCTCTTGTATCCAATCTTTGTCCCAAAACCTCAGATTGGTACGTGTGGGTTGCAAGTAGTGTTGATTACTCCTTGTAGTTGATGCTAGTTGGTTTATTTGGTGGAAGATCATATGTTCGGATCCTTAATGCATATTAATACCCCTCTGATTATGAACATGAATATGATTTGTGAGTAGTTACGTTTGTTCCTGAGGACATGGGAGAAGTCTTGCTATAAGTAGTCATGTGAATTTGGTATTCGTTCGATATTTTGATAAGATGTATGTTGTCTTTCCTCTAGTGGTGTTATGTGAACGTCGACTACATGACACTTCATCATTATTTGGGCCTAGAGGAAGGCATTGGGAAGTTATAAGTAGATGATGGGTTGCTAGAGTGACAGAAGCTTAAACCCTAGTTTATGAGTTGCTTCGTAAGGGGCTGATTTGGATCCATATGTTTCATGCTATGGTTAGGTTTACCTTAATACTTCTTTTATAGTTGCGGATGCTTGCAATAGGGGTTAATCATAAGTGGGATGCTTGTCCAAGAAAGGGCAGCACCCAAGCACCGGTCCACCCACATACCAAATTATCAAAGTAACGAACGCGAATCATATGAGCGTAATGAAAACTAGCTTGCCGATAATTCCCATGTGTCCTCGGGAGCGTTTTCCTTCATATAAGAGTTTGTCCAGGCTTGTCCTTTGCTACAAAAAGGATTGGGCCATCTTGCTGCACCCTATTTACTTTCATTACTTGTTACCCGTTACAAATTACCTTATCACAAAACTATCTGTTACCGATAATTTCAGAGCTTGCAGAGAATACCTAACTGAAAACCGCTTGTCATTTCCTTCTGATCCTCGTTGGGTTTGACACTCTTACTTATCGAAAGGACTACGATAGATCCCCTATACTTGTGGGTCATCAGAGACTATCTCCTTCTTTTTGTCTTGTCCACAACCACCATATTCTATTCCACCTATAGTGCTATATCCATGTCTCGCGCTCATGCATTGCGTGAAAGTTAAGAACATCAAAAGTATGAAACAATTGCTTGGCTTGTCATCGGGGTTGTGCATGATAAAATGCTTTGTGTGATGAAGATGGAGCATATCCAGACTATATGATTTTATAGGGATAACTTTCTTTGGCCATGTTATTTTGAGAAGACATGATTGCTTTATTAGTATGCTTGAAGTATTATTTTTTTATGTCAATATTAAACTTTTGTTTTGAATATTATGGATCTGAATATTCCCAAACTAGGTTGGTTTTTCTAAATTCCCAAATATTCCCAAACCAACAGAAGCTTCCACCAAAATACTTTTCCGCCGCCGCAAGCCTCTGTTTCCGCGAGATCCCATCTTGGGGCCTTTTCCGGCATCCTGCCGGAGGGGATTCTATCATGGAGGGCATCTACATCAACTCTATTGCCCTACCGATGAAGCGTGAGTAGTTTACCATAGACCTAAGGGTCCATAGCTAGTAGTTAGATGGCTTCTTCTCTCTCTTTGATCCTCAATACCATGTTCTCCTCGATGTTCTTGGAGATCCATCTGATGTAATCTTCTTTTGCAGTGTGTTTGTTGAGATCCGATGAATTGTGGATTTATGATCAGATTATCTATGAATATTATTTGAATCTTCTCTGAATTCTTATATGCATGATTTGATATCTTTGTATTTCTCTTGGAACTATCGGTTGGTTTGGCCAACTAGGTTGGTTTTCCTTGCAATGGGAGAGGTGCTTAGTTTTGGGTTCAATCTTGCGGTGACCTCACCCAGTGACAAAGTAGGGGCAGCGAGGCACATATTTGTATTGTTGCCATCAAGGGTAAAAAGATGGGGTTTTCATCATATTGCTTTAGTTTATCTCTCTACATTATGTCATCTTACTTAAGGCGTTACGCCATTCTTATGAACTTAATACTCTAGATGCATGCTGGATAGCGGTCGATGTGTGGAATAATAGTTGTAGATGCAGGCAGGAGTCGGTCTACTTGGCACGGACTGTTGGGAATCGTTGCATGAAAAAAAAATCTACGCACACGCAATGATCTATCCATGGAGATGCATAGCAACGAGGGGGAGAGGGTGTCTACGTACCCTCGTAGACCGTAAGCGGAAGTGTTTCACAACGCAATTGATGTAGTCGAACTTTCTTCGCGCTCCAACCGATCTAGTACCGAACGCACGGCACCTCCGCGTTCTGCATACGTTCAGCTCGGTGACGTCCTCCGCCTTCTTGATCCAGCAAGACGGCGAGGTAGTCGATGAGTTCTGGCAGCACGACGGCCTGGTGACGGTGATGATGATGTGATCTCCGCAGGGGTTCGCCTAAGTGATAACCCACAAGTATATGGGATCGCAACAGTTTTCGAGGGTAGAGTAATCAACCCAAATTTATAGATTCGACACAAGGGGAACCAAAGAATATTTGAAGGTATTAGGAGCTGAGTTGTCAATTCAACCATACCCGGAGATTAATTATCTGCAGCAAAGTGATCAGCAGCAAAGTAGTTTGATAGTTTCGATAGTAGTGACAGCAGCAATAGTAACAGTAATAGTGATAGCAGTAATTTTCTAGCAAGTGTAATAGTGATGATAGCAATAGTAACTTAACAGAAACAATATGGAAAAATTCGTAGGCATTGGATCGCTGACTTGTTGGATGATATTCATCATGTGACAGTTATAACCTAGGGCGATACGGCACTACCTCCAGTTCATCGATATAATGTAGGCATGTATTCCGTAAAGAGTCATACGTGCTTTATTAAAAGAACTTGCATGGCATCTTTTGTCCTACCCTCCCGTGGCAGCGGGTCCATATTGGAAACGAAGGGATATTAAGGCCTCCTTTTAATAGAGAACGGAACAAAGCATTAACACATAGTGAATACATGAACTCCTCAAACTACGGTCATCACCGGGAGTGGGCCCGGTTGTTGTCACTCCGGGGTTGCCGGATCATAACACGTAGTAGGTGACTATAACTTGCAAGATCGGATCTAAAACATGGATATAATGATGAATTCATAAACGGTTCAGATCTGAGTTCATGGCACCCGGGCCCAAAGTGTCAAGCATTAAGCACAACAAAGTCATAGCAACATCAATCTAAGAACATAGTGGATACTAGGGATCAGGCCCTAACAAAACTAACTCGATTACATGATGAATCTCATCCAACTCCTCACCGACCAGCGAGCCTACAAAGGAATTACTAGCTCCCGGTGGGGAGCATCATGGAATTGGCGACGGAGATGGGTTGGTGATGACGAAGAACGAAGACCCCCCTCTCCGGAGCCCCAAACGGACTCCAGATCTGCCCTCCCGAGGAAGAACAGGGCTTGGCGGCGGCTCCGTCTCGTGGATCGCGATAATTCTTTCTCCCTTATTTTTTCTGGAAATATGTAATTTTATAGTATCAGGGGGTCGTCAGCGGGGCCCCCAGGTGGGTACAACCCACCTGGGTGTGCAAGGAAAGGGGGTGCGCCCTGGTAGGTTGTGCCCACCCAGAGGCCCCTCTCTGGTGGGTCTTGGCTCCAGAAATTCTTACTATTGATATAAAAAATCCTCGCAAAGTTTCATTCCATTCTAAGAACTATTATTTCTGCACAAAAACAACACCATGGTAGTTCTGCTGAAAACATCGTCAGTCCGGGGTTAGTTCATTCAATTCATGCAAATTAGAGTCCAAAACAAGTGGAAAAGCGTGAGAAAAAGTAGATACGTTGGAGACGTATCAACTCCCCCAAGCTTAAACCTTTGCTTGTCCTCAAGCAATTTAGTTGATATACTGAAAGTGAGAAAGAAAAACTTTTATGAACTCTTTTGCTCTTGTTTGCATAAATAAGCTTAAACAGCACCCTGGTTTTCAGCCAGCATTATAACTAACCATGTCGACAATAACTCTTAAAGATTATAATGATTCATATCAATGACATAATCAACTAGCGAGCAATAATAAGATATCTCAAACAGCAACATGTTGTCAAAACAACCATGATATAATATGACAATAGTGGTATCTCGCTAGCCCTTTCTGAGACCGCAAAACATAAATGCAGAGCACCTCCAAAGTTCAAGCAGCGACTAAACATTGTAATTCATGGTAGAAAAGATCCAGTCAGGATGCACCCAACATTAGCTACACACAATGCATAAATCATGACAGCTGTGCTCTACTCAGTTTCTGGCGCTTGTTTTTAGAAGGCGGTGACACAACATAAAAGTAAATAGATAGTCCCTTCGCAGAGGGAAGCAGTGATTTGCAGAGGTGCCAAAGCTCAAATTTTAAAACAGAGATAAATGATATTTTGAGACATCCACCCTTCTCATTCACTTCACGACCATCAGTTATCAACATCTTCCATGCTAAGCACGCTAGTGGCTGTTCCCAAGCGATAAAAGTAAAAGTTTACTCCCCCCTCCACCATCAATCACACTCCACGGCTTGTCCGAAACAACGGGTGCCGCCCATACCAACATCAGTCCCAGGGGAGTTTTGTTTAATTATTTGCATTTTTTGAGTTTGGGACTGGGAATCCCTATTACCGCCCATTTCCTCATGCGATGGCGAGTGAATAAACAGTCGACCTGAGGATAACCCGCTTAGCACGGAAGATATTGACCACCTCCTGTCGTTCCATGAACGATCCAGGCACATAAAACGGATAATTTTTTTAGAAGTTTTTAGAGGTGGCACATGCAAATTTACTTAGGACGGCAGGGTAATACCGCCTATAGGTAGGTATGGTGGACTCATCTGGAATAACTTTGGGTTCAAGGTTTTTGATGTACAAGCAGAATTCCCACTTAGTATAGGCGAAGGCTAGCAATTTAGATTGAGAAGCGGCCAGCTAGAGAGCAACAACGATCATAACCATGCATTATGCATAAGTAACATTGGACACTAGCATGAGTAGGATATGAGCACCATGAACATAAATATTATATAGGCTATGTTGGTTTTGATTCAACCACATGCATGAACATGTACCAAGTCAAGCCACTCGAACATTCAGAGGAGGATACTGTATCATCTTACTACATCACAATCATTTTAACGCTATGTTGATATCCAAGATAAATCATTATTAACTCCCAGCTACTTATGCATGGCATGAGAAACTATAATCTCTAATTGTCATTGCAAACATGTTTAATCATAATGGGCCGAAGCCTGGATACTAGGTTAAACATATTTACACAAACATAACAAGTCGAGTTCATACCAGTTTCTCTTTGCCACGGCCAGTTCATCGAATGTCGTCATTATTGCCTTTCACTTACACGACCGAACATAATGCAAGAGTGCCGTGGACTAAGCTGGAATCTGCAAAACATTTTATTCAACAGGAGAAGACAAGGTAAAATGGGCTCTTTATTAGTTCAACAATTATTCATATGAGAGCCACTCAACATTTTCATCGTGGTCTTCTCCTCGGTACAACTCGAATAAAAAGAAAAGAAATCCAGAGAAACACATTGAAATATTTTTGGAGTTTTTGGTTTTCTACAACAAGCAAATAAAAAGGAAAAAGTAAAAATAAGAAAAACTATTTACACGGGAAAGCTCCCAACAAGCAAAAGAAGAACAAGGAAATCTTTTTGGGTTTGCTTTTTGATACTATTACTAAGCATGCATAGAATGTAAATTACTATAACTATTGTTTTTTGGTTTTTCTAAAGTTTTTCAAACACACAAGAAGAAAGCAAGAAAATAGATCTAAGCATGGATGATACAATGAAAAAGTGTGGACACCGACAAATGGAATAAGTGGACATGAATGTAAAGTCGGTGGAAACACGTACTCCCCCAAGCTTAGGCTTTTGGCCTAACTTGGTAGTCGATCAGTAGCCTGGAGGGTAGTAGTCGGCGTGGTAGCTCACGGAGGCTCTCGGTGCGGATGCCTCGGCCTGCCGGGCTGCCACCACTGCTGTGTTGTGAGCTCGGTCCTCGCTCTGAAGAACAAAATATCTCCCCTTGCTGTGACAATCAAAGAGAGCAGGCGCAGGCAAAAATGTGTCCACAACATGTGATTGATTAAACAACAAATTATAAGTGAAGTTATCAGCCCTTCCCTTGAGAATCTTATGTTCCTTTAAGGCATCAAAATCTAAATATCGAGTGGGTAGGATAGGATCAAAGGGCAAAGGTGAAACACCCAGTCCTCGTGCTAGACGTGTGGCATAAATTCCACCATAGAACCAGCCACTTTTGGCGTTATGCTGAAGTCTATGTGCAACAATCGCTCCAAGGTTAAAATTCCTTTCACTAGTGAGAGCGGTGTGAATGAGGTTCAAGTCTGGCACACAAAGTATGCTACAGTCTTGCTTGCCTACTATGCATTTCCCGTTAAATAATGCAAGGTACTGAATTGCGGGAAAGTGAATGCTCTTTATTCTTACTTGTCTCACTCCCCTATCTTCACCGTAACAAAGGCTAGTCAATACTCATACTCAGCCTTTGGTGGCTCATCAAGCGAACCCCAAAATGGAAGTTTGGAACGGTAAGAAAAATTCTCAAGTGGGATAGTAAATGGTTTATCATAAAGCATAAAAGACACCCTAGACTCACGTGGAAAATATTTAAATCCTTTGACAAATGATTCAGTGAGGAGTTAGTGTTGTTCACACTTATCTGAAAGGTAGGGACCGAGACCGGCATTGTGAACATATTGCTCAAATTCCTCCTTAATGCCCACACACACCATATATTCATGGCAAGGCCATAAGCATGTTTTGGTGGCGGCATCTCGCGTGGAACTTTCACTCGGTTCAACATAAGACCGGCGAGCGGAACTGTCACTAGAAGATGCCCCCGAGGATCTTCTCCTCGAAGAACTCCTTCCAAATAGGTTCATCATGTCCGCGTACAATTTTTCCTATGAACAAAAATCTGAATTTTTAGTTCACAAAATTTTCTCAATAAAACTTCACAAAATTGATAGCAACTACTCATAGGGATACATAGAGGCCATAGCAAGAATTCAAACTACTTAGAATACTAAGAATTGAACATGCAAGCACATCTACATCAGCACCAAGAGTAACTAATTATTCAATGTATAAACCATTAAAACAAAAACTAATTGGACAAATGGTGGAGTCACATACCAAGCAACAATCCCCCGAAACAGTTTCGGAAACGGAGCTTTGAGAAAAGAGATCGAAATCCGCGGGTTTGAGCTCAAGAACACGGGAGAGAGAGCAATGGGGATTTTTTTCTGGAGGTGAGTGATGATGTGGGCTAAAGAGATAAGTGAGGGGGGCCACATGGGGACCACAACCCACCAGGATGCGCCTGGGGGTCCTGGCGCGCCCAGGTGGGTTGTGCCCACCTGGTGCACCTCCCTCTGGTATTATTTGCACAAAAAATTCTTAAATATTCAGAAAAAAATCATATAAAATTTTCAGGGCATTCTGAGAACTTTTATTTTTGGGTCATTTTTTATTGCACGGAAAATTCAGAAAACAAACAAAACATGGAATTTTATTTTATTTAACTAATAAAGACAGAAAACAGAAAGTAGGGACAGAAGGTAGTGCTTACTAAATTCATCAACTTCATACCGCTCAAAAATGATTCATTAATAAGGTTGATCAGGTCTTATTAACAACCACTTTCGATTAGCATGGAACCGAAGAACTTTCATAAATCACTAAGTTACCTCAATGGGGATATGCATTTCCCCAACAATAAGTATTTCATATTTATTTTTGAAAGTAGGTAGAGGTATTTGAAAACTTCCAATAGTGATTGTCGAAGATTTTTCAATAACATTAATACCATTCACTTGGAATTGTTTCTTCGGAAAGTGCACCGTATGCTCATCACCATTAATATGAAAAGTGAGCTTGCTTTTATTGCAGTCAATAATAGCCCCTGCAGTATTCAAGAAGGGTCTACCAAGGATAATCGACATGTTGTCGTCCTCGGGCATCTCAAGTATAACATAGTCAGTCAAAATAGTAACATTAGCAACAACAACGGGCACATCCTCACAGATATCGATAGGTATGGTCGTTGATTTATCATCCATTTGCAAAGATATTTCAGTAGGTGTGAGTTTATTCAAGTCAAGTCTTTTGTATAAAGAGAAAGGCATAACACTAACACCAGCTCCTAAATCACACAAAGCAGTTTTCACATAATTATTTTTGATAGAGCAAGGTATAGTTGGTATTCCCGGATCTCCAAGTTTTTTAGGTACTCCATCTTTGAAAGTATAATTAGCAAGCATAGTGGAGATTTCAGTTTCCGGTATTTTTGTCTTATTTGTGATGATGTCTTTCATGTATTTTGCATAAGGAGGCATTTTCAAGATATCAGTCAAGCGAGTACGCAAAAAGACTAGCCACGGCATTTCAGCAAAGCGTTCAAATTCTTCATCATCTTTCCTTTTAGTTGACTTGGGTGGAAAAGGCATAGGTTTTTGAACCCATGGTTCTCTTTCTTTACCGTGTTTTCTAGCAACAAAGTCTCTTTTATCATACCATTTATTCTTAGGTTGTGGGTTATCAAGATCAACAGGTGGTTCTATCTCAACATCATTATCTGGTTCTTTTTTATTTGTTGGTTGAGAGTCTTCATGAACCTCATCATTATCCTTTTCATTATCACTAGGTGAGTGTTCATTACCAGATTGAGTTTCAGCATCAGAGATAGAAGTTTCATTTCATTATCGGGAGGTTTTTCTATTTCAGGTTCAATAGAAGTGTGCAAAGTCCTATCATTTTTATTTTTCTTTTTCTTTTTAGAAGGACTAGGTGCACTAGTGTTGTTTCTTTGTGAATCTTGTTCAATTCTTTTTGGATGTCCCTTAGGATAAAGTGGTTCCTGAGTCATTTTACCTCCTCTAGTTGCAACTCTAACAGCAAAGTCATGCATATTATGATTCATTTCATCAGGCAATTCTCTTCGTAATTTAGCAACTTGTTCTAACTGAGTTTGAACCATAGAATCATGTTTTCCAACACCTCTAACATCATTTGAGATTCTAAATAACAAGTCACTCAAGCGAGCAATCATATCAGAATTATATTTCAATTGTTTCATTACATTTGCATTGAAGTGATCTTGTTTTCTAATATAGTTTTCAAACTCATAAAGGCATTGACTAGGATGCATATTGTGAGGATTATCATTATCATTAAACTTCATAAGAGAATTTACCTCTACCACCTTAGGCAGTGGTGGTGTATTAAGCCCATGTATTTCTTCAATAGGAGGTAAATTTTTAACATCCTCGGCTTTAATACCTTCTTCATAGATTTCTTTGCCTCTTGCATATCTTCAGGACTGAGATATAATATACCCCTCTTCTTTGGAGTGGGTTTAGCCGGTGGTTCGGGAAGAGTCCAATCATCATAATTTTTCAATATGTTATTCAATAATTCTTTAGCTTGAGCAATAGTTCATTCCCTGAAAACACAACCAGCACAACTATCTAGGAAGGCCTAGAAGCATCGGTTAGTCCATTATAGAAGATATCAAGTATTTCATTTTTCTTAAGAGGATGATCAGGCAAAGCATTAAGTAGCTGGCAAAGCCTCCTCCAAGCTTGTGGGAGACTCTCTTCTTTAATTTGCACAAAGTTAAATATTTCCTGTAAGGCAGCTTGTTTCTTATGAGTAGGAAAATATTTTTCAGAGAAGTAATAAGTCATATCCTAGGGACTACGCACACAACCAGGAGCAAGAGTATTGTACCAAGCTTTAGCATCACCCTTTAATGAGAAAGGAAATA
Source organism: Aegilops tauschii subsp. strangulata (assembly GCF_002575655.3). Taxonomy (NCBI): domain Eukaryota; kingdom Viridiplantae; phylum Streptophyta; class Magnoliopsida; order Poales; family Poaceae; genus Aegilops; species Aegilops tauschii. Next base: position 120,487,496 of record NC_053040.3, read on the forward strand.
ATTTGAGAATAAAGTAATAACAAGTTTTCTCATCATGAGTAAAAGGGTGGCTATATCATTCAACTTAGTAAGATGTGCCAGAACAGTTTCAGTTTCATAACCATGGAAAGGATCAGATTCAGCCAAAGTAATTAACTCTAGGTCGATAGAGAATTCATAATCCTTATCATCAATAAAAATAGGTGAAGTAGCAAACTTAGGATCACATTTCATTCTAGCATTCAGAGATTTTTCTTTGTACTTGTGTAATAATCTCTCTAGATCATCTCTATCATTACAAGCAAGAATATCTCTAGTTGTTTCTTCACTCATAACATAACCTTCCAGTACCTTAGGCAATTCATATCTAGGAGGGCTAGTTCTAGCACGTGTTTCAGGAGATTCAGTTTCGAGCTCATCATCAGATTCAACAACATCATGTTGTATAACTCTAGCAATTTGTTTATTAAGAAATTCACTATGTGGCACATCATCATTATCAAGCAAGGTACTAGCATCATCATAAGCATCATTCATAGTAGAAGTAGCATCATCAATAACTTGCAACATATCAGAATTCATAGCATGTGGTGGTGTTGCAAGTTTACTCATAACAGAAGGTGAATCTAAAGCAGAACTGGATGGCAGTTCCTTACCTCCCCTCGTCTTTGAGGGATAAATCTTAGTCTTTGGATCCTTCACATTCTTCATGGTGATAATATGATAATAATCCCAAGTGACTCAACAAATATAGCTATGCTCCCCGGCAATGGCGCCAGAAAAAGATCCTGATAACCGACAAGTATAGGGGATCGCAACAGTTTTTGAGGGTAGAGTATTCAACCCAAATTTATAGATTCGACACAAGGGGAGCCAAAGAATATTTGAAGGTATTAGCAGCTGAGTTGTCAATTCAACCACACCTGGAGATTAATTATCTGCAGCAAAATGATCAGTAGCAAAGTAGTTTGATAGTTTTGATAGTAGTGACAGCAGCAATAGTAACAGTAACAGTGCTAGCAGTATTTGTAGCAAGTGCAACAGTGATGATAGCAATAGTAACTTAGAAGAAACAATATGGAAAAATTTGTAGGCATTGGATCGGTGACTTGTTGGTTGATATTCATCATGTGACAGTTATAACCTAGGGCGATACGGCACTAGCTCCAGTTCATCGATATAATGTAGGCATGCATTTCGTAAATAGTCATACGTGCTTTATTAAAAGAACTTGCATGACATCTTTTGTCCTACCCTCCCGTGGCAGCGAGGTCCATATTGGAAACTAAGGGATATTAAGGCCTCCTTTTAATAGGGAACCGGAATAAAGCATTAACACATAGTGAATACATGAACCGCTCAAACTACGGTCATCACTGGGAGTGGGCCCGGTTGTTGTCACTCCGGGGTTGCCGGATCATAACACGTAGTAGGTGACTATAACTTGCAAGATCGGATCTAAAACATGGATATAATGATGAATTCATAAACGGTTCAGATCTAAGTTCACGGCACCCGGGCCCAAAGTGACAAGCATTAAGCACAACAAAGTCATAGGAACATCAATCTAAGAACATAGTGGATACTAGGGATCAGGCCCTAACAAAACTAACTCTATTACATGATGAATCTCATCCAACTCCTCACCGACCAGCATCATGGAATTGGCGATGGAGATGAGTTGGTGATGACGAAGAACGAAGATCCCCCTCTCCAGAGCCCCAAACGGACTCCAGATCTGCCCTCCCGAGGGAGAACAGGGCTACGAAAATAGATACGTTGGAGACGTATCACTAAGCACTACGAAAATATGACCGAGGGAGTAAAAGGTGGACGGAGGCGCCGCACACGGCTAAGACAATGTTGTGTCCTTGTATGGCGCCCCCTACCCATGTATATATAGTTGGGAGGGGAGGAGGTAGCCCCTAGGGCTCCCCAAGAGACCTGGCGGCAGCCCTAGGGCTGCTACCTTGCCCTGCGCCCCCTTTCCTTGTAAGAAGAAGGGGGAAGGAAAGAAGGGGAGAGAGGGAAGGAGGGGGGAGTCCTACTCCACACTTTCCTTTCCCTCCCCTATTTCCTTCTCCTCCTCATAGGGTCGGCCACTATAGGGGCGCACCAGCCCTTGTGGGCTGTTATGTTCCCTCTCTTGGCCCATAAGGCCCATATCTTTCCCAGGGGTGCCCGAAACTCCTTTCCGGTGACCCGATAAGTACCCGGTACCTTCCGAAACACTTCCGTTGTCCGAATACCATCGTACTATATATCAATCTTTACCTCTTGAACATTTCAAGACTCCTCGTCATGTCCATGGTCTCATCAGGGACTCCGAACAACATTCGGTCACCAAATCACATAACTCATATAATACTATATCGTCAATGAACGTTAAGCGTAGGGACCCTACGGGTTCGAGAACTATGTAGACATGACCGAGACACCTCGCCGGTCAATGACCAATAGTGGAACCTGGATGCCCATATTGGCTCCTACATATTCTACGAAGATCATTATCGGTCGAACCGTTATGACAATATACGTAATTTCTTTTGTCCATCGGTATGTTACTTGCTCGAGATTCAATCATCGGTATGTTCATGCCTAGTTCAATCTCGTTACCGACAAGTCTGTTTACTCATTCTGTAATACATCACCTCGTGACTAATACTTAGTCGTTTGCTTGCAAGCCCAGAGATACCTCTCCGATACTCGGAGTGACAAATCCTAATCTCGATCTATGCCAACTCAACAAACACCTTCGGAGATACCTGTAGAGCATCTTTATAATCACTCAGTTATGTTGTGACGTTTGATAGCACACAAGGCATTCCTCCGGTATCTAGGAGTTGCATAATCTCATAGTCGAAGGAATATGTATTTGACATGAAGAAAGCAATAGCAATAAAACTGACCGGTCCTTATGCTAAGCTAACATATGGGTCTTGTCCATCACATCATTCTCCTAATGATGTGATCCCATTATCAAAAGACAACTCATGTCAATGGTTAGGAAACCTTAACCATCTTTGATCAATGAGCTAGTCTAGTAGAGGCTCACTAGGGACACGGTGTTTGTTTATGTATTCACACATGTATTAAGGTTTCCAATCAATACAATTCTAGCATGAATAATATACCTTTATCATTAATAAGGAAATATAAAATAACAATTTTATTATTGCCTCTAGGGCATATTTCCTCCAGTCTCCCACTTGCACTAGAGTCAATAATCTAGTTCACATCGCCATGTGATTAACACCCATAGTTCACATTGTCATGTGACCAACACGCAAAGGGTTTACTAGAGTCAATGATCTAGTTCACATCGGCATGTGATTAACACCCAAAGAGTACTAAGGTGTGATCATGTTTTGCTTGTGTGAGAGGTTTAGTCAACGGGTCTACCATATTCAGATCCGTATGTATTTTGCAAATTTCTATGTCTACAATGCTCTACATGGAGCTACTGTACCTAATTGCTCCCACTTTCAATATGTATCTAGATTGAGACTCAGAATCATCCAGATCAGTGTTAAAGCTTGCATCAACGTAACGCTTTACGACGAACTCTTTGTCACCTCCATAACCGATAAACATTTCCTTAGTCCTCTTTAGGTACCTAAGGATAATTTTGACCGTTGTCGAGTGATCTACTCCTGGATCACCATTGTACCCCCTTGCCAAACTCATGGCAAGGCACACAATAGGTCTGGTACACAACATGCAGTACAAAAAAAGACACATCCGTAGGTATCATGATAGATGTGCTGGGCTACTACTTCTATGACAAAAAATCATGATAGAAAATGGGCTTTTCGTCCTGGGTGGGCCAGAGACGCAGCTGCATGACATTCTTTGGGCCGTCCATGACGGAAAAACCGTGGTAGAAGCAAGGACGAGGAAAATATCGGGGAGTTCCCGGTTACGGTGGGTGGTCGGGGCCGAGCGATGCACCAAGGTTTGCGCGTTTCTCTCATACACGTATGCGTGTGTGTGAGGTGTTGCGCTCTAACTGAACTCGGAGCGAGGTGTTGGGCTCTAACTGAACCCGAGCGATTGCACTAGCTACGTTACTGAACCCCGATCGATCCCTTGTTGTTAACTGAACTCGAGTGATTCCTTCGCTACTGCTGCTAACTGAAGCCGATCGATGCTGCCTCTTGATGAACAGTGAGTGTTGTTTGGGGGGGTGGGATGCACAGTTCCAGGTGGGGGTGGATGAACAGGACCCCGTGGTAGTAGAGGCCGTTGCCGCTGATGAACAGGACCCCGATCGAGGAGGCATGGGGGTGGATGAACAGTAGCCGGTGGAGGGACCCCGTATGTGGAGGGCTGGTTGAACAGGACCCCGTGGAGGGGCTGGTTGACCAGGACCCCGTGGAGGGCTGGTTGAACAATAGCCGGTGGACGCTGGATGAACAGGACCCCATGGAGGGCTGGATGAACAGTAGCCGGGGAGGCTGGATGAACAGGACCCCGTGGATGAACAGTAGCTGGTGGAGGCTGGAGGAAGTCGACGGTGGATGAATAGTAGCAGGTGGAGGCTGGAGGAAGTCGACGGTGGATGAAAAGTATCCCGTGGAATCCCGTTTTGCCGTACGCCACACCCCCCGATCAACAGGACCCCGTTTCGACAGTGGGCGCTCCAACACTAGTCTGTTTCCTTCGTTTTGCGGTACGCCACACCCCTCCCGATCAACAGGACCCCGTTTCGACCATACGCGGTCAACATAAGTCCATTTCCTCCGTTTTGCGGTACGTTAGACCCTTCCCGATGAACAGGACCCCATTTCGACCGTACGCGGTCGAACAGAAGGCCCATTTCCTTCGTTCTGCGATACGCCAGGCCTCGTTTGGGTTGTTCCGTCCAAGCCAGTTGGCTCCCGATGAACAGGACGTATTCCGTCGCCTCCCAATGAACACGACGCATTCCATTGTCTCCCCATGAACACGACGCGGTTTCTCCGTTCCAACCCAGCCGGTTGGCTTCCAATGAACAAGATTAGTCGTTGTACGCGTTAGAGACCTTGCCCGTATGTACGTACGTAGCCGTATTTACTATCTTGCAGTGTGGTCGTACGTACGTGTACATGATATAGACGGGACTGCGTGACATGCTACATCGGCGCCTCTACTTCAACACGTGCCGCTCCTTACTCGGCCATGGTACGTCGCTGCAGAGACACCGATCGACCGCTATGTATGTACACGTTCGCGGCCAGACAGATAGCGCTACATTCGCTTCAACCTGGTGGGTCCCAGCTGTCAGGGGGTAGGAAGGCAGTTCCTTCCATGCGGAGATAAAGCCGGTGGGTCCCAGCTGTCAGGGGGTAGGAAGGCAGTTCCTTCCATGCAGAGATAAAGCCGGTGGGTCCCAGCTGTCAGGGGGAAATGTTTTTTTTCACGAAATACAGGGGCCCTTCCGGTAGTTCCGAGGTGTCAGGTGGAGGAATCATTATTTTGCGCGTAATAAGGAGGCACTTCCTTGCGTGCGGCCTTGGACCCAGCTGTCAGCCTCTCCACTTACAGTCCTCTTCTGATGGCTGTCGTTCGTTGACCGCATTGACGAAACCGTACCACCCGAGAGCACCAAGGTGGTGGACGATGGTGCGACCTAGCAAGGGAACGACCCAGAGCCGGGGAATACGCGCCAGTGGATGCCCATGCGGAGGGGAGTACGAGGGTTGACTGCTTCGGTTGCGGTTTGAGGCTGCCGTCTCCGAAGAATAACAAGGGGTGTGGGTGAGTAGAGGGAAGGCCTGGCCAGTAGTAGTATGGTTGGGCGGTGAGGCCTGCGCGGAAGCACAGCCGGCCACGGGAGGCTGGAGCAGGCGGTACGGCGGGCGCAGGTTTGGGCGGCTGGAACAACAAGACCACAAGTTGAAGACGCAGCTTGGCCGTTGGATTAACATCGAACGGTCAGTGCAGCTAGAATCGTTTATTGACTAAGTTGACAAAGCCCTGTGTACGCGTTAATTTACTAGGCCCACAAGTCAGCCTACAAATCTGGTGGGTCCTAGCTAGCAGGGGGAATCAAATTTTCTTCCGCGTAATAAGGTGGCACTTCCTTGCGTGCGAAGATGTTTTCTGGTTTTTATTTATTCTTTTTTGAGTTATAATAAACAGAAAACAATTTATGATCTTCGGTACAATCTATTTTTTCACGAAAAGGATCATAATAAAGCTGGCGGGCCCCATCTGTCATAGAGAGGAAACTTTTTATTTTCGCATAATAAAGGAAGCACTTCCTTGCATGCGAAGATGTAGCTGGTGTGTCAAACCTGTCAGGGGGAGAAATTATTTGTTTTCGCATAATACGGGGGCACTTGCTGCGCGCGGCCACGAGCCATGTGCGTCCCTACTGTCAGCCAATCCACGTACATGTCTCATCTGAGCGGCCCCCCTGATCCAACGGCTGGCTGGGCCGCCAATTACGCTATGCCTTGTTGTGGGCAAGGCACTGGATCTCTGTCCCCGATGGCTGTCGTTTGTTGACAAAGTTGACCACGCCGCGCGGAGAGAACCAACGCATTGAATGATGGCGAGTATTACGAAGGGACGACCCGGAGCTGGCGAAGACACAGTAGTGGATGCCCACGCGGAGGGGAGTACGAGGGTTCACTGGTTCGGCTGCCGTTGCCGGTGAAGAACAGGAGGTGTTGGTGAGTAGAGTAATGGCCTGGACGATGTTTGGGAGTAGAGTGGGCCGGTGAAGCCTGCGGGGCAGCACAGCCGGCCACGGGAGGCGGTAGCAGTCGGTACCGCCGACGGCGGTTTGGGCGGATGAAGCAAGAATATTCGAGATTGAAGAAGCACTACAGTCGTTGGATGGACATCCAACGCCCACTGCTGCTAGAATCGTGTCTTGACTATAAGTTTACAAAGCCTTCCGTATGCCTTAGTAGGCCCACAAGCCTTTCGTACGCGTCACTGACTATAATTCTCAAAAAAATAGTAGGCCCACAAGTGAACATCACATCTGTGGCAGAGAACATATAGCCCATTTGCGAGTACAACCCATTTTTGAATTCTAATGGAATTTACTACAACCCATTTACAGTCTGTTAAAATTACAACCCATTTTCTAGCCAGGATAACGGTTAATAATTTAAATCAACCTCTGGAAACAGAATTCAACCAAAAATCCCACATTTTCATGGGATCCAAAAAAAATACCCCGAAATTTCGAGTCAGATTAAATATAATTTCAAAATGAATTTGTATTAGATAAAAATCTAAAAAAACTACTACGCGTGCAATAAGTAATGAAATGAAAATTTCCAAATTCAAACAATAATATTTTTGAAACTAATTACCTGCTTGGTGCATTTTTGTATATTTACATCCCAGTTTTTATAATTACATCCCATTTATTATTTCTTAAAGCCCATTTTCTTGTTAGGACTAATAGGAAAGATTTACAACCCAGCGGGGCCGAGAATAACAAGTTGACCTGGGTTGGGTATTCCGCACAAAAAGTATAGCTGGGCTAGCCATTTTCACCTTGAAAAAATAATATCTGGGCTGGATATTTGGTCGACATGAAATAATAGCCTGGGCTAGACGGGCCACAGCCCGCCCAGTTGATACCTTGCTCCTCTGAACAACAACAAAAACATCGCTCAATAAAAACTCCGCTTACACCTAAAAAAACAAATACTACTCGAGATGCTGGGTCCCAACCGTCGCCCGCTCCTTGTGCAATTCTCTTGTTTATTGACTATATAGGTTGACGATGGTGTGGGACCGTGATGTCAGGAAACCAGGAGGAAGCAAAAAAATTTGTAGTTGTATATAATAAGGAGGAACTTGTGTATGTACGGCTATGGCCCTAGTGGGTCCCTACTGTCATCCAGTCAAAATAAAGTCATCTCCTTGATCCTCATGTTTGTTGACCATGTTGATAATGCTCGGTGCCACAGCGAGCGCAACAACTCGAAGGACGACAGAGAGGGCCTCGCGGGCCCTACAAATGGTCTGATATAGCGCCCGCTGCTCATTCAGGAAGCCAGGATCATCGGACACCTATGAGCACCTTCGAGAGACTGAGACAGCATGAAACGGTAAGCCCGCGCTTGGGAGCTCTGGTTTATTTCACACATGTATTAAGATACAAGTGTAATTTACTCATCATCGGAAACAACGCGTAAAATACAGGCGTAATGAAACCGAGGTCCCGAGGTCTGTAACGAAAACCGGCGAGTTATGCGTGTAATTTGAGAGACCAGTGTATATTTTACTAGTCGAAATCGCCCAACCAAGCGCTTCGCCCAAGACCATCTGCTTTTATTTACAAGCATCAGTTTTACAAGCGGGTTTGGTTGGAAAACAACGATCCAATCATGGTCTAAGATGATGAGTTGGTCGGAAGATCATATGGTTTCACCTCTAACCTACCCGAGTTGTCGTATAGGCTATGAATGAAACATAAGACAATGAACTTCTTAAGCACAGAAACAACAGAAGAGGATGATCTTCTTAACATGCAAATCACATGCATTAGATCAACATGCAAACAATATGAAGCATTATTCTCAGGAGGCATGGTGAACAGCTCGTGATGCCGCATGCCACAGCATTCCAAGCTCAACTTTGCAATCAAACTCACAAGGCCTGGCATTACATAGAAAACATTCAGAACGTACTCTTAAAATACCTTACACAAGTCAACATTCATGTGACTATGCATCTCAGCAGAGTAAATATTTACTTCTGAACTGAAGACGGGAATAGGAAAACGATCGACGTTGCTCACAGCAAAGGGCGTCCCACTCAAAAATATCAAATGCATGTCTTCTGGCTAACATCAATGAGCAAAAATTGACAAGGTTTTCCAATTCCAATATATTAAACTAATGTCTTCTTGCTAACATCAATGATTAAACTTTGACAAGATTTTCCCATTTAAAATATGTAATGCCTATGATTGTGGAACGGGCAGGGTTTGTCATCAGTTTGTCATCTGATATTCCGGTGGCTCAAGGTGATGACGAATGATTAGAGAACCATTCGATGTATTGTGCATTATGAATTATTATGCAGGACACGAACCATCTGAACATTTTGTGCAGTTCCACTAAAATCAAGCTGAGCATCCCTATGGATTTCGTATTTATATGCTTGCAAGAAAACAAAGACACATCAGCACACACATGAATATTGGCCCCAGTGTCAACCCACCAATCGGTGGACTAACAAACTGAAAGTACGGTAAACAGATTACCATACCCAGATGCCCCATCATTGTTGCTTAGACTGACATTGACAGACTTGGAGTCCTGTCCTGGATTCTTGTACTTGTTTGGGCACTTGTTTGCCCAGTGTTCCTCCGAACCACAAGTAAAGCAGCCATCTCTTTTTTTCTTTCTTCTTACCCTTCTTAATGGCCGACGTTGGCAGCTCCATTCAAACAGATAGTCCGGTGGCTCAAGGTGACGACGAATGATTAGAGAACCATTCGATCTATTGTGCATGATGAAGCATTATGGAGGACACGGACCATTTGAACATTTTGTGCAGTTCCACTAAAATCAAGCTCAGCATCCCAGTCTGCATAAATACAGAAAAAGCGTGATGAATATAATAGTGGTACTAGTTGATTAAACATACACTTACAACTATAATCATCTTCATCATCTTTAACAGGAAAAGATAGCAATACAATAGCTTGAATTAAACATTTATTCAAAACAATACGACAATATAAGTAGCACAACATAACAAAGCACAATCATGTGGAGGAAGGCTGATACTGACCTTGTTTGTTACAGATGCGTCGGCAACTGACTTGGTCATACCTTTCCTTGTGGAGTGAATTTTGCACTCCACGTGTTGTTGAGTTGCCCATGCTCTCTGCAGACTAGTCATGTCACCAGCGTCTACTAATACTCTGTAAAGCTTCTCGATCATTCCTTCTGTAATGTAGCGCAAACAATGACTACTTATTTCTGCAAAGTGGTAAGACCAACTGGACCCACTAATGCACTAGTTTGCCTTAGACACATCGGCTCCTTTTGTGCAGTTCAACTAAAATCAAAGTCGAAATAAAACCGAGCTTTAATTTTGATATCCCTATAAGCAACAATAGGTATAAGGAAAACAATTACTGAGAAATAACGATTGATGACTTGTACTCCAAGAAGAAAAACACCTACTGATCTACCTTATCTTAATGGGAAACAAAGCAGGAGAGTAGCAATTCTCAATCAGTGTGATTCATTCATATTAACTGAGACATTATCTTAGCAATGCCTTGTTTCAACATGTATAAAGAATGACAAAGCAAAAAAGTACCATTCCTAAAACAATGCGACTGATTCATTTTAACAGAGACATTATCTTAACAATACCTTGGTTAAACATGTAGAAAGAACTACAAAGCAGGATAGTATCATTTGTCAAACACTGTAACTGATATATAATAACACAGACATTATCTGAACAATACATTTCTTAAACATGTACTCCGGCCGATCCTAACAGAAATGGTACTCCTGTCGATCCCTAACAAGTGTTGTAGTTTTGAACTAAGATTCAGTAGTTAATTCTGAGAGTGGCATTGCTTAATTTTACCAATGGCATTAGATTAACAAAAAGCATAAACAGTTCCAGGGGGAGTGGGCGCAACAACACCATGTGCTTACATCTAGTTATAAAGGGGATGATGCAGAGTTTTGTTGTAACAAAGAAACAATCATCATGTCTGGGTTGGAACAATTTTTGCTCACTTAGTGGTAAAAGATAGCAGTTCAATAGCTTCAATTCAACATTTATCCAAAACAGTACCAATACAAGTAGCACAACATCTCAAAGTACACTGCAGCATCATGTGGATGAAAGTCAGTACTGACCTTTCAAGACCAAGATTTGAAACAACTCACGAGGAAGACCTGAAAGAGATCTCAACACATATATGGAAATCTCAATCATTAGCGGCTTGGGATTTAGTCTGTCGCCCTAAGAAATTCGGCGGTTTGGGTGTTCTTAACTTGGGCATTCAAAATGAGGCTTTGTTACTAAAGCATCTTTTCAAGTTCTATAATAAAGTGGATGTGCCTTGGGTATCATTAATTTGGGACACATATTATGCATCGTCACCACCTCAAAGCACCCAGAACTGCGGCTCCTTTTGGTGGTGTGATGTCATGCGTTTATACCCTGATTTCTGCAAGCTTGCTGTTCCACAAGTTCATGTAGGCGACACGGTGCTTTTTTGGCTCGACCGTTGGCAGCTGTGAAATCGTGTTGTTCTTTTACATGACTGTTTCCTGAGGCTACATTCATTTGTAGTTGATGATGCAATCACTGTCAAGGAGTTTATGGAGGGGCCTGATGTCTTGGATCATTTCCATTTGCCTCTGTCACAGGAGGCCTACTCAGAATTATCTCAGCTCCTGGTCCTGCTGCCTTTGATCAATCTGGATGGTGAGAGCAATGACATTTGGAAGTGGCCTTCGAAGTCTGGTGTTTTTATGTCAAAGATATACTATGACTCTTGCTTCTCACACCTAGTGGTTGACCCCATCTTTAAATGGATTTGGAAGTGTGCATGCACACTCAAGTTCAAAGTGTTTGGCCGGCTTCTTTTAATGGATCGTTTGAACACTAGGGATATGATGCAACGTCGTCATTGGATCATCCAGGATGACACATGTGTGCTATGCAACCTTGAACAACATGAAGATCGGGCTCATCTTTTCTTTGCTTGCAATTTTAGCCAAAGGGTTTGGAATTATCGTGGGATTTCTTGGTCCGTTCAACCGGACCAAACCACATATGAGATGGCTCAATCAGTTAGGAGGGATTTCGGTCATCCTTTCGTCACTGAGGTTGCCTTCACTGCTACTTGGAATATTTGGACACATAGGAATGGAAAGATCTTCAGAAATGAGCAACCTTCTTTTAGAGCATGGAGAAGGAACTTTATTCATGACATCTCTCTCCTGTCTCATAGGATTAGGTGTAAATATAAAGATAGTTTACTGTCTTGGATAGCTAACCTTTCTTAGCCTCTTTGCTTGTAAGTATCTTTTCTCTCTTTTTTCTGTAAATTTGTATAATTGTAACTATACTGCTTTCTTTTAGTTATTAATAAAGGACTGTGAGGCTGTTGCCTTGCAGTATATAGTCAAAAAGAACACATATATGGAAATCTGGTCTCCTTTTGTGCAGTTCCACCAAAATTAAGCAAAGTCGCCGGTGTGACATTCAAGTTGAACTGCACAAAACACTCTTAAAACAAAAGTGTTTCGCGTAGCGAAGAAAAATGTCGCAGTAGCAACAAGTTGAATAGATATCCCTGTTTTAACAGAGGCAAAAAAAGGAATCAATTACTGGCCAATAAAGGAGGATGAAACATGCGACTACAAAAATGGTAATCATGCCAATCCCTAGCAAGTGTTGTAGTTTTGAACTAAGATTCAATAGTTAATTCTGAGAGTGGCATTGCTTAATTTTACCAGTGGCATTAGATTAACAGAAAACATAAATAGTTCCAGGGGAGAGTGGGTGCAACAACACCATGTGCTTCCATCTACTTATAAAGGGGGTGATGCAGATTTTGTTGTAACAAAGCACAAGCATCAAGTCTGGGTTGGTCCCATTTTTGTTCACAACTTAATGGGAAAAAAGAGCAATTCAATAGCTTCAATTCAACATTTATCTAAAACAGTACCAATACAAGTAGCACATCATCTCAAAGCACACTCCACAATCATGTGGATGAAGGCCCATACTGACCTTTCATGAGACAGACAAGATAAAATACAAATCTACCAACATGAGTAGGAAATCCAATCTCGTTTTGTGCAGTTGCACTGAAATCAAGCAAAGTTTCCGGTGTGACATTTAAGTTCGCTATAGCAACAAGTTGAATAGATATCCCTGTTTTAACAGAGGCAAAAAAGGAAACAATTACTGGCCAATAAAGGAGGATGAAACAAACGGCGACAAACAAAAGCATCTAACTTATCTTGATGGAAAACAAAGTAGGGCAGTAGCATTTCTAAAACAGTTGCATTGATTCATATTAACAGAGACATTCTTTTAAAACAACATTAGTTAGAAATGTAATTTACTTTTAACAGTGGCATTGCTTCAATTTTCCAGCGGCATTCTTAAATTAACAACAGCAAAATAGTTGTATGGGACATGGGACATGCCAGCACCATGTGCGTCCACACGTATAAATGGGTGATGCAGAGTATGTTGCCAAGCAGCATATCTGCATTGGTCCCATATTTGTTCTCTTTGAACCTTTTTCCTATGTGAGGGCAGCAAATCTAGTCCTACACAAACTACTCGACCCCCCAGTTTCTTTCCTTTTTCAACAAAGAGATCGGTTCCTTACAGATGTGTGTACTGGGTTACCCCCTTTTTCCCTTTTCGACCAACAAAGCGGCTGGATAGCCAGTCTATACTACTTTCCCTCCCTCCTTTCCTCATTGAACCACGTCCTAGATTCATGCTCCACCGCACCCTTATTTCCTCTTTGAACCAAGACCTAGATTCGACTATAGAATCGAAAAAGATCCGCATGCAGCTAGAGCAATGACGGTTTCAAAGAAACTTATACCTTAGGGTCGTCGGGATGTGGCTAGGCGTGCGGCGGGAGGCCAGATCTACCCACACTACCTATGGCAGCGGGAAGAAGGGGCCGGTGGCTCTCCCGCACAGGCGCTGGGTGAAAGAGAGCAGCGCAACCGGCAATGGATTGCCTTCCTCGCCAAAGGCGATAGGGTGAACATTTCACCTCCTCCCCTTCCTGGTGCGACGAGATCCGAACGGCTCCTTCACTAGCTGTGAGGGGGGAGAGAGAGACAGAGGCCAACGCAGTCTTGTTTAGATCTGGTGAAGAGGGCGAGAGACTGTGAATATAGCAAACCCTAGCAAAGGAACGTTGAGCCTCCAACGTGTGTGTATATATATATCGTATCCTGTGAATCCGCATATGTTTGTGAATCCTTGCATCCGCTTCTGGTGAGCCGATCGATCAAAATCTTGTGTCTCACGTGTGTTTGCGCTCCTTTTGCACAATCACGCCCGCATCCAGCCCAAGTGTCTCTGTGAATTTTGCAAAAAGGTCCCCAGCCCATTACTCCCCAATCGTATCTCTTCCGATCTGATCTCTAGTCAACGTTGCAACCTACACCTCACCGGCGGCCACGGCCTGCACGACCATCTCCCAATGAACGCATCGACGGACACACGGAAAGCACCTTCCAATTCCCGATCAACATGGAGGAGGTCACCGCGACGGACACGACGAGAAGCATGACCCAACTCCCAATCAGCACGGCGGACGTCTGAAGGAAATATGCCCTAGAGGCAATAATAAAGTTATTATTTATTTCCTTATATCATGATAAATGTTTATTATTCATGCTAGAATTGTATTAACCGGAAACATGATACATGTGTGAATACATAGACAAACAGAGTGTCACTAGTATGCCTCTACTTGACTAGCTCATTAATCAAAGATGGTTATGTTTCCTAGCCATAGACATGAGTTGTCATTTGATTAACGGGATCATATCATTAGGAGAATGATATGATTGACTTGACCCATTCCGTTAGCTTAGCACTCGATCGTTTAGTATGTTGCTATTGCTTTCTTCATGACTTATACATGTTCCTATGACTATGAGATTATGCAACTCCCGTTTACCAGAGGAACACTTTGTGTGCTACCAAGCGTCACAACGTAACTGGGTGATTATAAAGGTGCTCTACAGGTGTCTCCAAAGGTACTTGTTGGGTTGGCGTATTTCGAGATTAGGATTTGTCACTCCGATTGTCGGAGAGGTATCTCTGGGCCCACTCGGTAATGCACATCACTATAAGCCTTGCAAGCATTGTAACTAATGAGTTAGTTGCGGGATGATGTATTACGGAACGACTAAAGAGACTTGCCGGTAACGAGATTGAACTAGGTATCGAGATGCCGACGATTGAATCTCGGGCAAGTAACATACCGATGACAAAGGGAACAACGTATGTTGTTATGCGGTTTGACCGATAAAGATCTTCGTAGAATATGTGGGAACCAATATGGGCATCCAGGTCCCGCTATTGGTTATTGACCGGAGACGTGTCTCGGTCATGTCTACATAGTTCTCGAACCCGTAGGGTCCGCACGCTTAACGTTACGATAACAGTTTTATTATGAGTTTATGAGTTTTGATGTACCGAAGGAGTTCGGAGTCCCGGATGAGATCGGGGACATGACGAGGAGTCTCGAAATGGTCGAGACGTAAAGATCGATATATTGGACGACTATATTTGGACATCGGAAAGGTTCCGAGTGATTCGGGTATTTTTCGGAGTACCGGAGAGTTACGGGAATTCGTATTGGGCCTTAATGGGTCATACGGGAAAGGAGAGAAAGGCCCCAAAGGGTGGCTGCACCCCCCCATGGACTAGTCCGAATTGGACTAGGGAGGGGGCGCCCCCTTCCTTCTTTCTCCTTCTCCCTTCCCTTTTCGTACTCCAACAAGGAAAGGAGGAGTCCTACTCCCGGTGGGAGTAGGACTCCCCCCTTGGCGCGCCCTCCTCCTAGGCCGGCCGCCTCCCCCCTTGCTCCTTTATATACGGGGGCAGGGGGCACCCCATAGACACAACAATTGATCATTGATCTCTTAGCCGTGTGCGGTGCCCCCCTCCACCATATTACACCTCGATAATATTGTAGCGGTGCTTAGGTGAAGCCCTGCGTCGGTAGAACATCATCATCGTCACCACGCCGTCGTGCTGACGAAACTCTCCCTCAACACTCGGCTGGATCGGAGTTCGAGTGACGTCATCGAGCTGAACGTGTGCTGAACTCGGAGGTGCCGTGCGTTCGGTACTTGATCGATCGGATCATGAAGACGTACGACTACATCAACCGCGTTGTGTTAACGCTTCCGCTTTCGGTCTACGAGGGTACGTGGACAACACTCTCCCCTCTCGTTGCTATGCATCACCATGATCTTGCGTGTGCGTAGGAATTTTTTTTGAAATTACTACGTTCCCCAAGAGTGGCATCCGAGCCTGGTTTTATGCGTTGATGTTATATGCACGAGTAGAACACAAGTGAGTTGTGGGCGATATAAGTCATACTGCTTACCAGCATGTCATACTTTGGTTCGGAGGTATTGTGAGATGAAGCGGCCCGGACCGACATTACACGTACGCTTACGCGAGACTGGTTTCACCGTTGCGAGTACTCGTTGCTTAAAGGTGACTGGCGGGTGTCTGTCTCTCTCACTTTAGTTGAACCGAGTGTGGCTACGCCCGGTCCTTGCGAAGGTTAAAACAGCACCAACTTGACAAACTATCGTTGTGGTTTTGATGCGTAGGTAAGAACAGTTCTTGCTAAGCCCGTAGCAGCCACGTAAAACTTGCAACAACAAAGTAGAGGACGTCTAACTTGTTTTTGCAGGGCATGTTGTGATGTGATATGGTCAAGACATGATGCTGAATTTTATTGTATGAGATGATCATGTTTTGTAACCGAGTTATCGGCAACTGGCAGGAGCCATATGGTTGTCGCTTTATTGTATGCAATGCAATCGCCATGTAATTGTTTTACTTTATCACTAAGCGGTAGCGATAGTCGTAGAAGCAATAGTTGGGGAGACGACAACGACGCTACGATGGAGATCAAGGTGTCGCGCCGGTGACGACGGTGATCATGACGGTGCTTCGGAGATGGAGATCACAAGCACAAGATGATGATGGCCATATCATATCACTTATATTGATTGCATGTGATATTTATCTTTTATGCATCTTATCTTGCTTTGATTGACGGTAGCATTATTAGATGTCTCTCACTAAAATTTCAAGATAAAAGTGTTCTCCCTGAGTATGCACCGTTGCGAAAGTTCTTCGTGCTGAGACACCACGTGATGATCGGATGTCATAGGCTCTACGTTCAAATACAACGGGTGCAAAACAGTTGCACACGCGGAATACTCAGGTTAAACTTGACGAGCCTAGCATATGCAGATATGGCCTCGGAACACGGAGACCGAAAGGTCGAGCGTGAATCATATAGTAGATATGATCAACAAAGTGATGTTCACCATTGAAACTACTCCATCTCACGTGATGATCGGACATGGTTTAGTTGATATGGATCACGTGATCACTTAGAGGATTAGAGGGATGTCTATCTAAGTGGGAGTTCTTAAGTAATATGATTAATTGAACTTAAATTTATCATGAACTTAGTCCTGATAGTATTTTGCAAATTATGTTGTAGATCAATAGCTCGCGTTGTTGCTTCCCTGTGTTTATTTTTGATGTGTTCCTAGAGAAAAATTATGTTGAAAGATGTTAGTAGCAAAGATGCGGATTGGATCCGTGATCTGAGGATTATCCTCATTGCTGCTCAGAAGAATTATGTTCTTGATGCACCGCTAGGTGACAGACCTATTGCAGGAGCAGATGCAGACGTTATGAATGTTTGGCTAGCTCAATATGATGACTACTTGATAGTTTAGTGCACCATGCTTAACGGCTTAGAATCGGGACTTCAAAGACGTTTTGAACGTCATGGACCATATGAGATGTTCCAGGAGTTGAAGTTAATATTTCAAGCAAATACCCGAGTTGAGAGATATGAAGTCTCCAACAAGTTCTATAGCTAAAATATGGAGGAGAATAGCTCAAGCAGTGAGCATGTGCTCAGATTGTCTGGGTACTACAATCGCTTGAATCAAGTGGGAGTTAATCTTCCAGATAAAATAGTGATTGACAGAATTCCCTAGTCACCATCACCAAGTTAGTAGAACTTCGTGATGAACTATAGTATGTAAGGGATGACGAAAGTAATTCCCGAGCTCTTCGCGATGGTGAAATCGATGAAGGTAGAAATCAAGAAAGAGCATCAAGTGTTGATGGTTAACAAGACCACTAGTTTCAAGAAAAGGGCAAAGGGATAGAAGGGGAACTTCAAGAAGAACGACAAGCAAGTTGCTTCTCAAGTGAAGAAGCCCAAGTCTGGACCTAAGCCTGAGACTAAGTGCTTCTACTGCAAAGAGACTGGTCACTGGAAGCGGAACTGCCCTAAATATTTGGTGGATAAGAAGGATGGCAAAAGTGAACAAAGGTATATTTGATATACAGATTATTGATGTGTATTTTACTAGTGTTCGTAGCAACCCCTCGGTATTTGACACTGGTTCAGTTGCTAAGAGTAGTAACTCGAAACGGGAGTTGCAGAATAAACAGAGACTAGTAAAAGGCGAGGTGACGATGTGTGTTGGAAGTAGTTCCAAGATTGATATGATCATCATCGCACACTCCCTATACTTTCGGGATTAGTGTTGAAACTAAATAAGTGTTATTTGGTGTTTGCGTTGAGCATGAATATGATTTGATCATGTTTGTTGCAATACGGTTATTCATTTAAATTAGAGAATAATTGTTGTTCTGTTTACATGAATAAAACCTTCTATGGTCATACACCCAATAAAATGGTTTGTTGGATCTCGATCGTAGTGATACACATATTCATAAAAATGAAGCCAAAAGATGCAAAGTTAATAATGATAGTGCAACTTATTTGTGGCACTGCCGTTTAGGTCATATTGGTGTAAAGCGCATGAAGAAAATCCATACTGATGGGATTTTGGAATCACTTCATTATGAATCACTTGATGCTTGCGAACCGTGCCTCATGGGCAAGATGACTAAAACGCCGTTCTCCGGAACCATGAAGAGAGCAACTGACTTATTCAGAAATAATACATACTGATGTATGCGATCCGATGAGTGTTGAGGCTCGCGGCGGGTATCGTTATTTTCTGACCTTCACAGATGATTTGAGCAGATATGGGTATATCTACTTGATGAAACATAAGTCTGAAACATTTGAAAAGTTCAAAGAATTTCAGAGTGAAGTGGAAAATCATCGTGACAAGAAAATAAGGTTTCTACGATCTGATCGCGGAGACAAATATTTGAGTTACGAGTTTGGTCTTCAATTAAAAAAAATGTGGAATAGTTTCACAAATTCGTGCCACCTGGAACACCACAGCTTAATGGTGTGTCTGAACGTCATAACCGTACTTTATTGGATATAGTGCAATCTATGATGTTTCTTATCGATTTACCACTATAGTTTTGGGTTATGCATTAGAGACAGCTGCATTCACGTAAAAAAGGGGCACCATCTTAATCCGTTTGAGACGACACCATATGAACTGTGGTTTGGCAAGAAACCAAAGTTATCGTTTCTTAAAGTTTGGGGTTGCGATGCTTATGTGAAAAGGTTTCATCCTGATAAGCCCAAACCCAAATCGGAGAAATGTGTCTTCATAGGATACCCAAAGGAGACAGTTGGGTACACCTTCTATCACAGATCCGAAGGCAAGAAATTCGTTGCTAAGAATGGATCCTTTCTAGAGAAGGAGTTTCTCTCGAAAGAAGTGAGTGGGAGGAAAGTAGAACTTGATGAGGTAATTGTACCTGCTCCCTTATTGGAAAGTAGTTCATCGCAGAAACCAGTTTCTGTGACGCCTATACCAATTAGTGAGGAAGTTAATGATGATGATCATGGAACTTCAGATCAAGTTATTACTGAACCTCGTAGGTCAACCAAAGTAAGATCTGCACCAAAGTGGTACGGTAATCCTGTTCTGGAGGTTATGTTACTAGACCATGACAAACCTACAAACTATGAAGAAGCGATGGTGAGCCCAGATTCCGCAAAATGGCTTGAGACCATGAAATCTGAGATGAGATGCATGTATGAGAACAAAGTATGGACTTTGATTGACTTGCCCAATGATTGGCGAGCCATTGAGATTAAATGGATCTTCAAGAGGAAGACGGACGCTGATAGTAGCGTTACTATCTACAAAGCTAGACTTGTCGAAAAAAAACGGGTTTTGACAAAGTTCAAGGTGTTGACTACAATGAGATTTTCTCACTCGCAGCAATGCTTATGTCTGTCCGAATCATGTTAGCAATTGCCGCATTTTATGAAATCTGGCAAATGGATAAACAAAACTGCATTCCTTAATGGATTTATTAAAAAAGAGTTGTATATGATGCAACCAGAAGGTTTTGTCAATCCTAAAGGTGCTAACAAAATATGCAAGCTCCAGCGATCCATCTATGGACTGGTGCAAGCATCTCGGAGTTGGAATATACGCTTTGATAAGTTGATCAAAGGATATAGTTTTATACAGACTTGCGGTGAAGCCTGTATTTACAAGAAAGTGAGTGGGAGCACTACAGCATTTCTGATAAGTATATGTGAATGACATATTGTTGATCAGAAATAATGTAGAATTATTCTACAAAGCATAAAGGAGTGTTTGAATGGAGTTTTTCAAAGAAAGACCTCGTTGAGCTGCTTACATATTGAGCATCAAGATCTATAGAGATAGATCAAGACGCTTGAAAAGTTTTTTTAATGAGTACATACCTTAACAAGATTTTGAAGTAGTTCAAAATGGAACAGTCAAAGAAAGAGTTCTTGCCTGTGTTACAAGGTGTGAAATTGAGTAAGACTCAAAGCCCGACCACGGCAGAAGATAGAAAGAGAATGAAAGTCATTCCCTATGCCTCGGCCATAGGTTCTATAAAATATGTCATGCTGTGTACCAGATCTATTGTATACCCTACACTGATTTTGGCAAGGGAGTACAATAGTGATCTAGGAGTAGATCACTGGACAGCGGTCAAAATTATCCTTAGTGGAATAAGGATATGTTTCTCGATTATGGAAGTGACAAAAGGTTCGTCGTAAATGGTTACGTCGATGCAAGTTTTGACACTAATCTAGATGACTCTAAGTCTCGGTCTAGATACATATTGAAAGTGGGAGCAATTAGCTAGAGTAGCTCCGTGTAGAGCATTGTAGACATAGAAATTTGCAAAATACTTACGGATCTGAATGTGACAGACCCGTTGACTAAAATTATCTCACAAGCAAAACATGATCACACCTTAGTACTCTTTGGTGTTAATCACATAGCGATGTGAACTAGATTATTGACTCTAGTAAACCCTTTGGGTGTTGGTCACATGACGATGTGAACTATGGGTGTTAATCACATGGTGATGTGAACTATTGATGTTAAATCACATGGCGATGTGAACTAGATTATTGACTCTAGTGCAAGTGGGAGACTGAAGGAAATATGCCCTAGAGGCAATAATAAAGTTATTATTTATTTCCTTATATCATGATAAATGTTTATTATTCATGCTAGAATTGTATTAACCGGAAACATGATACATGTATGAATACATAGACAAACAGAGTGTCACTAGTATGCCTCTACTTGACTAGCTCGTTAATCAAAGATGGTTATGTTTCCTAGCCATAGACATGAGTTGTCATTTGATTAACGGGATCATATCATTAGGAGAATGATATGATTGACTTGACCCATTCCGTTAGCTTAGCACTCGATCGTTTAGTATGTTGCTATTGCTTTCTTCATGACTTATACATGTTCCTATGACTATGAGATTATGCAACTCCCGTTTACCGGAGGAACACTTTGTGTGCTACCAAACGTCACAACGTAACTGGGTGATTATAAAGGTGCTCTACAGGTGTCTCCAAAGGTACTTGTTGGGTTGGCGTATTTCGAGATTAGGATTTGTCACTCCGATTGTCGGAGAGGTATCTCTGGGCCCACTCCGTAATGCACATCACTATAAGCCTTGCAAGCATTGTAACTAATGAGTTAGTTGCGGGGTGATGTATTACGGAACGAGTAAAGAGACTTGCCGGTAATGAGATTGAACTAGGTATCGAGATACCGACGATCGAATCTCGGGCAAGTAACATACCGATGACAAAGGGAACAACGTATGTTGTTATGCGGTTTGACCGATAAAGATCTTCATAGAATATGTGGGAACCAATATGGGCATCCAGGTCCCACTGTTGGTTATTGACCGGAGACGTGTCTCGGTCATGTCTACATAGTTCTCGAACCCGTAGGGTCCGCACGCTTAACGTTACGATGACAGTTTTATTATGAGTTTATGAGTTTTGATGTACCGAAGGAGTTCGGAGTCCCGGATGAGATCGGGGACATGACAAGGAGTCTCGAAATGGTCGAGACGTAAAGATCGATATATTGGATGACTATATTTGGACATCGGAAAGGTTCCGAGTGATTCGGGTATTTTTCGGAGTACCGGAGAGTTACGGGAATTCGTATTGGGCCTTAATGGGCCATACGGGAAAGGAGAGAAAGGCCCCAAAGGGTGGCCGCACCCCTCCCCATGGACTAGTCCGAATTGGACTAGGGAGGGGGTGCCCCCTTCCTTCCTTCTCCTTCTCCCTTCCCTTTTCCTACTCCAACAAGGAAAGGAGGAGTCCTAGGAGTAGGACTCCCCCCTTGGCGCGCCCTCCTCCTAGGCCGGCCGCCTACCCCCTTGCTCCTTTATATACGGGGGCAGGGGGCACCCCAGAGACACAACAATTGATCTATAGATCTCTTAGCCGTGTGCGGTGCCCCCTCCACCATATTACACCTCGATAATATCGTAGCGGTGCTTAGGCGAAGCCCTGCGTCGGTAGAACATCATCATCGTCACCACGCCGTCGTGCTGACGAAACTCTCTCTCAACACTCGGCTGGATCGGAGTTCGAGGAACGTCATCGAGCTGAACATGTGCTGAACTCGGAGGTGTCGTGCGTTCGGTACTTGATCGGTCGGATCGTGAAGACGTACGACTACATCAACCGCGTTGTCTTAACGCTTTCGCTTTCGGTCTACGAGGGTACGTGGACAACACTCTCCCCTCTCGTTGCTATGCATCACCATGATCTTGCGTGTGCGTAGGAATTTTTTTGAAATTACTACGTTCCCCAACAATGTCGCCACGACGGGCACAACGGGAAGCATGTCCCAAGTCCCGATCGGCACGGCGGACGTCGTTGTGACGGACACGACGAAAAGCATGTACCAAGTGCCTATCTGCACGGCGAACGTCGTCACGATGAACACAACGGAAAGCATCTCCCAACTCCTGATCTGCACAGCAGGCCAAGTCTCCTCGCGCGATACGCCACAACTGGGCAGCATGCCGGCTACTGCTGCTATGGAAGCTGCTTCGACTACAATGGAAGGAACCTGCTCACCCTCCTTCCATCAACCAAGAGGCTACTCTGCATTTGCCTCCGCATCTAGCTATCAGCAAACCCATCTCACATGCCCTGATGTGGTCGTCGAAAGCGCTACAACTACAGAACGTGAACTGTGATTCAGTACGAGACATGGGGCTTCAGGTAACACATTGAAAAGAAGTAATATTTGCAATAAGTTGGAAGATCTAATTCAAAAGGCCAAACACTCAGATGAAGGCATGGACTTTTTAACATCAAGTGTATTGAAAATTGAAGCCCCTTTAGATGAAATGGTTCCTGCATCAGGTCTGAAGCACACTAGACAAGAAGAGTACGAGGCTTCTATTGGTTGCGATATTCCTACCGAAGTTGACATACACCCACCAACTAATGTTCGTACTGTGGGGAGATGCAAAAGAATAAAAACTGGAAAGGAAACGAGTCAGGAGTATCAGAAAAAGAAGAAGAAGGAAGCCAAGGGAAAGGTCGCACGCATGTGCAAGACGTGCAACCAAATAGTATTTCATGATAGTCGCAATTGTCCCAGCAAAAAAATTAAAGGCAAAGGGGTTGAGATTGTGCAAGAGGTGAAGGGAAATGGTGTTCCATGATGGCCCTCGGTTGTCTTCAAAACTCATGAATTTATACACCTTTTGAGTTGTTATTTGATTTTTTTAAGGTACTGAACTCTTGTAATGAAAGAGAATATGTCTTCTGTCAAACTGTCTTTCTCTTATTTTCTTATACCAGTGTTTAGTTGACTGGGGTGTACCAAGTAGCAGGAGCCCAAGATATATATTGAACAACTCTAATTTTGTCATACCAAGGAGCATATAAACCTGAACATACCCTGGTTTTGTTATACCAAGCAGCGCATAACACTGAACATGCTCTTGTTTTGTTATACCACGGAGCACATAACACTAAATATGCTCTGGTTTTGTTATACCAGAGAGACATGCTATGATTTATACCAAGGAGCAGCTGCTATCACATAGGAGACTTTCATGTACAGGAATCTTTATCAAACTGAGAGCTCATCCATTTATTCTGTTGTACAAGCAGTGTTCAATTCAACCACTCATCAGCTTGGGATGTTGGCTGCTTAATACTAGAACTAGCATCTATCAGGTGTATAAGTGTGTTCGCAGCATATCAGACTTGGAAAGTCAAAACACTATTTTCTGGAGAGTAAAGCTTTCATTCATTCTAGCAAACATGTTTATATTGTCATTTTCCGTAGAAGATATATTGTCCATTCTAGCCCAGGCAGCCAGCACATGATCTTTCCCAGTTGCTCTGTCTCTCTCTCCCAACTTTCTGAAAAACAAATCCAGAGAAATGACATTCAATATTTCTGAATTTTGCATTCCAGACAACATGAACTGCTACTACAATCGGCAAGAGGATTTCATCTAAATAAAACTAGCTATGTGGTCGCAGTGGTGGTCATCTACGGGGTTGTGCTGTTGAGGTCGCCGTCGCCGTCGTCGTTGGGATGTGGTGGTCGCCCGTCTTCGTCGGAACCTGTTGGTCACGGCCGTAGCCGGAGTGTGGTGGTCGCTTGCTGTTGTCTCCATGACAGGCCGTCGCCGCCGGCATGCAGCCCGCCTTGTACGCGGACCTCCGGCGCAGGCTGCCGATGCGATGGTCATCGACATGGATCTCCGTCCGAGGCTGTCGTCCCAGGCTGCCTATGCGACGGAAATCAATATGGATCTCCATCCGAGGTTGCCGTTGCAACGGCCACCCACACGGCAGGCTGTCGGCACCCTCGCAGCAACCACGCGTACATATTTTGCCTGCTACTGGGATTGGGCGGCCGTGGCCGCCGGCGAGTTGCAACGTTGACTAGAGATCAGATCGGAAGAGATACGATTGGGGAGTAATGGGCTGGGGACCTTTTTGGAAAATTCACAGAGACACTTGGGCTGGATGCGGGCGTGATTGTGCAAAAGGAGCGCAAACACACGTGAGACACAAGATTTTGATCGATCGGCTCACCAGAAGCGGATGCAAGGATTCACAAGGCCCACCTGTCATACACCCAAAGGCAGGTGCACTAAGTCAATGAAGCTGCGTCAATATAGTACTAGTGTATTCTACTAATATATACTGGATTGGTTTTATTATTCTCTCCATAACAATTATTTTAAATTGTGTAAGTACAAACGAAACTCTTTATTTAACGTACCAGTGAAGAAAACTACTACTTTCGATGAACTAACGATCCACACGTCCTAGTCGCACTTCCTATCCTTCACGTGCGGTACACTACCCTTCCTTAAGTGAACAACCATACATGCGCCAAATTATCGGAAACGTGTGAGGGTGTATAAATAAAGAATTTAAATTTCAATTATCGGAAAGGTTTGAGAGTATGTACAGTTTGCCCTCTCTCAGTAATTATGGTTTGTTGTGTTCGGCTTAACTTGGTCAAACTTTACAAAGTTTGACTTCGGCCAAATCTAATATGCAGAGTAAATAAAAATGGAGGGCTACTACGTCCATCCAGGTTTTTAGTCCACACCATTTTTTTAATCAAAGTCTGACCACATATTTAATTAATAGCTGGAAAAATAAAATTACAGGGGAGATGAAGACAAAGTTGTGAGAAGGCTTAGAAATCAATACAAAACTTATGCTCTTAGTACCAACGTCGATCCTTCTTCGAGGAAACATTTGGTTCATAGCCAATTGTGTGATAAAATTGCACCAACGTGAAAGACGACTGCGTCTCCAATGCAATTAAGGTGAACTGATGAAGGATATCATCTTAGTGGGTAACAAGCAAAGAGCACCGATGGAAGTAAGAGTGTCGAACCACATACTTCTTCATTTAACCAGTGATAGTATTAGATTAGTGATGACCCACAAGTATAGGGGATCAATTGTAGCTCATTTTGGTAAGTAAGAGTGTCAAACCCAACGAGGAGCAGAAGGAAATGACAAGTAGTTTTCAGTAAGGTAATGTCTGCAAGTGCTGAAATTGTAAGTAGCAGAGTAGTTTGATAGCAAGATAATTTGTAACGAGCAAGTAATAGTAATAGTAACAAAAGTGCAGCAAGGTAGCCCAATCCTTTTGAGGCAAAGGACATGCCAAAATGGTCTCTTATGATAAGCAAAGCATTCTTGAGGGTACACCGGAATTTCATCTAGTCACTTTCATCATGTTGGTTTGATTTGTGTTCGCAACTTTAAAATTTTTGATATGTGGGTGGACCTGTGCTTAGGTGCTGTTCTTACTTGAACAAACCTCCTACTTATGATTAACCCTCCCGCAAGAATCCGCAACTACGAGAAAAGTATTAAGAATAAATTCTAACCATAGCATTAAACTTTTGGGTCCAATCGGTCCCTTACTAAATAGCGCATAAACTGGGGTTTAAGCTTCTGCCACTCTCGCAACCCACCATGTAACTGATACTCCACAATGCATTCCCTTAGGCCCAAATATGGTGAAGTGTCATGTAGTCGACGTTCACATGACACCACTAAGGGAATCACAACATACATACTATCAAAATATCGAACACATATCAAGTTCACATGATTACTTGCAACATGATTTCTCCCGTGACTTCAAGAACAAAAGTAACTACTCACAAATGATAAACATGTTCATGATAAGAGGAGTATTAAATAGAATAATGGACCTGAACATATAATCTTCCACCAAATAAACCACATAGTAATCAACTACAAGATGTAATCAACACTACTAGTCACTCACAAGCACCAATCTATAGTTCCGGTAACAAGATTGAACTTAAGAGATGAACTAGAGTTTGAGATGAGATGGTGTTGTTGAAGATGTTGATGGAGATTGCCCTCCCCAAGATGGGAGAGTTGTTGGTGATGATGATGACGATGATTTCCCCCTCCGGGAGGGAAGTTCCCCCGGCGGAATCGCTCCGCCGGAGGGCAAAACTGCTCCTGCCTAAGTCCCGCCTCAAGACGGCGGCGCTCCGTCCCAAAAGTCTCCTCCTTATTTTTTCTAGGTCAAAATGACTTATATACCAGAAGATGGGCACCGGAGGTGGGCCGAGGAGGCCACAACCCACCAGGGCGCGCCCAGGTGGTTTGTGCCCACCTGGTGGCCCCTCTCTGGTGGTTATTGGCTCCAGTAATTCTTAAATATTTCATAAAAAATCTCCGTGAAGTTTCAGCTTGTTTGGAGTTGTGCAGAATAGGTGGTCTGACGTAGCTTTTCCAGGTCCAGATTTCCAGCTGCCGGAATTCTCCCTCTTGGTGTGTACCTTGCAAATTCTGAGAGAAAAGGCATTAGAATTACTCCATAAAGCATTATTATGGATAAAAACATTATAAATAACAGTAAGAAAACATGATGCAAAATGGACGTATCAACTCCCCCAAGCTTAGACCTTGCTTGTCCTCAAGCGAAAACCGAAATCGAAAAGCATGTCCACATGCTTTGAGAGAGAAGTGTCGATAAAAACAAAATACAAACATAGAAGCATCATGTTGATTATTATAACAGCAACAAAATTAAACATAGAACTTTTATCATATACTTCTCATGAATAAGTAATAGTTCATCACACAATCGAAGTATAAAGCAAAAACTCTATTAGAAACCAACAAACTATGTTCTTAGTCAACCTTGCAACTACAATTCATTATCTTTTCAGGAAGGGTCACGTGTCGGAGCCTTTAGGCAAGTCCACATACTCAACCATCATATAGTCTTCTATGATTGCTAACACTCACCTCGTACCCATGAGCAAAACGTTTCAACCGGACACATAGGAAGATAGGAGCTTATAGTTTCGCCTCCCAACATACTCACCTCAAGGGTGATGTCAACAATAATAACTCATGATATCTATATTCAACTAGACATATGTGCCTAGATCTTTCCTCACCACATGATGCTTGCCAAAGGAGAAAAATAAAAGGAATAGAAGGAAAACTTTGACTCTTTGCATAAAAGTAAGTACATAAAAGTAAAAGATAGGCCCTTCACAGAGGGAAGCAGAGGTTGCCATGCGCTTATTTGTTTGTATGGTCAATACCTTAGTGCAAAAGAACGTCAAGTTGTATTGACCCTTAAGATGACAACCTTTATTATGCAGTCTGTCGCTTTTATTCTTTGTCATCCAAGTTCGTACAACGCTCAATTTTCTCTTACACTAAATGATCTCACACATTTAGAAGCAATTTTTATTGCCTTTTTGCACCGATGACAACTTACTTGAGGGATCTTGCTCAATCTCTAGGTAGGTATGGTGGACACTTGAAAATAAGATTTGGGTTTAAGGTTTTTGGATGCACAATCTCTACTTAGTGCGGAATTTTTGGCTAGCAAACATAGGGGGAAAGCACCACATGTTAAAGGATCTATGACAATATGACTTCGATGTGAATATAAACAAACATAAATCATTAAGTTGTCTCCCTTGTCCAACGTCAACAATTTTGGCATACAATATTTTGATGAGGGCTCACAATCACAAAAGATTTCTAGGATTGTATATTTATATGTGAATCTTCTCTTCCCTTATTAATTCTTTCATGAGTTGCATCATTGACTAATGCTATGTTTGTCGATCTATAATAAAATTTCCTACTTATACTTTTCCTTATGTGGTGTTATCACCTACCATAGGATTAGTATATGATCTCATTGATTTATTTCCTTTCTTCTATTTATTTCCTTTCTATTTTTCTTTCTTATTTCTTTTCTTTATTTGCAACATGAAAGTAAAGAAAGCAAAAACTCAAACTAACTTTATTATATAACTTGCACACGATTACAAGGATAGATCACTAAGCAAACTCTCAAATAAGAAAGGATCGAACTAAACTTTATTTCATCTAAAGCAAAAGATCGAACTAAGATAAGTAAAAGCAAAAAGATAGTGGGATGATACGATACCGGGGCACCTCCCCCAAACTTGGCGGAAGCCAAGGGGAGTGCCCATACCCGATACTCAATTCTCCTTTGGTGGTGAAGAAGATGGTGGTGGTGATGAAGCAATCCTATCCTTAAGGATCAAGAGGTTTTCCAACCGACGGATGACGCTTCGGAGATAGGTGATATGCTCTTGATCCAAAATATTTTTGCGAGAGAGATACTTATTTTGTATGCGAACTATTTCAATGACGCGAAAAGCTTCAATCTCAGCAGGAGTAAAGTGAGTAAGGTAGGGTTTAAGGATATCTTCCTCCTCCTCCTCGACCCGGAGTGCTTGTGCTGCCACCGGGGATGGATCTACGGTAGCTTCCTTGCCCTTTTCTCCCTTGACGGCGTCCGTAGGCTCCTCCCTCTTCGCCTCGATCTTCATCAGCCAAGCATCTTCTTCCATGTTGTTGGAGGAGCAGGAAGACATGATGCCTGGCTTGATAAATCTGACCGGAAACAGCAAGAAAAGAGAACAAAGGATTTCTCCGTGATATGGTGGTCAACAGGTTCGGGAAGTATATATAGATTTTTTTATCTTGGAGGACAAGTATACGGAAGAAAAACGGAGTACGGGAGGTGTCCCAGGTGGGCACAACCCACCTGGGCACGCCAGGCAAGCCTGGCGAGTCTTGTGCCCACCAGGGGACGCTTCCTGGTAGTTTTTTTATTTCCAAAATTCTAAAATATTCCAAAACTGATAAAAAATATTTTTGCGGATTTTTCGAAGTCCGTTTACTTACCGTATCATGTACCTCCTAATTTTCACGATTCTAGAGTGTTCCGGAAGGACTCTTTTATGTGTTCTTCCCGTGTCAAAGTTTAGATAATATTACTTTCAACATTGATAGGCGTACCTGAGATATAATGCTTTATTCGTTGCCCATTGACAACCTTCGGGTTAGTACCTTTGGAATTATTTAATTTGATGGCTCCAGACCGGTAAACCTCCTCGATGACATATGGGCCTTCCCATTTTGAGAGGAGCTTTCCTGCAAAAAATCTAAAACGAGAGTTGTACAAAAGAACATATTCTCCGACTTTAAACTCATGCTTTTGGATTCTTTTGTCATGCCATCTTTTAACTTTTTCTTTGAATAACTTTGCATTTTCATAAGCTTGGGTCCTCCACTCATCTAGAGAGCTAATATCAAATAACCTCTTTTCACCAGCAAGTAATCATAGTTGAGCTCTTTGACTGCCCAATATGCTTTATGTTCTAACTCAAGAGGCAAATGACAAGCTTTTCCATAAACCATTTTATATGGAGACATACCCATAGGATTCTTATATGCTGTTCTATAAGCCCAAAGTGCATCATCTAATTTCTTAGACCAATTCTTCCTAGACCTATTGACGGTCTTTTGCAAAATTAATTTTATTTCTCTATTGCCAAGTTCAACTTGACCACTAGACTGAGGATGATAAGGTGATGCAATTCTATGGTTAACATCATACTTGGCAAGCATTTTACGGAAAGCACCATGAATAAAGTGTGAACCACCATCGGTCATTAAATATCTAGGGACTCCAAACCTTGGGAAAATCACTTCCTTAAGCATTTTAATAGAGGTGTTGTGATCAGCACTACTAGTTGGAATAGCTTCTACCCATTTAGTAACATAATCAACATCAACCAAAATATGTGTATACCCATTAGAGGAAGGAAAAGGTCCCATGTAATCAAATCCCCAAACATCAAATGGTTCAATAGCAAGTGAATAATTCATAGGCATTTCTTGACGCTTACCGATATTACCTATTCTTTGACATTCATCACAAGATGAGACAAACTTACGGGCATCCTTGAAGAGAGTAGGCCAATAAAATCCAGATTGCAATACCTTGTGAGCAGTTATATCTCCAGCATGATGCTCTCCATAAGCTTCGGAGTGACATTTCTATAGGATTTGACCGTGTTCATGCTCAGGTACACAACATCTAATAATACCATCTACTCCTTCTTTATAAAGATGTGGGTCATCCAAAAGCAATGTCTTAAATCATAGAAGAATTTTTTATTTTGCTGGTATGTAAAGCTAGGTGGTAAATATTTAGCAACAATGTAATTAGCATAATCAGCATACCAAGGAGTACTATTAGCAACATTTACTGCAGCTAACTACTCACCAGGAAAACTATCATCAATAGGAAGTGGGTCATCAAGCAAATTTTCAAGCCTAGACAAGTTATCAGCTACGGGGTTCTCAGCTCCTTTTCTATCAATGATATGTAAATCAAATTCTTGTAACAAGAGAACCCAACGAATAAGTCTAGGTTTAGCATCTTTCTTTTCCATAATATATTTAATAGCAGCATGGTCTGTGTGAACAGTTACCTTGGAATCAACAATATAAGGTCTGGATTTATCACAAGCAAACACCACTGCTAAGAATTCTTTTTCAGTAGTAGCATAATTTCTTTGACCACTGTCTAGAGTTTTACTAGCGTAATGAATAACATTCAATTTCGTATCAACTCTTTGTCCTAGAAGAGCACCAACAGCATAATCACTAGCATCACACATAATTTCAAAAGGCAAATTCCAATCAGGTGGTTGAACAATAGGTGTATATATTAAGGCTTTCTTGAGTGTTTCAAAGGCTTCAAGACAATCATCATCAAAAAACAAAAGGAATATCTTTTTGCAAAAGATTAGTAAGAGGCCTAGAAATTTTAGAAAAGTCTTTGATAAATCTCCTATAGAAACCAGCATGACCTAGGAAACTACGAATACCTTTGATGTCCTCAGGACATGGTATTTTCTCAATGGCGTCAACCTTATCTTGATCCACTTCAATACCTCTTTCAGAAATTTTATGACCCAAGACAATGCCTTCATTAACCATAAAGTGGCACTTCTCCCAATTCAAGACAAGATTTGTTTGTTCACATCTTTGCAAAACTCGCTCAAGATTGCTTAAACAATCATCAAAAGACTTCCCATAAACATAAAAGTCATCCATGAAAACCTCAACAACCTTTTCACAAAAGTCAGAGAATATAACAGTCATACATCTTTGAAAGGTAGCAGGTGCATTACGTAAACCAAAAGGCATACGTCTATAAGCATAAGTTCAAAAGGGTCAAGTAAAAGTGGTCTTTTCTTGATCAGGTTAAGAAACAGGTATTTGTGAGAAGCCAGAGTATCCATCAAGGAAGCAAAAGTGTGTGTCCTTAGATAATCTTTCAAGCATTTTGTCAATAAAAGGCAAGGGGTAATGATCTTTTCTAGTTGCTTTATTTAATTTTCTAAAATCAATTACCATTCTATAGCCTGTAACAATTCTTTGTGGAATAAGTACATTCTTATCATTAGGAACAACAGTAATACCTCCTTTCTTAGGGACACAATGAACATGACTTACCCATCTACTATCAGCTATGGGATAGATTATACCTGCTTCTAGAAGTTTTAATATTTCCGTTCTTACCACTTGTTTCATCTTCGGATTTAACCGACGTTGGTGATCAACAACGGGTTTAGAATCAGGTTCCATATTAATTTTGTGCTGACATAGAGTGGGACTAATGCCCTTTAAATCATCAAGAGTATATCCAATAGCAGCTCGGTGCTTCCTTAGAACTTTCAATAATCTTTCTTCTTCATGTTCTGAAAGGTTAGCACCGATAATAACAGGATATATTTTCTTTTCATCAAGATAAGAATATTTCAAAGTGTCTGGCAATTGTTTTAATTCAAACACAGGATCACCTTTAGGTGGAGGAGGACCTCCAAGAGTTTCAATAGGCAAATTGTGTTTAAGTAGAGGACGTTGTTCAAAGAAAATCTTATCTATTTCATTTCTTTCATGCATATGCAAATCATTTTCATGGTCTAGCAGATATTGTTCTAAAGGATCAGTAGGTGGAACAGCAATAGAAGCAAGACCAATTAATTCATCTTTATTAGGCAATTATTTTTCATGAAGATTTCTACTAAACTTGGAAAAATTAAACTCATGAGACTCATCACCAAAGCTAACACCAACAGTTTGTTTCTTACAATCTATCTTAGCATTAACTGTATTCAAGAAAGGTCTACCAAAGATAATGGGACAGAAGTCATCTTGTGGGGAACCAAGAACAAGGAAATCAGTAGGGTATTTTATTTTCCCACACAAGACTTCAACATCTCTAACAATCCCAATTGGTGATATAGTGTCTCTATTAGCAAGTTTAATAGTAACATATATTTCTTCTATCTCAGCAGGTGCTATGTCTTTCATAATTTATTCATATAAAGTGTAAGGAATAGCACTCACACTAGCATCCATGTCACATGAACCATGATAAAAGTGATCTCCTATTTTAACTGAAATAACAGGCATGCCAACAATAGGTCTATGTTTATCTTTTTTATCAGGTTTAGCAATTCTAGCAGCTTCTTCACGGAAGTAAATAACATGCCCATCCATGTCTTCTTCCAAGAGATCTTTAACCATAGCAATGCTAGGTTCTACTTTAATCTGTTCATCAGGTTTAGGTGTTCTAATATAGCTTTTGTTAACCACAGTTGAAACTTTAGCATGTTCCTTTATCCTAACAGGGAAAGGTGGCTTCTCTATATAAGCAGAAGGAACAACTGGACCAACATTATAAAGTATAGTTTCTTCTTTAACTGGTACTAGTTCCTTAATTTCTTCTTTAATAGGTGGGTGATATTTAAACCACTTCTCCTTAGGGATTTCAACATGAGTAGCAAATGATTCACAAAAGGAGGCTACTATCTCAGAGTCAAGTCCATATTTAGTGCTAAACTTTTGAAAAGCATCGGTATCCATAAAAGATTTAACACAATCATACTTAAGTTTAATACCCGACTCTTTACCTTCGTCGAGTTCCCAATCTTCAGAGTTGCATTTAATTCTTTCCAAAAGATCCCACCGGAATTCAATAGTCTTATTCATAAAAGAACCGACACAAGAAGTATCAAGCATAGTTTGATCATTACGAGAAAGCCGAGCATAAAAGTTCCGGATAATAATTTCTCTTGAGAGCTCATGATTCGGTCATGAATATAACATTGACTTAAGCCTCCCCCAAGCTAGAGCGATACTTTCTCCTTCACGAGGCCAAAAATTATATATATAATTTCGATCACGATGAACTAGATGCATAGGATAAATTTTTTGGTGGAACTCCAATTTCAAACGATTCCAATTCCATGATCCAATATCATCGCATAGCCTATACCATGCCAATTCTTTTCCCTTCAAAGATAAAGGTAAACCTTTTTCATCACTTCATCCCTGGGTAAACCTGGAAGCTTAAACAATCCACAAATTTGTTC
The DNA here is from genome assembly GCF_002575655.3 of Aegilops tauschii subsp. strangulata. NCBI lineage: Eukaryota > Viridiplantae > Streptophyta > Magnoliopsida > Poales > Poaceae > Aegilops > Aegilops tauschii. Next base: position 120,521,777 of record NC_053040.3, read on the forward strand.
CACATATATCAAGTGCATATCAGGATGTTCGGTTCCATCTCCTGCATAAGGATTAGCTAGCAGTTGTTCTATCATACCCGAAGGAATATCATATTCAATATTTTCAGTAGGTGCAGTAGGTTGAGGGGTAGCTAATTGTAGTCCCGGACGAGGTGAAGATACCCCGGACAAACCCCTCAAAGGATTGTTTTCCATAGTAGCAAGTGACAATAAATTTCAGCACACTATATAAATGTTTCCTTACCAAATTCCGCTTACCAAAGGAGCTTCACTCCCCGGCAACGGCGCCAAAAAATAGCCTTGATGACCCACAAGTATAGGGGATCAATTGTAGCTCTTTTCGATAAGTAAGAGTGTCAAACCCAACGAGGAGCAGAAGGAAATGGAAAGTAGTTTTCAGTAAGGTAATGTCTGCAAGTGCTGAAATTGTAAGTAGCGGAGTAGTTTGATAGCAAGATAATTTGTAACGAGCAAGTAACGGTAGTAGTAACAAAAGTGCAGCAAGGTAGCCCAATCCTTTTGAGGCAAAGGACATGCCAAAAGGTCTCTTATGATAAGCAAAGCATTCTTGAGGGTACACCGGAATTTCATCTAGTCACTTTCATCATGTTGGTTTGATTTGTGTTCGCAACTTTAAAATTTTTGATATGTGGGTGGACCTGTGCTTAGGTGCTGTTCTTACTTGAACAAACCTCCTACTTATGATTAACCCTCCCGCAAGAATCCGCAACTACGAGAAAAGTATTAAGAATAAATTCTAACCATAGCATTAAACTTTTGGGTCCAATCGGTCCCTTACTAAATAGCGCATAAACTGGGGTTTAAGCTTCTGCCACTCTCGCAACCCACCATGTAACTGATACTCCACAATGCATTCCCTTAGGCCCAAATATGGTGAAGTGTCATGTAGTCGACGTTCACATGACACCACTAAGGGAATCACAACATACATACTATCAAAATATCGAACACATATCAAGTTCACATGATTACTTGCAACATGATTTCTCCCGTGACTTCAAGAACAAAAGTAACTACTCACAAATGATAAACATGTTCATGATAAGAGGAGTATTAAATAGAATAATGGACCTGAACATATAATCTTCCACCAAATAAACCACATAGTAATCAACTACAAGATGTAATCAACACTACTAGTCACTCACAAGCACCAATCTATAGTTCCGGTAACAAGATTGAACTTAAGAGATGAACTAGAGTTTGAGATGAGATGGTGTTGTTGAAGATGTTGATGGAGATTGCCCTCCCCAAGATGGGAGAGTTGTTGGTGATGATGATGACGATGATTTCCCCCTCCGGGAGGGAAGTTCCCCCGGCGGAATCGCTCCGCCGGAGGGCAAAACTGCTCCTGCCTAAGTCCCGCCTCGAGACGGCGGCGCTCCGTCCCAAAAGTCTCCTCCTTATTTTTTCTAGGTCAAAATGACTTATATACCAGAAGATGGGCACCGGAGGTGGGCCGAGGAGGCCACAACCCACCAGGGCGCGCCCAGGTGGTTTGTGCCCACCTGGTGGCCCCTCTCTGGTGGTTATTGGCTCCAGTAATTCTTAAATATTTCATAAAAAATCTCCGTGAAGTTTCAGCTTGTTTGGAGTTGTGCAGAATAGGTGGTCTGACGTAGCTTTTCCAGGTCCAGATTTCCAGCTGCCGGAATTCTCCCTCTTCGTGTGTACATTGCAAATTATGAGAGAAAAGGCATTAGAATTACTCCAAAAAGCATTATTATGGATAAAAATGTTATAAATAACAGTAAGAAAACATGATGCAAAATGGACATATCAATTAGCAGCAGCAATAGGAGCATATGGACAAAGACCGCACAACCACCATGTACTTTTTGTCGAAACAACATGTATACCTCCACCGAGGCATAAACCAGGACAACTTTTCGAGTGGTATTTCCTCTATAATAGTAGGTGATGTTGGACCAGCCGATGAACCCTAGCTACTGTACATGGGGAGTTGGGGAGTAGTCGCATAGAAGAAAACTCGCATGCAGCGAGCTGGGGAGAAGGACCAGTACAAGAAGTTATACCTCAGGTGGGCGAGATGTCGCTTAGGCGGGCGGGCGGGATCTGCCCACACGACGGCAGTGAACAAGGGCGCAGAGGACCTTCGTCCGCGCCAGTGTCGGTTCCGAGAGGATGGTGCGCATCGGCTTCCTCCATTGCCGATGGCGGCAACGTCAACGCTGCACCTCCTCACCTCCCACAGCGGACGGGATTCGGCCGGATTTGTGACCACTGGGGAGGAGAGAGATAGAGTGGACACTATCATCTTGTTTTGATATGGAGAGGGTGAGAGAGCGAGATGCGGAAACCCTATCAAACAAGAGGCTATATATACAATGGAGTAAAAAATCTCTCCATAGCAGTGGTTTTAAATAGAATACGCGTGTTCCCGGAAAAAAGAAACAAAAACGGGTGGACAATTTTTTTAACGTACCAAGAAAGAAAACTCGATCAAAAACACGCCCCCGCTTCCAGGTCGCGAGAGTCGTCGCGCACACACACATAGACATAGACATGCATATCTGTGTTTATGTAAAATTCCATCTCCATCTCCAATCATATTTGTCCAACTGGCACATTATTTACATTGTTAATTATATACACAACAATATTAACGTACATCATCTCTTGTTTGCGGGTGTCCGGACCGCTGCCACGCCCGCTCCTGACCAACCCGAACCCTCTTCATCACCCGCGCGTGCTTCCCGCCCGAAACGGTCAGTGCCGCGTTCATGCCCGGCCAGAGCGGACGCGACCTCTCACTAGCGCCGGCATTGAAGCGGCGCGCCGGTCGAGAGAGCTTCGCCCGCGCTGCTTCCCGATGCACGCGACTACTCTGCGTTCAAAGGTCGCAATAGCCGGCCATAACATGCATGTAAAAAGTTCTTGGGAGTCCGTGCTACAGATAGTTGTCCCCAACTCGTCAATCTCTTCCAGTAGTGCTAGTACTCCATGGCGCGATCCATCGACAAGCAGGCGGGAAAGTTATCGTATACTTGATTTGCGGTGAGTGGCATGCCGACAGACCATGTGGGGTGGAGGCGTGGAGGAGGTTGAGACACGAACGCGACAGACGTGATTTAAACGTTGGTTTTGCTCGATGGCGCGATCCAACGAAGCGAAACGTTGGTTTCTCTCCATTTCCATTTTTTCTCCGGAAAAACTGAAACTTTCCACTCCATTTGCATTCCTACTCCAAGGTTGCCCCGTTACAACATTCCATAAAATACAAAGGAAAACTAACGCGCATGATGATGCATCTCAATGATTCACAGATCATAGCCAATATTTACTTCACAACTAAAGACAAAAGTTGTGAGAGTGTGTACAAAAGAAAAACTACTGATCGGGTCACTACGAATTAAACCCTAAACCCTAAACATGATTTAATTTCCTGGCTAGGTAGAACCTATCGAAGGAAAGATGACTGGCACCCTCGGATCATACAATGCTTTTGTGCAGTTCCATTAAAATCGAGCTGAGCATCCCTGATGGCAAAGAGATTGAAGAAGTGTGAATAGAATAATAGTACTGGCACTAGTTCATGAGGCATAAAATCATCACAAATAGAAGCCGGTAGAAGTAGAGAAAGATTGACATGGAGATGGAGCTACGTGGGGAGCTGCGGCAGTGGAGCAAGCCGGCTCCAAAAGGAAGATGTACCTGGGACGTCGGGCTGTAGCTAGAGGGACGGTTGGGAGGCGGCATCAGCCCATACCGCGGGGACCCCCGATTGGGATGCACCGACTGTGGGTTTTCTACCTCGCCGATGTAGATCGCATCTACGCAGAACATCGTTCCCTTGCCCCAGTGGCGGGATCAGGCCGGATCAGTAACCAGCGGTGTGGCCACCGTCGTTCTATGTTTGTGAAGAGAGCAACCCAAGCAAGCAGGCTTGTAGCTTAGGCTCATGCTAGTGTATATATAGTGGTTTTCTTTTTCTCTCCATATCAACCATTTTATATCGCGTACGTATCATTGAAGAGTGAAATGATGGTTGCTTCTTCCGACTAACTTACTGTGTGATTTTACTGCTCCTTAGTGGCCCCTACACGTACTCCCCCTACGTGTATGACCGTTCCTGAGTCTCACTTGTACTTATCTCTATTTTCTTGCATGACACGTAGAAAGGATGCGCATAGAGGAATTTTGTTACTGCACGTTGTTACGTAGTACTACTAGTACGTACGCCCTCCTTCCGGTTCACTACTGGTACTTCCTCCGTCCTGGCTTATTGGTCCCCTTTGTACTCAATGCATGGGCTCGTTTTCCTCAAGAAATTGTCTTTACCAACGTATTAATATCGGGAATGCATGCGTGAGCAACGAATGATTAAACCTTGCATGCAACATTTTGACAAAGCATTGACTTATGAACATGTGAATGTGAGGGACTACAACCTCGTGCATGCATGCAACAGTCACACTTACACATGGATGCAAAAATGCGCGCGACGCCCTAATGCATGCATGTGCGAGCACAAGACGGAACACACACGATCACGCTCAAGTGCTCAACCTACACGTGCGTGCACACACATACTCAGCCAGGGTGAGCTAGTGACCGTATAAACACCGGAAAATGTATATATTGAGCGCAATGAGCGTATTATGAAGTCCACTGACCGTATTTTTACTAATATATAGTGACAGACAGTGTATTTATCTCGTTTGATTAAGCCATATTAACCGGAAAGGAGGCAGTATGGACTAGCGTTACTTTGCTGTGTCCCGTCAACTTGCCGAATGAGGAGAAGCTTGCAGGACGGGGGAAGCTTGCGCGCGGTGGCTCTCAGGACAACGAGAAACTTTTGACTAATGCAAGCTCTCCCTCGCTCAGGCGGTGGACGTGCAACAGTTAATTCGCTATCAGATTGCCAGAAGCATACATTGTACTAGTACCATTATTGTTCGACTTCCCGAAGAGGCGAACAGTCAAGCGCAAAGTTTACTAGTACTAGTACTACTACTATAGAGGTATGTACTTCTACTAGGAACTGGATGGAGGAGCGTCTGCACTCTTTTAAAATGTGATAAAGCAATCTTCAACACATTTGGTTCTCTTCGAGGGTTCTCGCATGTGATAATGGAAGTTGATTGCATGGAATACTCGCCACAATTCTCGCTTAATTCTGGCTCATATCGTGTTACAAATAGGAGCGCTCGGTAATATTTTTTCTTTTTTGTTACTCCCTCCATTCCTTTATACAAGGCCACTATGAAAAATACAATTTGCATCTATACAAGGCCACTAACTAATCGAGGCAGAAATTAATGATGTTTTCTCGTACTACCAACTGTTTTAATACTTGCATGCATGCAGTCATAATGACACTGTGCTACTTCCTTCTAATTCCTTCCTTGTATGCATGTGGGTGTATTAATGATCCCAGTTAACGAAAGAAAAGTTGACTTGCAAAGTAGTCATTAAATTTTACCTTGGTACCTGTAATTTGAGTTTGTGGCCTTGTATAAGGGAATGGAGGGATATTCAGCATGTAAACAGGTCAGCAAACCTTGCGGCGCATCTTTGTGCGAACCGTGCTTGCTGCACTTTGAATGTGACCGAGAGCTGGCTTTATGAAACACCTTGCTTCCTTCTTCTTTTTTTGCGGGGTAGCTCGCTTCCTAGTGACCAGTCTCTTGGCTGATCATCCTAAGAATGCTTATATATGAATAAAGCTCTCTCATTTACCCGCAAAAAAGATTAAGCCATATTAACCGGAAAGGAGGGAGTATGGACTAGCACTACTTTTTGGTGTGTCCCGTCAACTCGAAGAACGAGGAGAAGCTTGCAGGACAAGGTGAAGCTCGCTTATGCCCACTCCGTCTACCTCAAGCCTGGTGGCTCACAGGACGAGGAGAAGCTTTTGACTAATGCAACCTACCCTCGCCCAGGCGGTGGACATGCAACAGTTCATTCGGTGTCAGATTGCCAGAGGCATACACTGTAGTACCCAGCATGCGGAGTACCATCATTGTTCGACTTCACGAAGAGGCGAACAGCCAAGCACAAGGTTTAGTAGTACGAGTAGTACTACTACAAGAACCGCATGGTGGAGCGTCTGTACTTTTATTTTATTTTAATCTCTGATAAAGTACACAGTAGTATTAAAAACATCAAACATGTAATGATGATATCGATCAACCATGCTCGAATATATCTTGGCCTCTGTGCGAGCCCGTCTGTGTGTTCTCGCTCCTCGTCTCTCTCAAGGAACGGCGGGTTGGCCATTTTGCCGTCAATTGAGATCGGTTTGCTCACACTCCGGTTCCACATGTCAGTGATATGCCAAGAGGAAGCGCGTTGACCGACTGGCCATACACGTACTTGGTTTTGCACCTTCATACTACTCCTCACTCCGTCACAGTTTACAAGGCGTGCTTCCTTCTGATGCATTTCTCTCCATGCATTTCCATCACCAGAGAGACTTTAGACGTGTTTGGTTTAATGCTCAATTAATTAGGGTGTGGTAACCGCAATCAAGTCCACAATTTTCTCTCAATGTACTACGTGTGTACGCGGAGTGGACTAAGTGCATGCATGTGTGTACTCGGGGTGGAAGCACTGCATGCATGTGTGTACGCATTATTTCGTCTAGTAATAGACGCCGTGCTATAACTACCAATGCTATTTTTCAGGCCGATCGCTAGTCGCCTTGGTCCCAGAGATTGTTTTTTTGAAGCACGCTCTATAAACTGTGACGGAGGGAGTAGTATGAGCGGATTCAAAGAAGAGCATATTGATGGTTACTTCTTCCGAACAACTTACAATGGGAAAGGTGGGGCTTATGATTTGACTGCTCATTACTCACTATTAGTGCGGCGCAACTGCCGGGCCGAGTCTCCCATGCTATTGTGCACTACTCCCTCCATTCTTAAATATACTATGGAGTATTTGTCTTTATAGAGATTTCAATGAGTGACTACATACGAAGCAAAATGAGTAAATCTACACTCTAAAATATGTCCATTTGAAATTTGTAAAAAGATAAATATTTAGGAACGGAGGAAGTATAATTTTGTGCATGGCACATGGACCCGGATGCTGAAGAGGCTTCTGGCAATGCTATCAAGCTTCCAGCATTTGTTTACATAATTGACATACTATACAAATAATTTTCCAGCGACATGAAATTGTACAATGCTCTGAGCTTTCAGCTTTTGTTTCGTGTGTCTTGCCATCCATGCTCTTTCGGAAACAATAAAAAACTAACTTCCTTGCTAATGCATCTCAATGATTAGCAGATCAGAGCTAATATTTACATCACAACTGAAGACAAAGTTGTGAGAAGGTGTTAAATTAAAATTGATCCATGCTTTCATTGGCAGCAACGTCCCCCCAGCTCTGTCTAAATCAACAAGGCATGTTGAGAAAAAAGTAGTTGTCTGTAGCATGCAACATTCCGATCATTTTGTGCAGTTCCACTAAAATAGAGCTGAGCGTCCCTGTTCCAAAGATATTAAGTGTGATTGGAATAATAGAGGACTATTGATGAAACAATAAACACACAAATAGAAGCCGGTCACCTTTGCAGTCTCTCTTAAGACTAACTAGTTGACAAGATTAAGCAAATAGGTGGAGAAGATTAGGCTCGGAGTTGGATGAGGAGGATAGAGCAAAACCAATCTCCCTTTGTGCAGTCGCAGTGAAATGTAGAGACGTTGCCCGTGTGACATTTTAGTACAACTGCACAAAACACTCTTAAGAAAAAAGTGATTTGTGCAGTTCACCAAAAGGTCGCAATAGCAACGAGGTGAAATGGATAGCCTTGCTTGCAAAAAAGAGGTAGAAAGGAAACAATTACTGGCCAATAACAATTGATGATACATACGACGGCAAAAAAGAAGCATATTACTTGTCCTAAGGGAAGATAACAACACGGTTGTGTTTGTCTAAAACGGTGTGAGGACGAGATTGCAGTATGGAAAGTACGCCGGACGAGCTACGTTTTGGGTAAAGAACTATGGAAGATCCACATGCAAGATTTTCCACATGCAGTGATGTGGGAAGACGGGCAGTGGGGCAAGGCCGGAGGGTATACCTGGGGGTCGTCGGGATGTAACTAGGAGAGCGGCGGTGAGCAGGTAGCATAGGCCCTACCGCGCCGGAGCTTGGTTAGAGAGAACAGCGGGTACCGCAGATCAGGACGTGCTGCCTCGGCGCCGTCGAATGGAGAAACGATGCACATCCTCTCTTTCCGCCGGCGGATGGGATGCGGTTGGATCAGTGACCAACGATGAGAGAGAGAGAGGGGCCACCGCCGCCTTGTGTGAGATACTCTGAAGAGAGACAAACCGCGGCAGGCAGGCTTCATTGTATATAGTGGCGCGGACTACCTTTTTCTCCATAAAAATCATTTTATATTCTGTGTATGTGCCATTGAGCGATATAACTTTATTTAAAAATAATGCGCCAACGCATCAAGTCGAACTTTGTTTTGTGCACGCGTGGTACACGACCTCCGCAGGTAAACAACCGCTACACACATTCAAATTAGCATGTGGGCTGCCATTTCGTACAGAAATGATCTCCGCCGTGTACCCACAAGGGTGTGGCTGGGCACGAAGCGTGAGTACGTGCACCTATTCTCTTCGTGTACATATACCACCTACGTGGGGTTGTGTGAGAGAGATACAAACGTAGAAAGATATAGTGTGTGGGTTCGTCAGTGTTTTTTTGGGGGGCGGGGGGGGGGGTGAGAAATAGACAAGCAATATATGTGGATGATATTTCAATCAAAAATGTAACATATGCAATGTGTGTGAAATAGAGTCCTGGATATATCATATATAGAGAGGGGGCGATCCATGAGAAGAGAGTGGAGGTATCATCAGCTTGAGGTATCCATAGAATTGAAGAGAGGGATGCTGTGTGTGTGTGTGCGCGCGCGCGCAATCGATAAAAATTGCCATCGAATTTGTGTGTGCCCACGTCAAAGATATAGGGTGGCTGGCGTACTGGAACGTGAGAGGGGACAGGTGCAGTTTGTCTCTATGGCATGGATACCTACCTACAGCGCTCGACTATCGGTGTGTGGTGGGGGGTGGCGGGGAGACCTAATTAACTATAGATGTACAATGGCTAGTATATGTGTGGGGGAGGAGAGAGACCTACCTTATGTATTGAGGGAGATCGATCAGCTTCCATGCATATGTGTAGGAGAGGAATAAGGTTGGGAGAGAGACAGAGCTAGAGTGTCGGAGGGGTTGGTGGTGGAATTGCTTCTAACAAATGGTGGGAGAGGCTTGCTAGACAAACGAAGGGCACGCCTGCAATATCAATAAGAGAGGGGATGGCTACCTGTCTGTGCACGTGCGTGTGAGAGACGGGTCAGGAGGCATGCACGAATGATGAGCGGGGACGATATGGCTGTGGTAAGCAGACGTAACTACAGAGGAAGATCAATCGTACTTTTGTCAGAGAAAGGAGAGACATAACTTGTGAGGTACGTCGATCGATGGGTGGGGGAAAATAGTTAAAGTCTACCAAGGTATATGTAGGGAGATCGATCGGTATACATGCATGTATGTGTTAGAAGCAAATAAGGCTCGGGGAGAAGGATAGAGAGAGAGGGATGCGGCTAGGAGGTGGTGCGAGAGGCATACTATATCGAGGGGGAAGGAGTGTGCGAGTACGAGATTGATGAAAAGAGGGGTGGGAGTGAGGCATGGACGGTGAGAAGAGAAGAGGGAAAGCTTGTGTTTGTGGTAGGCACACCTGGCTAGAGAGGCATATCGATCGATGTGTGCCGTAAAGAAGGAGCTGGGGGGCCTACATACACCGTGGGTGAACGACCTAAAGTGAAAAGACGGATTTGCGCGATGGGGCTAGAGAATGCTGAGGGAGGGTGAGAGGGATGCGGGCGTGTGCATGCACGAGTGAAAGTTGGCACTAGCTACAAAGATAAGAGGATTGTGTGGGTGTAAAAGACGAGATCATAATTCATTATAAAAAGTGAATTTGGATATTTGAAGAATTTATCATAGTGTTTTAAACCGACGCGTGCGTGAATATATATAACGGTGATACACATGGTGTGGTTATGAACATGTTATACTACATATAATATATTTTATCTCCACTCTTATAAAAACAGAGTTGTTGATGATGGTGTGCCTGCCATCCTGCAACATAGGCCGTCCGATTTATATCTGACGGATAGGAAGGAAACTATGGCAATTTTGAAAAAAGATACCCATACCCCTCTCCACATTTGCAAATAAGGCCTCCCCTCGATCATCTTGATGTTCTGTGGAACGCATGGGCATCTTGCTAGTACTACATATAATATATTGAACATTGATTATAATTTGGGCTAATGTGTGGCTTTTGCAGCTCGGGGCTAAATACTTGTCATAATGTAGGGGGCGGGGCACTATACTTTCTGTGATAAACACGGTGTACGTATGGAACATGGTTTAGATTATGAATATCTAGTTAGTACATCAAATGTACTATTATTTGGAATCAACATCAAGTGTATTCAAAAAACTGAATTCGAGTTCATATAGTACACATAGTTCATATCTATCTCTATAGTAATCATGTGGTGTGTTGTTAAGGTAATACACGAATGATGGTTGAAGTTGGCAACAATCATGATTGTAGATTCTTATTCACATGGAGAAACGAATTCAAATTTAGTTCGAATTGCAGCGGTAGTATAGACATTTGGAATGCACTAAAATGTTGGTATGAGTAGGTTACATGCATTATACAACCAGCGAAAAAATTGAATTGGACATAACATGGATTCATAGCTTTGAATAGCATTTGTATAGTAACACGGGACAAGACTCTCTCTTTGTGTGGCGTGAATAGTTTTATTTTTTTGTTTTTTTCATTGAGGGAAGTACGAATTGATTTGGTACGTACAAGTACAATATTACTCGTTAGGCTTGTCCCTAAAATTCAACCCGCGCCTTGTTATATCCCAAAAATTCAGATATCGTGCTCCCAAAACTCGGGCCTTCACAACCCGCGCCTTGCTATCCCGAAATTACAACGCGCGTGAAAACTCCCTCCGGCTGCCAAATCGCGACACGCGAAATCCCCCTTCTAACCCTGAGCCGAAAGTGCCGCTAGTTCAAATCGGCGGGGGTACTTTTGTAACACACCCTACATTTTGGACAAGCGCGTCCCTAAGTCATGGTTCCCCCCTCCCAATGCCTCCTTTTCGCCATTCAAAATCGCAGGCCGCCATAACCTCTCCGCTCCTGCTGTGAAACCCCACCCTCCTTCGTCCGCCAGCTCACCGCTGCCTAGCCGGAGCCTCTTCCCCGACGATGTCGTCCACCGCAACAGCTCAACGTCCCTCATCCACCTCCCCGGATGAGGATCCGTCATCCATCTCGTCGTCCCGCCGGTTCAGTCCTCCCGTCCTCCACCTCCAAGGAGCTGCTCCGACGATCGCCTCGTCTATTGCGGCTGCTTCATCCCCACAGCGCCGCCTTAACCTGCTCCACCAAAACCACATCATCCTCACTGACTCCTCGGATGAAGCCGAGACCTACTCTGCGCCACCAAAGAGGTTGTACACTCATCGCATCGCACCTTCTCCTTAACTCGACCTCCCGGCGCTGACGGTGCTCCATCCCGCACCCCCATGGCGCGGCTACCTTGAAGCCGACGCCCCGGGCGACATCTCCACGGTGGCTCTCCCCCAGTGCGAGGCCCCTTCAGCGGCGGCGGCCATACTAGCCGGATATGCTGCTGCTGCTCCGGCTCTCGTTCGCTCGCTCGTGCTGCTGCTGCTGCTCCGGCACTCCCTCGCTCGCTCGTGCTGCTGCTCCAGCTCTAGCTCGCTCGCTCGCGCTGCTGCTGCTGCTCTCCCCCTCGCTCGTGTTGCTGCTTTGCTCCAATTTAGCTACACTTTAGTCGACTGAATCGACTTTTGGGTCAGTCGATTTTCAGGGAGTGGGGGGCTCACCAGAGTTAAGGAAGAACCACCCGCAGTGGGGAGGGGGGCTCGCCAGAGAGGTACCCCACTATCTATCTTAGGGTTCAGGGTGGGGGCGGTGGTCGCGGCGGTGGGGGCGCGGTGGTGGGGCGGTGGCGTGGGGATCGCCGGAGAAAAAGCTCGGCGCGGGGGAGGGGGAGGGGGCTAGAGGGCTGGCCGGGGCGGCAGCGGACCAGCGGTGGGGAGTGGTTTCGGGGCGGCGAGGCGGCACGGGAGCTCCGCCGGTGTGACACCCAAAATTTCATTTGGATTTTTCAAAAAATTTACTTGACTTGAGGGAGGTGATTTGAAGTTTTTCTTCAAAAGAACCCTCCCTTTCAAAATATTTTTTTATGGCAAGAGTTTTATTTGGATTCACCCAAGACTTGTTTTTGGTCTTGGAGGTTCTTGCTTTTTATTTTGGACTCAAGCCAAAATGCTTTTCACTTGGGAAAAATGTCTTTTGAAAATTTCTTTAAAATGCCCTATAGCTTTTGGAATGATCCTTTACCACTTTCAACAAATCTCTCTTGCCATGACCTTAGTACAAATCCACTCTCATAAACCTTCCTCATCTTTGGATCATGTTTTACTTCAAATCCAGCAAGTTGAACCTCTCCATATAAATTTTCCCATTTATTTCTTATTAATAACAATTTCTGCCATATATCTTGATCCTTGGAGGTTTACAAAGGAACTACTCCTTCTGCTTTGATTTTTGCCCCCAAATCTTTTTCCCTTCCTAGTCCTTTGAACCCTTAACCAAGATCCATGAAGATCCACTGGTCTCCAGTTCAAATTTTTCAAACTATACTTGCTGCAAGTTTGGACCAGATTTGCCAAATTTGATGAAATTCATTCAAATCCTTCTCCAAAAATTCTGAGTAAAATCAGGCAGCCTCTGGGTGCATTGAGTGGTCACCTCACCAAGCCCCAGCTCCAGGAAAAATTTTCTTCATACCTAATCATTTCATCGAACACCTTCAGAGCACTGTCAATATCAGGTTCAGTCAAATTCAGTTAACAGTGTCTGAACCACTGTCGTTTCTTCAGTGTCTGTTGTCGATCACACCAGTGCCCCGGCGTCGCCGTGTTTCCTGTCTCCTCCCCCTTGTCCTCTGCATCGCACGAGCACCTGGAAGCTTGCGGACGTCGGCGACGAGCAGCAGAAGGTGCGCCGCCCCGTGACCGACGCCAGCGGCGGCTTTGCGGCCGTCAGAAGAGTGGCGCAGCGCAGACGGCGCCGCTCAATCCACCGGAGGTCGCCGCGTGGCCTTCCACTCCCCAGTGCGCGCTGCCACCCTCGTCGTGAACCGCTGGGCGCGGAGCGCGCTCTCTGCCGCCGTCGTGCCAGTACGGCGACCCTGACGAGGACCGGCGCCATTACGCCATGCCCGACCGAGTTTAGCAGGGGAACGGGACCAGTAACTCCCACTGAAGCTGCCTGGCCACCTAAAACCCCTGCCAATCCACTGCCTCGCCGTAATTGCTCCCCGAAGATTCTCCGTTCACGGCCACCCCCTCGAGCCGCCTATAAATAGGGGCCCCGAGCTCCAGCTAGTACCCACACCACCTCTACACTCCACCAAGACCCCGCCTAGCCACTGGAAGAGCCCCGAGGGAGTCTCCTTCCTCAACTCCGGCCGCCGCGACCCGCCACGGGATCCAGCTCGATTCACTCCCGTGCGTGCACCTCTGCCCCCCATCTCTTGCCAGAAGCTCTCTAGTGCATCCCTCGTTCTGACCCGCGCTTCAATTCAAAGTTTGCAGCACACCACCGGAGTTCCCCACCATCGCCCGAGCCGCCGTCCGCCGGAGAAAGTGTCGCCGTCGACGTGGTGCTCCCCGATGCCCAAGTCCACCACCCACCGATGCCGAAGGACACGCTGATACTCTTGGTACACTCCGATCTCCCTGACTCGCCGTGGTTCGACGCCGGCGACCACCGTAGCCTTCGGGCGCCGGCGAGGTTTTTCAAACCTGACATGTGGACCCCCCACGTCAGCCTCTCTTCCTTCGCCCCCGAAGCGTTTTCTGTTGGCGCCTTCGGGCAGAGTACGTTTTCTCTGCGGGCTGGCGCGTTTCGATTCGAACCGTTTTCTGTTTTCTTAGTTAAACCCCTGGAACTTTTCTGTTTCATTACAGATGAGTCCCTGGACAGAAACCCTTATAAATTTTTAATAAAGAGTGATTTTTGAGTGATTCTTTTTCTGACAGTCTTATAATTTTGTCTAGTTTTTTATGGGATTTATTTGAAAAAAAATTGAGACAAATTTTATGCACGCGTTGGTTTTCATGTTAGTATGCATTTTTGCTATACCGTAGGTTCCGGAAGAGGTGACGGAGCCGCGAGCTTCGCCGAGCTAGACTCCGACTTCTCCGAACCAGGCAAGCATGTTTGAACCTTTGATATGATGGATGTTTTGCATGATTTCATGAAAGGTTGTGCAAGGCATATGAGTATCGGTGGGTACCTAGTTGCATGTGAGGCAACTACCCGGGTGTTCCTAAGTGCTGTGATTTCTGTTGAGAGATGGCCTAGTCATGTGGTGACATGAAGGACAGTAAGGTGGTACTATTGTAGCATGCCAGCCTTATGTCATCTGATAAATTCCGACGTTAACATAGACGGAGTCACGTTATAGTTCTTCCCCTTCCGTGCTACCACTTGTTTTCTGCCAGAATGCGGTTTAGTAAGTTAGTAACCTCTTTCCGTGTACACACCAAACAGAGGGGTCGGGATGATGGTTCCATGGCCCTGGATTAAAGCCAGTCATCCGGTCAGGGGGCATGGGTGTTTCCGGTTGGGACCGAGAGGGGGGCACCCCTTAGAGCGCGCGTATAGAAATTTTGATCCCATGCTACGCGAGGTTGTAGCCTCCCCATCTCAAGGTTTTCTTGAACGTTGCCGAGGGTGATTCCTGGCTTCGGAATGTTGAATGGGTGTGTACTGGTTAGACGTGTTTCTTCCAAAACACCGTAAACGGAACTAGTCCCCGTGACTACTGAAATCCGTTGGCTGTGGTTAAAGTACAAACTCTGCAGAGTCAAATCCTTCCGAGTCATCGTATCCATGGTCAAGTATAGTGATCAGTGTATCCTTATCTACGTCAAGCCCTCGTGGTTTATTCTTCTTTCCGGTAAGCGAGCATGAGTAGTAATCTGGGCTGAATGTTACTCCTGTGGATGGACTAACCCTGTTGTTTATCTCATGCCTGATTATTCTCTGGATATGATTTAAATTCTTGAGCTACTAAGATGTTAATTTATGAAGCCCTTTACGTGATGTCGCCCAGACGTCCGACTGTGGCATGTTTGTTATTTACTTTTGTATGAGCCCTTTATGTGATGTCGCTCAGACGTCCGACTGTGGCATGTTTGTTATTTACTTTTGTATGAGCCCTTTATGTGATGTCGCTCAGACGTTCGACTGTGGCATGTTGGTTATTTATTTTTGATGTAAGCCCTTTCTGCGATGTCGCTCAGACGTCCGACTGTGGCACGCACTATCTTTTATTTTCTATTATAAGCCCTTTATGTGGTGTCGCCCTGACGCCCGACTGCGGCATTGTTATTCTTGCATTTTCCTCTCGAGGAGTCATTCAGACCCTCGTTTGGCACCCAGTATTTAATTTGGGATTTCGGGAGGACTACTGCCCGACTTCTCTTTTTTTTCCCCATGCATTAGTGTCTTTATGTCTGAATGCACTTGTTAATCTGTTCATATGCTTCATGTTTACATTTGTTATATCTTATGTCCGAACTGTCTTGCGAGTACTTTCATAGTACTCACCTGGCTTGTTGATTTGGCCAGATGTTGACGAAGGCGATCTCTTGGATGAAGAGTTTGATAGTGCGTCCGACGCCTAGAGGAGTCCCAGTCAGTCCCGTGCGATCCTGGATATTGGTCACTTGTATTATATACGCTTCCGCCACCCGCAATAAGTCTCCTCGAGCCTCACTCCGACGCTCGAAGAGCTGTAGTTTTCAGGAGTCATATCACCCACTTCGCGGTGATATTTCCACCACCGTTGTTATCATGAGTTAGTAGTTATGCCACCCTATCCGCCGTTATGTTTTATCGGCATTCATGTAATAAATTGTTGAGCAGTCTCCGCTCAACCTTGTATTATATTCAGTACTCCTGGTATTTTTCTTCTGTGACCAAGATATTGTCTACCAGTGAGAAGGAATTCTTCTTTACTGGTCCGTTAAAGGGATTGGTCTCTCAATAAATATTTTATTGAAAAACCGGTCGTGACAGCCGGCCGCGGGCGGCGGGGGCGGGCGGTTCGGCCGGTGGTGGTTGGCGGCTCAGGGGGTGCAAGTTGAAGATGAACCGCAGGCCCTCCCTAAACAACATGTGAAGTGCCTCTCTGCTACCATTGCGTTCAGTTTCGATAGTAACATTCAAATTCCACGGTAAATTTCAGTTTCGACAGTTAAGTTCAGAGTCAACAGTTTTTACCTCATCTGTTGTAGTCCGGTGGTTTTTGGTGATGTAAATTTTACATCTATAAATTTTTGGTAATGTATTTTACATCATCTATTGGAGATGCTATTAGAATCCCACTTGAGATTAACGGTGTCTGTCTTGTGCTGCTTCAGCCTCGGCGTCTTATGGCTCGCCGGAGCTGCTCCAATGACGGAACTATCCATCACAACAGAGCAGTGCCCTGGACGCCGTCTACAGATTCCTCGGATCTTCCTCCACACCTCCTCTCGGGGATTTATCCCGCGGTATGACCCGGCCGGAAGAATGACCCAGCCGGACTTGGCGACTCACTAAGTGACCAGCCCGGATCTCTCCATTCACTGATGACCCGGTCGGGCCTGGTGACTCATTGGTGACCCGGCAGGAGGGTCAGAGGAGCGACAAGACCCGGTGGTCCAGAAGACGGTTCATGGAAGGCCGACTCATGTTACGTTAGGCCGGTTTAAGATGAAAGCATAAGGAATATTCCCTTACGAAGGAAGCAAGACTAGGACTCCACTTGTAATAGATAGTCTTAATCCTACTAGGATTCCACATGTAACCCACCCCTCCAACTTATATAAGGAGGGGCAGGGAACCCCAAGAGGGAGAGGTTTTCATAAGTTGAGACAGACAAATCAATAGCTCTCGAAATAGAGGTAGCGAAAGAGCACCCATGTAATCGTGAGCATCACCATGATCAATATCAGTGAAGCAGGATGTAGGCTTTTACCTCCACCGTGAGGGGCCGAACCTAGGTAAAACCTCGCGTCTCTCGTCCCACTCAACCCCTCTCAAGCTACCACATAGATGTGTTGGCCTCACGACTAAGTCCTCACACTAAGGACATCTGCCGTGACAAATCCACGACAGTTGGCGCCCACCGTGGGGCCTGCGCACGGTGGTGTTGAGTTCTTGGAGGGATCCTCCTTAGGGTGTCGAGAAGCTCGCGATTTGTCAGATGTATAAGAGCCTGCAAACTTCATTGTTTTGTGATTGGAGTCATGATTAACTTTGGAACGGCAGATACAAGATTTGAGTTCAAGTGATATTAGGGTTCGGTGTTGTGCGTCGCCGCCGATCTTCAAGACTGATCAGATCTTCTGTTGCTGCGGTCGTATTGCGCCGAGCAAGTCCGAGATGTGAGGGTTACATCGCGTGTAGCCGCCGCCCCGAAAATCACCAAAACCATCAGGAGTACAACATGTGGAGGCAATCTGGTTTATCGGTGCTACTAAACATACAACCGTCGAAATCCGAGGCGGTCCAGGGGGAGCGGCACGCTACACGAGATCACAAGGATATCAACTGAGGTCAGAGCATCTCTAGCAGGGCCCCCAATAGGCCCCCCAGGCGACTTTTTTGGCGCCAGCGCCGAAAAAACGCCCCAGTCGCGCCCCCAGGACGCTGAAATCCGCTAGTTCGGCCAATTTTTGGGCCCGGCGATCGCAGGCCGAACCCGACACACTGGGGGTGCTCGGGGGCTCCGGCACAAGGGAAAAGCACGTCTGGCCCATGCCGTCAGGCAAAAATCAAGTCTTTCTTCCAGATTCGCCTCCCACCCCCGCGCGCTCGGTCTCCAACCGGCTGTATCCCAGCGCCGCTCACCGCCCGCCACTGCTAGATAGCCCATCCCCGTCGGAAAAGAGCAGAGGTTTCGCCGAGGTAGCCTCTCCACCACCCGCTAGGCGATTTTTTCGGCGTTTTCGGCCGCGGAGGGGCGGTGTAGCGGCGGGTGCGCGCCCACCACGCGCACAAGGTGTTCGGCGATTTGCCTGCCTCGGTAATGGACTCGGACGACGAGGAAGCGCTCGCCGCGCTGCTGGAGGAGGAAGCCGAGGCCAACATCTAGGAAGAGGAACATCTCATGGTCCTCGTCAGCCTCGCCGCCCTGTTGGCGAGCAATGAAAAGCCGTGGCAAGGTGGCTTGGCACCAGAGCGGATGAAAGCAAAGAACCGGCATCGTCTCGAAGGCTACTGCATGCTCTACTCCGACTACTTCGCCGACGCTCCGCTGCACGGCGACAAAACATTTCGGCGCCGTTATCGGATGAGCCGAAAGCTCTTCCTCAAGATTGTGAATTCCATCCGGGAGTTCGACAACTACTTCAAGTGCAAGATGGATTGCACCGGAAAACTTGGATTCACCTCGATCCAGAAGTGCACGACAGCGATGAGGATGCTTGCATACAGAGCTCCCGGTGATTCATTCGACGACTATGGGTGTATGGCCGAGTCCACCACCATTGAGTGTTTCTACAAGTTCTGTCGGGCAGTGGTGGCAGTGTTTGGACTGCAATACTTGTGAACACCCAATGCGGAAGATACTGCTCAGATCCTAGCATAGAATGCAACAAGAGGATTTCCTGGGATGCTTGGAAGCATCGATTGCATGCATTGGAAATGGAAGAACTGCCCATTTCCTTGGCTGGGGATGTACAAAGGCGCCAAAGGCGGTTGTAGTATGGTACTTGAGGCGGTGGCCACACTGGACCTCTGGATTTGGCACTCTTTCTTTGGAATGCCAGGAACTCACAATGACATCAACGTGCTGCAGTGCTCCCCTGTCTTTGCCAAGCTTGTTGAAGGTCATTCTCCTCCGGTGAACTTCGAGGTCAACGGGCGGCACTACAACAAGGGGTACTACCTAGCTGATGGCATCTATCCGAGATGGTCTACATTTGTGAAGACTATCTCAAACGCTGTGCCAGGAGGCAAGAAGTCCCACTTTGCCAAGGTGCAGGAGGCTTGTAGGAAGGATGTCGAGCGGGCATTTGGTGTGCTCCAATCTCGATTTGCTGTTGTCCGGTACCCTGCTCAGACCCGACCGAAAGATCAAATGTGGGAGATCATGACTTGCTGTGTCATCTTGCACAACATAATCATTGAGAGCGAGCAGGAAGAGCCAGTGTTTGACACTGAACCATACTACAGGCAGGGTCCTCTAGCCGAAGTTGATCACCAGCTACCGGCAACCTGGACTGCCTACCTCAGTATGCGTCAGGAGATCTAAGACCCACGGGTGCATCATCAACTGCAGCAGGATCTGGTGGAGCACCTATTGAGGCTCAAGGGCGACGCCGGGCTCGACGTGTGATGAAATAAGAGTTTTTATTTGTTGAACTATATAATTTGTATTGAACTATTTGTTGTTGCACTATTTTGTTGAACTATTTGATTTTCTGTGATGAACTATGTGATAAAAAATATTTATGTTAAGAATTCAATGCCGAACCACGCCGAATATGGGCCGATTCTTGCCCATATGGGGCCTTTATTCGGCGAAAGTGGGCCGAAAACTGGGCCAATATCGGCGCCTGGGAGCGAAGGCTGGATGCCCAAACGCCCCCAGCGCCGATTGTACCGCCGACTCGCCCCCAGGCGGCGATTTTTATGCCTCCTGGGGGGGGGCAACGGCTGGAGATGCTCTCAGGTGTTACTATATCGAGATGGGTACATAGACGTTGTCCTGTGCGTCGGCGCTGCTCCTGCTTCTATTTCAAACTGGAACACGTGGGGTCGCGTCAAGTCTAAGGCAGCTGTTTGATTCTTCGGTCGTAATTCCAGATTTTACAGGTCATTGATTTTCTCTCAAGGAGACCAAAAATAAGTCATCAACTACTACACCATTATCCACTATGACGTGTGGAGGCACTAGTACAGAGTATTAGTCCGGCCTTTGTTTTTACCATTAGATGCCACGTCCACCGAGGCATATTACTGGTTGCAAAAGTTGCTATACATAGTAGAATAAACTGACCTAAGCCGGATTGGTCAGCATATTAAAAAAGGGGGGGAAGACCATGATTCGGACGTGGATTGATCCAACCGGCCATGACTCGGAAGTGGGGATGGGCGCGGCTCCATCGCTGTGGCCTCACCTCGCGAGCGCCTCTCCGCTGCTGCGACAAGCCTCTGCTACCCTGTATCTGACAGGGCTTCGTATGGTTTCCTCCGTCATCAAGCCGCCCCGGCCGACAAGTTGATTTTTCCACGGCGACCTACCGCCTAAGCCACCTGCTCCGAACCGCTGTCTCCGTTGCGCCACGACCTCGCCTTCGAGCCGGCTACCTCCTCCTCATGCTACTTCTGTCGTGGCCGCACTGAGTCGGCCAGGATGAACGGCTTTGATGTAGGGTGGAACCCTATGCGGCCGATCTTTCACGAAAGGAGCGGATCCCAACTAAGAACACGAGGGGAAACACACGGGAAAACACAAGAGAATCACTCAAACCTACAAGATACGGTCACACATATGCTAGATCCTCGAAACACGAGAGGAGATACAAGATCCACGATCAACAAAGGACGATACAAAGGTAACCGGTTCTTCTCCTAGAGGAGGTCTTGATGGGGCCACCCAAGAGGGGGTCTTGAATCCAAGGGGGATCTTCTCCGTGGAGGGGCCGCGGTCTCTCTCAAGGAGTAGATCCGTATGGATGAGCGAGGCTCTATCTCACAAATGAGCTATCACAATGCTAACCCTAGAAAGAGGGAGGAGGAGGAGGAGTATATATAGTCTAGGTGGGCGAAGGGGTACATGGGCCTCGGCCCTTTACTGTGCGTAGACAGACGGTGTCGGATGTCCGGGCGTCGGGCCGGATGTCCGGGCCTTCACAAGGAGCCGGATGTCCAGGCTGGGGGCCGGATGTCCGGGCTGGCGTGGTCGGCCTCAGTGCTCTCTGGGTAGACGGGGTCCGGATGTCCGGGCGAAGGGCCAGATGTCCGGGAGCTCAGGATAGGCCGGATGTCCGGGCTGAAGGGCCAGGTCTTCTGTTCTCTGGATAGGCCTGTCCGGATGTCCGGGAAGAAGGCCGGATTTCCGGGACGGAGGCCGGATGTCCGGGCCCTGTAGCCTTGGCCATTGGCTCCTTGTGACTGATGACACTTCCAGGGGCCGGATGTCCGGGACCATGGCTGGATGTCCGGGTCCTGGGAGCTGTTCTTGACTCCATCCGTTGGTTCTCTTCATCCATGAACTTGGCGGCTTGTCCGTCTTCACGTGCATCTTCGGGAGGGTCCTCTTGGCACCTGATCATGCACAACATCTCGGACTTAGGTAGTAGCCATGTCTCGAGTGGATCATATGTGATGTCACTAAGGAAGGAAGTCACCTCGTTCTCGAGAGGTCTAGCTCGTGCTCGTGTCATGGGTCCTCTTGGCTCTTGAAGAGATGATGGTAGGTCCATGGGGATGACCATAGGATGCTCTACATCATCTCCCCTCCCTTGGGAAAGATCCGACCTCGGATCGAAATCCTCATCACCATGGTACGGGGAGAGATCTTTGACGTTGAAGATGTCGCTCACGGAGTACTTGTCGCGTGGGATGTCGATCTTGTAGGCGTTGTTGTTGTAGCGTGCAAGCACCTTGAAGGCTCCATCGGCTCGTGGTAGAAGTTTGGACTTGCGTTCATTGGGGAAACGGTCCTTCCGAAGGTGTAGCCACACAAGATCGCCAATGTTGAATATCATGGGTTGCTTGTTGACGTTAAGCTTTGTCGCGAGTCATTGTACTTGGCGCTCAATGGTGTGCCTTGTATCTTCAGGCATCTTCTTGAGGTAGTTGACTCGGGCACTCGCGTCCATGTTGGTGCGCTCTTGTAGCGGTAGAGGAAGAATGTCCAATGGGGACAGCTGGTTGAAACCGTAGACGATCTCGAAGGGGGACTTGCCGGTAGTCGAATGTCTTGCACGGTTGTAGGCGTACTCGGCGATTGGTAGGCACTCCTCCCACTCCTTGATGTTCTTCTTTATCAACACACGTAATAGAGTGGAGAGCGTGCGGTTCGTCACCTCCGTTTGGCCGTCGGTTTGAGGATGGTATGCCGAAGAGAACAAGAGGTTGATTCTGAGCTTGGCTCATAAGGTCTTCCAAAAGAAACTCAAGAACTTGACGTTGCGGTCTGAGACAATCGTCTTTGGCACTCCATGTAGGCGCAAGATTTCTCTACAAAAAATATTTGCAACATGTGAAGCATCGTCTATCTTGTTGCATGGTATGAAATGTGCCATTTTAGAGAATCGGTCCACAACAACAAACACGGAATCCTTTCCATTTCTAGTTCTAGGCAAACCGAGTACAAAATCCATGCTAATATCTTCCCATGGTTGGTACGGAATTGGAAGCGGCATATAGAGTCCATGAGATTGAGCTTTAGACTTAGCTTTGCGACATGTGGAGCATCGGTTGGTGAAGCGGTTGACCTCGCGAAACATCTTGGGCCAAAAATAGTTCTTGGAGAGCGTAGCAAATGTCTTGTCGCATCCAAAGTGTCCCATTAGTCCTCCTCCATGAGATTCTTGCAAAAGCAACAAACAAAGAGAAGACTCGGGGATGCAAAGTTTGTTAGCTCTCATAAGATAATCATCTTTGATGTAATAGCATTCCCAAGATGTATGCGTCAAACACTTTGCATAAGGAATAGCAAAAGTAGGATCATGCGCATACAAGTCTTTTATGTGCTCAAAGCCAATGACATTCAATTCAAGTTGAGTAACAAGCATGCATATACGGGAAAGTGCATCCGCCACAACATTTTCCTTACCTTTAATATACTTGATGACATAAGGAAATGACTCAATAAACTCACTCCATTTAGCATGACGCTTATTAAACTTAGTTTGACCCTTAAGATATTTAAGCGTTTCATGGTCGGTATGGATGACAAATTCATGAGGGCAGAGATAATGTTCCCATTCGTGCAAAACTCTCACTAAAGCATAAAGCTCTTTGTCATAGATGGGGTAATTGAGTTGTGCTCTGGAAAGTTTCTCACTAAAGTATGCTATGGGGCGCTTCTCTTGCGTTAACACACCTCCTATGCCATTACCACTAGCATCACAATGAATCTCAAAGGGTTTGTCAAAGTTGGGTAAAGCAAGCACGAGAGCATGGGTAAGCAAATTCTTAAGCTCATTAAATGCACTATCTTGAGGTGGTCCCCGAACAAAGGGTGCATTCTTCTTGCTCAAAGCATGTAAAGGAGACGCAATAGTGATAAAGTCCTTCACAAATCAACGGTAGAAACCGGCTAAACCAAGGAAACTACACACTTGTTGCAAGTTGGTTGGTTGGGGCCAAGATTTAATAGCATTGATCTTAGATTCATCAACATGAACACCCTGAGAAGACACAACAAAACCCAAGAAAACAAGCTTATCAACACCAAAAAGGCATTTTTCCATATTAGCATAAAGGCGCTCTTTTTGGAGGGTTTGCAATACGGTTCTTAGATGGGTGACATGATCTTTGAGAGATTTGCTAAACACAAGAATATCATCAAAGTAGACCACAACAAATACACCAATACAAGGTCGAAGAACAAAATGCATAAGTCGCATGAAGGTACCGGGTGCTTCGAATAAACCCATTGGCATAACAAGCCATTCATATGAGCCAAACTTGGTCTTAAATGCGGTTTTCCATTCATCACCTTCTTGGATGCGTATTTGATAGTAGCCACTTTTAAGGTCAATTTTAGAGAAGATGGTCGCTCCACTAAGCTCATCAAGCATATCATCTAGGCGTGGAATAGGGTAACGATAACACACGGTAATAGCATTAATAGGACGACAATCGGAACACATGCGATACGTACCATCTTTCTTAGGAACAAGGATGACCAGGACATCACAAGGGCTCAAACTCTCTCATACATGGCCGTTGTCGATGAGTTGTTGTACTTGCCGTTGGATCTCCTTAGTGTCCTGGGGGTTGACGCGGTAGGTAGCCTTGTTTGGAAGTGGTGCTCTGGGGATGAGGTCGATGCGGTGCTCGATGCCTCTTAGAGGAGGTAGACCCGGAGGTAGCTTGTCGGGGAAAACATCTTGGAATTCCTACAATAGAGAAGATAACACTAAAGGTAGATTGTGAGAGGTGTTAGTTTTTGGTGCCTCGTCCTTGCACAAAAGGACATAGTGCATGACACTTGATGGGTTCTCACACACTTCTCTCATCTCACGTTTGGTAGCAAATAGGACTAAGTTCTTCTTGTCGCTCATCGTGGAGGCACTCAATTTGGTCTTGTGGCGCTCACTCTCTTTTTGGTGGTTCGCTCTTTCACTATTCTCTCCACGATGGGTGGCTTGCTTGTCGGCAATCACTTGGCTTGGAGACATAGGTCGTAGCACATACTCCTTTCCTTTCATCTTGGAAGTATAGTGATTTGTACGGCCGTTGTGGATGACACCTCGGTCAAATTGCCATGGCCGTCCAAGAAGGAGGTCGCAAACGGTCATCGGGATGACATCACACTCCAAAGTGTCTTCGTAAGCTCCGATCTTGAAGGAGACTTGTACCCTATGCTCGACTTGGATAGTGCCGCAGTCACTTAGCCATTGAACCTTGTAGGGGTGCGAGTGCTTCATCTTGACCAATTGGAGCTTGGTGCATAGTTCTTCACTTTCTAAGTTATGGCAACTCCCACCATCTATGATGACCTTGACGGACCTTCCAGTGATGCCGGCCTTGGTGTGGAAGATATGGCATCGTTGGTCTTCTTCTTGTTGATGTTGAAGAGTCAAGACCTTGGAGACAACGAGAGCGGGGCTCGAATCTTCGTCACAAAAGACTTCATCATCTTCATCGTCGTTCACTTGCCAGTGCATGGCCACTTGCTCAAGTGCTTCCATTTCTCCTTCACTCATGGAGTCATATGTTCCGTCGTCATTGAGGATCATGGTGCGCTTGTTTGTACACTCAAAGGACTTGTGGCCTCAGCCACCACATGTGAAGCATTTGAAGGAACTTGTACTTGATGGTCTCATCGGTTGGGGTAGATGATGATGAAGCTCTCGGCTTGACATTGCTTGTAGTAGGAAGACGACTTGAGGTTGTTGAAGTTTTCTTGTAACTTGACTTGTCGCCGTTGCTTGTAGGTGGCTTGGTTGAGGTCGAAGGTGTTGGAGTCGTTGAAGCATGATTGTTGGAGAAGCCGTAGGACTTGGATGAGAACTTGGCGTACTTGAAGTCATCTTGCACTTGGCGTTCCGCTTTGGTAGCTTGATGCACTAGCTCGATGAGGTTCGAGTATGGTTGGAAGTCGGCGATCTTCTTGATAGGATGATTGAGTCCATTCAAGAAACGTGCCATAGTTTGCTCATCATCTTCCGTGACATTGGCTCGTATCATGGAAATCTCCATTTCTTTGTAGTATTCTTCAACGCTCTTGGTTCCTTGCTTAAGTAGTTGAAGTTTCTTGAAGAGGTCGCGGTTGTAGTAGTTAGGCACGAAACATGCTCTCATGACATCCTTCATTTGCGCCAACATAGTGATGGGTGGTTCACCTCTTGCCGCTCGGCGCTCAATGACTTTTTCCCACCAAATGAGGACGTAGTCTTGAAACTCAAGGGATGCCATTGTGATCTTCTTCTCTTCTTCATAGTTGTGCAAGCGAAAGATCTTGTCGACCTTCAATGCCCATGATATGTACTCTTCGGGGTCATTGCTTCCGGTGAACTTGGGCATGGTGAACTTGAGCTTGCCGTAGCGTAGTTCTTCATGGTGTTGGTGTCGAAGATCATGATGCCCATGTCGTTGAGTATTGACAAACTCATGTTGCTCTTGGCGAGGAGGGTTGTCGACCCCATGTTGCTCTTGTCTTGGAGGATTTCCATTGTCTTCATGTTCTTGGTGAACTTGAGGTTCTTGTCGAGCTTGAGGAGGCACTTGTCGATCTTGATGAGGAGCTTGACGATGCACACGTGATTGGTAAATCGCTCTTGAACTTCATCACGAAGCGTTTCTTGATGCTTACGAGCTTGTCGGCCTCGCTTGGCTATGGCTCGACCTGAATCATGAAGGGCACATTGCGCCTCAAGTGCTTGAGCTTCACGTAGTTGTTGTTCTTGGCGTTGTGCCTCGGCATCTTGTGCATCTTGGTGTTGTCACACTCGTTCCTCTTCTTCTCGTTGGCGTTGATGTTGCCGTTCTTGTGCTTGCGCAAATGTAACCTTATTTTGACGGTGTCGATGTTCTTGCACGCGAGCTTGCTCTTGAGAGTCAGTGTCGTGTAGAGGATTGCAGTTGGCGTGATGGTCTTGGGCTCAACGAAGAGTGTTCAATGTCGGGGTACTTGAGCCAGAGATAGTGTCGTCGGAGTGTCGACTCGAACGGCTCCGTCTTGAGTAGGATGAAGTGGTAGAAGAGCGGTTGACCAACAAGGCACGAATCTCATCCATTCTTGCATTATTCTCTTGCTTTTGTTTGTCGAGCTTGTTGTCGAAGTAGTCTCTTGTACATTGCACGGAGAGTCACAAGTCCATGGCGAGGTTGTCGATGCGGTCGCTCATTGCTAGTTTCTCTTCATGCAAAGCTCATTGTGTACCAAAGAGGTGTAGCTTGGTGATGTAGTTGTTCGGATCGTCGTCTTGCTCAAGGAAGAGTGGGTTGGTAGAAGTACTTGGCCTATCCATCATTCCAAACAAAATATGTGAGTGGGAGAAAGAGAAGAACTTATACCAAATGTACCTTGATCGATGTTGAAGATGGATCAAATATCACTCTAATGTGTAACAAGGAAATACTTGTCGGTTTCTCACACCTACACAAGTAAAAGCTTATGGTGGAGCTTGGTTAGTATGGTGGCACAAAATTTGATGCAATTGTTAGTGAGACACAATAATGTTGGAAAAGATTCGCAAATTTGCAAATGCAACAAGTAGACCAATAGCAAGATATTGTACATGCTACCTCTTGAGCACTGCGTTGGTTTTCCCTTGAAGAGGAAAGGGTGATGCAGCAAAGTAGCGTAAGTATTTCCCTCAGTTTTTGAGAACCAAGGTATCAATCCAGTAGGAGGCCACGCACGAGTCCCTCGCACCTACACAAACAAATAAATCCTCGCAACCAACGCAATAAAGGGGTTGTCAATCCCTTCACGGTCACTTACGAGAGTGAGATCTGATAGATATGATAAGATAATATTTTTTGTATTTTTATGATAAAGATGCAAAGTAAAATAAAAGGCAATAAAAATAGCTAAGTGTTGGAAGATTAATACGATGGAAAATTGACCCGGGGGCCATAGGTTTCACTAGTGGCTTCTCTCATGAGCATAAGTATTACGGTGGGT
This sequence comes from Aegilops tauschii subsp. strangulata, assembly GCF_002575655.3. Classification (NCBI taxonomy): domain Eukaryota; kingdom Viridiplantae; phylum Streptophyta; class Magnoliopsida; order Poales; family Poaceae; genus Aegilops; species Aegilops tauschii. The sequence continues at coordinate 120,549,299 of NC_053040.3, forward strand.
GAACAAATTACTGTTGAGCTATTGATAGAATTGAGCATAGTTATGAGAATATCTAGGTATGATCATGTATATAGGCATCACGTCCAAGACAAGTAGACCGACTCCTGCCTGCATCTACTACTATTACTCCACACATCGACCGCTATCCAGCATGCATCTAGAGTATTAAGTTCATAAGAACAGAGTAACGCTTTAAGCAAGATGACATGATGTAGAGGGATAAACTCATGCAATATGATATAAACCCCATCTTATTATCCTCGATGGCAACAATACAATACGTGCCTTGCTGCCCCTACTGTCACTAGGAAAGGACACCGCAAGATTGAACCTAAAGCTAAGCAATTCTCCCATTGCAAGAAAGATCAATCTAGTAGGCCAAACCAAACTGATAATTCGAAGAGACTTGCAAAGATAACCAATCATACATAAAAGAATTCAGAGAAGATTCAAATATTGTTCATAGATAAACTTGATCATAAACCCACAATTCATCAGTGTCAACAAACACACCGCAAAAGAAGATTACATTGAATAGATCTCCACAAGAGAGTGGGAGAACATTGTATTGAGATCCAAAAAGAGAGAAGAAGCCATCTAGCTAATAACTATGGACCCGAAGGTCTGAGGTAAACTACTCACACATCATCGGAGAGGCTATGGTGTTGATGTAGAAGCCCTCCGTGATCGATGCCCCCTCCGGCGGAGCTCCGGAAAAGGCCCCAAGATGGGATCTCACGGGTACAAAAGGTTGCGGTGGTGGAATTAGGTTTTTGGCTCCGTATCTGATAGTTTGGGGGTACGTAGGTATATATAGGAGGAAGAAGTACATCGGTGGAGCAACGTGGGCCCCATGAGGGTGGAGGGCGCGCCTAGGGGGGTAGGCGCGCCCCCCTACCTCGTGCCTTCCTGGTTGATGTCTTGACGTAGGGTCCAAGTCCTCTGGATCACGTTCGTTCTGAAAATCACGTTCCCGAAGGTTTCATTCCGTTTGGACTCCGTTTGATATTCTTTTTCTGTGAAACTCTGAAATAGGCAAAAAAAACAGCAATTTTGGGCTGGGCCTCCGGTTAATAGGTTAGTCCCAAAAATAATATAAAAGTGCATAATAAAGCCCATTAATGTCCAAAAACAGAATATAATATAGCATGGAACAATAAAAAATTATAGATACGTTGGAGACGTATCAAGCATCCCCAAGCTTAATTCCTACTCGTCCTCGAGTAGGTAAATGATAAAAACAGAATTTTTGATGTGGAATGCTAGTTGGCATAATTTCAATGTAATTCTCTTAATTGTGGTATGAATATTCAGATCCGAGAGATTCAAGACAAAAGTTTAATATTGACAAAAAAATAATAATAGTTCAAGCATACTAACTAAGCAATTATGTCTTCTCAAAATAACATGGCCAAAGAAAGTTATCCCTACAAAATCATATAGTCTGGCTATGCTCTATCTTCACCACATAAAATATTTAAATCATGCACAACCCCGATGACAAGCCAAGCAATTGTTTCATACTTTTGGTGTTCTCAAACTTTTTCAATCTTCACGCAATACATGAGCATGAGCCATGGACATAGCACTATGTGTGGAATAGAATGATGGTTGTGGAGAAGACAAAAAAAGGAGAAGATAGTCTCACATAAAATAGGCGTATCAACGGGCTATGGAGATGCCCATTAATAGATATCAATGTGAGTGAGTAGGGATTTCCATGCAACGGATGCACTAGAGCTATAAATATATGAAAGCTCAACAAAAGAAACTAAGTGGGTGTGCATCCAACTCGCTTGCTCACGAAGACCTAGGGCATTTTGAGGAAGCCCATCATTGGAATATACAAGCCAAGTTCTATAATGAAAAATTCCCACTAGTATATGAAAGTGATATCATAGGAGACTCTCTATCATGAAGATCATGGTGCTACTTTGAAGCACAAGTGTGGTAAAAGGATAGTAACATTGTCCCTTCTCTCTTTTTCTCTCATCATTTTTTTATTTGGACCTTTTTATCTCTTTTTTATGGCCTCTTTTTTTTAGTCCGGAGTCTCATCCCGATTTGTGGGGGAATCATAGTCTCCATCATCCTTTCCTCACTTGGGACAATGCTCTAAAAATGATGATCATCACACTTTTATTTACTTACAACTCAACAATTACAACTCAATACTTAGAACAAAATATGACTCTATGTGAATGCCTCCGGCGGTATACCGGGATATGCAATGAATCAAGAGTGACATGTGTGGAAGAACTATGAACGGTGGCTTTGCCACAAATACAATGTCAACTACATGATCACGCAAAGCAATATGACAATGATGGAGCGTGTCATAATAAACTGAACGGTGGTAAGTTGCATGGCAATATATCTCGGAATGGCTATGGAAATGCGATGGTAGGTAGGTATGGTGGCTGTTTTGAGGAAGGTATATGGTGGGTGTATGATACCGGCGAAAAGTGCGCGGTATTAGAGAGGCTAGCAATGGTGGAAGGAAGAAAGTGTGTATAATCCATGGACTCAACGTTAGTCATAAAGAACTCATATACTTATTGTAAAAATCTACAAGTTATCAAAGCAAAGTATTACGTGCATGCTCCTAGGGGGCTAGATTGGTAGGAAAATACCATCGCTCGTCCCCGACCGCCACTCATAAGGAAGACAATCAATAAATAAATCATGCTCCGACTTCATCACATAACGGTTCACCATACGTGCATGCTACGGGAATCGCAAACTTTAACACAAGTATTTCTCAAATTCACAACTACTCAACTAGAATGACTCTAATATCACCATCTTCATATCTCAAAACAATTATCAAGTATCAAACTTCTCATAGTATTCAACACACTCATAAGATTTTTTTTACTAATCTTGAATGCCTAACATAATTAAAGCAAACTACCATGCTGTTTTGTAGGACTCTCAAAATAATCTAAGTGAAGCATGAGAGAACAAAAGTTTCTATAAAACAAATCCACCACCATGCTCTAAAAGATATAAGTGAAGCACTAGAGCAAAAACTATATAACTCAAAAGATATAAGTGAAGCACATAGAGTAAAAACTATATAACTCAAAAGATATAAGTGAAGCACATAGAGTATTCTAACAATTTCCAAATCATGTGTGTCTCTCTCAAAAGGTGTGTACATCAAGGATGATTGTGGCAAACTGACAAATAAAGACTCAAATAATACAAGACGCTCCAAGCAAAACACATATCATGTGGTGAATAAAAATATAGCTCCAAGTAAAGTTACCGATGGAAGTAGACGAAAGTGGGGATGCCTTCCGGGGCATCCCCGAGCTTTGGATTTTAGGTGTCCTTAGATTATATTGGGGTGCCATGGCATCCCCAAGCTTAGGCTCTTGCCACTCCTTGTTCCATAATCCATCAAATCTTTTAGCCAAACTTGAAAACTTCACAACACAAAACTTAACAGAAAATCTCGTGAGCTCCGTTAGCGAAAGAAAACAAAACACCACTTCAAGGTACTGTAATGAACTCATTCTTTATTTATATTGATCTTAAACCTACTGTATTCCAACTTCTCTATGGTTTATAAACTATTTTACTAGTCATAGGTTCATCAAAATAAGCAAACAACACACGAAAAACAGAATCTGTCAAAAACAGAACAGTCTGTAGTAATCTGTAACTAACGCAAACTTCTGGAACTCAAAAAATTCAGACAAAATAGGAAGACCTAGAAAATTTGTTTATCGATCAGCAGAAATTGGAATCAATATTTTATCACGTTCTGGTGATTTTTAACAATTATTTTCGTGAACAGAAAGCTTCTGGAATTTTCAGCAAGATCAAATAACTATCATCCAAGAAGATCCTATAGGTTTAACTTGGCACAAACACTAACTAAAACATAAAAACACATCTAACCAGAGGCTAGATCAAATATTTATTCCTAAACAGAAGCAAAAAGCAAAAAAACTAAAAATAAAATTGGGTTGCCTCCCAACAAGCGCTATCGTTTAACGCCCCTAGCTAGGCATAATAGCAAGGATAGATCTAGGTATTGCCATCTTTAGTAGGCAATCCATAAGTGGCTCTCATAATAGATTCATAAGGTAATTTTATTTTCTTTCTAGGAAAGTGTTCCATGCCTTTCCTTAACGGAAATTGGAATCTAATATCTCCTTCCTTCATATCATTAATTGCACCGATCGTTTTAAGGAAAGGTCTACCAAGAATAATAAGACATGAAGGATTGCAATCTATATCAAGAACAATAAAATCTATGGGTACATAATTCCTATTTGCAACAATAAGAACATCATTGATTCTTCCCATAGGTTTCTTAATGGTGGAATCCGCAAGGTGCAAGTTTAAAGAGCAATCATCAAAATCACGGAAACCTAGTAAATCGCACAAAGTTTTTGGAATCGTGGAAACACTAGCACCCAAATCACACAAAGCATAGCATTCATGATATTTAATTTTAATTTTAATAGTAGGTTGCCACTCATCATAAAGTTTTCTAGGAATAGAAACTTCCAACTCAAGTTTTTCTTCATAAGATTGCATCAAAGCATCAACGATATGTTTAGTAAAAGCTTTATGTTGACTATAACCATGTGGAGAATTTAGCACGGATTGCAACAAGGAAATACCATCTATCAAAGAGCAATTATCATAATTAAATTCCTTGAAATCCAAAATAGTGGGTTCATTAATATCTAGAGTTTTGATCTCTTCAATCCCACTTTTACCAATTTTAGCATCAAGATCTAAAGACTCCGAATTTTTGGAATGCCTTCTAGGTAAAGGTGGTTCATATTCAGTCCCATCATTATCAAGATTCATATTGCAAAACAAAGATTTAATAGGGGACACATCAATAACTTTTAGATCTTCATTTTTATTTTCATAGAAACTAGAAGAACACGCTTTCACAAAACAATCTTTCTTAGCACGCATCCTAGCAGTTCTTTCTTTGCACTCATCAATGGAAATTCTCATGGCTTTGAGAGACTCATTGATATCATGCTTAGGAGGAATAGATCTCAGTTTCAAGGAATCAACATCAAGAGAAATTCTATCAACGTTCTTAGTCAATTCATCAACTTTAAGCAATTTTTCTTCAAGCAAAGCATTGAAATTCTTTTGTGAATTCATAAATTCTTTAACACTAGTCTCAAATTCAGAAGGCATCTTATTAAAATTTCCATAAGAATTGTTGTAGGAATTACCATAATTATTAGAGGAATTACTAGGATACGGCCTAGGATTAAAGTTTCCTCTATACGCGTTGTTACCAAAATTATTCCTACCAACAAAATTCACATCCATAGATTCATCATTATTCTCAATCAAAGTAGACAAAGGCATATCATTAGGATCAGAAGAAACACTTTTAGTAGCAAATAATTTCATAAGTTCATCCATCTTTCCATTCAAAACATTAATTTCTTCTATCGCATGTACGTTTTTATTAGTGGATCTTTCGGTGTGCCATTGAGAATAATTAACCATAATATTATCTAGGAGTTTAGTAGCTTCTCCTAAAGTGATTTCCATAAAAGTGCCTCCCGCGGCCGAATCTAAAAGATTTCTAGAAGCAAAATTCAATCCGGCATAAATTTTTTGTATAATCATCCAAAGATTCAAACCATGTGTAGGGCAATTACGTATCATTAATTTCATTCTCTCCCAAGATTGTGCAACATTTTCATGATCAAGTTGTTTAAAATTCATAATATCGTTTCTAAGAGAGATGATTTTAGCGGGAGGAAAATACTTAGAGATAAAAGCATCTTTGCACTTATTCCATGAATCAATACTATTTTTAGGCAAAGACAAAAACCAAGCTTTAGCACAATCTCTAAGCGAAAAAGGAAATATCTTCAATTTAACAATATCATTGTCCACAACTTTCTTCTTTTCCATATCACACAAATCAACGAAGCTATTTAGATGAGTAGCTGCTTCTTCACTAGGAAGGTCGGCGAATTGATCTTTCATGACAAGATTCAACAAAGCAGCATTAATTTCACAAGATTCAGTATCGGTAAGAGGAGCAATCGGAGGGCTAAGGAAATCATTGTTGTTGGTATTGGTAAAGTCACACAATTTAGTATTAACTTGAACCATCGTGACAAGCAAGCAATCCAACACACGAGCAAACAAGAAGCGAGCGAAAAAAAGACGAATGGAAAAGAGAGGGCGAATAAAACGGCAAGGGTGAAGTGGGGGAGAGGAAAACGACAGACAAATGGCAAATAATGTAATGCGGGAGATAAGGGTTTGTAATGGGTACTTGGTATGTTGACTTTTGCGTAGACTCCCGGGCAACGGCGCCAGAAATCCTTCTTGCTACCTCTTGAGCACTACGTTGGTTTTCCCTTGAAGAGGAAAGGGTGATGCAGCAAAGTAGCGTAAGTATTTCCCTCAGTTTTTGAGAACCAAGGTATCAATCCAGTAGGAGGCCACGCACGAGTCCCTCGCACCTACACAAACAAATAAATCCTCGCAACCAACGCAATAAAGGGGTTGTCAATTCCTTCACGGTCACTTACGAGAGTGAGATCCGATAGATATGATAAGATAATATTTTTGGTATTTTTATGATAAAGATGCAAAGTAAAATAAAAGGCAATAAAAATAGCTAAGTGTTGGAAGATTAATATGATGGAAAATAGACCCGGGGGCCATAGGTTTCACTAGTGGCTTCTCTCATGAGCATAAGTATTACGGTGGGTGAACAAATTACTGTTGAGCAATTGATAGAATTGAGCATAGTTATGAGAATATCTAGGTATGATCATGTATATAGGCATCACGTCCAAGACAAGTAGACCGACTCCTGCCTGCATCTACTACTATTACTCCACACATCGACCGCTATCTAGCATGCATCTAGAGTATTAAGTTCATAAGAATAGAGTAACGCTTTAAGCAAGATGACATGATGTAGAGGGATAAACTCATGCAATATGATATAAACCCCATCTTGTTATCCTCGATGGCAACAATACAATACGTGCCTTGCTGCCCCTACTATCACTAGGAAAGGACACCGCAAGATTGAACCCAAAGCTAAGCACTTCTCCCATTGCAAGAAAGATCAATCTAGCAGGCCAAACCAAACTGATAATTCGAAGAGACTTGCACAGATAACCAATCATACATAAAAGAATTCAGAGAAGATCCAAATATTGTTGATAGATAAACTTGATCATAAACCCACAATTCATCAGTCTCAACAAACACACCGCAAAATAAGATTACATGGAATAGATCTCCACAAGAGAGGGGGAGAACATTGTATTGAGATCCAAAAAGAGATAAGAAGCCATCTAGCTAATAACTATGGACCCGAAGGTCTGAGGTAAACTACTCACACATCATCGGAGAGGCTATGGTGTTGATGTAGAAGCCCTCCGTGATCGATGCCCCCTCCGGCGGAGCTCCGGAAAAGGCCCCAAGATGGGATCTCACGGGTACAGAAGGTTGCGGCGGTGGAATTAGGTTTTTGGCTCTGTATCTGGTAGTTTGGGGATACGTAGGTATATATAGGAGGAAGAAGTAGGTCGGTGGAGCAACGTGGGCCCCACGAGGTTGGAGGGCGCGCCCAGGGGGTAGGCGCACCCCCTACCTCGTGCCTTCTTGGTTGATGTCTTGACGTAGGGTCCAAGTCCTCTGGATCACGTTCGTTCCGAAAATCACGTTCCCGAAGGTTTCATTCCGTTTGGACTCCGTTTGATATTCTTTTTCTGCGAAACTCTGAAATAGGCAAAAAAACAACAATTCTAGGCTAGGCCTCCGGTTAATAGGTTAGTTCCAAAAATAATATAAAAGTGTATAATAGCCCTTTAATGTCCAAAAATAGAATATAATATAGCATGGAACAATCAAAAATTATAGATACGTTGGAGACGTATCAGTACACGGAAACGCACACGCAAATAGATAAGTGGGGTCGTGCAACCAAGGAATGAGCCAAAATGTGGAATCCATGAAAATGCTCTTGTTGCACAACACTAGAGAGACGCTAGCACAATTGCACAATAGGCGGATATGAAATTTGTGCACAAACTACTAAGCAAAAATGCAATGACTTCTATCCCAATTATGCTATATGTATGTTATTCCGATGATATGATCCAAGATGATCGAGTGTGACAATCTTGATGTTGTATGATGCTATGGTTCTTGCTTATAAGCTCTTTGCTTATCTTTCCTTTTTGCTTAAAAGCTTGTTTGGCTCTTTGTCATTTGAGCTCTTTTCTCATACAATGCTTCACGAACCAAGATAGCAATTGTGTATGCGAGGACAACCTTGTGACACAAGAGATGATACCAAGATATGCACCGCGATGGTATGGTATGTATGCTATAGGAAGTATGATCACTAAGGTGCACAAGTCACGTTGTCAGCAATACTCAAAGGCTAGTCTTGATGGGTAAGCTACGCAAAATGGGCTATGGGGTTATCAATGCAATTGCAAGAATGTAGAATGATATCACGATACCAAGATGAGGTTACCGTTCGTGGTATGGTGCCAAAATGGTGGAGTTGTCAGTGTTGATGACGAATCCATGGCAAAGATGAGCGGCGGCAATGTTGTTGTCGAACCATACCTAAATAGCCAAAACACAATAGGAAACGGGAACCGCAACTCAAATTCTCAAAGCAAAACGTGTCAAAATTGTCGGAGTTGGTAGCAGGAAAACTATGGTGGTGCTATGCGGAAGTGGTGTTGTTATGCGGGAGTGATGGTGGTATGCGGAAGTGGATGTGGGCACCAGATCAAAATTTGGTGAAAGTTAGGCGGAAAAAGAAGCGGTGGATGGAAGTGATGCTGTCAGGGGCCAAATGTCCAGGCTTGCGGCCCGGATGTCCGGGTTGTCGGGCGGGATGTCCGGGCTCTGGATCCATGGACGAACTCGAAGAACTCCATGAGGAAGAGGCAAATCGGGGCAAAATTCGTAAGATTTTGTGGATGGAAATTGGGGGATAGATGGAGGAAAGCTAGATCTACCTGGAACACACGAAATCCGCGGATGAAATCCAACAAAACTTCATCACAAAAAAATTGGGGGCTATTTATGTGGGGAATTTTCAAATTAGGAACAAAATCAACAAAACTAGGCTAGAAAACAAAGAGGGGGGCTCCGAAATCGTGGTCAACGTGGCTCATGATACCAAGATGATGTAGGGTGGAACCCTATGCAGCCGATCTTTCACGAAAGTAGCGGATCCCAACTAAGAACACAAAGAACACGAGGGGAAACACATGGGAAAACACAAGAGAATCACTCAAACCAACAAGATATGGTGACACATATGCTAGATCCTCGAAACACGAGAGGGGATACAAGATCCACGATCAACAAAGGACGATACAAAGGTAACCGGTTCTTCTCCTAGAGGAGGTCTTGATGGGGCCACCCAAGAGGGGATCTTGAATCCAAGGGGAATCTTCTCCGTGGAGGGGCCGCAGTCTCTCTCAAGGAGTAGATCCGTATGGATGAGCGAGGCTCTATCTCACAAATGAGCTATCACAACGCTAACCCTAGAAAGAGGGAGGAGGAGGAGTATATATAGTCTAGGTGGGCGAAGGGGTACATGGGCCTCGGCCCTTTACTGTGCATAGACTAATGGGGCCGGATGTTCGGGCGTCGGGCCGGATGTCCGGGCCTTCACGAGGAGCCGGATGTCCAGGCTAGCGTGGTCGGCCTCGGTGCTCTCTGGATAGATGGGGTCCGGATGTCCGGGCGAAGGGTCGGATGTCCGGGAGCTCGAGACAGGCCGGATGTCCGAGCTGAAGGGCCAGGTCTTCTGTTCTCTAGATAGGCCTGTCCGGATGTCCGGGAAGAAGCCCGGATTTCCGGGACGGAGGCCGGATGTCCGGGCTGGTCGCCGGATGTCCGGGCCCTGTAGACTTGGCCGCTGGCTCCTTGTGGTCGATGACACTTCTAGGGGCCTGATGTCTGGGACCATGGCCGGATGTCCGGGTCCTGGGAGCTGTTCTTGACTCCATCCGTTGGTTCTCTTCATCCATGAACTTGGCGGCTTGTCAGTCTTCACGTGCATCTTTGGGAGGGTCCTCTTGACACCTAATCATGCACAACGTCTCGGACTTAGGTAGTAGCCATGTCTCGAGTGGATCATATGTGATGTCACTAAGGAAGGAAGTCACCTCGTTCTCGAGAGCTCTAGCTCGTGCTCGTGTCATGGGTTCTCTTGGCTCTTGATGAGACAATGGTAGGTCCATGGGGATGACCATAGGATGCTCCACATCAGGCTTGCTGTCCTCTCCGCTTCCGCCGTGGTGAGGCACTGATCCACGCTGTAAAGTTGCTGTCAGCGAGCCGTCGTCCCGCATTGAGTCGCCGTCTGCCTTCGGGTCGACTCGCCTCCACCTCGGGACGCGTCGCGCCTCGCCAGTTTTGCTCCTGCCAAAGGCCGCTGCATCCCGGCCTCACCCGCTCTGTTGCCACGGCCCTGCGGCCGCCTAAGTCGCTGTCCGTGGCCGTGCTAAAGGCACCTCGCGGAGAACCGCCAGTGGAGAGTCGTCCTGTTGAGCTGCCCGGTGCCTCTGCTGCCGTCTCACCCTTGTTGAACCACCCTTTGAGCCGCCCTCGATTCATCTTTGAGCTGCCCCCACTGCGCAGGCTTCGGATTGCTTGCCGTTCCTGACTGCTGGCTTGCCATGTTCTTTTTGGATATATCCTGTGGGTGAGTTGATTGGCCAACGAAGCTGAAGAAAGGTAAAAAATGAATGAAGGAGATTAGGGTACAGTTTCAATTGAATGAAGAAGCCGTCGTGAAGTGGGATTTATCTGTAAGGCCAACCTAATCATGAGAAGATCTACTCTGTTCAACAAGTGGTTCAATCACTGTTGAAATTACTGAAAAGTGGTCTACGGATGTGACAAACAGATCATCTATCATCCGGACAAATTAGGTGAATTTTGTCCAATCAATTGTTATTGATATGTTTTTATTCTTTAAATAACTTTTATTCCAGCTTGCGATATTGTTTATGCAGGAAAATTGTTCACTGCAAGAGTGATGGTCGTATCATTGATATATAGCTCATGCTACCATTTTGAGGCGCTCGCGTCTGACCATGCCATAATGCTCAATGAATATATGTGCAAGCTGCAGCCTCTGCGGCTAAGTTTATATCAACACGATGCAATTGACTCGCCCATCCGCACCGGCTTAAATGCCACGGCCGGCTCATCTGTCCGTGCCTGTGGCCGACTCGCCCGCGTCTATGCTATCTCTGATGACGCAGTCGTCTTTACCATCCGCCTCCGCGGTCTGGTCCACATGAGTACACTGGAGCTGCACCTGTGCATGAGCTGTTTAAGTAAGCGCATGCAAGTTGATGCTCTTACAGCCCGGTATAATTCCAACAAGCCTGGAGCAAATCATAATATGTTATCAGAATCCGCCTACACCGGATGGTTCAATGGATAGGCACGCAAAGTCGCCACCACTGTGGTGTGTTTAAATTCAACAACCAGCTGGGATGAACCGCTGGCCGGATTACTGACACAAATCATATGGGGTCATTTATAACCCGCCACGGTTGACCTCAAGTTTCCGCGGATTCACATCACGTTATCAACGCCAAGGATATACAATGAGTGTTGCGAAAATCATTAACTCGCCACCTTGCTTGCAGCTTCAACATATGATAGCGTTCTGCTGTTCAGCTATATGCTGGTTTATATCACGGCCAAGTATGAAGAATCTCAAGCCAACTCCTCGAGTCGTCTTGAGACTCGGGGGCTACGATGACATGACTTACCAAATATTGTGAGATTCAAGAACCCCGGGTCATTGGAGGGAAAGATAACCCGGTCCCGGAGGCTACTGACATATTGTTGAAAATTAAAAGGCCGTCAGAAAATTTGCGGTTTAAAATAAAGGATTCCGGTTTAAAATCTGGCTCAAGGGAAATTTGTCTCTCACAAAGGATGCCAAAGAGAACTTGCTGCCATGATGCGCGGTTCAAATATGGGTATCCTGCCTTATTGGCTTATCACATTATTGGTCACTTGGGGGCTTCCTGCTCACTGAGCATAGCTGTGACTACCCTCTTGATCCGGCTTGCATGCCTTGTTACAAATAACACGGGGGCTTCCTGCTCACTGAGCATAGCTGTGACTCCCCTTTGATCCGGCTTATACGCCTTGTTACAAATAACATGGGGGCTTCCTGCTCATTGAGCAGAGCTATGACTACCCTACTGATCTGTAGCGACCAGACCTCAAACAGTCTAGTCTCTGTGCATCAGTGTCATCCCTGGACCGGTAATGCTGACACGCACAGTACTTGAAGGATTTATAACAGAGTAGCAATCACACACTTATTACATCGAATAGTCTCAAGAGAGAACTTATTACAATAAATATGGCTTAAGGCCAACTAAAAACGATAACAGCGGAAGGCTTGGAAGATAAAGCGAGTCCATCAACTCCAACGGCATCACTGAGTATAAGACCATGACCTATGACACCTTACTCGTCGTCTGAAAAGTCTGCAACATGAACGTTGCAGCCCGAAAACTGGTCAGCACATGGAATATGCTGGCAAGGTAACACATAGAGAGTAATGAACAGAATAATGCTATCACTACATGCATATTTGGCTGGTGGAAAGCTCTATGGTTAAAGTTTTGCGAAAAGCCAATTTTTCCCTACAACAAAGGAATAAATTTTATTTAACTATCATGGTGGTTGTTAAACATTGAGAAGGTACCTAAAACTCAATCCCAATTAAGAACGTGATTAACCCAATCAAATTAAATTAAGTAACATGATGATGAGATTCACATGATAATCCAAGAACTAGGTACTCAAGATGTCCATAACCAGGGACACGGCTAACCATGATTAGTTTGTACACTCTGCAGAGGTTTGTGCACTTTTCCCCACAAGACTCGATCGCCTCCGTTTGATTTCTCACACTACATGGTGTTTGAGAAACGGATGACCGAGACACAGTCTTTCAGAAACAATACTCTTTACTCCGGGTGGACAGTTACACCTACTTTCCCCTACATCTGCTAGCCCACCTCTTCAAGAGGTCATGTAACCTACTCAACTATGCTAGAGCCCATAATAGCTTGTGGTTGCACACGGAAGTTTCTAGCATGAATAATCTCATGATCCCTTTGAGTCTGGGTGGCGGTCCATAGGATGATCACACGGGTACTCCGGGATATCCAAAAATACAGGCAACACTGGGTTCTCCAGGTGCCTCAATCCACCCAGATGTGAATTAAAGTAACCACCTTAAGTTGAACCATTAATTAACAATCTCACATCTGTCATGGAAATTCACTCAAACCCAATCCACGTCTACGAGCATAGCATAGCAATATAAGAAAACGTAGAAGTAACTCCCAAAGGTTTGATAATAAACAGGGCAATAGGTACTACCTCATCTACTTCCCAAAACCCACATACTAATCAGATCCTAATCATGTAATTGTTTGAGGATTGATCTAATGCAATAAAACTGGGTGGTAAAGAGGTATGATCAAAGTGTTACTTGCCTTGCTGATGATCCGTGAAACCTAGAGACTCGTAGTAGCACGCTTCGCACTCCGGGTACTCTATCGCAAACAAACAATACATACATAAGCAATCAAGCAAGGGTGCATGGGTAAAAATCGAAATAAGAGATCTAACCAGAAAGTTCAACTTAAGAACTCTGGTTTGCAAAAAGAATCAAATCGAACGAAGCAACGAAACTCGAACGATGAAAGGAACAAGCTTTGTTTACTAATCTGGACCTAAGTCAAATTTTACAGTAGCAAAAACTTGTTTAAGTTGGTTAAACAGAAAGAGGGTTTCGAGATGAAACTCTAGGCGCTTGAATCGCATGATTCCGATAAGCGAGCGAAAAGTTATACTAAAACGAAAAACAGATCGGAAATCGCGATCGAAAATAATCGCGGAAAATCCAAGAAAAAGAAAAACTGACGAACAGGCTAACGAACGAACGTTCGCTGTCTGCGGTTAAACGACGAAAACCGTTCGTTAAAACGGACGTACGGACGAACGTCCGCAAAATAAATAAATCGAAAAAAAAAACTAAACCGATCTATAAAAAAAATCTAGGGTTTAAAAAAAACCAAACGAAAACCGGGCGGTTTTCTCACGGAAACTGGTGGCGGCGGCGGTCAACCTCGGGCGGCGGGACGGCGGCGGCGGGGCGGCTTTGGTGGGGCGGCGGCGTCGGCGGCGGGGCTCCGGTGGGGCGGCGGCGCGGCTCCGGGCGGCGGCGTCGGGCGGCGGCGGCGGCGGGGCGGCGCTAGGGTTTGGGCGGCGGCGGCGGCGGGGCGGCGCTAGGGTTTGGGCGGCGGGGCGGCTCGGGTTGGGCTGCGAGGTGGCCTCCCGGCTTATAAGGGCCGGCCGGGCCAAGAGTCCTAGCCGGACACGGCCCGGTAGGTCGGTTGACTTTTTTTTTAAATAATTCGGACGTGCAGAAAAAGAAAGAAAAGAAATACAATAAGGACTCCAAAAATCCCAAAATAAATTTTCTCCGTCCTGTAAAAATAAGCCGCACAAGATGAACATTTATTTGGGCCTAAAATATAATTTTGAAAAACGCATATTTTTCCTAGGCTTATAAAATCAAATAAAATCAAATATTTGTTTTTAATATTTTTTCTCCGATATTTCATTATTTGTGGAGAAGTCATATTATCCCCTCTCATGTATTTTAAATATGAAACATTTTTCGGAGAGAAAAATAATTAAAACAAATGATCCTATTTTCAAAATTTGAGAAAACCCAAATATGAAAATAACGAAATCCCCAACTCTCTCCATGGGTCCTTGAGTTGCGTAGAATTTCTAGGATCGCAAAACAAAATGCAATAAAATATGTTATGCATGATGATCTAATGTATAACATTCCAAATTCAAAATTTGGGATGTTACAAACCTACCCCCCTTAAGATGAATCTCGTCCTCGAGATTCAGGTTGGCTAGAAAATATGTGAGAGTGGTCCTTCCGTAGATCTTCCTCTCGCTCCCAGGTGGCTTCATCCTCGGTATGGTGACTCCATTGGACTTTGCAAAACTTGATAACCTTGCTGCGGGTGACTCGGCTGGCAAACTCAAGAATCTTAACTGGTTTCTCCTCGTAGGTCAAATCACTATCCAGCTGAATCGCTTCCAGTGGCACTGTATATCTCAGTGGTATCTCAGCCATCTATGCGTGGCACTTCTTCAGCTGAGAAACATGGAACACATCGTGAACTCCCGACAATCCTTCGGGCAATTCCAACTTGTAAGCAACTTCTCCCATATGTTCCAAAACTTTGTATGGTCCCACAAAACGTGGCGCTAACTTTCCCTTAACTCCAAAGCGCTTCACTCCTCGAAGTGGTGATACTCGAAGATAAACTTTGTCTCCGACTTCGTAAACTGTCTCCTTGCGTTTAGAATCTGCATAGCTCTTCTGCCTGGACTGGGCTACCTTGAGCCTATCGCGCATCAACTTCACCTTCTGTTCAGACTCTTTAATCAAATCTGGTCCAAACAACTCGCGGTCTCCAACTTCATCCCACAACAACGGTGTCCTGCATCTCCTTCCGTACAGAGCTTCGAAAGGGGCCATCTTCAAACTGGATTGATAACTGTTGTTGTAAGAAAACTCTGCATACGGTAAATTATCATCCCACTGGATCCATAATCTAGCGCATAAGCTCTCACCATGTCCTCCAAAATCTGATTGACTCTCTCGGTCTGTCCATCTGATTGCGGGTGAAAAGCTGTACTAAACTCTAGTCTGGTACCCAAAGTTTCGTGCAACTGATTCCAAAACTTGGAAGTAAACTGGGTTCCTCTATCTGATACAATGGTCCTCGGAACTCCATGCGGACATACGATCCTGGTCATGTATATCTTTGCCAACTTAGCACTGGTATAAGTGGTCTTTACTGGGATGAAATGAGCTACCTTCGTCAAACGATCGACTACAACCCATATCGAGTCATAGCCTGAACGAGTCCTGGGCAATCCCGTGATAAAATCCATGCCTAGCTTATCCCACTTCCATTCGGGTATCGGCAATGGTTGTAGCAATCCTGCTGGCTTCTGATGCTCTGCCTTCACTCTCTGACATCCATCACAAACTGCTACATACTCCGCAATATCCTTCTTCATTCCGGTCCACCAGAAACTATCCTTCAAATCCAGATACATCTTGGTATTTCCTGGGTGAATCAAATATGGTGAATCATGGGCCTCTTGCAGAATCAACTTCCTGATCTCCGGATCATTGGGCACATAAACGTGGTCCTCAAACCATAAGGTATCGTGCTCATCCTCACGAAATCCCTTGGCCTTTCCTTTATCTCAGCAATTTCCTTGTCCGTCTTCTGAGCTTCTCTGATCTTATCCATCAAAGTAGACTGAATTTCCAATGCTGCTACAAAGCCTCTTGGAATTATTTCCAAACATAGTTCACGAAGATCTTCGGCCAACTCCTTGGGTAACTCTCCGGTCATGAGTGTGTTGACATGGCTCTTGCGGCTCAACGCATCAGCTACTACGTTAGCCTTCCCTGGGTGATAATGCAATCTCATATCATAATCCTTAATGAGCTCCAACCATCTCCTTTGCTTGAGATTCAACTCCTTCTGCGTGAAAATGTACTTCAAACTCTTGTGATCCATGTACACCTCACAATGGTTTCCGATGAGAAAATGTCTCCACGTCTTCAACGCATGCACTACGGCTGCTAACTCCAAATCATGTGTAGCATAATTCAACTCATGGGGTTTAAGCTGTCGTGAGGCATATGACACAACTCTTCCCTCCTGCATTAGCACTGCTCCAAGTCCTCGACGGGAAGCGTCGGAATATACTTCATAATCCTTGCGTTGATCTGGTAGAATCAACACTGGTGATGTAACCAAACGTCTTTTCAACTCCTGAAAACTAGCCTCACATTCCTCAGTCCAATTGAACTTGGTGTCCTTCTTCAACAACTCCGTCATGGGCTTCGCAATCTTCGCGAAATTCTCAATGAATCTCCGGTAATATCCTGCGAGTCCAAGAAAACTCCGGATCTCTCCAACTGACGTGGGTGCTTCCCAATTAGTCACAGTGTTAACCTTGGTGGGATCTACTGCTATTCCTTCTCCGGATATAACATGTCCAAGGAATCCAACTTCCTTTAACCAAAACTCGCACTTGTTGAACTTGGCGTATAACTGATGTTCTCGGAGCTTTCCAAGTACCAAACGCAAATGCTCCTTATGCTCTTCTTCATTCTTCGAATAGACCAAAATATCATCAATGAACACTACGACGAACTTATCCAAAAACTCCATAAACAATTTGTTCATCATGTTCATGAAATAGGCAGGTGCGTTAGTCAGGCCAAATGACATAACGGTGTACTCATATAGCCCATACCTTGTGGTAAAAGCTGTCTTGGGTATATCCTGCTCTCGAATCTTCAACTGGTGGTATCCTGATCGCAAATCAATCTTGGAAAATACTTTAGCTCCTTGTAGTCGGTCAAATAGATCATTGATCATCGGTAGTGGGTACTTGTTCTTGATTGTTACTTCATTCAATCCACGATAATCAACAACCATCCTCAACAATCCATCTTTCTTCTCCACTAGAAGTACTGGTGATCCCCAAGGTGACGAACTTGGGCGAATATATCCTTTATCCAATAACTCCTTAATCTGCTTCTTAATTTCTTCCAAATCCTTAGCGGGCATCCTGTACGGTCTCTTAGATAATGGCCCTGTGCCTGGCAAAAGCTCAATCAAAAACGCAATGTCTCTATCCGGTGGCATGCCTGGCAACTCCTCTGGAAATACGTCAGGGAAATCCTTCACCACTGGCACTTCCTCCTGTACAACTCCTGATAAGGAATTCACTTGAGTCCTCTTCGGAACATGCTGGGATACATACTTAATCCTTCTTCCTTCTGGGGTAGTAAGCAAGATCGTCTTACTGGCGCAATCGATGTTTCCTCCATACATCGATAGCCAATCCATTCCCAAAATCACATCCAAACCTTGCGACTCCAAAACTATTAGGTCTGAGGGGAAAACATGCCTACCTATGGCCAATGGCATCTGAAAACATCCTTGGCTTGCCATATACTCTGCTCCTGGCGAGGTTACTAACATAGGTGTTCTAAGAACTTTGGTGGGCAACTTAAACTTATCCACAAATCCCCTTGATATGTATGAATGTGATGCACCAGTATCAAAAAGAACGATTGCAGTAATTGACTTAACCAAAAACTTACCTATTACTGCATCAGGCTGGGCTTCTACCTCCTCCACATTAACGTGGTTCACTTGTCCTCTGTTGAAAGGGTTCGGCTTCTTCCCCGAGCTTCCATTTCCATTTCCATTCTTTGCTTCCGGACAATCAGTGGCATAATGTCCAGTCTTCTCGCACTTGAAACAAGTAACGTGGCTTAGATCCCTCTTGGCTGGGGTTGATGGGTTGGTATGGTTCTGTCCGTTGCTTCCTCCGTTCCCATTGCCATTCTTGGGGCCACTATGATTGTGCGAGCTCCCTCCATTGTGATTGTGACCTCCATGGTTATGCTGAAGGTGTCCTCCCGAGTTTCGGGTAAAACGAGGCTTCTGATGAGCTCCTGTACTATACTTTCCTTGTCCATACTTCCTCTTATGGCTCCCAATCTGCTGCTGCTTCCCTTCAATCATAAGAGCTCTATCTACCAACTCCTGGTAGTTGTCAAAAGTTGCCACCATCAACTGCATGCTCAGCTCATCATTCAGTCCTTCCAGAAACTTCTCCTGCTTAGCTGTATCCGTAGCAACGTCATCTGGGGCATAACGTGCTAACTTACTAAAATCCTCCACGTACTGGCCAACGGTACGTCCTCCTTGGCGTAAGTTGCGAAACTCACATTTCTTCATGGCCATAGCTCCTGCTGAAACATGGGCAGTACGGAAAGCTTGCTGAAACTGGTCCCATGTGACAGTGTCAATGGGGTGAGTGGTTGTGTAATTCTCCCACCATGATGCTGCGGGTCCATCAAGCTGATGTGCGGCAAAACGCACTCTCTCCGCATCTGTGCATCCTGCAGTGGTCAGCTCCCTTCCAACCTTGCGGAGCCAATCATCTGCAACAATCGGCTCGGTGCTGCTGGAAAACACCGGCGGATTCAGCCTAAGAAAACGGGCTAAGTGGTCAACAGGTGGTGGTGGTGGTGGGTTGTTATTGTTGTTTCCTTGGTTCTGAACTAGCGCTTGCATCAAGGTATTCTGCTGCTGAATCAACTGAGTGATCTCCGGTGGGAAAACAAATCCGGTGTCGCGTCTCAGAGGCATCTGATGGGTTTAGAAAAGATGAGAAATAGAATAGAATGAGGTCTAGAGGGAAAACACTACCCATATGCACATGAGACAAACACAATCATACCACTCCAATCAATTCAAACAAGGCATACAATCGATCTAACTATCGTTACAAAGTGCTTGGACTATACTATATACATGGTGGAATACTACTGCTGATTTGGTGGTCTAC
Organism: Aegilops tauschii subsp. strangulata; assembly: GCF_002575655.3. Classification (NCBI taxonomy): domain Eukaryota; kingdom Viridiplantae; phylum Streptophyta; class Magnoliopsida; order Poales; family Poaceae; genus Aegilops; species Aegilops tauschii. The sequence continues at coordinate 120,568,838 of NC_053040.3, forward strand.
TAGAAAAATTGATCGATCGAAGACTCCATGATATCTGCTCCAGCTTCATCCTCCTAATCATCATCACTGGGGTCCGAGTCGGTGTCGTCGATGATGATGTAGTTCTCTGGGCAAGTAGAATCGTCATCTTCTCCTCCTGGCGCTGGGTCTCCCATGAATACTCCTAGCTTCTGTGTCAGGTCGCCATTCTTCTCCACTAGTGCGACGATTTCCTCCATATAATCCTCGCGTGTAGCCTTGAGTTCTTCCTCCAGCTCCATGATCCTAGTCTTCGCCTTCTTCAAATCTATCATATCTGCGCACATCTGATCTCCTGGCGTCAAATGTGCTGGTTTAACTCCTGGATGAAAGCTGCAATAGATCTATCCTTGCTGGTGCTGATCATCTCCCATTGCACGTCTCGGCGCCCATAAATCTGATAGATAGTATCCTTAAGATCCTTGTGATACACTTCTCCAATGCGTCCCATGGTGATGTGGGCTGCCATGCTCTTTCCTAGACTCCAGGTTGGTGCATCAAAGGAAAACTCTATGGGCACAGTGACTGGCATGAACATCCTTCCTGGAACTTGAACTTGAATCATCCAGCGCTCCTCTTCTGGTAGTGTGCCGTTGTAGGTCCCGGTGAAGCTTGGTATTCCGATGTTCAGGTACTTAGTAACTTCCTTCAAGTGTCGTCCAAAAGGTGTATCCTCATACGGTTGCGCGAACTTGTTCCTTGCATCCGCCATCCTAAAAGAGTGGAAGAAAGGAGAGGATTCAGAAATGATATGAGAGTAGTGATTCTAGGGCTATAGCTTAGTGGTCGTGTGCTACAGTCAGCGTGTGCTCTGATACCATCTTTGTAGCGACCAGACCTCAAACAGTCTAGTCTATGTGCATCAGTGTCATCCCTGGATTGGTAATGCTGACACGCACAGTACTTGAAGGATTTATAACAGAGTAGCAATCACACACTTATTACATCGAATAGTCTCAAGAGAGAACTTATTACAATAAATATGGCTTAAGGCCAACTAAAAACGATAACAGCGGAAGGCTTGGAAGATAAAGCGAGTCCATCAACTCCAACGGCATCACTGAGTATAAGACCATGACCTATGACACCTTACTCGTCGTCTGAAAAGTCTGCAACATGAACGTTGCAGCCCGAAAACGGGTCAGCACATGGAATATGCTGGCAAGGTAACACACAGAGAGTAATGAACAGAATAATGCTATCACTACATGCATATTTGGCTGGTGGAAAGCTCTATGGTTACAGTTTCGCGAAAAGCCAATTTTTCCCTACAACAAAGGAATAAATTTTATTTAACTATCATGGTGGTTGTTAAACATTGAGAAGGTACCTCCAACTCAATCCCAATTAAGAACATGATTAACCCAATCAAATTAAATTAAGTAACATGATGATGAGATTCACATGATAATCCAAGAACTAGATACTCAAGATGTCCATAACCGGGGACACGGCTAACCATGATTAGTTTGTACACTCTGCAGAGGTTTGTGCACTTTTCCCCACAAGACTCGATCGCCTCCGTTTGATTTCTCGCACTACATGGTGTTTGAGAAACGGATGACCGAGACAAAGTCTTTCAGAAACAATACTCTTTACTCCGGGTGGACAGTTACACCTACTTTCCCCTACATCTGCTAGCCCACCTCTTCAAGAGGTCATGTAACCTATTCAACTATGCTAGAGCCCATAATAGCTTGTGGCTCCACACGGAAGTTTCTAGCATGAATAATCTCATGATCCCTTTGAGTCTGGGTGGCGGTCCTAGGATGATCACACGGGTACTCCGGGATATCCAAAAATACAGGCAACACTGGGTTCTCCAGGTGCCTCAATCCACCCAGATGTGAATTAAAGTAACCACCTTAAGTTGAACCATTAATTAACAATCTCACATCTGTCATGGAAATTCACTCAAACCCAATCCACGTCTACGAGCATAGCATAGCAATATAAGCAAACGTAGAAGTAACTCCCAAAGGTTTGATAATAAACAGGGCAATAGGTACTACCTCATCTACTTCCCAAAACCCACATATTAATCAGATCCTAATCATGAAATTGTTTGAGGATTGATCTAATGCAATAAAACTGGGTGGTAAAGAGGTATGATCAAAGTGTTACTTGCCTTGCTGATGATCCGTGAAACCTAGAGACTCGTAGTAGCACGCTTCGCACTACGGGTACTCTATCGCAAACAAACAATACATACATAAGCAATCAAGCAAGGGTGCACGGGTAAAACTTGAAATAAGAGGTCTAACCAGAAAGTTCAACTTAAGAACTCCGGTTTGCAAAAAGAATCAAATCGAACGAAGCAACGAAACTCGAACGGCGAAAGAAACAAACTTCCTTTACTAATCTGGACCTAAGTCAAATTTTACAGTAGCAAAAACTTGTTTAAGTTGGTTAAACAGAAAGAGGGTTTCGAGATGAAACTCTAGGCGCTTGAATCGCCTAATTCTGATAAGCGAGCGAAAAGTTATACTTAAACGAAAAACAGATCGGAAATCGCGATCGAAAATAATCGCGGAAAATCCGAGAAAAAGAAAAACTGACGAACAGGCTAACGAACAAACATTCGCTGTCTGCGGTTAAACGATGAAAACCATTCGTTAAAACAAACGTACGGATGAACGTCCGCAAAATAAATAAACCAGAAAAAAAACTAAACCAATCTATAAAAAATCTAGGGTTTTAAAAAACCAAACGAAAACTGGGCGGTTTTCTCGCGGAAACCGGCGGCGGCGGCGTTCAACCTCGGGCGGCGGGACAGTGGCGGCGGGGCGGCTCCGGCATCGGGCGGGGCTCCGGTGGGGCGGCGGGGTCGACGGCGGGGCTCCGGGCGGCAGCGGGGCGACGGGTGGCAGCGTCAGGCGACGGGCGGCGGCGTCGGCGGGGGGGGGGGGGGCGCTAGGGTTTGGGCGTATGGGCAGCTCGGGTTGGGCTGCGGGGTGGCCTCCCGGCTTATAAGGGCCGGCCGGGCCAAGAGTCCTAGCCGGACACGGCTCGGTAGGTCGGTTGACTTTTTTTTTAAATAATTCGGACGTGCAGAAAAAGAAAGCAAAGAAATACTAAACGGACTCCAAAAATCCCGAAATAAATTTTCCCCGTCCTCTAAAAATAAGCCGGACAAGATGAACATTTATTTGGGCCTAAAATGCAATTTTGAGAAACGCATATTTTTCCTAGGCAAATAAAATCAAATAAAACACGAATAATATCAAATATTTGTTTTTAATATTTTTCCTCCGATATTTCATTATTTTTGGAGAAGTCATATTATCCCCTCTCATGTATTTTAAATATGAAACATTTTTCGGAGAGAAAAATAATTAAAACAAATGATCCTATTTTCAAAATTTGAGAAAACCCAAATATGAAAATAACGAAATCCGCAACTCTCTCCGTGGGTCCTTGAGTTGCGTAGAATTTCTAGGATCGCAAAACAAAATGCAATAAAATATGTTATGCATGATGATCTAATGTATAACATTCCAAATTGAAAATTTGGGATGTTACATGATCTGGCTTGTACACCTTGATTGCAAATAACTTGGGGGTTTACTACCCAAGTTGAATTGTTACCAAAGAGAACTTGCTATAATGTGCAGTTCAAACAGAGGTAACTTGCCTTGATGGCTTGTTAAAGATCACTTGGGGGCTTCCCGTTCAATGAACATAGCTATATTCACCCTTTTGATCGGCGTGGACGCCAGGTGTATTCACCAAAAATCCGGGTTATCCTGCCTTTGTATGTCTGCCACTCCACCTAGGTAATCCTGGAATGACCCGCCGTACTCTTGGTAGTTGCTACCTCTTGAGCATGCATTGGTTTTCCCTTGAAGAGGAAAGGGTGATGCAGAAAAGTAGCGTAAGTATTTCCCTCAATTTTTGAGAACCAAGGTATCAATCCAGTAGGAGACTACACGCAAATCGCCTAGTACCTGCACAAACAATCAAGAACCTTGCAACCAATGCGATAAAGGGGTTGTCAATCCCTTCACAGCCACTTGCAAAAGTGAGATCTGATAAAGATAATAAGATAAATATTTTTGGTATTTTTGTTGGATAGATTGGAAAGTAAAGATTGCAAAATAAACGGTGATAGAAATTGGCAACTTGATGATAAAATAGACCCCGGGGCCATAGGTTTCACTAGTGGCTTCTCTCAAGATAGCATATATTACGGTGGGTGAACAAATTACTGCCGAGCAATTGATAGAAAAGCGCATAGTTATGAGAATATCTAGGCATGATCATGAACATAGGCATCACGTCCGTGTCAAGTAGACCGAAATGATTCTGCATCTACTACTATTACTCCACACATTGACCGCTATCTAGCATGCATCTAGAGTATTAAGTTCATAAGAATAGAGTAACGCATTATGCAAGATGACATGATGTAGAGGGATAAACTCAAGCAACACTACAAAAAAAGACACATCCGTGATATTTTGGGCCGAACGAAAAATATTTCTGTCATACATATGACACTTCTATGACGATAATTGTGACAAAACCCGCTATCATCATAGATGTGGTGGGCTCCTACTTCTATGACAAAAAATCATGACAGAAATGGGCTTTTCGTCCTGGGCGGGCTGGAGACGCAGCTGCATGACATTCTTTGGGCCGTCCATGACGGAAAAAACCGTGGTTACGGTGGGAGGTCGGGGGCCGAGCGATGCGCGTTTCTCTCATACACGTACGCGCGTGTGCGAGGCGTTGGCTCTAACTGAACCCGAGCGAGGCGTTGGGCTCTAACTGAACCCGAGCGATTGCACTGTAGGCTACGTGTTACTGAACCCGAGCGATCGATCGATGGCTGTTAACTGAACCCGATCGAGCGATTCCTTTGCTACTGCTGCTAACTGAAGCCGATCGATTGGATGAACAGTGAGCGTTGCGGGGGGGTGGATGAACAGTGAGCGGTGGCGTTGCCTCTGGATGAACAGGACCTCGTGTTGTGGTGGAGGGCTGGATGAACATTAGACGGTGGAGGGTTGCCCGTGGAGGGGTGGTTGAACAGGACCCCGTGGTGTGGAGGGCTGGATGAACAGTAGACGGTGGAGAGGTGCCCGTGGAGGGGTGGTTGAACAGTAGCCGGTGGAGTAGCGCGCGGTGGAGGCTGGATGAACAGGAGCCCGTGGAGGCTGGAGGAGGTCGACGGTGGAGATGAACAGTATCCCGTGGAGTCTCGTTTTGCGGTACGCCACACCCCTCCCGATGAACAGGACCCCCGTTTCGACCGTAGGAGGTCTGTTTCGTCCGTTTTGCGGTACGCCACACCCCTCCCGATCAACAGGACCCCCATTTCGGCCGTAGGAGGTCCGTTTCGTCCGTTTTGCGGTACGCCACACCCTTCCCGATCAATAGGACCCCCGTTTCGACCGTAGGAGGTCCGTTTCGTCCGTTTTGTGGTACGCCACACCCCTCCCGATCAACAGGACCCCCGTTTCGACCGTAGGAGGTCCATTTCCTCCGTTTTGCGGTACGCCACACCCCTCCCGATCAACAGGACCCCGTTCCGAACGTAGGAGGTCCGTTTCCTCCGTTTTGCGGTACGCGAGGCCTCGTTTCCATCGCCTGTTCCGTCCAAGCCCTCCTGATGAACACGACCACGCATTCCGTTCCAACCCAGCCGGTTGGCTACCACGCGTTCCGTTGCCTCCCGATGAACACGACGCATTCCGTTGCCTCCCCATGAACACGACGACGACGCTGTTTCTCTGTTCCGACCCAGCCATGTACATGAGCTCTGGCCGTACGTATGCGCGAGTAGGCGTTCGAGACCCTGCCCGTATGTACGTACGTGGCCGTATTTTCTTTCTTGCACCCTGGCCGCTGTACGTACGTGTACATGCTACGTGCGCGCCTCTACTACGACACGTACACGCCTCTACTACGACACGTGCGCGCCTCTACATCGACCAGTATATATGTACGTACACGTTCGCGACCAGAATGACAACGCTACGTACGCTTCGACCAGGTGGGTCCCGACTGTCAGGCACTTCCTTGCCTGCGAAGATGTAGCTGGTGGGTCCCAGCAGTCAGGGGGCCGAATCATTTTGTTTTTTTGCCCGGACGCACTTCCTTGCATGCGAAGGTGTAGCTGCAGGGTCCCAGCAGTCAGGGGGGAATCATTTTGTTTTTTTGCCCAGGCGCACTTCCTTGCGTGCGAAGATGTAGCTGGTGGGTCCCGGCAGTCAGGGGGTGAATCGTTTTTTTTCGGACGCACTTCCTTGCGTGCGAAGATGTAGCTGGTGGGTCCCAGCTGTCAGGGGGAGAATCGTTTTTTTTCGGACGCACTTCCTTTCGTGCGAAGATGTAGCTGGTGGGTCCCTGCAGTCAGGGGGAATCGTTTTTTCGCAAAATACGGTGGCCCGTCCGGTGGGTCCCCGCTGTCAGGTGGAGGAATAATTATTTTGCGCGTAATAAGGAGGCACTTCCTTGCTGCGGCTGTGGACCCAGCTGTCAGCATCTCCACGTACAGTCCACGTCCGATGGAAGCCATTCCTTGACCACATTGACCACGCTGTGCCGAGAGCACCAGGGCGGTGGACGACGGCGAGGCCTAGGAAGGGGACGACGCGGAGCCGGGGAAGACGCGGCAGTGGATTCCCACGCGTAGAGGAGTATGAGGGTTCACTCGTTCGGCTGCGGTGTGAGGCTGTCGTCGCCGTAGAATAACAGGGGGTGTGGGTGCGTAGAGGGATGGCCTGGCCAGCGGTGGGAGTACTAGGGGGCGGTGAGGCCTCCGCAGCATCACAGCCGGCCACGGGCGGCAGGAGCAGGCGGCACGACCGGCGTTGCTTTGGGCGGCTGGAGCAAGAAGACCGGAGGTTGAAGAAGCACTACGGCCGTTGGATGGACATCGTACGGTCACTGGAGCTAGAATCATTCATATATTGACTAAAGTTGACAAAGGCCTCCGTCCCAGACAACTTAGTAGGCCCACAAGTGAGCCTCCCACCAAGGTGGGTCCCAGCTAGCAGGGGGTATTCATTTTTTTGTGCGTAATAAGGAGGCACTTCCGGTGGGTCCGAGCTGACAGCGGGGGGAACGTTTTTTCGCAAAATACGGTGGCCCGTCCTGTGGGTCCCAGCAGTCAGGGGAAACGTTTTTTTCGCGAAATACTGGTGGCCCGTCCGGTGGGTCCCTGCTGTCAGGTGGAGGAATAATTATTTTCCGCGTAATAAGGAGGCACTTCCTTGCGGCTGCTGTGGACCCAGCTGTCATCCTCTCCACGTACAGTACTCTTCCGATGGAAGTCGGTCGTTGACCACATTGACCACGCCGCACCGAGAGCACCACGGCGGTGGACGACGGCGAGGCCTAGGAAGGGGACGATGCGGAGCCGGGGAAGACGCGGCAGTAGAAGCCCGCGCGGAGAGGAGTACGAGGGTTCACCGGTTCGGCTGCGGTGTGAGGCTGTCGTCGCCGCAGAATAACATGGGGTGTGGGTGAGTGGAGGGATGCCCTGGCCAGCGGTGGGAGTAGTAGGGGCGCTGAGGCCTCCGCGGCAGCACAGCCGGCCACGGGAGGCGGGAGTAGGCGGTCCCGCCGGCGCTGCTTTGGCTGCTGGAGCAAGAAGATCAGAGATTGAAGAAACACGATGGCCGTTGGATTGACATCCAACGGTTACGTTTGCTAGAATTGTTTGTTGATGTATATAATAACTAAAAAATTCTTGCATACGCGTCAACTAAACAGGCCCACAAGTCAGACCACTCCCTCTTTTTTTTAATAATTTATATATAGCTCATGGCAACTTCTTATGCAATTTATTGCAGTCGTCTTTTTCGTTGGCCAGGGCCAATTCGCATATTTCCGTGGGTTCCAAACTATTTTTAATATCGAAATGTCGAGCCAGGTTTAAAGTACTTTGAAGATATATTTAAATTAGGTTAATGCCCAGTGAAATAGGAATCTGAAATTGTGAAAAATTCAGAAATTATAAAGTAGTTGCCAATTTGTCATCTATTTTTATATTTACAACCCATTTCATATTACTTTCAAGATTTGCAGGCGTCTTGAAAGAGTTGCAGCCCATCAGGGCGTAGAAAAATAAGTAGGCCTGGATTGGGTATTCTTCAGAAAAAATAAACTGGGCTCATTTTCACAAAGAAAAAATAGCTGGGCTGGTCACATGGTGAACATAAAATATAAGCCTGCGCTAGACGGGCCACAGCCCAGTTCAAACCCTGCTTCGTCTCAACAATACCAAACAAAAAAAATACTGCTCGAGTAGCTACGTCCCACGTGTCAGCCGATCTTGTGTTGTTCTCTTGTCTATTGACTATATACGCTCACAATGTCGTGGGTCCCAGATGTCAGGAAAACACTAGGAGGAAGCATTTTATTTTTCCATACGCTGACGTGGTGGGCCCCTACTGTCATCCTCACCACGTACTTCTGCCGATTCCTGTTGTTTGTTGACCATGTTGACAACGCGAGAGGGCGGCGCCACGGCGAGTGCACCAAAGCGCGCGGAGGACGTCGGCGTTAACAATTTAGGAGATGGTGGGGCGGCGATGCGTGCGCTGAGGCGTAGCCAGCCGTGGGAGGCGGAAGCAGGCGGCCCCGCTGGTGCTGGTTTGGTTTTGGCTGCTGGAGGAAGACAGAACTAAAGAAACACGACAGACTGTAAAAGCAGCAGGAGTACTTAACAACCTTAACTGAAACCAGCAGGGGCACTTAACAACCAAAGCTGAAAGTAGTATGAGTACTTATACAGGTTCAACCGTTCAAAGCATGCCTCGAACAGTGCTACTTTGCCTACAGTTAACCAAGGGTGAGGCCGCCAAGCCCCAGGACAAGGCCCAGGCGCCACCCCGCGCATCTACAACCTTCTGAAAGCGGCTTCATCTCGCAACGTGGTCAATAAACAGGATATTCGCTTTAGAGCCATGGAAAAGCATGAACATAATCTTCTGTCCTATTCTCCAAGATGGACGGGCCTTCATTATTTGAGACCACCCATGAATAAGTATCTTTTCACCTCCAAGGGGAATTGAGTAGGTCGACATAAACATCATGTTGTGACCAAGCGCAAGTCTGACCCGACCATGGTCAGGCATCTGTATAGGAACAATAGAACTCGGCAGTTCCTGTTTCAAGAAGATCACAGCTGTAAAACTGTGTATAAGCAATAGTTTATGAACAACATATATAACAGAAAATAGCTCGTACCATAAGTTTCTTGACACAGTTGGACCTGTTCAACGAGTGCAGCAGTGGCACACATATCCCACGTGGCCTTCCACCATTGAAACGCCCCACAAGGACCTCAAGACGATCAATAAAGTGTAGGAACTTGTGGATGTCGATCCAGTTAACTTCAGTGCCATTAGTAACAGCCGAGTTATTACAGAGTAACAAACGAGCAGACTGCTTAACTCTGAAAAAACCTACACGTGCCACCAATTATAAGAAAATATTATTTAGAAGTAGCATCTTCGTGAGAGATTCGTTGCTACTTCTAAAGTTAAATTGTGATTAGTTAGACAGAATAGGTGGATTAAGAAGTAATCGAGGCAACAAGCAAGAACCAGATACAAAACTAACATGGATGAACAATTGGAACGACGTCGGGGTGGAAGATCGCAGTGAAGATGAGACAAGGTTCTGCTATTTCCATCAACATTCGTGCGCCAACTTTCAGTCTGTAACACTTGAGAAAGTTTATCCAAGTTCGGCCTAAAAAAAGCAGCGATCTTCTTGGTTCATGAACCCAACTCGAAACTTATATCCATGGCTTGTCTTCACTGTGACCATTAAACTAGTGTATTCAGTTATGGCAAGGCCGAGCATCTTGAGTACATGTGTTCTGGCAGAGCAAATAATACACTTAGGAAAAATAATATGAGAACACAGCATGTTCAAAAAAACCCCACCCTCCCGGATAGAAAAGAGGATTCTAGGAACATATTGTGCGTGTTTCAAAATGCTGTGTTAGGATGAGAAGGAACAAGTGTGCCGTCTCGCTGAGGGCGCAGAAACCTGTAGGGTACTCGCACTTTGGGCACTGCAAATGAAACACACTAGATTCAGTAGGAAGAAAAATGCATCAACAGCAGCGGCTGCCATCCTAGGATTACCTGCGACCAAGGGACTTGGATTTATCGGGGATGGATGAAGAATTCGTACCTGGTTCTCCATGAGAAAACCCTAGGCAATCGCCGAGAGGGGGTTTTCTCTGAACAAGCAGACGAGGGAGAAGGGGATTCAGGCCCAGTGAAATATTGCCGCTTCGTCCATCCAGCTTACTGCTAAAGCTGGAAAGGGGGGTTGTGATTTGATGGCTCATTGGGCATTACTGCGGCACTACGACCGGGGTGTGTCTACCGTGAAGTTGTGCACTCTAATTTGTGCATATGGCAGGTGGACCCCATTGCCGGTTGCCCCACATATCAGCGAAAGGAAGTAGAAAGACAGGAGTAACTAGTTACACATAAATATATTTTTTGACAGAGAGATACTCCCTCTGTAAAGAAATATACAAATCTTTTATATCACAGGCTCACCTTGCCGAGAAATATACTCCCTCTGCAACGCACGGGCATTATGGGGGTTCAGCTTTTTTATGGGGGTTCAGCTGAGAATATAATACTCAGATAGGCTCACGGTTCTGGACTTTCGGCCGCAGGCCGACCCTGCATGTTTGGGGGCCCATGTGTTCTACCTCAGCGCTTTTCATATTGCAAGCGATCGGTACGGCGCTGGTTTTAGATGCTGTCGCAAGGCGAATACACAAAATTGAATAAAGCACGGCAACTGTTGGAATGAAATCGAACGACAGTTCCTAACCAGCAATCAGAGTTGCAATTCTATCAACGATATACCATGTGATAAATAATACTGTCGTACTACTTATACACACAGGACACTTGTTTCACCATGCCAGATTATTACATCAAAATCTCTTGGAGGATAGATCAGTTCGGCAGTTGCGTGCTGCTACTGAAGAATTTCAAAGTTGATTTGGACCAGCTCTCCTTGCCGAGAAAGTTCGATTTTGACATCATCCCCTACCGCAAGATATGATTTAGATTTGAACCTTGACTATCCTTTAGCATCAATCATCATGCGACCATCCTTTGTACTTACGGTATATTGAGCAGGTTCATTCACACCAAGGCTGCACATGGTAAGAGAAACTTGGCCGCGGTCGCCCGGATTGTTGAACGACTCCCTCGTTGCTCTAGGAATTCTCTGTTTGCAAACAAGAAGACATACCCAAACAGTTAGATCAACACAGTGAATCATGTGAAACAACATGGAAAGAAAAAAGAACGAAGCACTTGGGCAGCTAATGCTTACCAAGAAGGTGGACATGTCGGTTTTTGTAAGGACTTTGGTATATGAAGTGCGAACTGCAGCCCAGTCTGTTGCCGGTGCAACTGCACGGCCCGGAGCAGATGCAAGTGCGAGTGTTGGTGCAGGTGCCGAAGCCGCTGCTGCTGCTGCCGGAGATGGTGCTCCTTGTAGAGCTGGTGCCGGTGTCGGAGCAGGTGCCGGTGTCGATGCCCAATCCTCCGGTAGATCAGACTGATCCGCTGACGCGGTCGGTGCCCAATCCTCAGCTGGATCAGACTGAGCTGCTGTCGCTGTCAGTGCTAGAGCAACTGCCGGTGCTCGATCTGTGCGAGACAGCGGCGATCGTGTCTGGTCTGCTATGATCAGCTTTCTAACTTGACTAGGATCTGTGACCGTGATCCAGTTTTTTTCTTCATTTATTTTAAACGCGAGAAGGACTAATTGTGGCGTTATTGTTAAACCAAACTGCAGTTCATCATAGGGATTCAGCTTGTACTCAAACAACAGACTGATCCAATTTTTTCTAGTAATATAAGTGATGGACAGTGCCTTCGTTACTGACACGACATAAGAAGTGAAACCTGCAAAAATAGCCATCGTAGAGCAAACCAAATGGTTTATTCTGTGATGAATGTCACATGGAAAAACCTGCATCGTAAAATTGCAGGAAATGAAAGAAAACATGACATTAAATCAATAAGATTTACTTGATGTGACACGAGTGAATCCTTACCAGGAAATCACTATGTTGAAGTACTAAACAGAAGATTGATCGTCCAACTACGCGTGGCATGCAGGGGGCCCGCCTACTCCCACAAGCAGGACAGTCCAAAGGTCGTGACAAATCGTATGGACCGAACATCCATGGGACTCGAAATCCTGGTGGGTGCGATAAACCCTGCAATGCATACAGATATTGGAGTGCAACCATAATTGATAAACCGTCCTCACAAAAAATATGATCTGGATACTTCAAAATATACAGACTGAATTGAGTGGACAGACATTAACATAGACATTAACATAGACCGTTCACACACCAAAAGCGGCAGTACTAATAAACAATACAGGGTTCACAAACACAAATCAAGTACTGAACAATAGTACTTACTACAGACAAGCAAAGTTGCACTAACTAAACTCTGCAGACTATTTCTTGCCACCGACCTACGGGATGAACCCCGCATAACTGACTAGGCTATGGACTTCGTGTGAGATGTCTACATGCACCATCACCATCTTGTCAACCTTGGAGAACCTAACAGAGTGGTCTTTCCACTCATAAACATGATGATGAAGACAGGCCGCATCAGATTTGTTGGGAAGCTTTACAAGAACCACACCCTTCGTAATCGAAGGCACAGCCAGGAAATTGTGTTGGTCAAGTACAGCCTCGAGAACACGCCTGACAACAATGCTACAGGAAAACACTAGTTCAGGACACGTGGCGACAAGGACACAACAGCTGGATAGTTTAGCAGTAGAACTCATCATCAGGTCTTCCAGTTCACACGGCATGACTTTGAGAACTTCATCTCCACCGCGGACCTGGTTCTAATTCAAACAGAAACCATATTTTATTACTACCTCCGTTCAGAAATATAAGATGATTTTCGATATTATACTCCATATATGACTACATATACGCATAGAAATGAGTGAACAAAGACACTAGAACATGTCTTCAAAGGCATGAGAGCAGAGGGATTACATGCTATATCCATAACACAAGTTACTGAGGCAAATATACCCTCTTAAAAGGTAGCATTGATGTTCATAAAGTACTCCCTCCGTCCCAAAATTCTTGTCTTAGATTTGTCTAGATACGGATGTATCAAGTCACATTTTAGTATTAGATACATCTGTATCTAGACAAATCTAAGACAAGAAATTTGGGACAGAGGGAGTAGTTGAAAGTAATCTATAAGAAATCAGTGTCAACCACTCGCATGTTTTGGTCAAAAGAGGAATTTAGAACCGTCATTTGGCACACTAAAATCACATGCAAGATCACCCAGAAAGTTGTACTACCAGTACTAGTACTGCGTGTTAGATGAAAAAACACGATCAAGATCGAGAAAAAGACCGTCAACAAGAGACATTACCTGGACTTGCTTAATGAGGGATCCTGGAGAGGGGGGCTTGGACAGGCCGATGGCTTTGAGCTTGTCTGCGGTAGTCTCGGCGGGGTGCTTGCTCTTCTTCGTACCATGAGCCTCGACGGTTTTGGCCAGAGCCATAGACATCATGTCGGCCGGTGCTCCGGCGTCCATCCAAGAGAGGAAGCTGAGAGAGAAGAGTGAAAGGAGGAACGAGATGAGGGAGAAGCGAAGCGAGTGGGGGTTTTCTTCAAGAGAGGAAGCTGAGAGAGAAGAGTGAAATGATGATTGCTTCGTCCGTCCAACTTACTGCTGGAAAGGAGGGGGTTTTGTGATTTGACGGCTCATTGGGCATTACTGCGGCGGTTCGATCGGGGTAGTCTACCGTCACTCTACTACGGAGTAATTTAGTGCATGGCTGGTGGACCCAGGTGCTGGCTGTCCCACACGTCGGCGAAAGTGAGTAATTTAGTGCATGGCTGGAGGAGGATCCGCACGATAGAGCGTGTCCACTGTTTTTCTAAAGAAAAAAATGATTACAGCAAGCGTTTCCACTCTTACGACGGAGGAGTGCGAAACACGGCAGCCACTTGAACATACACAGTGCTCCTACTACTAGGCATGTGCAGTGGTTCATACGTCAGTACTACACAATCTTGTTGCTAGTGTAGTAAGATATGACGATAATAAATGATGTTGTGCGCATGTCAACTACTCCTATATGTAACATAGTACCACTTTTTTGACTGTCCGGTCGAGAATGAACGGTGAGATCAATGTTAACAGAACTAGGTCCACAGCGCACGGAGAGTACGGTGCTACAGTACTCCACGAAACATGAACCATATGAAGCACGAATAGTGTTAGGCAGGGTGTATGAAGGGTGCACGGGATGGGAGCAAAAGTTCCCTTCTCGACCCATTTTTGGGTGTTTGGCAGAGTGCATGAAGGGTGCATGAGTCCACACTAGTAGGTTGACAAAAATACATGAAGAGGAAACAACTATATTGAGATGAGAATGCAACCAAACACACCCACACGCTTTGTGCTACAGTGACTGATCTGCACCGTCTGAGTTTGATCCAATGGTCATGTTGCGTCGAGACATGGACATGCCCATGCAGAGGGCGCCTAAACACCACCGAAGTCCCTCTGCTTCTCGAGGCGCACGACGTTGGTGATGCAGGGTGCAACCGCCCGCAGAGCCCGCTCCCGGTCGACGGGAGCCAGCTCGTCAAAGACGGCGTCCAATGGCACGAATGGATTCCGGTGACGGAGCCCTGAAAGGATTTGCCCGGCAACGGCGACGGCAGCCCGCAACCCCTCCTTGTCCAGCTCAGCCCCCACCATCGCGCGGAGACGGCTCAGCTCCTCGGAGATATAGGTGAAGAAGGAGACCAGGTCAGGAAGCCGCAGCTCGTTGAAGTCGACCGGGTGGTCGAACGGGTTTAGCCCGACGGGCGGCATCGTCGCGCTGGCACGACGGTAGGCATCACGCAGCCGCAACACGTGCGTGGCAACTTGGTTCACCAAGTGGCTGAGGCGATCCTGGACCTCGTCACGATGGCCCGCTCGCGCTCCAGCCGGCTCCCCTGACGGCCTATCGTATCTCCCGCTTTCTGTAGCAACGCCGCCGACGCCTCGAGCATCTTTGTGGTGGATGCCTGCCGCTTTTGAAGCTCCGTGAACTCCCGCACATAACGGAGGAGCATGGCACTCCTCTCCTCCTTGAGCTCACGGAGCTCCACGTCCTTGGCCCTGAGCTCCGCATCCTTGGCATGGAGCTCCTGTGTTAGGCGCCTCACCTCGGACTCTGTGATCTGTTGCGCCGCCATGGCACCAGGTAGAAGCAATGGGGAGAGGAAGCAAAGGGGGCGAAACAGCTGAAAGGCAATGCAATCTACGGGAAGGCGGAGGGAGCAGGGAATCTTTTGGTTTTCACCACGGTAAAACACCAGTCGACGACTTCTCACATCAGGGAGCAGTGGGTTTTTACAGGCGGAGTCATCGTGACTAATTGCTGCCGCGCCTGCTCCCGTCAATCAAAAAATTAAAAATCCTGTCGTGCCTGCTCCCGTCAATCAAAAAATTAAAAATCCTGCCGCACCCAAACACCAGAGCAACACCGCGGTGGATATTTAAATTTACCTGCCGGCAAGTAGATAAAAAAGGGGTGAAAAAACAAATGTGGCGGCAGCCTAGCTAATCGTTCGAACTAGCCCAACTAGCTAGCCACCGTGCTTCACTGATGTACTCGGCGGGAAAGGTAGTCTTTTGTGATTTGATGACTCATTTACTTGCTTCGGCGCTACGACCGAGGAGGACCCAGAAAACGCGCGGTAGGGCGTCCCATGTCAGGAAGAATATATGCGTGCACCACCCGGGAGGACCCCGAAACTGCGCAGTAGGGTGTGCCACGTCTCGGCACGGAGGAAAAATGTGCGTGTAAAAATATACTGTATCAGACGTAGTACCTATGGTTCGACCTCGGGACCCAGCCAGTCGGTCGAAAACACCCCACTAGCCACACAGCTTCATCATGCAAACGTGGCACGGAGGATAGATGTGCTTAGCTCCGTCTCGACCAGCCACAACGTCTCTTGCTCTAGGCGATTCTTCTATTTTCCAAGCTTTTTTTAGTTGTAATAACACCACGGCAAGCTAGCGCCGCTCTTCGTGTGTGCCTGTGCAAAGGTTAGACGATGGAGAGAAGAGAGATTGAGATCGCAGACCTGGGACCCACCAGTAAGTGAGACAACGGTCATGCACGTGTTGACGAGGCACTCCCTCTACTCAACTCAACGCAAGTACCGTATAAAATCAAGTTATGGGACAAAGTCAACAACCGTTCGTTTTTTCAGGCTATCGACTTACGCTTTGTAGTCCAGGTTGCCAGTTCGAATCTCGTCTTTCAGATTTGTTAGTTTTAGGTCCAAATTTGATTAATGATAAGTGGGACCCCCGTGTGTTGTTCCGATATTTCAGTGTAGGATGGTTTTTTTGAACAAACACTTTGCGCGGTTAGACAAGTAATGGCACGAGTTACACGTATTTTGCAAGTTTACGAACAAAAATGAGAGCGGCATAGAATATCACATCCACCCCGCAGCTTAGATACTATGGTGATACGAGTTTTTACACCGTTGGAAATGAGATCCAATGGCTTGGGAGTAGTCTTTGTAATTATGCGCAATTTCCAAACTCTCCAAAGGTTTTTTTTGCAAATAAAATATTCAGGCCTCGTGTGTGCCGCTGCATCTTCGATCCAACGGCTCCCCGGTGCTCATATTAGGTGCTCCCCGTAGCTTAATTACCCGCTACGGTGATATGAGCATCTAGGTCGTATGATCAGTGATCAGATGGCACATGCATAGTACTTGTACTTTCTGCGCATTTCCCAAACTCTATCAGTCGTATATTACAAAAACATTCAAACCTCCTACTATGGGCCGTTAGATCTCAGTGAACTCGTATCACCATAGAATCTACGGTGCGGGAGCACCTCATACTCTCCCGTGCGAGAAAACATAAGGTGCTATCGCAGCTTGGATGCTACGGTGATACAAGCTTGGAGGTCGTTTGATCTGAGATCCAATGGCATCTGAGCGGTCTTTGTGCTTGTAAGCAGTGGCCGAACTCTTTTGGGGCTTTTCTGCAAAAAAACCATTCGAGCCACCGAGGAGGTGTTGGGTCACAAATCCAACGCCTCCGAAGAGCTTGTATCACCAAAGCATCTAAGGTGTGGTAGCACATGATATTCTTACATACAGGAGAATATGATGTCCTCCTTCATCTTAGATGCTACGGTGATACGAGCTTCGAGGTCGTTGGATATGGGATCAAAGGGCATCTAAGTAGTTTTTGTACAAATTGTGTGCAATTCTCAAACTCATCAAGGTTTCCTGCAAAAATATTAAGACACATCATATATAAACAACTCGTATCGGCATATAGCATCTAAGGTATGGGGGCACATGGTATTCTCCCGGGGAGGAGGGGTGGGGGTGCACAACCAATTGGTGGTTGGGAGGGTGGGGACAAATATAATCTAAACAACCCTAAACAGAGCTCCACAATTTTATCTAAGGTCGAGGGGTTGACCCCCGACAATCATAGCTCCGCCTAAACACAACATTTGCATGTACTGTAGTACTAGACTTAATATTCATGTTTCAGTTTCATGTTCATTTTAAATATTGAACTGAGGACCATGGATGTCTTACATTTTACTCCCTTCGTTCCTAAATATTAGTCTTTTTAGAGGCTTCAAATGGACTGGCACATACGGATGTATATAGACATATTTTAGAGTCTAGATTCACTCATTTTGCTCCGTATGTAGTCACTTGTTGAACTCTCTAAAAGACTAATATTTAGGAATAGAAGGAGTATTTTTGAATTTGTATCATACATGCATGGTTTGGAAAAATAGATGCACTATACTTATTGGATTGTTGTTGTGTTCGTGCGTGTGTGTCTCTGTGTGTGTGTGTGTGGTCATATGTTTGATACATACAAAGTTTTCTCACCTCCATATTGTTCATCTTTTAAATTTGAATTTGCATTGGAAAACTTACTAGGGATACCATGAAATGTGAAATCCATGTTGAGATCACTATATCACAAACTCACTCTAATTCAACAACTCGTCATAAATCAATTACCACGTTGAGATTAGTATTTGCAAGGAAAATACGGGTATTGTAATACACATAGATTCGTTCGGCAATTTAAAAGGTTCCTTTCGTATTCTCGAATGGTAGGACCCAACGGCGTACCAGCCAGACCTTGGCTCGTGTTGATCCTAAAAAACCGGGCTCGTGTCCTTCGGTGGCGTGCGTGGTACGCACATTAGGCAACCCCAACCAGTCGAGCCTCAGCGTTTCAAGTCGAAATATCTGGCGGCCAGAATTCCAGCCCTAGGAAATTCCCCTCATGTCCCCGGTCCATAATGACTACCGATGAACAACGGAGGGATGCTTTAGTAACTAGACAACGTTACCTACCGTGCCGAGCATGGTTCAATTCCCTCGGTCGCCGCTCGTCAAGGTCACCCGTCAACTGCATTGCCTAGTACTACTACTACTACACCAGGATGAGCACATAATTGAGCCCGTTTGTTCGTGCCTAGTACTTGAGTTAATATATCAGGCAATGCACTGGTACGGAGGGATTATCCTTTTACTCTGCATATATAACTTGTCTGAAGTCTAACTAAGCAAAATGTTTGACCAAATCCTTTCTTAAGAAATACAACATGACAGATGCACGGCTTGAAAATTTATTGCATGATGCAGGTTATGATATTGTTTCGAATCCTGGATCTTAAATTTCAGAAAATCCAAAAGTGAGCATAAATTCTTGAAACTAAGCATGGTCACGTGATATGGCACAAATATTACTTCGTAAGTTTTTTCTTCAATTTGAGACAAGCTGCTTATGACAAGTTACACAAATGAAGAGCCAAGGTATTTTGGAACAAAGACCTGTCACGTTAAGGCGAACACTTTCACTATTGAAACTGTGGGCGTTTACGTGCCGCCACGAGTCCCCGCTTCTCATCGGCAGGTGCCGTCCGAGAAAGCGTGTGAGTCGACGGGAGGCGTGCGAGCAGACCGCTGCGCTGGCTGTCAGGGAGGCGTGCGAGCAGACCGCTGTGCAGGCTCATCGGGAGGCGAGCCCTTTGACCAGGCTCCGCCGCCCACCGTCGTCCCAACTGCTCCCACTTTTAATGTCGCCGGCACTGCAGTTTAAAATCAACCCCGCACTACCCGGTATCGCTACAATCCTCTCTCTTCCTCTCCGATTCTCCTGTCGTCTACCTCCAACTAGCCTGACCTAAACGTACGCCATGCCGCATCACGATGGTCTGCCCTTAGTGTTCCAGTTTCCTGAGGAAGACACCCAGCCGGAGTCTCAAGAACATAAGGCGCTTTGGGACGAGCTTGAAGTGGCCTTGCGGGAAGACGCCGCGCCTGTCCCCGCTCCTTTTCCGGCTCCCGTCGCCCCGACTGCGCCAGCGCCCATCCACATGGCATTGATGGGCTGGGAGCCGCACATTGTCGCCGAGCTTGATCCCACGGGTTTCCACGAGGTCCCAGCCGACTTTCACGCGCCCGTGCACCTGCCAGCGCATGCGCCTGCGCGTGCACTGACGCGCACGCCCGTGCCGGTGCCCGTGCACCTGCCAGTGCATGCGCCTGCGCGTGCACTGACGTGCGCGCCCGTGCCGGTGCCTGTGCACACGAATGTCTCCGCCGCGCCGTTGATAGTGCATGTCCCCGCGCGGGTGCCAGTGCCCTCCTCAGCGGCATGGATGGCCGCCGTCGACCACTTCCTTGCACCAACGCCAGTCGCCTCCTCCCGCCAGTTGACTCGCTCCGAAGTCCAGAACATTTTGGCCTTCCTTGAAGCTAGGCCAACGTCCAGGAGTACGCCAACAACGGCGCAAGACGCCGCTGTCGCCGTCGGTCAGTGGCCTGACGACACACAGAGCACGGCAGAGGAGCCGCTTCCCACCGCGAGACGCCCTCGCTGCCGCCGCGTAATCTAAATTTGCCATGAAAACGTTCGGATTGCCATGCTTAAAATCGGAACGTTTATCATTTCCATTTATTTTATATCGATCGTCGTATAATTTAAAGTCGGAGTCAGACTGAACGAAATGTATGGTTTGATCGATTGAATGTTCTGCTAGCGCCGTATCAAATTAAATATAAAATGTCATCAAGCCACATGTATTCCTTGTCATCCAACGACCTAGACTGCTTCAATGTCGAGCGCTCAACACGTTTAGCGTGCAGTTAATTTCATGCCAAAAATAGTGCTAATCACATGATAACACGCAAATAATATCCTAGTAGTTAATATCCGCATGCACTTAATATACTTCCAAATTAACATGCATTGCACGTACACACTGACTAGTGCTGCTAGTACGTGAAACTGGTGCCGTGACTTGTGAACGCGTCCAGATATGGTCAACGGCAACATCGCCCGCGAGTTCTTCCTGTTTGCCCGTGCGTCTAAACACAGAAGGGGAGGAGAGAGAGAGCACACATGGAACCCACCAGTAAGTGAAGGCGAATAGTACTAAAAATAATAATACATGTTATCCATTAATTAGGCTGTGGTAATATAAAAACATTATGTGAACAAAGGGGGTACAACAAACATTGCTATTCTACGTATGTTGCCTATTGACGTGCGGCTTGAAGGCCCGGTCGCATGTTCGATCCTCGTCCTTTATTTTTTAATTTGTATATGGGTCCAAATTTGTTTCATGACATGTGGGCCCCTCGGTGTGTAGTTTGTAGCACTTTAATTTGTGGGTCGAAATTTGTTCCATTCCAAGTGGACTATCGGTGTGTAGTTTTGTAGCTTATTTATAATAATTAAAGAGAACAACATAGTTTTTTCAATAATACCATGGTGCGACGTTGAAGGCGAGAAAGGACGTGCGAGAGAGCGATGACTGAGCCAGAGGGAAATCAACTAGGGGAGTTGCGTGGGTTGCAACGGTGTTTGGAGTAGTTGTGGGCCGAATGCTACGAAAATATAATCTAAACCGACCGGAATAAATGCCTACACAAATTAATCCAAGGTTGGAGTGCCCCTCGCAATGTAAATAGCTCCGGCTTTGCGAGGGATGGAGAGGTAGTAGCTTCAACGCGTGGAAGATACGGTGTGAGAAAGCGAGGTCAATCGAGAGACATATAGATAGAGAGACAAAGTGAGTGTGGTCCGACATTTATTGAACAAATATATATGCTCTGGAGAGATATTGTCCAATTGAGCTTTTTTGGCAAGGGTGAGGGCTATAAGATAGAGCTTGAGAGATGATCCAGTCACAGACGTGTAGATATATTTTGTATGTGGGAGGAAGCAAGGTAACCGATCACATAGGGTCGTCGTGCGATCGAAAGAGTGAGACGGGTTGGAGAGAGTGACCTAGATAGACGATGTGCGTGAGAGACTATACAATGTGAATAGGTCGAATTGGGCTCAAACATGGTGATATATCGTTTTTGTCCGAGAAAGAGCAAGGTCAATCGAGACATACGGAGAGAGAGAGAGAGAGATTGAGTGAGCGTGGCCCACCATGAGGTCGAAAGAGTGGCGGCGGCTTGGATGGACTGACCTAGATAGACAATCTGCGTGAGAGAGTATACAGTGTGTCGATCGAGGCCCGAACAGGGAGATATATCATTTGTGTGTGAAAGAAAACGAGGTTAAACGAGACTCAGATAAAGAGAGCGAGATTGAGCGAGTGTGGCCCGTCGTGCGGAAGAAAGAGTGAGACAGTCTCGAGGGAGTGCCCTAGATATACAACGTGTGTGCGTGCGCACGAGAGGTTGGGGGGGCTAGATAGGCAATGCATGTATTTAGCGCGAGAGGGTGAGAGGGAGAGGGGGAGAGAGAGCTCGGCATGGGGTGTAATGGCGGGTGTGTGAGGTAAATACATTTGGTAACAGAGTGGAAAAAGGGGTTGTGTAGTTGAGAGACTTAGAGATCGAAACATGGAGAGAAAGAATGAACGTGTGTTGGAAACCGATAGCTTCCTAAGGTGGTTAGGAGAGGAAGATTGACCGATACAGGAAGTATGTAGCGTTTGTGCGGGGGGGCTAAAAACAACATTTGAATGTACATAGTACAAGACTTAATATCGATGTTTCAATTCAGTGTACATTGTAAGATTTGAACCGAGGACCAGGCATACGGGTAATTATTTCGAATTCGTGCCATACTAAGTTTCGAAAAGTTGACATTGACGCAATTTGTTGTGCTATTTTGTAGGTCATATGTTTGAATCCATCCAAAAGTTTTCTCTCTACCATGGTGTTCATCATATACATATGAATTTGTATTAAAAAAGTAGCATGGATACAGTGAAATGCGAAATCCACGTTAGAATTGGAGATCGCTACGTGACACACACTCTAATTCAAATAACTAATTATGTGACACACACTCTAATCCACATTAGCGTGGGTACCGTTTCGATTTTTTTCAAATAACTCCTCATTAATTAATTTATAGTACTCCCTCTGTTCACTTTTATAAGACCTTGAAGACATTTCAGACAATGTGTAAACAGTTCATTTTAAGTTGTCTGAAACGAGTTACAAAAGTGAATGGATGGAGTATCTCGTTTCGAATGACTAATCATTGCAAGGAAAACACGGGCATGGTAATACATACAGATTCATTTGCAAATGAAAGAAGATCCGTTTGCATTCTCAAATGTAGGCGCACCAGGCAGACCAGGGTCGTGTCGGGGTGGACGTTGCTTCGGTGCCTTAAAGGCAACTGCCTTTGGGTCACTCACATGTGGGCCAGCCACCTGTTGGGCCCACATGTCATGGACACAAAGGCAGGTGCCTTAAGGCACCAAAGCATAGTCCTGTCGGGGTGGTCGCGTGTGTCGGACGGACGCGTGGCACCCAGCCACCCACCCCCTCCCCCCCCCAAAAAAAAGGACGACGACAATATAAGTTCGCGCTTCCATGTTTCGGATTGAAATATCTGGCGGCCCCAATTCTAGCCCTGCAAAATCTCTCTTCTCCACCGTCCCCTTCCGCGCCCAGATTGCTCAAATCCCTAATTCGCCGCCAACCCTCGAATCGCCCCTCATCTCGTCTCTTTCCCCACCGTTCCCCACCTCTGTGCCGGACGACGACGACGAAGACGACGGTCACGCTTCACCACCGCACCGGAGCCACCTCATCTACGCCCTCGTCCACCGCACCGGGTGGTCCACTGACAACGTCGGCCGCCGCAACTGACGTGCCTCACAGACACCGAGTTCCACCGCATCAGGTGCGCTTCACCGACGTCGTCTCCCAGCTCACCGGGGCTACTTCACCGAGCACATCGTCGCACCTCCGCCCCCCGAGGCCGTTGGGGCTTCACCAACGGTCTCGTCCACCGCATCGTAGCGCTTCGCTGCCACTCAAGATCAACATCCGTGCGCGGCTAGCCAACGCCAGTGCATCACCCTCAACGGCTCTGAAGTGACCCGCACTCTAGCTAGGCGAGCATGCCCAAACGCCGGCCCGAACTAGGTATCCACACATCACTCCCTTGTGCACTGTTCCGACGATGTTTGGATATCCTTTCACTGCTCTCTTAGCTTACACACCTATGCAACTCTGACTTTAACTCTTATTTCTTCTCGAGATATCATCTGAAACAAGCAAATCCATTTTTAGCAAAGCATGACGGCGCTACGGGATCTGGTACACATCCTGCACACCCGTATAACCTTGTAAGAATCTGTCCTCCGGTACAACATCAAGGTCGATTCCTCTTATTTGATCAACCATTCGCCGTGTCAAAAATGCAGAGGGGGATGCAAGGAGCACAAGGCCTGCACATCCAAGCAAGTGGTAACATGGACTTGTACATGGAACATCCCAAGCGCAAGCAGAGCTGCAGTGAGCCTGTACAACGAGCTAGCGTAAGTCCCTGCATTTCATTTAATTCGTACTGGCATTCGTGTATGATTTGTGCGCAGTGGCTGATCCACGAATTCAAGTTACCAGGGGCGAACATTTAACTTAAAAAATACGAAGGCACTTGCACTCCGGAAATCAACATAACTTGAGAAATGTGAAGCTACATGCACTTTGAAAACCAGCTAATGATACAAAGTAGTTCAGATTATAAACACTAAATGATGCAAGCACCAAAAAACACAAAATGCAACATGGTGTACAAGGACTACAAACATGGTCCGTACCTGCTTGAATTATTCGTTCTCTGGCTGAAAATATCGAAGTGTAATTGCACGTATAACCAGTGCGCAAACTGCATATCAATATATCTATCCTGCACAAGTATGCCAATAGTTTCAAACAACAGATTAGAAAAGTATTTATGCTATGTTGTCATGATACGGGGACTTTCTAGTAGATGGCCTCGACGTTTCCTCAAGCTATGAAAATGCACTATAATTTGCTTGTCATCAATGCCTGCAAATCTCTGTCTCTCTCAACATAGTAGATCATCATTAGACACTAAATCCTTCAATGAGCTTGCAAAATGCTTGCATTAGATCCCTCATTAGACACTATATGTTCATCACCAGGAGCATGTAAAATGTTTGCATCAAATCCTTCATTAGCAGTCTGTTCATTAGACACTTCAGGCTCAAGAACAACATGAGCTTGTATGTTTGCACCGGAAACTTGATTAGATACATCATATTCAGTCAGTTCAGTATTGATTGGGGAGTTATAAAATAAGTAGAAATTGGTTTCATTTTCTCATAGATTCCCTACATACAAGCAGTTTTACAACACCGTCAGGTTTAACTATTGGCCAGAAATTGAAGAGTTGAATTAGATATAATCAAGGATGTGATGTACCTGCTCGTTGCGCATGCTACTCTTGCAAGCTGCGACTGTCCGTTTGTGCAAGCTCGATGCCATGCCCGTGCTGCCACCGCTGCCTCCCACACAGGCTACACCCAGGGTTGGATCTTCATCTTCTTGTCCTTCCGTTCGCTTGAAGCCCGGCGACCGCCCTCCAACGAGGGCGCGAGGAAGTGCTGTGTTGGTCTGTCCATCGGCGGCTAGGATAGGAGCGAACCAGACTGGAGGCTTGAGCGAATGAATTGGGATTTTTCCTGCTGTCGATTGATATGGGAGGCGCTCGTTTGGGCCGCGAGCCTGCTATAGGGCCTGCCTTGCACTTATGTTATTGGCCCATCCAAATTGAAACATTTTTCTTCATTTTTTACATTGCCTGCTCATGCGTTGGGACGAACAAAACTAGCGTGGGCCAACCTGGACGACTCAAACTAGGTGCACACGTTCCAGCCACCTGAGGCGGCCGCCCATACCAGCCCCTATGGTGGCGTCGCCCCTTTTTGCGTGTATGATTGGATAGTGAAAAATATTCCAGTGGCGCTTTTGATTTACCCACAGAATGGTTGAATTGCTTGTTTCTATGAACTGAGTTCGCCAATAATGTGAAGGATGCCAGTCTTTTCATCCTATTGTAGATTGCTTAGATCTCGATATGCCAAAAGTAATCGGATGAAATATACAGTAAAAGCCAGTGTGATGTGTTTGGCTACAACTAGTCTGACTACACGTCCTCATATAACATATCAAGGACGCACCATCTTACCAGATTAACCATTCGACTTACCCATGCAGTGTGGGAAGAAAGAAGTATTGGGACTGCGTATCCAAGCAATTGATGCCATGGACTCCTTCGTACAACCTTGTAAGCGAAAAAGAAGTTGCAGTGTGCCTGTACAAAGAACTAGCGTAAGTTCAGTTACCTGCTTCTCGGAATTTTAGTTAGCCACTTATTGCAAAATTGTTCAATTACGTTGCTTGGCTTAATTTAGTTTGCTACGGATTACATAATGGCACAGCCTGTTAATCATATTGTAGACTGCGCCTATCTATGTGTTTGATACTTACTGTTAAGAATTACCTGTTTGCCTTAACTTAAATATCTACTTGTTTGTTTAACTGCTTTGCTGCTGCAACAGCGGGTTACAATGATGTTAATAACTACTTTTCAGCATCCAATTGAAACTCTTTAATTCCTTGTTTGTTTAACTGGTTTGCTGTTATAACTCCCAGTTGAGATGTTTTGCTAACTTCATCTTTTCCGAATCCAATCGGAACTTTAATGGCAAAACAGGTTAGCCCAAGATCAAAGAGCGAGGTCCCCATGGACGTTGCATCATCCCACAGCAGTGGCACCGGCCCAATCGTGCATTATGAATTGCCAACTGCTGATGCTCTAGAGGCTAAACTAGTGGTAGAAAGAGATTCTGCTTCTGCACTTAGAGATGAAGTTGACATGTTGAGGAAGCAAACAGCACAATCACAAGCAGTACTCAAGACAACCATTAAATATTTGGTGGATTTCAAAATGAAGCAAGCTGAGACTGACCAGATTGTTAAGGTCGTGAAGGAAAAAAGAAAATTAAATTCCTACTTGGTAAATCATAGGTGAAATGTTCTTTCCATAGTTGAATAACCTTTGTGTTGTCTGTTCATGTAATCAATCAAACCATTTGTTTTAGAGATCATGTAATAATTGTTTTTTTTGTTTTTTGGTTTGTAATTTTATTTGAGCACAAGTCTGTATTAATTGATAAGACTCGGAGACATTTCATTTGGATTGTTGTGCCAGACCTACAAATATGACAATCGGGCTGAATGTGCATTCAGCAATAGTAGTAGTATAGATGGACCATAAGTGGCACGCATCGGAAAGGGCCAAGATGCTGGCTAAAAAAGGATGTTGTTGTAGCCAAAAAAAAGTACAGCGGCCTGGCATATGTATGTTAGTTGATATTATTGATCCATATACTCTATAAGTGTTTATATGTCTGTTAGTTCTGTACATTCTTGGTTGATTGACTCGGTATTTGAATCTTGATACATCGCTTGTGTACATATCTAAATGGGAGTACACATTATGCTGCGTGTGACATTTGAGTTGGACATGAAGTGTTCCAAATATTCGAATTCACCTTAAACTGGATTCTAGTTTCTGAATTTGAGTATCGGCATTTGTAAACCATATTCATATATGACAGTGGAATACATCTTTGTCGTCCTTTTGAAGATATATAAAAACACATAGAATGGTTTATAAAGATTCATATAGGAATACAAAATGGATTCAAATTTAGTTGCCAGGGTAAACGTGGATGCTTATTGTCCCAAAATTCGAAAGAAGCAGCAAAATGTCCACTCCCACGTCGGCTGCCCGAAGCCAAGTGTTTGGGAGATGGAAATTATTGTCTACCCATTACACGGACAATCCATCGGCCCGATTTCCACTGCTCTAAATAGGGGTAGGTTAGTAACTTCAATTAGACGTGACATGACCGCCTCTAAGCCCATTCCGACACGGTGGGCGTCAAACATGGGCGGCAAAACTCATTTGATTCAAGCTCATCCGAAAGACCTCTGTTTCTCCCTCCATTCCCCATTCATACACGGTGGGTGGCAAAACAAACTCGACTCGGCCGAAATCGATGTAGGCAAATATTTTCAATAGGGGCAGGTTTGTAACTTCACTCAGACGTGACACAACCGCCCTACCTGTCAACCCTGTTCATACACCGTGGGCGCCAACCACCCTCTCCTCGCCCGAAATCGCTCTGGGCAAATATTGGCGAGATGCGAGATTACCGTCCTATCCCCAACCGACAAGACGTCCAAATTTTAAACGGGGGCTAAGTTCGTAACTTTCCCATATTTCAGACAGGCGCGTCAGAAAACATGGTTCCCCGTACCTCTCCCTCCATTTTCCCATTCATACACCGTCCGCGCTAGAACACCCCATCCCCACACCAGCCTCCGTCCACCACCCCATCCATCGCCGCCGTCCTCCACCACATCCATCGCCACCGTCCTCCACCATGCCGGAGCGCCTACCAAGACCGCGTCGTCCACTGCTAGAGATGGACGTTTCTCATCCACGGCGACGAACCAATAGCCTTGCATCGCGTCCTCTCGCTTCATCGGCGCCGTCGTCCTCTTTGCCGGGGCCGCTCACACGACCTTCTCTTCCACCGCAACGGGACTTATCCCCCGATGCACCCGTCTACCGTCGCAGATCTGCTTCAACGCCACCGACAGCCATCGCACCCCCGATGCCTACATGGCGCCGCAAGAGAGGTGGTACTTCATATCTCCTCAACTTTTTGATCTCAACCAGAAAATAGATCTTAACTTGGTTACTCTACTTTCTTTTCAGCTCTTAGAATTTAGTTCTTAGTTCAAAGCAAACAATGGATGCTAAATATCATTTCTCCGGTTTGCAGCTTCAAATCTGCCATGGCACAGCCATAATACGGTTTAATTGATCATGCTTAGGGTTTAATTGATCAGGTTGGTTCCGTGGTGGTTTCTTTAATAGAAATCGGAGGGGAAACCCTCTTTTGCTAAAACAACATGCTTAGAGTTTCCCCCTTTTATGATCACTATACGATCAGAATACGTGCTTCGTGTCATAATAACACTGCTCCACCCATCAAGCTAAACAAGCTTAGTTGTTCAAATATGAATCTGATATTATTAAAACAGAGTTGTTTAATTGGTCAGCTAAATGTTCCTAAATTAGTTTCGAAAATGCATGTTCGCCGCTCGGGTGTGTATCTCTACAGGGTGCCCACGGTGGGCCGGCCCACCCTGGGATTTTGGGTCGTCCCAGGCCCTGATTCCCCTCTGTTCTGCTGCGCGCTTCCGATCTCTACTCGCCCCCAGCCGCCTGCCTCGCCGGCGGCTTGCCATCCCCGGACAGCATGACTCTAGGAGGAGACGCCGGACTAACATGAGGCCAGGAGCCGCTCTCCCAACAGCATCACCGCTGCCCGGGCGCGCCGCCGTGCCTACCTTCCCAGTCCGTTCAGGGATCAGGCGTGCAGCACCCACCAAGCCAACCCAATTTATCCTGAGATACGTCCTCAACACTCAGCAGCCACTCCTCATCACCCATTTTCTAATTGATTCATTACTCATTAGGCAGGACTGTCATTAGGGTTTGTTGTGTGCTTAGTGCTACCTACACTTAATGGTTCAGATGTATTTCAGTAATCTTTAGTACCTCTAAAGTTCACAGGGTTTTCAAAATTCCGGCCCTCGGAACAGAAACTAGTCATTTTGGATTGTTGGTCGTAGTGACATTGACCCAGATTACTACTGCAAGCCAGGTTTGTTGACAATTATTCACGTCGATTAGTTGCAAACAATAAGTGCTAGACAAACTTATTCATTCAGATTTTGGACGGTCTCTTACTGCAGTTACAATTCTGCATACTTGTCCTAGTAAGCTCACAAGTAAATGATTGATTCACTACATCTATGCTTGCCTTGTCATATTTGTTGTCAATATTCTTTTAGGGTGGACCACCCTGTTTCTAAATACTGGAACCGTAGACATGAGTGAATAGTATTTCTCTATGTGATCTCTTCCATCATGTGTGGGTAACGAACACTGCATTGTATAGAAAGAAAGTGTCATTTCCAGCTTTTACATAGGTTTCGATCTTTTACATGGAATACAATCTGCCTACTTGCTTTGTGTCGCACTACCAACACTCCACCCTTGAAGCTAAACATTACGCCACTCATAATTGCTTAGTTTATTTGTTCAAATACGAATTTCATATGATTCTAATGTTCCTACTTCAGTTTTGAAATGTGTGTCTGCCTGTTATAGAGACATAAGGGGTTTGTATTTCTGTGTGTGGTCTGGTCAGCACAGTTGGGGAGGTGAACTTTGCATATGTAGGGGTTTATAGGGAGACACTCTCTGAGTTGAATCCGCAATGCATTCCATAGATAATCTGACTACTTTTTATGTTTTCATGAATCTCAGATTCTGAACAGCATCATAATGATTATGAGCTTGCGCGCATGAAAAGAATAAAGCAGAACAATGCCATGGCTGTCAAACTTGGCATTAAGGGACTGAAATCAAGTCTGTATGCAATGAAATGCAAACGCTCTCCACCTATAGATTCATGCTCAGAATATGATCCTAACAGTGATTCTGAGCTAGAGGGAGACCTAAGTCAATGTAGCTCCCTAATGGAGGAGTCAGAGGAAGATGCCCTATCTTATTCACCCATCAAGGTACTTGCTCTAACTTTCCAAGGTTACATTGCTCGCACATATCTTGCAACTGATGCCTTGCATTGCTTCTACTTTGTTGAACTGCCATTAGCTTAGTTTACACATCGTGTATGTGAATACACCCTGCCTATCCATTTTCAGTACATATTCCATCTGTCATCATACCATATTTATCCATTCAAATGTTGTTCTTGTGTATCAGACGTTCAAAAGGAAGAGGGCGATTGCTGATCGTGGAGGAGCACAAGCAAAGTATTTGGAAAAGGTAGTGGCACCTGATAAATCAAATAGCCCATTAGGTGTAGTTGCAATATCACCTGACCCACAAAATACCCCAACTCTAGCAGACTCTAGCCCTACTACACTGGTCATTTCTGATGCCCCAACTCAGCAGACCCCAACTACAGCAAACAGTATGATTATGCCAGTTGACATAGCACCAGCTGTACGATGCAAAACCCCCATTCCAGCAAAGAGTACATCAAATCCAGTTGCCAAATCCCTTTTCGAACCAGAGAGAGCCCCAATTGCAGCAAATAGGACCCCTGTTCCATTTCTTCCCAGTTTAGAAGACGAAGCTTATGTTGTTGTCAGGAACTTTGTGCGCATCTTTCCTGCATGGAAAGATTATAC
Source organism: Aegilops tauschii subsp. strangulata (assembly GCF_002575655.3). NCBI lineage: Eukaryota > Viridiplantae > Streptophyta > Magnoliopsida > Poales > Poaceae > Aegilops > Aegilops tauschii. The sequence goes on from NC_053040.3 coordinate 120,599,535, forward strand.
CGCAGACACAGAACAATTTCCAGTCTTCCTCCGCAACTTACGCGTAAGTAATGTACTAATGTTATTCATGGTCATTACTGCATATGTTTCTGCTGACAGAAGACACAAGATTTCATTCTTTTAAATAGGCGAGGAGCAAACTGGATTGTGATGATGAGCAAGGGTTTGTTGCGCTTTTCAAGCACTCGTTGATGAAGTATCGTTCCTACCTGAGGCAAGCGCACTTCGATGGCAAGCCTCTGAACGAAATTTCTGTAAAGTCTCCGGTGCTACATTTATCCGACGGTGACTGGAATAATCTTGTTACACATTGGTCTCGGCTGCAGCGTAAGGTACTGTCTATGATATCACATCACAATTTGAACTACATTTCTGCATTTGCCTTAATGTCTCACTTGTACGAAAACTGTTAGCAGAAGAACATTCGTTCTCAAGGGACCATAGAATCTCGCAACTATACTGCACACTGCATTGCTCTTGTGAGTACCTCTTGCCCTGTATGACCATACTTACTTTCATAGTTGTTTCATTATGTAGCATCACTGCACATGTTAGCCTCGTAATTGTCCATTTGGTGGAAATTATAAGATCCGTATGGACTCTTACATAAATTTAGAATCAACCCAATGCTTTTGAAGAGGTTTAGCTCTGCAGTCCTCTTGTAAGGACTGAACGTGGTCTATCACTGTACTTACATTAACAGCTACTCCCTCCGTCCCATAATATAAGAACGTTTTGTACAGTACACCAGTGTTCAAAACACTCTTGTATTATGGGAAGAGGGATTGGTTCATTTTGTAGCATTTTGCATCTTATCTCCCTCGCCCACCATTTACTAAAAAAGATCAGATCTATATTTAATCTTACCAACAAGTAGAATACACAGACAATGCCAGTGCAGAAGTGTAGCCCATTGCTCTTATCAGTACATTTTGTCCTATAACGCTTGTACTTCCAGGGATTGGTAGTTGATTATGTAGCATCAATCTGCATCTTATCTTCATTATCCTCTATCCCTTCCAGTATTATCATATCTATAATTACTCTCTACAAAATGTAGAGTACAGGCAATGCTTATGAAGAAGATTATGTGCTGAAATTCTTGAGTTATCCTTCCCTTGACATGGAGAAGGGCATTATAAAGCCGGTGTTAACTTTTAATGTAAGTCAGTCCTTCTAAAGCCTTTATCCTCAACTGCTGTTTAATTTGCTCATACTCCCTATCGTTTACTGCTGTTTAGTTTGCTGTTTCTACCAAAATGCATGTTCGTAAGAACCGTAAGTTCTAAGTTTTACTTGTAAAACCAAATTCCTTATTCATACCTTGCACATTACTTAATACTCCCTATATGTATGCTTGTTTTTGTGGATCTATAATCCAGTGTGTGGTGAAGCAGCCCACGTTTGCACCTTGTCATCTCCTGTTTTATCTTACTGATGTGGCTGATGATATGAACAACATGCCATGCACATTATCCAAAATAGATACAATGATTTTCTTTGCCCTTCATCTATGCTTGTTATGTTGACATGGTAATCCAGTAGTGTGGTCAAGCTCCCCGCATTATGAACAATGCCAAATTATGCTATTGATATTTTGAACTTACTCTTTATTTTCTAATTTGAAATTAGATAGAATTGACAGAACAGTTATCATCTTTGTTTATACACGTGCAAAACCTGTCATCTCTCTGCTTTGTTTCAGGATGATATGCCTGATGGCATGCACAAGTCTGCTGAAGCCTGTGAGACAAACCCAACATATATTGCAGCAAAGAAGGCAAAACATCTTGAAGATAGCGAGACAACCCCAAAGTCTTGTCTTGATGCAGTGTTCAAGTTACTTGAGACTAACAGTTAGACAAGCTCACAGAATTCGTTGTCTGAATCAGTTCGACTTCTTCAGTCCCAAGTTCTAGCAGAAAGGCATTCTGCAACTCAACTTCGACTTGAAGTCCTATCTCTAAGAAAGATTGCGGAGAACACCAATGAGAACCTCATCGCTAAACAGCTACACCTGGAAGCTATGACCAACATGCTAGGCCGGTCTCACAACCTTGCTCAGCAGCTTGCGCAGCAGTTCCCCCGCCAGGCTAACCTTTCTTGAACTGTCTTGGAAGTGGTCTCGGTTCAGTATTATTTTGTTACGCTGCAATGGTGCCCAGATTTTGTAATCTGCTTCTTCGTTGCGCTTTATGATCACTGGTGGCGAACTTCGATGCCCAGTGGATGTAATATACCTTAAATCCTTTATTGTATAGTGTAGGTTTATTCTTAGTTACTATGCCATAATTTCTTTATTGTATAGAGTAGGTTTGTTCTTAATTCCTACTAGGTACTGCCATCATTCGCTATCTGAAAAAAAATCAGATGTAGTCGACCGGACCGAAACATTCGACTCTAACGGGCCAGGTTTTTAGCGGGCCACAATTGGGCCGGCCTGTGTCTTTCTTGGGCCCGAATGATTGGGGCCTTCACACATTGCACCAGGCCCAAACTTACATCGGCCTATATTTTAGTTGGGCCTTCTGTTGACCCAGTGCTTAGTTTGGCCCAGGTAGCGTTGGGCCATTAACAGGCTGAATATTGTACTGGCCTGTTACGGCCGAGATGAAACCACGGGCCTTTAGCAGGCCAAAATGCATGTTGGGCCTCAATTTTCACTAGTCGTCGACGGGCCTTCAGCAGGCCGAAATGTAGACCGGGCCGTTTTGGGCCCAGTTAGCTCACGGGCCGTTACCAGGCCGAAACGTATCTCGGGCCTTAGTTGGCCCACTGATATCATGGGCCTTTAAGAGGCCGAAAGCTTAGCACAGGCATCAACGGGCCGAATTATGCGACAGGCCTTTAACAGGCCCAAAGTCACGTTGGGCTTAACTGTTGCCACCTTTAGCACGGACCGTTAGTGGGCCCGATGTCCCGTCGGACCATATATGGCCCATGGGCAGCACGGGCCATTCCCAGGCCGAAAGTCACACCGGGCTGAAATGGGGCCATGTCTACATCAGGCCTCTAACAGGCCAAAAGTCACTGGGCTGTAGTTGGGCCCAAATATTCGGCGAACAATTAACGGGCCAGATCTGGCTTCGGGCCGCAAATGGGCCCAAATATTGGGCGAACAATTAACGGGCCAGATCTGGCTTCGGGCCGTAAATGGGCCCAAATATTGGGCGAACAATTAACGGGCCAGATCTGGCTTCGGGCCGTAAATGGGCCTTTATTAAGCAGGCCGTTATTGGGCTGGCCCACTAGTACCTGATTAAGTTCTACGGGCCTTTGACTGGGCCGGCCTTTTTAACCTATATGGGCCTCTGTTGGGCCCACCCACGTGTCGACGTATCATAGGCATGTCTCCTCCAATGGACGGGCGACATCTGGCCCACTGACGAGCTGACAGGTGTTCCCTTCGGCCAATCAGAATTTTACACGTGGAAATTTCCCATTGGTCAGGGCTGTTAATGGGTTCTCGGATCCAAAATCCGACCCGATAGCTTAACGGTGTTCCGTTACGGTGCATGCCACGTGTCGGTCACCCTTAACGAAAGCACTTCTGTGACGCGCGATTTATCGTCATGGAAGTGGACACTTCCGTGATGATAATTTTGGTAATGTCATGGAACACTTCTACGACAGCACAGGTATGACTATCTTGATTCTGTCATAAAATCGTCATGGATGTACATGCATGACAAAAAACACGACCTACTATGACAAACACGTATCATCACGGAAGTGTTTTTTTTTGTAGTGCAATATGATATAAACCCCATCTTTTTCTCCTCGATGGCAACAATACATTACGTGTCGGTTCCCTTTCTGTCACTGGGATCGAGCACCGCAAGATTGAACCCAAAGCTAAGCACTTCTCCCATTGCAAGAAAGATCAATCTAGTAGTCCAAACTAAACCAATAATTCAAAGAGACTTGCAAAGATATCAATCATGCGTATAAGAATTCAAAGAAGAATCAAATATTGTTCATAGATAATCTTGATCATAAACCCACAATTCATCGGATCTCGACAAACACACCGCAATAAGTATTACATCGAATAGATCTCCAAGAACATCAAGGAGAACTTTGTATTGCGAACCAAAGAGAGAGAAGAAGCCATCTAGCTAATAACTATGGACCCGAAGGTCTATGGTAAACTACTCACACATCATCGGAGAGACTATTGTGTTGATGTAGAAGCCCTCCGTGATTGAATCCCCCTCCGGCAGATCGCCGGAAAAGGCCCCAAGATGGGATCTCACGGGTACAGAAGGTTGCGGCGGTGGAGAAGTGGTTTCGTGGCTCCCCTGGATGTTTTCAGGGTATAAGAGTATATATAGGCGAAAGAAGTGGGTCGGTGGAGCTACGAGGGGCCCACGAGGGTGGGGGCGCGCCTACCCCCCTGGGCACGCCCTCCTGCCTCGTGGCTGCCTTGTTGCTTCCTTGACTTCCACTCCAAGTCTCCTGGATTGCGTTTGTTCCAAGAAAGATCCTCGCGAAGGTTTTGTTTCGTTTGGATTCCGTTTGATACTCCTTTTCTGCGAAACACTGAAATAGGCAAAAAAACAACAATTTGCACTGGGCCTTTGGTTAATTGGTTAGTCCCAAAAATAATATAAAAGAGCATATTAAAGCCCATTAAACATCCAAAACAGATAATATAATAGCATGGAACAATAAAAAATTATAGATGCGTTGGAGACGTATCAACAGTCAATCTTATAAAGACCCTAAACTTGTCAAAGTTAAAACGGCGATTGGTCATGTGAGGCCCGGCTTACATGTTTGAATAAAGGATTAACTCAGTGGATGTGCGGCCCTTGAATAGCACTTCATATTGAGGTTCGGCAGCCTACGAAAGCCTTGTTTTTTCTGTTTGTTATTTTCTTTGAACATTGTTTTGGTTCATATTCTTGTACCATATTGATATATGTTTTCGCAATTCAGGCCATGTAGCCTTGATTCTTTGACTCATATTTGAGTATATCTAAGTTTTTGATAACCCGGCCTGGCTTTGGACGATAAGTCGCCAGTATGCTTTGATTGTGCACTTGGAGTTATGCGCTCTAAGTCTTTGGGTTGTTACCCTTACTGCATATGGCACTGTAAACCGGCAGTATGAATTGATTTCACAGGCCACGTAGCCTTGATTATATGACTCATCATTGAGCATCTTTGGGTTTGATAACCCGCCATGATAGCAGGTTTTAATTCGCCGGGATATTTTGCCTTGAGCAATCAAAATGATGATATTTCATGACTCCGGGTTGATACTGCCTCCAGATTATAATTATCAAGGCATCACCATGGTATTAATTTACAGGTATGTCTTTCAATAATGGTATGAATATGCGAGGTTTGATAACCCGCCCTGGCTTTGGACGTTAAGTCGCCATATTTTGGATTGCGCCATTGGAATCATGCGCTTATAAATCATTGGATCGTTACCCTCATTGGATATGGTAATGTAAGCCGGCAGTATGAGCCAATTCTATAGGTATATTTTCCTGGTTATATAAATATGCGAGGTTTGATAACCCGCCCTGGCTTTCGACTTTAAGTTGCCAGTGTGTTTAGGCTTGAATGGCCTTAATTCTAGTCTTTTCCATAATTGCTTAAGACTATATTATGTTTGGGTTGTTACCCGCCTGGTTTTTGACGTAAGTCGCGAGGGCATATGTTGTTTAAACTTTGTGTAGGACATGCAGAGTTTTACACATAAAGATACTACTATTGATCATATGAAAAATTGCGTTTAAGCCCATCATCTACCCATCTGAAAATATTGCCGGGTTATTCTGCTCCCGGTTATATTGCTACATATTGAGTTTATTGAGGCTACAAGATGCCAAAGTGATCTTTTCAAAAACTGCACATGACTGTGAGCCGCCATGGATGGGTTATCAGTTATTGATTTTTACAAAGGCTATAAGCCGTCGGGTTACAAAAATCCCGGATTACAATGTATGCGCATTAAGTCACCCTCGGTCGAAAGCCACCGGGTATTTAAACTCCGGATTTTTTTGACAACAGATAAGGTATTCAAATCTTTAATAGCCAAATTTGGCTGGATTTTCATTATAATATTGAATGATTGAGGTTTTCATACTGGATTATATTATTCAAATCTTGAATAGCCAACATGGCAGGATTTTTATTATGGTTATCAGTAACCAGTATTATGATTGAGGATTTCAAAGTCGCTTCAGCGTAATGGTTATTATTTATTTATCAATAGATATGATTTATTCTACAATGGAATGAATAGTCTCAAGTCGCTGCAGGCACACGACCCGTCACTTGGGGGCTACATTATTCAAATCATGATTATATCAAGTATGCAAGTCCCATGTCGCTGCAAGCATGCAGTATGGCACTTGGGGGCTAATGCAAGGTCATTTTTAACTTGCCTTATTACCCGACCCGTCACATTCTGATGAGCCGGCCCTTGGAGGCTACTAATTGCTCCTATCAAAGTTTTTATGAGCATAAGGCAATTACAAGTCCCAGGTTGCTGCAAGCATGACAACCCGACACTTGGGGGCTACATATGAGGAATATCCAGTTTGACTAGTGATTGAGATGAACAACCCGGATTTCTTCAAGGTTGCGACATTTATATTGAAGCAAGTCTTAAGCTGTTACTACGCTCCCTTCTTAAGACTTGGGAGCTACAAGTGATATGCATAGAAGGGAGGTACATTTTCAAGCTTCATGTTAGCAACAATTATGACCCGTTGCCATCAATATTTACAAAACTGGCAATTTTGGCAATGATAAACCAGCAAGTTCTACATCTTCAAGCCGGCTGAAAATCAGATGAGTATTTCATGACCAATATTTTTTGTTAAGCATTGGGAGCTGAATCAAATGAATTATTCTTCACAATATTTTTCTGTGAGAAACCAATGTCAGCAAATTGATTATGAGGCTGGCCTATTGACCCGGACTTTCCAGAAGTAGGAAATGACAAGGACTTAAGAATGATCAAGTGCCGGCATATAAGATTTTTTTAACCCGGAGCACAACCTGCAAATTTGTTCTTGTGTTTATTTTGCAGGATCAATTTAACATGGATAAATCCAAATTAAACTGGGGGCTAATGTCGGGGATATACCCCGCGATATGACCCGACCGGACTTGGCGAATCACTAAGTGACCAGCACGGATCTCTCCATTCACTGATGAATCAGCCGGACCTGGTGACTCATTGGTGACCCGGCAGGCGGGTCAGAGGAGCGACAAGACCCGGTGGTCCAGAAGACAGTTCATGGAAGGTCGGCTCATGTTACGTTAGACCGGTTTAAGAGGAAAGCATAAGGAATATTCCCTTACGAAGGAAGCAAGACTAGGACTCCACTTGTAATAGACAGTCCTAATCCTACTAGGATTCCACATGTAACCCGCCCCTCCAACTTATATAAGGAGGGGCGGGGCACCCCAAGAGGGAGAGGTTTTCATAAGTTGAGACAGACAAATAAATAGCTCTCGAAATAGAGGTAGCGAAAGAGCACCCATGTAATCGTGAGCATCACCATGATCAATATCAATGAAGTGGGATGTAGGCTTTTACCTCCACCGTGAGGGGCCGAACCTGGGTAAAACCTCGCGTCTCTCGTCCCACTCAACCCCTCTCAAGCTACCGCATAGATGCATTGGCCTCACGACTAAGTCCTCACACTAAGGACATGTGCCGTGACAAATCCACGACACCTCCGACAACCACCTCTGCCTCAACTTCTTCAGCGACCAACCCAATGATGCTGAAGTCGACACGGCTACGGCAAAGAGGTTGTAGACTTGTCGCTTCACTTATTACTCTACATTCATGTCGATCCATTAGGGCTATTTTGGTTCAACGAAAAAACATAGCAATATGAAATTTTCCTATGGCACTCTACTATTCAATTATTCATGCATTTTGTTGAAAGGAATGGAGCAAAACATCCACCTGGACCTACTTTTCAAAATCCTATGCATGAAAATAAGACCAAGTGCATTAGTGGCCGAATAACATTCTAACTGTATATGCTTTCATATGGTTTCACTTTATTTTGGCCATATTTCTTTGCATTCCTCTGCTCCACCAATTCCTGTGAACCAAACACCCAAGTTGACAGAAATCCTATGTTCACAAATGCTCTGTTTCCCATGTGCATTCCTATCCTATTGCGGTGTTTTTCCTATCCCTGCGTTTTTAGAATCATGCAAGCCAAATGAGCCCTTACAGAATTACTTCAGTTACAAGTAGGTGTCGAAGAAAACTTTGTGTGGTTTGTCCTGCTCCTGCCGCGATGTCGTCCACCTCACCCGAGCTGCTCCATCGACAGAAGCATCCACCAAACCAGACATCACGACTCCTGACCGTCTTTCGCCGCCTCAGATCTCCTTCCCTGCTGCCGGCACCCACCGCAACGGCATCACTATCATCGACTCAGTAGATGAACATGAGGAGTACACGTGTCCACAAGAGAGGTCGCACTCTTTTGTTTCTGCTTATGTTATGCATTGCTCAATATTACCTGCTACTTTATCATCCTATTCACCTCTTAGACTCCAAGTCAGGTCCAAATTGATCTTCAAACTTGAGTTCTAAATTAGTTGTGGGGCACATATCAATGCAGCAATGAATAGTATCTCTGTCTAATATCTGGTTCACCTAGGGTATGCCTATGTTGTTCATCTTGGGTAGGAAACAAATAGTAAAGCAATCATCATCTGTTTTTTATTAAATTAAAGGAATCATCAGCCTGCTATCATTATTTTTGGATCCATCCACTAGTTGTTACCATTACTCTAGATTTATGAATGCTCTCCTTACATAATCTCACTATATATTTTTTGTTTGCATGTCAGATATTGTACAATCATGCTGAACATGTAGAGAAAAAGAGAAGAGTTTTGCGCGGCAATACAATGTCAAGCAGACATCGCTCCATGGTGGGTTCAATGGCAAACACCCCCCCCCCCCCCTCTCCAGATTGTAATCCAGAGGAAGATACTTGTTCTGAGGCGGGTTCAGACGCAGCTGACCACTCCTATTTACCCCCCAAGGTGTTTGCTCTAACTTGGCATGATGATGTTAGTCATATCATGCATATGTTGCCTTGCAGTGCCTACTTTCGACATCATATATGTCATCTGCTTAGTTTAGACATGTTCTGTAATGCCACCTATTTAGTTTCAATATCATATATGGGAATTATGCAGTCTCATGTCTTTTAGGCAGCCATGATATATGTGCAATGTGCAATGCCATCCTGTTTAACCAGGCATCATATATTTGAATGATATCTTGCCCATCCTTTTCTTCATTACATTTCCATTTGTCGACAATGTTTGTACATTAAACTACTCTTCCTGTGAATCAGCCATTTGAGTGAGTGATGGAAAAATCTGGAGTGGAAACAAGGCCTTCAGAGCAGACAGTGCTACTTGTTGAAGCAGATCTCTTGCTGGGTCCCGAGACAGATGACCAGTCCTATTCCCCCACCGAGGTGTATGCTCTAACTTGGCACGGTTATACTGCTCATATCATGCATATGGTGTCTTGCATTGCATAGTTTAGGCATAATATACACAATATTCAACACCATATTCTTAGTTCAGACATCATATATGCAAACGCCCTCTACTTAGCATATAAATCACATGTGTGAATTAAATCATGCGATCCTGATTACTTAGATAACATGTATGTGAATTATGTCATGCGATCCCGTTTAGTTAGTCATCATATCTTTGAGTTATGTTATGCTATGATATCTAGTTTAGATAGACATCATATATGTGAAATTATGTCATGCTATCTGTTTTAGTTAAACAATATACATGTCAACTATTTCATGCCCTCTTTTTCCACACTATCTATTGCATCTGTTTCTCATACAATGTCTGTACATTCAACTATGTTTCCTGTTTATCAGCCATTTGAATTGGAGCGGGTGATGGCAGTGTCTATCAGAGTAAAAACACGGTCTTCAAATAAAACAGTGCTACCTCTTGGTGGAGATAGCACCCCGGTTGTACATGCACGAGAACCAGCCCTACCACACATAACCCAGACTCTCGCAGATTTTACCCCTACTGCGATGGACAGAGAACCAGCTTCACCCAATCTAACCCCAACCCCAGCAGATAGTAACCCAGTTCCTGTTGACACGACACCATCTCCACCACAGAGCTCCCAAACAAGAGCAGTTAGTAAGGCAGCTCCAGTGCCCAAAGCGCCAGTACTACCACGGCGAACCCCAACTCCACCAGTTAGTACACCTATTCCTGTGGAGGAAGCACAACCAGCCATTCATAGTTTAGCATCTATCGCATTTGATGTTATTAAATCCTATGTGCGTATCTTCCCATCATGGAATTATTATACTGAAGATGAAGGAAAATGCCAGTTGTAGGTGTTTGTCCAGGAGTTATGTGTAAGTAATGTTATTCATGGCAATTAATTTGCTTTGTCCCATACATTCTACTTCCATGATGGTTATAATACAGCAAAATTTCCCATTTTTCTCTATAGAGAAGGACCGATTTGGAAACTCATGATGAGGTAACCTATGTTAATACCTCTGCTATCTTCAAGAATGCTTGGTGGCAGTATCGGAATTACCTGAAGAAAACGTACTTCACTGGCAAAGAAACTAATCAAATTCCCTTACGTTCTCCTGAGACACATTTACTGGACGATGACTAGGAACGCCTTGTTCTGTACTGGTCCCGAACCAAGAATGTGATAAGGTCTATGAGCTCATTTTATTTTAAGTACTATATGCTTGCGTCTTACTGTACTCTGTTCATGTAGACCAAGTGCTTAAACCTGAAGAACAACTATTCTCATTTAAGATTCCATTGCTATCATGCATAATGCTTTGCTCTTGTATCACTGTATTTACTCATACAAACTTATTTTTAAATTGAACGATCCAATGGAAACTCCAATGGCACAACATGTATGTTTACACATGTTTCTTTAACAGGTTTGCTCTTATAAATAGCTCTGTTGATTTCAATTTCAATTGTGTATACAGTTGACTTCTCATATCATGCACATTACTAGCATCACAACAGAGCCAATAGTGTTGTTGTACATGTAGAATCGTGGTACCCATCTGAAATCTTGTTGTGCCATGTAGTTTCCCACGCTTTGTATTCTTTCAGTGTTGCTTTCTCTTGAACTGATATGATTTGAACCGTGTCTCTATTTTGATTTGTCAAGATAATGCAGTTACCATAGGACATAGATATATGTTTGTTTCATGCTTTTATAATGTACTACTTGGCAATAGAAGACTTGGTAGTTTAATCTTGTCCACCTTACTAATGAACTGGTTCACCGAAATGAGTTTCATATACCAGTACATGATAAACATGTTATGTGTCTGCTTGTTTCTTCTTTTAGAATGCTGACAGAATATTGGGGAAGCATGCCTTATTAAGCAATGGTAAAGGAAGTAATACAAATAAGGTTCAGGATAGTGAGACATCCTTGTTGGTCTCCAACAAAGCTGATAAAACAACTAAGGAAAACTATCTTGAAGACAGTGAGACAACCCCAAAGTCATGTCTTGGTTTACTGTTCGAGTTACTGGCCACTACCGCTTGCACAAGCTATTCAAACTCACTGCCTGAATCAATTTGGTTTCTTGAGTCTCAACTACAAGCTGAAAGACATCGATCAGCTGTGATGTGACAAGAAGCGGAAGGACTGCGGAAGTCCCTGGAGCATTCAGATGCATACTTTCTGGTGCAACAGCAAGCGTTGGAGGATTTTAACGCCAAATAGGACAAAGCTAATAAGCTTGCTAAGCTTATTGCCAGCATGGTGGATACCCAGGATAACGTTTCTTGAGCTCTTCTGAAGTTGTTTCAGTTATGGACTTGTTTTGCTGCCGCATTTATTTGCACTGGTGGCCAATTTTGACGGCCAGTGTATGTAATATGCTGCTTTGTTCCCTATATTTGCACTGGTGGCGAACTTTGATGCCTAGTGGATGTAATATGTGTAATAGCTATAATAGGCTGGCATTAGTTGCTTGCTTATTTATTTCCTTATTGTCTTGTTTAGTTATTTGCTTGTAGTCATTGCAGTTCTTTTTCCGCGTTTTTCTAGTGGCCAAAATAACCTATTTTTGGTAACTAGGCCACAATAATCATGGCAACACACGGACTGTTGTAGCCATGGGCCTCCTGCGGGCTGTAGGATCCATGGGCCTTCTACGGACCGTAGGATCCATGGGCCTTCTATGGGCCGTAGGATCCATGGACTTTCTACAAGCCGTATGATCCATGGGCCTTCTACGGGTCGTAGGATCCGTTGGTCTTCTACGGGACGTCGGACCCATGGGCCTTCTACGGGGCGTATAATCATTTCGCCAAACATGGGCCATACTATTCATGGACCATAACGGGCCGTTAATAGGTCGTATTTGATAATGCTATGAAAACAGCCCAACAGGTTAACGGGCCACAAACGGGCCGAATGTAACCATGGGCTGAATTTGGCCCACAAACGGAACAGGCCAGTAATGGACCGTAACTAACCGAATTCTAGAAATGAGTCCAAGAATAAATGGGCCCTTAGAAGGGCAAAAGTTAACACAGGCTGGAAACGGCCGACGGAATAATGGGTCGTTAATGGGTATAAAGTGATACACTGTTCATTATGGGCCAGTTTCATCTCGGCCCTTTAATGGGCCCATAGTTACAAAGGGCCTCATATGGGCCGAAAGACATCATGGGCCATACATGGGCCGGAAGTTACAACGAGTTGGAATCATATTGGACGGCCCAGATGAAGCTACTGTGCTTAATTTTGATAGGCCGTAACGGGCCAGGAGTTAGCGGGCCGTAAATGGGCTATATACGAACAGACCGTTAACATGCTTTCCGTGGGCCGGCCCGTTACCTTTTGACCATCATGAGAATGGGCCTCTGTTGGGCCATGCCATGTGTCGACATATCATAGGCGCCTCTATCCAATGAGTGGATGACATCTGTCCCAACGGTGAGCCAACACGTGTTTCCTCTGATCAATGAGAATTTTACACGTGGAAAATCCCCATTAGTCCGGGCTATTAATGGGTTATCGGATCCAAAACCGAACCCGATAGCTTAACGGCGACCTGTTACAGTGGATGCCACGTGTCGGTTACCATTGACGAAAACACTTCCATGATGCGTGATTTATCGTCATGGAAGTGGACACTTCCATGATGATAATTTTGGTAATGTCATGGAACACTTCTATGACAGCATAGGTATGACTATCTCGATTCTGTCATAAAATAGTCATGGATGTACATGCATGACAGAAAATGTGACCTACTGTGACAAACACGTATCATCACGGAAGTGTATTTTTTGTAGTGAGTACTAAGGTGTGATCATGTTTTGCTTGTGGGAGAGGTTTAGTCAATGGGTCTGTCACATTCAGATCCGTATGTATTTTGCAAATTTCTATGTCTACAATGCTCTGCATGGAGCTACTCTAGCTAATTGCTCCCACTTTCAATATGTATCCAGATTGAGACTCAGAGTCATCCGGATCAGTGTCAAAGCTTGCATCAACGTAACCTTTCACGACGATCTCTTTGTCACCTCCATAACCGAGAAACATTTCCTTAGTCCTCTTTAGGTACCTAAGGTTTATTTTGACCGCTGTCCAGTGATCTACTCCTGGATCACTATTGTAACCCCTTGCCAAACTCATGGTAAGGTACACAATAGCTCTGGTATACAGCATGGCATACTTTATAGAACCTATGACTGAGGCATAGGGAATGACTTTCATTCTCTCTCTATCGTCTGCCGTGGTCGGGTTTTGAGTCTTACTCAACTTCATACCTTACAACTCAGGCAAGAACTCCTTCTTTGACTAATCCATTTTGAACTCCTTCAAAATCTCATCAAGGTATGTACTCATCAAAAGTCTTATCAAGCATCTTAATCTATCTCTATAGATCTCGATGCCCAATATGTAAGCAGCTTCACTGAGGTCTTTCTTTGAAAAACTCCTTTCAAACAATCCTTTATGCTTTCCAGAAAATTCTACATCATTTCCGATCAACAATATGGCATTCACATATACTTATCAGAAAGGCTGTAGTGCTCCCACTCACTTTCTTGTAAATACAGGCTTCACCGCAAGTCTGTATAAAACTACATGCTTTGATCAACTCATCAAAGCGTATATTCCAACTCCGAGATGCTTGCACCAGTCCATAAATGGATCGCTGGAGCTTGCACACTTTGTTAGCACCTTTAGGATCGACAAAAACCTTCTGGTTGCATCATATACAACTCTTCTTAAGAAATCCATTAAGGAATGTAGTTTTGACGTCCATTTGCCAGATTTCATAATCATAAAATGCGGCAATTGCTAACATGATTCGGACAGACTTAAGCATCGATACGAGTGAGAAAATCTCATCATAGTCAACACCTTGAACTTGTCGAAAACCTTTTGCGACAATTCGAGCTTTGTAGATAGTAACACTACCATCATCGTCCATCTTCCTCTTGAAGATCCATTTATTCTCAATGGCTTGCCGATCATAAGGCAAGTCCACCAGAGTACAGACTTTGTTCTCATACATGGATCCTATCTCAGATTTCATGGCCTCAAGCCATTTGCGGAATCTGGGCTCATCATCGCTTCCTCATAGTTCGTAGGTTCGTCATGGTCTAGTAACATGACTTCCAGAACAGTATTACCATGCTACTCTGGTGTGAAACGTGCTCTGGTTGACCTACGAGGTTCGGTAGTAACTTGATCTGAAGTTTCATGATCATTATCATTAGCTTCCTCTCTTTTTGGTGTAGGAATCACGGAAACGGTTTTCTGTGATAAGCTACTTTCCAATTTGAGAGAAGGTACAATTACCTCATCAAGTTCTACTTTCCTCCCACTCACTTCTTTCGAGAGGAACTCCTTCTCTAGAAAGGATCCATTCTTAGCAACAAAAATCTTGCCTTCAGATCTGTGATAGAAGGTGTACCCAACAGTTTCTTTTAGGTATCCTATGAAGACGCACTTCTCCGATTTGGGTTCGAGCTTATCAGGCTGAAGCTTTTTCACATAAGAATCGCAACCCAAACTTTAAGAAACGATAGCTTAGGTTTCTTGCCAAACCACAGTTCATACGGTGTCGTCTCAACGGATTTAGATGGTGCCCTATTTAATGTGAATGCAGCTGTCTGTAATGCATAACCCTAAAACGATAGTGGTAAATCGGTAAGAGACATCATAGATCGCACCATATCTAATAAAGTACGGTTATGACGTTCGGACACACCATTACGCTGTGGTGTTCCAGGTGGCGAGAGTTGTGAAACTATTCCACATTGTTTTAAATGAAGGCCAAACTCGTAGCTCAAATATTTGCCTCCGCGATCAGATCGTAGAAACTTTTATTTTCTTGTTACGATGATTCTCCACTTCACTTTGAAATTCTTTGAACTTTTCAAATATTTCAGACTTGTGTTTCATCAAGTAGATATACCCATATCTGGTCAAATCGTCTGTGAAGGTCAGAAAATAACGATACCCGCCGCGAGCCTCAACACTCATCCGACCGCATACATCGATATGTATTATTTCCAATAAGTCATTAGCTCACTGCATTGTTCCGGAGAACAGAGTTTTAGTCATCTTGCCCATGAGGCATGGTTCGCAAGTATCAAATGATTCATAATCAAGTAATTCCAAAAGTCCATCTACATGGAGTTTCTTCATGCGCTTTACACCAATATGACCGGAACGGTTGTGCCAGAAATATGTTGTACTATCATTATCAACTTTCCATCTTTTGGCATCAATATTATGGATATGTGTATCACTACGGTCGAGATTCAATAAACCATTCACATTGGGTGTATGAACATAGAAGGTTTTATTCATGTAAACAGAACAACAATTATTCTCTAACTTAAATGAATAAACGTATTGCAATGAACATGATCTAATCATATTCATGCTCAATGCAAACACCAAATAACATTTATTTAGGTTCAACACTAATCCCGAAGGTAGAGGGAGTGTGCGATGCTGATCATATCAACCTTGGAATCATTTCCAACACACATCGTCACCTCGCCCTTAACTAGTATCTGTTCATTTTACAACTCCTGTTTCGAGTTACAAATATTAGCAAATGAACCGGTATCAAATACCCAGGGGCTACTATGAACACTAGTAAAGTACACATCAATAACATGTATATCAAATATACCTTTGTTCACTTTGCCATCCTTCTTATCCGCCAAGTTTTTGGGGCAGTTCCGCTTCGAGTGACCATTTCCTTTGCAGTAGAAGCACTCAGTTTCAGGTTTGGGTATAGCTTTGGGCTTCTTCACGGGAGTGGCAACTTGCTTGCCATTCTTCTTGAACTTCCCTTTCTTTCCCTTGCCCTTTTCCTTGAAACTAGTGGTCTTGTTAACCATCAACACTTGATGCTATTTCTTGATTTCTACCTTCGCCGATTTCAGCATCGTGAAGAGCTTGGGAATCATTTCATCATCCCTTGCATATTATAGTTCATCACGAAGTTCTAGTAACTTGGTGATAATGACTAGAGAACCCTGTCAATCACTATCTTTTCTGGAAGATTAACTCCCACTTGATTCAAGCGATTGTAGTACCCAGACATTCTGAACACATGCTCACTAGCTGAGCTATTCTCCTCCATCTTGTAGGCAACGTACTTGTCAGAGGTCACATACCTCTTACCACAGGCATGAGTCTGAAATATCATTTTCAGCTCTTGGAACATCTCATATGCTCCATGGTGTTTAAAACATTTTTGAAGTCCCGGTTCTAAGCCGTAAAGCATGGTGCACTAAACTATCAAGTAGTCATCATACCGAGCTTGTCAAAAGTTCATAACGTCTGCATCTGCTCCTGCAATAGGTCTGTCACCTAGGAGTGCATCAAGGGCATAATTCTTCTGTGCAACAATGAGGATAATCCTCAGATCATGGACCCAGTCTGCATCATTTCTACTATCATCTTTCAACATATTTTCCTCTAGGAACATATCAAAAATAAAACAGGGGAGCTATAAGCGAGCTACTGATCTACAACATACATATGCAAATACTATCGGGACTAAGTTCATGATAAATTAAGTTCAATTAATCATATTACTTAAGAACTCCCACTTAGATAGACATCCCTCAGGTCATGTAAATGATTACGTGATCCAAATCAACTAAACCATGTCCGATCATCACGTGAGATGGATTAGTTTTCAATGGTGAACATATCTATGTTGATCATATCTACTATATGGTTCACGTTTGTAACATCCCAAATTTTCAATTTGGAATGTTTTACAATTATTAGCTAAGCATCTATGCATTTTGATTGAAATTGAGTGGCATTTGAAAATTTCAGAGGCAGTTGAGTTTTTGTTGTGAATTTGAACTTGATTTGGCATTGAAATTTATTTCAAATATCCCTGACAAATACTTGATCAAAAGTATGAGAGGAGCTAACATGACACTCCAAAAATGTCAGAAGAAATGTATTGCCAAAAAGTTTGAATTCAAATTTGAATTTTATTTGGGATTTCCAGAAATTGTTTTTTTGGTTTGAGTTTTACCTCTGGAAAAATGTCCACGTTGTAGGATTAATTCCCCTGAGAATTTTGATATATATATGTCCTATATAAAAATAATATATACTTTTTCTATATTTTTCCTTCCCTCTAATTCAAAAAAAGGGAAAGCCCCAGGCGCCAGCCAGGCCAACCGGCCCAGCCAGCGCCGAGCGCAGCCCACCAGCGGGCCAGGCGCAGCCCACCGACGCCTGAGCCGGCCTGCCCCCAGCGCCCGATGCCCGAACCCCCTTGCCCTCGGTCGCCCGATCGCTCTCCCTCTCCCTCGATCCCTCTCTCTCTCACTGACCCGTCGGCCCCACCCTATCCCTAACCCCTCGCCCACGACACCGCGCCAGAGCGCGTTCGCCGCCGTCGCCGTGTCCGAGTTCCACGGGATCACGATCCCAAGACGCCCCCTTGCCCAAGTTGATGCCCTATATAAACCTAGGTCCCTCCTCTCTCGATCCCCCCAAAACCCTTAGCTCAACTCCACCCGTAGCTCGCGCCCTCGCCGAACGCATCTCACCGCCGCCGCCTCGGTTCGCCGGCACTCCCGACACCGGTGAGCACCCTCTGCCCCTCCAAGCATCTTCACCCGAACCTCAACTTCTTGACGCACCTCCTTGACATCATCTCCCTGTCCAGGAGCCCCCGAAGCCGTCGCCCCTGAGCTCGTTCGCCGCCCGCCGGAGCTGCAGAGCACCGGGCTCTGCACCGCCTCGTCCCCGCCGCTCCAGTCGCCCCCGAGCTCCACCAAGACCACCCCGACGACGCCCTCGCTCCGCCGCACCGCCCCGGCCACTCCTCCTACCTCCCCGATTGCCGGAGCCACCGCGCCGTCGTTTCCCGAGTCACCGTCGCCGTCGAACTCTCTGTAAGTTGCCGGAGTTACCCGCACCCGTCCGATCTCAAACCGACGCGTTAGATTAGATTAGATCGAAGAGTTTGGTTTTTCTTTAGTGGATCGGTTTATTTTATGTTGCGGTTTAGTTGGACCGGCCGAATGGTTTATTTCTGTTAGCCCGTGGACGCGTTGGATTATTAAACACTTAGGCGCTGTTTAGTTTTAGAACGCTCACTGTTTCGGCCCGTTAGCGCGTTAGTTTTATTTTCGTTTTATTTTCGTTTCTGTTTTAAAACAGAATAGTTCCAATCTTGAAAAATCTATATCTTTTAGGTTATTTATTATTTTTAGTTGATTCTTTTTTTGTTAGTTTGCAAATTTGTTGCAGTTTCTGTAGAAAATATGTTTAGCCATGTTTAAATTATTAGAAATAGTTT